>NC_081407.1:648340748-649763248 GCF_030272615.1 Cryptomeria japonica | reverse complement strand
GTAAACGAACTAAGGTTAGATGAGAGTGAACAATTATCTTGATAACGGTTTAGTTGCTGAATTCGAAATGTTTTAAGAAATGAAATAGGTAATTTGTATGATGATACACTTATTAAATTTATGGATCTTATGACCTTTAACCATCTTTGATGATTAGGTCCATGTTACATGGCAACGTTAATCATTAGGATAATTACAACTATTACAAGAAATTAGATTGTTAAAATCAAATACATGTCTCGAAGAGCATAAGGTTTACAAATTTTTTTGTCTTCTTCATGAAATCATAGTGATGTTATTACATTCATATTCCTCATATGATATGAATTATTCAAGTACTTTATTGATTTCTTTACAAAATTGTATGCAATGATCTTGTATGTGTTGGTTATTTCCACCATGGTTGGGACGTTTGAATTGTCTACTTGAGGAAAGGATTGTGTGATATTAAATGTTAATGTGAATGCAATGGTCATTTTTATATTATTATTATTATGAATATATTGGTTGTGGGTGTGAGTGTGCAAGTATTCACTTACATAGGTCATGGAATTTGGAGGCTAACCAGGAACCCTATATGAACTCAGTAAAGCCAAGATGTTGCTCATTTGGAGGGACAACATCTCATTCATAATTTGAATTGTGTTTATGATGTGGTGTTTGTATGGGTGGTTATTATGTGTGATGTGTAAAGGTTTTTTGGATGAGTGGGTCATCTTCATAATAATTTATGAGATGTCTTGTTACATTGCCAAGGTGTGTTCATGTATGTCATTATGTGTCGAGTGGGATGTTGGTGCAGGAGCACCTAGTTTTGAATGCAATTTCTTCATTTTATGTGTTGGTTCATAGCTTGGTTTTGGATGGTGAATATGAGTCTTCTCATAGGTCCCCATATGTTTGAGATATTATTTGGTAGGTTGGATGTCCATAGGACCATGCATTTGCTCGATTTTGGCTTGTAAGCCCTTGTAAGCCTAAAATAGCACAATCATGCATTTTGGTCTAAAAATGCTTGAAAGACTTTGTTTCGTATTGGGACATGTCATATAATGGTTTTTAGTCATCCTAAATGGTTTATAAAAGGAAATAAAGCATGTAATGCAAAAATGCACTTTTTTGCAAAAATTGTCAATGTTGCTTGACAACTTTTTGCAATGTTGAACAACTTTTTGCAAATTTGAGGAAAGGGTTGGTTAGGAAATAGATGGAGAGTTAGTTGGGCCAAAAATTTTATATAAATTCCCTGAGCATGAATGTAAGAGGTTTGGTGATTGTATGGAGAAGACTATAATACAATTTGAAGATCATTTTTCAAGTTTACCTTGTGTTTTATCAAATTCTTGAGCAAAAGTCTATACTTCATGGATTGATTGCTTTACTGTTCTTTGATATTTTATTTGCACAAGTTATTTTAGTGCTCAGGAAGCATTGTAATTAGTTTTCTTGTAGGTTTTGAATTGAGTTTTGAATTTTGTAAGCTCTCAGCCTGAGTAAGGGTTTGAGAGGTTCAGACATGGTTCTGGCTTGAAGACCTTAGAGTTCTTCTCAATAACCCTTGGGACTCAAGCCATGGAACCATTATACAATGTACATAGTTTTTTTTTTGATTTGGAGATAATGGAAAACCCATTGAGCATCGAGCTCAGTCATAGCTTGGTTAGGAAATGAATGAAAATATACATATGCTTGTAGGAAAGACCAGGGTTGGAGTTGAAGAATGTTTGGCATGAACAAGTGAGGTGTGGCAAATCATGTGTGAGATTTTAGAGTTGTGGCAGATCAGGGAAGACACCAAACCCTTGAAATAAGACTAAAAAGAGCCTAAAACTCCTTAAAACAAGCATTTCTCGGGTTCAGTACCTGTACGGTTAGAATGAGATGTCTCATTTCATAAATATTGAAGTAATTCCAAAAGGGTAATTAGATCACCAATGAGTTTGTGTGTGTATTTGGGGAAATTGTGAATAAATCCACAAAAAATAGTTAGGTAGGGCTAATTGGGGCTCTAGGGCTACTAGGCTTAGAAAATAGGAAAAGGAAGGAGCAATGGGGAAATGGATCAAACCCAAACTCAAAACCTGTTGATTGGTCTTGGTAAACCTCATAAACACCTTCTACCACCCCTGTAAGCATTTTGTAGGAGGTTGAGAGTGTAAGGTTGGATTTACCCCTATGAATCTCAACCATGCCTGGGCAACATGTGAGCACATCCTGATTGGGAGAAGTCTTAGAGAGTTGGGATGTCTAAACTGATTGATAGAAAAGAGAATAATGAAGTGATCCCACTAAGACAATACTTGACTACCTTTTGATAAAGAACTGACTCTCTTTGAGTGTTCCTCCCCATCATAGTGGTATCAAAGCCAATAAGATTTGGGAAGAAGACAGTACATGACAGACACTGAATAAGTAGGAGAGAATAGTCTAAGGATGGTGACTAATGTGGAGTTATCCAAGAAGATATAAGATCAAGAGGAATAAAATAGGCTCCTCATAGAAATATTACTACAACTTAAGTGCAAACTAGACGTAGTTGAGGATAAAATTGAGAAAGTGACAATTAAGGTCAATGAAGAGAAGGGTAGAGAAGTTGTAGAAGAGGATAGTCACCTGAACTAGACCCTATTATAACCAAATAACCTTTCCTTAAAGCAATCAAAACCTTAGGAGGAAAATCCTTGGAAGGAGTGCCACTTTTTTATGGAAAAATGGATCCTGAAGTAGTCATGGAATGGATAGAGGGGTTGGAGAATCACTTTGAATGTGATGGGATTAGTGAGGCACAAAAGGTGAAAGTGACCAAGTCTAGATTGAGAGGAGTAGCCTTGACTTGGTGGAAATTTATCCAAGAAGAGAGGCAAAAAGAGGGTAAGAACCCAATAGCTACTTGGAAAGGCATGTTAGCCAAGGTGAAAGAAGCATACATCCCCGAGGATTATGAGATTCAACTTCACAAGAGGAGACAAAATTTGAGGCAAAGAGACTTGGATGTGAGCAGCTACACTAAGGAATTTCAGAAGTTGTGTCTAAGATCCAAGGTGGTGGAAGGTGAAAACATGAAGGTAGCCATTTACTTGAATGGCTTGAGATGGAATATTCAAGAGGAATTGAGTTTGTTATGTCCTAGTACTGTGCATAAGTGCTATCAATTAGCACCAGAGGTGGGAGAAAAGAGAAAAACGAAGCAAGAGCAAAGCAACAGAGACAGAGGTAGAGAAAGAGATGGTAGAGGTCAGAGAGGTAGCTTTGGTGGAAGAAGTGTAGACCAAAGATCCCAAGGGGAATCCAAGTTGGTTGAGAAAAGTGGGGATTCCAATAGCAAGAACAGATATAGAGGAAGAGGATCTAGCAACTTGAGTAGAGGAAGGTCTAGTGGATTAGGAAGAGGGTCCTATTTTGGCACCATGAAGTGCTACAATTGCCATCAACTTGGACACCCGACCTATAGATTCCTTGAGAAGTATTCTTCATCCCAATGAGGTGAGAGGAGAGTAAATTATGCTCAAGAGGATGCAACAAACATGAAATCATTAGAAGTGAGCTTGGATTCAGAGGTTGGAGAGAACCTTTTGATAAGAAGAGTCTTGATTAAAGAACCGGTTAAGGAGGAACCTAGCCAAAGGAGATCCTTGTTTAGAATAAAATGCAAGATCACGGGAAAGATATGTAGAGTGATGGTGGATTCAGGATCTACATACAACATAGTGTCAGAGGAAGTGGTGAGTAAGCTCAATTTGCCAAGAATACCACATAGTGATCCTATAGAGTTACATGGCTGAACAAGGGGCAACATGGTCTTGTGAATGAACAAAATTGGGTGGAGTTCACTATAGGAGGCTATAAGGATATAATCTTGTGTGATATCTTTCCCATGGATGCTTGCCATATTCTCTTAGGTAGGCCATGGCATTTTGACAGAAAAGCAATACATGATGGAGAGAAGAATGCTTATACCTTTCAAAAGGATGGAACCACCTAGAAAATTCAGTCCATAGGTGATCAAGTAGAGGGCAGATAAAAAGGTCCTAATATGCTACTAGCTGGTGAGAAAGAGTTCATCAACACACTCAAGGAAGAAGGAGTGGGGTTTGCCATTGTTGTAAAGACAAAATAAGAAAACAAAGAGAAGAAGGTGTGCATTCCTAAAGAAGTGCAGCAGGTCCTAAATCAGTTTAAGGACATCATTAGTAATAGAACACCAACTACATTGCCTCCTCAACGTGCCATAAGTCACCATTTGATTTCATACCCAAAGCTTCATTACCCAATAAGGCAACTTAAAAGATGATAGCCAAGAAAATACAAGAACTCTTAGACAATGGACTAATAAGGAAAAGTATTAGCCCATGTGCAATACCCACTATTTTGGCCTCAAAGACGGGGGGTACTTGGAGACTTTGCACAAATTCCAGAGCTATAAACTGGAATACTATCAAATATATATTTCCAATTCCAAGAATTGAAGATTTGATGGATTGTTTGGGAGGTGCTGAATACTTTACCAAGATAGATCTCAAGAGTGGTTACCACCAAATCAGAATAAAGGAGGGTGATGAATGGAAGACAACCTTCAAGACCACAAAAGGACTCTATGAATGGCTTGTTATGCCATTTGGACTCACAAATGCTCCTAGCACATTCATGAGACTCATGAATGAAGTACTCAAGGACTACATTGGTAAATTTGTTGTTTTTTACTTAGATGACATCTTAATTTTTAGCAAGTTTAAAGATGAACATCTTAAGCATATAAAAATTGTATTGAGGAAACTATGTGATGAGCAACTAACAATCAATTTGGACAAATGTGAGTTTATGAAACAGGAGTTGGTGTATCTTGGGTTTGTAGTCTCAAGAGGTGATTTGAATATGGATACCTCTAAGGTGGAAGCCATAATCAGTTGGCCTACACCTAAGACAACAAGTAAAGTAAGAAGTTTTCATGGCTTGGCTCAATTTTATAGAGAGTTCATCAGAGGATTTAGTGAAATATGTGCACCCATGCTTGAGACAATCAAGGGAGGTATTAGAACCAAGTTTGTATGGAAAAAGGAAGCACAAAGAGGATTTGATCTCTTGAAGACAAAGGTGGCTACTCAACCGGTACTCATCCTACCAAGCTTTGACAAACTATTCACCATTGAATGTGATGCAAGCAACATAGTGTTGGGAGCAGTTTTAAGCCAAGACAATAGACCAATTGCCTTTTTTAGTGAGAAGCTCAATGATGCAAGAAAAGGTATTCTTCCTATGATTTGGAATTTTATGCACTTGTCCAATCTCTTAGGAAATGGAGGCATTATTTGCTGCCTAAGGAATTTGTGGTTTACATTGATAATCAAGCTCTTAGCTTTCTTAATTCTCAAGAAAAGTTAAACCATAGGCATATTAAATGGGTAGAGTATTTGCAGTCATATACCTTTATCATTAAACACAAGAAAGGACAATGTAATAAGGTAGTTTATGCATTGAGTAGGACATTACGAATAGTGCAAGAAGTGCAGCTCAAAAGTATTGGAGCGGAAAGTTTCAAAGATTTGTATGAAGATGATGAACACTTTGTTGTTGTCTACAAGGTTTGCCAAGGGTTTGGAAACCATTTTCATAGTGAATATGTAGATTACACTTTCCAAGATGGACTTTTGTTCAAAGGAGGATAGCTATGTGTGCCTAAAGAGTCTATGAGAGAAAAATTGATGCAAGAGAAGCACAATGGATGCTTGAATGGACATTTTGGTTTGAATAGGACTTTGGAACTTGTCCAAGGGTTCTATTATTGGCCTTAAATGCAAAGAGATATCAGGAGATATGTGGAGCAATGTGTGGTTTGTCAAAGAGCTAAGGGTACATCTTCCAATGGTGGTCTTTAATAGCCTTTACCTATCCCCAACTGGCCATGGGAGTGTATGAGTATGAATTTTGTGGTTGGTTTGCCTAAAACCAGATCAGGTTTTGATAGCATCTATGTTGTGGTTAATAGGTTTAGAAAGATGGCTAACTTTATTCCATGCAAGGTAACTCATGGTCCTAGTCACATTGCTCAATTTTTTTTCATGGAGGTTATTAGAATTCATGGATTACCTATCAACACTATATCAGATAGGGATACAAAGTTTATTGGTCATTTTTGGAAGACTTTGTGGCAAAGATTGGGTACTAGTCTTTCAGTTCAGCTTATCATCCCCAAATGGATGACCAAACTGAGGTGGTCAATAGAACACTTGGAAATATTCTTAGGTGCCTGACAAAGGAGTATGGTCATGCTTGGGATTAGATCATCCATCAAGCTGAGTTTGCCTATAATAACAATGTGAATAGGTCCACCGGTAAAAGACCTTTTGAGATTGTGTATGCCATTCATCCTAGAGGTGTTTTGGAGCTTAGAGATGTGGGAAATATGGGATAGTAGAGTGGACATGCCTTAGACACGGCTCAATCAATGCAAGAGGTTCATGAGCAAGTTAGGACAACCCTCCTAGACACCTCTCAAAGGAGCAAGGAAAGAGTAGATGAAAAAAGAAAGGATATCCAATTTGTTGTTGGTGATGTGATGATGGTTCATTTGAACAAGGCAAGGCTTCAGAAAGGTGTCCCTAGTAAGCTTCAGATGAGAAGAATTGGTCCTTACAAAATCTTGGCCAAGTATGGCAATAATGCCTACATGGTGGATCT
Organism: Cryptomeria japonica; assembly: GCF_030272615.1. Taxonomy (NCBI): domain Eukaryota; kingdom Viridiplantae; phylum Streptophyta; class Pinopsida; order Cupressales; family Cupressaceae; genus Cryptomeria; species Cryptomeria japonica. The sequence goes on along the minus strand of NC_081407.1, from coordinate 649,756,573 downwards.
ACTCCGTGATATGGCTTTATCACCCATCTTCAGTGTTACAGACCTGGTCCAGTATAAGAGCACACTTCCAGAGGAGGATAGTAGAGTCTCAAAGGTTACTCAAGCACTCTTAGACCTTCCCTTGCCACCTACACCATTACCACAAGCCGTGAAAGTGTTAGACTCTAGAGTTTTCAAGAAAACAAGGCATACCACCTATATGGAGCACTTGATCAAATGGCAGGATCTTCCAACATCTGAAGCTACTTGGATAACTGAGGTAGACCTTTCTAAGTAGGGATTTCCCCTTTCTTTTTTGCCTCAAGGAGTCACTTGATTTCTTTTTCATTGGGGGAGTATGGTGTAGGAGCACCTAGTTTTGAGTGCAATTTATTCATTTTTGTGTGTTGGTTCATAGATTGGTTATGGATGGTGAATAAGAGTCTTCTCATAAGTCCCCATATGTTTGAGATATACTTTGGTAGGTTGGATGTCTATAGGACCATGTATTTGCTTGATTTTGGGTTCTAAGCCCTTGTAAGCCTAAAATGGCATAATCATGCATTTTGGTCTAAAACTTCTTTCAAGGATTTGTTTGGAATTGGGACATGTCATATAATGGGTTTTAGTCATCCTAAATGGTTTAGACAAGGAAATAAAACATGTAATGCAAAAATGTACTTTTTTGCAAAAATTGTCAATGTTGCTTGACAACTTTTTGCAACTTTGAGCAAAGGGTTGGTTAGGAAACTGATGGAGAGTTATTTAGGCCAAAAATGACATATAAATTACCTTAGCATGAATGTAAGAGGGTTGGTGATTTCCTGGAGAAGACCACTATACAATTTGAAGATCATTTTTCAAGTTTACCTTGTGTTTTATCAATTTCTTGAGCAACAGTCCGTACTTCATAGATTGATTGCTTTACCATTCTTTGATCTTTGCTTTGAAAAATTTCTTGTAGTGCTTAGGAAGCATTGTAATTAGTTTTCTTGCAGGTTTTGAATTGAGTTTTGAATTTTGTAAGCTCTCGGCCTGAGTAAGGGTTTGAGAGGTTCAGACATGGTTCTGGCTTGAAGACCTTAGAGTTCTTCTCAATAACCCTTGGGACTCAAGCCATGGAACCATTTTATAGTGTGCATAGTTTTTGTTTTTATTTTGAGATCATGGAAAACCCATTGAGCATCATTTTCTAACAGAGCTCAGTCATAGCTTGGTTAGGAAATGAATGAAAATATACAAATGCTTGGAGGAAAGAGTAGGGTTGGAGTTGCAAAAAATTTGACATGAACAAGTGAGGTGTGACAGAGCATGTGTGAGTGTTTGGAGGTGTGGCAGATCGGGGAAGACACCAAACCCTTGAAAGAAGACCAAGAAGAGCCTAAACCCCCTTAAAACAAGCATTTCTCGGGTTCCGTACCTTTACGGCTAGATTGAGATGTCTCATTTCATAAGTCTTGAAGTAATTCCAAAAGGATACTCAAATCACCAATGAGTTTGTGTGGGTCTTTGGGGAAATTGTGAACAAATCCACAAAAACTAGTTAGGTAGGGCTAATTGGGGCTCTAGGGCTACTAGGCCTAGGAAATAGGGAAAGGAAGGAGCGATGGGAAAATGGATCAAAACCAAACTCAAAACCTATTGATTGTCCTTGGAAAACCTCATAAACACGTTCTACCACCCTTGCAAGCATTTGTTAGGAGTTTGAGAGTGTAAGGTTGGATTTACCCTTGTGAATCTCAACCATGCCTGAGCAACTTGTGAGCACATCCTAATTGGGAGCACTCTTAGAGAGTTGGGATGTCTAAATTAATTGATAGACCAGAGAATAATGAAGTGAGTCCACTAAGACAATACTTGACTACCTTTTGATAAAGCACTGACTCTCTTTGAGTGTTCCTCCTCATCAAATGTCAAGTGTAGGTCTTGTGAATATCTAATATGTAAATAGATGTATAAATTTAATGTTTAAATGAATAAACATACAATATAATCTTAACAAGAAAGTTGTACATTGGACAAAGTAATATTTATGTCATAGCTTTATCATGTTGACTCGTAAGTGAGTTTTGAAGAGACTTTTGAGGGGTCAAAAGAACCTTGGTATGTATTGTTATGGTATTTTTAGGACCCCAACTTGTGTACCTATGAGTTAGGGGCCTATCTAAGGAGAAAAACTTCCATTTTAAGAGGATGTGACCATTAAAAAATCCCTTTTTCTCAAAGTGAAAAAATTTACAACTTAGAATGGGAAATGCCACTTTTATTGCTGGCAGCTTGTAGGGTAGAGTGCCCAGCCAAATCCCCTCTTCTCCTTACAAAGGTAACTCCCCAAGTACAATATTAACTACCCCAAAAGATTGGCTTGGAAGAAATTGCAGACCTTGGGAGAAGGGATTTTTAAAAAGGAAATAACAGTAAAAATAAAGAAATAAATAAATAAAAATAGAGCTTAAAAGATTCAACGAGGTAGAAGGGGGTTGCTGTTTTGGTCCCTAAGTCTGAAATTACTCTAGTTGGGTGGTATTCGCTAGAAGAACAATCTTGCAAGGAGGTAGAGTGGTATTGTTTCTGCACATTTTCTACTCATAGTGGAGGTAGGTAGCTTTAACTCCTTATTTGTTAATGTTGTAGCTATGTAATAATATGTAAATGTGTATTGAGTATTGATGCATGTGTTCTTGTATATCTCATGCATTTTGAATGCGTAAATGTTTAGCGAGTAGATATGTATATGCTTTATCATGTTATTCCATACATTGTCAATGTTGATTTTGTGAATGTCTTAGGTGTGAAGGTCATTCTCAACCTTGGGAGGGAAGATCAGCTTTGAGGGTGAGAGAGGAGTGACCCCTGTAGCTGGTTATAAGGTGAGAGCAGTATATGTATGTTTGCAGTGTGGGGGCGTTATAAGGTGAATGGAAGGAAGGGTATGAGTACCCTTGGTGTTATGAGTCGAATAGAAGAAAGGGTATGAGTACCCTTGGTGTTATAAGGTGAATGGGTGCAATTACATGGAAGTTAATATTACTGTACTTATCTCTCCTCATGTGTGTCCACCTCTCGCCCCTAAGAAGGGCTTCATATGCAGCTCCTAGTGTTTCAGCCTTGGAAGGGTATTTTTATAATGTACTCTTTTTGTGTTTCATGCTATGTAAATGTGTTTGAGGGTAACCTGGTTCTTGGTTAGTCTCCTAGGTTGGGGGTGGCCTATTTATAGGCCTATGGCTGGGAAGTGAGCTCCATTGAAGAAAAGCTTACTATGTGCAGGTATGAGGTTCAAGTATACCACTCTAAATTGAAGTCAACTGTGAAGTTGATACTGATACAAGTGTGTAGTAAACCAACTTCTAAATAATATGACAGAATGATATGTCTGTCCAAGCTCTATTTGCAACCTCTAAAGGACTCATGAAGACCAAGATTTGCAAATTAGTAGACTGCCTAACCTCCAAGGTTTTTGTCTAATGTCAAATGTTGTCATACAAAAGCAGTGGTGAAAACAGTTTCTAGAATGTTGATCTTTATATTTATATGTTGCATAATGAATAGTGAGTATCTCATGGAACATTGAGATGTAAGAAAAACGATTTCAATAGATTGTAAGAATTCAATTCTGTATCTGCAACACTCTACATATTCTTGGCCATGTTCTATATAATGTATTGCAGGGGAAATATATGTATGTTGATAGGGAGTTGTATATCCTGATTCGAAAGGAAATTTCTGTTAACATTTCTTTCAAGAAATCTATATAAGTATGCAAAGGTTATCGGTAAATATCCTAGTGTAGCACTTTACTTGGTAGTGTAGTGAGTGAAACAAAAGAATAAACAAAGGGAAAAGTCTACTATTTTTGTTCTTTTAACTAAATAAAACAACGATAGAGCACTGTTAGCATAAGTATTTCGTTATGCGAATCTCTTGATACAAGCTCATTAAAGAGAAACTAAGTTATTTGTTTTGTTTCATATACTTATCTTTTAAATAAAATGACAACACAATAAGGCAAAAGATGTAAACGGGAAAGATATACATAAGGTGTCCGCAAATGGATATTTTCTGCAAACGAATATTTTCTGTAAAATGACCAAGGAGTGACTTAGGCAGTGAATTAAAGAAAGTAAACTAAAATGATGGATATAGGCCTCGCTTAGCATATCATAACACGAATCCATTGTATCCCTCTGATAGGTAACAAATGAATAATGAAGAAAACACATGTACTATTTTGTACTTGACATAGATGATATTTTTGTACTCATTGAAATAGGGTTATAGGTATCTTAGTAGAATCAGTAAATAAGAAGAATATTTACAACGTTCAGAAAACGAGATGTCAGTAGAAATTGAACCAGAGATAAACTTTTGTAAGCCATTAATGTATTATATCGGCCTATTAAGAGGTTTGAGGACAAACAAACTATAAAATACACGTGGGGTTACCCGTGCAATGCATAATAATGAGTATTGCTAAGCACGAGGGTAAGTAAGGTGTATGCTCCCAGTCGGGTAACTGAGATAAAAACCATCGCTTCACTGTTCTCACAGTTTTGAGCACAAATACTTAGCCGCATTCTATATACACCTATAAAAATATCAAAATATGTTGGAAGAAAATAAATAATAAGCCTTGGAGCATGAGGACATTATCTATAACCAAGCAATACTTTGATGCATAATACTTGGCTCAAAACTTATTCAGTCGCTGCTGCTAGACATTTTCCTTGGGTCGACGGCTCTCCTCTGCATATCGTATTTTATTCTCTATGTTAATTCCCTAATCACGCTTTGGAAGATAAATATGAAAACTAAATCAATTTAGGTCTTCCTGGAAAGAGGGGAGTTAAAGGAATTTAGGTTGTGGTCTAGTCATGTTTTAGCCGTCGATCTCCTTGGTAGTTGTTGGCCTAGATGTTTTCCTTAGTCTTGGGCATTAGGGTTGCGTTTGAAGAAGGTAATAATATTACTCATTTTTGAACCGTTAATTTACTCTTGTAATGAATGTTGCAAATTAAAGGCGATCTGAAGCTGGGCCGGACTAAGGAAAAACAATTTCTGGACAACCACGGGAGGCTTGGTGATAGAAAGGATGTGCAAGGGAGTCGTATGAAAAAAAAAAACCAAATTATTGCCATGTAATCACCTTACTACTCTTGTATGAGACTTGTATACAACTAGTTGCCATGTAATCACCTTACTACTCTTGTATGAAACTTGTATACAATAATTATATCGCTGATAACACTAGCAGTGCCCTGCAAACCGCACAAAGAATACTCACGACGGTTTTCATTACTTAGACGATTTGCAAGTGATGTATTTAATATTGGCATCAAGCATCATTTCATAAGGAAGTAGCTACTCTTGGTTGAGGTATTTGTTTACATATTAGAACAGCAGACTACAAGTGGGACTTAAAGAAAATCATATACAAGCCCACTAACCATTACAAAATCTATAGCTACATGTGGAAGAATAGGTGGGCCCAAAGTTTGAGAGATTTTAGTTGAAAGAATTCTGTGATAAGAAATTCATAATTTTCACATTTTTCTTGTATGGAGGTATGCTTTAAATAAGTATACATTGATTATATTATATTACAAACTAAATTTGAAATAAAGGTTGGATTTGAGGTAACCTATGGCATATTAATATTGTAATAATAAATAAAGTTAATTATAATGTAGCGACAATAATAAAATTAGGGGATGACACTCTAACTCTAATATTAATATTATTGATAGGGATTTCAAAAGAAAAACTTCTTTTTAAAAAGAAATAGTAATTAAATAAATATTAATAATAAATTATAAATTTAATATATCTTTAATAATAATTATAACAATATAGTAATATTAGCAATATCGGTTATGTCATAATGAATTTCATAATAACGTCAATATTAACGCTCATTACCTTTTTATATGTTTGGAAATAACTTACTAGTGATAGCATCTTTGGTGTTAGAAAAACTCCTTAATTGGGAGAAGTAACATTGTCAATGTTAGTGGTTCTAAAGGTGTAGGATAAACAGGACAATGGTGTCATCGTAGTTGACATTGTTTCAAAAAAAAAAAAATGGCGACTTTTATTGCATTTTTGTCTCTATTAATTTTAGGCATTACATTATAGAATAAACAGGTTTTGAAGGGACTCGAAATCCTTTTACAAAGTTCTACAAAAAAAAGCTGCATAAAGATATACCCATTAAAAAAACAACCCAGAGTTAGCAAAAGACCTGCAAAAAGCCAAAACCTAGCAAAACAACATTCATGAGTTTGATTCTTATCATGGTTTTCCCCAATTTGGGTTTTCCACATAAAAATTTGGTGTTCCTGTGTGGATGCATTTAATATTTTTATTATTTTATTTTCTCCATAATTGGAGTGAATGAATAATGCGTTTTGGCATCTTTAATTAATATTTTATTTCATGTTGATTCACCCTCCCTCTAAGCATTCAGTAATGTTTGACATGTTTCTCTTCATTATTTGACATTAGCAACTTACTTGCTGGGGGATCATTGTTATTCATGGTACTAAAATTTCATGTGCAATCATACTTCGGTAGCAACATTATAGCCTATTTATTTTTTTCTCCACCTTGGGGGAAAATAATAGTTTTCAAATAATTTCATACTTCTAACGATCTACTTTACCTTTGTTGAGTTGTATATTTTATAACCTATCTATTCTTTGTTGTGGAGGTGCATATCCTTGTTGAGGATTCCCTCCCTCTTATTGAAAAAAGTCTCCCAATATTTTAAGCGTGCCTTTAATCTTATTTCAATTTAAGCTTATATGGGTCCTATGCCATTTTAATGTTGAATACACTTTTCCCGCACTGAAATATCATCATTTTTCACACAAATTATAATTTTGGCATCAAGTCCCTACTATCTCACGGCCCTAAAAATTTGGGCTTATTTTATTAGGACAATGCCACTTAGCTCCATCCTCCAACGCTTTGTGTCTAAAATGTTGAGAGGATAATATGATGATCTTGCCATTTCCAATTATATACCCAATATTTAAAAGTTATTTTAAGTTGGCAAAAATGTGAATTACTTTGAGATCCTTATATATTACATCACTTCTAATTTATTTCATCATGTCATCATTACATACTATTTTCACTTCAAGAGATATCATTCCTTTTCATGAGACAATGTGAGTCTAAGGAGCAAAAAGCTATAACAAGATATCTTCAGTTATGATTTCATGATGGTTTTAACAATGATTTATTATATTAATGCATTAACACATGGAGGACTCATCCTAAGAGAATTGCATCATCAATTGAAGGTATTAATATTGTAATTAAGCATTTCCATTCAAGAATTTCAATTCAGATTTCTATTTCCTAGTCATCATTGTTATCAAGTTGATTCCAAACCCAGAGTTTGACTAAGGAAAATGCCTATACAACCCCAAACACCATTTTTCTCCTCTTGTGTATAGATCTAGGCTTCAAAAAAACTTATAGTTTTAGACAAATTACACAAGAGTATAATATGGATAGAGATAGACTCAATGAAACCTATTTCATTAGAAAATAGGAGGGCTGGATAGAAGGATAGAAGAGCTTGAGTTAAGTTTAAAATTTATTATACACCTAGACAATTGTATGGACAAGGGTTCCTAACATTAGTGCCCAACTAGTTTTACATCATATTTATATGATAGGTTCCTCTTGACATCCTCTTTCCCTACCTAGATTTGTTCTTTGATTATTAGTTCTAAATTTTCTCGTCTATATTGTTCATTTTCAAATTTGCACCATTAGGCCTAGCTCTTTACATCTCATTCAGCCAATTCAATATCAATCAATAAGAGAATAAACTAAATCAATCATAGTGACCAACTGTACCATTAGGTTTGTAGTTGGGCCTATTAATTCTTCTCCAATGTAATTGATAGGATTGGGGTTTTGTTTCTAGATTTTATGTTACAATAGTGAATTCTATTTCCACAATATTATAATGAGGAAAGATTAATAGATGCATCTGGGAAGAGGTCTAAGAGGACTTGATCTATAGGTGGATTTGGTAAGGGAAACATCCTCTGTTATCATTATAAGAGGTGTGGAGATTTTGAAAGAGTTTGTAGATTAAAATTAGCTAATAACAATTAAAATGTCAATTATGCTCAAGTGGGTGAAAATGATATATATATATATATATATATATCTGTGTGTGTGTGTGTGTGTGTGTGTGTGTACACACAAACATATACATATACGGGTATGTGCACAAAGTTGTGGTACCAAAAGGGGGTCTTAAGATGCCACTTTTTTTTTTCTTTTTTTCTGAAATCAGCAAAGTCTAAACTTCAATGACAAATTGAAGATAGTTACACTCCAAATTTGAAGATGCAACAAGAACAAGAGTTAGAGTGCTTCGAGTATACTTTCTAAACTACTATTTTTTTTTGAAAATGGTGGAGATTAAGGGCTTCAAAAAGGGGGGCCACAAAAAGTGGTCTTGTTTTTATGCAAAAAACATAACATAGCATCTGTTGTGGCCCCCCTAAAATGTTAACTTTTTTTTTGAATTTTTAAAATTGCTTCAGTGAGAAATTAGCTAACACCTTGTAGTTTATGCCAGAATTTTCAGCTAATTTTTTAATGAGTATATGATTTTTTACTAATTTTTGAAGTGGACACATCCTGAAAAATAGAAATTTGAGTGTGCTCCCCCCTAAAATCATTGAAAACAAATCAAACATCAAAATTTTTTTTTAAAAATTGTGTAGAGTGGAGCCTAGTTTCTAAAAATGTAATTTTTTTATCTGATGAACGTGTAAAAATCTATACCCAAAATAGTGCATGTTGGTTTTTGACAAAAAACGGACACACTAACAAAAGAAATTATAGATGAAAGACTTAACGAAATCAAAATTTGAAATAAATTACATTTTTGGATAGCTAAGAGGGAGCTCAAATTTACCACAGTATTTTTTTTAACTTCATTGAAACATATGCAAACCTGACAGAGAGCACAACCAAAAATATGTCAAAATTTTCAATGTTCTGACAAAAACACGTCTCCATCTTGAAATGGTCATCCAAACCTTTGGGTTGGATGCCCAAGTCAAATCCAAACCATAGGTTTGGTGTTTCCCAAAGCAGGCCATTTGGTGTGTGCCAAATATGGTGTGCGCCCTATTTGGTGTGCGCAAAATATGGCGCTCGCCCTATTTGGTGTGCGCCAAATGTGATGAATGGATATTCCATTTGGCACGTGCCAAATGTGGTCCATATTCCACATTAGGCACGCACCAAATAAGGATGAAGAGGGAGATAGCTTGAGGGATAGTAGAATAAGGGAATTGTGAGAGCTAGAAAGGGGAGGGAAAAAGAAGAGTATATATCTATAAGAATGAAGAGCCCAAGAAGAGGTAAGGGGGAAGAGAGAATATGAGATCTAGTTCATAAAGAGAGATGAAACTATGAGGGAAGGGAGATAAAGAAGGGAGAGGTGAGATGGGGGTTTCTATGTACACATTTGGCACTCTCCCTATTTGGCACACGCCAAATGTGGACTAGATACAAACTTTTCTTTGTCCCTCCCCTCTCTAGCTCTCACAATTCCCTTATTCTCCTATCCCTAGAGCTATCTCCCTTTTCATCCTTACACCCATCTAATTCCCTCTCTCACCTCTTTCCCTCAATTTTTTCCTCACTCCCTCCTCTCTCTAGGTCCTAAGGGGTCATAGGACACAATATGACCCCTTAGGACACAAAATTACCCCTAACAACACCTAAGGGGTCATATGGTGTCTTAAGGGGTCATAGGACACCATATGACCTCTTAGGTTACCATAGGACCCATAACGACACCATATTTTGTCCTAAGTGGTCATAGAACACCATATGATCCCTTAGGACACCATACAACCCATAACGGCACCATATGGTGTCTTAATGGGTCACATGACACCATATGACCCCTTAGGTGTCATTAGGGGTCATATTGTGTCCTAAAGGGTTATATGGTGTCCTATGACCCCTTAGGACACCATATGACCCCTTAGGACACCATACGACCCATAACGACACCATATTGTGTCCTAACGGGTCATATGGAGTCTTAAAGGGTCATAGGACACCATATGAACCCTTACGACACCATACAACCCATAACGACACCATATTGTGTCCTAAGGGGTCATATGGTGTCTTAAGGGGTCATAACACACCATATGACCCCTTACAACACCATAGAACCCATAATGACACCTAAGGAGTCATATGGTGTCCTATGGCCCCATAGGAAACCATATGACCCCTTAGGTGTCTATACGACCCATAACAACACCATATTGTGTCCTAAGGGGTCATAGGACACCATATGACCCCTTAGGACACCATACGACCCATAACGACACCATATTGTGCCCTAAGGGGTCATATGGTGTCCTAAGGGGTCAGAAGACACCATATGACCCCTTAGGACACCATACAACCCATAACGACACCGTATTGTGTCCTAGGGGGTCATATGGTGTCCTAAGGGGTCATAGAACAACATATGACCCCTTAGGACACCAATGGTGTTGTTATGGGTCGTATGGACACCTAAGGGGTCATATGGTGTTCTATGGGGCCATAGAACACCATATGACCCCTTAGGTGTCCATACAATCCATAACGACACCATTGGTGTCCTAAGGGGTCATATGGTGTCCTAAGGGGTCATAGGACACCATATGACCCCTTAGGACACCATATGACCCCTTAGGACACCATATGACCCATAACGACACCGTATTGTGTCCTAGGGGGTCTATGGTGTCCTAAGGGGTCATAAGACACCATATGACCCCTTACGACACCATACAACCCATAACGACACCTAAGGGGTCATATGGTGTTCTATGGCCCCATAGGACACCATATGACCCCTTGGGTGTCCATATGACCCATAACGACACCATATTGTGTCCTAAGGGGTCATATGGTGTCCTAAGGGGTCATAGGACACCATATGACCTTTTAGGACACCATACGACCCATAACGACACCATATTGTGTCCTAAGGGGTCATATGGTGTCCTAAAGGGTCATAGGACACCATATGATCCCTTACGACACCATACGACCCATAATGATACCTAAGGGGTCATATGGTGTCCTATGGCCCCATAGGACACCATATAATCCCTTAGGTGTCCATACAACCTATAACAACACCATATTGTGTCCTAAGGGGTCATAGGACACCATACGACCCCTTAGGACACCATACAACACATAACGACACCATATTATGTCCTAAGGGGTCATAAGACACCATATGACCCCTTAGGACACCATACAACCCATAACGATATCGTATTGTGTCCTAGGGGGTCATATGGTGTCCTAAGGGGTCATAGGACACCATATGACCCCTTAGGACACGATACGACCCATAACGACACCATATTGTGTCCTAAGGGGTCATATAGTGTCCTAAGGGGTCATAAGACATCATATGACCCCATAGGACACCATACGACCCATAACGACATCGTTTTGTGTCCTACGGGGTCATATGGTGTCCTAAGGGGTCATAGGACACCGGGTGAACTCACAAAGCTGGTTCCCACTTTTTCCAACGAAGGAAATTGGCGAAAGTGGAAAATTTTGTTTACGGGGGGTTCGAGCGAAGTGGGGGTGTTCGAACGGAATACCATTTGGGGTTCAAGCGAAGACCCCACTTCGCTCGAACCCCATCTTTCGAGCGAAGCACCTTTAATGCCCATTTATGTCATTTTTTAATTATAGCACGGGGGTTCAATCGAACCCCCCTAAAAATGGGGGGTTCGCTCGAACCCCCCTTCGTTCGAACCCCTTTTTTAACACTTCTCTGAAGATTTCTACATTTTTTTGCAGATTTTTGGCCTTGAAACCTCTGGTTGAAGGCTCAAATGAAATGATCTTCACAACCCAAAATGTAATATTATAGTCCTCGAAGCAAGCTTTCCAATGAATATAATTTTATTACATATTGAGTTTATTATGAACTTGTTTTTTTAATTTTACCAAATATAGGTTTTTCACCGAACATGAACTTCTCTGTTCAACACATTGGGAAAAATAGGAAAATAATTCAAAAAAATTCTAAAAAATATCTAAGCCCCGGGTATTGATGTCTTCTTTCTAACAAAAAAAATAAAATTGAATTTCGATATATATAGAATAAGTTATGTGTTCAAACGTAAACCTATGTCTGAGTTATGACTAGTCGGACTTCAAAACTTAATAAATGAAAAATATTGAACATATCACTATCAAACCAATTGCAAGCCTTGGATATTGATGTTACAAACCAAAATTCGAAAGAATTGAGTTTTTATCATTTATAGAAAAAAAGTTATGCATTTCGAGAGGCACATCACTCTTAAAAAATGTAGTTTGTTGTAAAAAACTACTTTTCGAGGGAGATGGAAAAATTTTAAAAAAATCCTTCAAATTTAAAAAAAAATATATATATAGAATCTGCAGACAAAATTCTACAGATCACTAATTTACGTCATCTTCAAATTCTTAATAGTTTAAAAGTTATAGTTGTCGGAAGTTGAAGATTATTTTAAAATTGTTCATCTCAGTGTCAAAAGTGGCAAAAAAGTGGGAACCATTATTGTGAGTTCACCCCACCATATGACCCATAACGACACCTAAGGGGTCATATGGTGTCCTATGGCCCCATAGGACACCATATGACCCCTTAAGTGTCCATACGACCCATAACGACACCATATTATGTCCTAAGGGGTCATGTGGTGTCCTAAGGTGTCATAGGACACCATATGACCCCTTAGGACATGATACGTCCCATAACGACACCATATTATGTCCTAAGGGGTCATATGGTGTCCTAAGGGGTTATAAGACACCATATGACCCATTAGGACACCATACGACCCATAACAAAACTGTATTGTGTCATAGGGGGTCATATGGTGTCCTAAGGGGTCATGGGACACCATATGACCCCTTATGACACCATACGACCCATAACGAAACCTAAGTGGTCATATGGTGTCCTATGGCCCCATAGAACTATTAGGATCATAAGTGCAAAGAGAACCACAAGATCGACAAAAAAGAGCTGGAACTCGATGCCTAGAAGAATCAACATCATCACTCACATCACCCTCTACTAGAGGCCTAGCATACTATATAAGGGTCTGAGTGAGTGAGCTAATCGAGTCTAGAGTTTCGACCTCAATACTATCCTTCACAATGGAAGAATAATAACATGCTCCACCATAGGTCTGGCCAAGGGTCTTGGTGGGAGATTTGGATCACGCTATGCACCCTCTCTATCATGCGAGGAACCCCCACCTCTACCTTGGAAATCTAGAAAATAAAAATAGTTTGGGATCTCATTATGGACAAACTCACGGTATAGTTTTCTCAAAAAGTATTGGGGTACCTCATGATTATTGCATGGGGGCTGATCAAATACCATCCACCACCTTTCCCAAAAATTGTTCTTAATCCCTTCATGATGACACCAATGAATAGGGAATCTCCTACATCCAGGGTGTAAAGGTTGTTTCATTTGGGGGTCCGTAAAAAGAGCACACAAGTCAAATTTAATAATTTTCTTTTTCTTCACTGCCGCATATGATAATATGTCAGCATAAAATTGCTTTTGTTCTTCCTTCTTATGGGACCAAACATTTATTTGCCCACTCATAGATTGTATGTGAGATACAATAGATTGCAAAGAACTGGCAAGGTTTGTCCTATGGGAGTTTGTTCTAGTGGGATCTTTTAGCCTTGTGATTAAACCTTCAAGCTCTTTTTGGCTATTTTCTATTTGACCTAATAGGTTTTCTTGTGTACCTATGGGATGTCTAGGGATTGTAGGAGGTTCTTGATGTGTTTCTTCTCCAATATGGTCTTCATGAGCAGGTGATTGATGTGCTTCTTCTTCAATATGGTCTTCATGAGGAGGTGATTGAGTGTTTTCAACATTTTCTTGTCTAATCTCATTTCCTGATAATGAAAATAAATTTAAATCAATAAACCTAGTTTAATCTTCAAATTAATAAAAAAAATGACAATAAGAAAATAAAAATACATACCTCTTCGAGCTCTTCGATGGTGTGGCGGAATTTTGATGAGAGATGAACAACTTAGTGCCCAATTTCAAGCTTTTACAAAGGGCGAGCGCAAGAAAATGGTACCCAAAAATGCCAAAAATGTGGGTTTGGAATGCAAAATGCATCCAAAATGCAGAGCAGGGTTTTTTTGAAGTTTACAATGCACATAAGGCCATGCCTTATAAGGCATACACACTATAGGGCGCATGCCCTATAGTGCGTGCGCCTTATGCACTTTTTAATTTTTTTTTGAAGTGTGGCACCTTTTTGGTACCACAACTTCGTGCATATACCCATACATACACACACACACACACACACACATATATATGTGTGTGTGTGTGTGTGTGTGTGTATGTATATATATACACACATATATATATATAGATATATATGTATACATATATACATATATGTATATAGATATATGTATACACACACACACATATATATAAATAAATAAATATATATGTATGTATATGTATACACACACACATACATGTGTGTGTGTGTGTGTGTACTTATATGTATATATATGTATATGTACACACACACACACACACACACATATATATATTTATGTATATATATGTATATGTGTATATGTATATATATGTATATGTGTATATGTATATATATGTATATGTGTATATGTATATGCATATGCATATATATATATATATATATATATATATATATATACACACACATTGATGATATGATGAATGAACAATGATCCAGACAACTACTGAGAGGTGGGGGGGGGTTTGAATCAATAGATGGAAAACAGAATAATTTTTCACCAAACTCAAAAACCAACACATAAATAAATTATTGAGCTAACTGACTAATGTGTGTGTATATGTATATATATACACACACATATATAGATATATATGTATACACACACACACACACATACACACACACACACACACACACATATATGTATGTATATACTTTTATGTATAAATATACCTATATATATGTATATGTATATACAGACACACACACACACACATATGTATGTATATATGTATATGTGTATATGTATATATATGTATATGTGTATATGTATATATATATATATATATATGATGAATGAACAATGATCCAGACAACTACTAAGAGGGGGGGGGTTGAATCAGTAGATCGAAAACAGACAAATTTTTCACCAAATTCAAAAACCAACTCATAAATAAATTATTGAACTAACTGATTCAGACACCAGACAAAAAACTATAACTGCACTGACAAGTTTACTAGTTGACCGATATACCAAAATAACAATATAATAGATCTGCAACTATCAAACTATTTTACCAAAACATGAAAGCACTTTGCCAGCATATGTAATAGCACATTTCATATTACTTCCAGTCATCTTAACATATCTAAGTGGCTTTACTATTTAAACAAATTAACTATATCAAAACATAACCACAAAAACCATTCACCACTTGACACATTGATTTTTGACGTGGAAACCCAAATGGGAAAAACCACGGTGGGGATGAATACCCACAAGTATTCTGAACTCTTCTGAAGTTCACCCTATTAGGAGCCAAGCTTGTTAAAGCTTTACAAAATGTCCTATTAGGAACAGATCATGTTAAAGACCACCCTATCAAGGGATTGACTATAATACCCCGTTAAAGGCAATACCTTGTTAGGAGTAACCTCAATAGATGATTTGAAATCCAAGCTAATGGATCACCTGGTTAGAGGATTTAGATAGCACTAAGCCTATTAAGAATTACCCGGTTAACAGAGTTAACTGTTGTAATTGTTAGACAACAACAAGGTTTTGCTGATTTGGTAAATAGGACTACTCTGTTTGATCAAATCCTTTTCATGCTCCTATCTTCTTTCAAACATACTACAGATACTCCTTCTGGTTTGACAATCAATCACACCGATACTTAACCAAAATTGTCAACACTACAACAAAACAACTCATCGACCTTATAAGAAAAATAATAGGTCGGGAACACATCACAAACCTAAGATCTCATAGAGATTACAAATAAATCGGTTCAAACATGACTGTTAGATCACATAGAAATGATTGCATATTGTCCTAGACAACCTCGATCACTCCTTGATCCCCGCTCCTCAAAACCTGTAACTCATCACGTGGTTTCCACTTCATGCATTGTACTCGCTCATTCCCAAGATAAAACCATTATCTCTACATGCCAAAAACCACTTGAAACTCATCACATGCATCATGCATACGTGGCATAATCATCACCGATCACCATTTGATCATAAATCAACACAACTGATTCACAAAGCTCCATCAGTTAGGGTTTGGCATATCAACAGGTAGGGTTACCAGTTGATCTCACTAATTCAATAGTAATACCGGTTTCCTTCACTTTCTCAACTACTAGTTGCGTAACAACTTGATTACTGGTTACAATTGACATCAATGATAACATAATAGTTCACTAATGCAATCTTCAATCAAATGGCAAAAATCTCCCCCTTTCTCATTGATGGTAATACAAATATCAATACCCTTGATTGTGATGATTAAGAGTAATGCACATACACAGGTATAGAAATCCTGGTTTACATTTTACCATGTACTCTCCTTCAAATGAGTCACCATGTCTTCAACTGGTTGCACATACAGTTCTTCTCCCCCATAATCATATAGTTCTTCTCTCTCTTTGACAACAATGCCAAAGCGAAAGTAAAATATACAGTGTCATACTTCACTGTTCTGCATTAACAATCTTGCAACAAGTTACTCCCCTTGTGGAGTAGCTCCACTCTACACCAATATTGCTTCAAGATTCTTCAATTAGCTCTGGGACTGATGTCTTCCAAATCTCCTCAATTGACCTCTTATAGGGGCACAACAGTTAGCCGACTTCTAAGATACTCAAAAGTAGTCTTAGGTAGAGGTTTAGTAAAGATATCCTCTAGTTGTTCCTTAGTAGATACATGTTCTAATAACACATCTTTACTCTGCACTTTCTCTCTCAAAAAATGATATTTCAGCTCAATATGCTTGGTTCTAGCATGCAACACTAGGTTCTTTGAGATATTTATTGCACTGGTGTTACATAAAATCTTTACTAGTTTTGTGATCTTCAACTTGAATCCTTCCAGAATGTGTTTCATCCAGATTGCCTGGGTACAATTCATGTATGCTACAACATATTCAGCTTCAGTAGTGGATTGTGATATACAACTCTGCTTCTTGCTGCTCCAAGATACAAGTCTTCCTCCAAGAAAGAATGCACCTCCGGTTGTACTCTTTCTATCATCAATATTTCCTTCCCATTCTATATCTGTATAAACTTTCAAATCAAAGTTACCAGCATATGGATACCATAATCCATAATCAATAGTACCTTTCAAATATTTGAATATCCTTTTAGTTGCTAACATGTGTGTTTCCTTCGGGTTCTTCTGAAATCTGGCAACTAAACCAATTGCATGAGGAATATATGGTCTATTGTGAACAACATAATGCAGTTTCCCTATCATTGACTTGTACTCCTTTTCATCAATGGATACAACATTATCCTCTTTAGACAGTTTACAACTTGTAACCATTGGTGTCCCAACTGGTTTATAGTCTCCCATTCCAAATGTCTTCAATACCTCTTTTACATGTTTGGGCTATGTGATAAAGATACCATTCTTCATCTGTTGAATTTTCAAACCTATAACGAATTTTATCTCTCCCACTAGAGACATCTCAAATTCACTTTTCATCTCATTTGCAAAGTCATCACTCATGTCATCATTGCCTCCAAAAATAATATCATCCACAAATACCTAACTAGCCAATATCTTATCTCCTCCAGTCTTGAGATATATATTGTTGTCTTCATTGGTTCTCTGGAAACCTATCTTCATCAAGTGTGAATGTAGTCTTTCATACCATTCTCTTGGTGATTGCTTCAAACTATATAGTGCCTTGTGTAGTTTACACACCATATCTTTTGCATCATTCAAAGCATAACCATTTGGCAGTTCAATGTATACTTCCTCTTCCAGTATTCCATTTAGAAATGTTGACTTCACATTCATTTGATATACTTTGAATCCCCTATATGCTACAAATGCAAGTAGAGTCCTAACACCTTCCAATCTAGCAACTGGTGCAAATGTCTCGCCACAATCTTCTCCTTCTTCTTGTGCATAGCCTTTGCATACCAATCTTGATTTATTTTTTACTACTACATCTTCATTCAACTTATTTTTGGATACCCATTTAGTACCCATCATATTTTTGTTCACCAGTCTAGGTACTAGGGTCCATGTCTTGTTCTTCTCAATCTAGTCAAAATCTTCTTCCATAGCTTTGACCCAGTGATCATCTCCACAAGTTTCCTTTGTTGTTCTAGGCTCAATAGTGGAGATCCTTTATCCAGATCCTAAGATAGTCAATAATTTCGCAGAGGCCCTCTATCCATCTATATGGCAATGGTGGAGGCTTTGATTTACCTAAAGACACAGGACCAGGTAACCTTGAACTAGTGAATATGCGTGTTTACCCCTATTGCAACAAAGCCAATTCCAAGTGCCGAATAAGCATCCCCACCATCAGTTCTAATTTAAGTCCCCAATCTAGTTGGAGATAAAGATCGAGAGCTAGTAGTGCCTAAGGTAGAAAAAGCACTAGCTTTTGAACTACAATGGCTAAATGGGGGACTCTGTCCTCTTCTATGGTCCCTCTAAATACATGTGTTATCCATTCATAGTTAAGGGAGAGGTTTTTTTTCTCCTTAGGTTCAATAGTAACCAAGATTAGAGTTCAGTAGCTCTATCTTTGTGCCTTTGGGCCTTTTGCTTTACTGCTGCACACCAATAACAGTGATCTGGATTGCAATTCTAAATACCTTGCACCTTTGAATGAGATGCCTTCTTTTATGATTTCTCTAAAACCTTTCCCAATTTTACTTTGTTTCTCGCCATTATTCATACATAGAATAGTAAGGAAAAAAACGCATGGCTCACCTACACTCTTGAACTCCATCAAGCCTGAAATAAATCATTTAAAAAATTTTGTGGTAGATTCTACTTCTGTGTATTTCTTTTGGAAGTTTCTTCTCATGACTATAAAAACTGTGTATAATCCGTGAAAAGATCCAACAGTGATCTTCTTTGACAGTAGAATAGTATTTCTTTTGGAAGTATCCAACAATGATCTTCTTTGACGGTAAATGGTGTTGTTTATCAATACAAACTCTTTAAACACTGCAATACACCCAGTCATGACTAATCCATGCTCACTTTTGATTACCTTCCTGACTGCAATATCTCTGTGAGATTGTTGTTGTTTGTGGAGGGATCTTATATACAAAAAATGATGAGCCCCTATCCAATATTAAATTATTCTATGGTATTTAACTTGCGTGCTTGGACTACTATTTTATTGCTTAATTGTTCATCAATCAAAGAACCTTGTCTTCATGTATTACTCATGCCATGGTTTGAGGTTGTGATCCTCCATTTGGCCTAATGAATGATACTTCCAGATCCCTAGTTAGCATGACTATGAGTTGAATGTTTGATGGCTGATTTGAAAGATGGTTTGAGGCTGTGAGCTTCTGTGGTACCCATGCTACTATTTGTGTTGTGAAGGTCACTTATTTGTATGGCTTTGAAACTACCTGTAAGTAACCGCTGTCTTTTGTATGCTCTTTAACAGTCACCATGACTATGCTCTTAATCATGTGATCTCATATTTGGTACTATCTTTGTAGATGGACCTATCTTAAACCTTTATCACAAGTGTTATGATAGAGTTGCAACTTTGACTTTAGGTTGTCCTTTTACTGTGTGTTATATGCTAGCCTTTGATAGTAGAAGATCTTTATTCAACCTCTGTCTTGACAGTGTTATGACT
Organism: Cryptomeria japonica; assembly: GCF_030272615.1. Classification (NCBI taxonomy): domain Eukaryota; kingdom Viridiplantae; phylum Streptophyta; class Pinopsida; order Cupressales; family Cupressaceae; genus Cryptomeria; species Cryptomeria japonica. The sequence continues at coordinate 649,736,617 of NC_081407.1, read as the reverse complement.
GCAAATCCTTTAGCTCTTCACCTATATTAATGTATAATTCTTGTATCATGCTTTTGATTATCAATATAACCTCCATTTTCCCTTGTGATTTTTATTACTCATGATAATTGAACAAGCATTTATACCTTCATGGTGTGACTGAAAATGTTCAATGGAATGTTGGAATGCTGCTATTACCTTGTTCATACTATATTATTTGGAATCACTGTTCTTAGAGTTTTCAAAACTTTTGTAGCTTTATACCTTAAAGTAAGGTATTAACTGATGAAAACATTTTGTGCCCTGTATCTTGGCTTCTTAGGATCACTATTATGAAATACCTATAGACTACATTTTTCGGTCTTTGGTTACCTAATGTGCTCATGATGACTATATTTCACTGTCTTCCTTTCATTGTGTTCTGGACTGATATTCTGCCATGAAGACTGTAGTTTTGTTGATGATTCTTTCTTTGCATTTCATATTTTCCAGAAAACTCTTACTGCCTTAACCGCAAATTGAATTCTTGGACTGCTAAATGACTGTGATGAAGACATTGACTGCTCTTTTCAGTTAGATGCTCTACTTGTTGACTGTATTCTCCTTCATTTCGCTGTCCTAAATTTGTTCTAACTATTTTGGTATTGTTTCTATACTTGATGCCATGATTTCGAAACTTTAATTTTCTGTCACTACAAGAAGTCCCTTTATGGTCTGAGATCTTTATGATCTTAGTGTTCTATAATCTGCTCTAGGACTGCAAGCTATTGTTTTGAAGCCCTCCTTGGGTTAGATACTCCAATGTTATCTACGACTACTCCTTTGTTATCTTTTGTGACTTTAGTCTTATATTTTGCTTCTATTGTAGGTCTACGACATCTCCCTCGATTCATGCTACTATCTTGATTTGGATCATTTGTTTCATATGCTTTGATTGCAATGATTTTATTCATGAGCACTAGATTTTATGGTAACACAAACTCTATGATTGATAATCATTAACTGTTCTTTTCATAAGCATCTTCTATACCTTCGTGACAATAATCACCTATCATGATGGTTGTCTTGATAGTGTCATTTAAATTAGACTTCTCTATGAAAGCCTTTCATAGTATCTTGACTGTGTTAGGTCTCCTCATCATTGTCTATCAAAACCTTTAGTGTCACAAGACTCTTTGAAAAGCTTTTGAAAGGTTGTTCCACTGTGACTATTGTGTCTTTTCACAAGTCTGGAACCCCACTGTTGTTATTATGCTTTTGAATTCCTTTACAATCATTGAATACCCCTGTGATCTGTGTCATGAATGATCTTCGTTGTCATCATTGATATTTACTGCATTTCTTGTTTTATTTATTCCATCACAATGCGTGGATTCTCTTTCTTTTTCTTTTCATGACTTTAGCCTTTTCCCTTCTCCTTATCTATGTAATTCTGTTCGAGGATTTTGTTCATTTATTTAAACACCATGAACAAATATACAAATTTCCCCAATAGAGTTACTAGCAACACCGACAACATATGATGCACAAAGGGTTCATGGTACACACATGCATTCTCAAAGCTCATTTGGCATGAATATATAATTTCCAAAATGTGTTTGTCTATGGAGTATGACATCAGATCTTTTAAAATGCTAACTTTGTAGCTACCCCTAATGTGTAAGAAAATATATATCATATTCTCTAATAACTAAATGTTTTATTTTGGAATAATTTACACGTTCTCTATATTTTTCTACTTATTCTCTAATTAAATTTAAATCCACGTGTTTTAGGTTATTCTACCTCAACAATTCTACTAGGCTATTTTTCTGGTGTTTATACGAAATGGCTGACCAGGTATTTATGTTGTTTTTTTACTTGCAGCATCATTTTAATGAAATGAAATACTAACCTAGGTTTAATTGGGTAGTACATAGAATAATATTTCATATCATTTTTATGTTGGAAAGATTGTATCTTTTGAGGTGAGACTATGTTGCTTATACCATGCACACTGTTATAGAGATCTTGCTCTTTGTTGTGTTTTGACAACTTAAGGGCCTTGTGATAACTGTCATTAACTCATTTCTATGATTTTTTGGTTATTCTGAAAAACTTTGACATCTTTACTGCTTTGAGACCCAAAAGTGTAAACTATGATGGAGATTCCATACAATAGTTTATCAACAATGATCTAAATGGAGAACATGAATGACTAGAGTTCTCTAAGCAATATTAACTTGAGAAACTGCTAGGAAATGAGACTTAGCAATTACACAATTGATTAAGCTTGTTGGTTTTCATGGTGTTAGTCCTCTTCAATCTTATTTTTTTATTCATTCTTGTACATAACAATTTAGTTTTTGCTGCAATGAAATTAAATAACTTGTGATACTAATCATTAAATAAACCATGAGATATGAAATCAGGTATATAATTTTCAGAAAAGGGAATATTTTCCTGGTTATCAAGTCATTTATTATTACCTAAATCTACATCCTTATGTGTTGGGCTCAAGTTACCTATTATAAAACCTTATCTTAACACGCAAAGATCTTTAGAAAGAAGGAGTAAATTTCTTATTCAATAATGATCTTGTCACCGAATAATTTCTAAGTAGAGATAGTAATGGGTTCAACAAGTTTTGAGCCTTCTTAGATAGGCGGTAGGAATACATTCTTATTATAGTTTGATAGGCTAGTTTGTATCATGCCTTCATTATTCTATCTCGAATGTTTTTCAAGTGAAAGCATCCTTCTTTCCATTGTATAGATAACAAAAGGCTTTGGTAATAGGATCTTAACAACTTCATAAATGTGTGTGTGCAGTTGTATATATATATGTGTGGTTTTTCATGTCTCACATGATACTTGGTAGACATTCTTTTTTAGATCAGATTTCATCTAGAGAACATAGGACACTTGTCCTCTTGCTCCAAGTGTGCCTCGATACTATTAATGTAGACTATTCCTTACCTGATTTCATGAGTATTGGCTTTTGACTATTGACATGCTATTATTTATGTTTAACAATATAATCATCGATACACTGAGGTCTACTTTAGAGTCTCACTACCCAAGCCTAAGAGAGGTTATTTCTAGTTCTGTGTATCTCACCTTAAAGCCATATTTTCGAAGTTTCAAATTTCTTAAGCTATAACATATCTTGCACCTAAGAGTCATGTTCTCTTCAAAAAGAAGTAATACTCGAGTTATAACTCGTACTCTTATTGTTGATAGTACATGGTGCATTGAGGGAAATAGCACATCATTATCATCTAAATATTCAGATGAGCGAGCAACATGACCTACTCCAGGGACAAATGAATACTTCAACAAAATGATATATTGCACTTGCAATAGGTGCCAAAATAGGAAACTAAAGAAGCAGCGACTTGTTGGTATCCATAGATTGAACTATGGGGTTTATATAGAAGAGGTACTCTATAATTAACAAATTATTATTCTTATAATAAATAAAGGTTCACGTTATTCAATACATTATTATTGATCATTTCAATTGGTTTTTTGATAAAAGGCTGCTTCCAATTCACAATATTCTTGAAGAACCAATGGATGTCACCGATGATAGCCACTCTCAAGATGAAGAACAAGACACATTTATGGATGAAGCCACTTCGCAGATAAATGAGGCTAGTGTTGATGAATTCATCAAAGAATTCTACACATCTTTTGAAGAAGTTATTGATTCCCCCCTAGCTCAGTTGACTAGGACGCCTATTTTCTCAAATGCAGATACTTCTATATTGGCAACACTTATGTTGTTGTTGAATTTGAAGGTTACACATGGATTGACAAATACATGCTTTACTGATATATTAAGTTAGGATTAGATATTCGTATAAATTAATGCTCTCAATGTCTTAATTTTTTTTTAATAATGTGTATACTTATCTTATAAAAATCATTTGTTGCATCATGTAGGCTTTTGGCAAACAAAATACTTCCAAAGGACAATAAGTTGCCTCATTCACATAGAGAAGAATCTTCAGTAATGAAAGATATTGGAATGGAGTACAATACATATGATGCATGTCCAAATGACCATATATTGTACTATGGAAGGAGTGCAAATTTGCAGCAATGCCCAGTGTGTCACACAAGTAGATATCATCAAGATCAAGTATCCAAGAAGGTTCCTTATAAAGTAATATGACATATTCCACTAAAGCCAAGGTTCGAGAGGATGTTCAAATGCAAGGAGTTGGGAAAATATATAGATTATCATGCACATGGGAGGAGCCAAGATGGTGTCATTCGTATGGCTGCGGATATAAAACATTGGAAAGAGTGAGGAAAATTGGCCACATTTAAGAAATGAGCCAAGGAATGCAAGAATTTCTCTGGCAATGGATGGTGTAAATCCTTTTCGAGATCTAAGAACAACATATTCTGTTTGGCCAGTTTTAATTATTAACAACAATCTTCCCTCTTCGATGGCAATGAAAAAGGAGCATGAAATGTTAACTCTTATCATACCAGGTACTAGAATATATGAATGTAGTGATTTCTTGAAGATTATATTAAAATATTTTAATTCAGTTAAAACCCTGATAATTTTTTTTTTGTTTACTTAGGGAAGTATCAGGTAAAGGATATGGATGTATACATGGAGCCCCTCATTGATGAGATTCATGAATTATGGGATGGTGTAAATATGCTTGATGTATCAAGACTTATCAATGATAGAGACTTCCTCTTTCATGCTATGGTTATCTGAACAATTCATGATGCCCCGAGGCTCTCTATTTGCTGTGGTAATATATTATAAACTACATTTATAATTATTGTGTCCATTGTACCATTTAGTAAATGTGGTTTCCATTCTTATTTTAGGGCTACAAACAAAGGGGAAACATTGTTGTCCATCATGTGGGCCAAAAATGTTGTATAGGTAGTCAAAGGATCTCAATAAACTATATATGATGAGTATAGACAATTCTTACCACAAAATCATCACTATCGAGTGCGTGAGAAAAATAAATTCAATGGAAAGGAAGTGGAAATGAGGAAGCCAAGAAGGATGAACCCTTCTAGGTGGAAATCACTGTATGATAGAAAAGAAGGGATGGGCTTTCCACCAAGAATGAAAAGACTCTATTTTCTACAAATTAGACTATTATAAGAACTTTCCAATAGCCCACCTATTTGATACTATGCACATTGGGAAAAATGTGGCAGAGTGCTTGTGGAAACATCTAAATGGAACCAACCTTCAAGCACAAATAAAGTTACGAAAGGACCTCCAAGTTGCCAATGTCATGTCGAACATGTGGTTGCATGAAAACAACTCATATAATCATGCTCTGTGGACTTTTACATCAAAGGAGAAAGAAAACATCATTGATAAAATGAAAAGCATAAGATTTCCTTCTGGCTTTGGTGCAACATTAAAAAACTTATTCATGAGAGATGGATCAGAGTTCTTAGGCCTAAAAACACATGATTGGCACAATTGGATAAAGGTAATTTTCCAGTACATTTGATTTGTTGGAAACATAATTATAAATTTATGTATCCTAGTGATAATATCAATTCATGTATATTTTTCACATTTTTATTTGTTAATGGTCATGCAGTATGTGTTTCCTGCAGCAATACCAAGCACTTTTGATCATGATGTTAGGTTAACTATTTACAAACTATCCAAATATTTGAGGTATTTTGAATCAATCATTCCTACTCTTCCATGACTTACAGTTTTGAAGTAATCATAAGTATTTATTGTAATACATGTTGATACTTGTAGGTGGGTCTCATCTAAAGAGATACATCCAGATGACTTGAAGTATTGGAAAATGAATGTTTCACTTTTGATGTGTGATATTCAAATGTGCTTCCCTCCAAGCTTTTTTAATTCTCAAGAGCACTACCTTGTACACCTTGTAGAAGAGATTGAACAGTGTGGTCCTATTCATATTCAAACACTATGTCTTGTGGAGAGATATATGAAGGTTTTAAAACAATTTGTTAGGAAAAAGGCTTAACCATAAGGGTCCATGGTTGAGGGGTACATGGTTTTCCAAGCAATGGTTCATTTGAGTGAGTACTTACCTCAATTGCATCTCAAAGCTCCTCGATTATGGAATTATAACCAACCTCAATCATTTGAAGGAGAAAAATTAGAGGGTCAAGGAACTTCAAAGAGGATAAAAGGTATACAAAATTGTTGGAAGTAGTTGTTTTTATCTTAAATTTTATAATACACGCTTTTAAATAATTATTAATTCATTGAACAATTATATTTGTCATTGTAGATGCTAAGGAGTGGGAAGCATTGCATTTGTATGTTGCATACAATTCCGACTTTATGTTGGAATGGATGGAGAAGTACACTAAACAAAAAAATTAGAGGATGAATAGGCATGGGCCAATATATAGAGTATATAAATGGTCAAAACACTGCTTGAGGATTGCCCACAAGCCATAAAGGAAAATGGCCAGAGAGATGCTCATGGAATTGGCTAAAGACCAATATTGAACACAAGGCAACAATAAGGAGGAATAGAGTGACACAACAATAACTGAATTTCGTGAAAGGATCTATAAATGGGGAGGTGATACATATATAGTAACATATTGGAGATATTTAATAAATTGTCTTTTAACTTTTGTATTCTCGAATCTAATTAGCTAATATTTATATGAATTTAGGTAACATATTACAAAGGAATGTGGAATTTTGGTCATCACTTTCACATCAAAAAGGTTGATGAAAAGAGATAAACTTATGATTGTGGAGTTTCAACATCATTTGAGGTGGAGAGTCGTTCACATGCAAATGATAGACACCCAATCACAAGCACACTTCGCTATTATGGAGTGTTGGAGGATATTATAGAACTGGATTTTATGTATTTCAAGAAAGTTATTTTTCATGTTGAATAGTACAAGCTTATCAAAGTGGGTGAAGAAAAAACTATCTTTTTGCACAACAATGGATTCCATATGATCAATACATCTAGATTTGAAGCCACTTTTGAACCTTATGTGTTTCCAAATCAATGTGACAAGATATTTCTCATTCCAAATTTAGAACAACCTGGTTGGTCATTTGTGATTGATTATGATCCAAGAGGACGAAGAGTAACATATGTTGAAGACAATGAAGATGCAAAAGTCCCCCCTGATGATGAAAATAGCGTAGATGGAGATGATGAAAATTTTATTGTCAATGATGCATATGACTAGGATGAAGATCATGATGAGATTATTGAAGTGTTCGAAGGACATGAGCAACCAAATGGGCATCAAGTCCATGAAGATAATTAATTTATTGATTTTCATTTGCCTATTGTTGAAGGTGATGAAGATCATGAAAATGCTAGTATAAATTTATTTGTAGATTTAGGACCCATTGATGATGGGGTATTTATGCCATCAAATGAGGAAATTTCATGTGAGGATGGCATTATTTGATCACCATGATCACTTTAAGAAGCCTATAAGGATTTAATACAATTTAATTAATTATTTTACAATTTACATCTCTGTTGGGATTGTTCACACTATCTTTTCTTTTCTTAAGGTCAATTAGACCACAAATGCACTATTTTTGGTCTTTATGAATACTTATTGGAATCACTATTTGTTGGTATGAAGTCTCTCGTACAAAGTTACAATCTTGCTTACCTATAATTTGTTCTAACCTTACTTGTAATGACTTCCATGGCAGTGACTGGTTCTTATGACTGCAATTTTTTAATATGTGCTAATTGTCTTTGACTGTTATGAATGTTGTTATCTTTGACAGTGAATGTATCTTTTGGTTTCACACATTATTCTTTGTTAATGATGGATCACTTCTTTGAGAAATTCTTTTGGCTCTATGACCATTGAAGACAAAATCTTGTGTTGTTCATTGGGACTTGTTACATGATGTTCTCATTAAGTACATTCTGATATACTGTCATAATTCTGAAACAGAATGAAGAATGAAATACAAGTATTCGTAATGGTTGTCTTATTTTTGGATATGCATAGTATACGCTTTCACAAATACATTTGTTGTCAAAGATTGTTGCTTTTTATCCTTCATCATGATTCCGTGTGATTGAGTCTATGGGTGTTACTATTTCAATATGTCTCTTCATTGATCTCTTTGTGCATTAAGGGCTGCTACAAGGCATACTTTGCGATAAGCTTCATGTGCCTGAGCATGACTGTAGTAAGATGTTCACTTAGGAGGCTGCTTCTTTTGACTCATGAACATCTTAATGATTGTGTTAAAGTCTTCTCTATGCCTCTGTGTATGCTTATTATTGTCTTTTACTGATTCTTTTCTCTAAAGGTTTCTATTTGGGCCAAAGGTTTCTATTTACTCTAAAGGTTTCTATTTGGGCCATCACATGCCTCCCTAGGACTAATTTTGATGATAAACACTTAAAAGATCTATTTTTCTATGTTTGAACTTTCTATTAGTGCTTTTAAATGACATATGATTATTATTTTTCTTTAGAACTACAACAAGGGTTGTCCCTATGATAAGTTGAGTGTGACACTTATTTCTGCAATTTTCATCCTAGGCATATGATGCTGACATGATTTGAGAACATTTCAAATTCTTTGACTGCTATTGTTTTTTCTTCATTTCAAGCTACATTTTATGGGGTCCTCTTATATCAACCTTAGTCATGAAATGGCTATCACCAATTGGCTGCACTAGCTACTACGTGTTGTTTCATATTGCGCATGATCTTTGCTATCCTTATCATTATAATGACAAGAATATTCACTCATTTCCTCTCATACTGTAGTTGTTCTTCTCTCTTCAAACTGTCAAAAGCTCTTGACTTTGTCTTTGTTGCTATAGAATTGTGTGTGACTTTGACTTACTAAAAAGGCTTATGATTATCATATGGTTTGTGTTTTACATGCCTTTATGAAGGTCTTAGGTTTTCATTCTAAATGATTGGCATATTATTCCTTCGAAGCCCTTTTGATGTAGATTGCTTAGAGAGTATTGTGAATGCTTAGTATCTTGACACTTACTGTTATGAATATTATCCTTGAAGTGTCATTCCAAACACCATTCTTTGAGGTTCTTAGAAAGATACAAAGTAAGCATGCTATGTGATTTTTATGGCTACTAATCTGCCCTTAATATTGTTGTTGACTGAGATTTGGTTTGGAATAAATCCTTATGCCTTGTGATATTATAATCTTTTTCTATATTTTCAAATTTTGTAGAGTATGCAAAACATTTGCTAGTGACCATGGGTACTCTACGCATATGTTCTCTAATCAATATTTTCTTATTTTTATGTCATTATGTGCCTTTTTTAAGAATGTGGGCATGGGTGCGACTGATTCTTCTATGGGGGATCCTTCGATCTTAAATGCTTTGATTGATATGTTAAAAAATGGACAAGGGCAACAAATTACTATGATGGTGCATGAGGTAAGCTTGAAATTTGTCTTTTATATGCTAAATTATCTTATTTTTGTTATTATATTATGTTAATTTGTGTTTGTGGAATGCAGGCCATCTCAAAAGTAACTCCATCTTGTGTGAGTCTTGTTGGCATGAAGGATCCAGCTATGCCCTCCAATACATCTACTACTATGGTAGAGGTAAGATTCAATCATATGTTTGTGTGGGTTTGATTATGTTATTGTCACCTATTATACCGTTCTAATATTGTATTTGTGCCTTATATGATGTCTCATGGATTACTCCAACAAACACTAATGTTCCTAATGTGGGTTCAATCAAAGTTCTCCCACCAACATCGGAACAAGTTTCCTTGAGGAGTCTCGTAGATTCCCAATCAAGAATACTAAGGCTCCTACCAGATACTTCTGAAAATGTTCCAATCAGACAAGAAATAAGTGAACAAATTCAGTTATGGGAAAGGGCATTATTGGAGAGTGTAGGGCCTACCTCAGATGAACAGGTAAAATTAATTATATATTTTCATTTTCACAATTTAATAATTAATGATTTTTAATTGTGTTTTTCTTTCTTTAAACAATGTGATTAGAACTATGGATATTGTCAAACAGTCTTTCTCTTTACTGTCTGACCTTCATTCTTGTTGACTACTGCAACTTGAATAGTGATGTCTCCAAGATTGTCTTGGATCATCTTCATACTACTAGCTGCTTAGAAATAGTTTCATATTTTGGTTGGGTTTCTGATAATTTCACAATCTCACTGTAAATATAGGAAATAAATGACAAAGTGGTTAATGCAACTATAGGAGAATCTACATCAACCCAGGGGACTACAACAATATCCTCAGTGACTACAAAAGGAACACAAGAAGTTACAATCTTGCTCACCTCAGAAGGAAATGTCTTGAAGGATGAAGTGGGGTTAAAATTCTTTCACTTTATTTTTCATCGTGCTGAACAATTGTTCGACAATACCATTCAAATAGATTGGAGGAAGCAATCCAATGCTAAGAAAAACAAACTCTTTAAAGATGTCATAAGAGCATTTGGAAATCCAAGTTTCAATAAGGAAATTATTGTAGATATTGCATGAAAATACATGCACTCTAAACGAGGCAATTTAAGGTCGAAGCTAACAAAAGACTTGAGATATCCACGTCCAGCTTGGATCACAGACCAAGTGACATGGGAATAATTTATGAAAGATGCCAAATTTAAGAGGAAGGTCTAGAGTAATCCAAACTATAGGTCATCTGCACAAGGAGGATTGAGAAGACACCTTCGAGATACAACAAAAGCAACCCAAGCTAGGGTGTCAAGTATTGGATCCCATAAATTAGGATCTGGTGGGTACAATAGCATTCGTGGTGGTTTGGTGAGTGAATATTATCATCTGCTATATTTTCTATTTCATAAAAAAAGTCATGACAAACTTTTGAGTTAATTGTATCTAATGATTCATTATACCTTGTAAATTTGGTTATGTTTGTTTATGTAGGTTCACCATTTTCAAAAGGAAGATTCAAAGGAAGACCTAAAATATGCTTTATTACATGGTTCCCAAGGCCTATGACAACCTATGCTAGATCGAGGGGAGAAATTAGTGAGTGGTCACGAATCTGAGGTAAGTTCTTTATAATATTATATCACATGCAATAATTTAAGTAGAGGTTTTAAGTTATTTAAATAAGTTAAATTGTGTCATGTATAGTAAGCTCAACATCAAACTCATCAGGTAGTGAGCATGAAGAGGAGCTAGAGGATCATGATGAATTGTTTGTTGCACACAATGATTTGACTGTCATTCCTGAAACTCGGGAGGAAACTATCCTTGAATTTCAGCAAGTGGGAGACAACAATATTGAGGGTGTTCAATGTGATGAACAATCCACACCCACAATCAGAAAAGTGCTCATAGAAAGAGGAAAAAAAGCAAGAGGATGGATAGAAACAAATGAACACAAGACATATTTGCTTCTTATCATTGTTCAGAATTCATTACTATTATAAACCTAATTTATATAGCATCATATTTGTTTAATGAATACTTGTGAATTTATTCACTTTTACAAATGGATTTTTGATTTCACTTCTGTTTCTATTGAACAATACATTATTCCCAAATATGGTTGAGAATAAAGTTTGGTATTTTTTTGGTATCTCCCTCAAGTCATATTTAAGTACTTTAGAGTTCTAATTTGACTGTTAAATTGAGTTTTTCGTGGATCAACAAAGACTAAACTTCACGACTAACTCAAATTTAGGACTTAGTATTATGTTTGGTTGGTGTTATTATCTTTGGCTACATCTATTCTGTAAAAAGAATCATCAAGATTTATAATCTTCTAAAAAAGGACAGTTCCTTAAATATTTTCTAGTTGTAAGTTTTTTGTGAGCAATTATCAATATTTATAAGCTTCTAAAAAGGTATGGTTCCTTAAATAGAACGCCATGGCTGTGTATCAAGATTTCTATGTATCTAATGATGGATATGCAATGCAAGATGGAACGCCATGGATAGGCAACAACCCTCAAGATCATCCTGAGATGATTCAGGTACTGGATTATTACACTCTGTCAATACCCAATGAGAATGTTGATTGTTAGTAATTCATGTACTCTTGAATGTATTTTTTTTTTTTTTTTTTTATCACGTTTGTCAGCATTTTGCAAAGGCCACAGGTTACCAATTTCTTGTTTTTGTTTTTCATTTCAGGTATTCTTAGGTCATATTAGGGCACTTGACATTGTTGGAAATGAACTACCCCGCTTAGTTTATGTATCTCGTGAAAAGAGGCTTGGTTTCCAACACCACAAGAGAGCTGGTGCAATGAATGCATTGGTATATACCTTTTGCAGTATTCAAGTTTATTTTTTTGTAATATTGTTATAAAATATACCTGCTTGTGTATCTTATTACTAACAACAATGATCATTTATATTTGGGGAATTCAGATTTGTGTTTCTGTTGTGTTTTTGCTATCTTCACCGACATGACACTGCAATTTGATTAGGGTTTTAACAGTGGATGGCACCGACCACATAGCTACAGTCTCTATTTCCACCCTTCGTGCCAAGGACATTGCAGAACTGGTTTTCCAAGCCGGGTTTAGAGATTTCAAAAACTTTTTACTCTAGTATGACAACATTAGCATAGCCCCAAGTAAGTACCCAACTCTGGCACTAGATTTTTGTATTCTTTAGCTGATTTATTCTGCCATTTTAGAGAAATTTCTTGTTTGGTAGGGTTCTGTAATATTTTTCCATTTCATTAGGCTTTCTTTCTAGACATTTTTGTTCATGCTTTGTGTGATTATCTTTGTTGGAGGGTTGTGGAAGAGATCTCTTCACTAAACAGTGGTGGGAAGAGTGATTTCTGTTCATGAAAATATATTTGCCTCTACACATAAAATCCCTTTTTAATTGTGGCCCAGAATGAGAGGATCGTGGAATGTCCTTCCAGAGGTCATGTTAATAAGCCCAATCCAGCTTCTTTTTATTCTTCCTTCATTGCTTTCTCATTGAGTATGAAGTGCAGAGGCGTGACCCCCAGTCGAGTGCTAGAGTCCTTGATCGATTATAGTAGATACGGTAGCAACATCTGAGTTAGTAGCAAAGACGGGTAGCATCGTAGCCAATTCAAAAGCCCATTTGAAAGCCAGTTAACTCTCGTGAAAGATTGGATAAATGGGGTGGGGGGCGCCTATAGATAGATAGTCGACTATCTATCTTCTGCAATTTGAGGTTTTAATAACTAGCAAAGATTTGTAAATAGATCATTTACTCAAACATAGTGCTAAACAAAGACCTTAAATTGGATGATTTTATTATCATAATAGTTGCAATTGTAATAGTATTCTTTATTGAACTAGATCTATATCAATTGGGTCATTGGAAGCTTCAAGACATCTCGAGCCATCATGGCTGGAGGAACAAAAGATAGATCTGTTGCCGTCACAGCTACACTTTCTCACCCTAAACTATTCCCCCTTTCTCTCCCATGGCTCAAATGGTAAAAGTGGGTGATATCGGTGAGGCTCCTGCCCTCCCTTGTAACTTTGTGCCTGAGTCATATTTGGTGAGGTTCATTGTTCCTTAGTTTTATTAGTACCCTATTAGTTCATTCTAAATCTATTGCTTAAGAAGAATGTGCATTGTGAGGAAAAATGTTTGGCATATTTGCTTCAAATTATTGCTTCTACCCATTAAGTTGTTTTCAAGCATGTCAAAACATTTTGTGGTATACACCATATTCCTTCAAATTTAAAGTGAACTGATTCAACGCTATCTGTGCAATCAATCTTTGAGAAATTTGATAGAGATCGTAGTGGGAAGATTGATAACATGGAACTTCGCGATGCTCTTCGCCAATTGGGATATGCAGTACCACAGCCAGTTTTATAGCTTTTGCTTACAAATTATGAAAGGATAGGCGAAGACAGTGGAATCGATTATGACAACTTCATGAGTATGTTCTTTTACATTTCAAGTTGACACTTTGCTCTCTATAACAGCTTACCAACTCAACTAGTATTTTAATGATGAAAATGCTTTTTCTGGGTCAAAACTCAATCCTAGGCACTATAGTTTTTATTTAAAATTGGGAATTGTGTTTCTCATCTATTAGTCTCTCTATTTCGGTCGCAAGTATATATGTTGCTTATCTAAGACATTTTTATTTTCTATTTTATGTGCAGGTGTGACATAATTTTGAAGGTAGAATTGATTAAAAATACATTATGTTCCAGTTATATAAGGAGACACCCCTTGTTTTACAAACCAAATGAATTGGAGTCAGGGAAATGATAATGAACAATAGTGATAGTAGTGTGCTAGTAATTTGTAATATTATTATATATTCTACTTTAGCCATTTCTACACCTAGATTGATGTCTATTTTGATATCTGATAAATATATGCATTGTCTTACTATAGGGGCTTATTGAAAAGTTCAAGGAGAAAGACAAAAGGCGCACTGGCACAATGACTAGGTTTTCCTAGTTTTGAAATTGCTTGCAAAAGAAACTCTAGTTATGACCCTGAAATCCCCTACCTGACAACACTTATGGGAGAAGTACAAGTTCTAAATATCTCTTATGACCACATTCTGGTTGACGCTGCTACCTTGTATGTTTTACCATGCAAGGACATTTATACCAAAGTAGTCAACCTTTCTGACGAAGGGCCTTTCAAGATTTCTAGAGCTAGTACTCTAACCTATGAAGAGTTCATGCTCACGGTTTTACCCTTCATTGTTGCTTAGCGAGATTCGTGCTTGAACAGAGTCTTGTTAAAGTGTGTGTTAATTTGATGGAATAAGTCTAAGTAAGGCAGAAATATATATCTACGTATGAGTTAGTAGTACTTAAGGATTTGGCTGGTGGCCATAAGGAAACTATGTGTTTCTACGAAGACACTGCTACCTTCTTCTATAAAGAACCTTGTGGTAACCTTTTGTTGTGAAGACTCTGCTATGGAGAAACACCACATAATCATGTAATATATAAAACATTGAAAATAAATATAATTATTATTGTATTTCTTGTTAATAATTTTGTTATGGTATTTTGTTCAATGTTTTGTAAGAAATTAGATATTGAAAATAATTGCGTTGAATCTTTTCTTGCTATTTGGAAACATTGAAGGTTGAAACCTACACAAAAAATATTTAAAATAAATTGTTTATTTTTTAACACATTTTGATTGAAAACTACACAATTTATTTTAAAAATAAATTATTATTTTTTAAATACATTTTTTTTATATTGCCTTTCGAGAGACAATAGTTGAGGTCTAAAAATGTATTTTCTCTCAAGAGACAATATGATTTTAATCCCAACTATTGTCTGTAGAGAGACAATATGTCTTTAAATCCCAAGTTTTGTCTCTAAAGAGACAAAAGTGAAATCATCTCTACAAAGACAAAAAAAACTTTTGTTTTAAATTGTCTTTATAGAGACAATTTTAAAGACGATAATTTAATACACTTGGTTAAAGACATTTTTTAAGACAATACTAAACTTTTTTTTTGTCTCAAGTTGAGACAATTTGATAAAAAATGGTCTTAAATATTGTCTTAAAACACTCCTCTATGTAGTAGTGATAGATGCATGCCCATAATTGAGGAGTCTTTCAAACATTTTCTTTAAAATCCTCATCACCACCGTTACCTGCATGGAAACATTAAGGGTTATGAACCTCCTAAGAGACTCAGTAAGTAGCCTTTAATGCCATTAAAAACATTATTAATTCTAATTTTTCAAATAAACCACATGAGTGTTGAGGAAAGGACATACCAAAATATATTGACATACTTTGGTAGAGTCAACACATAACCAGTAACACATTCTGAATTGAAGATATTATAATTAATATGAACACCAAAAAATTTTACACCTCCCTAGCAAAGAAACAGTCAAAGAAGATATGCATGACAGTCTCAGGGACCCTGCAACATTTACATAGACTAGGAAGACCATCATAAAGGGAGATATAGAGTCTATGCAACATAAGACACCACATAAAATATTTAACTTAGCTCTAGAGTAGGTTAATAGATTTAACCTAAGTGGGCTCACTATAGGAAATGTTCCAACAAGTGTTCAAGTGGTCAAAGACTTCATTATTGTCCATCAATTGAGAGTAAATATCTTTGGTTTTATTTTTTCTAATATGTACACCATTGGGTCATTTTTATAGTATATATCTATGATCATTGCAGTCCTAATCTCTAGGAAGGCCGAGGACAAATAGAGTAGAAGAAAGAATATTATATGTCCTCCATTGAGACTAAGGGATCTTAAAGTTCTCACTAACCTGTGGCCACGAGATTAGATACCCATCCCTAATGATATCACTTAAGAATTTGATGCCTCGTGTTGTTCAATACTTTGTTGAGCACCCCTGTATAAGAGCTAAGGGTTTACCCTTGTGATGGAGGTTCCACCAGATTGACCGTTCTTTATAGATCTTGTCATCATTTCTTATAATGCTATTATGAGAGATCAGATGTCTAACCTCCTTCCATGCCTTTCATAGGGATTTGAATACTATAGATCCCCTAGGCCTGACTGCAAAGTTACTAGCTATTAGATCATTGATTGGAAGGTGTTTCCAAGTTTTACCCTATTTAGGAACAGATTGAGAGATCTTGTGCCTAATAAGGATTTTGTAGGGCTCATCCCCTTCTACAACCCTGAATATCCATTTGGCCGCCAAGGTCGTCCCTTGGACTTTGAGATCTTTGAGACCCAACCCTCCCTTTAACTTACTCATAGAGCACCATTTCCATTTAACCATACACATCTTCTTATTCCCTTTGCCATCAGACCATAGAAAGTTCTTGACCTATTTTTGAATATGATTCCATTGATAGTTGATAAACAACTAGGCTAATACATAATATATGTTGTAAGAGGATATAATCTTCTGACATACCTAGATTCTTCCCGCCATTGAAAGATATTTTTTGTCCCATTTTCTGTTCTTATTGTCTATTTTTTATTTGATCTATAGCCACATCTCCTTAGTGTTGGGATTGATAGAGAAGAGAATACCCAAGTACTTGATTTGAAACTCAACCCCTCATAATAAAGAATATTTACTAAACCAAGGAGGAGGGATATTCTCCCAGCCAAGTATGATTGATTTGGACAGAGAGATCTTGCTTCCAAAGGCAGCGCAAAATATATCCAATTTGTTCATTAGGGTTGTTAGGTTATTTTGCTCCAATTTCAATATGATAGCAGTATCATTGGAAAATTGTACATTAGACATTTCCTCCTGGTTGGGTAGGAATAACCCTAGCGCCCTACTGGATAGTGACCCATCCCTCAAAATATAGTGTAGGGAATCAACAACTATAACAAATAAGGTAGGGGCCAAGGGGCACCCCTATCTAATAGATCTGAAGAGAGAGATCTTATCTGATCTGACACCATTAACTTTGATGCTGGCATTAGCATTGGTCAATAGCATCTCAATCCTTCTACAAAAATCTTTAGGAAACCCTAACCCTTCTAACATCATGAAGACAAAACTCCACTCAATCCAGTCATAGGTCTTCTCAAAGTCAAGTAGTAGCATGGCAGGTTGTTGATTGGATTATTTGGCCCAAAACAGGGTTTCCCAACAAGTAAGAAGATTTTGTAGGATGTATCTCCCCTTTACAAATCATGTTTGAGTATGTGATATCATTTTAGGTAGGATATCCTCCACTCTTCTAGCTAGTAGTTTAGCTAAGATTTTATATGAAATGTTAAGGAGGGTGATAGGCCTCCAATTTTTTACCAGAGTCTTGTCCCCATTCTTGGGGAGTAGTTTGATAATCCCACTATTGATTTCCTTCCCTAACAATCTTACCCATAAAGCTTCTATTTAGACTTTCCATACAACCTCACTTATCCAATCCTTATTTTTCTTGAAAAACTCAACTGTGAGCCCATCCGGCCATGGGGCTCTGTCATTGTTAAGAGCGATAATAGATTTTTTAACCTCCTTCACTCAGATTACCTTACTTATAATATTTGCATCTTCTTTACACACTTTGTTTGGAATAATGGACTTGATTTTATCTCTCAACTGGGTCTCAATAGGATCACTATCCTCTGATTTGAACAAGGAAGAGTAGAACTTAACAAAACCATTAATTATCCCATATACCACCAATCCTCTCCTTATCTTCCTTATGTTTTAATATACTAAAGAATAACTTAGAACCCTTGTCACCATGCTATGACCAGTTCATTTTGGCCTTGGTTTTCAGACCTTGGATCTTGTAATTTTGCACTCTCCTAAGAGCATCTTTATCTTGCCATAAGGCATCATGGGAACTATCACTCCCCAGGTTGTTTGTATTTTAGATTCAACTACAACTAGCTTATCATGGAGAGTAGATTCTATCCTCCTTGCATCCTTGGCCTTCTTCTTTCCCACCTTTTGCAAGAGCGTTCTCCAACTTGCCACATTTTGATTTCATATATCTCTCTCATTAGTTAAAGACTTGTTATGGTCATTGAAGAGCTTAATGATAAGGGCAGTTTGATTGACATCCTCATCTAACAACAAATTAGAGAAGGCAAAAATTAGAGCTTCTAGGGGAGGGGCCACAAGCAGGATGGTCCAGTGTCAAGGTGGCTAACACCGGGTGATGATAAGAGAGAATGTATGGAATTACCTTCACATAGTTACCAACATTGTTCCTCTTAAATTGCATTGGCTCTTTGTTAGCATAGAACCTATCCAACCTACTGTAGATCCTCTTGTGTCCTTGTTGATAGTTACACCAAGAAAACTAGATGTCCTTAAATTCATCTTTTTTCCTAGCTAGGGGGTCAAAGAGCTTAAGCTTATTGATCATCCTATTCCAATAGAACCTCTCATCCTCTTTCCATTCAAACATTCCCCCACTGAGTTTATCTAAAGCTCTCTCAATCATATTGAAATCTCCACCAAACACCGAGGGAATCTCTTCAAGTTGTGACATCCACTTCCAAAGTTTTGATCTCTCTATCGAGTCATTGGAGGCATAAATAGAACCTATCCCAAACTCTTTGTCTTGCACCTTAAGCACAAGCCAAATCATCTTGTTATAGGGAGAGGAGCCCCATCTCTGCACAACCCCACTCCATTTATTTCTCAATACATTTGCCACTCCCCCTCTACCCTTTTGATGATTGGTAGAGAGTGAAGTGGCATCTCTCCATATACATATGATTAATCTCTAGAGTGAACTGGGCTGCCTTGATCTCCTGTATCATTAGGACATCCACATCCTTATGCAACCTAAGGAGCCTCTTAACCACATATTTTCTTTGAAGGGATTGTAGTCCTCTAACATTGCATGACACATAGCTTAACTCCATCTAGACTATGAAGACAAGTCCATTGGAACCCTAAATGACTTGTAACATTTAGGGAAATTCTTATTTTTACCAAGGGGCAAATGTAATCACACTTGAACCCTTAGGTTTGCCTCTTGGTCTTTTGAACTCAAAAAATTGCTCAGCATCGAATGAGGGAGGGGCTAACTTCTTCTTGCCAGTTTTTTTCTTTTTATGTGGTTTAGATTTGTCTTGGTTAACATCGTAGGCCTTCATGGCTTTTTCTAAAATGATATTCTCCAAGGTTCCTAAGTAAGGGATAAAGGCCAATGCTAGACTCTTGTCTTCTTCTTTCCCACAACTACCTTGCTCAGAGTTCCCCATCTTAACACATTTTGTATCTATCTTTGCAACCTCTAAAACAACACTCTGGCTAATCCCAACACCATCCCTAACTAGTGCCTAGGAAGGGGTACTAGAAGAAGAGGAGTGGGGATATCAATCATGTTTGGGTTCAAGCCTAGGATAGATGAGCAGGTCAATGATTCCCTTTCAAAAGAGGTAGTGTTCAAAACCCCTTTCTTAGCAACCTTTGCCTACACCAACTTAGGGATAGGGAGTGCATTAGTCAAATTGTCATTCTCATGTATGGCAGGAATAACCACCACATCAAAGTCATTAATCCGAGCCTCGATGATTTTTTGGGTCTCTCTGAGGTTACTTAGTTTTTCTAGAACAATTAGTTGGGCATTCATAGTCTTGTGTTTGGAATGAAGATCCTCTAATGCCTTGCCTTTAGACTCCAAGTTACACAAGGGGGGTGAGACGCTCAAGATGCAACCTTAATTGTAGTATGAAGGGAATCAAGCTTGGAAGCAAAATTCTCATGGGGAGAACCTTATGGAGCCCTATTAAAGTGATCACATTTCATATCTCCAATCGGGGAATCGACAAAAGTCGGGATAGTATCAGAGGTAAAAGCAAACTCAGGGGAAGTGGAAGGCTGAACAGGATCTTGGATAGAATGTTTTGAATGTTGGAGGGGATTGTCCTTGGAGAGAGAGAGGCCTTTGGCCGGAATGACATTGGTATATTTGAAAGACCCATTCTTAAGCAGATGCCAGTTTTTATGAATGTGTCCTTCCATTTTGCAAAGAAAACATGTATTGATTCCACCCAGAAGTTCAATAGGGCACACAAAAACTTATTTTTCAAGTTTAAATTTAATCTCATTCAAAATATCAATACCAGGTTTAATAGAAATCAGGAGTTTGAGGGAGCAGAGTAGAGGAATTGTGCACTCTAATAGTATTACCAACTGATTCAAGGGCTTTAGGAAGACATTTCTGCATGATGGTGGGGACATTATTGATAGAGACCCATCTAGGGCATGAAAGAGCGAGAAATTTCTCATCGATAGCTTTCAGTTCCTACCCGATAGCCCTAAAACACAGATTACCTATGGTCTTGAATTATTTCTTGAGCACTTCCTTTTAGCTTTTGAAATCTTTGAAAAAAATAATAAAAACACCTCTTTGAACCATTCTCCAGAACTGAAATTGAAACCCTAATCTATTGACCCACATAGACTGAAGTGAATTATTCATGAAACTTCTAGCAGGGAGTTCAGATAGGTCGACAACGACCAAAAATATGGTGACATCCCTAAGTCTGTTACATTCCATAGACAAAACTGCAATCAATTTAGAATTAGGCATAATGATAAGAGAGGCACTGGAAGATGACTTACCTCCTCCGGTTCCTCCTAGATCTTCTCCATTCACGGGCAAAAAGATGGCTTCAACGCCTGCACCTTCAGGAACATAATTGACCCCCACAACCGCTTGCAAGAAAGAGCCACTACCCTTTTCAACTACTGCCAAAGAGGAAGAATGAGTGTCCAAGAGGTTCCCATCACCCATAAAAAAGAATTATTATGGCCGCATGCGAGAGAGATCGCATTACTTACGAACTTGAAGCCACCGCTAAAGGCCGCCTCCGCCTGGGCCAAGGATCATTTGAATATCGACCTTCAATCGTCCTTTTCTCTCGAGTTGTAGACCAGCCCACTACAACCTTTTTCCACTTTTCTCAGTACCATATATGTATATATATATATATATACACATATATATGTACATATAGGTACATACATACATACATACATACATACATACATACATATATATATATGTATGTATGTATGTATGTATATATATGTATGTATATATATACACATATATACATATATACATATATATACATACATACACACACACACACACACATGTATATGTGTGTGTGTGTGAGTGTGTATGTATATATAATTATATATATATATATACATACATATATATACATATATACATATATATATGTATGTATATGTATGTATATATATATACATATATACACACACATATATATACATGTATATATGTATGTATATATATATATGTATATATATGTATATATGTATATAAGTGTGTGTATATATATATGTATGTATGTATATATATACATATGTATGTATATATATGTATACATGTATATATACATGTATACATGTATACATATATATACATACATATATATGTATATATATGTATGTATATATGTATATATGTACATATATATATATGTGTGTGTGTGTGTGTATACACACATATATACATATACATACATATATATACAAACATTCTTAAAATCATATAATTGGAGACAAAAACAAGGGGGTTATGACAAGGAGAAGATTGGAAAATCAAGAGGTATATTTCATTTCTCAGATCGAACCGACATCAGTAATTGAAGCTTGTAAAGATGAATGTTGGATGAAAACTATGGAAGATGAATTAGATCAGATAGAAAAGAACAATACTTGGAATTTGGTTCCCCAACCTAAAAATAATAATGTTATTAGAAACAAAATGAATGATTATGGACAAGTTGTAAGAAACAAGGCTAGATTGGTCTGCAAAGGATATTCTCAGAAGGAAGGAATTGATTATGGTGAAACTTTTGCACTAGTATATAGAATTGAAGTTGTTAGACTATTTCTTGCTTATGCAGCCTATAACAACTACAAGGTCTATCAAATGGATGTAAAGTGTGCATTTATGAATGGAGAACTTGAAGAGGAAGTCTTTATTGAGAAATCTGATGGATTTTTACTGATAGATGATAAGAATATGTTCTACAAATTAAAAAAAGCTCTATATAGATTAAAACAAGCTCCTAGAGCTTGGTATGCAAGGTTGGATAAGTATCTTTTGAAGCTTAATTTTATAAAAGGTAATGTTGACAGTAACCTATATTATAAGATCACTAATGATGATATTCTGATTATTGAAGTATTTGTTGATGATATCATTTTTGGAGGTGAAGAAAAATTGTGCATGGAATTTTCTTATAATATGCAGAGTGAATTTGAAATGTTTATGACTGGAGAAATAAGATTTTTTCTAGGTTTTCAGATTACTTAGATTGACAAAGGCATCTTTATCTATCAAACTAAGTATCTGAGGGAATTAGTGAATAAATTTGGTATGGAAAATTCTAAACCGGTTAGCACTCCTATGGTTACAAGTGAAAAATTGTCAATTAAAGATGTATCCCCTCTAGTAAATT
The DNA here is from genome assembly GCF_030272615.1 of Cryptomeria japonica. Taxonomy (NCBI): domain Eukaryota; kingdom Viridiplantae; phylum Streptophyta; class Pinopsida; order Cupressales; family Cupressaceae; genus Cryptomeria; species Cryptomeria japonica. The sequence continues at coordinate 649,713,792 of NC_081407.1, read as the reverse complement.
CTACAAGATATAAATCCATCATGGGTGGTTTGCTATATTTAACTCTGACTAGACCGGATATAATGAATGCAGTCAGTATTGTATCAAGATTTGAAGGTAATCCAAGAGAAAATCATGAAAGTGCAATAAAAAGGATATTCTGGTATTTGCAAGGAACAACTGATTATGGTTTATGTTACCCTAAAGATGATGACTTTACTTTATGTGCATATACAAATGCAGATTGGGCAGGTGGTGTTGATGACTAGAAGAGAACATCTGGTGGAGCATTCTTTCATGGGAAGAAGTTGGTTTCATGGATCAACAAGAAGCAGACATGCATTTTTTTATCTACTATTGAAGTTGAATATGTTGCAGCTGCAACCAATTGCACTCAAGTTCTAGGGATGAAGCAGATGTTGAAGGATATACAAGTGAGTTTTAATGAGCCAGTGGTTATTCATTGTGGTAAATTTGTAGCTATTGATATATCCAAGAATCTGGTATTTCACTTCAAGATTAAGCACATATCAATCAAGTATAATTTTTTGAAGGAAAAGGTGAAAGAAAAAGAAGTCAGATTCGTTTATGTGAACACTAAAGAAGAGATAGTAGACATCTTCATTAAACCTTTGTCTCGAGAATCAATTGAGTATTTGAGAGATAGATTGGGTGTTTCTACCCCTCCAGTAGAGACTTAAATGATGCAGATGTGCATCAATCTGGTATGCATTATCAGACCTATCTTTTGCTTTGGATTGATGAAATAATGCTACTACTCATGGGGAGTAGTCATCCTTGAGATTTAGAGTTTTCTTATTATTTTGTTTGATTCTTTGGCATTGCTATCAAAGGGGGAGGAATATATGTGAAAAATCATTGCTATTCATTTTTCAGATTGTTTGCACTCCTTAGGGGGATTTTGGTGGTATTTGGTCTTTTGATTAATATTTAGTTCAGAGCTTCATTGCAATATCATTTTATGGGAGATTTGTTGGCAATCTTCCATTGGGGGAGACTTGTTTGGCATTTTTTTGGCACTCGGATGTTTTTCACATCTAGTGTTGTCATCAATGCCAAAGGGGGAGATTGTTAGACATATGATGGAATTGATTATGTTTTGTCATTAATTTCAACACTGGGTGTTATGGTTGTTTATCGACTTCTGGTAGAAGGATTGGATTGGGATGATTATCACTTTATTGTCACCAGTATGACTAGGATGATGGAATAAGTTTGTATGGATGGTTCATATGCTTCTAAAGTTTTTTTCAATCAATTGGTATTGACTTGAGGATCGGATGATATCTTATGTTCTAGGAAGCCTGCTTTATTGGTCCGGTAAGGGTTTCATCGACAGAGCTTTATTGAAGATCCTTGATGTAATGCATAAGTGGTATTGGTGTAGCTTCTATAAGGGATTCACAATGCTGATGGTGATAGTGTTCATGCCTCAACTGATTAGTGTCATTTCTTTGGCGTGTGTGGATCTAATTTAGGTCCAGTGCTATCTAGGTTATGGACCGGTTTTCATGAAATGTGTTAGTGGATCCTCTGATGCGTTTCTGGGATGTTTTATTGATTGGATCTATTGGATTATCATTTAGGTGGATGATCTAATTGGTTAGGTTGCGGGCTGGTATAAATATATGTAAGATCTCATTTTAGATCATATGTATGGATATATGTATGGGCAAGGAGCGAAAAATGTAATAATTATTTGTGTAGAGGATTTGGTCGATCATAGGTGATCGAGTTGGATTTATGTAAGAGGTTTGACACCTCCGGTATTGATCTTAACTAGAACTGTAATCTAACATGTTTGATGCTATCACCGACAATTCTTCTCTCCAGATTATTGTCCAAATATCTTGAGGTGGTTGACATCTCTATAGTCAACGAGACTCCATTATGATGAGCAGTGCACTCTAGGTAGTGTTCCTTCCCGCATGTGCAGAACCCTATTGTAATCATATACTTGCTACAAAAGTATCATCTGACTGTGGGTAGGGTTTCCCGCCATGGTTTTTCCTTTTATCGGGTTTTCCATGTACAAATCATGGTGTTATGTGTTATGGTTGCATGGTATTGATTCTCTGATTTTCTATGCTTTAATGCTTAATCAATTATTCCAGTATAAGGTTTTAAGTGCTTTAATTCAGATAATCTATTAACAACTGATTCACCCCCCCCCCACCCCCAAGTTGTTCATCAGTTATCCTAACAATACACGCACACCGGTGGAGGAGAGTCATGACAGTCTATGTCCCTTTGAAGTGGGTGATGGAAGATCATCGCCTCACACCCCATATAGATTGATACTCATACAAGAAGACAAACATGAGAAATATCTTATACATAGAAGAAGATCTGTTAGACTAAGATCAATATATAGACATATAATCTAACATCTAACTATCCTTCAAGATAAAATACATTATCAACATGATAAAAACCATCCCATAAGAGAGTAACATCTAGTCACATATATCTCCAAGAAATAAACCAAAGTCAAACTAAGTTATGCAGAGTCTGATCGAGGGAGGGTTACTAGAATTTCCTTTGCAGCCCAAAAGAATGGAGCATCCATCACATGAATGTGAAAGGTACTTTCTTGAATGGTGTTTAGAAGGATAAATTTATGTGGAACAACCATAAAATTTTGAGGTCTAAGGAAACAAGCATTAAGCCTACAAGCTAAAGGAGACCTTGTATGGCTTCAAGCAAGAAACAAGAACTTAGTATGCTAGGTTTATTGGGTATTTCTAGGACAATCGTTTTAATAGAAGTAATAGTGAACCTACCTTTTATTTAAAACAAGAAGATAATAACATTATTATTGTCATTATAGTTTGAGATGACAAATTTAGGCCTAATACAATATAATTGTCATTATAATTTGAGATGATAGATTTAGCCCTTTTAGAACCTTATTGCTCTTAAGCTAGATGATTTTTTCTATATAGGTAGTAGTTATGTGGCAAAAGATAAACTCAGATTTTCTATGATGAAAGAATTTGGGATGACAGATTTAGGCCTAATACAATATTTGCTAGGCATGGATGTTTGTTAAAGTATAAAATTCTTCTTTATCAAACAAAATATTCTAAGGATATGTTGAAGAAGTTTTATATTTTTTTATTGTAAACAAGCTTCCACTCCAATTTCTCATGGAGTTGTGTTGTAAAGAAATGATCTTGTTGAAACAGTTGAGGGGATAACTTATAGAAGTATCCTTGGTAGTTTAATGTTTGTAACCCACATAAGGTCTAATATTGCCCATCTCATCTCTCTTGTTTCTACTTACCGTGTGTGAGAAAAGCTCACCATATGAAATCCACTTATAAGAGAACAGGAAAACAAAAAAGCGTGAAGGAAAAGCTTAATAATATTTAATGCATAAAATTTCCATTACCGTGTATATTTTATACAAAAGAATAGGCTGCATTCTATTAATTTTGAAACTAGAACGAATAAAATACTAACATAATTTTGAAACTTGAACAAATAACAGACTAACAATTGCTTTCAAAAGGTTGTGATGCAATGAAAAATGGCGAGTATCTCAGTTTACATTAGTACCACTAGAGGAGCATATTTACCAACAGTAATAATTCAGGCTATCTTAAAAGAGAAGATAGGAGCTAATGTATTGTACCAGGATTCTCAATGGAGAGTCATATTTCATTATTACCATTGTCATGTAATGTCAAAATGGTTACTAATAATGGCCACCTCATAACTTAACAATAATTCAGAAGTTGATCTGGCTAAACTAGAGCCATGACAGTTTACATATATAAATATACTCTTCAAAGCCTTTTAATAAAGCAAAGACAATTCATTCAGGGCATCTTGAAGAAGAGAAAATTTATTGAAGAGATATATTGTACCAACATTTGCAGATCCATGCCTTATTCTCATTAGTAATAACATCTTTACTAAATCAAACGACATTTCAGATTGGCAGCTGCCATGTAAGCAGAAACTACAAGGTAAACCTTATTGATATATCAACAATTATTTAAGCTGCAACGCTCTCCATTAAACTCCATTTTTTAACATCGCTTGTGCACAACACTACCGCAAAGGCCTGGATTTCCTTTAAAACTTGAGCCAATAACATAACATGAAACAACAAGAAGTCAGATCTGAGTCATATGGATATCAAACTCTAGTTTATATCACACTTCAAGAAAAGCAAGCAAATGAAATTTGAAAAAAAGAAAAAAAAAACCTCTTATATCCAAATCTTGAGAGCGATCCTCCTGTTGGAACAGCACCACCGAGTTTGTTGTTTGAAAGATTTCTGAAAAATCCAATCCATTAACAATTAGTTAAGTAAAGATCTTTTTTTCATGAAATGCACTTGACCAAGTAATTAGTATACATTTAACTAATTCTCCCACCTTCGAGAAATAACATCAAACATTATTTACAGAACATAGAAAGATATTGACATTTACATTCTCTGTAAGCTCATGTACAGTGCTGCAATATACAGTACAGATAAAAAATCACAGAAAGAAGAATGAGGCTACCAAAAGACTAAATTCAAAGGATCTTTAAACCCAGATTTAAAATATGACTGTTGCCATTAACAAAGACAAAACTTTCTAAAATAGATTTGAGATTTAACAATGAAAACTCAGGAGAATGGTGACTTACAGGAGGCGGAGATTGGAGAATTGGACAAGTGAGGTGGGTATTTTTCCACTAAAGTTGTTGTCAGAAAGATCAAGGGCAATCAGATTTTTTAATTTCCCCAAACTTGGTGGCAAGCTTCCACTCAATGAATTGCGGAATAAATGCCTGAAATAATAACACACATACACAAGTTTTAAAAATCTTTTTCCTTAAACCAGAACATATACATGCCTAAATGTGTATGACAATAAACTTACAGATATTGTAAGTTGGGAAGATCACCGATCCTTGGTGAGAGAGGACCAGAAAGGCCATTATTTGCCAAATCCCTGTAAAATACTTAGATCAAGTAAATTTTTAATCTGTATTGTGTAAACTTTTGTAATAGAAATTTCGATACCATATAAGAAGTATATATAGCCTTACACTCTCGTTACACGATGGTTGATGTCACAGGTGATATGAAACCATGTACAAGGATTTACTAGGGTTGGATCCCAACTTTCCAATACATTATGTGGGTCATGCAACGTACTCCTCAGCGCTATCAGTGCATCTCCTTCTGCATTGGCATTGCATTGAATGGAAAGGAGGTTGCACACAACAAATCCTCCCACCACAAAGTGCATCAGGATCAACAGGGATGTTGATGTAGCAGCCATGGCAGAATATTTGTGCTCTTCCTCGCTTCTAATTCACATCTGATATTCTCTTCTTTGTAATGCCCCTGTGACCATGTGAATTTATAGAATATAATTTTAGTTCCTAAAAGATGGTAGGAAAATTCTAAGGCTTGCACAATCCCAATGTCATAGAAAACCATTGTTTAAAACTGAATATTAAAAATAAATATTCATAAATGGTAAATTATAAAATATTAACGGTAAATGAAATAACAATATAGACCGTCTTTCCTAATTTTGATATTATAGTTGCTTTTTCCTTGAAAGGTTAAATATTTTCATATTTTTCAGGTACTTTTCATACAGTGTGTACTATTTAATGTTTTTCATAAAAATAATCTAAATTTAATCTATTTATTAAAGTATTCAAACATATATGTTAAATACATATTTATCTAAAAATTATGGACAGATATCTTTTGAATTATTTACTTGTAATTATTTTATTTAATATTAGAATTATTTTTTAATTATACATATGTAACATAAATTTTATGTAATGTTTATTTTTTTGAAATATTATGTTATCATAAACTATTAATTTTATGTCACATTTAGAATAAAGTTAAGAATTTATGTTAAAATAATAACACAATTAAATCCCATTTATAAAATTTTTGCCCATCACTAATGATGAAAAATAAATCATAAATTAAATTTTAAATTACATATTTTTCTATATAATATCATGCAATTCAAAAAAAAATGCTAATGAGGTCCACTAGAGTAGGGCGGGGAAAGATATACACAATCATTAGGGAAACTGTAGGCTCTCGGAAAAGAATGTGTAATAATTGTTTCCTTTAGGATTGACATAGATGCAAAGGCCTTGAGACACACAATGAGAAGGAAGTAGGGCCTGTTAATTTTTTGCCCAAAAGTTTCTTTGTGGTCAATTTCAATTTCTAAAAGGAAGGAAACACATTATGATTGGGGGCTCCTACAAATTTGAAGAAGAATGTGTCTATTTTCAGAGATGGGTACCAATGTTGATGTACCTCATTTTGGAAAGGGAATTCTAGATGAAAGAGAATATGACACAAATGATCTCTAAATTATAGATCAAAGATGTGTCTCTCAATCTATATCTAAAGAATTAAAAGAAAATTTGTTAAGATCTGAGCCAGAAAACTTTCCTTTTTATTGAATGTAGTGAAGATCATAACATGGAATGTTAAGAGTCTAACACATTTAATAAATAATATTTTATTAAACACAAAATTAAAAAAAAATTAACAATATATATTTCATATGTCCAAAAAATAAAAATAGACATATATAACTTTTGATTTTTTCTTAGCTCAAGGTTCAGTTGGGAAGATGGCTGGTTAGAAAGACATTGGCTGCTAAGTCATGTACAATGTTTATGATTTGATCTTTAATTCTAACTTTTTAAGGTCTATGATCAAATAGAAAAAAGAAAAAAGAAAATTTGGGATTAGGATTGAAACTAGAACTCTTGAATCACTCTGGGAAGAAAATTAAATAGGAGGATTTCAGATTTTTTTTTTTATCTTCTAGAACTATAGGTGGTACTTGCTAAGAATGGTCTGTACACAAAAATAAATGGTGTGCCAAATTTATAAGAATTAGAGAAAGGTTAGATAGGTACTTATATTCACATGGATGTCTCAACAATTCCATCTCATTGGATTTAACAATTTTTACACTTTTTAGCTTACACCACTCTCTATGAGTTTGTTTAAATTTGAGAAGATCTGGTTGCATAGGGAGGATACCATAGGCATGATTGAATATTAGTGGAGGACAACCCTATGGTGTATTGACACAAAAAAAATTATATATTTACACATAAATAAAAAGCTAAAATAACGGAGAAAACATTTTTTAATCTGAATATATTTGTAGAAAAAAAAAAAGATTAAGAAGGAATTGTCTGATCTAAATGAAAGTTATCAAATAGAGAATATTTCAACCAATTTATGCAAAGAAAAAAGGACTATTGATAGAACAAGCAGAGATCATTGTAGAGAGCAAGCATTTTGGAGGGAAAACTCAAGAGAGAAATATGGCTATTTGTCTTCTACAATACAACATTAATTTAGAGGTTCCAAAACAAGATTCTATTGAACATGGATTCAAATGACAGACAAACAACTCACTAGAAGAATTTCAAATGGAAAGGATTAACTATTTTTAAAAGCTGTTGGATTTTCTTAATATGGATCCCCTACTTAAAAACTATACTTAATCAACGTTCCATTTTTTTGACGGTGTTAATAAAGATGATAGCCTTTTAGCTGCACCTTGAAAATTCCTCGAGGCTTAATGATTTTCTTGCACTATTTTTTAGAAGTGTTGGAACCTCACAGGGAACAAATTCTGAAAAATTGTAGAAGATTTTAGTTTTCAAAGTAAATTTGTTAAAGATATGAACAATATAGTGGTGGTATCAATCCATATTTTCTGATTAAAGACTGATGTCTATGCAGCACACATTACAAAATCCTGACAAAGGTAATGGTGAACAAATTGAAAAAGACATTAGACAAAATCATTTCAGTCAGCCAAAGTGGGTTCAGACAGGTAGCCAAAACATAACAGATAGTATAATAGGCACAAATGAGATCATCAAATCGATTAAAAGTGGATAGCAGAAAAGTATTATGATTAGACTAAATATGACAAAAGCTTATGATCATATGAAGTGGACGTTTGTGTTAATATTAATGATGAAATTTGTTTATGATGATCAATAGATTGGTAGGATTTCTCAATGCATCTCTATTGCTAGATTCTTCATTTTTGCAACTGAAATGTCATGTGGTGTCTTTGAGAATGCGAATAGACTCTAGCAAGGTGATCCCCTTTCTCCATGATTATTTTTTATCATGGTAGAGGCTCTTGGAAGTTGACGGCATCGCTTGGAAGTACCTAAGAGCACTTTCCTTCGAAAGGAATTTTAGATTATCTTATGTGCCATGTAACAGAGTTTTGTAATAACAAAATAACTACATGGAAGGGAAGGTGGTTTACACTAGTAGCGAAAATCATGATGATAATAGTGGTTCTTTCAACCATTCTGACATACACAATTTGTTGCACGCAGCTGACCAAAAATGTATCGTTAATGACCGCTATCTTCTTGAAGAAATTTATGTGGGAAGGGTTAAATGTGTAAAATGCATACCCTTAATAAATGGGGATACTGATAGAAGAAATTTGGTGGAAGGTGGTGTGGGTAAAAAAAATTATAGACCACAAAATCTGGCATTGGGCCAAAACTAATTTTGGAAAATGTGTACATCTCCTCACAAGTTTTGGCACAAGGATATTTAGATAAGCACTTGGATTTTGATTATTCTAGTAGAATACTTATGGCTATCAATGTTCCCTGTGGGTCTCACATCGGAAAACTCAAGTGAAAAAGTAAACTGATTATTTAATGAGTATCTTATATGGAAAATTTATAGTGTCACATTCATTGATTTTTTATGTAATTCATGGAACGAGCATAAGAAATTGGTAGATCTCGAAGAAATCTTATGTAATGCACAAATTCTAAAGAGAGAAGTGAGATATCAGGTTATTGATTATTTCAAACCTAACTTGAATGTAGAGTGAAAAAGGAGGAATCTTGACCTACTCTCCACAAGAAAAAATGCTAAAAAGAGCCTCAAAGATGTTGTTAGCACAAGATGAATTCCAATGAATGATGACTTAGATAAGAAAATCTGGTAAATCTAGTTTATCAAATCAAAATACACAACATAGAATGTTCATGGACAAGGAAACTATGTTGTGGTAGGTGGTTATTGCTGATGGTAAGAGCATTCGAATGTAATTCCTTGTATAAATGCAATTAAAGTAGGGATTGAATCTACATGGTTGGCATCAAGGGTTTTAGCTTGTGTTGTATTGTGCAAGGCCAATGTGGAGTCGACAAAAACCTCTTATTGAATTGCTCGTTCAAAACTTCATGATAGGATTGAGTATAAAATAAACTAGATTTCTAGGGTTGAGGTAAAATAACAATTCAAAACTTTTCATAAGTGTAGGAAATAAAAAATGCTCAAAATAGAGTTCTAATGCCAAGTTAAAAATAAAAACAATCTCAAATAGGGTAGAGAAAATGCTTAGATACCACAAAACAATACACACACAGAGATTGCAACTCAGTTTTCCAATCACTAGCAATGCATAATGGAAATATAAAAGACAAAAAATGGGTTGGAGACATGCAAATTTATTGCTTTATAATAAGAACCAGAAATAAAAACTATTACAAAATGATTACAAAAAATAAACTACTGATTTACAAATACTTGTAGTGATCTGGAGTTGCACCTAATCATCGTTGGCAAGAGACACTATTCTAGTGAAGATTGATGCATGAGAGATGCTTAGGGGTTGTCATTGATGGCAACTCAGTCTAGAAATTACATCCGTTGTACATATATTTGGTTTACCCAAAGTCATATTGTTCACGAGCCATAAGTTTGGAAGGTGGAACACATTAATTGGTAGAATACAAGTATTGTGTGTATATCTTGATTTTGGTTGGGTAATTTTGGTTGTGGTGATTAAGGCAGATTTTTTAAGGTTTGAGGCACATTACTTCATAATCTCGATATTTGGTGTTGATTCGTGAGCAAGATTAATCAACTGGTATCCAGTAATTTAGTTAGAATAGAGCTATTTTTTGGTGTAACATGTGATGCGGATTGTTGAGTTGATTTCGGTGATTGGACCGACTTATGCGAAGCTTATTATTATTCTGTTTAGGTTCGCATATGGATTTGTGGATGGATTGAGCTGACTTAAGGTTACACGTTTCATGTTGTGTTTTATGCAGTTTTTGAAAGTCGATATGTTAAACGATTCATTTTGTTGGTGCAGATATATAAGATCAATTTGGTTAAACATTTTGGTGTATGTTATGAGTGATAGAAGTCTGTATGATCAAATGTGCAAAGTTTGGTGAATATGATTGAAGGTTTTGGTGGTTCGGTGTATGACAAAGCATGAAAATAGAGTAGGGAGACAAATTAGTTGTAGAAGTTAATTTGAGCCTAACTAGAACTGTTTTTTGTCATAAGTAGATCCTATACTTCAGTTCAATCATTTTTGCAATCAATTGTAAAATCCTATAAGGCAGTGATCCTTCCTCCGGGTTGTAGCCCTTTTGTATTTGAGCAATGAGCTCTAGGTAGAGTGACTAAATGCAAGTGCAGTCCCCTTATGTAATATTACCATACTTCTAGTCATAGTATATTAATATTGTGGGTTCAAATCCCACTGTGGTTTTTCCCTTTTCGATTTTCCACGTAAAAATCTTAGTGTTATGGTTGTGTGGTTGATTGCTTTATGTTTTTGCATTTTGCTTTCACTCTTATGCATATGGTGGCTTAAGAATTAGCTTAATAAGTTTGTAAATTGCAAAACATTGATTCACGCCCCCCTCTTAGTGTTCATTGATTCCAACAATCATTTTTTTCTTTGAGCTACACTAACTCAATGCATTTCTCTCATAGAGCTTCTAAACGTATAGAGAAATCCCTGCTCATTACACACACATTTGCTATTGTAATATTCTTTTTCCTAGAATTTCTATTCACAACTATATTCTCTTCAAGTTATTGACTATTGGGAACATTCTTCCTTTTTGTTTGTTGTCCATCCAACAATTTCCCACACAAAATATGAATTCAAAATAGCCTACTAAAATTAATCCACTAGAAAAAAAATACATGTTGTTACTACGCATCAGGGGCAATTGGGGGGTTGCAATTCCATTATTTGGAAACAATCTTCTAGGATGCACTTACTATTGATAGGTAGGTGAATGGGAGAGAGGGATATACAATAAATATTTTCAATGGTCCCCCTTTGTCTTCAGCCATCATAACAAGATCATTCATCATTCATATTCATGATGCCAAATTTTTCTCAAGTTATCAAAGTTGTACCTACTCAATCCCTTGGTGAACAAGTTTGCTAGTTGTTGCTCAAACCTACAAATCTTCATTTTATCACACCATTTTCAACCAGCTCTCTGATAAAATGATACCTAATTTCAATGTGCTTTCTTATTCTATGAAAAAAAGGATTTTCTATCAGAGCTATTGATAAAATATTATAACAAAAATAGTTGTTCCATCCTCTTGATCTTCTTTGAAAACTATGAAGATTCTTATTATCCAAATAGATTGAAATGCTTCTACATTTATTACTATATACTCAACCTTGGTTGTAGATAATGGAACTATAAATTATTTCCTGGAAGGCCAAGAGATTTCTCTTGAACCCAAATAAAATGCATTACCCAGTGTGGTCTTCATATCCTCCACACTTCCTTCCCAATCATTATTTGTGTATCCAACCAACCCAAAATCATTCTCTATAGTATACAAAATGCCATATCCATTGGTGCCATTCACATACCTCAAGATTCTCTTACTTACTTTCCAATGGATGTCCTTTGGAGTCTCCATAAATTTGGAAATCAAACTTACAATGTGGATTATATAAGGCCTAGTTGTAGTCAAATACGTCAAAATTATGACCAAAATTTTATACATAGTCAGATCCACATTGTTGTTACAATCTTCCTTGGTCAACTTAAAGTCTATGGTTTTTAAAAAAATGCAATTTTACTATTTTGCAATCTAAATCTTCTCAAGATCTCTACTGCGTACTTTGCTTGAGAGATAGAAATACCATCATGAATTTGTTTTACTTTTATGGCTATAAAATACATCAAGAAATCCAAATATGTCACCTCAAACTCTCTTTTCATGGCCTCTTTAAAATCAAACATGAAGAAATCATCTACATATATGGTGAGAATTAAAATCTTACTATCAACTACCTTTATGTAATGAGTGGGCTCACCAGTACTTTTGATAAAACCATTGCTCAACAAATATGAGTCAATCCTACTCTACCATAACTTTGGTGCTTTCTTTAGCCCATACAGAGCTTTCATCATCCTAGATACACATTGTTTTCATGTCTTCTAACTCCATAACCAGGTGGCTAATCCATATATACTTTTTTCCATATTCCGTTCAAGAAGGCAGGCTTCACATGAATTTGAAATACCTTCCATTTGTGCATGGCTGCAATCCCTAAGACTATTCACATGGTTTCCATCCTTTCAACTATTGCATATATATCATCATAATCTCTTCCAAATTGTTGTTTATACCCCTTGATAAGCAATCTTACCTTGTGCCTTTCTATTTTTCCTTCAATATTTATCTTGGTCTCATAGACCCATTTCACCCAAATAACCTTCTTAGCAGGAGGCAAATTAGTTAACTCTCATGTTTTATTTCTCTCTATTATATCTATTTCCTTATCCATGACCTCACACCATTTCTCCTCTTTCATAGTGTCTCCAAAATAAATTAGATCACTATGAGAAAATTAAAAAACAATCACATTTTCATCAAAATATTCATCATACTTTTCATTTTTCTAGATCTCTCTTAGACTTTTGGTCTTCCTCGACATTATGGATTTGAAAGTGGGGTCTAAAATATCACTACTATTGCTTCCTTACTATGTAAATCGCATTCAGAGCTATCTGGAGTCATTTGATGCTCTCTTTGTACTGATCCAAGATATTTGGAGGTCTCTAGAGTAGATTATCTCATTGTTTTCAGCTACGTGCCTTTCTATCTATTTGCATTAGGAGCTATCCAGATTCAACTTTCTAGTAGTCTATATGTGTATGGGAATTTATGTATCCATCTAGAGTTCTCTCCAACTAAATTAGGTGATAGTTTTTTAATTGCCTATTTGTTTCAAGGATTCTCTAGTGTTGTCTATTGTAATATATATCTATTACAACTGCCTTTTATTTGTCTTCATACTCATCTTCTTCGTCATCAATGGGAATGCTATCTAGGCTATGCAAATAGGTGTCCACTAACCCATCTACAACCTATATGCTTTGGAATCTACACTATTTCCCTAAAAAATAAACTTCTCACCCTTATCATCCAAATTTTGCCTCTTTTCCTTTCACACAAGTGCATATGCCACACACCAATAAACTCTCAAGTGCTCAACCATCCACCTACATTATGTCCATGCCTTTTGTGGAATCTCATCATGGACTGGTTTTGTGAGATTTCTACTTATCAAATATACTGCTATTGCTATAGCTTCACCACAATATCCACTTGGGAGTCCTTTTTCCTTAAGCATGATCCATGCCATCTCCACAATGGTCCTATTGTTCCTCTTAGCTACTCCATTTTGATGTAGAGTGTAAATTTTTATAAGATCCTTTTTGATGCCATTATGCTTACAAAAAATTACTAAAATATTGGAAGTATACTCTCCTCCTCTATCTAATGTGTCCACTTTCCTTCTTAGCCTAGGCCTTAAACAATAAAAAATATCAAATACTTCATAGTTATGTTGTAAAAAATAGACGCATGCCTTATGATTGAAATCATAAATGAAAGTCATAAAATATTGGGTCTTACCAATACAAATTGTTTGCATAGAGCCACACAAACTAGTATACACTAGCTCCAATGGTGCTCTTTCTCTTCTAGAGTTTCCTGGTTTAAAGGGTTCCCTTTAACTCTTTCCTAAAATGAAAACTTCATGTCTACTACTAGGATCTACAATAGTTGGAAAACTATCAACCATTCTCTTCTTGGACAAAAGATTCAAACTAGTATAATCTAGATGTCAATATTTGAGATGACATAATTTGTAGAGGTCTTGAATGACTAACTTGAAAGTTGATGCTTGTTATACTTTTATATATTTTATTTTTATAGAAGGTGCAACCATGGACTAGGATGAGAAATATTTCTATATCCTCAATGAAAACATCTAATTCTTTGTCATTGAACTGCTGGAAATATATAAACTGTCTTGAATATAGGATGACACAACCAACATCCATATAGATATAAATAAGGTCTAACAAAGCATATTTGGACCAAAATCCATTTGAATAACTAGGCTTGACATCAATGATAACCATGCAAGCTCACACTATCAACAATCTCCCACTTTGTCATTGATGGAAACACCAAAATAACAACAACAATGAAAAAAATCTCTCCCCAACAGTAATCTCACAACAAATATCTTTCCAAATCTTACACCAATACTCTCTCCCCATTTGACAATAATGAAAGGGCACTGGAAAACTATAATGACCAACTCACACCATTTATCCCCCTAAGAGAACCATCAACATCAATCTAAGAGACAAGGATAAGTGCTAAGTCTCCCCAAAGAAAGATGCACCACTGAAAATGCATCTAGTTAGAGAAAGGAGGGGCATTGAACCCTAACTTCTTCCTTAGATTCTCAAAAGTATCCTTCACTAATTCCTTACAAAAAACGTTTTCTCTCTACTCTAATTTTGAAATGTATTACAATTTGATTTCCTCTTCTACAACCTTCTCTCTGAAGAAATGATAACAAATTAATATGTTTAGTTACTAAATGCATAAATAGATTCTTTGAAACGTTTATAGAACTAGTATTATCACACTTGATAGGAATAGCTTCATCATATTTTAATATAATATTCTTAAGAGTTTGCTTCATTCAAAAAACTTGAGTACAACAAGATGTTGGAGAAATATACTCAACTTCCATAGTTTTGGATTAGAGTAAAATATATTTTAAAGTGACTTGAAACTCATACAAAAAGAAATAGTCATTAAAGACAAACCAGACACCAAGCCATAGCGAGCCCGTAGCTACAAAACCAACTAAAAATACGGTCTAACAACTTAGAGATTAAACAATTTCATTTAGCATTTGAACAGTCTTAATATTATTATCAATAAAAGACCTATTGATATCAGTAAGCTCCTCCATATCACTGGCTTTGACCTGCTTACCTTTATCCCTACTATGAGTTCGACCTGAAGGTTCTTGATTTATCTAGGTCTTTCCTTTCAGGATAGACTCCTTCATCTTTCCTTTGATGCAAATTGAAATGAAGGGGAAATTATGAGTGGTCAATGGGAAAACATTAAGGGATTGGGATTTTTTGTTCAGTCTCTAAAGGCCCTCTGTGCTATTAGTCATAGTTGTTTTGGTCAAAGTAATAACATCTCTTAACTTCTCATTAACCTTATCCAAAGCCACCTCTAGGTTAATAATTTTTTCTTCATCGTCATTCTTCAAGGCTTTAATATCTATCACCAATTTTTGACTAAGATCAAGAAGGTTGTTGGTGGAGTTCAAGGAGCTCTATCCAGTTGAAAGGTTATCAAATTAATCTTACTTTTCAAACTAAAGATCTCTATGACCACACAATTGAAGAAACTAGTTTGTCCTTCCATAGCCACCTTCACCACAATCTCTCCAGCCCTAGAATCCATTGGAGAGGAACCCACAGACTTATCCACAAGGGCAGCCTTATCTAATTCAACTGGAATTTCAATATGGAAGTCCGAATTTTGTTTATCCTTATTAATCCTAGGGGGCCTTCAAGCCACTTCTTTTGGGCAATTTATTTCCTTGACAACTCTCAACGAGGGGGGATTTGTTTTCACACCAAAGGTAGAGCCTAGCTTGAAGTTTCTATTATTTCCATCTGAGAATGGGGGTATAGGGGCTTTACCTTTTCTAGTATAGCTTGGGCTAAAGGAGTCAAGAAGAAACTTATCTAAGAGGGCATAATCAGAGTCATCCTTATTAGAAAATTCCTTATCAATAAAAAAATCCTTTCCCTTAGAAGGGGGTCCTTCTTTTTATGAGTTTTCAGGTGGGAAGAATCTTCATTAGAAGTATTAGACTCTAATGATTCATCACTGTAACTTGCCAAAGGGCATTTTAGGTATAGTAAATGTTTTTCTTTCTAGAGGTTGAGGGATGAGGCATAACCTCAAGGGATTTAGCATGTTCAACAATTAGGAGAATCAAACCTTGATGGAGAATAGAGGAGCTTCAATTTTTGAGGTGAGCATTAACACTAATACACAAAGATGAAAGTAGATAAAAAGGAATTGAAATGCACCTATAATGCCTAAAATGGTGCAGAATGGTGAAATGATAGGTAAAAATGCTTTTGTAGAAACCATCAAGAGTAATGTACTTCATTTAGGTTTTTCAATTGATAGTGATATAGATTATCGTTTCTTACTTATCCATGAAACCAATCTATCTCCCAAAAGGAATGCACCACCACTAGTACTTTCCTATCATCAATACTTTTGCCCCAATCATCATTTGTATATTCCTTCAACATGAAATATCCATCTTTCTTGTACCAAAACCCAAAATCTTGAGTTCCTTAGAAATATCTAAAAATTCGCTTCACTGCTTGATCATGAGTTTTCTTTAGACTTGTTGAAAATATTGCAACCAAACATATAGCTTGCATAATATCCAATCTAGAAGCAGTAAGATTTAATAGTTCTCTAATAATAGATCGATACTTATTTTGATCAATATGTGGAGATATAACTTTTTTTTCTAATTTGAATGCAAGAACTAAAAGGGTAGTAACATCTTTACAGTTCTCCATATCAGACTTCCTTAACATATTTTTAACATACCCAGTTTGAGAGATAAATATTCCATCATCCAATTGAGTATCTTGAAGACCGAAAAAAATGACATTTCTCCAAACATAGACATCTCAAATTCTTTTTGTATCTCTGTTGCAAATTCTTTACACTAGACATCACTCCCTCCAAAGATAAAATCATCAACATAAACAACAACAATCAATAACTTATTACCTTCAACCTTGAAATAGAGATTGTTGTCTACAATACCTAACCTGAATTTTTGTTGTAACAAATATCTGTCAAATCTCGCATACGACTCTCTAGGTACCTATTTGAGTCTATATAATGCCTTCTTTAATCTACAAACCATGTCAGGGTCATCTAACGATTTGAATCCATCTGATTGTTCAATATACACTCATTCCAATTCTCCATTTGAAAATATTGACTTAACATCCTGTTGGCATTCTACACTCTAGTGAGAAATGTGACAACTCAATAATGAACGGATAGTACCAAACCAGTACTGAGAGAGGGGGGGGGGGGTGAATCAGTACAGACAAAAACACATTCCTAAAACCGGTTTGTTAGTAGACATTGTGCTTTGGCAGACAAACAGTAACACCGGTCTTAAATAGAGTACAACCGGCAAAACCCAGAATAACTAAGACAAGCATAAACCGGTTGACACTTATCTTTTCATACAATCTAATACTTCATTTCTATTTCACCCTAGTGCATGAACAAGTAATCTATCATCAAAAAAATATAAACAGCTAGATCAACATGATTTACCTTCAGACACAAATCACTTAAACCATCACATGAATAACACCACACATGACATTTATTACTAATATCTATGCCCCTAACTCCAAATCTGCTAGAAGTAAATTCTGGGATAAAATTCAGCAAAGAAGAAAATCTTTCCCTTTGAACAGCTGGATTGTGATGGGAGATTCCAATACTCCTGTGCAAGACATTGATAAATATGAGGGTATTCATGCTCAACCAGATAGCGGATCTGACTTGATGAACTTTATTAATATCAATGCTCTCATTGATATGGATCTCAATGGGGCATCCTACACATGGTCTAACCGAAGGGATGGTGAAGACCTCATTCAGGTAAGACTTGATAGATCCTTTGTCACTAATGATTGGATTCTTTCCCATAGATGCTCCCTTTTTGTTATTAATAGAATTGGTTCAGACCATTATCCCATCTCTTTTGTTGCTCAAAAATTTAAGAATAATCAGAGCTTCCCTTTTAGGTTAAAAAAGATGTTGTTTTCCCACCCTAATCTTGAAAAATCTATTGCTAACTGGTGGAATATTGATGTAAATGGAACTGCCATGTATAAATTTGCCAAAAAACTTAAAAATATCAAAGTCAACATTAAGATATGGAACAAGAAGGTCTTTGGTGATATTTTTTGATTCTAAGAAAAAGCTAAAGGAGGAGCTGGATTAGATCCAAAATTCAATTCAGAAAGATGGCTATAAAAAGTATTCCAAAGCCATGGAAGATGATGTTCTAGTCAAACTCCACAACATTATTTCTAAGGAAGAAATCTATTGGAGGCAGAGATCCAGGGTGACTTGGCTAGAAGCTGGGGACAAAAACACTAAATTTTTCCATATAACCTCGTTAAAACACAAAGTAGTGAATCGAATTTCTAAACTTATTGTAGAGGACAAAAATCTTCTTAATAAGGAGGAAATTATGGATGAAGTTGTCAGGTTCTTCAATTAGCTCCTCACTAGTAGCAAGAACATTGACCATACTCACCAACACAATCTGGTTAATATCATTCCTAAGATCATTAATCCTATTTAGAATAAGGCCCTATATGCTATCCCATCTATTGGAGAAATTAAAAAAGTTGTCTTTTCATTTCAAGGGGATAAAGCCCCGAGTCCTAATGGTTTCCCTATGTTTTTCTTCCAGGAATTCTGGCATATAGTGGGAGAAGACACGGTTAATGCGGTCAAAGAATTCTTTGGAGCTAGAAGAATCCTTAAGGAAGTCAACTCCACATTTATTGCCCTAATCCCTAAGGTTGCTGGGGCAGACTCTATGGGAAAATTTAGGTCAATAAGTCTATGTAACTCTTTCTATAAGATCATATCTAAAGTCTTGACCACTAGAATTTTGGCTGTTCTCCCCTTCATCATCTCTGAGGAGTAGAAAGGTTTTGTTCCTGGCAGGCAGATTTTGGACTCTATCATTGTAGTGCATGAGAATATTCATTCCCTCAATTCTACCAAAAAAGAAGGTTTTTTGATAAAGTTGGATTTGGCGAAGGCTTATGATAGAGTGGAGTGGCATGTTCTTTTCAGAATCATGGAGGCTTTTGGATTTGATGAAAAGATAACCAAAATTATCAAAGAGTTGATCACCACTCCTTTGTTCTCTATTTTGATTAATGGATCTCCTACGAAATTCTTTAAAACATCAAGGGGGCTTAGACAAGGAGATCCTATATCTCCTATTCTCTTCACCATTTTGGCAGAGAGCATGAGCAGATTGATTCACAACCTAAAATTGAGCAAAACCACCAAAGGTCTTCAACCTTCCTCTGCTAATGTTTTTTGCTCTCATCAACAGTTTGTTGATGATACTATCCTAATGGGATATTCTTCTATTAGGGAAGCTAAAGCCTTCAAATCTAC
Organism: Cryptomeria japonica; assembly: GCF_030272615.1. Taxonomy (NCBI): domain Eukaryota; kingdom Viridiplantae; phylum Streptophyta; class Pinopsida; order Cupressales; family Cupressaceae; genus Cryptomeria; species Cryptomeria japonica. The sequence continues at coordinate 649,694,339 of NC_081407.1, read as the reverse complement.
TCTTAATTCCTATGCTTTGGCTACTAGTTAGCAAGTCAATTGGGACAAATCGGCTATATATTTAATGATTACTCCTATATTAAGACAACAGAAAATTGCTAAAATTATTGGATGCAAGGTGGACATGCTCCCTTCCACCTATTTGGGTCTTCCCTTGGGTTTAACTCCCCAAAACTCCTTTTGGAATATGATCATTGATAAATTCAACAAAAAACTTGCTGGATGGAAAGGTTCTATTTTATCTTAGGCAGGAAAATTGCAGCTCCTTCAAGCTACTCTCCAGAACCTCCCTGTTTATGCCCTCAGTTTATTTGGTATCCTGACTAAATTTGTTGAAGCATTGGAAAGAATCCAGAAGAGATTTTTATGGTCAGGAGTTGAAGAAACAAAGAGGACATCCTTGATTGCTTGGGACAAAGTTTGTAAACCAAAGAACAAAGGAGGTTTGGGGATTAAAGCTCTAAAAACTTTTAACAAAGCTCTTCTTGCTAAATAATTATGGAGAGCTTATGATACTAAGAAATATTGGAATCAAATATGGTTTGATAAATATATTCAGAATCAGCCTATCCAAGGTGTCCTTGACTCTGAAGATATTCTTGTTGGATCCTTCATTTGGAATAGTATTATCAAATCCATAAAAGTGGCCAAAGCTAGAGCTGGATGGGTCCTTGGAAAACGTGACAAAATAAGGTTTTGGGAGGACCCTTGGATGAATAATGAAGCTCGTTATGGTCAAGACATCAGTCAAGTTATTGAGGAATGTAAAAGGAGGTTTGGGCTTATGGTGTGTGACTACTGGAAGGAGGACAAATGGGTGAGGCTTGATGTTATTCATTCTGGTTTTTGCTTACTCCAGAAGGAGTTGTTGTCCTTTTCCCTTAACAAAGACTATGATGATGTTTTTCTCTGGAAAAGTACTCCTACAGGTGAATTTACGGTTGCTTCAGCCTACAAAAACACTTTTTCTCATACCAGTAATCCCATTTGGAGTAAAGTTTGGAACAACATCCTGATCCCTAAAGTCAACATTTTCTTTTGGATTGCTTCTCACAATAGTATACTTACTCTTGATAATTTGGTCTGAAGAGGTTTAAAATTCCCTAATAGATGTGAACTTTGCTAGAAAGAGGAAGAATCAATTGATCATCTCTTTCTCCATTGCACCTTTACCTGGGAAATTTGGTGTAAAATGTGGGAAAAATGGAAAGTTAGTTGGGTTATGAACAAAAGTATCAAGGATATTATCTGGCAATGGAAATTCCCCACTAAATGCTAGCTTATCAAGAACCTTTGGTCCTTGACCCTCCCCATGATATGCTGGGGTATTTGGAAAGAAAGAAATAACAGAATATTTAGGGAAGCTAAGTGTAGCTCTCAGGTGGTTTTTGAAAAAATCTGCAGGGCCATAAAAGAGAACATCAATATTCCTCACAAGAATAATAAGCAATGGTTTATTACTAATATGAATGATATGGAAAAAGATATCCTCATTGAATGGAACCTAATACATAAATTCTGTAGACCTGACAACAAGAATAGCAGAGATAATATTGTTTGGTGCTTTCTTGATCATGATTGGATAAAGGTGAATTTTGATGGGGCAGCTAAGGGCAACCCTGGGAAGTCTGGTGGTGGAGGAGTTATCAGAAATGCTTAAGGAGTATGCATTGTAGCTTTTTCTTCTCCTTTTGGGGTCCAAAATAATCATGTGGTTGAAGCTGTGGCCATGTTAAAAAGTCTCTTGCTTACTCGAGGATTCAACTTCAAAAAAATTTGGCTCGAAGGGGACTCCTTAAACATAATCCAAGGCCTCAAAGGTACAGGCCCTACTTCTTGGAATATTACAAACTTAGTTAAAAGTGCAAATTATTTGTTAAATAACTCTGTTAGTGTTAGAATAACTCATACTGTAAGAGAAGGAAATAAGGTAACAGACCTCTTAGCTAATGAAGGGGTCAATTTGGAAAATGATGTTAATTATATTGGAGAAATTCATTGTAGAAGGGAGGTTAAAGACCAATTATATTTTGATCGTATCCATGGGTCTAGTTGAAATCATGATTATTTTTTGGGGAACGAATTCCAAAGATAGATTTTGGGGGCGGATGAACTGCCAGTTAATGAGTGCTTTTTGGCATCATTTCCATGATCATATGCGTGAGAAAGATTATAATCATAATTGCTGGGTTTGTGCGGCCATAAACAAAAGTTTCAAAACTTCAAAAGAGTCTTTGTTCAGTAACTCTAGAATTCACAAGCATTTGGGGTTTCATCTACGAACTGTGAACTATAGCTACTGGTACTTCTACCTAGAGCTCAAAATGGGTGGTAATTTAAACATGAACAAGCCCCCAGGATGCAAAAATTGGAAGAGTGAAAGAAAATTCTGGAGAAGACTTCACATATATGGCTTTACTGACTATATGGAAAAGCTTCACGGAAGTAGAAATTCTATCTCTTACGGTTTTGCCAGAGGCTAGAGTAACAATAGAGTTACCCTATTCAGGGAGATATGAAAAATTGATGAGAACCTGATCGTCGAGGTCACGGGTCTGCAGATGGAGGGTACCAAATTTTACAGGGATCGGAAGTATGTAGCTAAAGTGTTCAAAATATTCGCGAAATTGGAGGATGAGAAGGGACAACTTGTGAGGAAAGACAACACTTCCTATTACATTCCACAGTAGGTAAAGTCCTTTTGGCAAAACGTTTTAAGGGTTTTAATGGAGTATTTAACTGTTGTTGGTAGATTTACAAAACATTATAACTACCACTTTGCTATTTTGAATCACTTCCGTCATGGGGCCAAAATTTCCTTGCCTGTTTATTTAGCGTCCTCTCTGAATGAGAGTATTGCTAACCACGCTAAAAAGCCAAACTCCTACCCTATAGCCCATCAAGGGCTTATATTGCTCATCTATGAACATCTGAAGGACAAGACTAGGGCGACCAAAGATGACCCTCTGATCATGAATGCACATATTTCTGAGAGTGGCAAAGATTTGGATTCAGATGAGGAACAACCTAGCGCTTCTACCCACAAAAAAAGGAAAGGTGACATAGATAGTGCAGACATGGAGGTGCACTGTGATGTGGAGGAGGAAAAGGGTAAGGAATCTGAAAATGATATGGAGTATGAAAAGGATGAGAACATTGGTGAAGAGGATGAAGGGGGTAAATTTGAAAACCCTCACTCTAACCCTATGGGATCAGACAACAGGAATGTGGCTCTGAATTCTAAGGAGGATGACAATCCTAACTCCATGGGCACAGAACAGGGTAGGGATTTTGCGAACACCATCCTAAATACTTCCCATAACTATGCTCTGGAGACCTTCAACTTCCTGAAATGGGTTGTCGACAACATTACTAGCATGCAAAGTAAATAGAGGGAATTGGACAACAAGATTAATAAGCTAATCAAGGACACTGGGAAAAAGAATGATGAGGCAGAAACCAATGAAGCTAAAGAGGAAATCGAGATGGAGGATTGGCTAGAAAAGGATTTGATCAAAGGGGATTTGAAATGCCTGGAGGATGTCATAAGAACCTTGAAAAAACAAGCTGAAGAGGATAAAGACCACATCAACTCCAGGTGTCAACCATACCAAGAAGGCTCTAAAAAACTTCATGAACCATAGTCTCCAGGTCCTCAAAGTCTTGTCATAGAACATGAATGATTTGGTGGATCATCTGGAAAGAAAAAATTCAGGAAAAGAAGCTGGTTGTTATTGATGATATTCCAACTTCTAGCACCACCCACCAGACTCCCAGGCACAGAACAAGGCAGAACACTATTGGAATGGAGATCAATACGAAAGATAGCCAGCTGAGAGAGGAAAACAATGACCTGAGGGAAGTGGCCAAGGAGATGATGCTCTTGGTTCAAAATGCTGAGGAATCTATTAAAGTTTTCAAGTAACTTATAATGTTGGGTTTGAAGCCAACTTCTTGTTGGCTTCTTGATGTCTTTTTCTTTGCTGCTGGTTTTTGTGCTGGAATTAGCAGCTATTTTGTGTTGTCTCTTTAATGCTTCTCTTTTGAATTGTAATAGGGTTTTGGGTCCCCTAAAACCTATTTTTACTTAATAAAAAACATGACACATGACACACAAATTTTTCACTTGGAAACCCAACTGGGAAAAACCACGATGGGGATGAATACCCACAAGCTGTTTTTGAACTCTTTAGAAGTCCGCTCTGTTAGGAGCCTTGTCTTATTAAAGACTGATACAATAGATTCTGTTACGAACCGATGTTGTTAGGGATTGCTCGGTTAAGGGTTAAACCCTGTTAAAGGTCACCTTGTTAGAGGATTTCAAGAACTCAATGGTTTTGAGTCACCCTGTCAAAGGATTTACAGTAAGCCGGTTAAATCTACCCTGTTAAGGGATTTCCCAATTATTGAAGTGGTTAGAGATCAACAGGTATTACAATGATCTAGTAACAACACTCATTGCCAATGCAGATCCGCTTTAGCTCCTGTTCACCTTCTACACTTACACTCTACAGGTATCACTTCTCTCCATTGGTCTGGCAAGAATCACGTATCTCTTCACTTGGATACACACACAACTTTTGCCAACAACCTCAGAAAGAAACACAACATCGACCTTATAGGAAATATATAGGTCAGTACCATAAACCCTAAACCTGTTAGGTTAAGAAATTCAAACGGTTCAATCTTGACCATTGAGCACATTGCATGAAATGAAACAGTCTTGAACCGATCTCAAGATGTTCTCCATCATTCATTTTCCACCGCTTTCATGGCGGGTGATAACCCATCACACGTTTTCACTGTTTACAGACTTCGCACATTCCTGAGGTAGAAAGGAACAATCTCCTTCATGCAAGATCTTTCACGCGCACAAGGCTGATGTGGCAACATGATCTGTTCTTCGTTATAATGCTAACGCGTCACACAAAGTCACCGGTTGAGTCACATAGGCTTGAAGCACTTCAACCAAAAACCCTAAAGTTGAGACTACCAGTAGTCATACAAAGCTTCCATGTACCGATTCCTATAACCACATGCAGGTTCGCCTTGAACAAACACACCACTTCACTTTGGCACATATACTGGTTCATAATGTTATACCGGTTCTTGGTAACATACTAGTTATGTCTTCTTCAGTATATTGACATCAATGACAACATACAATGTCATCATGTCCTCATACCGGTTCACATAATGCCAACAATCTCCCCCTTTGGCATTGATGACAATATACAAAGATATCTCTCCGCTTCACGTCTTCTCCCCCAATTTCTATAGATATCTTCTTCACTTCACTTCTTCTCCCCCTTTGACAATAATGCCAAAATGGAGACACAAGCTTCCCTATTCCATTATGCTGCTCCCCTTGAGGAGTAGCATCCTTCAACACATCAATCCTATAAAAAAATTGACTATGCAATACCTGACTGATGTGGAGCATATACCTTTAGTTTACCTCTTGAAGGGGCAACACCCCTTATTCACCTCTTAAGTACATAAATTTAGCCTTTGGGAGAGGCTTGGTGAATACGTCTGCTAATTGCTCCTTACTGGAAACATGTTCTAGTGCAATCTCTTTATTTTGAACCTTTTACCTCAAGAAATGATGCTTAAGCTCAAAGTGGTTGGTTCTAGAATGTAAAACTAGATTCTTGGAGATGTTAATTGCACTAGTATTGTCACAAAATATACTTACCGGTTTAGATACAGGAACTTTGAAGCCATTTAATACATGCTTCATCCAAATTATCTGAGCACAGTTCATGAAAGCTTCATCATACTCTACTTCCACTGTAGACTAAGAGATACAACTTTTCTTCTTACTCATCCATGAGACCAGTTTACCACCAAGAAAGAATGCACCACCGGTTGTGCTCTTCTGGTCATCCACATTACCTGCCCAATCAGCATCTGTGAATACTTTCAAGTTGAAATCCTTGCTATATGGATACCACAATCCATAATCAATAGTTCCCTTCAGATACCTAAGAATCCGCTTGACTGCAACCAAGTGGGATTCTCTTGGACTTTTCTAGCACCTTGCAGTAATGCCAACTACATGTGCAATATCTAGTCTGCTATGCACTACATAATGTAACTTACCAATCATTGATCAGTATTCCTTCTCATTAACCAATGCTGAGTCATCCTCTTTGGATAGTTTACAACCGGTCACCATTGGTGTACCAATCGGTTTGCTATCTTCCATGCCAAAGGTCTTCAACACGTCTTTGACATACTTGGACTGAGTGATAAAGATTCCATCTTTCATCTGCTAAATCTGCAGTCCAATGAAGAACTTAATCTCCCCTATGAGTGACATCTCAAACTCTTTCTTCATCTCATCTGCAAACTCATGACTCATCTTGTCATCTCCACCAAAGATAATGTCATCAACAAATACCTCACAGATCAGGATTCGATCTCCTTCAAATTTCAAGTAGATATAGCTATCGTCGCTTGTTCTCTCAAATCCAATCTTCACAAGATGGGAGTGCAGGCATTCATACCATGCTCTAGGTGCCTGCTTTAGACCATATAAGGCTTTATGTAGCCTACACACTATGTCACTATCTTCAGATAGGGAAAACCCATCTGGTTTCTCTATATACACCTCATCTTCAAGTACACCATTTAGGAATGCAGATTTTACATCCATTTGATATACTTTGAATCCCTTAAAAGATGCATATGCAAGAAGCATACGAACTCCTTCCAATCTGGCTACAGGAGCAAAGGTTTCTCTGTAGTCTTCTCCTTCTTCTTGGGCATATCCTTTACACACCAGTCTGGCTTTGTTTCTAATCACTATGCCATCCTCATTAAGCTTATTTATGAAAACCCATTTGGTACCGATGACATTTTTATGCTTCGGTCTGGGTACCAAAGACCATGTACCATTTCTCTCTATCTGGTCAAGTTCCTCTTCCATTTCCTTGATCCAGTTTTCATCTTTATGTGCCTCTTTGAATGACATAGGCTCAAATTTAGAGATCATACATGAGTTTTCTCTGACCTTTATTCTTGTAAGGATTCCTGCATCCTTATCTCCTATGATCTGCTTAGGATCATGATTCAGCTTGACATACCGAGGAATGGTCTTAACAGATTCCTCTTTCTTTTCTTCTTCATCCTCATCTCCATCAGTATCAACATCTACATCTACCGGTGTAGGAACACTATTACTGGCACTTGGTTGACTGGCAACCGGTTCCCAGAGGGTTACAACCAGTTCATTTACTGCTTGCTTACTATTGGTTTCCTCAGTTTTCTTAGAGGTTTCATCAACTCTCACATTAATGCTTTCCATAATTCTTTGAGTCCTATTATTGAAACACTTGAGAGATTTTCTCTTGGTGGAATACCCTAGGAATATTCCCTCATCACATTTCACATCAAATTTGCTCTGGTGTTCACTCCTCTTGATGTAACATTTGCTACCAAACACTCTAAAATAGCTAACCACAGGTGTCTTACCGATCCAATACTTAGAAGGAGTTTTATCCTTACCTTTCTTGATGAGTACCTGATTCATTGTGTAGACTGTAGTGCTCACTGCTTCTCTCCAAAAGGTGTGAGAAACCTTTCCTTGAATCATCATTGTTCTTGCTGCTTTAACCATAGTCCAATTATTCCTCTCTGCTAGGCCCTTCTGCTATGGAGTCTGGGGGGGCTAGGCCCTTCTGCTATGGAGTCTGGGGGGTAGACAGTTGCCTCTTGATGCCATGTTCTTTACAGTACTTGTTGAATTCACCAGAAGTGAATTCCCCTCCTTGATTAGTTCTAAGGAACTTGATCCTTTTACTGCTTTCCTTCTCCACTAATGCTCTGAAAGCTTTGAACTTTCCAAAAGCTTCAGACTTATCTTTCAAGAATGTGACCCACATCATTCTTGAGCAATCATCAGTGAGAATCATGAAGTACCTATCACCCTACACACTCCTAGTTTTCATAGGACCACACAAATCAGTATGCACAAGATCAAGTAAATTGTCAACAGTGAAAGGTTTACCTTTAAAGATTGAGGAAGACATTTTCCCTAGTTGACACTCTCTACACAAGGTATTTTCTGGTTTTCTTATCACTGGCAACCCTCTAACTGCCTTGATCTTACTAGCCTTCAAAAAGTTATCAAAGTTTACATGGCAGAGTCTCCTATGCCATATCCAACTGTCATCGAACTTGGCCATAAGACATGTACTGATATTTGCATTCAGCTAAAATAGGTTACCTTTGGTCTACATGCTGGTGGCCACCAATTCACCATTATTTCCTTTGATTCTGCACACTCCATTCTTGAATTCCAGAGTGAGACCACTATCATTCAGTTGGGCAACACTCAGAAGGTTGTGTCTGAGACCATCAACCCAATACACACTGTCAGCACTACTTTTTCCATTCAGAGAGATGGACCCTCTGCCTTTGACCACACATGGTGCATCATTACCAAAGTGAACCACAACACCATCATACTCTTCCAAGGATAGAAACTTGCTCCGGTCACTAGTCATATGGTGAGAACAACCACTGTCAATAATTCACTCATTGGAATTATCAAAGCAGGAGACAAGAGCCTTCTTGTCTGACACATCTTCCTCGCCAACAACAAACACAATATCTTCATTTTCTTCATCTTCTGATTCCTCATCAGTGACACCTTCATCAACTGCCACAAAATAGTTTCTCTGAGTTCCTCCTTTGAATTTCTTGAACCTTTCCGGCTTGTCCTTGTTGTCACCATTAGGACAGTTTACAACAATATGTCCTATCCAGTTACAAGAAAAGCATTTTAAAGGGAGCTTATCTTGTATTTATCGGTTCCTTTAGGAAGTTTCCTGGAAAGAAGAGCTTCAAATTCCATCAGAATATCCTCATGATCCATTTCTCTGCTCTATCTTGGTTCACCACTGGTACTTGCTTCTTTTCCTTTTTTGGATGGTACAACAGAAGCTTTAAAAGATAATTCAGTCTTTTGAACACTGCCATAAAAACTATTTAGCTCATAGGCCGTCAACTTTGCAATGATGGAGTCTAGGGATACCTTAGTCTTGTCTATTGATCTCAACTCTTGAATAGCAACAACCCTTATTGCATAGACTGGTAATAAGGATCTCAGAACTTTGCTCACCATAGTGGAATCTTCCATTTTACCACCTGCACTCTTGATATCTCCGACAATAGTTTTGATTCTTATTCCACACTATTGAATGGTCTAACCTTCAACCATCTGCATGTCTTCAAACTTCCCTCTAAGGCTTTCTTCCTTAGCTTGTTTTACATGCTCATCACCGCCATAGATATTTTCCAGAGTATCCCATACTTCTTTGGGATTTACTTTATCTTGGACATCAATAAACTCAATGTCAAATAAACTACTAATTAGGGCTTCCATGACTTCTCCATTCTCCTACATCTCTCTCTTTTGGTCATCGGTGAGAGTACCAGTAGGGGAAACATAAGCATTCTCAACATAGCTCCAGTGTTGAGCACCCATGCTTCTGATGTATATCTTCATTCTGTCTTTCCATAGATTGAAATTATCTCTATTGAACTTTGGACCTTCCCTCTTCATCATTAGACTAGGATCTTTTCCTCAAGCGGTTAAGCTTATAACACAGAGGACCTAGAGGACACTCTGATACCAATTGATAACTCAATGATGAACGGATAGTACCAAACCGGTATTAAGAGGGGGGGTGAATCAGTACAGACAAAAACATATTCCTAAAACCGGTTTGTCATCAGACACTGTGCTTTGGCAGACAAACAGTAACACTGGTCTTAAACAGAGTACAACTGGTAAAACCCAGAATAACTGAGACACGCATAAGCCAGTTGACAATTATCTTTTCATACAATCTAATACTTCATTTCCATTTCACCCTAGTGCATGAACAGGTAATCTATCATTAAAAAAATATAAACAGCTAGATCAACATGATTTACCTTCAGACACAAATCACATAAACCATCACATGAATAACACCACACATGACACACAAATTTTTCACGTGAAAACCCAACTAGGCAAAACCACGATGGGGACGAATACCCACAAGCTTTTTTTGAACTCTTTGGAAGTCCGCTCTGTTAGGAGCCTTGTTCGGTTAAAGAATGATACAATAGATTCTGTTAGGAACTAATCCTGTTAGGGATCACCCAGTTAAGGGTTAAACCCTGTTAAAGGTTACCTTGTTAGAGGATTTCAAGAACTCAATGGTTTTGAGTCATCCTGTCAAAGGATTTATAGTAAGCTGGTTAAAGCTACCCTGTTAAGGGATTTCCCAACTGTTGAAGTGGTTAGAGATCAAGAGGTATTACAATGATCTGGTAACAACACTCAATGCCAATGCAGATCCGCTTTAGCTCCTCTTCACCTTCTACACTTACACTTTGCAGGTATCACTTCTCTCCTCTGGTTTGGAAAGAATCACATATCTCTTCACTTGGATACACACACAACTTTTGCCAATAACCACAGAAAGAAACACAACATTGACCTTATAGGAAATAGATAGGTCAGTACCATAAACCCTAAACCCTAAACCTATTAGGTTAAGCAATTCAAATGGTTCAATCCTGACCGTTGAGCACATTGCATTAAATGCAACAGTCTTGAACCGATCTCAAGACGTTCTCCATCATTCATTTTCCACCGCTTTCATGGCGAGTGATAACCCATCATGCGTTTTCACCGTTTATAGACTTCGCACATTCTCGAGGTAGAAAGGAACAATCTCCTTCATGCAAGATCCTTCACGCGCACAAGGCTAACATGGAAACACAATCTATTCTTCATTACAATGCTAACTCATCACACAAAGTCACTAGTTGAGTCACACAGGCTTGAAGCACTTCAACCGGAAACCCTGAAGTTGAGACTACCAACCGGTAGTCATACAAAGCTTCCATGTACCAGTTCCCATAACCACATGTTGGTTCACCTTGAACAAACAAACCGCTTCACTTTGGCACATATACCAGTTCACAATGTTATACCGGTTCTTGGTAACATACCAGTTCTCTCTTCTTCAGCATATTGACATAAATGTCAACATACAATGTTATCATGTGTCCTCATACCGGTTCACATAATGCCAACAAAATGAATGTTTTGTCATTGATGGCAACCTACCGGCAACCTTCAGGAAACCACTCGACATTCATCTGGTAAAGACACCGGCAGGTACCGGCACTGGTAGATGCTTCACTGGCAGCGACAACAATGTATACCGACACCCTAGCCAATAGGAATAAAAATTTGTTCATTGTATTTAATTGTGAATATCTTTTGTAAAGCCGACATGGAATATTGTAATGAGACTCATATATGTATGAGGTCTTGCAAATCATTTTGATATAGGATGGACATATGATGGAAGAAGTGATAAGTGAATATTAAGGTAGATTTTGTATAAGGGTTTATGGTTATAGTATGAGCTTAAACTGGTGCTGAACTTGGCATAGCAGATGTTGAATTATAGTAGTACATTATTTTGGATTCTCATAATCCAATTTGTAAGTCAGTGAGACTTCCTTTTGTAATTGAGTAGTGAGCTCTAGGCAGTTGGCCTTCCTGCATGTGCAGGCCCCTCTTGTAAGTAATATCCATTCATTGGCTAGTGAGTGAATATTATGGATCACAAATCCCACTGAGGTTTTTCCCACACCAGGTTTTCTCATTAAATATATTGTGTTATGGTGTGCTTTCTATGTTGTCTTTGTTGTTCCTATTTACTGTATTAATTTTTGTTTACCAATACACTGTTTTGGAATGCAAAATACTTAATAAGGTTAAATATTCTGTAAACCGGTTAGATACTGATTCACCCCCCCCCCCCCCCCCTCTTAGTATTTTTGGACTATCATAAATCCTAACAATTGGTATTAGAGCTTGAATTTAGTCTTAGCAGACTTATTCCACATTGTAACCAACCGGTTACAAAGTTCAAGCTGAAAATTGCACTCACTTGACAATTTTGACAATCTTTGTCATTGATGTCAAAAGGGGAGTAGTAGGACAGAGAAAAATGATTATCAGAGGAGATCATCTGCTTAGGGGGAGCACACATTTTTGGTAAAATTTTGGACTTCATTTTTGGATATGATTTTTGGATTTTTCTCATGAGTGTTGCCATCAATGCCAAAGGGGGAGATTGTTGCCATTCTATACTCTAGTGAGAAATGAAACATGTTGTCATTAATCGAAACCTACCGACAACCTTTAGGAAACCACTCGACATTCATTTGGTAAAGGCACTGGCACCAATAGACACTTCACCGACAATGACAACAATGTTTACCGGCACGTTAGCCGACATGAGTAAAGTTTTGTTTATTATATTGAATTGTAAATATCTTTTGTAAAGCCGACATGGTATATTGTAATAAGACTCATATATGTATGAGGTCTTGTAAATCATTTTGATATAGGATGGACATATGATGGCAGAAGTGATAAGTGAATATTCAGGCAGATTTTGTATAAGGGTTTATGGCTATAGTATGAGCTTAAACTGGTACTGAACCTGGCATAGCAGATGTTGAATTATAGTAGTACATTATATTGGATTCTCATAATCTATTTTGTAAGTTAGTGAGACTTCTTTTGTAATTGAGTAGTGAGCTCTAGGTAGTTGGCCATCCTGCATGTGCGAGCCCCCTCTTGTAAGTAATATCCATTCATTGGCAAGTGAGTGAATATTGTGGGTCACAAATCCCACCAAGGTTTTTCCCACACCGGGTTTCCTCATTAAACATATTGTGTTATGGTGTGCTTTCTATGTTGTCTTTCTTGTTCCTATTTATTGCATTAATTCTTGTTTATTGATACACTGTTTTGGAATGTAAAATACTTAATAAGATTAAATATTCTGTAAACCAGTTAGATATTGATTCACCCCCCCCGCACTCAATATTTGGACTATCGTAAATCCTAACACATCCATTTGATAAATTATAAATTTTTTGTAGGCAAAAAATGCAAGAAACATTCTAATAATTTCCATTCTAGCAACTGGGGTAAAATTTTCTTCAAAGTCGATACCTTATACCTAAGAGTATCCTTTACATACCAATCTCATCTTGTTTCTTGTAACATGTCCTTATTTTTTTAATTTGTTCTTGAGCACCGCATTCATTCCTATCACATTTTTATCCACCAATCTAGGTACTGGTTCCCATGTCTTATTCTTTTGTATCCTATTAAGTTCTTCTTCCATTGCCTTCACCCAATTTTCTTCTTTTCTTTCTTCTTTATATGATTTAGGTTTAATGAGTGAAAGAAAACAATAATAAGATTGATCATTTACTTTTGTAACACTTTTTCTTGTCTAAACTCATTTATTCTTGTCTTTGATTATCTAATCTTCTGAATGATTCCTTTGCACTTATTTCAGGTTTTTGATTATTTTCTCTAGTTCTTCTTTGTCTTCTTCTTCTTCTTTATCTCGTTTCTCTTCATTGCTTCCTTTTCAAGTAGTCTTTTCCTTTACAATAGCAAGAATGATCTCAAATTCAATCCTTTGAATAGGTTTAGAGATAATCTAATCCCATGCCTCACATACTTTCATATTCGTACTCTCCACTATCATGTTTACTCTTATTGTAACACTAGTAAGCATTGTTGTTTGTAGCATATCCCAAGAATATTCTTTCATTAGCCTGGGTATAAATTTTTTTAGGTCATTCTCATCTCTTTTAATATAGCACTTACTTCCAAAGATTCTAAAATATTTCATAGTAGGTGGTCTTGCATACCATAACTCATAAGCTTTCTTTGTATGATTTATTCTTATCTGAACTCTGTTAAGAATGTAAGAGATATTATGCATAGCTTATTTCCAATCTACATTATCCAAGTTAGCATCATTCATAATAGTTCTAGCTATCTCAATACCAATTCTACTCTTTCTATCTACAAAACCATTCTACCGAGGAGTTCTTGGAGTAGAAAGATGTCTCCTAATTCCACACTTCTCACAAAAAATGTTGAATACACTTGAAGTAAATTATCCTCCTCTATTAAATCTCAAATACCTGATCCTAGCATCAGCTTGATTCTATACCATTGACTTGAAAAATTTTAATCTTTCAAAAGCTTTATTTATTTCTATAAAGAATGTAGCCATGCCATTATAGAATAATCATAAATAAGTAACGTAAAATGTCTTTCATTAAGTATTCTTATCCTTGTAGGGACACACAAGTCTCTATGAATTATCTCTAATGGATATGATGTAAATTATTCCTTGTTCTTGAAAATTATCCTTCTTTTCTTTCATAACTGTCATTTCTTGCACACAATATTAATAGGCTTGATAATCCTTGGTAAATCTCTTACTGCTTTAAAAGTGTTGACATTTACCATGTTATCAAAGTTTACATGACCCATCCTCTTATGCGAATAAGATTCATTCATTACTCTAACTTAGATAACATTTGTTTCCACTTCTATCCTTTAAGTAATAAGTATTCCCACTTATCCAGATTCTTGTTGTTACCAACTTTTTGGTTCTATATGTTTTGATCAAACATTCATTTTTTTAAAGACAATTTCATAACCACTATTTCACATCTAACTAACACTCTATAGACTATGTCTCAAACCTTCTACTTAATATAAACACCATCAGTTTTATGCTTACCATCAATCATGAGTCTTCCTATTCAACAAATTAGTATATCCTTCCCTCTTGCAAATTTCATAGATTTGCCATCGTACTTCTTCAAATTGATAAATTTGTCTTAGTCTCTAGTCATGTGATCTGAGCATCCAGAATCAATGATCCATGATCTGGGTTCAACTTTAGCATGCAATGTAGTCTTCTCCTAAGGTTTTCTTTATTTTTCTTGATACTTCTCTTCTACAACCAGAAATAAAGATTCTGCATTCAATTCTTCAACATCTTCTTCTTCTAATGAATGTGTCTCCATAGAGAAAAAATCCTTTTCCCTTTATCTCTGTCATCTTTTCTTTTTTTATTTCTTTTATTTTCATCATCATCAAAAAAATTGTATCTTCTTTGTATATACATTTAGAAGTATAATGACCAATTCTTCCATAATTAAATCATTTCAAGGGTAACTTACTTTTATTTCATGTAACTCCTTTCTTCAATCTTCTTTCAAAGATTTCTTCAATCTCATCTAGGTTCTCACTTGCTTCTAGTTCATCTCCTAATATCCTATAAATGTTTAAAGAAACTTCTCTTTGATAAAACCTTATATCTTCCATATCTCCAATTTTATAGGTATACAATGTACCAATAAGTTGATCAATTGTGTAGTTGTTGAAATGATGATATTCTTCAATAGCACACTTCTTTGATTTGTTCGGTTTTGTTAATGTAAACAAGGTCTTTCTGATAACATCAATTTCTTTAATCTCTTTGCCAATAGATCAGATAGCTTCCACTATATGGTTCACTCTATATATGTATCTCTCAACACTTTCATCATCAACCATTTTGAAACCTTCAAATTTCTTCTTCAGGTTAAAAAGTCTTGCTTGTTAAGTCTTTGAATTACCTTCATACACATAACACAACTTTTTCTAGATTCCCATAGTTTCTTTCATTCATTTAACCTTCCCAAATACTTCATCACTAAGACAATGGATAAGAATTGTTCTAGCCTTAAATCTCATCTAGAGTTGATGGTCCATTTTAAGGGCATTGATATCCTATCAGAATAATCTCTCAGATTGCATTTTGCAATGTTTCCAAGTAAGAATTCATTCTTTCCATTCAATAATTAAAGTTTTTCTATCAAACATGAGGACTTTAACATGAATATCTTGCACCATCTCTAAATCTACCTCAATCATTTAAGATTTCCAAAGAGGAACCTTTCTCTAATACCAATTGTTGAACACCCAGTAGGATTGAGAAGGAGGGTGAATCGGTTTGAAAATTCAAAAATAATTATTAATCCAATTATTTAACAATAACACATTAACCATCAGGACCATAAGCATACATACATAAAAACATGAACACTAGATTTATATGGAAAAACCAAATAG
Source organism: Cryptomeria japonica (assembly GCF_030272615.1). Taxonomy (NCBI): domain Eukaryota; kingdom Viridiplantae; phylum Streptophyta; class Pinopsida; order Cupressales; family Cupressaceae; genus Cryptomeria; species Cryptomeria japonica. The sequence goes on along the minus strand of NC_081407.1, from coordinate 649,678,312 downwards.
GGACAAACAATAGTGAGAATCAAACTCAGAATATGAATAAAAATATTTACAACATTTTAGGCATGCTGCCAAGGAGCACCAACACCTGAAGGACTTAAAGAATTACTGGGAACAACCTTAAGAAAGATACAAAGATGACTTTCACATCTTAAGAACACTTCTTCAAGACAAGATACAAACTGTTGCTGAAGGACTCACTGTCAATCAACAATAAATGAAGTAGTTGAACCAAAATTGAGAAAGATTATCCTGATCATAAAATTTTCCTTGAACAACTAAATCAAGAGACCAACATATTGGCACATCTCTGATAATCTTCACTAACATAATACACTATCTTGCAAAATATGTCACCTTCAAATCTCTTCTCAAAATCACTTTTGCATTAGCAAAAACTCAAAGCTGCTTGCAAATTATTCGCATACACTTCTCACACAATTCACTTCTCATTCATACTAAATTCATCCTATCCATACATCTTAAATATGAGATACACCATTGAAAAACTAATTGAGGGTCAACAAAATAGAATAAGAAATATTACACAAAATAAGCCACCCAACACTAAAATACTCTGATTGGTCCATTCAAGGGGAAAGAGAAAACCAAAACATATCACAATGCATCATTCCACAAAAATTCACACATCCTAACACATACTCCAAAACATATTACAAAGTGTAATGTGTAGATTTATTCATTCCCTTTCCATAACAAATGATATTATCTATCTTGAAATTCAAACCTCTATAAATTGCACCACACAATATTCTCATATGTAGAAGATATTAAAAAGGTTTAAACTTTTTAAACTTATACTATTAGAAAAAAAAGTTAAACACAAATCATTTCAAAATAAATTAAAAATTCACCTCTATTAATGAAGATAGAACTAAAATCTCCCTTCTTAACTCTCGAGTTGTAAAAAACTTCATAATCAAAGTATGCAGTACAGATAGTTTTCAACAAAGAACAATAATTCTATCTATATGCATGTTTCAAAGATAATGAATAATAAGAAGTTGCTTTGTAGAATATTTTCCTAACATAGCAAGTGAATTTATCATGCATCCCCATCAAATATTCCAAAATATTTTATTCTACATTACAGGAATGAGAATTAAGTTCTATAACATCAAATGTTGTTGTGTATATTTAGAATACTTTGAACTGCTTTGACACCATGTAAAATAAACATCATACAAAAATATAATTATCTATGTCATGACTGTATAGAAGAACTAAAAATTGAAATTGATATTCATTTGGACATGGTCCTTACATAGATTTCCAAATGGCTTAATACAAACTTATTTTCTCATATGAAACCAACTCTAGGAATAACTCACACAACTAATTTTATTTATTTGTTATAAACTAAACTAAGATATAAACTGCTATCTTTCAACCCCAATTTCTTTAGGTATATTTTTTTATTAAAATAAATGGGATAGGGCTGCAATCTGTTACACATGAGAAACATGAACCATCAAAAACAAATTGGAACCAAATGAGATAGAAACACCAAAACGTGACTAGCAAAATAATAATAGATTTAGAGCCAATAGAAAACAACCTATTTTGAATCAAGTCTTTGGGGACTCTTATCTCACCTTGAAATTGGAGAAGGTGAAGGCTTATTAGTGTAAAAATATCTTGTGTTGAACAACTATCTATGTGTATCCATTATTACAATCAGAACAAAAATGTGGGTAGATAAAAAAAACAGTTAAAAATGACAGTATCATTAAAGTCAACAACAATATCAAAAGAAAAAACATAAGAAACATTAACACCACTATGATCTTTAGCAAGTATGTCTAAATCATTTGTTTACAAAACATTATTTGGAGAAACAACAAAAGAAAATAAGATGTAGACTTAGACTGGAAAATGACAAGAGAAGGTAAATCTTAACAAGATAAAGAGGAGCAAACATAATTAGAGAAAGAGTTGGCTCCAAATCCTTAGGCACTATTGGATATTGCTGAGAAGTTTGCTGAGTAATGTGTTGTCATTGATGTCAACATATTCCTCAGTTTGTTTCAATTTTGCAGTCAGGTTGAGTGATTTTTCTTGGCTAGTGTGTTGTAGATGAGCTAATTCAGATTAAAGGGTTTTGATATATGTATCTTTAGTTGATTTAGTAGAAGTTTCAGAGGTTCCCGTGGTGATTTGATTGAGTTGTGAAATCCGGTATTGCTGTTAGTTTGTAAGTTGTTTAGTGATGATAGTGTTCTACATTTTGATCTGTATTGCTCTGGAAATGTAATATCTTTAGTTGAAGATGCATGGAGTGTATTTGGGACATTCATATGTATCCTCAAATTCAAATGGTTCATTATTTGGAGGTCCACTAGTGAATCTTTTAGTTTGACAATCAATTGTGCTGGTGTTCTTGAGGTCTGGTATGATGATCTAGTGATTCTAGTAATTTACGTTGGTGTGGGTGTTGTTGTGGTGATTCACATTTCTTGTGGATGTTTCTAGATCCTATTGTATTTATGTTGATGGTCCATATTGATCATTGTGCATGTTATGGATGAATTTCTTCATTCGGTGGTGTTCTTCATTCTCTTGACCGACATGATGATTATAGTGTGTTGTAGATGTTGAAGCCATAATTCTTGGAGGTTTTTCATATTCAAGGTGTTGGTTTAGGTCCATACTATGTCTTAGCCAATATTATTTTGGGCCCCATGCATTGTTGTAGCATGTATGATTATATTTTATAATTAGGTAATGTGTGTTGAGCTGACCTTTAAATATAGGTTGATGATTTTTATAAAATTATGTAATAATCTTGTGTAAGATGTATCCATGGTGTTTCTGCGAGTGTATCCAAATATTTGTGATCGGATAAGTGTGAAAATAAGTGTTTTGATATTTTGAAAGTGTGAAGAAGTGTGGCGGAGCATATTAGATAGTGTGCATAATCAGAACTATAACCAGGCATGTGGAGATGCTATTTTATCAGTTCATGATCCTCTAGATGTAATCTGAATGTTTTTGTAAGGAAACGAGTCTTCCTAGGGGTTGTAGCCCTCCTTGTTTTGTGATTTGAGTAGTGAGCTCTAGGAAGTGTGGCTAAATGCATGTTCATTCCCCATTGTAATATTTCATATACTTCTAATAGGGTATCATCTCATTGTGGGTGTGTTCCCATTGCAGCGTTTCCCTTAACCAAGTTTTCCACGTCAAAAATATTGGTGTTATGTGTGTTTTTGATGTGATGTTGATTTATGCTTTCGTTGTTAATTATAAGATTTGAATTTGTGTTTAAGTTGTGTTAAGGTTTTGATAAAACTGGTTCACCCCTACTCCCAGTTTTCTACATTGTTGGCAACAATTGGTATTAGAGCTACATCCTCAAAAGGAAGCTTAACCACTTGAGGTGCTCTAGGATGGCAACGTTTGCTTACAAGAAAGATAGTTTGAGATTTGATGGAATGAACTACTCTCTTTGGAAGAACCAGATGGAGTTTTACTTGAGACACATTGGTCAAGACTAATGGAAGATTACTAAGAATACATATTCTGTTCCTCAAAATGGTCCTTCTACTCTAGATGAAATAAAGGAAGTTGAATTCAATATTAGAGCCAAGGAAGCATTCTTAAGCACCTTCACTGATTCTAAGATGACTAATGTGATGTAATTGTAGACTACTCATGAGATCTAGATAAAGTTAGAAACCCTATATGAAGGTGATAGTCAAGTGAAAGTTGATATGTTGTAGAGCTTAAAAGGAGAGTATGAGTTATTGAAGATGAATGAAGATGAGAACGTTACCTCTTTTATGTAGAAAGTGAATGAGCTTGTGTTGAATATCAAATGTATCAGTGGAGTATTGGATAAAATAGAGATTTTTACTAAAGTGTTGAAATCCTTGCCTCTTACTTACAAAGTTAAAGCTACTGCAATTGAGGAGATCTGGACAATGGAAAATGTGACTAGAGACATGTTGGTTGGTAAGCCTTTTTCTTTTGAGCTAAGTGAGTTTGGAGACTTTCTTCCTAAGACTGAATTTGCATTTAAGGCTAGTAATTCTGGGAAGAAGAGATATGATCTGGGAGAAAGTTCTACAAGAGTATCTAGATATGAGAAAGAGATGATAGAGCTTGAAGATCAAGAAAGAGAGCTTCAGGAGCTTGAAGCACTTATTGCCAAAAGATTGCCTAAAGGTGCTGGTAAGTATGAAGGAAAGTTGCCTCTTAAATATTTCTCGTGTAATAAGATAGCACATTTTGCATCAAGGTTTTCAGAAAGAGTTTCTAAGAAGCCATTTAAGCTTTACAAGTCTAAATATTAGAAGAAGTGTTATAATGTTGCTGATGAAGGTGTGACTAATGATGAGTCTAAGAAAGGAAATTTTGGTGATGAATGGGTATTCATTGCTATCAAGGAAGATGAACTAGCGCCTACTAGTTCTACAAGTTGCATTAGTGAGGAGAAATATTTGGATACTAAGATTGAAGAGAAATATGAATGGGTTATTGATAGTTGTTTCTCTCATCATATGACATGTGATAAGAATAAATTTATGAGTATGGAAAAGCATGATGGTGGTTTAGTAAGATTTGGTGATGACAATTCTTGTGTAATCTATGGTAGAGGTTCTATTTCTCTTGATGGTAAGAACAATACTAATGATATCCTATATGTAGAAGGTTTAAACCATAATCTTTTGAGTGTTGGACAGATGGTTGATAAGGGATATGCCTTACAATTCAGGAATGGAAAATGTAATATCTTGAGTAATTTCAGAATAGAGATTGCATCAAGTATAAATACTAAAGGTAATATATTTCATTTGATTGTTTGTGGTAAAAGTTGTTTTATTGCTTAGATTGATGAAAGTTGGTTATGTCATAGAAGGATGTGTTGTGTGAATTTTGATTGCATAGTTAAGATTAGTTCCACTCATGTAGTGAGAGATCTACCTAGGTTGATGAAGCCTACTAATCCGGTATGTAAGGAATGTCAATTAGGGAAGAAAACAACAATTACTTTTAAGAGAAAACAACATTGTTCTAGAGGATTATTGGATCTTGTGCATACCAATTTGTGTGGTCCTTCTAAAGTGAGAAGCTTGTAGGGTGACAAACATTTCATGTTGCTAATTGATGACTATTCAAGGATAATGTAGGCTACCTTCTTAAGGGAGAAATTTGAAGCATTGGGGAACTTCAAAAATTTTGAAGCTATGGTTGAGACTGAGACTAGTCTAAAGTTCAAGTGTCTAAGATCTGACAAATGTGGTGAATTTACTTCTCGTGAGTTTAATGCATTTTGTGAAGAACAAGGGGTGAAGAAATAGTTATCTGCTCTGTAGACCCCTCACCAGAATGGTGTTGTGGAGAGAAAGAACAAGATAATTTAGGAAGCTTCTAGGACAATGATGATTGAAGGAAATATTCCACATTGCTATTGGAGAGAAGCTGTGAGCATTGTAGTGTACACATTCAACCGAGTGTATATCAAAGGTGATACTGGTAAGACTCCTTGTAGGTTATGGTTTGATCATGCTCCTACAATTAGATATTTAAGAATTTTAAGAAGTAAATGATATATAGGAAGAGATGAAGATCTAGGAAAGTTTGATGCTAGACGTGATGAAGGTATAATTCTTCATTATTCTACTAAGGGAAAATCCTACCAGTGTTATAACAAAAGACTAAGAAAGATAGTTGAGAGTGCTAATGTGAAGGTTGATAAATACAATGAGAGATATATCAGATCTTGTAGATATGATTCAGATGATCATGATGTTAATACAAATAAAGGAAACCAAGTGCAAACCCATAATTAAGTTTAGATTGTTCTGGAGAAGCCTCAGAATGGAGAAGTAGGTGCACATGCTAGTGTGGATGGAGGGGTTCAAGAGTTTAAAAATTAAAAAAAATCCTAAGACTCCCAAGTATAACAGATTAAATCATTTTAAAAATTAGATAATAGGAGATAAGAATAAAGGTGTGATGACTAGGAGAAGAGTTGCATAAGAGTATTGCTCAATTTCTAAAGCTGAACCCAAGGATGGTAGTGAAGCATGTAAAGATGAAAATTGGATTAAAGCAATGGAAGAAGAATTGAACTAGATTGAAAAGAATAATACATGGATCCTTGTTCCTAGACCTAAGGATAAGAATCTGATTGGAACTAAATGGCTATTCTGGAATAAGTTGAACGAGCATGGTGAAGTTGTTAGGAATAAAGCAAGACTTTTTGTAAAGGTTAGTCTCTGATGGAAGATGTTGACTTTGAGGAGACTTTTTCTTTGGTAGCTAGAATTATAGTTGTTAGATTATTTCTTGCTTATGATGCTTACAAAGATTTCAAGGTGTATCAGATGGATGTCAAGTCGGCCTTTCTTAATGGTGAGTTGGAAAAAGAAGTATACATTGAACAACTAGTTTGTTTTCTATTGACATGTATTAGAGATATATGGTTTGTAGATTGAAGAAAGCATTGTATGGATTGAAACAAGCCCCTAGATCCTGGTACGCCAGATTGAATAAGTATTTGATGAAGCTTGAATTCAATAAAGGTACAACTGATAGTAATCTATAATTGAAGATTGATAATGACAACATCTTAATTTTTTTTTTATTAGGGATAAATAGGTTTTGAGGGGACCTGAAACCCTATACAACAGGTTTTGAAGGGACCCAAAATCCTCAGGTTTTACCAGGATTTGGAACCTGCAATACTATGCTGCCAAAGATAAAAACCATGAAAATCAATAGACCAAACATAGCAGAACAGACTAACACCAGCCAAATACCAGTACACCCACAAGCAAAAAGTGTCAGCCAAATAATCAAGATAAAGCCAATACAAAATAGGTTGACCACACCTTCAAGGCTACAACCTCAAACTATAGAACTTAAAATTAAATGACGAGGGTCTAACTAGAACCCTCAACCAGACAACAAGTATATTATCGACTCCTTTAACTTGTAATAAAAAATATAAGAAGCAAAAAGATAGCTTAGACCTTAACCAAAAACAACCACACTCTATGCTAGGCCCTTGAAAACTATCAACATCTAGCCAAACAAGATTACATAAAAAAAAATTTAAAAGCTTAACCGAAACATGCGAGTTTTGAAAGGCTCCCCTAACCTTCTTGAGTTTTGAAATGCTCCCACTACTAATAATATTATAAAACCACAAATTGAAGCCAGGGGTTTTGAAAGGCTCCCCAAACCTTCAGCTCACTCTTGAAGAAACACACTGCATCCACCTCCACCTCAATAGAAGGAAGATCAACTCTAGAATAAACCCTCTCCACCTCTATAAAAGAAGGGGTCACCTGAATAGGAAACACCAAAGAAGACCAAATATGTAGAGAAATAACTAGGAGCACAAGAGAGTTGGCTTTTAAAAAGGCTCCCAAAACCTTAAATATTTGAAGAGAGTGGGCCTGCAAAAAAATAGGAAAAAATCCTCCACCCAAAACCCCACCTCTATAGGAGAAAAAGGATAGAGAAACCCAAGACTAGGGCAGAAAGCTACATAGTACCCCAACATCATAGATAGAGCAAAAAATAAACTTGGGAGGCCTCTCACAACAAAACCCTCAACCCCACTTACAACCCCAAAAAGAAAGCTATCCACCTCTATAGGACTGGTAAAGAGGGAGAAGCAGAGTCACGGAAACCACCACCTCGCCCTCACCATTAAGATATGAGAGAAAAAACCAAAAGACAAAACACCGATTACATCCCACCTCAAAAGGAAGAAACCAAGAAATCATAAGGGCCAGGGAAAACAACATAAAAGATCCCCCAAAGCATCAAGGGGGTCTTTAGAAACACTAGTCGAGTGCCAAACTCCAATAGAGCCAAGAAAGACATGTGAATAGAGAAACACCATTGATCACCACACAGTCTACAAGAAGTGGGACCGAATGAGGATGAGAGACCCCAGAGGTATGCATAGCTCAAATACCAAGAGGCTCGAAGAAACCCTCACACCAGCACATACCTTCTGTAAGAAAGAGACTAAACCATAGCATAGAGGGCAACCATAGTCCAGACAGCCAACGAAAACCACAAGAAGTAGGAGAAATGAATATGAAGCCTGCCACATCCTCCATCTGCTCCACACCACGCTTGAGCCCAACAGAGATGGAACCCCCATGCAAAGAACCCCAACATGAAAAACATCCTCTCGTAGAGAACACCAACAAGGGGAGGGGAACCAGACACAAACAGGGTCGAATACACCAAACAGGGTAGGGGTGGAGATCATCATCTGGGTCATCATCGCTTCCTCCAAAGGTGTCTTCATTTGAATTTTGCGCTCCTCCCTACTTCCCACTCATCTCGGTATTTGTTGATGATATTATTTTTGGTGAAAATGATGATTTGTACAAGAAGTTTGCTGATGATATGTAGAATGAATTTGAGATATCTATTATTGGTGAGATGAAATTATTTTTGGGATTGCAAATTACTTAGTTGGATAAAGGTATTTTCATATCACAGTCAAAGTATTTGCAAAAATTGTTGAAGAAGTTTGGTTTAGATGACTCAAAACTATCCTGTGGTGACTGGATGTAAATTGATAAAATATGATGATTCTCTTAAAGAAAATCAAACTAGATATAGGTCTATAATTGGTATATTACTATACTTAGCTCAGACTAGACTGGATATTATGAATGTTGTGTGTCTCGTTTCTTGTTGCTATATTTCAAGATGATCATAAAGAATCTCATGTTTTTTTTATTAAAAAGTATATTCAGATATTTGAAAGGGACAACTAATTCTAGTTTGTGGTATCCTAAAGATGATAACCATACTTTGATTGATTTTATAGATGTTGATTGGGTAGGTGATGTTGATGACTAGAAGAGTGCTAGTGGTGGCGCATTTTTCTTGGGTAAGAAGTTGGTTTCATGGATGAGTAATAAATATAATGCTATCTCTTTATCTACTATAGAGGATGAATACATTGCTGCTTTTAGCAATTGTACTCAGGTAATATGGATGAAGTGGATGTTAAAGGATATTAGAGTTGTTTATGATGAGCCTACTACAATATACTATGATAATTCAAGTGCTATCATATTTCTAAGAATTTGGTACTGCATTCCAAGACTAAGAACATATCAATTAAGTTTTATTTCTTGAGAGAGAAAGTGAATTAAAAGGAAGTGAGATTGGAGTATGTATCTACAAAGCAAAAAATTGTAGATATCTTTACTAAGCCTTTTCCTAAGGATACTTTTGAGTATCTCCATGAGAAGCTATGTAGAACACAATATGTTACTAAGAGGGGGGTGAAACAGTGATTTCAAAAAAATTCCAACTATATGTGTGCAACCGGTAAAGAAATGAAGAGACTAGCAATCAAACACACAAATAATGCATCTCACAGCACTGGATATATGAGGAAAACCCAATGTGGGAAAAACCTCGGTGAGAAATATTGTTGGAGTCCACTGCTACAATCCAGCCTCACAAAGAAACAACAGTTACAATGTTTAGGGCACCAACCCAAGGAGCACCAACCTCTAATGATTTATGGGCACCAACTAGAAGGAGCACCAACCCCTACACTGAGCACTAAATTAGTGATACACAATGAAATAACAACTTATTAGAATGAAAGTACCTTGTTACAAATGAGTTTTGTAATACTTGTTCAACTTCTTTCTGCTAGTTACACCTACTCTTCGTTTCACTAGTTCTTTCACTACCGATTATCAATTCACTCTCTATCATCCCTTACCGGTCAATATCTTCCTTTGCAGACTTTCTCTGATACTCACCCTACACTCTATCACTCTCGGATGCCTTCCTACCGGTACACCTCAGCTCTATTCTCTACCAGTTAAACCTCTGCTAAACCCCCTCATCAGTTACAACTCTTGCTACCAGTTCTCCCTCAAATACTTAGTTATAATACTCTTCTCAGTATAATTTGCACTCTGCTCACTCAATAACACTATCCTCTCACAACTAGCATCCTTCTTTTTGTCTTCAATCTACATATATATATCCTCTAGTTTTCCCACCTAACTGTATTATTTAAATATTTCTACCTAGGGTTTTCTTCATCAACTTGAATCAGATTGGATCTCATCAAATTTGACCTCTAAGATCGATATCCTGCAACAAGGAAACACTATGTTGGTATTTTGGTATGGTTTTGTCATTGATGTCAACACCTACTAAAACACTAGCACTTTGGAGATCCAGCAACATTCATTGGCAAGCAAGTAACTATTGCACAGTTATTGGTATATGGTTCACCGACAGGATATAATGATCACCAACACTTCGAATGATATGGAAGACACTTGGTAATATTGAAGACATCGTGTGGACATCTTATCTTAATAAATTAATCATTGGTATATTCATATTTGCATATTTGCTTTTACTGACAAATAGGTCCAGGGTTATCTAGGGTTACACCGGCAGGTTTATCTTTTCCAGATCAGCATGGCACGCTATGGAGATGATTAATTATTGTTGTAAATGCAATAAGCCGACATGTTCAATCGGTTATTGCATCGGATATTTTATTGTTTGTAAAATGTTTTTATTGTAATATCTTATAAAGCCGACCTACTAAAATTGGTCTTAGGTTATGGTATAAAGGTAAGATCTTATTTGTAAGATCAAGTGTGGAATGCGAAAAAGAATTGTGTGAAGGTATATGCAAGATTAAGCAGTGCAATACATGCAAACATCATTTGAAGGTGAAATTAGGTTTTTGTGAAAGCATATCAACATTACACCGGTACTGAATCTAGCATATGAAGATGTTATTTTGTGCAGTACATTCTTATTGGATTTAACCATCCAACTGTAGTCAGTGTGACTCCCATTTTCTGATTGAGCAGTGAGCTCTGGGTTGTTGGCCTTTCTGCATGTGCAGACCCCATTTATGTACACTTACTATATGTAGTAGTATCATCTGATTGTGGGTAAGGTTTCCCACCATGGTTTTTCCCCTTATGGGGTTTCCATGTACAACTATTGGTGTCATGTGTTGTGGATGACTTTATGTTTATGTTTCATGCATTAATCTTTACCAGTATAGCAATTAACTGTTAAAACTATCTATCGGCATACTTAACTGGTTTACCAGTATTAAGCATTAAGTTGGTTAAGTTATTTTTGGTTTGAATTTATTAGACAATTGATTCAGCCCTCCTCTCAGTTGTCTCTAGGACCTAACACACTAGACCGCCATATCTCCTTCTATATGTATGCATTTTTTACTTTTGGCAAGCATGACTCTACTTTCTGTCAATCACCATTAATGTTCTAGCAGTTTTCTTCTCTAGGTTGACAAGGAGATCAGATTGTTGGCCATTTGGTGGAATTGATTATGTGTTGCATTGATTTTTTCTCATTGATGTCAACACTAGTTGTTTGGATACTTTACTGACACCCTTTTGGTCCTGGTAGGTTGAGTAGTTTTTGGTTAACTTGGATCTGGCATGATCTGGTTGACTCCAATATAATCTAGTGATGGAATTGGTTTGTTCATAATGCTTATACTCATATTTGGTCAATTGGTTTTGTTCTAGTGATTGGATGCTATCCTTCTTACTTAGAAGATTGGTTTCTAGTTCCGGTGAGGGTTCCATCGCCAGAGATTTTGGTGGAGATCTTTGATGCATTGCATAATTGATGTTGGTGCAGCTTTTGATGGAGTTTCAGGATGCTTTTGGTGATCATGTTCGAGACTTAGTGTTTGGAGATCATTACCGAAGCGTGTGGATCTATACTTGGTCTCAGTTGATATAGGTTATGGATCGACATTAATGTAACATGTGGATAGGACCTATTGTTGTATTTCTAGGATGTCTTATGTGTGGATATTATTTGTTTGGTCTAAGGTCGACATGGTTTGTAATTATGTAATTGGTTTATTGTCTGGTAGCCGACCTGATTGTTTATGGTCAAGGGTTTCTATAAATAAGATGTAAGATATCATTGTAGATCATCATGGTTATTGTAAGAGGTCATGGTCAAGGAATGTAATGTGTGAATAATGTAATATCATTCAGGTTGAGGAGTTGGTTGATCATTAGAGATCAAATTGGGTTTGTGTAAGAGGATTTAGTCCTCTGGTATTAAGCTTAACCAAAACTATACTCAGGCATAGGAGATGCTATCTTTTTTAGTTCAACACTTCTTCCGATTGTAGTCTGGATTTATATGTAGTCATTGAGACTCCTTTTGTGATGAGTAGTGTACTCTAGGTTGTCGGCCTTCTTTCATTTGCAAGCCCCTTCATTGTAAATTCACATACTTACTACATAAGTATTATCTGACTGTGGGTAGGCTTCGCTCTTTGTTTTTTCTCTTTACCGGGTTTTCCACGTATAAATTTTAGTGTTGTACATAGATGGTATTTATTTTGTGTTTATTGTTTATGATTAATTGGATTAATTTCTATTCCGGTATTATTGATTTGGGTTATGGTATTAAAGTTTAAATTGCTAATGCTTCCAGTAATCCATGACAACTGATTCACCCCCCCCTCTTAATTTTCTTTCAATTATCTGAACTATCTAACAACTGGTATTAGATCTTTTGCCTCTCTATAGAAAGCTTAACCACTTGAGGAAGATCCTATGGTGACTAACAGTTCAAGTTCATCCAGTTCTTCTGGAGCTATCTTTCGAAGGGATATACCGAGGCTTGAAGGAACAGATAATACAATATGAAAGATTCAGATGGAGACTAATCTGAGATGTCTTGGCAAGGAGATTTGGGAGATCACACAAAATGGTGTCACACCCTATAATCTGGGATCTGGCAATCATCCTCCGACAAACCTAGACAAGGAGCTTGAGAATGATTGTAGAGAAAGATAAGCCCTCTTGTGTGCACTTTCTGATAAGGAAATAATGGGATTAACAGACAAATCATCTAGAAAGGCTATATGGAATAAGTTGTAGACTCTTTATGAAGGTGACCCTATAGTGAAGATTGCTAAACTTGATGGTTATTGGGTGAGATATGAAAACCTAAAGATGGAAGAAGATAAATGGACTACTGCATTCATGGAAAGGGTAAATGAGATTGTTATGGGAATTCAATGTTGTGGTGGTACTCTGAGAAAAGATGAGATTGTTTCTAAAGTCCTGAGAGCCCTACCATGGTCCTGAGAGCCCTACCATGGGCTTACAAAATGAAGGCTACTTCTATTAGTGAGTTGAGAACAATGGCTAATACATCTATCAACAGAGATGCTTTGTTTGGGAAACTATCTGCTTTTGAGCTTGAGGAATTTGGATCTTCAGGAGCTGTGAAGACTGAAGCTTCTTTTCATGCATCTACATCTATAACCAATAAGAAAGATTAGAGAGCTTTATATGCAAAAGAACTAGAAGATATGAAGAGAGAAGATGGTGATTTTGAGCAACTTGAAGCACTATTTCTAGAAGAGTACTGAAAGGACCGGTAGGAAGTAAGTATGAAGGAAAAGCACCTTTTAAATGTTTTGCATGTAATAAGATTGGTCATTTTGCATCTAGATGTCCTGAAAGAAATTCAAGATTTGAAGAAAGAGTTAAAGGATCATTTAAACCTAACCCTGGATATCAGAACAAGTATAGATTCAATAAAAACAAAGACAAATCATGCTACATAACAGATGAGGAAGGCATTACTGATTTAGATGATGAACCGATAGAAGACTCTACTAGTGGATCCAAAAATGGGAATGAATGGGTATTATTGGCTATCAATGAAGATGATCCGGCACTGGAAGAGAATGTACCTGAGGATAAGGTACTTGCTTCTAAAATTGAGGACAAGGATGATTGGGTAATTGACAGTGGTTGTTCACATCATATGACGAGAGATAAAGGGAAGTTTTTGTCTACAATAATTTGATGGTGGACTAGTTAGATCTGGAGATGACAAGGCATGCATGATCAAAGGAAAAGGAACTATATCATTAGATGGTAAGAACAATACTGACAATGTTTATTATGTTGAAGGTTTGAAGCATAATCGTGTGAGTGTAGGACAATTGGTAGATAAGGGATTTCAATTACAGTTCAAGGATGGAAAATGTAAAATCATTAATAGATCTGTCTTGGAGATTACAACCGGTACATAAACAAAAGGTAACATATTTCATTTGAACTCCAATGAGAAGACATGTTTGATTACATAGATTGATGAGAGTTGGTTATGGCATAAAAGGTCGTGTCATGTGAATTTTGATTGCATTGTGAATATCAGTTCAACTAAGGCTGTTAGAGATATACCTAAGATTATGAAGCCCTATAATCTAGTATGTAAAGAATGTCAAATAGGTAAATAGGTCAGAACCTCTTTTAGGAGTATACAAGATAAATCAAACGATGTTCTTGATCTTATTCATACTGATTTGTGTGGCCCTGCTAGAGTTAATAGTTTTCATGGTGATAAATATTTCATGTTAATCATTGATGATTATTCTAGAATCATGTGGGTTACTTTTTTGAGAGAAAAATCTGAAGCATTTGAAAAGTTTAAAATCTTTAAGGCTAAAGTGGAAACCGAGACATGATTGAAGATTAAATGTTTGAGATCAGATCATGGTGGAGAATTCACATCCGGTGAGTTTAATAACTTTTTTGACAAGGATGGTATAAGAAGACAATTTTTTGCTCCCCAAACACCTCAGCAGAATGGAGTTGTGGAAAGGAAAAACTGAACTATCTTCGATGCTGCTAGAACAATGATGATGGAAGCAAGTCTACCTCATATCTACTTGAGAGAAGCAGTGAGTACAACAATTTACACATTCAAAAGAGTACATATCAAAGGAGAATCGGTAAGACATGTTATGAATTATGGTTTGGCAATACACCTATAGTTAAGTATTTCAGAATGCTTGGTAGTAAATGTTATATCAAGAGAGATGATACTATTAGGAAATTTGATCCTAGAAGTGATGAAGGCATATTTCTTGGTTATTCTAATGAAAGCAAAACATATAGATGTTATAACAAGAGATTGAAGAGAATTGTGGAGAGTGATAATGTTAAAGTAGATGAGATGAGAAAAAGTCAAATCAGAATTTATGAGAAGGAACCGGTAGTGGAAATGATTATATCTGAACCAGTAGCACCTTTACCAAAACAGAGAGTTGAACCAGCTACTTCAAAAACATCAAAGAATTCTACAATAACTGAAGAACAGGAAAGAGGAACAAAGAGTCAGGAGACTCCTAGGTATGCGAGATTGAATCATTCTAAAGATCAAATCATTGGGGATAAGCACAATGAAGTGATGAAAAGAAGAAGACTAGAAACTAATAAGGTATGTTTAATTTCACAAGTTGATCCGGTATCAGTAATTGAGGCATGTAAAGATGAATTCTGGTTAAAGGCTATGGAAGAAGAATTATATCAGATTGAGAAAAATAACACATGGACTTTGGTTCCCTAGCCTAAAAATAAAAATGTCATTGGAACTAAATGGGTTTTTAGGAATAAATTGAATGAGGATTGTCAAGTTATAAGGAATAAGGCTAGATTGGTTTGTAAAGGATATTCTCAGAGGGAAGGAATTGATTATGGAGAAAAAATTTCACCAGTAGCTAGGATTGAAGCTGTAAGATTATTTCTTGCCTATGTTGCTTACAAAAACTACAAGGTTAATCAGATGGATGTTAAATATGCATTATTGAATGGGGATCTTGATGAGGAAGTTTATATTGAGCAACCTGATGGTTTTTCACTATCAGATGATACTAATATGGTTTGTAGGTTAAGGAAAGCTTTACATGGATTGAAACAAGCACCTAGAGCTTGGTATGCAAGGTTGGATAAATATCTTTTGAAGCTTGGTTTTACTAAGGGAAGTGCTGACAGTAATTTATATTATGAAATCACTAATGATGATATACTGATTGTTGAAGTATTTGTTGATGACATTATTTTTGGAGGTGAAGATAAATTATGCATAGAATTTTCTAAGAATATGGAGATAGAATTTGAGATGTCTATGATTGGTGAGATGAAATTTTTCTTAGGTTTGCAGATTACTCAGACTAACAAAGGTATTTTTATCTATCAAATTAAATATGCTAAGGAATAGTTGAAGAAATTTGGTATGGGAGATTCTAAACCGATAAGTACACCTATGGTTACAAGTGAGAAATTGACAAGGAAAGATGTTTTAGCATCAATAAATCCTACAAGATACAAATCTATGATTGGGGGTCTACTTTATTTGACTTAGGCTAGCCCTAAAATTATGAATGTTGTTTGTATTGTTTTAAGATTTTAGAGTGATCCTAGAGAAAATCATGAGACGATAGGGAAAAGGATTTTAAGATACTTGCAAGGTACATCAGAATATGGCTTATGGTACCCTAAGGATGATAACTTTACTTTATGTGCATATACAGATGTTGATTGGGATGGAGATGTTGATGACTGGAAAAGTAATTTTGGTGGATCTTTCTTTCTTGGAAAGAAGTTGGTTTCATGGATTAGCAAGAAACAATCTTGTACTTCTTTATCTACTGCTAAAGCTGAGTATGTTGTTGCTGCTACTAACTGTACACAATTTTTATGGATGAAGCAAATGTTGAAGGATATAAAGATGGATTGTGATGCACCAGCAGTTATTCACTATGATAACTCTGTTGCTATTGATATATCAAAGAGTCCGATATTTCATTCTAAGACAAAGCACATATCTATCAAGTATAACTTTTTGAAGGAGAAGGTGGAAGCAAATGAAGTTAAACTGGTTTATGTGAACACTAAAGAACAAATTGTAGATATTTTCACTAAACCTTTATCCAAGGAATCATTTGAGTACCTAAGGGATAGATTGAGGGTTTCTGCCCCTTCGACAGAGACTTGATTGATGCGGTTTGGTATCAATCTTACATGCATTATAAGAGATACTATTCATTCTAGCACTAATGTGGGATTCTACTGCTCAGGGGGAGTAGTCAGCTTTGAGATTCAGAGGCTTATGTTTTTGCTTTGATATTTTTGTCAGATTTCTGGCATTGATGTCAAAAGGGGAGAGATAGTGATGTAAAAAATAAATTCAGAACTTTACAGAGATATTATTCAAAGGGGGAGAGATATTGACATTCAGAGCTATTTGTAGGAGATTCTTGGTTGTCTTCCATAGGGGGAGACTTGTTTGGCATTTCTTGGTACTTAGATGTTTTTCACATCTAGTGTTGCCCTCAATGCCAAAGGAGGAGATTGTTGGCCATTTGGTGGAATAAATTATGTGTTGCATTGATGTTTTGTCATTGATGTCAACACTAGCTATTTGGATGCTTACCGAAACCCTCTTGGTCCTAGTAGGTTGAGTAGTTTTTGGTTAACTTGGATCTGGCATGATCCAGTTGACTTTGGTATAATCTAGTGATGGAACTGGCTTGTTCATAATGCTTCTACTCATATTTGGTTAGTTGGTTTTTGTTTGGTGATTGGATGCTATGCCTCTTACTTAGAAGATTGGTTTCTGGTTCCGGCGAGGGTTTCACTGACAGAGCTTTTGGTGAAGATCTTTGATGCATTGCATAATTGGTGTTGGTATAGCTTTTGATGGAGTTTTAGGATGTTGTTGCTGATCATGTTCGAGACTTGGCATTTTGAGATCATTGCTGAAGCATGTGGACCTATACTTGGTCTCGATTGATCTAGGCTATGGACTACCATTAATGTAACATGTGGATAGTACCTATTGTTGTATTTCTAGGATGTCTTATTTGTTGATATTATTTGTTTGGTCTAAGGCCAACATGGTTTGTAATTGGTTTATCATCTGGTAGTCGACCTGATTGTTTATGGTCGAGGGTTTGTATAAATAAGATGTAAGATCTCATTGTAGATCATCATGATTATTGTAAGAGGTCATGGTCAGGGAATGCAATGTGCGAATAATGTAATATCATTCAAGCAGAGGAGTTGGTTGATCATTATAGATCGAATTGGGCTTGTGTAAGAGGATTTAGTCCTCTAGTATTGAGCTTAACTAGAACGGTACTCAGGCATAGAAGATGCTATCTTTTGCATTTCAACACTTCTCTGAATTGCAGTTTGGATTTATATGTAGTTAGTGAGACTCCTTTTCTGATGATCAGTGTGCTCTAGGCTATGGACCTTCTTGCAAGTGCAGGCCCCTTCATTGTAAAATCACATACTTACTACAAAAGTATTATCTGACTTTGGGTAGGCTTCCCACCGTGGTTTTTCCCTTTACTGGGTTTTCCACGTAGAAATCTTCGTGTTTTCTGGATGGTATTTATTCTGTGTTTATTGTTTATGCTTAATTGGATTAACTGCTATTCCGATATTATTGATTTGGGTTCCGGTATTAGAGTTTAAATTGCTAATGCTTTTGGTAATCTATGACAACTGATTCACCCCCCCTCTCTCAGTTTTATTTTGGTTATCTAAACTATCTAACAATATCATGCATCGATCAATATATAGGAGTCATCCATTGATCTTCATTGAGCCACAAACTTTTGCAACTCACCTGTGATATCCGTAGTCTTCATTTAATGTTGATTGGCTCTTCAACTGCCTTGTTAAAGCACACTTCAATGACTACTATACATTAGACACTTGGTTCCTACGTGGCATCCTTTGTCAGCATCCATCTTAGCTAAGTCTGCTATGTCGATTTATAGTTAGTCACCGACTAATCACTCAATCAGTACTCCTTACACTACTGGTCCATCTTGCTTACTAGTTTTCTAACCCTTTCGGTTGACCTACATACCCGCACTTTACTAATCTGTCGGTGGATCATATTGACCGATCACCAATCCAAGGCATATGACCATAGTGAATCATTTGCACATCTCTGTTAGATGAGATCTCTTCACTTGTACATCTTTTGAATCTTCTTGCATATGATTGACCATACATACACACTGATTATGCTATACCGGTTAACACAACCAGTCTTACCTTTAGTTATCTCTTTGGTTTCTTATGTTTTCTTACTGGTGAACATCCATACTAATAACATCTCCTTCTTTCTTCCTTAATACACCTTGCATACTGGTAACCATCCATACCGGTGACATGCTATACTTACCGGTTGACATCAATGACAATACAATGCCAACAATCTCCCCCTTTGGTACTGATGTTAATACACACTTATCATTGTCATACCAGTTCCTTCTCCACCATTGACAACAATGAAAAAGGGCACAAATAGTGTCCATTATCTACTAGCATACTGATTCCTTCTCCATCATCCAAGATCTACTCACTTTCTACCATTCTCCAGTAGAATAGATCACAAGACTTTGTATGTACTCAACCAGAACAATCTCCCCCTTTGTCAAGTCTCACTCTGTATCCTGCATATGGTTAAAAAATCAAAACATATGGCAGTGAAGTATCCCTGAATCATAGATCTGCATACACATTTAAGTGCATGAAGTAGGTGAAACCACACCTAGCTTATGGCGTAGATACTCAAATGATCTTACCGGTAGAATTTTTGTGAACATATAAGCCACTTATTCATTGGTAGGGGCATAATATACCTTATCTTCCTGATCTACTAGTTTCTTCCTAAGAAAATGATATTTGATGGCAATGTACTTTGTCCTAGAGTGCATAATTGGGTTCTTTGGTATGTTAATTACACTTGAATTGTCACATTGGATAGAAATAGGGTCATACATTTCTAAGCTAAATATCCTCAAGGATCTTCTTCATCCATAGCACCTAATAAAAACATGTGGCAACAATAATGTATTATGTCTCAACAATAGATAGGGAAACTAAATCTTGCTTCTTGTTGTGCCATGAGACCAACTGATTACCTAGGAAGAATGCACCACACTTGTTCTCTTCTGGTCATCAACGTAGCCTGCCCAATCAACATTAATGTAGGATTGTAATGTAAAATCCCCTTTCTTGGGATACCATAGTCCATAATAAAGTGTCCCTTATAGATACTAGAATATCCTCTTGACTGCATTCACATGTGAGTGTTTGGGTGCAGCTTGAAATATATCCTCCATGCAATTGCCCGCACTATATCCGGTCTAGAAGAAGTAAGATATAACAAACTACCAATCATGGATCTATACAATGTCTGATCTACTACCGGTAATTAATCATCCTTGCTCAACTTGCATCCAGTCACCATGGGAGTACTTACCGATTTGTTGTCTTTCATTTGGAACTTCTTCAACAAATATTTGGCATACTTGGTTTGAGAGATAAATATCCATTTACCTTCTTGTGAAATCTGCAAACCAAGAATGTAAGAAAACTCTCCAAGCATTGACATCTAATCAGAAAACTCTTTACACAAGGTATCCTTGTTGCCTCCAAAAATGATGTCATCCACATAAACAAACACAATAATCATGTGGTTCCCATCTGCTTTAATATATAGATTACTATATGCACTCCCTTTCCTGAACCCTTGTTCCTTTAGATATTTGTCTAACCTTGAGTACCGTGCTCTTGGAGCCTGCTTCAAACCATACAGTGCTTTCTTCAACTGACACACAAAGGTTTCATCTTTAGCGAGCCCCAAAATTTTGCAACTCACCCATGATTTTTGTGGTCTTCATTTAATGTCGACTGACTCTTCAACTGCCTTGTTAAAGAACACTTCACTGATTATTGTACGTTAGACACTTGGTTCCTATGTGGCATTCATTGTCGGAATCCATCTTAGCTAAGTCCACTATGTTGGTTTAGAGTCAGTCACCGACTAATCACTCAACTAGTCCATCTTGCTTACCGATTTTCTAACCCTATCGATTGACCTACATACCTGCACTTTATTAATCTATCGATGGATCATATTGACCAGTCACCAATCCAAGGCATACGACCATAGTGAATCATTTGCACATCTCCATCAGATGAGAGCTCTTCACTTGTACATATTTTTCATCTTCTTGCATACTGATTGACCATACATACATGTTGATTATGCTATACCGGTTAACATAGCCAGTCTTACCTTTATTTATCTCTTTGCTTTATTATGTTTGCTTACTAGTGAATATCCATACTGGTAACATCTCCTTCTTTCTTCCTTCATATACCTTGCATACCGGTAACCATCCATACTGGTGACATGCTATACTTACTGGTTGATATCAATGATAAGGCAATGCCAACAAGATAGGGGTGATTTCCCCTCCTAATGAGAACTAAGATGCATGGATTTGCATCAAACCGATGCACTTCACAAAGATATTTTGTGATTCAAATTGATGTGGTGGCTGCTACTCAGGGGGATTGGTTAGTGTTGTGGTTTAGATGATCAATTTTGTGAGTGTTCTAAAGGGGAGAGAATTATGAGTTGTATATGTGTCTTTTGCATTGATGTCAAAGGGGGAGATAAATCATGTGAAAAATGCTATATCTTAGGGGGAATTTACTTAGAGTTATGAGGAGATTGTTGGTTGTTGAATTATTTATTTTCATTTATTGTTTTTCACATTCAAATGTTTCCATCAATGCCAAAGGGGGAGATTGTTGGATATTATTGAGAAGTTCACTGAGTGATGTGTTGCCATTGATGTCAACATATTTCTCTATGTTTCAGTTTTGCAGTTAGATTGAGTGAGTTGGTTTGGCCAAGGTGTTGTAGATGAGCTGATGCAAATTAAAAGGTTTTGAGATATGTATTTGTAGCTGATTAAGTGGACATTTTAGAGGTTTGCATGGTGATTTGATCAAGTTGTGAGATCTGGTATTGCAGTTGGTTTTTCAGTTTTTCAGTGATGATATTGTTCTAGATTTTCATTCGTATTGCTCCAGAAATATAATATTTTTAGTTTCAAATGTGTGGAGTGTATTTTGGATGTTCATATGTGTCCCTAATTTAGATGGATCTTGATTTGGAGGTCTGCAAGTGAATCTTTTAGTTTGATAGTCAGTTGTGATGGTGTTCTTGAGTTCCGGTATGATGATCCCGTGATTCTGATAATGTAAGTTGGTGTGGATGTTGTTGTGCTAATTCACATTTCTTGTGGATGTTTTTAGATTGTATTCTATTTGTGTTGATGGTCTACATTGATCATTATATGTATTATGGATGAATTTCTTCGTTCGGTGGTGCTCTTCATGTTCTTGGCTGACATGACGATTGTACCATGTTGTGGATGTTCAATGCATAATTCTTGGAGGTGTTTCATATTTGAGGTGTTAGTTTAGGTTCATACTATGTCTTAGTCGACATTGTTTTGGTCCACCTACATTGTTGTAGCATGTATGATTATATTTTATAATTAGGTACATGTGTTGAGCCAACCTTTAAATATAGGTTGATTATTTGTATAAATATAAGTAATAATATTGTGTGAGATGTATCTCCAGTGTACCTGTAAGTGTATTTGAATGTTTGTTATAGAATAAGTGTGTGAACAAGTGTTTTGATCTTTCATAAGTGTGAAGAAGTGTGGTAGAGCATATAAGACAATGTGCTTAACCAGAACTGTAACTAGGCATGTGGAGATGCTATTTTATCAGCTCATGATCCTTTGGATGTAATTCAATTTTTTTTGTAAGTCAGTGAGTCTTCCTAAGGGTTGTAGCCCTCCTTGTTTTGTTATTTGATCAGTGAGCTCTAGGAAGTGTGCCTGAATGCATGTGCATTCTTCATTGTAATATTTCATATACTCCTAATGGGGTATCATCTCATTATGGGTGTGTTCCCATTGTGTTTTTTTCCCTAAACCAAGTTTTCCATGTCAAAAATGTTGGTGTTACATGTGTTCTTGATGTGGTATTTATTAATGCTTTCATTATTAATTATCAAATTTGAATTTGTGTTTAAGTTGTTTAAAGGTTTTGAGAAAACTGATTCACCTCCCCACCCCCGCCCTTCTCATTATTCTGCATTGCTGCCAACATGACACATCAACAGAACCAAGGGGAGAGGAAACATGAAATTTATAATCCTTTGAAAGAACACCACCCTCAAAAAAAAATTCAAGAAAAATAGAAAGATTACACCATTCATCCACCACTTTAGGGATGACCACCTGCATATACTTCATGAGCAATCAGAGGTCAAATGTATACATAAACATTTAGTTACATTTATTTCCCATACTATCTCATGCTAGTTCTTTGTAATAATAAAGGAGTTCAAATAAAGTTTATTACAACTACACTTTAATTAATGCACGAAAAAATAACATTTATTTTAATATCATCTTCTAAGGCATCCATAACTAGGTTCTAAGATAGAAACATGTTCCTTATTTGAATTTTTATTGATGTAGCCATGTTGTTAAGTATCATTGGTTTTTAGTAGAATAGACATTAGTAAATTTGGTATATAAAAGTTCATCAATGAACATTGTTGGCATTTGCATGAAGATTGCATTAATGATACGTTATGTTGTCATTGGTGTCAATTAAACCAGTAATGATATTATTGATATTGTTGTAATATTGTTATTATAACTGGTAGGAAGAATTTGTGGAGTGAACCGGTAACCGGTCTAAATATTATCTATTGTTGTAACCGGTAAACCCTACCTGTTGTTTTTGATAAACCCTAACCGATTAAGTCTGGTGAATTGGTTATATTGGTTTATGATATGATGATGAATGGTAATGATTATGACACGTATGATTATTGTATAAAGACAATTCAAAGAGATTTTGGTGAGTTGTTGTAATGGTTTTTGTCTAGGTTATGAGAAAATGTATTACATCTAATATAAAGCGCATGATGAGTTACTAAGCTCGATGAAGCGGTGATCAAGGAGTGATCAAGGTTTTCTTGATTGATGTGCAGAGATTGCTATGTAATCCAACAGTTATACTTGAACTGATTTGTTTGTAATCTCTATGAGAATTAGGTTTTTGTTGTGTTAATGACTTGATTAATTTGTTTATAAAGTCGATGAACTTGTTTAGTTTAATGAGTTGGCAAAGAGATAGACACAGTTAAATTGAGTGTGTGGTTGTTGAACTAGATGATGTATCTACAGTTTGAGTAAAGGTGAATAGGAGCCTGAAATGGATTTGATCAAGCAAGTGTAGTGTTATTCAGACAGATTAGAAAACTCCTCTTGTTTTCTAATAATTACAGCAGAATTGAAATCCCCTAACTAGGTAACCTCTAACAAGCTTAGTGCTATTCAAATCCTTGAACAAGGTGGTCCATTAGATTGGATTTTCAAATCCTCTACTGAGGTTACTCCTTATAGGGTATTGCTTCTAACAAGGCATTTGTAGTCAATCTCTTTACCAGGTGATTCCTAATAGGATCAGTTCTTAACAGGACTTTTTGTAAAGCTTTAATAGGCTAGGCTCCTAACATGGTGAACTTCAAAAGAGTTCAAATAGTTATCTTGTGTCTCATCTCACTATGGTTTTTACCTATTCTGGTTTCCACATCAAAAAATATTTGTGTCAAGTGTTGAATGTTCTTGTGGTTATGTTTTCATGGTTGATTTACTTAACTACTTAACTATTTTGATAAGTCATGATAACGGAAAGTATTGAGATATGAAGAAGTTGTTTACTGTTAATTTTTTGTAATAGTCAACCGGTTTATCTTATGATTTTTTTATCTTGACATAGGTATTACATTATTAGTTCTCAGTTTACTTTGAGAGATTGATTTATGAGATTGGTGAAGTTTCTATCATTTTTTTTATCTACTGATTCACCCCCCCTGCCAGTAGTTGACCGGATACTTATTCTTTCATCATACCATCAATTGGTATCAGAGCATATTAGGTCCTCTAAGGTCTAAGCCTAACAGCTTGAGGTAAAGATCTTGCAGATCATGATGAAGAAGGAAGGTTTGAAGTTTAATAGAGAGAACTACAGGATATGTAGTGACAAAATGAAAATTTATATCAAGAGTTTGGGAAGTCAGTATTGGGAACATGTCGATACTAAGTATGTTGCACCTACTAGGATGTTGAGTGATGATCAGAATAAAGAGAAACAAGAAAATCATTGAGCATTGGAGGCTATTATTAGTTCTTTGTTTGATGTAGAGTATGTAGATGTTCATGGTCTTCAAACTGCATGTGAGGTATGGAAAAAACTTGAAGAGATTTATAGCGGTAATGAACATGTTAAGATTGCTAAAGAAGAGAGTCTAAGAGGAAAGTTTTATGACATGCAGATGGCTGAAGGTGAGTATATCTAGCAGTATGGTCAAAGGATAAAAGAGATAGTCAGTGAAATTAAGAGTGCAGGAGGTAAAGTGAAAGATTCCACAATGATCAGTAAGTTACTGATAACCTTGCTACCGATCTACACTATCCAAGTTGCAACTATTCAGGAGGTAAAGTCCATTAAAAAAATTAAGGCAACTCTTGACTCCATCATTGGCAAGCTTACTGCTTTTGAATTAAATGGTTATGATGGTAGTGTACAGAAATATGAGTCTAAATTTAGAGCTTCTATTTCTAACCCATCTATGAGGAAAAGTAGAGATGCTAGTCATAGTTATGAATCCAAACCCAGCAGAGAAGCTGACGATGAAGACAATTTAGTTGATCTTGAAGCATTGTTGGCCAAGCGGTTTCCTAAAGGTACAGGTAAATATAGAGGCAAATTGCCTTTGAAATGTTTTGCATGCAACAAGATTGGACACATTGCTGCTAACTATCCTAATAATGAGCACAAACGAGAAAAATTCAAGAAGTATAAGGGTAAAGGCAAAAGAGATTGTCTTATTGTTGTTGATGGTGGTATCACTGATGAGGAATATGATCATGATGCTAATGAAGACATTGTGTTTGTAGCCATAAAAGAAGAGGTGTTAGACCAGAAGGCATTAGTATCAAGGATGAATAACTCTAATGATTGGATCATTGATAGTGGTTGTTTACATCACATGACCGATGACCGGAGAAAATTTCTTTCTCTGAAGGAATTCGATGGCAGAGTTGTAAGATTTGGTAATGAATCACCCTACATGGTTAACGCTAAGGGAACTATTTCTCTTAATGGAAAGAGTAGTGCAGATGGTGTCTACTGGGTTGAAGGTTTAAAGCATAATCTTTTAAGTGTGGCACAACTCAATGAAAGAGGTTACCCATTGGAGATTAAAAATGGTATGTGCAAAATCTATGGCAATAAAGGTGAACTGATTACAACTGAGAAGAAAACTAAAGGTAACTTGTTTCACCTTAATCCTAAAGTCAACAACTATTTAATTGCAAAGATTGATGATAGTTGGCTTTGGCATAGGAGATTTTGTCATATAAACTTTGATAACATTGTTAAAGTGAGTAAGTCCAAGATAGTGGGAGGTTTGCCTTAATTAGACAAACCGATTAATTCTCTATGCAAAGAATGTCAGTTGGGAAAGATGCCATCCTCAACTTTCAAGAGAAAATATTTTTCAGTAGAACATTTGTTAGATTTGGTTCATACAGATCTTTGTGGACCAATAAGAACAAAAAGTATTCAAAGTGATATATATTTTATGATCTTCACTAATGATTGCTCAAGGATGGTGTGGGTCACATTCCTTAAGGATAAGAATGAAGCTTTTGGTAAGTTCAAGGCATTTAGGGCCTTCGCTGAGAAAGAGAGCAGTAAGAAGATAAAGTGTCCGAGGACAGATTAGGGTGGTGAATTTACTTCTGAGGAATTGACTAGGTATTATGAAGAAAATGGTATCAAACAATAGCTTTCTACACCTAGGACACCACAACATAATGGTATCGCGGAGAGAAACAACTGATCAGTTGTTGAAGCTGCTAGGACAATGTTGATACAAGGAGGTGTAGTGAAAATTTTCTGGAGGGAAGTTGTCAACATAGTTGTCTACACTATGAACTAGATTTTGGTAAAGAGAGGTAAGGACAAGACTCCTTATGTATATTGGTATGGTAGATCACTTGATGTTAGTTATTTCAGAATATTTGGAAGCAAATGTTTTATTAGGAGAGGTGATTATATTAGCGAATTTGAGGCTAAAAGTGATGAAGGTATATTTCTTGGCTATTCCACCAAGAGTAAGGCCTACAAGTGTCTTAACAATCGGACACAAAGAATTATTGAGAGTGATGATGTTTGAGTGGATGAAAATCCTAAAGTCTCAGAGGAAACCAGTTCAGAGAAAAAGGATGAAGATCCTTGGATTTTGTTTTTGGAACTAGAAACTGTGAAATTTGAATCCAACAAAGAAAATATTTATGTACCAGTTCAATCGGAACAGATAAATTCAGAAGAATATGATGATAATGAAGAAGCTAAACCTGAAGATGATGATCATAATATACAAGATATGTGGGACTGAATCACAATCCTGAATAGATTATTGGGGATAAGGATGCTGGAGTACTAACCAGAAGAAGAATCAGGGAGAATTCTTGCATGATCTCCACTATTGAACCAAGAACTACTAAGGAAGCATTTGGTGATGATCATTGGGTTAAAGCTATGGAAGAGGAATGAGATCAAATTGAGAAGAACAACACATGGACCCTAGTACCCCAACCGGTAAATGAAAATGTGATAGGTACTAAGTGGGTATTCAGGAACACGTTGAGTGAAGATGGTGTTGTAGTTTGTAACAAAGCTAGGTTGGTTTGCAAAGGTTATGCACAAGAGGAAGGAGAAGAATATGGTGAGACTTTTGCACTAGTGGCAAGACTAGAAGGTGTCAAAAATTTACTTCCATTTGCAGCACACAAGAAATTCAAGGTATACGAGATGGATGTTAAGTTTGCATTTTTGAATGGGATACTAGAAGAAGAAGCATACATTGAGTAGCCAGATGGTTATGCTCTGACTGATAATAAAGACATGGTATGTAGATTACATAAAGCTTTATTAAAGAAGGCAGCTAGAGCATGGTATGAAAGGCTTCATACACATCTAATGAAGATAGGCTTTCTGAGAACTAGTGATGATAGTAACATTTATCTCAAATTTAAAGGAGATAAAATACTAGTCAGTGAAGTATTTGTTGATGATATCATATTTGGAGGTAATGATGACATGAGCAATAGTTTTATAGATGAAATGAAAAATGAGTTTGAAATGTCTTTAGTGGGAGAAATAAAAAATCTCATAGTCTTGCAAATACAACAAATGAAGAATGGTATTTTTTCACACATTCTAAGTATGTGAAAGAGGTCTTGAAGATATTTGGCATGAGTGACTCTAAACCAGTTGAGACACCTATGGTTACAAGTTGTAAGTTGTCTAATGAAGATGAGTCCAAATCTGTTGATGAGAAGGAATATAGGTTAATGATTGGAAAATTGCACTACGTTGTTCACAATAGACTAGGCATAGCTCATCCAGTTGGCATAGTTCCTAGATTCTAGAAGAATCCTAAGGAAACACATTTGATAGCAACCAAAAGAATTTTTAGATACTTGAAAGGTACCTGTTGATTAGGGTTTATGGTATCCATATGGAGAAAATTTTGACTTGAAGGTGTACACAGATGCAGATTGGGCAGGAAATGTTGATGACCATAAAAGAACAACTGGTGGAGCATTTTTTCTTGGAGGAAGACTTGTTTCATGGAGTAGTAAGAAGCAAAGTTGTACTTCACAATCTACAGGTGAAGTTGAGTATGTTGCATCTTACATGAATTCTACACGGGCTATATGGATGAGGTACATTTTCGAAGGTTTTAAGATGAAGATTTCAGAACCTATAAAGATTTTATGTGATAATACAAGTGCCATAAATATTTCCAAGAACCATGTTTTTCACGCATGAACCAAGCATATTGAATTGAAATATCATTTCTTGAGGGAAAAAGTACAGAGTAAAGATGTGATCTTGGAGCATGTTTCTCCCAAGGAAAAACTTGTAGATATTTTTACTAAACCTTTGCCTAAGACTACTTTTGAGTATCTTAGAAGTCAGTTAGGGGTTGTCCCTCTTCATGAAGTCAGTTAAGTATGATATAGATCACATCAGTCCCAGAGCTGCTAATTGCAGAATTTTACAGAAGGATTGGTGTAGAAGTGGATTTATTCCACAGGGGGAGCATCAAGTTGTAGATTATTGATGACACATATTGAAATTTGACATTCCATGTTTTACTTTCAATTTGGCATTGTTGTCAAAGGGGGAGAAGAATTATGTGATTATGGGAAGGAGAACCAGCGACAAGCTCAAGACATGGAGAGCATGGTGATTACTTGGTAATGTAAACCAGGATTCCTATTCACAATCATGTAGCAGTCAATGGTATTGATATTTGTATTGCCATCAATACCAAAGGGGGAGAATGTTGGCATTTGCATGAAGATTTCATTAATGATATGTTATGTTGTCATTGATACCAATTAAACTAGTAATGATATTGTTGATATTGTTGTAATATTGTTATTGTAACCAGTAGGAATAATTTGTGGAGTGAACCGATAACTGGTGTAAACCTTATCTATTGTTGTAACTGGTAAACCCTACCTGTTGTTTTTGATAAACCCTAACCGATTAAGTCTGGTATATTCGTTATATTGGTTTATGATCTGATGATGAGCGGTAATGATTATGACACACATGATTATTGTATGAAGACAATTCAAAGATATTTTGGTGAGTTGTTGTAACGGTTTTTGTCTAGGGAATGAGAAAATGTATTGCATCTAATGCAAAGCGCATGATGAGTTACTAAGTTTGATGAAGCAATGATCAAGGAGCGATCAAGGTTTTCTTGATTGATGTGCAGAGGTTGCTATGTAATCCAATGGCCATACTTGAACCGATTTGTTTGTAATATCTATGAGAATGAGGTTTTTGTTGTGTTACTGACTTGATTGATTTGTTTATAAGGTCGATGAAGTTGTTTAGTTTAATGAGTTGGCAAAGAGATAGACATAGTTCAGTTGAGTGTGTGGTTGCTGAACTAGATGATGTATCTACAATTTGAGTAATGGCAGATAGGAGCATGAAATGGATCTGATCAAGCAAGTGTGGTGCTATTCAGACAGATCAACAAACTCCTATTGTTTTCTAACAATTACAGCAGAATTGAAATACCCTAACTGGGTAAGCTCTAACAAGCTTAGTGCTATTCAAATCCTTTAACAAGGTGGTTCATTAGATTGGATTTTCAAATCCTCTACCAAGGTTACTCCTTACAGCTTGTATTGCTTCTAACAAGGCATTTGTAGTCAATCCCTTAACTGAATGATTCCTAATAGGATCAGTTCTTAACATGACTTTTTGTAAAGATTTAAAAGGCTAGGCTCCTAATAAGGTGAACTTCAAAAGAGTTTAGATAGCTATCTTGTGAGTCTCATCTCACCGTGGTTTTTACCTATTTTGGTTTCCACGTCAAAAATATTTGTGTCGAGTGGTGAATGTTTTTGTGGTTATGTTTTCATGGTTGATTTACTTAACTACCTAACTATTTTGATAAGTCATGATAACCAGAAGTATTGAGATATGAAGAAGTTGTTTACTATTAATTTATTGTAATAGTCAACCGGTTTATCTTATGAGCTTTTATCTTGATAGAGGTATTACATTGTTAGTTCTAAGTTTACTTTGAGAGATTTATTTTTGAGATTGGTGAAGTTTCTATCAGTTTTTCTATCTATTGATTCATCCACCCCCTCTCAGCAATTGACCGGATACTTATTCTTTCATCATACTATCAAACATAAGTTGTATAATCAAACTCATGAATGACATAATAGATCTAAATTTATAGAATCAACTTGAAAAAGATGAATCTTACCAAAACTAGAATCAATAGACAAATCAAAAGTATCCATTGTTAATTCTATTACTAACAAGGTTCTATAACTACATAAAAATACATTTTCAAATCTCAATATTATCATTGTCATTTAAAATTTGATCACTATCACCCTTTGCATTTTTTAAAATGAAGCAAGTGGGAACGGAGGCAAGTGCATGTGCATGTGCGAGGGTTTTAGAGGAGGCTGAAGGTAGGGATGAAGAAGATAATGATGATGATGAGTGTGGGCTTGCTTTCCCATGTTAGGGTATGGGTGTATGGTGCATCTGGTAGGGGGGAGCATTGGCCTAGAGTTTTCTTTGCTTGCAATCCTTTCTTTATAGAACAGAGCGTGGAGGGAGCAGTGGTTCTTTCGTTGCATAGGCCACTACAAATGGGGGATCTACTAGAGGCTCTGTGGTTCCTAATTTTGTTCCTATCTCTGGGATATGGCTATGGCAATCCTCTGTGCGTGTGTTTTTTGTTTGTGCTTTTGTGTTTGGTGGGAGTGGTTGTGTGTTTTTTTGTGCGGATGATGATCTAGGTCTCGCCGTTTGGATTTGGGATGATGAGACCAATTTGGTCGATGATGGGGATGGAGACTCCTTGTTTGTTATTGTTTAGATCTCCTTTGGCGCATTCATGGTCTTTCTGGGGGCCTTGCTTAAGGTCTAGATGGTACGTGTGGATTGGGTGCTTCTTGTACCCTTCAATTTCTTCCCTTTGCTTGATTTGATGGTCTTTGTTTTGATCAATGCAAAGGATTCTATCCTCACCCTTTGTTTGAGCTTTATTGTATACATCATGGGATATTGTGGGGTTTTTTTGCTTCTTATGGAGGTTTTGTTGATGGAAAGTTCAGTTCTTTGTTTTTGAAGACCATTTGTGGTCTCAAACCGAGCCTCATGTGCCCTTTGGGATTTTTTGAATATTTGATGAAGGGTTTCCATCTCTAGTCAAGTTGTATTATTGCAAGTACTATCTTTTAGATGGCCCTATCCTTGTAGCCTTAGTTTTCTCTAGGTTGCCTAATAGAGGTGGCGCTATCTTCTTTTGAGGTGGAGATGGATGGTGCTAGAGATAAATTTTCTCCTTGAACCAAGGGAAAATTGATGTGAGGGTATATGGTTATTTTAATCCAGATTAATATAAAAACATTCAAATAATATTCAAAATAAGATAAAACACCATTATACCTTCACAAATCTTCTCATGCTCCTAGAATTGGACCTTCGGTGAAGTGAAGAATGTGCCCCTTCTCCACTTGATTGGATTGGTTCTTTACGCGGTTGTGGAATTCTCTCCACTACACAACAAGATGGGTTTGTATTGGATTTGAATGATGATGGATGAGATGGATTGGCTTAGATGAGATAAGATTTGGCTATTAGGATGACATGATGAAGGATTTTGGATCTCAAAAGGACAACACAAAATTAGATGAAAAGTGGATGTGGGAACAAAAGAGTAGCATAAGAATAAAATGGAAGTGGATGATTTGTGAGGAGATGAGGCTCCAATTTATGGATTTGAGGAGGCCAAAATGGAGGGTCAAGATTGATTTCAAAATGGAGGGATAGGATTGAAAGAAAGAGTGGGAGAGTATTGAGAGGACAAGGTGTGGGATCCAAGAGATATGCCATAAAGACATTTCTTGTCTCCACACCTCTCAAGGTACATAGTGAAGAGATCCTAGGTACATTGGGAAGAGAAAAAAGAATATAAAATTCCTTGGGAGAAGGGAGAGTAATTAAAAATTCCAAAATAAGAGGATGTGTGGGAAGACTAATTGAGAAAAAGAATTAAAAATTCCTTAGGAAGAGGATGCATGAGGAGATTCAACTAACTTCGATTTCTTTTAAAGGATCAAAGTGATTAGGAATGTGCAAATGATTAAGGAAATTTATTAGGCGACTTAATGAGGGATTAAAGTGCAAGTGGGAAAGTTAGGAGGATGTGACATGAGGAGAGAGAATGAACTAGAGGAATTTAAAATTGAGGAATTTGATAAGCATGATTAAAGAAAATTTAATTAGGCTAAGTGACAAGATTAGGAGAAGTGATTTGTAGGAATCACATGATTAGCTTAGTTAATTGAAATTAATTAACTAAGAAGGGTTTAGAAGAAATAAATGATATTTAAAATGATTTTAGAAGAATGAGGAATAATTAATTTTGATAGATTAATTGTAGGGATATAGTGATAAAATTAATTAAATTTGATTTAATTAATTTTAAGAAGAAAGGGACCAACATAATTAAATTATTTAATTATGTTGACAGGCTTACATTAATTAAATATTAATTTTAGTTGTCTACACTCCTATTGAGGTGAAGTTGGGTGCTATGGGGGAGGTTGGGAGGTGCTGGCAGGTAACTAATGGTGCCTTGTTTTTGGACTATTTGAGAACAAAGGGTGATATTTTACTTGGTTTTTCTCCTTTATCATCTATTGAGGTGGTGATATGGGAGGGAATTATGTGATCTTCTATGTTCTCATTCATGATCAAGGTTATGGGAGCCTTTCAAAAACTTATTGTTTCAGGTTGTGGTAACCTCTTGAAAACCACCCTTAAGGTTGAGGGAGCCTTGAAAAACCTTATTTTTTCTGTTTCTCTTAGGGATAGGCTAGATGCTAGTAGTTTTCAAGGGCCTAGTTTGGCCAGTTGTTGTTTTTGGTTATGCTTGGGCTTTATAGTTTTGCATGGCCTGGAGAATCTGTTATAGGTTATGGGACCTTGGGAAAACCATTCATGTAGGTTGAGGGTGCTTAATAAACCCTTGTTTTTTTTTTTTGTGGTCTATTGGTTTTTGACTTAGACCATCTTCTTGTGCAATCCTATTTTGTAATGTTCTCCTCCCGATGTTTGGCTGGTGTTTGGTTAGTTGTGATTTCCTTGATGTTTAGTTTATTATTTTTGCAATCATTTGGTTTTGGGCTCTAGATGCTCGTAAGTCCAGAAGGTTTTCGGTCCTTTCTAAAAACCTGTTGTTTTCTACTAAGTAGTCTTGTCTATTTTTTTGATGACATCTCTCTGATTGTAAGGGTTTTAGGGCCCCTTCAAAACTTGTTTTATCCTAATCAAAAAATATATTAATTAATTAATTTAAAATAATCTATTCTAAGTTGTACATCAATCTTATTTAATAATGTTCTCTCTTGCAGTAATACCAAGTTCTCTCAACTTAATAACATTTATTTGGTAGACATTCCTACAGGAATCTTGCCTTGTATTTGTATGATAGAGCACTCAATATTTCTAATTGAAATAGGCAAATATGTATAGATCTTCTTGACTATTCACTACTCGGATTTGAAACAGTACATATAGATATAATTCATGGCATGGTAACTTTTATCTTCAAAGGGTTGTGATGTAATTTTGAAATGGTGACAACCTGAGTTACCGTTGGCTTAGCTTATAA
Organism: Cryptomeria japonica; assembly: GCF_030272615.1. Taxonomy (NCBI): domain Eukaryota; kingdom Viridiplantae; phylum Streptophyta; class Pinopsida; order Cupressales; family Cupressaceae; genus Cryptomeria; species Cryptomeria japonica. The sequence goes on along the minus strand of NC_081407.1, from coordinate 649,644,238 downwards.
CAATACCACAAAGATGACAATATTTATCAATACTAATCATACTTATAACACCCATAATATCATTTAGTGTATTTTATAAGAAAAGGAAAACAAAGCAATAGATAATTGGAACATTTATTAATAAAAATTCAAATAGCTTCCCAAATATAAAGAAATTGTACCAGTATTTGCAATGACATGTTTTATTTAATGGGTTATTCGAGTTATTCCACAACACTGATAATAACCACCTCACAACCTAACAATATTAATCATATTAAGGCAATCGAAGAGACATATTGCAGACACATACAAAAGCATTATTAGAAAAGTTATTGTACTAAAATATGAGAATGCATGGCTTATTCCATGCTTATTAATGACATGTATATTACATCTAATGACATTTTAGATTGTCTGGCATGTGAGTAGAAACATTATTCCTATACCAACCATTATTCTTGCTGCAATTCTCTCCATTTCATTCAATTTTCTAACATTGCTTGTGCACAACACCACTGCAAAGGCCTAAATTTCCTTTAAAACTTTAACCATCACATAACACATAACAACAACAAGTCAAATCCAAGTCATAGAGAGATCAATGCATAGATTTTATCATAATTTAAGAGAACCAACCAAATGAATATAAACTAGATAAATAAAACACCTATTATTTCCAAATCTTGAGAGCAATCCTCATGTTAAAAGAAGGCCACTAAGTTGGTTGTTATAGAGATATCTAGAAGTTAAAAGTGATTAAAGAATGAGTTTAGATACTATTTAAAACCTAATGCACTTGACCAAATAATTAATATGTTAGGATTCCCAAAGATACTGAGAGGGGGGGTGAATCAGTATCTAACCGGTATATAAATTTACTTGACTTAAAACATGAAAAGCATATCAAAACTATGTACTGGTAAACCAGAAATAATGCAGTAACTAAGAGTAATAACAACAACATGAGAAGCACACCATAACACAGTATTTTAACGAGGAAACCCAGTGTGGGAAAAACCTCAGTGGGATTTGTGACCCACAATATTCACTTACTAGCCAATAAGGGAATATTACTCTTACATTAGGGGCCTACGCATGCAGGAAGGCCAAGTGCCTAGAGCTCATTGCTCAAATACAAAAGAAGTCACACTGACTTACAAAAGGATTATAAAAATCCAATGTCTTGTACTACTTCAGATTAGCATTTTCTATGCCAGGTTCAGTACTGGTTTAAGCTCCGCCACATACATAAACCCTTAACCAATAATTTGCATATTAGGTCTACATAATTTCGCCTATCACCTTATTACAAAATGATCTACAATGATCTCATACATATATGAGTCATATTACAACTCGCCATGTTGGCTTACAATGATTTTACAATTAATTGCAAAATATATTTTAAACAAAATTGAATTTGGCCAAGGTGTCGGTATCCTTCCTTTCACTGTCGGTATTCTGTATGTCGATGTAGAGTCAGTCTATCAATGCTGGTGCTGATATCTTTGTCTTGCCAGTGTCATATGATTGCAAGGTTGCCATCAATGAAAAACCTTCAATCACCTACAATTTCTCATTGGAGTGTGCATTTGCCAACAATCTCCCCCTTTGGCATTGATGGCAACACTCATGAGAAAAATCAAAAGTGTCCAAAATAATATCCAAAAATAGTCTGCCAAAATTGTCTTACCAAAACTATGTGCCAAAAAAAATGTATGCTCCCCCTGAGCAAATGATGTCCTTTCTTCTAACCATTTTCCTCATCCCACTACTCCCCCTTTGATATCAATGACAAAGGTTGTCATTCGGTGTCAGTGGAGTCTTGTCGGAATTCTTGTAACTGGTGGGTTACAATCTGAAATATATTTGTCAAGATCAAATTTATACCATTGCTGAATGTCTTGCTATCTTTTATTGCCTCTTGTGTTCTCTGCACTGTACTAGCGAGTATGTGCATTTTCTCTTCTAGTGTCTTTAGTTCGGGAACCAGAGCCTCAGATATTTCTTTTCTCAAAGAAATAAGGTATTCTAGTCTTGGACTAAGTCTGCATTTCACGTCCTTTGCCTTATCCTTTATTCCCTATTTGTCATTCTCTAGTTTCTTGATTTTCTCTTCTTTCTCTGCAATTTTCTTCTCTAACTCCAAAAATGAATTTGATGCTCCTATCAGATTGTCAGTAATATTGTTTATCTTCTCTTGTGCTTTGATGATCTCCTTGTCAAGATCCTCTGTTAATACATTCATTTTGCAAGTGTCCCTATACATTTTCTTAAAATCATGAATTATTTCTCCAAGTTCTAGTAAAAGGGTATCCATTTCTTCCTTGTTCTTCTTCACAATATCCTCAAAGAATTTCTCTTTTTCTTTATCATTCTTTCCTTAAATGTATCCTCATTTATTTCATCAATAGGCAATAGGTTGCTGGTGATGAACTTAGACAATGTGTCTAGTTGACCTAAAGAATCCTTATTATCAACTATGCACTTTGGTGCAATCAATTTAAGAATTGGTATTGTATCATCAATAGCCTTATAGGCTTGAGCATTGCATTCTATGATCTTTTTTATTGAATCTAACATGACCTCTGTTACATTAGTAGGTCTGAATTCTACCATAGTAGTACTAGATATTTGTCCAACAATATTTACAATAGCCATGCTACTGGTTGTGGTAGTTACCTTGCTTGATTCGACCTCTGGTAGGTTTTTCTGTGTTTACATTTCTACAAACAAAGGTTTATGCTTTTCAATTTGGGCCGATGGCACTATCTCTATCTAAACCTGTGCTTCAACCTGTACCAATTTTGGTTTCTCTATTTGTATCTAAGAAGATTTCTCTGAGTTTTCAATTGCCAATTTCTTAGATGTAATCTCAGTTTGTACCTCTGAACTTTTCTTTCCTAGTTCTTCAGATGGTTTATCTATTGTATCTATCGGTTCCTTAGTGGTATCATCTGCCAGTTGCTCTGCTTGTGAAGGTTTTTCTATGTTCAACTCAACCTCTAGAGCCGGTGACTTAGTAGTCACATTTTTCTCCTTATCCTCAGTGGTTTCTCTATCAACCACAACATTAACTTCCCGAGTGTCTATATTTACTATATACAAATTTTTTGATTCAAGACTAGTATCTTCTACCAGAGTCTTCATACTCTCTATGGCCAGTTGTCTGTTAGTAGTGTCTACCGGTGGAGTATCTGAAAGAGGTGGGGGCATATTGTCAGTTATTTTTAGGCTTGGTGGTCCACCTACCTTACCTTTGATAGTTTTAGGCCTAAGTAATTCTTCCTCTTTTTCTTTTTCCACAAAGAATATATCCCATCCATCTGTTGTTTCCTCAGATACTTCATTTACTCTGCTAGCCATTAGTGCTACATGCCAGTGAGCAGTATAAAATACTGTCTAGTTAGCCTTAGTGATTAATTTGTCCATTTCATTAGGTGAGTTAACTAGATGCACTGCCAGTAATTTTTCAATCTTAATCTTTTTATCCAGTTCAACAATAGCTAATCTTCTAGCTTCTAATCTCCTATACAAGTCATTTAGAATTTCATCGACAACTTCCATTAAGAATTTCTTGTATATATCTAAGTGCAAAATTACACTGGTCTCTATACTTTCCTCGTCGTCTATTGATAGTGTGTTGTATATTTTGTTAATGTTTTTCATCTCACCATCCTCTATTATTTCGCTAAGAAGTTTGTCTAGAGGAGTAATAGTCTATTTCACCTTCTTCTTCTTAGGAGTCATTTTCTTCACTGGAGGCCTTATTGCCTGTTGCTTCTGTCTTGTCCTTTTAGGTGTAGGAGAGGGTGTTGGTGAGGGTTTTCTTTTCCTTTCAACCCTTTTAAATACTGTCGGTATATCACTCTCAAAAGAAGTTCCAACCGGTGAAAGATGAGTTTCCGGTTGAGTTGCTTCCAACTCACTTTCACTTATACCATTTTGTCTCAGAACATCTTCCTTGATTGCCTTTCCCTATTGGGTTCCTTTCCTTACGATTTCTTCAACCTTCTTAACCCTTTTTCTAGATTGAATTCCACTTTCTATTGTTTCAGCATTTCCAAAAACTTCCTCTTCCGGTTCCTTTGGAGCTTCAAGGAGGGCTTTTGCATATGTTTCTATGATGTTGTCATCTATTTCATTGCCCATTTCAGTTACCCAAATAGTTTGAGGGACAACTGCTTCCATCCAAATTTCATCTTTCTTGATCACAAAATAGATTTCTTTCTGATACTTATCCACAATAGCTTGTGAAAGTCTTACTCTAGTCTTCATTCAAGCCTTCAATGCTTGAAAATACTCATGTAGGATTTTCTCCCTATTTTCTCCCATATTGTTTAGTAAATCTATCAGTTGTTTTCCTATCGGTATGTCAAAACCAAAATCTCTAGAACTAATATCGGGCACTTGTTTGGTTATGTACAATAGCAAATAAACAAGTAGGTTTCCAAATTTGAATGTTCCTTTCTTATCTCTTTTGATCTCACCCAAATTTTCTATCAACTCATCTTCAAGCCATTCACATATATCTATCCTTGCATTATCATTTACCATATCATAGGCACTCTTGATACATAGGATAGAAACTGATTTTAACCTATTTGCATGTGTAGCCTTATAACCTAAGATCATACTGATAGATTTGACATTTACACTAGTACATTCGAAGCTGATTTCCGATGGCCGTTTGATGGTTTTGTGATGAATTTTTGTCGGAGTGCCGACAAAATCAACTGTCAAAAACTCTGCATCGGATTGGTTGACGATGCCATGCCCATCAGAAATACGACAATCCAATGGACTCTATCGACAGTCAAAGAAGTCGTCGGAATCAGTAGATTTCGTCGCAAAGAAAGCTTGGTATTCTTTGTAATTCCAACGATGATAATTTTTATCAAAAAATAATAATTATTATCCATCGAAAGTAGAGAGGGTCTTCATCGACAGGAAAAATTCTCAAGGAAATAATACTATCGATGCAACATAAAAAGGACCCACCGAAAGGAGCATTTTCATCAAAAGAATAATATCGATCAGACAAAAGGAAGCTACATCGATAAAAGATATCGATGAGGATATAGGTTTCAAGGAGGTTAAAAGGCATGTTCTCAATATGCGTGGTTTTGCCGATGTAACTTTATTGGTGAAGAATGATAAGGGAAAATAAAGAAAAGCTTCAGTGAGATAATAGACTCATTCATCGACAGGGCATAGTGATATCGATGAAAGAAGTATTTCGAAGGAAAAATAAAGGACACCGAAGCCCAAGGTTTCTTTGACATAAGACCCAATGAATATCAGATATGTTTTGATGAGGAGACAACCATACTGACTAAATACAATATTTCAATGAAGGGAAAAAATACTTGATCGAAGTAATATTCGAAATGAAAAAATTGTCGATAGAAACAAAGAGATCAATGGACTAAAGAAACAAATGATCTAAAGACATATCCTCATCAAAATGATTATTGATTGCCGCAAAAATCAGAAACAAATCCCAGGGAAAGTCACATCGCCATTAAATTCAAACGTGTGCCCGAGCGACCGTTGTCCAAACTACCATTACTAACTAATTAAATATGCCATAAGTAGTGGATCAACATCAAAGGACACAACATTAAGGGATTCATAGGAAACAAACTAAAATCAAGAATTGGGCAAATTCATAGATAAAGCTCAGTAATTCCAAGTAAGTTGTTTGCACACAAACCTCTTTTTTAAAATTCAAATGGAATCATCATCTAAAACTAATAAGACTAGAAAGGGAAAAGAACCTATCACTACAGAAGAAAAACCTAAAAGACATAAAAGGGAAGGGCATTCTTTGGCCCAGGACCTAATTGACCAGTGCCCATCATCCAGTTTGAGGTCCAAGAAGATTAGAACTAATGAGGAAGGCTTGGAGGACCGACATGAGGATCTTGGAGACATATGGACAGAATTGAGAGGGTATGAATTATTCATATATGGGTACAACAGAAGAGTTTCCCCTCAACCTATCAACAATTAATGGCAATTGAAATTAGGAAGGTTAGTTGTGGCTAATGTATTCATGAATATGGAGCTCATGAAGGCATTGGCAAACAATTATGACCTAAAACTAGGACCATATATAACTACATGGGTGAGCCAATTCTTGCAATCATAAAGGAGGTTATTGACACCGTGTTCGAGTTGGATTGGGGATTTGAAGAATTGATTGACCTCAAGAAGTTAACAAGTGAATATTTTAACCTAGAGCACATTTACAAAACATGGAGACTCCCTATACATAGACCTAGGAATGCAGGGTCCTTAGTGCCACTAGGTCAGGATGACAAAGCTCCCTATGATGTCAACTCTTTCCATCCACATTTCAAGTATACCTATTACTGTGTTGCCCAAGTGCTAGGGATAAAAGCCCATCCTTTGATGGATATTGCAGCCATGGTCATTTGTGTCGATTTGTAGTCTAAGGACCCTTGCTTCTTTGATTTTTCTGCTTATTTGGTTGAGGTTTTGAATCATGGGTTAGAAATGTTAAAGGGGGATGTCATCAATGTTCATTTCAGGCATTATTCCTTACTTATGCATATGCTATTGTATTTGGGCCAAGATGAAGGGTTATGGCCAGAAGAGTTATGTGCCAGGACATATGACAATGCTGGGATGGGAAAACCAAAGCAATTATGGGTTTCTTCATGGGACCAGAGGTATGTGAATAATCAATATTGGTATTTTGAGGAGTTATTTGTCAAGCCATTATATAGACTGTTGGGATGCTCATGTGATCATGCCCTTGCACTAGAGGTTCAAAGATTCCTAAGACAAAAATATTTTGCTGAAGATCCCTTAATTGAACACAATTGGGGAGATTGGTATTGTTTTTCAGACTGCACACAAGTCAGGCTATACGAGTTCGAAGGGAGACCATACTTACTACCACTTACAGTCCCTAATAGAGTGGCTTGTCCAGAAATTGTGAGGCAACTATCAATAGTAAGTACAGAACATCTGGCAAGCCATGGGAAACAATCAATTGTACCTGGGTTGTTAGTATTTTCAAATTTTATTGTGAAAAGTTCAAAGAGTTATGGCCTATTGCAAACAAAATTGGATTATTATGGCATGGCTATGGGGGATCCAAGGCCCAATTTTGATCCTGAACAATACATAAGGATAGCCCGGTCATCACAAAAGTTGAAGGCTAGAGAGTATAAATCTTACCTACCAGATGACCTCATTAAGAACATTGGCAGAGAAGAGGCCGGAGTGAAGCAAATAAAGTTTGAGAAAGCAATGCAAGCTTATAAATGGAATCTTTTTAGAAGGAAAATGGATGAGAATGTGCTACAAAAGATTGAAGACCCCTTGGAGTTGGCCACCAAACTTATGGAGCATGAATTGGAAATACTTGAGGGAGTCTCGCCTCATGTTTTTAGGGATTACATTGATACTATTAGGAATATAAAGCCTTTGGCTCATATGTCTCCTACTTCCACATCTAGCATCATTCCATTCACAACTCGAGAGGATTACCCCCTGGTTATGTAGAGGATACACTGATAGACTTGGCAACAAGACAATTGAATGTCCGAGAAGTGGCTGACATCAGAGTCCTGAAGCATGAGGATTTCATTGCTGATAGTGACTTCATTGCTTCCAAGGAGTTCATCACTTTCCTTTATCAACATAAAGGATCTCAAATTAGGAATAACATGAGAAATAGTGAAGAAGAGCAGAAGCTTCAAAAGTTACAAGAGGAGATGGATCTTGTGATGAGAGAAATGACACCTGAGAAAGGAAGACAGTTGCTTAAGGAAGCTGGTGTGCTATTATACTCTAGATTGGACATGAACTCTACCTTGTTGTTTGATGGATTTCTCAAGAAATAGGACCAAGTAAGAAAATGATGCCAAAAGAGATTGACAAACACTTTAGAGGATTAGGATATGATCCAGATTAGAAGGATCTTCTACAGTGGGCTATCTATCCCAAAGATAAAAGACCTATATTGGTTGATACAGAAGAAGCTTTTGGACATTTGATGGTGCAGCAGGTTGGAAAGGCTGACCCTAGAACAACTGCCAAACTAAATTTGGATGTCACTAATTTGAACCAAGATCAGATAGAGTTTCTAGTTTGAGAAAATTCTACATACAAAAGCCTATATGAGAAAACCGATGAAGAAAAACAGAGTCTGCAAGCAAGATTGCTTCAGATTGATACAGGTACCAGTCAAATAGGGATGACATATAGTGTTGACAGAGATGCCATGGATTCTTTGACAGATGTTATGTATTGGAGGAACAGGGCCAAAAAGACATCTCGGCAAGTAAAAAAGGAACAACAAAAGATGGATAAGTTAGTTCTCGAGGTCATTGAGCATAGATTCAAAAGTATGGTGCAGGTTGTAGAAATCTATTGGAAGACATACACTGGAACAGTCAAAGCTTTGAAAGAGCATGAAAGGCTCTGGTCTCAGTTGGAAGGCATGATGAATGATAAGAGTCTGATGAATCCAGGTGAGAAAATTGAAGCTGAGGCTTACTTGAAGTCCCATGATGAATTGACAAATCAATTAAAGAAAGAGCTTCAGAGGCTGGACAATGGGAATACCCCTAGGGTGCCCTATTTTTATAGTAATGGTGATTTAGTATCATTGGAACAATAGAAACAAGAGTTCAATGATGAGAAGAATCAAGCAGTATCAGAGTTGGATCGGGATAAAGAATTGTCACTTTGTGTTAACCATATTCTATCCAATCATTTCCAGATAGAAAGCGACATGAGGACACTAAACAATGACTTTCTAATGTATAAAGATGACAAGTACATTGAACACATAGGAATGATGAACTTGTTTATGTTCCAGTTTGTTAACAAAAGTGCTAATTAATAGTTATGTGCTGAAAAGCCATGATGCTTGGTGATAATGTATACCCTCATATAAATGAGGGAACTTTTGTAACAATAAGGATCATTAGAGAAGAAGTAGAATATAGCCTCAGGCTTACTATTGTACCATTTTGTGAACATACATAATATAATCAATTGACTTTCCTTTGTGTATATGTTGTGGATTGCTGCATCTTTTTGTAGGTGGTTGCTTGTGATATTATCTAAAGGAGATAAGGTTACTTGTGTTCTTCCAGTAAAACTTTGTGTTTCATATTGTGCATTTGAATAAAAGATTTACTTGTGAATTGTAATTGTTCCTCATATTTCTTCCTTGGATGGTCTCTTAAGGTTAGAGTTAAATTCATTCAAGAGATTTATAATAAAGACATTGAAGTAGAGCTCATAAGAAGCAGTAACTAACAGACTCATCGAGAGTGGGTGGGTTTAAAAATTATCTCATAAGTTTACACAATAAGTCCTAAAGAAATATAAAAACTCTATAGCCCAAATAAAAAAGAAAGGCACTGGTCATCCATAAACTACAACTTATCAATTTCACACTTTCATATAAAAATAATAGGAATAGTTGAGTAGGAATTCTAGAATAACTTAGCAATAGTGTATATATATCGAATAGCTTCTACAACAATAATCTTGAACTCGTCTGCTATATATCCATCCTAGGAACTTATGCCATTCTGAGATAAGAGGAAAGTTAGATCAAGACACTAAATCTTCTATAAAAAGCACTAGTTGAAGGAATAATTAGTGAGTAGGTATACCCGCCTAGGTCTTGCAGAGCCTAAAGTGAGAGAGCTAGTAACCAAATAGGTTCACTCTATAAGTTGGCTAGATCAATTGGAGGGTTTGAGCATAGGAGTTGGCATTTCCTTAGAACCTATCTAATTTGTTGATTTGAGACCCAACAAGGCGCACCATGGTTGAGATAGTCCAACTCCCTAGTCTCACTCTATGACTAAGCTCATGCCATATCTAAATCAAAGACATCTCAAATACATCGTCGGTGGAAAGCTGCAAAATGCCATTTTCATACATATGCAAGACATACACAATTGGGCACAATCACCAAGAGAACGGTAAAAAGTGTGTTTGAGATCATTGTCCTAATTGTGCTGTGGCCACGAAGAGATCACCATAAATTTTTCAACCTCTTCGTGACCACACCACAATTAGGACAATGATCTCAAACACACTTTGTTCTCTTCGTAATTGTGCCCAATTGTGTATGTCTTGCTTATGTATGAAAATGGCATTTTACAGCTTTCCACCGATGATGTATTTGAGATGTCTTTGATTTAGATATGGCATGAGCTTAGTCGTAGAGTGAGACTAGGGAGTTGGACCATCTCAACCATTGTGCACCTGCATATGTATATAGTTTTGTTTATAGGTGGAAAGCGTGAGGTTCAATGTCGAACTTGGTTGCTCTGGGATGCTCGACCTATATAAAATTGATAAACATAAATAAACCATGATCATGATCTCATCATCATGTGATTTATTATGTATATAAATTGTCAAAATGATATAATGAAAAACTTACCAATGGATGATAATCATGTCCACCTTCAATGTGACCATGTAGCCTACAATGTTTCTTTGCTATTTTGATTAGAAGTCTTCTAGTCTTTAACCCCTTACAAATTTTGCATGGACAATAACATTTTCCATCACGTTTTCTTTTCAAGTTAGACCACAATCTAGCAATTGTCTCCTTATTTGTTGTTCGTTGATATTGTCTGACATGGCCTTTCTTCATGGGCAAGAAAATAGAAATTATCATAATTGAACAAAGCATCTTATTGAATTTAGATTTCTAGTTTCCTTATGGTACATCACACAATATGGAAAACAAGAATACTCAATAAATAACAGGATTCATTGATGTAGTATTATCACAATCTGCACTTGGCCTTCAATATTTTCTCCTCCTAACACTATTTATCCATTATCTGTCAAGTACAGAACTCTAAAACCTATGGCTATTAAAATACATAAGACAACATTGTAGCATCTTATAATCATCTATTATAACATCAAAGCACTTGGGAGTGATTCTTTTGTTTGTCACAGTCCAAGAAAATGGTGTCTACTAGAGCCTTGAATAACTGACTAGAAAGATTTTTAATTCCTTTTCTTTTTCCTTCTGAGTTTTTCATTGTAACTTCCATCCTCCGAGTCAGATGCCCTTGCCCTTTTCTTTCTTCTTGTTTTTTCATACTCATTGTCATGCTTTGAATTATTATCCTTTCTTGGTGACTCCTTACTACTCTCACTATCAGTTTCACTCTTAGAATCTGAGTCTGATGTATCAGAATCTGAGTCTAATGTATCAGAATCTGACGAACCTGATGAACTAGAAGAATCATCATTAGAGGTAGATTCATCTGACTCAGGAATAGAATTTTGCTGCTGCATTACAAGCCTTGGCATATTGTTCAAATACTCACGTAAACTCTCAATGATACCACCAAGGCCAATAGAAGTAAAGAAATTGATAGCAAACCATGAATTTTTGGGATTGTCCTTTGGAGAAATTGAATCAAAAGAATCCTGCATTGTTGGATCGTTCAACCTTTCATTAAGCAACAATATACCAAGCTTCTCTGCCAGCTCCTGCAAGAGAATCTTTATAAAAATATGGGAGGAGGAAGTAGTATCTGGCTCTGTCAGACATATATAAGCAAGACAATACCATGGAAGAGCATCTGTGCCAAGTAAGTGGGCAAAAAACTTTGCAACATTATGCAGTTTATTTGTTTCCAGTCTGTGTATCATAGAATACTGTTGTACAAAACACTTATCAAAATATTCCTCACAAATTTTATTGATCATACAAAATCTTTTCCCAAGAAGACCATAATAATGAAGGTATGTTCTCTCTTGACCAGGTTCAAGCTTGATCTTTAGTAGCTTATGACTAGCTTCCTCAAAATCAACACTTGACATGATTGTCAAATAAATTGTACATCTTAAATTGACCAAGTTTGTCTCTGTCTCATCCTATATTCTCAGTGCTTCCTCACCTTCCTCATCATCATCATCATCATCATCATCATCATCATCATCATCATCATCATCATCATCATCATCATCATCATCATCATCATCATCATCATCATCATCATCATCATCACCTGAATCATTCTCCCCTTTTGATTCATCTGAAGAAGCATCTCCAAGGATATCTTTCTTTAGTTTTTCATAGGTTACCTCATGCTCTAAGAAATCAGGATCTGGCTTGAAAACATCCAAACCAACTTCTTGATCAAGTTCATCTTCTAGGAAAACTTCATGTGTTAACTAATCTGGACATACAACTCGATGACCCTCAAACTTAGCTTTGCGAATTGCAAAAGGACTTCAATTAAAAACTGTACTCGTTTGACAATTTCCCCCTCATGGAGAATACCTCTAAATCTTTCAAAAATCCCATAGAGACCTTTGGGTGAAAGGTCTTGCAACAAAGAACCACATTCTTTCACGAACCCAACAACAATGTCTACACTGTCATCTGTGGGATTCTCTAGTAAAAGGGTGAGAAGTTCCAAGGTAATGATCTCATGTGCAACTTGTTGATTCACTAAATGAGCTATGAATTTGGCTGCTGCTATCAACATGTTCTTGTCATTGTGTTTGTATGCCCTCTTAAGCTGCAAAATAATTCTTCGCAAAAGTAGATTGCCAACTTCAAGAAATTTTGTATTTACCATAGCAACCAATGCAACAAAAACATCTGTAAATCCAGGGGATGCCATTTGGGATTTCATACAAGACCTACAAAATAGACCCCTCCCATGGATGAGTTTCTCTGCAAACAACTCTGGAATGATGTTCTTGATGTTAGATGCATTTACCTTGTTTACTAACCCATTGATACTCTTCCAAAGGGCATCCCATGTCATGCGCTAGTATTCCACACTACTCTTGTCTTCCACATCTTTCATCATTTGATCCAGCTTAAATGGGGGAATGTAAACACCCCCACTTCTTCCAACACCCTTCTCAGCTCCTCTTACAACACCTTTGCCATTCCCATTCTAAGATGGAGTAGACACAACACTAGAAGTTTTCACTTCCATTGCCTCTCTATCCCTCTTGTTTCTAGAAGCACCTTTACCACTTAATTCGTGCTTATTTCTGTACATAAACCCATCAGGAAGCATGATTTTTTGCATATAAGCTTGCCCAAATATTTTTCAGTTATTTTCCATCAAGATTCCCTCAGGAGCTAGTAGATCCTGCTTCCAAACTTAATTTTGTTTTCTCAAAGGACAATCCTAAAAATCCATGCATTGCAAACAACTTTTTACACCTTTGTTGGTTGTGGTGGCGTCACAGAGAGTTTACATCAATAAATGAAGAACATGCCAATGCTTTTAATGCAGCAGTAGAAGTCTATCTCTTATTCAATATCTCTAGTGAAACCCCCATGATATTTTGTTGGAGTAGAATTTGTTATATTCTAGAAAGGGTCTTGTCCTTTGTTGATGGGATATTCATCTACCTCAAGAAATAACTATTCTTTTCTCCAACAAGAAGTGGAACTAAATGAAGATATAGGACCATGAAATGAATCCTCAAAAGGACTACTATAGTTAGTTTTGGTAGATAATGATCTGGGTAAAATACTAATGTGGCTTTATGAAATATTATGCACTAGCTTAGCATACTCTAACAACTTTGGTGTGACTTGCTACATCCAATTAAGTCTCCATCGGTATCTCTATTGTGTTTATGGATTGGGATTCAATGTACTCTTTTTATACATAGATTTTACTTTCAGCTAAGGAGGTTTGTATGTACTTACTTGTCTTTCGATTGTATCCCTTTTCAAGAATTTCTTCTATAAACAAATCAGTTGTTGTAAGTTGTACAAGTGGAAGCTTGAACATGCCTTCCATGTTAGCCTTGTTGATACGTTCAACACCATCTTGTGCAACAAATCTTTAGAACTCCACTATTTCATTGAAGAGTGAGTAGTAGGGACAATCTAGGACACTTATAGAGGTTTTTCAAGAGAGATAAATAGACTTAAATATTATGGCTTAATAATGATCAATAGGTAAACAAATAAGAAACTCTTAATATCAAAATGACTCTCTCAATTGTCTTTACTAGAAATGGATAGATCTGCTAATAATGGCTTTATGACAATATGTCAACTTTAGACTCAATCCAAGAAGAGCTATAACTAATATGCGATATCTAGATTTATGATCTCTATTATATAACAATCCCATAATTATGTTTCCACACATTTATACCACAACACAAACATCACGCTATTGTTCAGCCATAGCAACTGATATCCTAATTATAGAATGTGAAATATGCACATAACTATGAATAAAGATTAAGAAAAACAAAGAAAGATGCTTATTGCAAACATAAATGACTAATAGACAAGAATTGAATTCATTGTAGATAGTTTTGAATATCAAATTCACTTATTTGTGTGCATTTAGTAACTCATGTACTTGTGGCCAACCATTTATCTCTTTCATAAATTAAACACTTATTAATAGCATTAAATGGCTGAGTAATTATGTTTTAGTTGAAATTGAAAATAAAATATTTTATTTCAGGATAGCTCACACTATTCCCTATCATATTTTAGACTCTCAGTTTTGTTAGTAGTGGTTTGATGTCTTTGGAGCTGATCATTGTGTTTCTTTAGTTACGTTTGCCAATGTACTCCCAGCCTGTGCCAAAATGGGAGCTTTGGAACAGGATATGGACATCCATCAAATCATAAAAGATAGAGGAATTTTGTCAGATGTAGTTGCAACTGCTCTATTAGCATGTATACAAAATGTGGAAGCATAGACAAGGCACGGGAACTGTTTGATGGATTGCCTCAAAGAAATGTGGTTTCGTGGACTGCAATGATTGTCGGATATGCACAAAATGGATTTGTTGAGAAGGCTTTAGAAACTTTCAAGCAAATGCAATCGGCAGGTGTAAAGCTAAATTCCATGACCATTGCTACTATCCTCCTTGCTTGTGCCAAAATGGCAGATTTGGAACAGGGTATGGACATTCATCGAAGCATAAAGGATAGAGGAATTTTGTTAGATGTTGTAGTTGCAACTACCCTGGTAGACATGTATGGAAAATGTGGAAGCATAGACAAGGCACGTGAACTGTTTGATAGAATGCCTAAAAGAAATGTTGTCTCGTGGACTACAATGATTTCCGGATATGCACAAAATGGATTTGTTGAAAAGCCTTTAGACACTTTCAATGAAATGAAATTGGAAGGCATAAAGACAAATTCCACAACCTTTGCCAGCATCCTCCCTGCCTATGATAGTTTTGATACTTAATGTTTAGTACAGATGCCGAGCTAATAAGATGAGAGGGGGGGGGGGTGAATCATACAAAATTAATCTTCCATAAAAACAACAGATTCAACCTCGGTAACATATACTTCAATAATATAACCAAAACTGCTAAACATGCAAACTCATAAGCATATAAACATCATAACACTCATAACACCAGATTTAACGTGAAAACCCAAATAGGGAAAAACCACTGTGGGATTTCGGACCCACTAAGAAATATACTCTTCTAGAGTATGCTCGGTTAAAAGAAAATCCTGTTAAAGATTACAAACACATTGCTAGATGTGACCTAGTTAAGGGATTTCCCTCAAATCTGTTAGGATCTTCACCTTGTTAGAAGTGACCTTGTTAAAGGATTTCAAACACTCAATCAGAATGTCACCTTGCTAGAGGGTTTTACAAATAAGACTGTCAAGTCCACTCGGTTAAGAGATTTTCTATCACTTTACAAAATAACAGTAATAAAAATCTATCTGCAACTTCACATCTAAAATGCTAAAGCATATTCTTATTTTCTCAATACAATCTAGTCATAGGACTTATCTTGTCCATCTGCTAGGCTCTATACTTTGTTATTCAAATAGGTTTTCAAGCTTCTGTGCTCGGTAATCACTATGTAGCATCCCTGTGCTTACACTTGCCCACATACATGTTTATCAATAGTTCCTTATTTATAAACAATTTACTAATCACTTAACCTCCTTGATCACATATCCCATGATCAATCATAGCCATCAGATCTTCAAACTTGACCAGGTTCAATGTATCCTTCGATCTGAAAACATTTTACCCTGCCTTGGAACTTGCATACATTTCTTGGAAATTGTGCTAGGGTATTGTAGTTCAATCTGAGCTATAGATCTTCCTGCTGATTTTCCTTTGCCATAGATTCTTTAACAAACTTCATTCATGACATACCAATCATTTAATCAATTCCAGCTCATCAGCTTCCTTCATTAAATAATGTTTTTATTCATTTAATGCATTATGTTATTACTCGGTTGCAACTCGATAAATACTAAACTTCACTCAGTAGACATTTCGCCTTCATTAACCAATAGTGATAACCTTAGGGTTTACTGACTAGGTTTCTTAGGGTTTATCGACTAGGTTCTTTTCTCGGTAACATAGTATAGTATTAACCTTACAATCAACAACATATGTAGGATATCAAAACAATCTAAACATCATGATCTCATCATTGTCTAACTCGGTAATAGTTGCCCATTGAATAACTTATGTCTCCCCTTATTCATCACATTCTTTCTGTGTCTTTTACCGACATCTTTATACTCACCAAATCATACTTCTTAAGATATGGCAACATCATACTAAATTAGAAAATCAATTTCTTGACATCAATGACAAAATAATAATATTAAGATAGTAAACATCCTTTAGCAGTTATATCCATAATCATCAACAACCTTCTCAATATCATAATTGAAATGCCAACAATCTCTCATTGTAATTGGAATGCCAACAATCTCCCTTTGTCTATTATAATGCCAAGAATCTCCCCCTTTGGAATTGATGGCAAAACCAATTGATATGACCTAATTGATTCGGATTGCTGTGAGATTCTAACATGCTGAAATTCTCTCCCCTTGTCATTAGTCTTCTCCTCCATACATTAGTCTTCTCCCCCTTTGACAACAATGCCAAAAATTAAAGAACTAAAACATAATTTCTTCCTGTATGAAGTGATTTCCTACTGTCATGTGTCAACTTAGTCTCGGTCATAGCATTTTATCTCTAATTCCTATTCCCTATTATTGTTTCTTGCACACCTTTAGAAAACATCCTAAAGTGTGTAAATCAACATCAACTCCTAAAAGATATTCTATAGAGTCATTGATTTGATGCTTTCACTGAACTCAGTCAGTGAATGGATGATAGGGGTAGGACCCCTAATTTACTTCTGAGATACTCAAAAGTGTCCCTTGGTAGTGGCTTGGTGAAGATATCTGCTATTTGTTCCTTTGTGCTAACATACTCCAGCACCACTTTCTTCTCTTGAACTTCTCCTCTAAGATAATGATATTTGATAGAGATGTGGTTTGTCTTAGAGTGCATAACAGGATTCTTTGAAATGTTTATGGCACTAGTATTGTCACAGAATATAGTTACTGGCTCGGTAACTTTCTCATTTATACCTTCTAACAGTTGTTTGATCCATGCTATATTGGTACAATTCACTGCTGCATCAACGTATTCAACTTCTGCTGTTGACTGTGAAACACATCCTTGTTTCTTGCTAGGCCAACTCACTAGTCTTTCTCCTAAAAAGAAAGCTCCTCCACTTGTGCTTTTTCTATCATCAATGTTGCCTGCCCAATCAGCATCAATATAAACTTTTAAATCAAAAACATTTCCTTTCTGATAAACTAAGACATAATCCTCAATGCCTTTCAAGTATCTAAAAATTCTCTTGATTGATGTCATGTGTGTTTCCTTGGGATCTGTAGAGAGTCTTGCAATTATACCTACTGCATGTGCTATATCTGGCCTGCTGTGAACAACATATTGTAGCTTTCCAATCATGGATCGGCAAAGTGTCTCATCAACAGATGTAGATTCATCATTCTTTGATAATTTACAATTTTTTAGTCATAGGAGTACTTACTGGTTTTGAATCCTCCATTCCAAATTTCTTCAAGATTTCCTTTATGTACTTGGATTGAGTAATGAAAATCTCATCTTTCATTTGCAGTATTTGTAAACCTATAAAATACTTTATCTCACCGATTAATGACATCTCAAATTCTTTGCTCATTTCATTTCCAAAGTTCTTGCATAGAGAGTCATTTCCACAAAAGATAATATCATCAACAAATATGGTTGAGATTAGTATTCCATTTTCATCATTCTTCATGTACATGTTACTATTTTCACTTGTCCTTATAAAACCAATCTTGATCAAATAAGAGTGTAATCTCTCATACCATGCTCTAGGTGCTTGTTTCAGACCATATAAAGCTTTGTTCAATTTACATACCTGATCTTTATTCTTGTCTTCAACAAATCCTTCAGGTTGTTCAATAAAAACTTCTTCTTCTAATATACTATTTAGAAATGCAAATTTGACATCCATTTGATATACCTTGAAATTCTTGTAAGCAATATCTGCCAACAATATTCTTACTCCTTCAAGTCTTACCACAGGTGTAAAATTCTCACCATAATCAATTTCTTTTTCTTGGGCATAACCTTTGCAAACTAATCTTGCTTTATTTCAAATGACCTCACCTTTTTCATTCAGCTTGTTTCTAAAAATCCACTTTGTACCGATTACATTTTTGTCCTTCGGTCTTGGGACTAGTGTCCATGTGTCATTCTTCTTGATTTGATCAATCTCTTCTGTCATAGAATTTATCCAATCTTCACTGTTAAATGCCTCTTTCACTAATCTTGGTTCAAATTCAGATATCAGACATGTGTTCTGTCTCAGTTTGTTCCTTGTCATCATTGGATCATCCTTATCTACTATAATCTAACTTGATGCATGATGTCTTCTGACATACTTGACTAATACAGGCTCGGTAGGCTCTGTATGATCTTCTTCATCACTCGGTAATAGGATATTCTCTTCATTTTCTTCAATAGTTCTCTCGGTAAGACTTGTCAGTTGAACATAGACAAATCCTTCATAATCTTCTGGTTCCTTGGAGTTTCCTTCATCATTTCTTTCTGCAAATTCATCAATTTTCACATTTGCACTTTCTACTATTTTGTTAGATGATTTGATCAGACATTTAAATGCTTTTACTTCTAGAAGAATAACCAAGAAATGTTCCTTCTTCACTTTTCTGATGAAACTTGCCATTTCTATCATCTTTGTGAACATAGCATCTACTTCCAAAGATTTTAAAATAACTTACATTAGGTTTCTTGTCATACCAGATCTCATATGATGTCTTCAAAATTCCTTTCTTCAGTTGTACTCAGTTTAGGGTGTAAACTGCTGTGCTTATTGCTTCTCTCCAAAATGTTTGTGGCACTTCCTTTTCAATCATTAGGGTTTTAGCACTAATACATTTGGGGTCAAATTCTGATGGAGGTTTCCGACGAACAAGGAGCATTGTGTGAAAATTTGTTTTTTTTAAAAAAAAATGCCCATGTTCATCAGAGTTCCAACAACCTTAGGCATTTTATTAAAAAAAAAAAACACAACGCATTTTCATTTTGAAAGCAAGCCAATCGAAGCAAGCGGCAACCGTCTTGCCTCCCTGTCCCCCCTGCCGGAGTGATCTCTGCACAAGCAAGGTAAGGTTTTTTTTGCAATCAAATGAACTCTTTGTTTTTCAATGAAGGGCAACTAATTTTTTTTCGCAATCAAGGGCAACTGGTTTTTTTTTGTGAATTAATCCATTTTGTGCATATCCCGCGATCTTAAAATTCCATGAAATGACATCTCTTTGAGGTATTCCATCATACAGTTCACATGCCGTGTGTATGCTACCCCATTTTTGTGATTTTTGTTATTGGAGCATTTGCAACTAATTTTGGATAAAAAACCCCCTTCGATTATGCTTTGATGGATGTCCGTACCTTGTTCCAAAGCTCCTATTTTGGCACACACAGGGAGGATGCTGGCAAACATTGTATTGAGATAAACATGATTGTATTTCATGAGGATTTGAACTCAATAATATGTTAGATTCTCCCAAGGATGGATGGACTATACACTTGAAAGGTAGATGATTAAGGATGATGACAAGGTGAATTTTCCTCAGAATGATAGGGTTGATTTTCCTAAGAACAAGTAGATTCATGTAAACTAGAGGATACAAATTTGGACAAAATAATGGAAGGAGACTAAAACTAGATAGATTCACCTAAATGGGAGTGTAGTCATCTAAGGATAGGAAAAATTCACCATTTGCGTAAGAAATATGGATAAGATAAATGATTTATGTGAAATAGATTCACCTAAGAGAAAGTAGATTCACATAAGGATAGGTGGATTTTCCTAAAGATGAAGGGATAAGACTTAACAAAAAGAGGACTTAGGATGATGACAAGGAGGGTTCATTTAAGGATATGGCATATTCACCTAAGGGATAGTGTATTCTCCCAAGAATATGGAAAAATTATTGATTGGTGGAATGACATACTAGATCAAGGAATGATACAAGGGTAGATTCACCTAAATATAGGGTAAATTTAGCTAAAAGGGTACCCATGAGATTGTGGTACTGAGTACCTATCTATGGATGGTGTATTTGGATACAAGTATGATGAAACCATGCTTGTGTATGATGAAACAAAGTCCAGATCTCTATTATAGGTCCAACATAATCTCTATTATTTGAGACACCATTTTATTAGCATATCCAATTAGGGTAATTTATGGGTTTAATTATGGATCATGTTGTCTATTTCCATGCACTATTGAACTTATTTGGATGTATTGTGATTATTTTAATTTTGAAGTTATAAATAAATTATGTTTGTACCTTAGAAAGGGTAACTCCAATTGATGTTTGGGCAGTTTATTTGAAAACTTATGGTGATTATTGCCCTATGTTATGTAATGGAGTTATTTTTACACTAAGTAATTAACTAGAAAAATGAATTTGTATTGTTGTACAAGTATGATGAAACCATGCTTGTGTGTTTACATGTTTGTGCATCCTATTGAGAACCAACCTCACTATTGAGGAACTCAATAAATGTGGTGTTAAGTAGAAGAATGGAAAACTCAAGAAGCTATGGTGACATGTTGTGGCATTAGTAGGGATTATCTCTATTGACCACACCTTTCAAAGATAGTATCCCCTAGTTCTCCTCATAGAATGGACCATTGGATGGCTCATAGTGGTATCCTATCCTACATTTATCTTGATGACATTGCCGATAGTTGGTATGTAGTTCTTGGTACGGGTTTCCTCTTATCCTATTATCTTATTTATATCTTTGTTCTAACATGTGGAGATTGATTTTTGTCATGCTATGATGATTTTCATGTTTGCATGTGTTTTGACATTATGCAAATAGATATGATGTCACACCATACTTATGTTTTGATATAGTGTAGGTGATGGTTACATGTTGTTGATGGTAGTGATTTGGGTTCAAAGACACAATTCCACACACACACACAAATATTTGAAGATGCATTTTATATTATTCCTTCTTAGTGGTGATTAGTGTTGGAAGATTTGCACACATGTAGAGAGGAACTCATGTGAGATACAATAGGTTGTGTTTGATAACATATGAATGTGCCTCATGATGTATACATATAGCTTTGGTGTGTGACATGCATGCACATTTTTCCATAAGACACATTGCTATGTGGCATGTGCCCTATGCATGTCTTCTTTGTGAGGCATGTTGCTATGTGAAATGTGGCCCTAGGTGTGTCTTCTCTATGAGGTGTATTGCCATGATATGTTAGGATTTGTAGTGTGCAGGCCACAAATGCATGCATGAGGGACTATTATTATAGTCATGTTTTCCGGGCATGTAGACTAGGCATGTCTTCTCCATTAGGTACATGGGCATGCCATGTGGGATTTTTTGTGTTCATGCCACAAATGCACACATGAGGGACTATTATTGGAGTCATGATGAATCTTCACTCTATTTAGCCACAATTTCTAGTCGTATAGTTATGTAATGTGCACTTTTAAGGATTGTGAAGTTTCCTTCAATTATTGATGATCTCTCATGTTTGTTGCATGGGCCAACAATTTTATTTTATCTTGTTTGAATTAGTTTAATCACTATTGTGAGTTTTATCTATTGTGTAGTTATTGTGGCTATGTTTGATTTGCTATTGGAATTGAACACATTTATTTGACTTATTATTGGTACTATTTTTTCTTTCTTTCAATATTTATGATCTTTGGTAGTTTAGTGAAACTCTTGCTATTTTTAAATGTTGCCTTCTTTGTTGTGATGTGATTCCTCACCAAGATCGATGTAGATAACCTTGGATGAGTGTATATAAGGAATCAAACATTAGGAAAATTTGAGGATAGGGGTAAGTGTTTGTTGTATGGGTAGCTACGATCCACTTGTATATTCTTACTGATTATTGACGGCTATGTCTCGGAGGCTAATCCCAGTAAACAAACAAGAGGGAAGTCATACATAATTGTATGGATCCTCCCTAGTTGTGTGTGGATTCAAGACCATCATTTCATATGGTTTTTGGTTACTTTGTGAGACCATGGCATTCTCTTAGACCAATATGTGAGCCCTGTATTGTTATCCCTACAATATGGATGAATAAGTGTATGTTAAAATAAATGCTTTGCATGCCATATAGTTGCATATGAGTTGTTCACATCATCAGATCATGATTTAGAATATTTGAATTCTTTTATCAATGTGAAGTCGAATGATTGATTATGAAAATGTGTTATACATTGAAGCATAATCTGTAAGATGTTCTCTTCAAGAAAAAATATTTATGCTTTCATAGTGAAATGTTGACGAAATGGGGTCATAGTCTAGGAAAGTAAACTACAAACTTATACATTCACCATTTCAAAACATTTTATTAGGGAATAGTCAATTTGGTTCAATTTAATTCCTCTAGGAGAGACCAGCAATATGATTAATTGTTCCATTTTGATGTGATTGGATATGATTAGATATAATTTCATTGAAGATGCAAGAACTAAGTAAAATTATGCAAAATTGACAAGATTAAGCATAAACAGGCAAATAATAAAGCAAAAAGATAACATAGAGGTACATATTTGGAAATAAGACTCTAAAATGAACCTAATCAGTTACCTATAGGGAAAATGAGGTTAGAGATAATCTACCTATATGGAAAGTGGTTAAACTCTACCTCTAAGTGGCTCATCTTGAGCATTGTCGGTATATGGGAATTGATGGCATATTATATCTGGTTCTATCATTTTTGTGGGTGCAAAATTAACAAGGCAAAATAGTATTAGTGGGATCATGATCTCATCAAAATGGTTTTGGCTTTGCATTTATGATAGCACATTGATCACACCTTACAAAAGGTTCCAATCTCATACATAGCATCCCAAAGTAAGGTCAATAATGATGTAACTTAATGCTTAAACTGGAGTTCTGGGTAGTCATATACTGATCATTTCCAAGATTGATGCTTAAACTGGAGTTCTAGGTAGTCATATACCCATGGCATAGGGTAGGGGTGACCTACAAACAATGCTAGTTCTAGATGCCTGTTTGCTTGGTGTATAACCTATCAAAATTAGATCGATTGGCTACAGGTCTACCATAAAGTTTCCAACTTATCACCAGTGAAAATACAAGAACCAAGGCTTAGAATACACAAAAATGTCTCTTAGAAAGTCTACAGTAGGCAAACTTTTAGTAAGAATTTGCAGACACAATGCTCAAAAATTCACACAATCAGCTACATTAAATACGTTCTCTATTAAGTTCAATGTTTTAAGATGAAAAAGAAGAGTTAAATGGTTTTGGTTCAATTTACAATTTTTGTGAAGCTTTTGCACTGAAGTTTCCATAGCCTGATTTTTTTGCCTGTGAAGAAAGACCATGTCAGATAATATCAATGAAGAAAAAAATAAGGAGACAATTGCTAGATTATGGTCTAACTTGAAAAGAAAAGGTGATGGGAAATGTTATTGTCCCTGCAAAATTTGTAAGGGCTTAAAGACTAGAAGACTTCTAATCAAAATAGCTAAGCAACATTGTAGGCAGCATGGTCACATTGAAGGGGGACATGATTATCATCCACTGGTAAGTTGTTCATTATATCGTTTTAACAATTTATATACATAAGAAATCACTTGATAATGAGATCATGATCATGGTTTATTTATGTTGATCATATTTATATAGGTCGAGCATCCTAGAGCACATGATATGGACCAACACAACCTAAAGAATATGGTTTTTGAAGTGGTGGAACATGGAGGTTTGAATATCGAAGCTGAAGATAATGATCCCATGGAAGATGATGATCATGCACCAGAAAACACAATTGAAGATGATGGTACAAATACATTGATCCATGACACATTTAGTACTGGCATAGCTAATCATGATGATCAGGATGACCTTGATGTTCATGATTTACCTCTTCTTGAGAAGGCATATGAGCCCCTTTACAAAGGCTCCCAAACAACTCTTTTCTCTGTTGTATTGTTATTGGTGAACTTGAAGGTTATGAATGGTTTATCCAACATAACAATCTCACGTATGTTAAGGTGTGTCATACATGTCATTACAGTTAATAAATGGTGGATCATGTACCATTCATATTGTTTATATTAACACCTCAAACTTATTTTTTTTGCTGTAGATTGATAGGTAAGTTTTTCTTAGCACCATCAAATATTCTACCTCGCTCATACCGAGAATTATCTGCCATTATGAAAGATATTGGAATGGAGTATCAAACAATAGATGCTTGTCCCAATGATCATATTATATATCATAAACAACATTAATTTGGAACATAATTCCTTGAATGTCATATCAGTAGATATCGAACATATCAAATAACAAAAAAGGTGTCTCGCAAGGTTCTTCATTATATTCCCATTATTCCACGTATGCAACTATTATTCAGGTGCACTAGCTTGGCACAATTTATGGATTACCATGCACGCAATAGAAGTCGAGATGACATTATTCAAATGCCTACAGATGGTTTAGCATTTATGGACATAGAGGAAAAGTGGCCACACTTTAAAGAAGAACCTTGTAATCTCAGGCTTTCATTGGCAGCGGACGATGTCAATCCATTTGGAGAGTTGAGATCTGTTTACTCGGTGTGGCCTATTTTTGTTATCAACAATAATATTCCTCCATGGATGTCAATAAAGAGGGAGCACATAATGTTGGCAATGATTGTTCCAGGTATTTTATCATTTAATAGTCATCTACATTTAATTATAAATATTGTAGTAAAATGGTCATAATAATTATGTAATGTTTTTGTTCATTCCACTAGGCAAGTACCAAGTTAAAGATATGAATGTATATATTGATCCTCTTATCGATGAGTTGCTAGAGTTATGGAATGGTGTGACCATGTATGACATCTCTAGACCAATAGGACAAAGACAATTTCAATTCCATGCAATTCTTGTATGGACAATACATGATGCCCTAGGGCTAACACATTTCTGTGGTGCGTTATACTGTTCAAGTTGCGAATGATAATTATAATTATAAAAATTAACAGATTTAATAGAATTATACATTATCTTGTAGGTCTTCAAACAAAGGGAAAATTTGCATGTCTAGTTTGTGGTCCAAAGATGAAATCCAGTCATTCAAAAAGTTTAGGAAAGCAGGTGTTTGATGAGTATAGGCACTTCCTTCACAAAAATCATAAGTATCGGAATACTGAAAAACATCTTTTCAATGGGAAAGAAGAGACTACATCAAAGCCACAAAGAATGACTCCTCACTTATGGAAGTTGGAATATAATAGAATTAATCGTCAAGGTAATGTCATTCCATCTAATGGTTTATGTTTGGAATTTGAATTTTTTTATCATGTTTTGTTTACAGATGATGTAATTGATGATACTGAAGGTCGTCAAGGCATGGATGACCACCTTCCAAAGGGACTAAAAAGTTATCCTAGACAATTCAGTAGGTTGCCTTACTACGAGCAGCTACAAATTGTGCATTTGTTTGAGACAATGCATATTGGAAAGAATATAACAGAGACATTATGAAAAATATTGGATGGAAGGCGTGACAAAGAAAAAAATGTCAAAATTTGTAGTGACATTGTGGAATCCAATCATGCAATGAAAAATGTCATTCAATAAAATAGCAATGGAGATCAGATTAATATAAGTGCCCTTCCTTGGTTATTAATGGAGCAGCAAAGCAATTCTATAAAAGAAGTCATACGAAAAATTCGATTTCCCACAAGATTTGTTGCAAACATAAACAATCTCATATCAAAGAAGAGTGAATTTGGGCTAGGGATGAAAATGCATGAATGGCATACCTTCATTAAGGTAATTCACTTTTTTGTGTATTTACTATATATTTGTATACTGCGCATGTACTTTTCATTGTATTATGTTAGAAAACAATGAAAAGATCATTTTATAATTGTTGCAGTACATTCTACCTCTATCTCTCCTAGACCACTTCGACAATAATATCAAGCAAGTCATATATGATCTTGGAAAATACATGAGGTAAGTAGTGATGTTTGTTCAATTTGTTGTATAGATATTATATTTGCCATTTGTTTTACTTGTTATGCAATATATTGTATATTATTTTGTAAAGTCTCATTTATATATTTTTGCGTCTTCAATCTCTTTTAGGTGGTTGTCAACTAAAGAAATCCACAAGGAAGATATAAAATATTGGAAGAGAAAAATCCCTCATCTAATGTGTGAAATGCAAAAGTGTCTACCTTCAACTTTTTTCAATGCACAAGAACACTACCTCATACACCAAGTTGAGGAGATCGAATTGTGTGGACTTGTACACACTAGGTCAATGTGGATGGTTGAGAGGCACTTGAAATTTTTGAAGGCTTTGGTTCGACAAAAAGCACATCCTGAGGGTTCTATGGTGGAGGGATATATGGTATACCAAACTATGGTGTACATTACTGAATATCTTCCTAAGTTTGCAGCAAAAATCCACGTAGATCGCATTTGGGATCCCAACCCCATTACTAAATTCGAAGAGGAGCACTTGATGGGGAAAGGTAGATTGAAGAAAGTGAGAGGTAATTATAAGATGTTATTGTAGTAAATTAATTCTTCATCTTCTAAATAAATTAGTTGTAAGTGGTCTATTAATTATTCGTATAGTTGGTCGGGAGTGGGATGCGCTACATTTGTATATTGCAAACAATCTTGATTGGATGACGGTGTGGATTGAACGATGTCAACATTCTGGTCGCACATTAACATGGGGTGGTGTCGCTTCATTGGTTAAAGAAGCTCATCGTAATGGAGATTCCAATGTTACACAAAGGGAAATTGATTTAGCATATGGTTTAAGAGATCAATAGGTACGTATAATTTTATTAATCACCCGTATGTTTATCAACTCATGATGCAATAATTTTAATATGTGAGACATATTGAAGGTCGAACACCACAAGGCTATGTGTTACAATGGTCATAAATTTCACATCAAACAGTTGGATGACATGAAGAAAACTTGTGATTCTGGGATAATTGCAATCTTTGAGGTGACCAATATTTCATCTAGAAATGACATACATCCTCAAGAGTCTCAAAATCAATACTATGGCATTTTGGATGATATACTTGAGTGTGACTTTAATTCCTTCAAATTAGTTCTATTCGTTGTCAAATGGTATAGGCTACGATTGAATAAAAATGATCCTAATAGAACTATTATCGAACATGATAATGGATTTACAATGGTTAATACAAGGTCGTTTGAATGAGTTGGGGATGAGCCCTATGTTCTTCCAAGTCAATGTGAGCAGGTATTTTACTCGGAGGTTCCACATAAACTGGGTTGGTCATTTGTTGTTAGACATGATCCAAGAGGAAGGCTGATAATGTATAATGTGATGGAAGAAGAAGATATCAAAGAAGTAGAAGATGATATAGATGATGATCATGATCGACAGTTAGTCGATGATGTTCCTGATGGAAATGTACATGAAGAAGAAGTTGATGATGATGATGATGCTGCTGCTGCTGATGATGATGGTGATGGTGATGGTGATGGTGATGGTGATGGTGATGGTGATGGTGATGGTGATGGTGATGGTGATGGTGATGGTGATGGTGATGGTGATGGTGATGGTGATGGTGATGATGATGACGATGACGAACATGATGATGACAATGATGATGACGATGACGACGACGACGATGATGATGATGATGATGATGATGATGATGATGATGATGATGATGATGATGATGATGATGATGACGACGACGACGACGACGATGATGATGATGATGATGATGATGATGATGATGATGATGATGATGATGATGATGATGATGATGATGGTCATGATGATGAGTTGGATGAAGAAGAAGATCAATGACATGAATGAAATGTATGAGATGTGATTATTATATTATCTATTTAATATTGATATCTTGATAGAAATTGATTTGACTTATATGGTTACATAAATAGTTCATATGTTTTGAATTCTAATGCCATTACTTAATTGATTCATGATGCACCTCTAGCTATGTGATAGATGGTGATTTAAAATAAATATGTGATGGATTACATGCTTATGATGATACATGTGACATTTTTTGAACTTTTTGTTTATTTATGGAATGTGGAATACTTATTAGCTATGTGATGGATGGTGATTTATGATACGTATGTGATGGATTACATGTTTATGATGATACATATGTGATTCTTATGATGCTCAATTACATATATGATGATACATATGTGATACTTATGATGCTTATGATACATCAGTATTTATTGTTTATCAGATTATAAATGTAATGCTTATGATGCTCAATTGTTGGTGCAGTAACCTAAACCCCTTTGACAAGGATCTTGCACAGTCTCATGGATCGACAGGTATAAGTCAATACACCATATAGAAATAATTTTTTTTTTTAAATTACAAGAAAAACAAACTTCCTCGGTTTTTCAAACCTCAAAATTAGTAGCAAATTTAACATAGTTATCAACACTTGAGGCCCCAGTTGGACTTACTCAAATTTTAATCTCAACATCAACTTTATGGTCGACTTCTTCATCAATATTACCCTCATTTGCAAAATATCTCTCTCATTACCAACTAACTCTCTCATTTGATGGTGCACAGGTATCACCAAATAGGTATTTGTTAGATGTGTCTTACTCGAGTGAGGGAAATGCAGGAATAGAATAGGAAAGTGAGACATGTAGTAGATCTCAAATAGGGAGATCAACTAGAGGTCAAAAGATTAGAAGAAAATTCAATAAATGCATGGAATTTTTTCTTGCACAAGGAGGGTCATGTTCTTATGATGATGAGATTAAAGGTGACATTGAGGTGCCCTTGAGCTACAAACATCTACTAAAATAATGTGTACCCAAGGAACTTCCTCCAATAAACACTGATTTTTGTGTTAATGAGAGGATATATCGCATAGCACCTTCATCGTTACATGGTTTGGACCTATTTTCCATGGACAACATAAAGGTTTGTTACAAAAAAGTTGCTGAATTGATGGAGTTTGTTGGACCTTGTTACAATTATAATGATTGGATACAGATTGTTCGATATAAAAAAAGTATGCATAGGTATGCACTGTCAGCCAATTATATACAACAAAAAGATAATGATCAAAGTAAACGAGTGGTTGTATACATTGATGGAAGGCCAAAAGCAACATGGAATATTGTAGGTTTTATAAATAGTACATGACCTGGGTCAACTAATAAGCAACCCAATTGCATATTTGAGGCACGTGAGGGAAATTGTGTGTTTGTATGTGCGATAAAATCAATAAGTGCAGGGGAAGAGCTGCTAATCGATTACAATTTGAATCGTATAGATAGAAACAAAGTTACTATCATGGGGGTGGTACATACTATATATATACCATTTAAGCCAACTTCCAATTAATGAATCCAATAAACCATTGTATTATTAAGTTTTTTTGCTAAGTCTATTGGTTTCATTTCGCTAACACTTTTATATTTTTTCTTTGTCACAGGGCCACATGGATCCACCACATAGCACAGATAGGGGTGTAGGTCCTGACACTTCTACAGAGCAGGTAAACCTCATTGTAATTGTAAAAATTAGATAGAAGAAAACTGTTACATTATGATCTTTTCTTGAGTGTTTTGAAGTAATTTTGACAGTGTTAATTATATTCTTGTCACAGACGGATGTTAAGGATAAGGGAAAGGAACCTGCAGTACCTCATCACCTCCATAGGGATGTGGGGTGCTTGACAGTGTTATGCGTTGATGACATCGCACTTAGCGCAAACATAGTGGATTCATTTACTGTGGCAGGAGATGCACATGAGGATGTGCTACAGGCGACTACTACTGATAACATACCATCATTTCCTGGATCTTCCCGTATTGCTAGTACAGGAACGTTGCAGGCCACATTGGTGGTGAGCGACAAAGAATTGATTCCCTTGAAGATACAGAAGGTTCCAGGTACTTTAAAATTATTATTATATATAGTCTAATTGTAATTTACTTACTAATCACTTATTTTGGACTAATGATCCCATGTTTTTTTTGCAGGAAATGATATTTTTTATAAAAATCTTAATGACATTACATTGCAGATATTTGGGCCCACCATACATAAAAGGTGGAACATCATACGTGAACTAACCCTTATCCACTATTTTGATTTCATATCATTGCTAGAATAGTTTTCCTTTTATCCATTTCTTGAACTATATCAAAGGTAGCTTAAGTTTCTTTCTAAATCTAATAGGTTTGTTTTTGCTTTAAAGGTGGAATGACCAAGAAAAAAAGTTGAAAGATGAACTCACAAACCATATGGTAGGGTTGTTTGGAAATGACACATTCGACAAGGCTTAGCTCCTGGAAAAAGCTGGCACATATCTAAAGTATGTGAGGGACCAATACAGGACACATTTAGAGAAGAACGTAAAGTATGAGCACCCCCCCATGATTCCAGAGAGGGAGTGGAAGGACCTGATTTTGAATGCAAAGGAGAGAATTGAAAGGCAAAAAGGAAATACACCACTAGACACTAGAAGAAGGTATGTAATACTATTGAGAATGTGAATATGTACTAATCATTCATTATATTTATATAATCTGACATATTTCAAACTTTTCATAGATTGAGTGACACGTCAAAGGCAACCAAGGCAAGACAAGAAAAGCATGGGCAACACAAACTTGGTTTTGGTGGTTATATGAAACTTGCCGCATGAATTGTAAGAATTAGTAAATTAAGTATCACATCAAAATATTTATAAATTGTAAAAAAAATTTTTTTGATCAAACAATACAAGCAAAATTCACAATACTTAGCAAAAATGTAGGGCTCTGAATTCAATAGAGCGCCCACAGAAGATGACAAGAGAATTGGCTACTAGCAAGGCTATATAGCCATGGCTGAATGGCTACGAGAATTGAGTGGGCAAACATGAGATTTTGATGCATCTGTCACAATGGTAAATAAGCTAAATAAAAATTATTTCAAATTGAATACTTAAGCAATAATCTATTTGATGTTAAGTTTCAACATAAAGTGACTATATTTTTTTTAAATAAGGAAGCAATGATAACACTGCGCGTGACATTGGAATGCAACATGATAATCATGGAATAGAACCTGTACATGAAGGTCTGGATGTGCATCCTAGAAGTGGAGGTATTCATTTGCTATTCAAATTTTTTTATGTAATTATTAATACAATTATACATCTTAAATTGAAAATTAGTGTAGTAATTAATGTAACCTTTATTGTTAATATTTTACAGCATGTAGTCAGTGGTGACCAAGTGGAGCATGATCCGGGTAGACAACATCAGGAATGTGATGCTCCCCAATCAGGTAAAGAGGACGACTATTATTCCTTTAAACAAATTTAATTGCAATTGGTGTATTGATTAATGTAACATTTCATATTTCAACTCCAGAGGATCTAGAGGGTGTTCAGCATGTTGAGGTTGAGGCTAGAGAAAATGATGTGGAAGATGATGTGGCCCCATCAGGTAAAGAGTGTAACGGTTGTGTTCTTTAAATTAATGAAATACTTGTAACAATAATAAAAAAATGTTTTGAATTTAACCCAATTCTTTGTTATTGCAGAGGACCCCCCTTTGGTTCAGCATCCTCGTCCATTGTATAGGACTAGGCATACATCAAGAGCACGAGAAGAGGGTAGAACATCTGAAGATGGGGGAAATGATGAAGAAGACAATGCTCCACTTAGACTTTACATAGTTTCAAAAAAAAAACAAAGAAAGAAATGATTGTAATCTACCTTATTTGATAATGACCGATTTTTATGTGTTAATGAATGTAATTATGTGCTAATGAATGTTCATGAATGATATGTGCTGATGATTATTGATGAATGTTGCATGTTAATGAAAGTTAATGAATTTTATGTGTTAATGAATGTTATGTGATAATGAATGAATGTTATATTTTAATAATGGATGAAAGAATGAATGAATGTTAGATATTAATGGGGAATTTAGAGTGATGTTGGGGGGGGGGGGGGGCAAATGAGCTTCTACCTTCATGTGGTTGGCTCTGTTAAGTAGAGAATATTAAACTATTCTTGAAACAAAGTGAAGCTCAATAAGATAACACACTTTTCAATATTTCATTATGTTGCACAGTTAATCTTATCGAATAATGTACGTATATTGAATCTTAATTGTAGGGTCCAACAGAGCCAACATGAACAACACCATGGTGTGAGTACAAAAGTTGTGAATATGCCTCATCATGAATAAAGCTGAATTAGCGCATTCTCTGTAAAATCTCAAATGCTCTATACTTTGGAAGTTTTGTAATTTTTATGATCATATCGATCCCCTGCCTAAAAGCTTTTTTCCTTGATTTGTTTGTGATACACATTGAGAGATTTTTGTTTTCCTTTTATTTATGCATGTCTTAACCATTCTCCACATGCTTCCCATTCTTATTTAGATTGTTGTATTTTTACATATGTTGGAATCTGTAGTTCCACATACATGTTTTCTATGTTCTTTGTAACTGTATGAAAAGGTGTAAAATATGGGTATAGTCCAAAATCTTGATTACCAGTGAGCTATTGTTGTTTAATAGTTCCAGTGTTTGTATTAATTGAAATAGTTTAACCCTTTTAACATGTTTCATAGCAAACCTGCACTTTGTATGCAATCTTATTGTTACAGTTCAATTACTGAGGTGATGTGATTTTCAAAAGTATTATGACGAAAACAAAATTGGTTTTCATTTATGTATTTTATTAAAATTTTAGAGTTTCCTCGTGAACATTTAAACTTAGAAGGATTTAAAAATTCAATACAAGAGTACTGGACATAATTTCTAGAGATAGAACTGAAACTCTCTCCCATGACTTCAGATTGTTTCCATGCTCTCTAGGTTAGTAGCTTTCAGACACAAAACATAGGTCTTCTAATCCCAACATTAATTAGTTCCTTTCTCTTCCTTTTCATCCTTTTGGAAAGAGAATTGGAAATTGTTAGGAACGAACATTGTCCTAGGTGATTTGTTAAAATACAATGGGGAACTCAATCAAATTTTAATTCAGTTCATTTTAAGTTATTATCACAATTCATTGAATTATACTTACAAAAGGCTTATATTTCCAAGGTAAAATATCAGTATCTTTCTTGGGTGATATTAGATAGCAGGGTGTCTTGGCCTAGACAAAATCACCCTCTCATTATATTCAAAGTAGATGTGTAGCAAAGCGAGATGCATCAATCATTAAATCATAAACAAACACAAGCTCAAAAATTGTGTTACCAAGTACGCTTGGAACCTAGCCTATAACTAACTAGTTCATACTAGATATTGTTTGGGTATGGTATTCTATTCTATTAGAATCTACAAAATAAATATTAACCTAGAAATTAATGTAAGTGATAACATTTTTAAAATTGTTAAATATAAATGATAATAAAATCAAAATAGCATAACATAGTTGATTTCATAAGAGAGAAAATGAAAAAGTTCACAATATCTTCACTCGATATCCAAGATTTTTAATCCATGAGGATGAAGATGAGGATGAGATAGAAAACCAAAAGACAAGGAATTGTTTATCCAAGTTTCCAAATTTTTGAGGATAACGAAAAAAACATAATCCTATGAAAGAAGGAGAATGTGCAAGTCATTATCTCAGGTTAAAAGAATTTACTTAAGTAAACTAAACAAACAAATGCAATATCATAATTACGATAAAACATATCCACTTGGTGAATAAAATGGTACATTGGCACACCCCCTCAAGTGCAATTGAGGTAAGAAGAAATGGGTCACAAGGTTAGGTATCCATGTAAAATATGAAATAACCCCAAATTATAAAGAGAGTGTACCCTCTTGAAGTAGAGACTAGAAAATCCATAGGACAAAACTCCATCCCAAGTGACATATGTGAAGGATAATATAGACCCACCCCATCCCCTAAAGTTGGTGCCTCCACAAAGAAGAGAGAAAAGCAATGCAAAATGTTGAATGGTGAATGTTGTAGTAGGTTCATTTGCAACAAATAATGCACCTTCCTTTCACAATATGGAAATCTTGAGTTGTCAAATTGTTGAATTCCCATTCAAGTGGAATGTAGAAATGAATTCAGATGTATGGTTTTTGAAGCGACTCATGTGTCTTGAAGTTGATGTTAAGCTGTGATTGTTCCATAGAAGATTCAGGGACTACAATCATTCAAGTGTGAGACCTTAATTAATGTGAAATAGAATGTGTCATGTTGCATGATATGGTGGGGATAGAACAAGTGAATTTACAATGGGAGACAACTCGATGGGCATTGTCATCAATGAGAAGATAGATATTCTCAATTGTTTCATCAATATTTGAAAGGTGAGAGTCCACAAATAGATGTGAAATGTTTAAGTAGGCCTCCCAATGAAGTGGATCTCATAGACATGAAGAATCCTATATAGAGAATCATTGAGAGCCCTTGAAGAAGAAAATTTGAACTTTGATGAAGAAATACATGATGGAGGAATATCTTGCAAGAGGAAATCAAAGTCATTATGGTGTCATCTAGATCTGAAATGTGGTCTACTTTTCAAAAAAGTAAAGATGCTTGATAGGAATGTGTCCTAGTGGCCAGGTGAATCTAGAAGACATATAATCCTATTACAAAGAATCATGGAAAGTTCTAGAAGAAGCAACTTTTAATTCTGAAGAATCAATGTGTATAAGAGATGTTCTCATTTGTAGATGGAGTATCAAGAGGAGGATCACTAGTCCATGGACCATGTCATTATTGTTAAATACCTATGCTTTTGTTCATAGTCACTTGGTGTAGGAATGAATTCAATGAGATAGGGTAGGAGATCCTACATAATGTAATTTTTCACTATCCCTTGTTTTGAGTACAAATGGTTCTCTGAATTTATCTTGACAATAGAATGTCAGAATTTAATACCATAATCCATGATGAAAACTGCCAAAAATGGAAATTTATCTTAGTTCACAATTACAAAATGCTTTTGTATAGGCCTCTCAAAGAGTAAGTACATCAAATTGAGACTTTATAAATTGAGTGTATGTATTAGCAATCTCCCAAATTGTTCAATGGTCTCCAAACCTTGTCAATTTTTTATTTTTATTTTAACTCAAATATGTATGGTATAGGCATATCATTGGTTGTGTGATTTTTTTTTCCTTAAATGCTTCTATGAACAAAAGAGACAAGTTTTAGATGAAAATAGGGTCTTATGGGCCTTTTTGACACAATGGTAGGTTCTTTAGACTTGAAAATGCCCCCAGAACTAGTCGATTGCCTTAAGTTACAAACAAATCCTTGTTTGTGAGCATGCTTCTTGATCTCCAATTTTGGTGGAATGAAAGATAATATTGAATTTCTCAAGCCTTTTGGATGCTTTGAAACCACCAAAAAAAAGCTACTTTGATCATTGAAATGTTGTAGTGACTTGGATAAAAAAAGAAAACTAAGTCTAAACTTTAGAAGTTAGTTTTTTCTTGTCAAATTGTTTTCAATTTTCAAATCATCCAAGGATGCAAGAGGAGTATATTTTGTTATGACAAGATCAAAAAAAAACTTAGAATCTTTTGAAACCATTGAAACATGGGGACCCCTTCCCCACCTCCAAAATCCCTATTTTTTTCGGATGCAATACTTAAGGGAAACATCCCCTTGCTGCACCACTTAGGGACGTCCTAGGGACTCCAAGGAGTCTCTTGACCATCTTGAGGATGCCTATGAGTCTCCCACGGCCCCCAATTAGAAAATCCAATTCTAAACAAAAATGGTGAAATTATTGTGAAAATGTCATCCGTATTAAAGGTTTGGCAACGCCCCCTAACCTTGATGGGGGCTCTGCCCCAAACCCCCCACAAGGGGCACTACCCATTGACCCCAAACCTCTACTCACCATTCTTATTGTTAATGCAATTGTTTCCATTTTTTTATGTTGACTAGTTTAAACACTTAGTATGGCAAAGTTTCATCTGCAATTCTTATACTTATTCTTAGTTTGTTCCCAAAGTTCCAAAACTCTACCACCATTGTTAATGTTCAAATTTCAATGCAATCATTGACATATTTTTAATGTTTATTGTAAAATTTACATAGTGTGGCAAAGTTTTATTTACAGTTGTTATACTTATTCTATACACATCCTTTTATAATTAATTTTTTAAGTTGTATATATATTTGCATCCCACCCCGCCCCCTTCATCATCCCCCTATCGTCCCCAAACTTAAGCCCTTGGTATGTTAAGATATGAAAGCTCACAATAGTTTCATTTGATATGTTAATTGAGGAAAAAGCTACAATATATAGCTTCCAAGATTCCAAATCCGTGAGGATCATGAAGAGGTAGAAACCCAAAAAAAGAAATTGCTTATCCAAGTGTCCAAATTTGTGACAAGGAAAAATTAGAATCTCAATCAAAGAAGGAGAATGTGCAACTCATTATCCTATTCTACCTAAGTAAAAATATTACCTAATTAATCTTTTTAATAGTGGAATATCACACTTAGGATAAAACATATCCAAGGTAAATAAAATATTGCATTGATAGGCTTCTTTGGTTGCTCTAAAAGTGGTGCCTTATGAGTTATGTTCTTGGATACTAAAGTTTCCAAATTCTGGGCACTCTTGATAGCTTCTCGTAGAGATTGTGATTCAAAGGCTTTAACCAAACCTTTCAATGGTTTCTGTTGATGTGTTTTTTATGCACTATGCAACAGAAAATAAAATACTAAGTATTTTATCCTCTCTTGAACAAAATCCTCCCAAGTGCTAAACTACGTGATCAAATGGGATGACTCCAAGATTCCAATAGTCAGGTCTTGACTTTATATTGCATATAGACTCAATGATTTTGATGTGATATCTGCTAGAATCACAAGGGGGACTTACGTTGCTTGGGTCAAGAATTATCCATTCTCATGTTTCATGATTGATTTACACTCCATGATTTAGGTCATCCTTGAGTAACATCTTGACTTAGCCAAATTTTGTTTTTTGTACCCTAATTTTTTAATCTTGACCCCTTACTAGCAATGCCTTAGGTTTTATTGGAATTCTTGTTTCTCTAGCATGGGCACATTTCTAGGGTTCATTTGCACAAATTGCTCTTGATGAGCAAGCTAGTATCATGACCATGACTTAAACAAAATTTTAACTTAGTCAAATTATCTCCTCCAAACTTCTATGAGTTCATCGCCTTCATTCTTCATCATTTGGATGTCTTTTGTCATTGGAAGGTAATTCTTGACCACCATACCTCAATCTTGACCTATGCTACCCTAAAACCCTAGAACCTAGTCATGTTTACAATTGAGATCTTGGTGACTTGATCACTTAATACAACTTAATCATGTAGGTCTCATCTAACTCTGACTCCAACACTTAAGAAAATCAACCCTAGCAATCAAGTAATCTGGGAAATATCTTGCAACTTGACAACATGGGTAATGATGGATGAATGGAAGGTGAGACCTATAGAGGTGAGAGAGAGAGAGAGGGTGAGAGGAAGAGATAATGACCTAGAGAGGGTAGAGAAAGAGAAGTAGAGAGGGAGAGAAGAAGA
Organism: Cryptomeria japonica; assembly: GCF_030272615.1. NCBI lineage: Eukaryota > Viridiplantae > Streptophyta > Pinopsida > Cupressales > Cupressaceae > Cryptomeria > Cryptomeria japonica. The sequence goes on along the minus strand of NC_081407.1, from coordinate 649,606,291 downwards.
GCGGGATGGAGAAAGAGACCTAGAGAGGGGAGAGAGAAGAGAGATAGTAGAGAGGTATAGAGAAGTGAGATAGAAGAGAGATACCAATGTCAATCTTTTTCTATAAATTATTTTTTTTTGAAAAATTGGCCTATCATTGGAATTCCGACTCTACGACGGCCTCTAGGAGAGTTCCGACAAGGATGCTATGCATCCAACGACACTCCTTTGTCAGAATTTTACCCTTTGGAGTCAGAATTCCGATGATAGGCCGAGATCGCGATGGTATTATTTCGAGGTATGAGCATCCATGGCAACCGTCAGAAAGGTTGGAGGTGATGTCGAAATTGCGATGACAACAAGGATAGTCGGAACTTCCGACACAAAGTTTTCGACAACTTTTTTTGTCAGTAGTGCGATGAAATTGTGTTAGAATTTTGATGATTTACCGTTGAAATTTTGACCCGAATGTATTATTGTGGCACAATCCATAATATATCTATTTCTTCTCTCAGCAATTCCGTTTTGTTGTGGAGTTCTCGGTGCAGAGACTTGTCTTTTTATACCGTGATCATTACAGAATAAGTTGAACTCATCAGATGTGAACTCTCCTCCTTTGTCTAATCTAAGACATTTCAGTTGTCTTCCTGTTTCATTTTCAACTCTTGCCTTGTACCATTTAAACATTTGAAAAGCTTCTGATTTTTCTTTTAAAAACATTACTGACATCATCCTTGAGTAATCATCCACAAATAATATGAAATATTTATCACCATAGTAACTTTGAACTTTCATAAGACCACAAAGATCAGTGTGCACAAGATCTAAAATTCCCTTAGAAGTGTAGGAATTACTTGTAAAGCTTGATCTTGTCATTTCACCCATCTGGCATCCTCGACACATAGCATTCTCAAGTTTTTCAAGACTTGATAGACCTCTTACTCGGCACTTCTTTCTTATTTTGATCAGATTATCAAAATTTACATGACAAAACATTTTATGCCATAACCAGGTATCATCTATCTTTGCATATAGACACTTATTCTGAGTTGAGTCAAGGTGAAAAGTGTTACCTTTTGTTTGTGTCCCGGTAGCAGCTAACTTTCCATGCTTGTCATGAACTTTGACAATTCCTTTCTGAAATTCTATTCAGTAACCTGTGTTGTTTAGTTGTGCTACACTCAACAAATTGTATTTCAAACCTTCAACCCAATAAACATCATTGAATTTTGCATTGTCAAGAAGTGTTATAGATCCTTTACCTTTTACCAAATATGGTGCATCATTACCAAATCTTACATAGCCTCCATCATAATCTTCTAATATAAAAAACTTGTGTTTATCACATGTCATGTGATGTGAGCATCCACTATCTATGATCCAAGAATCATTAGTATTTATGTGAGATATTAGGGTTTTTTGTTCATACCTTTCTTCATCTAATCCATCTTTGATAGCCAGATAAACTACTTCCTCTATATCAGTTTCATCTGATTTATCATCATTGGATTCCTCATCAGTTATTAAGCATGACTTTTTGTCTCTTCTTTTGAAGTCTCGGTGTCCTCTATAATGATTATCTTTCTGTCTGTCATCTCGGTAATCTCTCTTTTTAGTAGAATCTTTTTCAGGATAGTTAGAAGCCATATGTCCTATCTTATCACAATTGAAACATTTCAAAGGTAGTTTTCCTTTATACTTACGTTTACCTCTCGGTAACCTTTTGGCTAATAGTGCTTCAAACTCTTCTTGCTTTCTGATTTCCTCATACAATTTGTGTACTTCTTCCATGTTCTTGCAAAATCTTTCACTTGCTCCACTGTGATCCCCTTTAGTGTACTTATACTTTCTATCATTGTAATCATCAGATTCACCAATATGAAAAGAACTAAATGCAGATTCAACTTTATTTACCAATGACCCACTGTTATCAAAATTACTTAACTCAAATGCATGTAGCTTACCAATAGTAGCATCTAAAGAAACTAACATATTGGGTACAGACCTTAATTCATTGATTGCAGAGACTTGGATTGCATAAGATGGTAGAAGGGTTCTTAACAACTTGTTATATCATTTTCTTCAATAGTTCCACCTGCTCCTTTGATTTGATTGACAATCTCCTTTAGTCTTGTACTGTACTAGGTTATGTTCTTACCCTCATTCATCCTCATAGATTCAAGTTGTCCTCTTAGACTGTCCACTTTTTCTCTTTGAACATGTTCATCTCCACCATACACAGATATGAGCTTGTCCCACATTGCCTTTGCATCATTGTAGCCTTCTAGTTCATTAAACTCTGAGTCGGTCAATGCAGATGTTATTTCAATCATTGCTTGGATATGTTCTTTCTTTGCCTTTATCTCTTCCATTGTCAATGGATAGGTACTCGGTGTAATGAAATCATTCTCCAGATAATATACAACATATTCTCCAACTCCTGATAGGTGCAACTTCATCTTTTTCTGCCATGTAGAGAAACTTGACTTGTTCAGCTTCGATGCATCCCTCTTGTACATATTTGGATCTTTGCCTCAAGTACCTTTAAACTTTTTCTTCTGGAGTCCAAAGCTCTGATACCAATTGATAGTTCTGATACTTAATGTTTAGTACAAATGCCAAGCTAATAAGATGAGAGTGGGGGGGTGAATCATACAAACTTAATCTTCCATAAAAACAACAAATTCAACCTCGATAACATATACTTCAGTAATATAACCAAAACTGCCAAACATGCAAACTCATAAGCATATAAACATCATAACACTTATAACACCAGATTTAACGTGGAAACCCAAATAGGGAAAAACCACTATGGGATTTCGGACCAACTATAGCATCCTAAAATTGTGACACTTGCAATTTCGACTGCATTTGGGTCTTCACGATGGCGGCGCAACGTTGAACCTGAATGGAGACCCCGAAACCTGTTTACAACACCAAAAACTGCATTTTTCTGCACCCTGGCCTGATCCCTCCTTGCACCTTGCTATCCCGGGAGGTGGGACCATGGCACTCCCAGGACCATGGCGCTGGGTGCCTTGGTCCTTCAGGACCATGGCGCCCAGCGCCCTGGTCCCCCAGGACCATGGTGCCCAGCGCCCTGGTCCCTGGCACTATTTTGGGCCCGGTCTCTTTTGGGCATCTAGTCTTTAAGTTTGCAATTTGGGAAATAATGTTTCCTTTTCGGCCTAAGGTCAGGAAAATCAGTCTATCAACCCTAATTGACAAGTATATAAACTACATTTCCCCTCCCATTTGAGGGAGGTAAGAAAGAGGAAGACATATGTGTGCAAAAGGCGGAAGCGATATTCAAACATTCAAACATTCAACCATTCAAGCATTCCTTCAAACAATTGAGCATTCTAAGTCTCCATTCAAGGCTAGGTGTTGCATTCAAGACAAGGATTCAACCATTGAAGCAGAGATCACATACAACATACAAAATACAACATTCATTACACCTTCGCATGTAAGAATACAAACATTCTTACAACAAGGTATCAATATTTGTTTACATTACAAGCATTTACATTTACAACATTCTCATTTCTTGGTTAATTCCAAAACTGGGGTTTGACCTAAAGGAAAACCCCTCATCCCTAACCCCCCAATCGTCCTCGCTTTTCTATGTGTAGGTTGCAGGTACATGACTGTAATTGAAGATCTAGAATCCTTGTGCAGAGACGAACAGATCCCCCTTCGTTTCGCGGATTTTTCGGAGGACCGTGTGCACGCCGGGCGCCATCGTCCCATCAACTTTCGCTCAAATTTGCAGAACAGCACTGTCTCGACATTTTACTGCTAATTCCAGGTCCGCAACTTCATCCCGTATCCCTATCTCCGTTTATAAGCGAATCTTTCCTACTTTACATGCGTTCCTAGTTCAATCTTTCTATCTACATTCTTTACAAGAGGGTATCCTTGCTATCACAACCCTTGAAACTCATTTAGAATCCAATCTTGTGTTGCGTGGGATTGGATCTTGTGGGTTTCAACCCCTCTTTTGAATGTAAAGTCTCTCCTAAGTGAAAACCATCAACCCTAGTGACTCTCCCTTCTCTCTCCTTGGAGTTGGGGAGGGGAGAACAACTAGGGTTCGATTTTTCCGCTTTACACCCACTAAGAAATATACTCTTCTAGAGTATGCTTGGTTAAAAGCAAATCCTATTAAAGATTACAAACACATTGCTATATGTGACTCAGTTAAGGAATTTCCCTCAGACCTGTTAGGATCTTCACCTTGTTAGAAGTGACCTTGTTAGAGGATTTCAAACACTCAATCAGAATGTCACCTTGCTAGAGGGTTTTACAAATAAGACTGTTAAGTCCACTCAATTAAGAGATTTTCTATCACTTTACAAAATAACAGTAATAAAAATCTATCTGCAACTTCACATCTAAAATGCTAAAGCAAATTCTTATTTTCTCAATACAATCTAGTCATAGGACTTATCTTGTCCATCTGTTGGGCTCTATACTCTGTTATTCAAACAGGTCTTCAAGCTTCTGTGCTCGGTAATCACTATGTAGCATCCATGTGCTTACACTTGCCCGCATACATTGTTTATCAATAGTTCCTTATTTATAAACAATTTGCCAACCGCTTAATATCCTTGATCACATATCCCATGATCAATCATAGCCATCAGATCTTCAAACTTGACCAGGTTCAATGTATCCTTTGATCTAAAAATGTTTTACCCCGCCTTGGAACTTGCATACATTTCTTGGAACTTGTGCTAGGGTATTACGGTTCAATCTGAGCTGTAGATCTTCCTAGCGATTTTCCCTTGCCATAGATTCTTTAATAAACTTCATTCATCACATACCAATCATTTAATCAATTCTAGCTCATTAGCTTCCTTCATTAAATAATGCTTTTATTCATTTAATGCATTTTGTTATTACTCGGCTGCAACTCGATAAATACTAAACTTCACTCGGTAGAAATTCCGCCTTCATTAACTGATAGTGATAACCTTAGGGTTTATCGACTAGGTTCTTTGCTCGGTAACATAGTATAGTATTAACCTTACAATCAACGACATATGTAGGATATCAAAACAATCTAAACATCATGATCTCATCATTGTCTAACTCCGTAATAGTTGCCCATTGAATAACTTATTTCTCCTCTTATTCATCACATTCTTTCTGTGTCTTTTTCCGACATCTTTATACTCACCAAATCATACTTCTTAAGATATGGCAACATCATACTGAATTAGAAAATCAATTTCTTGACATCAATGACAAAATAATAATATTAAGATGGTAAACATCCTTTAGCAGTTATATCCATAATCATCAACAACCTTCTCAATATCATAATTGAAATGCCAACAATCTCTCATTGTAATTGGAATGCCAACAATCTCCCTTTGTCTATTATAATGCCAACAGCCTGTGCAAAAATGGGAGCTTTGGAACAGGGTATGGACATCCATCAAAGCATAATGGATAGAGGAATTTTGTTAGGTGTTGTACATGCAAATGCCCCTCTTGACATGAATGCAAAATGTGGAAACATGGACAAGGCTCATGAATTGTTTGATATGATGCCTCAAAGATATGTGATCTCATGTTAACAATCAACATGTGCGTATACAGGAGGAAGGGATTGCTACTACAAAATTGAATGCTCACTCCTCAATTTTAGTATTATGGTTTTACGAGATTAAACTAGGGCAATTAACCACCACATGTATATTTTTTGCAACATGAAATTAAAAACTAGGGCAATTTGAATCTACCTCCTGAGCAGGATTACAAGCAATGCCACAAATGCCTTCGACGTGGGTTTGATGTTCTTGGGGGTTGAAGTCACCACAGACACCTATGTAGGATTGCAATGCCCAAATGAATTCCCCTGTTCTTTTTTTTTAAGTAATGGCCATTTTCATCGGAATTACGATGAACTCGAGCACTTTTTTGAAAAAAAGAAAATTCTCATTGCTAATGCCTTCTTTGTTGAAACCAAATGAGAAATTTTCATTGGAATTACGATGAATGCGGGCATTTTTTCAAAAAAATATCAAATTTGGCCACAATATACCTTCTCCATTGGAAACCTCAGTCGGAAATCTAGTCCAAATGTATTAGTGTTATATCCTTTACATTGTTTATCCTTAGAGATCTCTTACCAAATGTTGCACCAGTTAGGTTTATCACTGTGTCATTTGAGACCTTCTTTGTTTTGTTCGGTCTATTACCGGTGGAGGGTAACCCTGTTACAGCTTTTACTGCTTCTTTTGTGATTTTATGAATTGAGTCCAACCAGAAAAATTCACCATGTACTCTACTTAACACAATCCTTATGATATCCTTGGCAAAATCCGGGATACTAAGAATTTCAGTGAAACCTAAGGTTTCTACTATCTTATGTTCAGGCTTGACATTTCCAGATTCATCACAAATCATGGTTTTAAGCATGTTCTTAATCTCATCATCACCTAATTCCTCAATATGACAATGTATATACATCCTAGGGTCTTCAACATATACTACTCTAGGGATTTGAGAGAATGCACCTACGCTATCATCTTTCTTTGCAATTTTGGGAACTAGCTGGAATACGGGTCTAGGGCGCTTAACAACTTCAACAACAATAGGGTTTGCAATAAATTTAGGAGTGGATGAAGAAGCCATACCTATAAATACCTCAATCTGCCTTAAGGATGAATGATTTGATGGATTGCTTCACTTCTCCACTTAAAATGCCTTTGCTCGGGAATTTTCGCACTCTCGAAGATTTGAATGCTCGGTGAATGAAAAAGAAGCCAAAGAACTTGCTTTATAATGTTATTTTCTCCATCTACCACATTTAATGCTTGCCGATTAAGTCACAACTTAACTCATCTATCGGTATAGAAGTAATTTCAACTTCTTATCATCAACCGAGGGAATAATAGCATGTTTTTCATTTTGTTGCTAAACCCTCAAAAGATTTGCTTCAGTTAGATGAAGATTCTCCTATCGGTGGAGTGTTACTCTGTTCTGCCGGTGGAGGAGCAATCCCATCAATATTCTGATCTGACTTTCTGATCCATTATTTTGAGAATTCATGCTTTACCTCTTCAACTTTTTCTTTACCTTTCAAAATCGGACCTTTATTATTTGTCGGTGAAGACTTGCTTCTACAGATTTTAGCAATATGTCCAATCTTGTTATAGGCATAACAAGTCACATTGTTTTTCTGAATAGCTTTCCCATATCCTATGCTGGTATGTGTTCTGCATTGATTAGATAAGTGTCCAAATCTTCCACAAACATAACATCTTACATTCATTCTGCAATTTTCTAAATTATGACCAACTTTGTTGCATTTAGAACATTGATCGGTGGGTGTATTAGTGTTCTGATAATTTCTAGATCTGCACTGATTTGCTCTATGACCATACTTATTACAGTTAAAGAATTTGCCATTAAATTTGTAAGTAGTAGGTTGCCTTACTGGTTTGCTATGATCATGATGGTTTGCAGTACCAGAGCTTTCACCAATTTCAAAGCCAAGGCCATTTGTATCACCATTAGGTTTATGATTCTTCAGCATGTCACCAAGTTCTTCTGAAGTTTTCTTGAATTTCTCCTTGTGTTGATTTGCAGCAGTCAGTTCATTCTCCAAGATTCCTTTCTATCTCATGAGTTCAGTTTTGTCATTTTGTGTGTGCATTAGATCTGTCTTCAACATATCATTTTCATGGCTGAGTCTTGTGTTTTCATTTCCAACATCATTTAGTCTTCTAACCAAGTCTTCTTCATTATTCTTTCTATCTTCAATTTCTTTACAAAATCTCATAGTCATATCCTGCATCTCATTCTTTGTTGTACTGATTTCTTGTCTTAGCTTGTTTACCAAATCATTAAGAGTTTCCTTTTCATTTTCCTCATTTTGCATCTTTTTACAAAGTTCTCTTCTCTTGTTCCTTGCAATAGTAAAATTTTCTTGAAGTTCTTGAATAATATCTCGAGCAACCTTCAAATCATCTTCAAGTTTGATATTTTTCACCTTTTCTGCATCATAGTCTGTAAGAGTTGTTTCCAATTGCTTTCTCAAGTTTTCCATCTCTACCAGTGACAAGATCTTCCTCAAGCTGTTAGACTTTTGAAAATAGAGGACCAGGCTCTAATACCAATTTTTAGGATTCCCAAAGATACTGAGAGGGGGGGTGAATCAGTATCTAACCGGTATATAAATTTACTTGACTTAAAACATGAAAAGCATATCAAAACTGTGTACCGGTAAATCAGAAATAATGCAGTAACTAAGAGTAATAACAACAACATGAGAAGCACACCATAACACAATATTTTAATGAGGAAACCCGGTGTGGGAAAAACCTCGGTGGGATTTGTGACCCACAATATTCGCTTACTGGCCAATAAGGGAATATTACTCTTACATTAGGGGCCTGCACATGTAGGAAGGCCAAGTGCCTAGAGCTCACTGCTCAAATACAAAAGAAGTCACACTGACTTACAAAAGGATTATAAAAATCCAATGTCTTGTATTGCTTCAAATTAGCATCTAATATGCCAGGTTCAGTACTGGTTTAAGCTTTGCTACATACATAAACCCTTAACCAATAATTCGCATATTAGGTTTGCATAATTTCGCCTATCACCTTATTACAAAATGATCTACAATGATCTCATACATATATGAGTCATACTACAACTCACCATGTCGGCTTACAATGATTTTACAATTAATTCCAAAATATATTTAAAACAAAATTGAAGTTGGCCAAGGTGTCGGTATCCTTCCTTTCACTATCGGTGTTCTGTATGCTGGTGTAGAGTTAATCTGTTGGTGCCGGTGCCGGTATCTTTGTCTTGCCAGTGTCATATGATTGCAAGGTTGCCATCAATGACAAAACCTTCAATCACCTACAATTTCTCATTGGAGTGTGCATTTGCCAACATAATATACATTTAAAAACCTGAAAACTCATGAAATAATATCCAATACCATTTATGAAACATAGAAGAAGATTCACATTCATGGTCTCTCTAAGATCAGAACACAAACAAAGAAGAATGAGACAACCAAAAGGGTAAATTCAAAGAATCTTTAAACCCAAAGGTAAATCAAAAGTTTATGATACTTAATTTTGTCATTAACAAAGATGAAAAGTTTCGTAAATAGATTTAAGATCTAACAATGAAAGCTTGGGAGAATAGTGACTTATAGGAAGCAAAGGTTAGAGAGTTGTGTGAAAAGAAGAATCCAATGAAGCCAAATTACAAGCAGACTAAGAACCAGATAATGAGCAAAGTCGAGCATTAAAAAAGATGGAGAAAGAGAGTACAAAGAGCAAGAGTGATTGAGTCGAATAAGAAATTGAACCCAACACTTAATGAGTTGTGGCAAGATGCCTCCCACCAAACTAGCATGAGGTGTCGAATCTAAGTCAACACCTCTCTAATTGACTCCTAAATGATATGGACAACCTGCATGGACAAGTGTCAAGTAGAAATAGACGACAAAGTAGGTTTAAGTAAGCCTAAGTGTAATTAAATAAAATAAATACACTAACACCCCCCTTTAAGAATAACTTAGGAGAAAACTAAGAGAAATGGGTCCCGACTACTAGCCTGGTGAGGTATCGATTTACAAAACCAAACTCTTGTAAATGGAGAAAGAAAGAAAACCCTATGGGAAAAAACTTTCCTCCAAAAAAGAGTTATAATAATATTTTCCTCTTCTTGTGATACTCATAATTCTTCATCTTTAGCTTGCATTTGGCTCCATGCATTGCATTTGCTCCAGAGGCATAATTGGCAGATAGAGTAGATAAGATTCCTTGCATTTGCTCCAGAGGCATAATTGGTATATAGAGCACATAGGCCACACATAGTTTTTATGTACAATTTATGGAATAGATTTTATCACAATTCTCTCTCCCTTTATAATATTTTTTTGTTTCCCCTTTGTTTGGCACTTTATTTTAGTGCATATATTGCATACTATTTTGCAATTTTAACAAAGTTCATAAATTCAAATATTGAAGAAGATAGAGTAGGAGAGAAATTCGAGGAAATTTTATGACACAAACCCCCTACTTTCTTTGGTCATAAAAAAACAAACCAAATGGCACATCTAGTGCCCTTTATGGCTCCCTTTAATTTGACGGCTGTCGCTCTTTCTCGCTCAATAAAAATTGATGGCAAAGGCTCAATTAAAAGGTCATTTTTGAAATTCCTCTTCGGCCCTCAGCAAGCCATTGGGCACATGTCGACTGACCAGGAGCGGGAGCGGGGAGTGGGGACTCTCCTTCAACGTTGACCCCCGTGGGCAGTGGGGAGTTGCATTGGGTGAAGGTGTGCCCCTACGTCAGTGCAGGTATGCAACCACACCCTCAAGATCTGCCCTGCGTCTATGCAGGTGTACAGTCATGCCCTCCACGTCTGCCGGTACGTGGATGAGCTTGGGGTCTCGCTTCACCCCTCCGTGTCGAGACACATGGTGCTGCACGAACCGTACTGCCTAGAACTCGGCTGAGTGGAAGTGTGTGGAGGCCAAGGACCTGTGCGAATATCTTCCATGCCCTGCAAGCCGCCTGTGTGAGTGGTCGTGGGCTTCTGCAGAGTTCCAACTTGGGTGATCAAGCTTCAACCATAGTCGTCGACCTCCCTTGGGTGACCTTCCCTCTGCCATGAGCAAATTGGCAACCTAAATTTTTTTTGGCGGGCTGCTGGGCAAATTTGCGCTGCTACCAAAATGACCACCCTAAGAACCTGATAGTTAGCAAAGTCGACCATTAAACAAGATGGAAAAGGAGAGTACAAATAGCAAGAGTGATTGGATCGAATAAGAAGTCAAACCTAACATTCAATGAATGATCTTGACAACTTGCATGGACAAGTGTCAAGTAGAAATAGAGAACTAAGTAGGCTTAAGTAAGCCCAAGTATAATTAAATAAAATAAATACACTAACACCCCCCTTTAAGCATAACTTAGGATCAAACCAAGAGAAATGGGTCCTGGCTACTAGCCTAGTGAGGTACCCATGTACAAAAATAAACTCTTGTAAATGGAGAAAGAAGAAAAACCCTATGGGAAAAAAAATTCCTCCAAAAAAAGATAATAATTTTTTCCTCTTCTTGTGATCCTCCTAATTCTTCATCTTTAACTTGCACTTGGGTTTGGGATTCACTATAGAGTTGGTTCATCTATTGGCTTCGCTATTTTTACAAATTCAGATTGGGCAGGTGATACATAGTATCACAAGTCCACTTCAAGTTATAGTTTTTCACTTGGTTCAGGTCTTATCAGATGGTCTAGCAAATAGCAGATTGCTATTGCCATATCATCTACAGAGGTAGAGTTCAAGGGGGCTGTTAACTCAGCTACTGAGGCCATTTGGCTTCAAGGTATTCTTTGAGTTTGGTATACCTTTCAACCAACCAACAGTCATTTATTGTGATAACTAGAGCACCATACAGATATGTAGGGATCCAGTTCAGCATCAACAAACCAAACACCTAGAGATTCATATGCATTACATTGAAGAGCTTATTCATTGGCAAATCATTGACTTATTATTTTGCCAGTGTTTAGAGTAGATTGCTGACATCTTCACCAAACCCTTCACAAAGAGAAAGTTCATTCATCTACGATCTCTTCTTTGCATGTGGTCTACATCAACAACGTCTTCATCCTTGGGGGGCCTTCTAGGCTTCTTCTTTTCTTATCTCTTTTTTGGAGGATAGTTTTTTTCCCGCTAAGTTTTCTATCTTACTCTGTTTATCAGAGATTGCTTTGTACATGGGTACCTCACTAGACTAATAGTCGGGATCCATTTCCTTCATGCCCAAATAAGCTATGCTTAAGGGGGGTGAGTGTACATTTCCACCTAGACACACACATAAAATTTTAAACCTAAGTAGATGACTTGACACCTCTCCTATGAGGTGTCAAAGGAGTTAGGAGTTAGTGAGTGTTGTAAATTGTATTTGACACCTCACTCATATTATTGAGTGCTGTCAAATTGCATTTGACACCTCAATCTATTTTCTAAGGCGGTTTAGTGCCACCACTCAATGAATGAGGAGTCCATTCCTCATTTCATGGAGTTGGAGACTCCTACTTTAATCATAACAAAAGTTCAATAATGGTTTATATTTTTTTCTCTATTATGTCATTAACTAAAATATGTATGTGTTGTTTTTACAGAAATTTATAGGGCCTCATTATCCTGGTGGCGATGATCAGGGTATTGTGGGTAGTTCAGGTGATGACCATGTTCTATATATTAAAACCACTCCTTTGGACTTGTGAACTTGCTTTTTTAATGTTTTACATATTTAATGTATTACTCTTCAAGTGCTAACATGGGTCCGAGGTCGACCCCAACTATATTGCCGACTGCAATGTCGGCAACATGTAGCATGCAGACATCGTCTGTTGCACTGGCTCGTGTTGACCCATCCACTGGTGGTAGATCCCTCTTTTTCTCTCTCTTTCATTATGTGTTTATTACCCTTGAAGTGTTCTTTCTTGGAGGCATTTCATAGTGGATTCATTTACTATGGCAGGAGATGCACATGAGGATGCACCAGAGGTGAGTACTGGTGATAACATACCATCATTTCTTGGATCTTCCCGTATTGCTAGTATGGGAAGGTTGTAGGCCACATTGGTGGTGAGCAACGAAGAATTGATTCCCTTGAAGATACAGAAGGTTCTAGGTACTTTAAAATTATTATTATATATAGTCTAAATGTAATTTACTTACTGATCACTCATTTTGGACTAATGATCCTGTAAAGCGGAAAAATCGCGATCGAACCCTAGTTGTTCTCCCCTCTTCCGACTCCGAGGAGAGAGAAGGGAGGTTCGCTAGGATTCAATGGTTTTTCACTTAGGGGAGAGACTTTACATTCAAAAGAGGGGTTGAAACTCATAAGATCCAATCCCACGCAATGCAAGATTGGATGCTAAATGAATTTCAAGGGGTAGGAAAGCAAGGCTACCCTCTTTTGTAAAGAATGTTGTTAAGGAAATTAAGCTAAGCATGCATAGAAAGTCATAAAGATTCACTTATAAACTGAGTTCAGGTTATAGGATGAAGCTGCGGACCTGGAATTAGCAGTAAAATGTCGATACGGCGCTGTCCTACAAATTTGAGCAAAAGTTGTCAGGACGATGGCGCCCGGCGCCACGGTCCTCCGAAAAATCCGCGAAACGAAGGGGGATCTGTTCGTCTCTGCACAAGGATTCCAGATCTTCAATTTCAGCCTGTAGCGTCCTAAAATTGCGACACTTGCAATTTCGACTGCATTTCGGTCTTCACGACGGCGACGCAACACGCAACCTGAATGGAGACCCCAAAACTTGCTCACGACACTGAAAACTGCATTTTTCATGCACCCTGGCCTGAACCTCCTTGCACCCTGATGTCCCGGGAGGTGGGACTAGAGCACCCAGCGCCCTGGTCCCTCAGGACCAGGGCGCCCAGCGCCCTGGTCCCTGGGTCCTATTTTGGGCCCGGTCTCCTAAGGGGCTCGGGTCTTTTCGTTTGCAATTTGGAAATTACATTCCCTAGTCGGCCTAAGGTCGGGAAAATCAGTCTATCAGCCCTAATTGACAAGTATATAAATGACATTTTCCTCTTACATTCGATATGAGGGAAAAGGCGTGGAAACTATACTCAAGCATTCAGGCATTCAAGCATTCTTTCAAGCAATTGATCATTCTAAGTCTCCATTCAAGGCTAAGTGTTGCATTCAAGACAAGGATTCAACCATTGAAGAGGAGATCACATACTACATGCTACAACATACAACATACAACATACAACATCTAAACCTTCGCACATAAGGATACAAACATCCTTAGAACAAGGTATTAGTACTTGTTTTACAGTCATTTACATTTACAGCTCTTGCTCATTTCTTGGTTAATTCCAAAACCGGGGTTTGACCTAAAGGCAAACCCCTAATCCCTAACCCCCCAATCGTCTTCGCTTTTCTGTGTGTAGGTTGCAGGTACGCGGCTGAAATTGAAGATCTGGAATCCTTGTGCAGAGACGAACAGATCCCCCTTCGTTTCGCGGATTTTTTCGGAGGACCGTGGCGCCGGGCGCCATCGTCCTGACAACTTTTGCTCAAATTTGCAGGACAGCGCCGTATCGACATTCTACTGCTAATTCCAGGTCCGCAGCTTCATCCTATAACCCGAACTCAGTTTATAAGCGAATCTTTATGACTTTCTATGCATCCTTAGCTTAATTTCCTTAATCAACATTCTTTACAAAAGAGGGTAGCTTTGCTTTCCAAACCCTTGAAATTCATTTGGCATCCAATCTTACATTGTGTGGGATTGAATCTTATGAGTTTCAACCCCTCTTTTGAATGTAAAGTCTTCCCCCTAAGTGAAAACCCATCGAATCCTAGCGAACCTCCCTTCTCTCTCCTCGGAGTTAGAAGAGGGGAGACCAACTAGGGTTCGACCCGCGATTTTCCGCTTTACGTAGCCGCGTACCTGCAACCTACACACAGAAAAGCGAAGACGATTGGGGGGGTTAGGGATTGGGGGTTTGCCTTTAGGTCAAACCCCGGTTTTGGAATTAACCAAGAAATGAGCAAGAGCTGTAAATGTAAATGACTGTAAAACAAGTACTAATACCTTGTTCTAAGGATGTTTGTATCCTTATGTGCAAAGGTTTAGATGTTGTATGTTGTATGTTGTATGTTGTAGCATGTAGTATGTGATCTCCTCTTCAATGGTTGAATCCTTGTCTTGAATGCAACACTTAGCCTTGAATGGAGACTTGAAATGATCAATTGCTTGAAGGAATGCTTGAATGCTTGAATGCTTGAGTATAATTTCCACGCCTTGTACACATATCCTCTTCATATCAAATGAGAGAGAAAAATGTAGTTTATATATTTGTCATTTAGAGCTGATAGACTGATTTTCCCGACCTTAGGCCGACCAGGGAAAGTTAATTTCCAAATTGCAAACAAAAGGACCCGAGCCCCTTAGGAGACCGGGCCCAAAATAGGACCCAGGGACCAGGGCGCTGGGCGCCCTGGTCCTGAGGGACCAAGGCGCTGGGCGCTCTGGTCCCACCTCCCGGGACAGCAGGGTGCAAGGAGGTTCAGGCCAGGGTGCTTGAAAAATGCAGTTTTCAGTGTCGCGAGCAAGTTTTGGGGTCTCCATTCAGGTTGCATGTTGCGTCGCCATCGTGAAGACCGAAATGCAGTCGAAATTGCAAGTGTCACAATTTTAGGACGCTACACTTAGCCCCCACTTTAGCAGGAGTATGTATGCTCATACTTCCGGTAAAGTACAAGGAAACAACATTGAAAGACTTTCACCACGTCAAGGAGGCAAGATACACCAAGCCCCCAGTGGACTAAGGATCTTATGACTTCGATTGACAAAGTAAAAGGGAAGATCACGAGGGAGAGCCATGACTGTCAGTAGTAAGGTTCCCTCACTATGAGTCATGCAAGAAAGATATCAAAAATTTTCAAGGCAAGGTTAAATTTACCAAGAAATTTTCAAGTATCTTGAAAAGATATGAACGGGATGTATGCCCCCCTACGTTAAAGTGATCGCACACGCCTCACCGGGGGTGCTTGTTTTAACGTAGTGATACATATAAGAAATGAGAAAGGAGCACGTTATCGCAAGGATTTAGCCCCCAAGTGTGAGATAAACCCAAGGATAATAGACACAAAACACAAAGCACGAGGTGACTTCACTTTCCTCGGGGGTCAGTATGCTGTATGATAATTCATGTATATATATCATATGTATGTATGCATAATTGTTCTTCATTCCCCAATCAAGGAAGGTCACCTAGAAGAAGGGAACACATGTGTCTTTTGAGTCAACATGAGAGAGACCGAGAGATCTCAATGCTTTGCATCGTCCTCAAGTAGACAACACCAAGGACAACAAATAGAAGAATGAGAATAACATATGGAAGAAGTAACAAAAGAGAGGGGGAGAGAGTCTACTATGCTAATGTAACTAGTCTAGCACGTCATCTACCCCCCGATCTTGCTGATCAATGTTTCAGGAAGGCAGGGAACACGCTAGAGGAGGAACATCCAACACAGCAGATGGAGCTATCACAAGATCCAAACAAGGGCTATGTTCATGTTCCGAGCCACATTGTTCTTGTCTAGGAGCTAGGATAAGTGCTTTAGAAAATTCGTTAGATAAATGGTTATCAACATCAACAAGTTCATATTCACTATCAGAAGCAAGAGGAGTAACATTTTCATCTATATCATCATCAAGATTTATAAAAATAGGATCTTTAACTCACACAGGATCAAGACCATCATGCATCTTATGTTTAGGAGATTTAGGCTCAATGTCCGGCTGAGGAGAAAATGGAATAATGCTTGTTGAAGGTGTTTTTGGAGATTGCAAAGTTTGAGAAGCAGTTGCCTAAGCTCTAAGACGACGCTTTCGTCGGCGTTCACGTGCAGAACGATTTCGTCTAGTCTTAGTAGGAAGTTGCGAAGACTGAGGAGGAGGAATGGTCTCATCCTTAGCACTTGGGTGTTTAGGTTGTGGTCTCTTAGGCTGGATAATAGGAGAAGAAGAAGGTCTCTTCTCTCTATAAAAAGAAGGAGGAGGAATTGCTCCATATAAAGGAGGAAATTTTGGTTTAGGGAGAAGACCAAGTCCATCATGACGAGGAGGTATAGGTCTACTCTTAGGAAGTTTATTAGGTATAGACATAGTCACATCCATAGGGATGGGTTGAGATTCTTCTTGAGGAAAGACATTAGTTTTATCTTTCAAAGGAAAAACTTCCTTCTCAAGAATGATAGGAATGTCAAGTTTAGGTGTTCTAGGTTCACTTAGAGATAGAATCATATCTGTTTTCCACTTTTGATAAGATTTGAAAAGATGATCACTTCGTGGAGGAAGAGATTGGAATTGTTTAGGCCAAAAGTAATCTATAGGAACACTAGAAGTTCTTTCAGCTGGTTTAAAGAGACTATGATTGACAGTAACAACTTCACCATTATGGGGAAATTTCAAACACTTATGAATAGGAGAAGCAATAGCTTTCATGGAAGATAGCCAAGGATAGCCAAGCTTCACACGAAATTGTTCGGAAGATGGAATAATAGCAAAGTTCACATCAAGGGATTTGTTATGGACTTCAATAGGCAATGTAATAGAACCAATTGCAGGAGAAGAAAATGCATCAAATAGTCTCACAATCACATCTGTTTTGTCATATATCACTTGATTCAATTGCAAAGTAAAAAGAAATTCTTCAGTAATAACATTAACCATGCACGAAGGATCAATAAGCACTCCACGGCAAGGTGTATTCTTAACTTTTGCAACTATGTATAAAGGACCATCAGGTGCCCTAATGGTTTCGCTAGAATCAAATGTGATGGAAGGTTCTTCAGGGATTTCTTGCTGCTCTACAAAGTTAATCACATTCAGAGTCATAGACACAAGACCATCAGATGAGAGAGAGGAATCATTAGTCTCAATCGCATTAGAGGTATGAGAAGGCAATGGATCAGTGAAAATCTGAAGATTTTGATTAGGAGGAGCTACAGATGTGTTGCCTTTATCATTCACTCCAGAAACAGAAATAGTATTATTATCAATCAAATCTTGAATTTTACCCTTTAAAGAAAAACATTTTTCAGTATCATGCTCAGGCTGACGATGAAACTGACAAAAAGCTTTGTTATCAAAATAAGGTGAAGTAATCTTTGCAGGATCAATTTGTCTTATAGGAGGAAGAGTAAGCACATTTTGTTCCAATAACTTATTCATAATACTATGCAATGATTCATTCAAAGGAGTATACTTTCTTTCTTTCTTGAAAAATTTAGAAATAGGAGGCACACCTGATGCTGCATTCACATTGTTGTTGATGATGTTTTCATTGAATTTGATGGAATCTCTGTTCAGTTTAAACTTCCCAAATGGTTGTTGACTGCTATCACCCTTATCACTCGGAGCCATAGGATGTGATTGTTCCATTTGACTCACAGTCAGTTGATAATTGTGAAGAGTGGCGCACAACTGTTAGAAAGAAGTAAACTCAGAAAACAGAAGTTTGTCTCCAATATCTTTTTGTAAATTAGAAATAAAGATTCTTTGAATATCATTGTCAGGCACTGGAAAAGAAATTTGAGCATACAAATGCTTATATCTACCAATGAAATCAGTCACTTTTTCTTTAACACCTTGTTTACAATGCATTAAATCAATCAAAGTAACTTTAGGACTTATATTGTTTTGAAATTGTTGAATGAAAGCATTTGCAAGTTGTTCGAAAGAAGTAATAGAATAGGAAGGCAACGAGCAATACCATTGTAGGGCTTTGTCTCTTAATGTTCTAGTAAACAGTTTTGCAAGCAACCTTTGGTCATAAGCAAAATCAGTACAAATTGTTTGAAAACTCTTAACATGTGTTAGAGGATCTCCTTTACCATTATAAAGTTCCAAATGCGGGATTTCAACATGTTTAGGAGGGATAGCTCGAACAATGTCAAGAGAAAGTGGGCTCGCAACGTCAAATGTGGGCACACTGAACTTAGATTGATTCATAGAGGCAATTTGTTGCTGTAAAGAAGAGACAGTTTGTGCAAGATTGTTAATGGTCACTTCAGTCGAAGAATTCATATTGGATGTGTTAGATTGAGATGGAGGTGTTATGTTATTGAAAGAAGGTAGAGAGTAAGGTGGTGGGACCCTATGATAATTAGTCATAGGAGATGATTGGATAGGAGAAACACTACAAGGAGGGATGGAATGGTTAAATGAATTGCCCCCTTGCGTCATGTTCATTTGTGGAGATATAATAGGGACACTCATTGAAGGAATGAATGAAGAAGTCGGATTGAATGAAGGAAGAGGTTTAATTGAAGAAGAAGGGTTGCCCCCATGACTGGTGATCACAGGAGGAATGTCTTGTGTAGAAGTAGCCATTATGTTTGATGTAAAAGTAGGTATGCTAGCAATAGAAGTCGTCAAAGGAATAGAATGATTGTGTTGAGTAGGAGGTTGTGTATAACCTAAGGTTTCGGCACAACTCTTCATAGGCATCACATTTGAATCCACAATGTGTGCAATACCACACAAAATATCAATTCCATTCTTATCACTTTGAAGCATACGTTTTAGACCCTCAATTAAAGGAAGAGCTTGACTATCAGGGTATTCTTGAGACATCTAGTGTCGAAAATCGTCAAATTGGTTATCCAATTTCGAAAGTTGTTCTACAGAAACCTCATGGAGAGCTTCTTCATCATTAGGAGGATTAGAGGAATTACCCATGTCCTCGTTAAAAAGGCTATTCAAATTAGGTTCCATCTCCTTAGTAGTTAAACCTCGGAAAGACTTAATTCTATGGCTTCGTCTAATGGGAATAGTGTAAGTAGGGCTTATTGTTGTAAAACTCATGCACTAGAAAGAGAGAGAAGATTTTGAATTTAGAGGTAGCAATTTTCAGTAAAATCAGCCAATCTTCTGGATTTAAGCTGTTAAATGCAATCACAACAGTCTCCCGAAATTTCGAAAAAAATGTCCAGGACCGTGGCGCCCGGAGTGCAACACGGTCCCTGCAACTTTTTTCGAAATTTGCAGGGATGAGAGGTATGATGATTTTAGAGCTAATCTGAAAAAATTGAGTGATTTTACGATCTGTAGATAGGCCAAATTAAAGTTGTAATCTCAAAATTGAACCCTATCAAGATTGTCGAAAAATGCAAAAATTTGAATTTTGAAAAAGAGAGGGAAACTGAAATTTTGAATTTTATGATTTTAGAGGGAATGTCAAGAGCAATGCAAATTTTGAAATTTGAAAATTGACTCAATTTCACGCAAAATTCAATTTTGAAAGCGGAAATCAAAGTTGTTGTAATTAAGCACTTAATTTCAAAAGTCACAAAATGCAAGAATTTGAATAAAGCACTGAAATTTTTTAATGAATGATAACACACTTTTCAGATTTAGGACAGTAAGAACACAATTTTGACACAAAATTTTAATTTCAATGATTTTTGAATGATTAGGAGCCCTAAACCAAGCAAACACAAGACCAACTTTGACTGTAATTTTGAAAGTGCTATAATTGACAAAATCAGCCAAAATTCTGGATTTTAGCAGGAAAATACAGCAAGATCTCGCTCCCGAAATTTTGGAAAAAATGTCAGGGACGATGGCGCTTGGAGTGCAACACGGTCCTCGCAACTCTTTTCCAAATTTTCAGGGATGAAGGATATTGTGATTTTATTGCAGAATCCAAAGTTACAGCTGATTTGGAGATGTTTTGATTGGTCAAATTATCGGACAAAGGTTGAATTAAGAGGGTTTCAAAAATTAGGGTTTTGACACTTAACCACTTAATTTTCAGAATTAAAGCACAAATATGAATTGATAATTTGTAATAGAAGGGCAGATCTGAAACAGGCATTAACATTTAGACATTTCGCAAGTTCAATTACCAAAAAGAAAATTTAGGGTTTTTATGCAATCACCTCTAAAATTTTGCAAAAGATCTAACATGGAAATGTAATCAATTTTTTTAGATCTAAGCATGAAAAATCAGAAAGGATGTTCACGTCGGGTTCACCAAAATGTAAAGCGGAAAAATCGCGATCGAACCCTAGTTGTTCTCCCCTCTTCCGACTCCGAGGAGAGAGAAGGGAGGTTCGCTAGGATTCGATGGTTTTTCACTTAGGGGAGAGACTTTACATTCAAAAGAGGGGTTGAAACTCATAAGATCCAATCCCACGCAATGCAAGATTGGATGCTAAATGAATTTCAAGGGGTAGGAAAGCAAGGCTACCCTCTTTTGTAAAGAATGTTGTTAAGGAAATTAAGCTAAGCATGCATAGAAAGTCATAAAGATTCGCTTATAAACTGAGTTCGGGTTATAGGATGAAGCTGCGGACCTGGAATTAGCAGTAAAATGTCGATACGGCGCTGTCCTGCAAATTTGAGCAAAAGTTGTCGGGACGATGGCGCCCGACGCCACGGTCCTCCGAAAAATCTGCGAAACAAAGGGGGATCTGTTCGTCTCTGCACAAGGATTCCAGATCTTCAATTTCAGCCGCGTACCTGCAACCTACACACAGAAAAGCGAAGACGATTGGGGGGTTAGGGATTGGGGGTTTGCCTTTAGGTCAAACCCCAGTTTTGGAATTAACCAAGAAATGAGCAAGAGCTGTAAATGTAAATGACTGTAAAACAAGTACTAATACCTTGTTCTAAGGATGTTTGTATCCTTATGTGCAAAGGTTTAGATGTTGTATGTTGTATGCTGTATGTTGTAGCATGTAGTATGTGATCTCCTCTTCAATGGTTGAATCCTTGTCTTGAATGCAACACTTAGCCTTGAATGGAGACTTGAAATGATCAATTGCTTGAAGGAATGCTTGAATGCTTGAATGCTTGAGTATAATTTCCACGCCTTGTACACATATCCTCTTCATATCAAATGAGAGAGAAAAATGTAGTTTATATATTTGTCATTTAGGGCTGATAGACTGATTTTCCCGACCTTAGGCCGACCAGGGAAAGTTAATTTCCAAATTGCAAACAAAAAGACCCGAGCCCCTTAGGAGACCGGGCCCAAAATAGGACCCAGGGACCAGGGCGCTGGGCGCCCTGGTCCTGAGGGACCAGGGCGCTGGGCGCTCTGGTCCCACCTCCCGGGACAGCAGGGTGCAAGGAGGTTCAGGCCAGGGTGCTTGAAAAATGCAGTTTTCAGTGTCGCGAGCAAGTTTTGGGGTCTCCATTCAGGTTGCATGTTGCGTCGCCATCGTGAAGACCGAAATGCAGTCGAAATTGCAAGTGTCACAATTTTAGGACGCTACAGATCCCATGTTTTTTTTGTAGGAAATGATATTTTTTATAAAAATCTTAATGACATTACATTGCAGATATTCGGGCCCACCATACGTAAAAGGTAGAACATCATACGTGAACTAACCCTTATCCACTATTTTGATTTCATATCATTGCTAGAATAGTTTTCCTTTTATCCATTTCTTGAACTATATCAAAGGTAGCTTCAATGTCTTTCTAAATCTAATAGGTTTGTTTTTGCTTTAAAGATGGAATGACCAAGAAAAAAATTTAAAAGATGAACTCACAAACCGTATGGTAGGGTTGTTTGGAAATGACACATTCGACAAGACTAAGCTCCTGGAAAAAGCTGGCACATATCTAAAGTATGTGAGGGACCAATACAGGACACATTTAGAGAAGAACGTAAAGTATGAGCGGCCCCCCATGATTCCAGAGAGGGAGTGGAAGGACCTGATTTTGGATGCAAAGGAGAGAATTGAAAGGAAAAAAGGAAATACACCACCAGACGCCAGAAGAAGGTATGTGATACTATTAAGAATGTGAATATGTACTAATTATTCATTATATTTATATAATCTAGCATATTTCAAACTTTTCATAGATTGAGTGACACATCAAAGGCAACCAAAGCAAGACAAGAAAATCCTGGGCAACACAAACTCGACTCTGGTGGTTATATGAAACTTGCCGCATGAATTGTAAGAATCAGTAAATTAAGTATCACATAAAAATATTTATAAATTGAAAACAAATTTTTTTTGATCAAACAATACAAGAAAAATTCACAATACTAAGCAAAAATGTAGGGCTCTAAATTCAATAGAGCACCCATGGAAGATGACAAGAGAATTGGCTACTAGCGAGGCTATATAGCCGTGGCTGAACGACTACAGGAATTGAGTGGCCAAACATGAGATTCTGATGCATTTGTCACAATGGTAAATAAGCTAAATGAAAATTATTTCAAATTGAATACTTAACCAATAATCTATTTGATGTTAAGTTTCAACATAAAGTGACTATATTTTTTTTTAAAAAGCAAGCAATGATAACACTGCGTGTGACATTGGAATGTAGCATGATAATTGTGGAACATAACCTGTACATGAAGGTCTAGATGTGCATCCTAGTAGTGGAGGTATTCATTTGCTATTCAAATTTTTTTATGTAAGTATTAATACAATTAAACATCTTAAATTGAAAAATTAGCATAGTAATTAATGTAACCTTTATTGTTAATATTTTAGAGCATGTAGTCGGTGGTGACCAAGTGGAGCATGATCCAGGTAGACAACATCAGGAATGTGATGTTCCCCAATCAGGTAAAGAGGACCACTGTTATTCCTTTAAACAAATTTAATTGCAATTGGTGTATTGATTAATGTAACGTTTCGTATTTCAACTCCAGAGGATCTAGAGGGTGTTCAACATGTTGAGGTTGAGGCTAGACAAAATGATGTGGAAGATGATGTGGCCCAATCAGGTAAAGAGTGTAATGGTTGTGTTCTTTAAATTAATGAAATACTTGTAACAATAATAAAAAAATGTTTTGAATTTAACCCAATTCTTTGTTATTGCAGATGACCCCCCTTTGGTTTAGCATCCTCGTCCTTTGTATAGGACTAGGCATACATCAAGAGCATGAGAAGAGGGCAGAACATCTGAAGATGGGGAAAATGATGAAGAAACCGATGTTCCACTTAGTCTTTTCATAGCTTCAAAGAAAAAACAAAGAAAGAAATGATTGTAATCTACCTTATTTGATAATGACTGATTTTTATGTCTTAATGAATGTAATTATGTGCTAATGAATGTTCATGAATGATATGTGTTGATGATTATTGATGAATGTTGCATTTTAATGAAAGTTAATGAATTTTATGTGTTAATGAACGCTATGTGATAATGAATGAATGTTATATTTTAATAATGGATGAAAGAATGAATGAAAGAATGAATGAATGTTAGATGTTAACGGGGAATTTAGAGTGATGTTAGGGGAGGGGGAGGGGCCAAATGAGCTTCCACCTTCACATGGTTGGCCCTGTTAAGTAGAGAATATTAAACTATTCTCGAAACAAAGCGAAGCTCAATAAGATAACACACTTTTCAATATTTCATTATGTTGCATAGTTAATCTTATTGAATAATGTACATATATTGAATCTTAATTGTAGGGTCCAACAGAGCCAACAGGAACAACACCATGGTGCGACTGCCAAAGTTGGGAATATGCCTCATCATGAATAAAGTTGAATTAGCGCATTCTCTGTAAAATCTCAAATGCTCTATACTTTGGAAGTTTTGAAATTTTTATGATCATATCGGTCCCCTGCCTAAAAGCTTTTTTCCTTGATTTGTTTGTGATACACATTGAGAGATTTTTGTTTTCCTTTTATTTATGCATGTCTTAACCATTCTCCACATGCTTCCCATTCTTATTTAGATTGTTGTATTTTTACATATGTTGGAATCTGTAGTTCCACGTACATGTTTTCTATGTTCTTTGTAACTATATGAAAAGGTGTAAAATGTGGGTATAGTCCAAAATCTTGATTACCAACAAGCTATTGTTGTTTAATAGTTCCAGTGTTTGTATTAATTGAAACAGTTTAACCCTTTTAACATGTTTCATAGCAAACCTGCACTTTGTATGCAATCTTATTGTTACAGTTCAATTACTGAGGTGATGTGATTTATCTTGACAATAGAATGTCAGAATTTATCTGAATTTATCTTGACAATAGAATGTCGGAATTTAATACCATAATCCATGATGAAAACTGCCAAAAATGGAAATTTATCTTAGTTCGCAATTACAAAATGCTTTTGTATAGGCCTCTCGAAGATTAGGTACATCAAATTGAGACTTTATAAATTGAGTGTATGTATTAGCAATCTCCCAAATTGTTCAATGGTCTCCAAACCTTGTCAATTTTTTATTTTTATTTTAACTCAAATATGTATAGTATAGGCATATCATTGGTTGTGTGATTTTTTTTTTCCTTAAATGCTTCTACGACCAAAAGAGACAAGTTTTAGATGAAAATGGGGTCTTATGGGCCTTTTTGACACAATGGTAGGTTCTTTAGACCTGAAAATACCCCAAAAACTAGTCGATTGCCTTAAGTTACAAACAAATTCTTGTTTGTGAGCATGCTTCTTGATCTCCAATTTTGGTGGAATGAAAGATAATATTGAATTTCTCAAGCCTTTTGGATGCTTCGAAACCACAAAAAAAAAGCTACATTGATCATTCAAATGCTGTAGTGACTTGGATAAAAAAAGAAAACTAATTTTAAACTTTAGAAGTTAGTTTTTTCTTGTCAAATTGTTTTCAATTTTCAAATCATCCAAGGATGAAAGAGGAGTATATTTTGTTATGACAAGATCAAAAATAAACTTAGAATCTTTTGAAACCATTGAAGCATGGGGACCCCTTCCCCCCCTCCAAAATCCCTATTTTTTCAAGATGCAATACTTAGGGGAAACATCCCCTTGCCGCACCACTTAGGGATGTCCTAGGGACTCCAAGGAGTCTCTTGACCATCTTGAGGATTCCTATGAGTCTTCCATGGCCCCCAATTAGAAACTCCAAATCTAAACAAAAGTGGTGAAATTATTGTGAAAATGTCATCCGTATTAAAGGTTTGGCAATGCCCCCTAACCTTGATGGGGGCTCTGCCCCAAACCCCCCCACAAGGGGCACTACCCATTGACCCCAAACTTCTACCCACCATTCTTATTGTTAATGCAATCGTTTCCATTTTTTTGATGTTGACTAGTTTAAGCACTTAGTATGCCAAAGTTTCATCTGCAATTCTTATACTTATTCTTAGTTTGTTCCCAAAGTTCCAAAACTCAACCACCATTGTTAATGTTCAAATTTCAATGCAATCATTGACATATTTTTAATGTTTATTGTAAAATTTACATAGTGTGGCAAAGTTTTATTTACAATTGTTATACTTATTCTATACACATCCTTTTATAATTAATTTTTTATGTTGTATATATATTTGCATCCCCCTATCGTCCCCAAACTTAAGCCCTTGGTATGTTAAGATATGAAAGCTCACAATAGTTTCATTTGATATGTTAATTGAGGAAAAACCTACAATATATAGCTTCCAAGATTCCAAACCCCTGAGGATCATGAAGAGGTAGAAAACCAAAAAAAGAAATTGCTTATCCAAGTTTCCAATTTTGTGATAAGGAAAAAGTAGAATCTCAATCAAAGAAGGAGAATGTGCAACTCATTATCTTATTCTACCTAAGTAAAAATATTACCTAATTAAGCTTTTAAATAGTGGAATATCACACTTAGGATAAAACATATCCAAGGTAAATAAAATATTACATTGATAGGCTTCTTTGGTTGCTCTAAAAGTGGTGCCTTATGAATTATGTTCTTGGATACTAAAGTTTCCAAATTCTGGGCACTCTTGATAGCTTCTTGTAGAGATTGTGATTCGAAGGCTTTAACAAAACCTTTCAATGGTTTCTGTTGATGTGTTTTTTATGCACTATGCAACACAAAATAAAATACTAATATTCTATCCTCTCTTGAACAAAATCCTCCCAAGTGCTAAACTATGTGATCAAATGGGATGACTCCAAGATTCCAATAGTCAGGTTTTGACTTTATATTGCAGATAGACTCAATGATTGTGATGTGATATCTTCTGGAATCTCAAGGGGGACTTACTTTTCTTGGGTCAAGACCTATCCATTCTCATGTTTCATGATTGATTTACACTCCATGATTTAGGTCATCCTTGAGCAACATCTCGACTTAGCCAAATTTTTTTTTTTGTACCCTAATTCTTTAATTTTGACCCCTTACTAGCATTGCCTTAGGTTTTATTGGAATTCTTGCTTCTCTTGCATGGGCACATTTCTAGGGTTCATTCGCACAAATTGCTCTTGATGAGCAAGCTAGTATCATGACCATGACTTAAACAAGATTTTAACTTAGTCAAATTATCTCCTCCAAACTTCTATGAGTTCATCAGCTTCATTCTTCATCATTTGGATGTCCTTTGTCATTGGAAGGTAATTCTTGACCACCATACCTCAATCTTGACCTATGCTACCCTAAAACCCTAGAACCTAGTCATGTTTACAATTGAGATCTTGGTGACTTGATCACTTAATACTGCTTAATCATGCAGGTCTCATCTAACTCCGACTCCAACACTTAAGCAAATCAACCCTAGCAACCAAGTACTTTGGGAAATATCTTGCAACTTGTCAACATGGGTAATGATGGAGGAATGGAAGGTGAGACCTATTGAGGTGAGAGAGAGAGAGAGGGTGAGAGGAAGAGATAATGACCTGGAGAGGGTAGAGAAAGAGAAGTAGAGAGGGAGAGAAGAAGAGAGGGATGGAGAAAGAGACTTAGAGAGGGGAGAGAGAAGAGAGATAGTAGAGAGGGATAGAGAAGAGAGATAGAAGAGAGATACCAATGTCAGTCTTTTTCTATATTTTTTTTTTCCGAGAACTTAGCCTATCGTCGGAATTCCGACTCGACAGGGTAAAATTCCGACAGAGGAGTGTCGTCGGATGCACAACATCCTCGTCGGAACTCTCCTGGAGGCCATCGTAGAGTTTCGAAGAGGATGCTGTGCATCCGATGACACTCCTCTATTAGAATTTTACCCTGTGCAGTTGAAATTCCAATGAAATTACGACGACCTCCAGGAGAGTTCCAATGAGGATGTTGTGCATCCGATGGCACTCCTCTATTAGAATTTTACCCTGTGGAGTTGGAATTCTGACGATAGGCCGAGATCGCGACGATATTCTTTCTGGGTATGAGCATCCATGGTGGTCGTTGTAAAGGTTGGAGGTGATGTTGGAATTGCGATGACCACAAGGATAGTCAGAACTTCTTTCAAAAAGTTTTCGACGACTTTTTTTGTTAGTAGTGCGACGAAATTTCGTCGGAATTCCGACGATTTGCATCTAATTTTTGACCCGAATGTACTAGTGGCAAAGACTAGCGAGAATGTGTTCCTGCAGTCATGAAGGGGGGAATCTACCAAAAAATGGCAGGATTGTTGGAGGAAAAGAAAAAGCATGGGATGGGGAGTCAAGAAGAAAGAGAATAGATAGAGAAAAAATCTTCGACATGTTGGTTTGCTTGGATACAGTGGGGTGTGGACATCTTAGTGAGCTGGGAGAGGTAATCGTCAGTTCTGCGGGTTGTTGATGGGTTTGGAATTGTGGAGTGGGCATGTATCAAAACTATTGGGCTAGGATACGATGCAGATGCCACACATATGATCACATATGGCCATGTTGATTGCACTAGTAGAGAGGTAGAGGAGAAACACATCAACCTTTCATCTACCTATAGGAGAGATGATGATAATGGATGAGGATTTCTATTGCATCCTCAGATTGTCGAACAGGGGTGTCTAGGTGACTATAGAGCAGCACCACCAAATTATGCAATCCAAAGATTGGTGAGAGAAAAGGTGTAGCTATGACATGGGAAGTTATCTTTAGATCAAGAACCACAACAAGCATCGTTAGATAAGAGGATTTATTTTTTTGTGTGTGCACTTGTGAGTGGCTTCATCTTACTAGATTGAGGCAGTCAGTCTATCATTTTTGGGATGATCTAGGTTTGTATAGATGTGGTAGATAGAGGTCAATCAATGGCCTAGGGCATACTAGTTTTGACAAAGTTGTACAGAGAGATCCACCAAATATGCTACCACCAGGGCTATAGTTTTGGGTACATGACTCTACTCCAGATATTGGCATGGGAGCACATTGTGGTGACCTGGCCAACAGGGAGGGCAGATCGAGCAATAGACCTACTAGGTTTGTATAGCTATAAGGATGGAAGGCATTACAAGGAGAATGAGGACATTGACTACTGGAGGGTTATTTTTGACAGATTGGATGCTACACATATCACATGGCAACCATATATGGGTTTAGCAGGAGGGCCAGAGGATTAGAGGCACATCCCTTATATGATTACCCCTATGTACATTATCAGCAAGTGAGAGCATGCTATAAAGAGATATAGACCTGATAGGGTCTTATGCTAGTTTGGGTTTGTACAAGACATACCAAAGGCTCCTCACACGTTCAGGATGATTACTAGTCAGTGAGCCACAAAGTTTGGGCCACTTTTGGAGGATAAGCGAGCCCTTATTGATTAGTGGACATGGAACCCAAGAGTAGGTGTTGCAAATCTAAGGGTTACAGATGCTTATGTAGCATGATAGATGCAACACAAGCCTACTATGATAGGTAGAGAAGGGTTGGCCCCACTAGGGAGTGGGAGGAGAGAGGCATGTGCCAAGGGTGTGATATTAGATGCATACCAATCAACTTGAGATAGAGTTGAGGCAACAACAATGATTATGTTGTGGAGGTCGAGAGGGATACTAGCAGCACCAACTATGTCAACCAAGAGGGGGAAATAGAGGGTAGGAGGGGATACAAGATCAAGAGGAAGGGATGCAGGGTCAGGAGGAGATAGGGCTTAGGCTATGGATGTGGATGCACATGTTTCTACACTAGAACCATCACAAGGATAGGGGAGGAGTACACTAAGACAAGTGTGATCTTATGGGTAGAGGAGAGAGGAAAGAGGAGAGGGGTCAGCAATGCCCCCAAATCAGGTTGCACGGATTCAGTTCCTTTAGAAGGTCATGTCGAGGGTAGAGGAGAGAGTCTGGATAGTCACCAATGAGAAAGATATGTTGGGATCCAAGAACACTGAGAGGCGGGGGGGGGTGAATCAGTGTTCTGCCAGAATGGACAATTTTCAACTTTCTAGACCATGCATATATAAATCGGTAAACAAATAAGCAAATAACAAGAAGCAAATAAACCATCCACATAAATGAACACCATAACACAAAGTTTATACATGGAAAACCTCAATGAGGAAAAACCATAGTGGGATTTGTGACCCACAATAACAGTTCACTGGCCATATGAAAAGATATTGCATATAATAGGAGCCTGCACTTGTAGGAAGGCACACTGCCTAGAGCATACTACTCATCACTAAAGAGCCTCACTAACTACAAGCTTTCTGCCAGTGTAAATTACTAAAAATGAACTCAAGAATGCATCTGCTATGCCAAATAGAGTTCCGGTTCTGGTTCTGCTCTATACCGGTTCATAAACTCTGAACTGCTACCAGAATCTCTTCTCCTCCAAGGATGTTTTCCAAGCTATCTATAGATCATTGCATGATATAGCATTCACATATAAAATGATCTCCATACATATATTTCGCATCATACAGTTCTGCTATATTCTCCTATATCATATGTCACATTCCTTACAAAAATAACCTAGCAGACTGACTTATATACCTATTACAAATGATATGCCTTATGTTGGCTTACAATACATTTACAAAAATATATTCAATGTCAGCCTTGACAATAATAATTACAAAATGATTTAATTAAATCCTCCTTGATGTCGGATTCCAAATAATTATTGATGTCGGTACCGGTGTCGGTGTCGGTGTAGCCCTGAATTCTCCAAAGTCGGTTTCGACTGGTATATGCCTCCTAGTGTCGGTTTATGACTTCCATCATATCTTGTTTCCATCAATGACAAAAAAATGAATCCAATGAGTGTCAATTGCCAACAAGATAGCCTCCAACAAGAGAGGGATACTATAGAGAAGACCAAGGTACAACTCCTAGAAGAGTGGGATAGACTGATCTAGGAGAGGGATGTAGTCATAGCTGCTAGAGATGTCATGAAGCATGCACAACACCAGATAGAGGAGATAGTTACTTGATATTAGAGGGAGAGAGATGAGGCACAATGTCAAGCTAAGGGCAGAGGTGAAGGAGAGGTCATACTAGCAGGGATGATTGAGTGACAACTGGCAGAGATAGAGGCACTCTCCCACTAGGTTGGATGGTATAGATCTCAGTATGAGAGATTTGTCCCTCTAGAGTAGAGAGAGACCTACACCATTCCAAAGGAACTAGCTCATCTCATAGTGGTAGATCAAGTGGAGGGATAGGGAGATCCAACTAAAGCATTGACAGATCAAGCAGGAGGATGAACACTCAGAGGAATAGACACAACATAGGCTTAACATCAAGATCCACACAGTGATCCTAGGGATAGGATCAAGGATAGGGACCCACAAGATAGGGATAAACCTAGTCTCCTTGGAGAATTTTGATGTAGCTTGATACAGATGAGATGGCTACTATTTTTGATGTATCATACATAGGTCTACTGATTCATACATATTGTATTGATTTTTTGCACCCCATGCAGTCTTTTGAGCATGTGAGGTGATCTCCATTTTCTTTATTCATGATTACTTAGAGATGTACCCTATTCTTTCATTCATGATGTACCATATGATGTATATATTGATACAATTATACATATATTCTTTGATAGACGTTCTGATATATATATGGTGGAGATTGATTCAGCCCCTCTATATGGAACTTTTATGTTTTGATGCATGTATGTATGGATGCATATGATATGATGTACTAACATGCTTATGATGCAAGATGTGATATTTAAGTATGAGACTTATGCTACATGATGTGATCATGTTATGAGATGAATTACATGTACTAGTGGATTTGTAATGCAGGATGTGATGTAATAATATGATGATCTATGTGATTTATTCTTATATGATTTAATATGGATGTATGCATAGAAATTATTAATGGATATGTATGACCTAGTGACATGATATGAATGATATATTATTATGATTATGTAGGATAGAATATATGTACTCATGTCATTTATGCTTTATGATGTATATATATGCATTATGTTCTGACCTATCCATGATGCAGGATGCGATGCACACATATGATTTATGTATGGATTTAATACTAACCTATCTATGATGCATGATGTGATGCATATGAAATATGATGAGATGCACGTACAGTGAATACAAGAAAAATATGATGATGAATGTAGAATGCTCCAAGTATATTCGATGAGGACATCATGATGGAAAGATAATAAAAGCACATGTTCACATTCCCAAATAAGGCCAATGAAGGAAAAGAACCAGGCAAATGCAATGCAAATGGAAAAATTCAAATGAAAGAATCACATTGCATGAGCATCTTTGGCACAAATTACCATCATAGTGAGAACTTGTTTGTTAGAGAATTGTATGTGATGCACCAGGGTACAAATAACCAAGGTGAATTTCACAGCCAATGCATATGACTAAGTCAAATAAATAGACACAAAACTTTAGTCTAGCACCACACGAAGTTACAATGAACTTTGCAAGAAATTATGCTAGAAAAACCACAAGCAAAGGGACATGCCCCAATGTAACATGAGATAAACGAGACCTCATGAGGGTACAACCAAGGACAAAAAATTTACCAGATAAAAAATAAAAACCATACAAAGATCAAACCCCAAGTTTTGTTATTCCTAGCACACCATGATATTAAAAATCGTGGTGACTAAGAGAAAATAAAACAAAGGTTCTTAAAAGATGAACAAATATAAAAAAAATCAAAATCAACACAAGTGTCTCAGATATCTTTTTCCGAAAAGAGGACTAATGGATGAGGATTTAATATTGTTTGACTAGAGAAAGGATACATCTTACGCAGACTGATGACTGGATGAGGAATCGATGGGACCGGTTGACAAAAAGGAACTTGATATGATCATGGTGACATAGATGCTTGAGGATAATTTTTGAAGAACCAGTGAATAGGATATGATCTTGACAACACAACCAATGCACATATATACAAATGGCAACACTATATACAAAGTCCTCGTATACATAACCCTAAAGAAGGGTGAAAGTAATATATAGGACAAAACCTACATTATATGCAAAGAACCAAGGCAAACTCTATACACACCTAGCTATGGACAAGAGATGATAGCATAGAAAACTGGGAGGTAAAATGAAAGGTGAGATGGATGAATGCAAAGTATGGAAGAGGAAATTCCAATAGAGAAGGATAGAAGCAAGAAATGGTATAAAGGATGTCGATGGTGGTGAGTAACGAAAGATACTACACTAGGATGAGGTGAACAAAAGGAGCTTAAGGATAATGGAACTACCCTTATATAAAACTCTTGTTTCTAGGCTTTCACTATATATACATTCTAAAGGAGCCATGAGAGGTGGTTTTAGCCATAGGATGATTTATTTTTCTTTACTATTTTACTTTTTTTTTATTTTTTATTTTTTCATTTTTTTTTTCAATTTTTTATTTTTTCAAAAAAAATTGGACTTTTTTGGTTTTAGATTGGTACACTACCACGGATTAGCCATAGAATTTATTCAAATGTAGGATATCTATGAGATCATTGAGAGGCCCCCCTTCTAGAGTGGATAGCCGATAGGCCCATGAACCATATTTTGTTGTGACTACATATGGGCCCAACCAATTGACTTTAAATTTTCCTTTCTTATCTCTATCCTGCTACTTCTATGGATTTTCTCAAAGCACTAGATAACCAACCTCGAATTCACGAGGATGCACATTTTTCTAAAATTATTTTTTGAGCCTAGTTTGATATACCTGTAAATGATCATATGCTTTCTAACATTGTTCATCAAGGAGATCTAGTTGAGATAGCCTTGCCACCCTGTAATCTTCATCAAAAATAAAATCTTTCAAGGATATGCACAAGGATAGAAACAAAACCTCAATTGGTAAGACTACTTCACACTATAGACAAGGGAGTATGGAGTAGCTCCTATGGGATTTTGAATACTAGTGCGATATGCCCAAAGGGTGAGATTGACATGGAGATTCTAATCACAACAATTTTCATTGACAACCTTTTTGAGGATACACAACAAAGTTTTGTTGGTTTCCTCAACCTGATCATTGCTTTGAGGATAGTACGAGGTAGACCAACGATATTGGATATGAAATTTGGAACAAATATCATGTATATGTTGATTCTTAAAAGGGGTTTCATTATCAATAATGATGGTAGAGGGAGCTCCATAGTAGCAACTTGGACACCAGTAGTAATAGTGAGAGGAATGGCTTCAACCCACTTGGTACAATACTCAATAGCTGCAATGATAAACTTATGTCCATTTGAGGAAGGAGGATGAATCTTACCAACAAGATCAAGGCCCCATGTAGAAAAAGGCCATGGTGTTGTGATAGGATGAAAATTTTGTGCTAGAACATGAATCAAGTCTCCATGCTGTTGACAAGAAAACCACATCTTGTCAAATTCACAACAATCATGCTCCATTGTGGGCCAATAGTATCTCCCTCTTAAGATTTGTTTGGCTAGAACATACCCACTTGTATGAGCACCACAATTTTTTTCGTGCCCTTCTTTTATTGTAGGATTAGCTTCATTAGAATCTATACATCTAGCAAGTATGTCATGATAGCCACGACGATATAGATTGTCTCCCATAAGTGTGAATCTGGCACAACAACGAATGAGGTTTTGACATTCATTTCTGGATATGTTGGGTGGAAGAGTACTATCCTTAAGGTAGGCATACATATCATGAAACTAGTGTGATTGAGGGTCAACAATGTTGCACACCATATCTGTATGTGATATTTCAAAAGTTGGCTAGAGACGTTGTTCAACCAAAAACTTATATCTACGACTATCTGACTCCATTGCAACCAATGAACCAATAGTACGCATTGCATTGGCTACCTTATTTTGTGCCATGGGCTCTGATCAAAGATAATGTTTTGGAAGTTCTTGAGATCATCAACCATTCTTTTGTATGGTAAGAGTTTTTCATCCTTAGTTTGGTACTCATCATTCACTTGCCTGACAACCAATTGTGAATCCTCGTAGACAAGAATATTTGTAATATTCCACTGGATAGTTATTTTAAGATTGGCAATGAGACCTTCATACTCAGCAATATTATTGGTACATGGGAAAGACAATTTGAATGATTTGGGAATGAGATCTCGTTGTGGAGTCACAAATAGGAACCCTCCCCTTGATCCATTCTATGTATGTGAACCATTAAAATAAAATTTACAAAGGGATTGTGTTGTGATTTCATAGACATACTCATTCATAAATTCTACAATTAATGGATGAGTATCCATCAGGGGTACTTTTGCCAGCTGGTTTGCAATAACCTATCCTTTGATGGCTTTTTGATCCACATAAT
The DNA here is from genome assembly GCF_030272615.1 of Cryptomeria japonica. NCBI lineage: Eukaryota > Viridiplantae > Streptophyta > Pinopsida > Cupressales > Cupressaceae > Cryptomeria > Cryptomeria japonica. The sequence continues at coordinate 649,571,335 of NC_081407.1, read as the reverse complement.
AAATATAAAACTCATTGAGCAGCATGACCCATTTAGCCATACGACCAGTAAGGGTTGTCTTTGATAATGGGTACTTTAAAGGACAAAATTTACAGATGAGATTAATAGTATGACTTAGCATGTAATCTTGGAGTTTTTGTTGACAAAAGACAATAGCTAGACAATATTTTTCCATAGGTGAGTGATTGAGCTCATATCATACCTAGGTTTGGTTGATGTAGTAAATGGTATGTTCTTTTCCCTAATCATCATGTTGGGTAAGGAGTGCTCCCACTGCAACTAGGGTAACTAAGATATACAGAACGAATATGGTCATCCTGGAATTGGTGGCATTAACACTGGGGAATCGACAAGATATTCTTTTATTTTGTCAAATACTTGCTGACATTGAGCATCCCATTTAAAATATACCTTTTCTAAGAAGATGTGTGAATGGTTAACATTTATTTGCAACTTCAGTAGTAAAGTGTCTAATAGATTGTAGCTTTCCTTGGAGACTACGTAGATTCTTCAATGTTTTAGGAGGAGACATTTCTACTATCGCTTTGACTTTCTTAGGATCAAATTTTATAGCACACCTAGAAACTATGAAGCCTAGGAATTTACCTTATGTAACTCCAAACACAAATTTTTTGGGATTGAGGCGTAACTTCTACTTAGCTAGACATTCAAAGATCTATTCAAGGATAGCTAGATGTTCTGCTCTGGTCTTGGATTTTCATAGTATGTCATCTACATAATCCTCCAATATCTTATGTATGAGATCATGTAATATTACCTTTTGGAAATTGACACTCATTGGATTCATATGTTGTCATTGATGGCAACAAGATTCTATAGAAGGCATATACCGATAGATACCGACATTGGAGGCATATACCAATAGATACCGGCATTGGAGTAATCAGGGTCATCGTCGGCACTGGCATCGACATCCAACACTTCAATGGAGCCGACATCAGTTTGGGATCCGAAAGGTTTTATCTGTAAAATAATTTTGTATAGGGCCAACATTGAATATCTTTTTGTAATGTATTATAATTCAACATAAGGCAAATTGTTTTTAAAGGGTATATAAGTTAGTTTATTAGGTCATTTTGTATAAGACAAGGAAGTAGAACTATGTGATGTGAAGGATATGTATGTAGGTCATTTGTATGCAAAAGTTATATCATGCAATGATTACTAGATGGTTTGTAAAACACTCTTGGAGGAAAGGAGATACCGGTAGAAGAGTTCAAGATTTATGAACCGGTACAGAACAGAGCTATAATCGAAACTCTTTTTGGTATTGCAGATGCATTTTGTGAGTTCACCATTACTGTTTTATCTCAGCAGAAGCTTGTAGTCAATGAGACTCTTTTGTGTTGAGAAGTGTGCTCTAGGCAATGTGTCTTCCTGCATGTGCAGGCCCCCATGCTATGTAATATCTTTCATATGGCCAGTGAATTGATATTGTGGGTCACGAATCCCACCATGATTTTTCCTCTTTAAGGTTTTCCATGTATAAATTCAGTTTGTTATGGTGTTCATTCATGTGGCTGGTTTATTTACTTCATGTTATATGTTTCTTCATTTACTGATTTATGTGTATGTTATAATAAGGTAAAATATTATATTACCGACAGAACACTGATTCACCCCCCCCCCCCCTCTCAGTGTTCTTGGATTCATTTTATTCCAACAATTGGTATTAGATTCTAGTACCTTGGAGGAAATCTAACAACGTGAGGAAGATCCTGAAACCAGAATCATTGAACATGGCTATGGAGAAGCAACTTGAGATGGCACTTGAGGAATATGATGTTGAAAGGTTGAAGACCTTAAAGTTGTGAGATGAATTGAATTCTGCTAATGAATTCAATCTTGTTCTGCAAGAAAGGTTATCATCTGCTCAAGCTAGGAGGAAGGAACTTTTGCAAAACTAGGATGATGAAGAGAAAAATTCACTTAAGCAACAATGTTAGAAGCTGAGTCAACATAACATGCTCATGAAGAATGAAATGCAAGCCCTGACTATGAGGATGTCAAAAGATATTGAGGATAGAAAGAAGGAAGAAAATCTTGTTGTATCTCTGGAAAAAAAATCTGAAGAATGTGGCAGATTGGCTCATGAGAATGATATGTTGAGAACTGATTTGGTACAATCCTAGAATAATGAATAAGAGCTTGAAAGACAAATAATAAATCTAAGAGATGATCTAACTACTGCAAGCGAGTATAAAGAAAAATTCAAGATTAGTGTTACACAGTGGGATGACTTATTGAAAAGACAAAGGTAGAGTGAAGATTCTAGAGGACTTGGAATTGTACAAGGCGAAAGATCTAGTACTACAAATGAAGATCAGACAACCAGTATGCAGAACTCATCAGACTAGAGGAAACCAATAAGGCAATCTAATTCTTACAAATTCAATAGTAGATGCTTTATTTGTAATAAATTTAGGCATATGGCTAAACAATTTAGAAATAGAGAAAATCAAAACTACAATTATGTTCCCGGTCAATGCACAAATTGCAAGAAATATTGTCATAAGTCAGAAGATTGCAGAATGAATGTTAAGTGTCATACATGTGGAAAGTTTGGACATTTGGCTAATTAATGCAGGTCAAAAAATGACACCGGATATGTCAAAGCAATTCAAAAGAACAATGTTACATGCTATGAATGCAACAAAATAGGTCATATTACTAAGTATTGTAGAAGAAAGACTAAACCGGTCAGCAATGTTAAAACAAATGAGAAAGGAAAGCAGAAGGTAGATGAAATACAACAAGATCACACCAAGAGATGGGTTAGAAAGTATGAAGAATCAAGTGGAGATGCAACTACATCGGTAACTACACTAGTAACTCCGCTGGTAGAACAGAGAATTCTTGCACCAATAGGAAATTCAACTGGTTACTGAGGCATACACCTTAGGGGTTGGAAAATTCATTGCAAATATTTCACATTCCTCAGAAGAGATCTGGAAGAGATTTTAAGAGTGGTATTGATCATTGATGGAGGTTTATCTGACATAAAACTTTGAAACCGACATCCGGTAGGGCACACCGCTAAGCATTTATGACAGTGAAGGATTAGGGTTTACTCACTGATAAAAATGGAAAATGGACTCATTTTCACTCACCCAGCACTCAAGCAAACTAGAGAGAAGCAAAGGCAAATCATAGGCAATGAAGAGCGAGCAAAGGCATTCTAAAGGATTTCTAGTAGTTATTTGATAAGTGATCAAGATCTTCAAACCGATGATCATTTTCCTGGTATTTCTTTGAAATGGCATCCAGATCATCATCTACTCCTACTTTCATTGTGAACCCATTGTTGTTGAGGTTAAGGATAGGCTTAGACCTATTTTCAAGGAAGTTCCTCAAATTCAATGAAGGAAGACTCTACTGGTGCATTTTTTGAGGGTTCCTTAGGCACTGAGGAAATCAAGGGAATGTATCAATTTGTGATACTAGGCAGCTCCAGAACAATCAAGCCGGAATATCAAATCATTGAAGACCTAGGGTTAACTGAAATCTTGTATATACCAGAATTCAAGGATGAAGTGATTAGATATGTTCTAAGAAGGGTCCATAATGAATTCATCTGGTTGGACCAGCCTCACATGATCACCAAAGAAGCAATTCAGGCGATCACCAGCTTAACCAAAGCTGGATAGGAACCGAGGAAGAAGATCTCCAACACTGAGGTTGAAAAGCTCACTAGAACAACTCATGATGGAAGGTCGATGAGGGTTAGCACCATTAAAGATATAGATGTGAAATTTGCCAGCATGATCATCAGCTACAAGGTAACTCAATCAAGTCGATTGAACTCTGTTGCCAGTTCCTCTATCCATGATGCATATCAAATGATAAAAAATAATGGAAAGTATGATTTGTGTGAATGGTTAAGAAGTGAATTAATATTAAATCTTGGCAAAATCAAAGGTGTTAAGAAAGGAACATTCTGGTTTGGCAATCTTATTATTTTCTTAATGTTGTATTTCATGAATGAGCTACCGGGTTTGGGAAAGAAACGTTGGGCTCATGACATACTGGTAGGTATGTAGATCAAAGATGAAATCACCGGTCTTATTAGTAACATGGATGAGAAGCTTTGGGGCTTCTTTAAAACTTTTCAAGAGAATATGAGACTGAGGGAGAGAATCTCCAAACACATTGTGGAGAAATACTCCACTAATATTTGCTTCATGGTAAAAACAGATGAAACTATCATGGAAGTAGTGGAACCTAGAACAATATGGGTCACTAAATTGGGCTATGAAGTTGATGATAGCATCTTGGAACTATATGCTAAAATGATTATTGATGCTCCTTTGGATGACAAGGCTGAACACTTTGGCACTGCAGAGGAGTAGGCTCTCAAGGTTAAAATTGGTTCCAACAAGAAAAGAAGGGAAAAGAAAATAGACAAAATATCTGCATTTTTTCAAAATACAATTCACTGGATAGATACAGAACTAGGTTCTCAATCTAAACCGGTAGTGGCTAGTGCTCCTAAGGTAAAGAGGTCTGAGACTTTCATATCTTCTATCACTTCTAACTCTGATCAAGAGGATAATCAACCTCTTGCATTCAGAAGGGTATAGAGGAAGAAAGTTGACAAGCCTCCGATAGAAGAGAAGAAGGTGGAGCCAAGGAGGAAGCTAGTAAGAAAGGTAACAACAACATCCACACCTCTGGCAAGGAAACCTACTCAGAAGAGGAAGCTTGCTCCATCCGCTCCTGCAACCCCCAACAAGAAGAGTAAGAGTGATGAAGCAACTGAATTTGGTAATATGACTTGTGCAAAGTTAATAGATGAGGTAACTAAAGATGGAATGTTGAAAAATGTGTCAAAATTATATGAGCATTTAGATGATAATGAGAAAAATGAAATGGAAGAAGCAATTTTGTTACATTTAGACATATATAAGAAGGCTTTGGTAGAGATTTTGAAGGAAATTCCTTTATCATTGTATAATAAGTTAGATGCAAGGAGATTAGATGCAACCAAGAGGGACAAAGAGATTAAAGAAGTTGAACTTTTGAGTATGTGTGGTTCTATAAATAATGAGGAAATGAAAAGATGTATAGAAGTTACAAATAAAACAATCTTTAGCAGCAAACCCTAGAAAATAAGCCTAATGATGGGTAGAGTCAATGAAATAATAAATGAGAATGGAGATAGTTGGGCTAAATTCTTCCAAAAGAATCTTGATTTTCTTACTTCTCAAGAAGAATTTGCTAAGGTGACAACTCCCACGATTCCGGACAAATCTAAAGGGAAAGGAATTTTGGGAAGTTCAGATCAAATTTTGAGTGAACCGGTAGTAAAACCTAAAATTGATGAGAGTGTATAGGATAAACAAACAGAGACAACATTTGTACAGTCCAAGCAAGGTAATATAGGTAATTGATAGGATACTAACAATATTGTGGATATTAATCCACCGGCAGTAACATATACTACACCAAGTGGCGAAGCCACTGGTGCAAAAGAGGATGAGAAAAGGGATACACTGGGAGAGGATAAGGAAAAGGAGACTAAATCGATAGTTGATTCCTCAACAAAATTTTTGGTGATTGACACTTCTGAATTTGAGAAGAAATCAATCACAAAGATGACTCCCACAGAGATAATGATGATGGCTACTCAAAAGATAATGAAGGAGGGATCTACAGACAAAGGAATAATAGATCAGTCAATAATAGTTTTGCACAAATTGATTCCTGAATGTATGATTGAAAATGAAGCAAGCCCTTCTGGAAAGCTTAAGGCATTGACAAAGCACATATTTAAAAACTTTCAATCATTACAACAGATTTCCGACTGGAAAGCACTTGAAAGATTTACTTTGGCTAAGAAAGCCGCTTTTGACCAGATTTTTGAGATAGAGAAGAGGGAGATTGAAGAGAAACTTATACTTGTTGGAAATCATTTGAAACAATGTACTAACATCTACAGGGTCTGTTGTAATCTAGAGATTCTTACAACACATGTAGATAAGAGGATAAATGAGTTACATGAAAAGATTGCTGACATTGCTAATTCTTTTGATGGATTGACTTCACTTACAACATCTATTGATGGACAAATTTTGACTTTGGGGAACCAAATTTTTTCTTTTGAAAAGGAAAGAGACAAGATCATTCAGAGAGCAAGGAGTCTCAGAGGTTTGGTGAGTCCAAGATTGGATGCACTTGGTGTACATAAGAGGGAATGCATGGATATGCTTGCGAAGCCCACACCGATAGAAGTCACTGAGAAAGAATCACTTGCACATTTACTAAGTGGACTTGTATCTATATCTAAAACATTCAAAACTGGTTAAGATACCTATACATAGTTGCTAGAGAAATCTTATTTGGAAATCTTGAAATTAGTCAAGCTCCGGTAAAGTATTCTGTAATTATTCTTTCAATTCTTTCACCAATCTTTGGCATTGATGCCAAAGGGGGAGTATATGTATGTGAAGAATATGTATATGTATATAATCCTAGGGGGAGGATATCTGATAGAGTATATTGCAAACACAGTCAATCAGCTCAGGGGGAAAATGTTTAATGTTTCAATTGAATCGATAGGGAATCCATTTTTCACATGAGTGTTGCCATTAATGCCAAAGGGGGAGATTGTTGGCAATTGACACTTATTGGATTCATATGTTGTCATTGATGGCAACAAGATTCTGTAGAAGGCATATATCGGTAGATACTGGCATTGGAGGCATATACCGGCATTGGAATAATCAGGGTCATCATCGACACGGGCACCGACATCCAATAGTTTAGTGGAGCCGACATCAGTTTGGGATCTGAAAGGTTTTATTTGTAAAATCATTTTGTATAGGGATGACATTTAATATCCTTTTGTAATGTATTATGAGCTGACATAAGGCATATTTTTTTATAAAGGGTATATAAGTTAGTTTATTAGGTCATTTTGTATAAGACAAGGAAGTAGAACTATGTGATGTGAAGGATATGTATGTAGGTCATTTGTATATGAAATTTATATCATGCAATGATCAATAGATGGTTTGTAAAGAATTATTGGAGGAAAGGAGATACACGTAGAAGGGTTCAGGGTTTATGAGCCGGTATAGAACAAAGCTATAACCAGAACCCTTTTTGGCATTGCATATGCATTTTGTGAGTTCACCATTATTGGTTTATCTTAGTAGAAGCTTGTAGTCAATGAAACTCTTTTGTATTGAGTAGTGTGCCTTCCTGCATGTGCAGGTGCCCATGCTATGTAATATCTTTCATATGGCCAGTGAATTGATATTGTGGGTCACAAATCCCATCGTGATTTTTCCTCTTTGAGGTTTTCCACGTAGAGATTTAGTTTGTTATGGTGTTCATTCATGTGGCTGGTTTATTTACTTCATGTTATATGTTTCTTCATTTATCAGTTTATATGTGTATGTTGTAATAAGGTAAAATCTTATATTACCGGCAGAGTATTGATTCACCCCCCCTCTCAGTGTTCTTGGATTCATTGTATTCCAACATTACCATCATGGTGCGATGATATGTGGTACCTGCATTCTTGAGACCAAAGAGCATTTCATGTCCTATTGTCAAATAAACAAGAATATCAATGTTGGGAAGTGGAAAATCATCTTTGGGACATGCTTTGTTGAGATCTCTGAAATATGTACAAACTCATATGGCCTCATTGGTTTTATACATAGATACCATGTTGGAGATACAATCTGAGTAATCAATTGGTTGGATGAACTTGACTTCCAATAATTTTTCCAACTCTGGCTTGACCAATAATGCAATTCAAGGATGCATCTTTCAAAGATTTTGTTTGACAGGCTTAACATTTGGATCAATGGCCAAGTGATGTACTTCAAGCTTGGGATCAATCCCAAGCATGGCTGCATAAGACCATGCAAATTTGATGGGCCACTTGTGAAGGATTTGGAAGAAAACTTGGAACTCTCCGTTAGACAAGGAGGTTGCCATATAAGTGATTTGGGGATTTTTTACATTACCCAAATTGAATTTTCTTGTTTCATCAATGAGAATTGGATATTTATCAATAAATTGTATGTCAATGAGAGTAAGAGGGGATTTTGCATCTTCTAGTGCCTCAGAAAGATTTTCATTAGAAGATACACCCTTTATTTTTACTTTTTAGGATTTGTAGGTGCCTCAGAAAGGTTTTCACTAGTAGACACTTGATATTTTGTTTCTTTTTCACTTTTGTGACTAAGTATCCCCTCTTACCCAAAGTATCCTTGAGGGTCCAACTTATATACTGTGTTTTGAGCTGGATGATTGTAGGGTGCACACTCAATTGCCCCTAAAAAGTGTAGGAGTGTTACATCATTATGGAATGTATCAAGATGTGCAACAGTTTGACCCCAATCAATGAGTTTGGGATGATGAGGTGGAAGGTCAATTAAGAGAATAGATGTGTCAAAGAGGGTGGATGTGCCAGAGGTTGAAGAGCTATCCATATCATCGTATGCTTGTTTGACAACCTCATTGGGTATGTCTTTGATATCAACTGAAACATTTTCATTATTTCTAGAAGTGCCTATTGAAGTTGAGGCTTCATGAGAAGAATGTCCAAAGCCAAGCCCTTGATGGTGAACATCAAGAACTGGGTCAATAGGCCTTTTGATTCAATATTCTTATTGTCCTAATCCTTCACCTTGGTAGCCAATTTGTGAGCTACTGGGTACTTATCTTTGAAGTGGTTAAGGCAAGTATCACTATCCATGATAACATCTTTGGAAAGCCATTGGTTGATATCTCCTTCTATAACCGCATGATTGAGATCACCATGAGACTGGAAAGTAGTGGTGCCACACATTCTAACCACGATTTCTTTCTTTTTCTACTCTTTCATAGGTTTCCCATGAGTATGAGGATCTAAGGGTAGTGCACCCACTGCAAGGGTTCCTTGTAAAGCATATTCACCACAACCGACATTGTTGATCTTAAGCTTGGAAAATGTGGATGAGATAGAAGTTTTTTCTTTGACAATGGTAAGTATGGAATCAGAATCAACATATGAGGATGATGGAGTATCTTGAGGGATTTTGATGATGATGCTTGGACAATGATGCAAATATGGTGAAGATGCCTCAAGAGCATGAAAATACTCAAATGGTTGACCATGAATGGTAATCTCACAGCCTTGATATCAAAATTTGAGATATTGATGGTAAGTGGATGACATGAATTGCATGGCATGAATCCATGGGCGACCAAGGAGGATGTTAAATGGAAGATCGATATCAATGACGTGGCAAAGCGTGTCTTAAGTTACGGGGCCCACTTGAATTGGAAGATTTATCATCCCCACTAAGATTCTCTTTGCATTATCATATGCCTTGATAGTGATGCATTAGCTATGCAAATCTGTGATAGTGTACCCGACTTTCATAACAAATTTCAATATACAAAGATTTAGGGTAGAGTCATTATCGATCAAAACTTGCTTTACTTTGTAATGCTTGATAATGACCTCAATATTAAGCATGCAGATGTGATTAGGTTCAAGAACCATAGCATCAGATTAGGTAAAGATGAGATGGTATGTGGTAGATAAATATGCTATCAAAGGTTGGAACTATGTAGGATCTATGTTATTGGGAATATGAGTCTCTTGCAATGCACGGTTAAGAATCTCCTAATGAGTAGGTGAAGCTTTAATAAATCTAAAATGGAGATTTGTGTGGGGGTCTTTCCTAATTTTCAAGAATTTTGTATTACGTAGACACAAGAACTTGTGGTCTAGTAGGAGTTGAAGCTCCATGGATAATCATGCAATCTCTTCTAGTGGTTGCAAAACATTGAGTATAAGCTCCTTTTACACGAATCATGTTGACATGAACTTCTAACTGGGTAATGCAACCAATCATATTACCATAGTCAAATAGGACATTGCTATAGATGATGTTATTTGTGTCCGAAAATTAGAGGAATTGATTATGTGTTGCATTTATGTTTTGTCATTGATGGCAACATCGGCTATTTTGGTTGTTTACTAGTTTTCGGTAGATTCCGGTAGAGCAGTTGGATTATGATATTGATCCAATATGCTCTGGTATGCTTTGGTTTGTGGAATTAGTTTGGATATGTCATTCATGCTATTTAGATGCATATCATGATCAGTTGGTTTGGGATTTGATGACTTGGGAGCTATCATTTGTTCTAGTAAGCCTTTTGGTCACCGGTAAGGGTTTTACCACCAGAGCTTTGTTGAAGATCTTTTGACGCACTTGATAAGTGATGTTAGTGTGGCTTCTAGATGGCTTTTGGGATGTTATTAGTTATCTTGTTCATGTTCCCATTGATTGGTGGTGTTGCATTTATGACCAGACCTAATGCTATCTTATTTTGCTAGGTTATGGACCGGTTTATGTAATGTGTTGGTGGATGATCCCGATGCGTTACCGGTTGGATCTATGGATTGGATTATGTTGTTTCGATATTAGGACAACTTGGTTGATCATTGGATTGTGGATTTATGTTATTAATTTATTGTATTATCTTTTAGGAGGCCAACCTAATTGTTTAGGTCCCAGGCTGGTATAAATATGATGTAATATCTCTTTGTAGATCATGGGTCTATGGTTTAGGGGTTATGCAATTATCTGTGTGCGAATAAGGTTGTAATCATATGCAAAGGTTTTGGTCAATCATAGGTGATCGCATTGGGTTGGTGAAAGAGGTTTAAGTCCTCTGGAACTAAGCTTAACCAAAACTATACTTAGGCATAGGAGATTTTATTCTTGCAGTTCACTCTTCTTTTCGGATTGTAGTATGGATTTATTCTATAGTCAACGAGGCTCCTTTTGTGATGAGAAGTATGCTCTAGGCTGTTAGCCTTCCTACATGTACAGACCCCTTTTTTTGTAATCACATACATACTATAGAAGTATTATCTGACTGTGCATAGGCGTCCGACCATGGTTTTTCCCTTTACCGGGTTTTCCACGTACAAATCTTGGTGTTATCTTTTGTGGATGGTTGGTAAATGTTTTGTGGTTTATATTTGTTCTTAACTGTTATATCTACTATTTTGGTATTTGGTTTATGTATTCTGATAATAAGGTTTTAATGCTTAAAGATCTATAATCTATCGAGAACTGATTCACCCCCCCCCCCCTTTCAGTTGTCCATCGGTTATCTGAGTTTTCTAACAATTGGTATCAGAGCCTGGTTCTCTCTGCAGAAGCTTAACCACTTGAGGAAGATCTTATGGCATCTAATAGTTCAAGTTCATCTGGAGCTGTTTTCCAAAGAGAAATTCCTAGGCTTGATGGTGTTAGCACATATTTTTACAAAATATTTTTATGCTATATATGGATGATTTTGCATATAGTTTCATCATAGGAGCATTTATTGCTAGATTGTATGTGCAGGTGATATGTTGTAGTGTCTTCATGAGAAGCCATCACTTGGGCATATTCAAGGGAAGTGTTGAGTATGATGGCATTCTGGCAATCCTCATCTTCAAAATTAATTTCATTACATAAGCACTTTTTGGAAGGTCAGCATAGGGCAGAGTTGAGAGCATGTTTAGAGATGTAAATAGTGTGGGAGAAATATTTTAGTATGGTTATTAAAAGCTACATCCATGGAGAGGGGCTTCTTTTGTAAGAAATGCAAAAAAATTTCTTATCGGCATGAGTTACCCCGATGAGATCACACAAGGAGAAAGGAGTAACTCATGCTGACGGTGTTTCCTAAAGTGTGAGCGGCGGGAAAAGGTGCGACTAAGTTGAAATCCATCAGGGCGAGTTATGGAAATGATATGATAGGAAGTTAGAGTTACTGGAGTAACACATACTATAGACAACGAAGAAAAAATGTTATCCCGATACCCGATGGGGTTATCAGTAGAATTTTCGATAACTGATGGGGCAGTGTATTTATACCAATGTCATCAGGTCATCAAGAAGTCCTAAATTATGTCACCTCGATACTCGATGGACTAAGTGGAGAGGGCAACTATATCAGAGAGAGTTTCTCTGATAAAGTGGTACCAAGCAAGAAAGTGAGTAAGACTCATCGGGATAACATACATTATTGAGGAGATGCATTTTGGGTTATCCAGATGCCTGATAAGGAAGATGAGCTCGTCACAATGAAGTGACTACATCGGGAAAACCTACGTCAATATACCAACGAAACCCGATAAGGAGACTAAGGTGCAAGAAGACTCATCGGGATAGCTCACGCTATCGGAGAAACATTTATAGAGTTGTGTCAATGCTCGATGGGCATAACGCCATAGAGGGTGGATCTATCAGAGAGACTATAACTATCGGAAGCAAGGAAAATACTCTACGCTGACGCCTGATGAAGCAATTGGTGAAAGTTACGCCGATCAAAATGAAAGTTAGATGTCATGGGACCATCGGATGAAGTATTAAGTGACTTCATTCTGAAGGCCAATGGAACGACTGGAGGAATAAATAGAAGGAGGTTTCATCGGAGAGACATACCCCGATGTGACATAAAGAAAAGTTGACTAATAGAAAGGAAAGGTGGATCCATTGGGATAAGTCAAGCCCTAAGGAAAAAAGTGAAATGGTTGGGGAGAGATCCAATGGATTGATCAGAGTGACCTATATCGATCAAAAAGACAAAAAAGTCATTGAAGGAATGCAAAGTACGGGTGGTGCCAAGTAATTGAATTATCGAGTAGGGTTACACCGATTAGCCATTAGAATGTCTGATACGACAACCATTATTTAATACTTGTGATCAAGTGGGTTGGATCTACATGAAGAAAATCTGATGAGTTTTTTATCCTTACAGACTCTAACCATTGCATATCGAGCATAAAGAAAGAGTTTTTGTGCCAAAATTATTCATAGTGTTTTCAACCATCAACATTGAAGTTGTAGAAAACAAGAGCGGGTAATTTGAAAGTTCAGGCATTTAATCATGGAGGCTTCTGGTTCATAAGGGAAAAGGAAATACATAGATATTTCAGACACACAGTCTGCTAAATCAAAAAGGACAAAGTCTATAAAGGGTGTGCAAAAGCAAAAAATAAATTAGGACATGAATGACCAAATGGAGTCATCTGGTGCTAAGTCAAGGAGGGCTAAAGCTTATTTGCCACCCAAAGATCAATTGGAGGACAAGTAAAAAGGGGTTGGAGATATCTAGACAACCATAAGGGGTCACAAATTGTTTCTATATCACCACCTGAGGCGGAACAAGGAGATGCCATTGTCGAACCCTTGGACGACAATTTTGGGTAGACTGGTGGTTCCCAAATATTTTTCTGAATCTCATATTATTGGAATTGCTTACCAGGAAGTACAACAAATAAGAAAGATGCATCCAATTGCCTAATGGGGATCCATTCATCTGGATATATGTCGGGTCTCTCCAGGAGGTTTTTGGCATGTCTTATGAGCCCTACATTCTCCTATCCTTTACAGACCTAGAAGGAGAGTATACCCAAATGGACACCACTCACATAGTGTGGAAGTTAGCAATTCACAAAAAAGAGAAGGGAGGACTCAAAAAGCATGATGGTCCTCCTTTTGAAAGTACTATGTTCAGACAATACTTACAGTACACATATTGGGCATGTGGCCAGGTCTACGGGGAAGAAATTCCTGAAGTTACAAGAATAGGCCCATTGGTTTTGGCTGCAAACATTCAAATGCATGAGCCAAGGCCATTTGATTATGCAACTTATTTGGCAGAGAAGCTGCATGGAGGATTTTTGAGTTTGCAAACAGAGCCTAACCCTACTTTCAAATTTTACTCACTGCTAATGCACATGATTTTGTTTCATGGGCAGATGAAAGGTTTGTGGCCAGAAGAATTAAAGGTGACTTCCAGGAACAAAGAGGGATAGGACCAACCAATTCAATTATGGGTATCCCTGTGGGACTCAAGGTTTGACAAATCACACTATGTGTTGTTTAAGGAATATTTTGTCAAGCCCTTGTATAGATTGTTTGGAGTGGAATGTGATGGGTCTATCTCACTAGCGATTATGAGATTCTTGAGACCACATACTTTTGGAGACACTAGGGTCAACCACAATTGGGGTGACTGGTTTGTATGTCAAAATTTCACTTTTTTCAGGGTTTATGGTTTTGAGGGTGTTCCATATATGTTGCCTACATTAGTTCTTGACATGATTGGCTTTTTAGAGATTGTTAGGAAACTTAGTATGTCAAATGCCAAGCATTTGGGTGGTGCACACAAGTAGGTATTTATGCCCGACACTTTGCATTTTGGAGACTTCACCATTGTATCTACCAAGGCTTATGAGATGATAGAAAAGAAGCTGGTAGAGGAGTACAATTTTTATGGACACCATGCTTGAAAAAATTATGATCCAGAGGGGTATATCTACCACTACAGGAAGAGCCAGAACCTAGGAGAATATTTGCATATACCCATGGAGGCTAAATATTTATTTAGAAACAAGGAACGGGATGAAGCTGATGCAATCTTAGAGGAATTGAATAAAAAATTAGAAGAGCGGAAGCAGAGGCTTCAGGAACTAAAAGAAGAAGGATATTCTGAGAGTGGGTTTGATGAGAATATAGTTGTATCAACCCTCCGTACACCTGAATTAGAAGAAGTGGCAGAGAGCCAGGAGCAAGACATGGTGAGAATAAATGCCAACATAGATGTGACAATGGAAAAGCATGCAACTTTCATTCCAGATGAAGTTTTTGTACACTCCAAAGAGTTTAAGTCATTCTTGTACCATTACAAAGGGAAAAACTTGAGGGAAAGCATCCCAAATGTCACCCCAGAAAATGAAGCAGAGATGTTTAAAAAATTAAAAGAAGACAATGATGCAGAAGTGACCACAATGACACCATAGAGAGGAAGACAACTTCTCAGTGAGGCAGGCATCATTTTGTTCCCAGGATGGAACTTAAGTGCTTCTTTCATTTTTGACAGCTTGTTGCATTTTGATAGAAAGGATGTAAAGTTAGACATACAAGGTGTTAATGTCATTTTTATTGGATTGAGATATGATCCAAATGAAGAGGAAATGTTACTTTGGGCCCTATACCCACCAAATAAAAGAACCAAGATTATAGATGTAGATAAGGAATTTGGGCACATGATTAAGTTGAAAGTGGGAGACCTTAATCCAATTGTCACTGTAGATTTGGGGATTGACATTGAAAAACTGAATAAGGCCCAAATGTAGTGGGTGTTAAAAGAGGGTAAAAAATACGAGAATTTATATGAAGACTTGTTGAAAAGTCATGGTCATGAAGTACCATAGATAACTGATACTGGTGTGCAATGGAAAAAGAAATATGAAGATCAAATGAAAGAAAACATTAAGCTAAGAAGGAAAATCAGGACTGTCAGGGTAGATGTTGCTTGTGTTTTGTTGACAAATAGGTTTGAGCATTTGTTGGAAGTTCTCAAAGAATTCTGGACAAATTGTCAGAAGACCCAGGATAATATGGCTTCTCATGAAAGTACTTTGAAATGGCTGAAGGCATTGTTGAAAGAGAAGAGTGCCAATGAGAAAATTATTGAGAAGATCCATAGAAGGTTGAACAAGCATAAGAAATTTGGTGTAGACATTAAGCAGGAATTTACCGATTGTAAAGATATTGTTAGGTATGGTGTACCTGATATTGTGGATGATGCAGAGTAGTTAAAGGACAAAGGGATTTGGATTGCAGAATGTCAGAATGCACTTAACACATCCCTTAATGTTGCCCGGGTAGATGTTTTGGATATGAAAGAGACAGGTGAGAAGATGGAGAGATTGGTTACCATGGAGATCGTTGTCAGGGATATTGTATTTAACACCAACACTCACAAGGACAACAAGTTTTTGGAGCACATACAAAAGTGTGATACAATACTGGATGGCCAAAACTAATTTTTATTATATTTTTATGTCTCGTAGTTAAGCAGTTAGGTGTTAGGTTTTAGTTAAGTTTAGTTTAACAAGATGAAAGGGTGTGTCCTTTCATTTTTTTTTTATTAAGTATCATAGAACAATTACAAACTTATTACAAATACCAGCTCCTTTTGAGAAAGCTTATTGCAAATACTAGCTCCTTTCGAGCGCAAATACAAGCTCCTTTCGAGCACCAAACTAGAAACAACAATTGGAAGACCAAGGGTCACAACTTAGAAATCCACTTTAAACAATGTGACAAATACAACCAATGGAAGACCAAGAGTCACAACTTAGAATTCCACAAAGATGTCCCTCTTGGGAGTTGAACTTGGGTCTCCACATTGAGAAATCAATGCTTTAAACAACTAATCTCAACCCCCTGGACTTGTGTCCTTTCATTTGAATCCTTTGGCTCACATATATGTAGTGAGTCACTTTTGTATAATAAGAGAGATATTTCTGCCGCTGGCTGGGCTGCAAGTGTTATGTTTTAGAAAGGTCTAATAGGAATGAGGATTTTATTCTGCGCAAACTAAATATATTGGAGTATTTGTAAGTGCAATTTTTGTGTACATTCTTATTCAGAAGTTAATATACAAGGTTTCATATTTTTATCTTCAGATCATTGTGTATAATTTTGTGTTTGATGAAATCATATGTCCTCTTGATAAATCATTTGGATTTACTGTGTTGTGCCATCACATGATGTTGTATTGAATGTTAAAGTGGGTTTTATTGTTCATGAAACACATAATGAAACCTTCACAGTGATGGTCTTCTAATCGTCTCTTGAGATGATAGTGATTCTTGTCCACAAGGTTATTCATTAATTGTTAGATAAAGGTTCTTGTTTGTTATTAATCTTTGCTGAATAAGTTTTTATGCATTAGGTCCTTATCAAAGAAACAAATCTTCTAATTTCTATGAGTACTACTCTTATTCATAATGGCTTAAAGTCCAAACAGTAATATTTTACATAGCACAACTATATTCAAACTTATTTTACCAATTTAAAGGCATTCAATAAAAAGCACTTCTATAAGCATAGTTGCAGGAAAACCTTTTTGCCATCCCTGCAGTTGCTAGTTCCCATAATTTAAATTCACTCAAAAAAAACCTCTTTTGTGATTGAGAGTGTAAGGTACACCCACCTAAGTTTAGTGGAGCCTAAAGTGTAGAGGGATTTGGTCTTTGATGATCGTTGTTCGTTGGCCAAGGCTGATTGGATCAATTGAGGATTAGGCAAGTCTTTGGTTTCCTAATATGTGGTTTTGGGCACCAACAGATGGAATAAATTACAGAGTATGGAAGATTCAGATGGAGACTCATCTCAGATGTCTTGGTAAGGAGATTTGGGAGATCACTGAGAAAGGATATACACCTCACAATCCAGTATCTAGAAATCCTCCTTCGGTAGGCTTGGATAAGGACATTGAAAATCATTGTAGAGCTAGAGAAGCCTTTTTGTGTGCACTTTCTGATCAACAAATTATGGGACTAACTGACAAATCAACTGCAAAGGATATATGGGATAAATTGGAGACTTTGAATGAAGGTGACCCTACTGTTAAAATTTCTAAACTTGATGGTTACCGGGTGAGATATGAGAACATAAAGATGGAAGAAGATGAAAGGATTACTACTTTTATGGAGAGAGTTAATGAAATTGTTTTGGGAATTTAGTTTTGTGGTGGATCTCTGAGTGAAGCTGAAATAGCTTTTAAAGTATTGAGAGCTTTGCCACCAGCTTACAAGATGAAGGCTACTACAATTAATGAATTGAGAACAATGGTAAAAAAGTCTATTAATAGGGATACTTTGGTTGGGAAGTTATTTTCTTTTGAGCTTGAGGAATTGGGTCCTTCTGGAGTTGCAAGATCAGAACCTTCTCTTCATGCATCTACATCATCTACCGGTAAGAGTGATTAGAAAGCCTTATATGTTAAGGAACTGGAGGAAATGAAGAAATAAGATGAAGTGTTTGAGCAACTTGAAGCCTTATTTGCTAGAAGAGTACCTAAAGGTCCAGTAGGAAGTAAGTATGAAGGAAAATCACCTTTTAAATGTTTTCCATGTAATAAGATAGGTGATTTTGCATCTATATGTTTTGAAAGGAATTCAAGATTTGAGGAAAGAACTAGAAGATATTTTAGGCCTAACCATGATTATTAGAACAAGCATAAGTACATAAGGGACAAAGATAAAGCATGCTACAATGCGGATGAGGAAGGTGTGACTGATTCTGATGATGAACCGACACAAGTTTCAACTAGTTGATCCGACAATGGAAAGGAATGGGTATTCTTGGATATCAAAGAAGATGATCTGGTACCTAAAGAAAAGGCCCTTGCTACTAAATTTTAAGACAAGAATAAAGGAGTGGTGACAAGAATAAGGTTGGCAGCTGATGAGGTATCTTTAATTTCTCAAGTTGATCTGGCATCAGTAATTGGAGCATGTAAAGATGAATGTTGGATGAAAGCTATGGAAGAGGAATTAGATCTGATAGAAAAGAATAATACATGGACTTTAGTTCCCCGACCTAAAAATAAGAATGTTATTGGGACTTGATGCTCTGCAAAAAGGATTTTTGTTAGGATGACAAATACAAGAAATAAGCAAGAAAACAATTGTTAGTGTTAGAAATCATAATTTAAACAATAGCCTAATCAAGAATATCAAGAGAGACACTACACACAAAACATAGAGCTTAATGAAACTAAGAAATGCAATAAGACATCTCCAAATGCCCTCCACCATGTTTGTAGCTTCTCCTCCCTTGTTCCTCTCCTCTCCTCTCAAAGTTCCCAAATGAGTGTAGCTCTCAGTAGCTTTTTGCACTATTTTTTGGATGTCTTATGGAGGTTCAAGATTGCGAATAAAAGCTCATGAAAATGCAAACATCAACAAGCTAAAAATGAGATTATTATCTAATCTACTGTTGATTTTAGTCCAAAAGAGTAAACGTAAATGCTTATGCTAAATGCTCTCTAAAATTCACTATAGGTTAAATGCATACAAGTTTACAAGATCTAGATTATGAAGAAATGAGCTCTATTTATAGGTAAAATGGAGCAATGGATGGTTGAGATTGAGTAATCTCAACAAGGGTCAGGATTGAAGGGCTTATGATCCATCTAAGGGATTTCAACCCAATCCCAGGATGACAAATGTCAACAAGAGATGGGTTGAGAGGATAGGGAATAAGCATTAAATGCTTGATATGACTTTAGGGTTAACTTGGGAGGTAGGGTTAATGTTGAGTAGAAAGAATAAAGACATTATCCAATAAATAATGCCTTTGTCCAATGTATAAACTCTTGTGCAAGAGTTAGTGAGGATAACTATGGTCAAAGCAATAAATGCTTGAAGAGATCCATGAGTCAAATGGAGGTTGAGTTAGAGGGAAAGTCTCTAACCATGGGAGAAAGTGGATTTAACCATAAATGGTTATGTAAGAGCCATTAATGGTCATGTAAGAGACATTAGTGGTTTGGAAGACTTTAGGGGTTAGCTTGTTGAACACATAAAGCATTAAATAATTTTCAAAGACTTTGGAGTCTTTGAGAAGTGACTCCAAGTTGCTTAGGAATGTGAGAATATTTAGGAAATGGGATTAGGCTAATTAGGAATGGTTTAGAAGAGTCTAGAAGGGGATTTAGGATTGCAAGTGGGTTTGGTGGTTTAGGGAAAATAGGATTTAAATTAAAATAAAAATAATTTATTTCAACTTATGGTTGCAACTTGCATTTGTAGGAGAATGCAAGTGGGGGGGATTTAATGATTTAAATAATTGTTTTATTTATTTATTTAAAAGAGGAAAGGGGATTTAATTAAATAAATAAGACTTATTCATCTAATTGATTGTGAATTTGGTGTAATGAATTAATTAAAATCAACTGAATAATTTATTTAATTAATAGGAGAATGTTTGAGGATGAATTAATAAATGTTAATTTAATTAACTGTTGGCTAGTGGGTTTATTAATCAAATAAATAGTAAATATTCATTGAATTAAAATGGATAGATTTATGTGACTACATTTGCCCCTCTTTGAGATGGTGCGGTTTATCGCGTTGTTTCAAAGAAAGAAAAATAGGTGTGAAGAAATATGCCCCATAAATGTTAATTTAATGGGTGGTATGCTCCCTCGAGAGATGGGCCATTTTTTTTTGAAAAATTGGGCAATCTATCGAAAAAGAACGAGAATTGGTGGGGAGGTAGAAGGGAAGAATTTAGCAAGAATTTAGAATTTAGAATTTTTGATGTTTTATGATGTTTTTGGATTTTGTGAGACAGTTTTTGAATGTTTTTGAATTTTGTGAGATAGTTTTCGAATGTTTAACTCAATGAATCACACGTAATGCAGAATCCACTTCCATCAATAGGTTAAGGGCATTGCCCCCAGTTTAGACATGACTATGAAAAAGTGGGATGTAAGACACATGAAGTACTATCCTTGATTGCAGATCAATAACAAGCCATGGTTTGGCTGATGGATGAGTGGATGCAATGAATGTGATCACAACAAGTCTGAAAGATAATGGAGCCATAGCCTTTACGAGTGGTGCCTATTTTCTAGGTTTTCACCATTGCACTTACCCAAGGTGCCACCAGAGTGATTGTTCATCGTTTGGATGCATGATTTTTCTTTATTATTTTAATTTTTTTGTATTTTCTTCAGGACATTTATCTAAATGTCTTTGGTGTTTTTCCAATATGTATTAGATCCTGATGCTCTGTACAACTTATGTATGAAACCGTTTGAGGTGCATGTTGTTGATCGGATCTGCTAGCGGTTCTCCTTCTGAAGTAGCCAACTGATATGCCCCAAACCCAAATACAACAATGATAACATATGGACTCAACTAGTTTGATTCAAACTTTCCCTGATGTTCTTTGTTTGGTTGGTTATAAAGATTCTCTTGAAAAATAAGATCACCTACCTCAAATGTATGAGCTTTAACTCGGTGATTATAGCTTCTACTCATGTGCTGCTGATAGGCTTTGAGGTGGTTGTATGTAGCTTGTCGCCTTTCATCAAGCAGCTCTAAATCTTGGAGATGGGATATTCTGTATGCTTCATCATCTATGAGATTATGCACGGAAACCCATAGAGATGGTATCTCAACCTCAATAGGTAAGATAGCTTCTGCGCCATAGACCAGTGAGTAGGGAGTTGCACCTATAGGGGTTCGAATGGTAGTTTGATATGCCCATAGTGCTGGATTTAATTGAACGTGCTAATCACGACTGACATCATTCACTGTCTGCTTAAGGATTCTTAATATGTTCTTGTTCGATGTTTCGACCTGACTATTTCCTTGTGGGTAATAGGGAGTGGAAAAGCGATGTTGGATGTGAAACTTCTCACAAAGCTCATAGACATCTTGATTTTTAAAAGGAAGTCTGTTATCTATGATGATGGACATGGGTACACCATACTGATAGATGATGTAATTAAGGATGAATGAGGTGATCTGCTTGCGGGTGACTTGGGTAAGTGGAACAACTTCGATCCACTTTGTGAAGTATTCGGTGGCGGTAATAATGAATTTATGGCCGTTGGATGAAGATGGATTAATTTTACCCACAAGGTCAAGTCCCCATTGACAAAAGGGCCATGGTGTTTTAATTGTTTGCAATTTTTGTGTTGGTGCATGTATTAGGTCTCCATGAACTTGACATTTCTTGCATTTTATGACAAACTAGTAGGAGCCTTTTTCCATGGACGGCCAATAGTATCCAGCATGCATGATCTTCTTTGCTAGGGAAGGACCACTTGAGTGAGTCTCACAAATTCCTTCATTTACCTCTTCCAAGGCCTTTGTTGTCTCATTTTGTTCCAAACATCAAAGGAGAGTACCATCAAGACTACATCGATATAGGGTTTCAACAATGATGGTGTATCAAGCAGTTTGGCGAATGAAGGTTTTGTGTTGGTTATTCGATTGGTTAGGAGGAAGTGTATGATAGCAGAGGTACGTGTAGAACTCATCATACCATGGGGATTCAGAACCAGTAAGGTGACATATCATCTCAGATTCAGGGATATCATAAGAGGAAATCCAAAGTTGTTCTACCAAGAACTCGTAGCATGTTGAATTTTGTGGAAGATCTAGGAGAGATGGAATGGTAGCCATGGCATCAACAACTCAATTCTGATCTTTGGGTATCTGCTCAAAGGTGATAGTCATAAATGATGCTTTTAAACTATCCACCATTTTCTTGTACAACATGAGTTTATCATCCCTGGTTTGATATTCATCTGTGACTTGTCCGATGACCAGTTGGGAGTTGCCATATATTTGTAACTCTTTTAATTTCCATTGTATGGCTAGTGTGAGTCCTGTGATCAAGGCTTCATATTTTGGTATGTTGTTTGTACATGGAAAAGTTAGCCTATAGGACTTCGGGATGCTGTCACCTTGAGGTGTGATAAACAGAATGCCTGCCCCCGAGCCATGTCTAGTATAGGAACCATCAAAGTAGAGTTTCCATTGTTGTGCTGTTGTGATCATGAATATCTCTTCATCTAGAAAATTGGGAATAAGAGGATGATCGCCTATGAGGGGTGCATCATCCAACTGATTTGAAATAACTTGGCCCTTAATAGCCTTATGGTCCACATACTCGATGTCAAATTCACTCAGAATCATCACCCATTTGGCCAAGCAGCCTATCAATGTTGCTTTGTTGAGTAAGTACTTTAGTGGATCGATCTTTGCAATGAGTTGTAATTTATGTGTTAATAGGTAATGCCTCAGTTTAGTGGCTAACAAGATTACTACTAGGAAAGCTTTCTCAATAGGTGTGTAATTGAGTTCATAGCTGACTAGTGTGCGAGAGATATAGTATACAACACACTCTTTCCCTTCTGCATTATATTGTGCGAGTAGTATGCCCAATGCTGTATTAGTTGCTGAAATATAGAGCAATAGAGGCCTACTTGGATCTGGTGGGATCAACAATGGTGTATTCATGATATAGTCCTTAAGCATCTAGAATGCTTGCTGGCATCTGGCATCCCATTGAAAGTGGATGTTTTTATGTAACAGGTGTGTAAAGGGATGACACTTATCTGCTAGTTGTGTAATGAATCTTCGGATGGATTGTAGCCACCCTTGTAATGTTCTTAGCTGGCTGATGTTCTTTGGAGGTGGCATGTCCATGATTGCTTTAACCTTTGCTGGGTCAACCTCAATGCCTTTTCTTGAGACAATGTATCCTAGAAGCTTCCCTGAGGTTACTCCAAAGATACATTTCTTTGGGTTGAGTCGAACATGATATTGTTCTAATCTATCAATGATTTAATCTAATATTGCAAGATGACCTTCTCTTGTTAAGGATTTTGCCAGTAAGTCATCGACATAATCCTCCATTATGGTATACATCATATCATGAAAGATGGTTGTCATTGCTCTTTGATAGGTCACCCCTGTATTCTTTAGACCAAAAGGCATTACATTCCAATAGTATGTTCCCCATGGACATGTGAAGGCCGTCTTATGTTGATCCTCTAGTGCAATCTTTATCTAGTTGTACCCTGAAAAGCCATCCATAAGAGAAAGCATGGCATGTCCTATTGTTAGGTCCACGATCATGTCATTGTTTGGTAGGGGGAATTCATCCTTAGGACATGCCTTGTTTAGATCTTTGAAGTCAGTACAGATACAGATGCCCCCATTTGGTTTGGTGATAGGTACAATATTGGATATCCAATCTACATAATCAATTGGTCTAATAAAACCAACATCTAGAAGTTTCTTAAGTTCTGCTTTGACTAGTACCGCAATCTGAGGGTGCATCTTGCGAAGCTTTTGTTTGACAAGATTAGCTCCGTTTGCTATGGTGAGGTGATGCATGACTAAATCAGGATCAAGCCTAGGCATGTCCATATATGACCATGCAAAGTTGATCTGATGCTTCTAGAAGAACTCTACAAACTTAGGTTGTTCCTTTAGAGTTAAAAGTGATTCCAGATGTATGTGATGAAGATTTTCAAGAGTCCCCACGTTGAATTCTTTTGTTTCCTCAATAAGGATCGTTGATTATTCCTGATTTGTACTTGAGGGGAGGATGTCAAACCTTCCATCCTCAGGCGCCTTAGAGAGGTTTTGACCATTGGATATGCTCTTTCTTTTTACTTTTTGGGGATCAAACAGTGCCACAGTGTGGTTTTCACTAGAAGATCCATGTTTTATTGTTATATTTTTGTAGTTGAAAGGTTTGGCATCCACCTCGAAGTATGCTACGCTATTAAATTCAATGGCGAATCCAACTTTGTGATCCCCACTTGGTATTTTATCCCGTAATTCCAAAAAGTCAATGATCGCCTCATCATTTTGGAATTGGTCAAGGCATGGGGGATTATATTAGTTCCATTCGATGAGTTCAAGATGAATAATGGGCATTACCTCATCGATCAAGTTAAGTTCTTAAGATGTGTTAGTGAGGGTCAATACATTGTGGTGAAGGTCGTTGATGGTACTCTCCCTGACAGAATTAGGCATAGGATGTGATGTAGGGTCTGTGGAAGGTGTTGCCAATTCAGGAACCTGAGAGGTTTTAATCTATGCCTCTCTGTAAACAGGGATTTCTTTGTGAGGTGGAGGTAGTGATGCGTCTTCCTCATTTGAAGTATAGAGATGTACAGAATCAAGTTCCCACTCATGTAAGTCGGTCTCTGAATCGCTTTCCAGTATCCGATTACCATACCAAACTAGGATATCCTTTGAGTTAAGCACTGCAGGTGTGATCGGTTGATGCATCTTTGGAGATGGAATGGTTGGTGGTGTGGGGAGGTTTATTGGGATCAGTGAATCCGATACTGGGAGTATCGGTGTTGTTGAATCTGCTGGTTTTGATGGAATTGTCAGTGTTGTTGATACTACTGGGGGTTTTGATATTGCTAATGGTGTTGTTGATGCAGTTGCTACTGTTGATGGGGTTGTTGGTTTGATTGGTGGGATGATTGGTGTTGTGGATGGTATTTTTGGGATTTTCAGCCTCATTGGGGCAGTTGGTGTAGTTCTCGGTGTTGTTGATATAATCAAGGGTGGCCTCTTTAGAGTATTAGGATGATATAGGGGTTTGTTGGGTTTCCCTTTGAATTTGAGCTTTGGAAGAGTCTCCTTTTGAAAGCCTAATCCATTGTTATCTTTAGGCTTTAATTCAAGCTGCAATGACTCATGTCATCCTTACTTGAAAGGTCCACAAGAACTCTGACCATCATAGCCCATTCTTTGCATAATGAGAAGGCCTTTTCCATATTGATCTGTAAGAAGCTTAGCTTGTGGGATTTTCGTGGTAATAGGGTCTTTATAGATCCATTCTTCTAAGTCCTCATCTCTGGTCTCCTCTTCCTGACTCTTTCCAAGGATAAAAGGCACCAAAGGGCATGTTGGCTTGACCAGTGGTGTTTGAAGCAACCTTTGAGGCTTACCATGAGTTCTAGGGGAAGTAGGTAGTTGCCCAACACAAAAGAGTTGGCTTAGATTGTATTCCCCAAGACCTTCCTCTACCATTTTCATTTTTATCTTCTCTTGCTTTGGCATAGTGGTGCTTGAGCTGGAAAGAGAGTCTAGACTTATATATGATGTGGATGGGATAGCTTCTCTATTGTTGGGAACAGTGATCTCTGGTTGATGGTTGATATTGTTACAATATGAAAATGGATTTGCATCACCCAGGATTGTAATTTATATACTGTTATGAGGAAACTTGATACACTGGTGATAGGTGGATGGAACGACTTGCATGGTGTGTATCCAAGGTCTTCCTAAAAACAAATTATACGATAGAGGAAGGTCCAAAACTTGACATATGATGTGCTTCACCACTGGGCCTACTCAGATTGGTAACATAACTGCTCCTTTTGAAGAATGCTCCACATCATCATAGGATTTTATGGTTATCTTTTTTTGGGGATCCACTGATTCAACTGCATATCCCAATTCTATGACCAATTGTAATGTACAGATATTTATGCCTACTCCATTGTTGATCAAGACTCATTTGATCCTGTGTTGGTTGATAAATCCTTCAATATGGAGTGAGGCGTTATGAGGTTGTTGGAAGGATTTATTGTCACTTTCAGAGAAAGTGAGACATGGTGATTTCCTCATATTACCAATCATAGCTTGAAATTGATCTGTATTTAGATTGGTAGGGATTGATGCCTCTTGGAGAGCTTGATACAAGATTGTTTTATGAGATGAGGATAGGCACAAAATCTCTAAGATGGATATGAGTGTGGGTGTCTTATCTAACTATTCCACAAGGTTATACTTCTTTGGGATGGATGTTGTGCCTTGTGGAGCTTCTTTAATGGTGATCTTGCTACGATGTGTAACAACATTGTAGGTATGGTTTGGATCTTTGATGGTAATAATGGTTGCAATTTGTTCATTGGCATCATATAGGTGATTCATAGTGTAATTATAGGCGGCTCGTGTATAATCAGCTGTATTTGTGTTTCATCCTAAAGTGGAAGGACCCCTTTGATCTTGTGATGGAAGCAGATTCTTAAACTTGAGATGATCATTATTTTAGGTCTTTGGTTCATGTCCTTCAATTTCAATATCTCCTCGGTCAATAAGATCCTGAACAAGATCTTTCAGTCTATGATAGTTACTTGTTTTATGCCCTTTCCCTTGATGGAATTTGCAATGTTCATTATCTCTCCACCATGGAGGTTTGACCTAAGGTTCCTAATTAGATGTCTTTGGTAAGGTCACCAGATTTGAAGAGACCAATTGACGTAACAATGTTTCAATAGGTTCCCCTAAGGGAGTGTATGTATGTTTTGGTTTATAATTTTGTTGTCGTTGTCTTGGTTCCTCTTGCAGTACATTGCATCCTTGATTTTGTGGAGGAGCAACTGTGTTGTTCTTTGGAGGGGGATTTTACCCCCTAAATCGGACCATAGGTTGTGCACTCTTGATAGTCCTTGCATCTACAACTCCGTCATTGACGATGTTTTCGTTTTTATTCTAGAAGTTGGGTTTATCACTGTTAAAGTGCAGGCGAGGGCCATCTTTTGGTTCATTGTATATCTTGATAAGCCCCTTTTTGATGAGGGCCCATTTGCATTTTAATCCTTGGGTGATCATGTCATTAAAGGACTCTATGCCTTTCATGTCTAGATGGAATTCTATTTCTTCATTCAAGTTGGAAATAAATATTTCCACTAGCTCTTGTTTAGGTAGATGAAGAGAGTGTTTGATAGACATTTGTCACCATTGTTGTAGGAAAGCTGAAAATAGCTCCCCTAGTTTTTGCTTGGTGTTACACAGATCTGCCATGGTGACATCGTGTTCTATGTTGTGTGAATAATGTGCAATGAACTTTTGGACTAGTTCTTTGAATGTCCTAATGCTGCCTATTAGTCGGGAAAACCATTGTGTGGTTGTCCCTCCCAAACTTTGAGGAAAGAGGCGCATTAGATATGTGTCTTCATATGCCACTTCTAGGCAAGCTGAGTGAAATTCCTTAACATGATCTCGAGGGTCTCCTTTTCCCCAATACTTTTCAAAATTAGGTGTTTCAAACCTTTGTGGAAAAGGTGGCAAATGAATATTCCTATCAAAGGGATAGGGACAAATATCATTAAGTGAAAACTGGGTCGTTTTCACACCACTGTGGAGTTGTTGGGCTAAATTCTCGACTTTTTGCCTCAACATGTCAGTGTCATTAGGAGGAGGAGGAGATGGGGGATTCCCTTGATGAAGGTCATATCTGAAGTGATCTCGACCTCTTCCACCCTCATTATGACTATGGTGTTCTGATGCTTGCCTTAATTGTGCAGTATCAAAATCAGAGGGTAGTTTGGTTCCTCCTTGAGCAAGTCTAAAAAAATGAGCATCAACATTGTTTTTGATAATTTCATCTAAAAGTCGATTGAAGAGAGGGTTGTGTTGTGCCCTTTCTATTGCTTCAGGAGTGGGAGTACTAGGATTTTCCTCATTTGCATTCCTCTAAGGGCTTCTTGGAATTCATTGAGATTTTCCTCCTCTTCCTCTTCAATCTCGAGTTGTCTAGCCCTTGATTTGGTTTGACCCATTTTGTTTGAAAGTCGTTGTTTGAAGTTTGGTGAAAATGATGATGAGTTGGTCCTAGAATAAGAGATAAATGTTGGGTGAAGGTTTTAGCATATGGATCTCTAACACTAATGGTTGATGTTACCAAAGTCCTTCTATGAATTTCTTGTTGTGTTTGTTGACAGTGTTTTGAGATGATAAGGTATAGCAAAGTCCGAGGTGTGTTACAAACCAAGCTACCTAGTAATGAGAGGATGCACTCATATACTAGTTTTAACCTGCATAGCACTGCCTCTTAGGATGAGTTTATCCTAGATGTAGAGACACCTTAAAGAGTGATGTGTTGTTTTGATTCAAGCAATATCTAAAAAGAACTTAGGACAAGACCTCTTTATGTTTCAAGATTTTTGAAATGGATTGATGATGTATGAGTGTGAGAATGGACAGAATGTTTAAACTTCAATAAAAACTCTGTGTTACATATGGGACAAATTCTTCCTCTTCACTTTCAGGGGTTGGTGGTTCTTCCTGAGCTATGTTATATGTGATGCAAATGTCTAGAAAGAAGGTAGGATTGATTTTGCCTCCCTTGTTTTTATGATAACTCAAAGCTCTATATTGAGTAAAAGCTCTGTGGTTCAAAGACTCTTGATGAAACTTGTTATATTTTCCTTGAAGATACAGATGCATGTGACACAAGAAGGCTCTATGTGAGACAAAAATTTTCTTATTGAGATAGAAAAATTTCCTTTTGATGAAAGCCTTTGAGCTTAATGGTATTTTCTTCAAATTGATATATTGATGAAGATTCATCTGTCTCAAAATGTGGAGGATGGTCATATAGTTTTGATACCTTGCTTTTTTTGCACTTTGTTTATATTTTTTCCTAATGTTGGTTTTGAAAATTTTGTGTTTGGATGAATACTTGTTTTTGAATTGGTTTTGATTTTCTTTGACAAGAAAACAAAGCAAGCACACAAACACAATAATGTTGCCTCAAAAGGCACAAATAGGTGTGGGTCTAAATCAACCCAATCTTTGAACTTTTTGGCCCTTTATAAAATAAAAATTTGAGTATGTTTTTCCAAAAATCCTGAAGTTAGCTCAGTTTATCACTAGTCTTGACACAAAATGAAGACACTTTAAACACACTTTATCCCTAAGGTCAAATGGCTAGTTGCGATAATTTCATCTAACATCTTGATATTTCTTCAACTTTGGTACTACATACCTTATGAATTATGCCATGGTAGGTAAGGATGTGATATACTAAGTCTTGCGCGAGCATAACAAATAGATGATCCCTATGATGGGGGAGTCACCACTTTCATCAAGCTACAAGTAGCCTTTCAAAAATTTATGTTTCTACACAATGAAATACGTATGGTGAATATCTTGGGAGAAAAACCATCTATGCTCTTGCACTGAATTTATCACAAATATCCTCAATCAATAGAACGGGTGGGTTTCTATATAAAAAGGTGTTTAGTAATTTTTGATGTTTTTGGACATAAGTTCATTCTACAGTGACTCACTTAAGAGCCTTGTAACTTGTGGTGGGGCCCATTTTTCCTTTCAACAAGTTACACTGTAGGAACAACTATACCCAAGGCTACAACTTTCGCTCACACTTGATTTCTATAGCGGCTCAAAGGATTTACCGCACGAGGTCATTCCCAAGAGTGATGTGTCTCTTGGCAGACCTCTCTTAAAAAGATAAAATTTTGAGTGTTACTAACACTTTTCTCTTACACCTACGACCACAAAAACCAAGGGAGAGGATAGTATGTGTTAGAAGTAGGACCACTCGACAAACTTTGCACAAGCGTGCCAATCACTGAAAACACTTGTTCTTTTTAACTGATTTTCATTGCAATGTGATCTAACTATTTGGAGATGTTGCTCCAACAATCATGGTGTTCTTTTTAACTTCAAAGGAAAAATGTTTTGTAGTCTAAGAATTTTTAAATCTTGGTCAACTGAATTGAGAACACATTTTTGGTTGAAGTAAAATCGCTTTGAACTTGAAGGAAAAATGGCTTGTTCTTTTTAAGCTTTGCCCAAAATGAAGTGTGGATTGTGATTTCTTTAAGTTGATGCAAGAAATGAAATTTGTCTTTGTTGATTTTAAGCACCAAATGAAGTTCATTCCTAACTTGTAAAAAGAAATTTGTTGGGTTTAGAGTTTGTGGTTCTTTTTAACTTGACAAGTGAGATTCTTTTTAAACCCAAACAAAATGTGTGATTCTTTTTAAGAGCCCAAATTGAAATGTGAAGTTGATTTTAAACAAATAAAAAGTGAATTCAGTTTTAAGCCAACTTTGAAAAAGTTAGTAAAAAAAGTAAATCTACTTCCTAATCTAATTTAAAAACCTGCACAAGGAGATAAATAGTTAGCAAAATGATTATGGTGGGCTTCTACAAGCCTAAATTTTGATTTTTCGGTTACAAAAAGCCTTTTTTTACAACTCTCTGTTACAATAGCCCTTTTCTGTGTAAACAAAAGCGCTAAAAGAAAAAATGTGCTAAAAGAACAAAAGTGCTAAAAGAACAACAAAAGCGCTAAAAGAACAACAAAAGCGCTATAGAACAAACAAAAGCGCTAAAAGAACAAAAAAACTTAAAAATTGTTACATAGAATGAAATCTCTGTCAGATAGAGAGCGCAAACGTGCTAAAAGAGTGACAATAGCGCTAAAACTATGACAAAGGCACTAATTAGAAGACAATGGCGCTATTCGCCAACAAAAGCGATAAAATGCCAACTTTCGAAGGTGCTAAAGCGTGATCAATGGCGCTAAAGCGTGATCAATGGCGCTAAAGCGCGACCTATGTGTTAATTAAAACAAAAAAAGTTAGTAGTTTATCAAAAATGTATCAGAAGGTTGCGTGTTTGATTTGCGTCGGGTTCACCAAATGATGCTCTACAAAAAGGATTGTTGTTAGGATGACAAACACAAACAATAAGCAAGAAACCAATTGCTAGTGTTAGAAATCACATTTTAAACAATAGCCTAATCAAGCATATCAAGAGAGACACTACACACAAAACAAAAAACTTAATGAAACTAAGAAATGCAACAAGACAACTCAAAATGCCCTCCACCATGTTTGTAGCTTCTCCTCCCTTGTTCCTCTCCTCTCCAAGTTCCCAAATGAGTGTAGCTCTCAATAGCTTTTTGCACTATTTTTTGGATGTCTTATGGAGGTTCAAGATTTTGAATAAAAGCTCATGAAAATGCAAACATGAACAAGCTAAAAATGAGATTATTATGTAATCTAGTGTTGATTTTAGTCCAAAAGAGTATATGTAAATGCTTATGCGAAATGCTCTCTAAAATTCACTATAGGTTAAATGCATACAAGTTTAGAAGATTTGGATTATGAAGAAATGAGCTCTATTTATAGGTAAAATGGAGCAATGGATGGTTGAGATTGAGTAGTCTCAACAAGGGTCAGGATTGAAGGGCTTATGATCCATGTGAGGGCTTTCAACCCAATCCCAAGATGACAAATGTCAACAAGAGATGGGTTGAGAGGAGAGGGAATAAGAATTAGATGCTTGTGTGTGGGGGAAAAAGCGACACTAAGCAAACATGCCCTAATCTCACTTTCAATCACACATTTGTGGAATACGAAAGAGCCTAGAGGTATCACACAATTGGCTACTTCTTTTTGTGGAAGAGAGAGCCACGGGATACCTATTAGGATTTCTATTCCTTTGTTGTAATTGATAGATAGAATGATGCAAGTTCAATCCCAAACCCCAAAGTGCAAGTATGAACTAATAACAAGATTGCAGAATTGAACTTAAACTATGGAAAGCTATAAACACAAGAATAAGACAAGAATGAAAATGTGTACCCGGAGTCAAAATCTGAGTGAAAATGTTCGGGATGGGGGCATGGGCGCCACTGTCCTGATTTTGCCCCTGAAACTGCTCCAGAAACTGCTGTTTTGCAACCTAGAAAGCTGTCAAAAATGCTAAACACTGTTGTCTGTCAGGAGGACCAGGGCGCCCAGCACCCCTGTCCCAGGGACCAGGGCACCCAGCGCCCCTATCCTGGTCTTTTGCTCTGAAACTTGGTGTGAAGTTCTATCTCAGTCTGCTTCTTCCGGATCTGCAACTTGCGGTGTCGTCCGAATCCCGAAACCTGCACTTATATCTGAAAAGGTATGGTGGGCGGCTATATAGGGATTTGCCTTAGTCAAACCCCCACTTTGGTGATTTACACCTCCACGAATAGCCAAGTTGTATTGTAAAAGTAATGTGTGTGCAGACCTTGTGTGTGTGCAAGATCCTAAAATGCAAGTAAGCAAACTAGAGCAACCTAGAAAGTAAACCCTAATTGCTTGTAAATGATAATGTAAGTGCTCCAAATCAAGATGTAAAGTGATCTAAAGCATGAATACAAATGATATGATGAAGCTTATGTAAAGACATGAAAACAACATGAAATCATACCCAACCCCAAGGGAGGGGTACAAGCCAATCTTCAGTCGGTGATCCCTTATTGTTCTTCAATGCCTTCAAAGCCCTAAATGGATGAATGAAATTGATAAATTCTTGATGGATGGATGTTGAATGTTGTTGAAGTCTTCAAAGATCTTCTCTTTTGCTGCATAGAAGGCCCTTTGAAAATAAAATTCTCCGATCCTTTCAAATGAAGAAAGAGAGCTCTTATGTATGAAACCCTAGGTCTTAATTTCAACTTTTGGCCAACCTAGAGATTGAATCTCCTGCCAATATCTTGGGGTTAAGCTTTATTTTATGATTGGATCGTGCTCCTAAAATTTCGGGAAAAATGTCTGGGACCATGTGCACTCCGGGCGCCATGGTCCCAGCAACTTTTCACCAAATTTTCAGGGCCGTCAGATATGATGAGTTTAGAGAGAATCCCGAAGTTACAGGTGATTTCAAGATGTTTTGACCCCCGAAATCAAGCCCCCAAGTTCGAAATAGGACCTAATTAGGGTTTTGATTAAATGATGTATTGGAGGAATAAAATGAAAGGGGCACACTTTAATGAAAAGGGCCCAACTTTATGATATGGGAGATGATAAAATAGAACCTTAGACCTAATTAATTTAATTAATTAAGTGCTAAAGGGGAAATGCAATGCAAAATGCAAAATGCGCCAAGGCAGGTGCTAAACTAGGTGTGAAATTGTACCACCCTAGCAAGTGCGTACAATTTACGACGCTACATTTAGCCCCCACTTTAGCGGTCATATGAACACTACGTGCATATGCAAGCTAAAGTATAGAAAAGTAAACATTATTTGAAAAAGGATATATCCATAAGTCTGTCGGACGAAGCCCCCAGAGGTATCTGCAGTACACAGTTAGGAACCGCACCCTACAAAACACACGTTAGATCACAAAATCACCTAATGCTTACTAATGAAGGTGATGAAAATTCGAGGGTATCTATATGCCCCCCCCTGTTTCGGCTTGCTAATTTTAGTGAGTTGAAACAGGGTATCATGTTTACCACTTCGAATTGTTAAAGAATATTGATGACAAATGCTTACAAGAAGATTTGATATGAGATCAAAAACTAATGGAGAGTCATTTGGTAAGAAAGAGGACTAAATCTCAATTCCAACACAACAAAGTGTGAGGATTTGAGAGTTCTTTAACACAAGATGAAGGATGTAAATGGAAACAAAATGCAAAGAGAAGAAAAGAAAGGAAAAAAGCATGAATACACACATTGGTGATCCATGAGAAGAATAGTGAGAGAGAAAACATGGACTTCTCGCCCCTAGATCTTGTCTAGGTGATCCATGGGAAAAAGGACATGGAAAACTAGCCCCTAGAGTCTGTCTAGGTGATCCATGTAAGGGAGGAGAGTGAGAAAGTCTAGCCTTATGCCGCTAGTTCCACTCAACCTCGTGCATGTGTGTGTAAGTGAGGTTAGAAGCATCTCATAGGAGTCTATGCCCGAGTATGCTATAACCTGTATATGTATAGTACAAAAGCGTGACATCTCGCTCTAAGAGTCTGTGCTCTGGTTCCGAGAATAATCACCTTGTATAAAAGAAAAAAAATGGAGACATCTCACTCTAAGAGTCTGTGCTCTGGTTCCGAGAATGACCCATTGCTCAAAAAGTGTAATGTTTATGTCATAAGCAAAGTAGAACAAGGATACCTACCTTCATCACAAAAGAAGATACCCCGAAAATGCAACAATGTCATAGATCCAAGCAAGAGAGTTTTGCACTCTTTAAGCCAGGATAAGATAGTTGAAAAGGGATATCTTGTAGTATGTGTAAAGGAGATCCTTAGAGGAGAAGAGATCTTTGTACAAAAGACACGTATACCCGAGAGGAATTGTCTTAGACAAATATAACATCTTCTAGAATAAGACAAAGAAGAGAATAAGAATGAAATACTTCCTTCTTTTGGGAGGTGAAAGTGATTCTTAATGAAGTATTATGCTCTTTTTAACCCAATTGGGAGAGTGAATTCATTATTGATGTATTTTACCAAGTGCAAAAGAGGTTGTAGTCAAGGACTTACACCTCTTGTAAGAGAGAATCCTTGAACAAACAACAACAAATGCATACAAGGAATAACATCAAGTAATAAAGTTCACACCATCCACGAAAATAGGAAAAAGTGGATCCTTAGATAAAAATAAGGAAAGATCATTGCCTCCCAAGGATAAGGACGATGAGAAGGACTTACACAATCTTCTAGGGAGAGATTTAGACATAAGCAAAATGTACTACATACTCACATGAGTTCACGCAAGCAAGACATTAGTGTATGTAAAATGCTCCTCACAAGAAGTGGCTAGGATAAGAAAGAGAATACACATCTTCTCCCATATCTAGGAAAAGAGAATTCTAAAGCAAAGATGATCAATATTTCCACACTATTACCCCATAGGAACAAGAGATAACATAGAAAAATTAGGCTATTATGTTGCTTCAAAAATATGATTGCACTTGAAATTGTACCATCATGAATGACAATGAGCCCCCAGTAAATGAGCTACCAATGTCACATAATGATGAGCAACATAATAGCCATTAATGTTATTTAAAGACATGATAGATTGGATGAGGTTTTTGAATATGACATGCTGAATGCTCAACCATAAGTGAGATAAAAAACATGTATAAAATGATAAAAATTGAAGAAGGGAAGTTACGAGAAATCTTAGAAGAGAGATGAGTGTAATTTATTAGAGCCTTATCCCTGGAGGAAAGGACTTTATGATGAATACGAGATAAAGACTCATAAGTGGATTTAGAAATTTGAGGGGAGTCATAAAGAGATTTGTTCATCACCAAGATTTCTTTATGAGGTGAATGAGAGTTGATAGAAGTAGAAGATGATTTAGTTGAAGTGAGATCATCATCACTACTAAATATAGCATTCACATTGAGAGATGGTCTTTTAGATGCTTTGGTGGGCTTAGAAAGATTATATCCAAGTCCAAATGAATATTCATGCATGTTATGTTCTAAAGGAACTTTAATTCCTTGTTCATTTGCACCACAACCATTTCCACTATAGCCACTCTTAGCCAAAATGTGAAAACCACGACCATAACGATTAGCTATTTCAGAAAGAAAAGGTGGTTTTTCATAAGACAAAGAATCAAATTCTTCAGAATTAGAGGTGTGAGGAGAAGGATTTTGAGAAGCAGCCACAAAATTATTGCTCATAGGTTCAGGTAAGACAGATTGATCTCTAGTTTCTTCCTTCTTTTTAACTTTAACCTCTCTAGGAGGAACCC
The DNA here is from genome assembly GCF_030272615.1 of Cryptomeria japonica. NCBI lineage: Eukaryota > Viridiplantae > Streptophyta > Pinopsida > Cupressales > Cupressaceae > Cryptomeria > Cryptomeria japonica. Next base: position 649,535,652 of record NC_081407.1, on the reverse strand, counting down.
TATACTCACCTACAAAGGTGGGATTAAAATCAAGAGATCCCCAATCGTCTTCTGCGAGAACCTTCTCAGGATCAAAAGCCTTTTCATGTGTAGATTCAAGTTGAGAAGAATCTTCTTCAGGAACTTCAGACTCATCCAAAGAATTTTGATTATCAGAGGGTGATGATTCATCCATAGGTATCTTGTTTAACGAGTCATCACTAGAAGAGGAAGGCTTAGAAGAACTCCCTTTGGAAGTAGATGTTTGCAAACAAGCTTGAAAATTAGTATCACCTATCAAGGCATATGTCTTATTATTATAAATAAATTTAACTTGTTTATGCAATGTAGAGGGGACAACTTGCATACTGTGAATCCAAGGTCTCCCTAATAACAAGTTGTATGTTAGATTTCCCGACATAACATGGATAGGAGTAGGCAAAGTAACAAGTCCCACTGTGATGGGTAAGGTGATAATACCTAATGAAGACTTAGCCACATTATCAAAGCCTCGAATGGGACGAGAGTCAGGCTCAATAAGGGATGTATCCACATTCATCTTATGCAATAGATTAATGCTACACACATTAAGGCTAGAACCATTATCTACCAGTGTTCGTCTTATAGTAGTGTCATTTATGATAACCACAATCATCAAGGGATCATATTGATGTTGAATTTCACTAGTAGGCAACTCATCTTGAGTAAACACAATTTGAGCTTTAGGATTCATCCCAGAGTTAACCAAAGACACTATATTACTAGATGGTGGAGGAACATTCAAATCTTTCAAGGCATCTTGTAACATTCCATGATGAGCAGAAGAAGTTTGGATCAAATCCCAAAGGGATATCTTAGCAAGAATAGTTTTAAGTTGTTCTATGAGATCATATTCCATACCAAGAACTTCTGAAATACGAGGAGCTTGAGGAAGAATAGGTTGGGAAGGAGGAAGTGAAGTTGGGACAACTGGAGGAGGATTAGGTTGCCTATTGTTTCTTGTGTTATAGGTATGGGCAACCGCATGATAACTCTCTCTAGTCAGTTGCTTAGCATACTCATAAGGGCTCTTAGTAGAATAACCTCCTTGCATAGTAATAATAGGTTTGTTAGGAGTGCAAAAAGAATAATTAGCATAACCACCTTGAACCACTAAGATAGGCTTATTTAAAGGTTGAGAATTTTGAGAAGGACAAGCACCTTGGACAGTGAAGAGAGGTTTGTTAGGTGTTTCATTCACATGTATCAAATTTATTGAGGATGGTTTAGAGGAATGAACAAAAGTGTTGGAAGAATTGTTGATAGTCTTCTCTTTCACTAAAATCTTATCATGGATTAAATCAATTTTAGGAGAGAGACAAGGGGTAGGCATTGATGTTCCAGTAGGAAGAGTAATACTAGGAAAGGTCATATCATCCTCTATCATCAAAGGATCTACATGGGGAATAAACTCTCTAGGAGAAGGATCAACATTACTCTCTAAAGTCTCACTTTTGATAGGGAGATCTTTGAAAGAGATGTTAACCATCTTGTTTTGAACTAGGGTATCCTTATGAGTAGAACCAAGTTGAGGAGAGGGAGATGCTTTATTTTTAGAGGGAGAATAATTGAGATTCAAGGAAGGTGAGAAACTATCAAGGGAGTTTTCAATCTTGATTTTATCCCCTTTGGCTAGGGTTCTCTCATGGGGGAGAGAATAATCTACACCTTCTTCTAATGGTTCATCCCAAATAGTGAGGTTGTTGAAAGGAATGTTTGAAGTATTGTTAATTTCGGGAGAGGAGATAACATTGTTTATTAATTCCTCATCCTTAGGAGGGAGAGCATCAATAGAAAACTCATCCTCTTTCCTCAAAATATGTTCAATATGATCTTTAGGGGAGAGAGAATTAAGGAAATTTCTTATTATTTCATCTTCTTTCTCTAAGGGATGCTTATGGGTAAGACAAACTTTAGGAGAAGGGTAAGCATTTATCACTAATTCATCATCTCTAGTGGGAATTTTGTTGGAAAAGGAAATGCCATCACTAGGAAATGTAGGGATAATTTCATCTTCTTGCACAAAAGGATCCTCATGAAGGGAGTGTCTTTTAGGAGGAACATGAACATATTTCTCCAAAGATTCATGCTTAGGAAGGAGATCTTTGAAAGAAGTGTTCATAACCTCTTGTTGCACTAACATGCCCCCATTGGAAGGACCAACTTTAGGAGAAAATAAGTCAATATCCATCAATGCCTTTTCACTTAGAGAGGCATCATGTAGGGAAGGTGAAGTAACATTAAGACAGGTGTTTATGATATCATTCTCTTCCTCTAGGATAGCTAAATAGGAAGGGCACATTTTAGGAGAATTGTCAAGATCACTCTTAAAGTCTTCATCCTTAGAGCATGGGAGAGTCTCAAAGGGATTGGTAGAAACTCTTTTAGGCACTAAAATGTTGTTATAGATGGGGGGAAGTTCTTTAGGAGAAGGAAAAATTGAAACAAGGGAAGCTAACCCATTATCACATCTATGAAATGAATGTATCATGATAACAATTTTCCTCTTTCAAATGATAACACATGCAAAATAGAAGGAAATGTTTAATTTTAACCAATGCAAGCACTTAGAATGTAGATTTAGAAAATGAAATTTATGATTCAAATGAGTTCCTAAATTAGATTTGAAATTATTGATCCCAATTAAGCTATCCACAAGTTCACCAAAATGTGTGGGGGAAAAAGTGACACTAAGCAAACATGCCCTAATCTCACTTTCAATCACACATTTGTGGAATACGAAAGAGCCTAGAGGTATCACACAATTGGCTACTTCTTTTTGTGGAAGAGAGAGCCACAGGCTACCTATTAGGATTTCTATTCCTTTGTTGTAATTCAAAGTTGAACTCAAGTTCACCAAAATGTGTGGGGGAAAAAGTGACACTAAGCAAACATGCCCTAATCTCACTTTCAATCACACATTTGTGGAATACGAAAGAGCCTAGAGGTATCACACAATTGGCTACTTCTTTTTGAAATTATTGATCTCATGTTCACCAAAATGTAAAGCGGAAAAATCGAACCCTAGTCGTTCTCCCCTCCCCAACTCCAAGGAGAGAGAAGGGAGATTCACTAGGGTTGATGGTTTTCACTTAGGAGGGACTTTACATTCAAAAGAGGGGTTGAAACCCACAAGATCCAATCCCACGCAATGCAAGATTGGATTCTATATGAGTTTCAAGGGTTAAGACAACAAGGCTACCCTCTTTTGTAAAGAATGTAGATAGAATGATTAAGCTAGGAATACATAGAAAGTGAGAAAGATTCGCTTATAAACTGAGATAGGGATATAGGATGAAGCTGCGGACCTGGAATTAGCAGTAAAATGTCGAGACGACGCTGTCAAGATTTTCACTTAGATTTTGACTCCGGGTATGCATTTTCATTCTTGTCTTATTCTTGTGTTTATAGCTTTCCATAGTTTAAGTTCAATTCTGCAATCTTGTTATTAGTTCATACTTGCACTTTGGGGTTTGGGTAAGAGTTCCTAAATCAGATTTGAAATTATTGATCTCAAGTTCACCAAAATGTGTGGGGGAAAAAGCGACACTAAGCAAACATGCCCTAATCTCACTTTCAATCACACATTTGTGGAATACGAAAGAGCCTAGAGGTATCACACAATTGGCTACTTCTTTTTGTGGAAGAGAGAGCCACGAACTACCTATTAGGATTTCTATTCCTTTGTTGTAATTGATAGATAGAATGATGCAAGTTCAATCCCAAACCCCAAAGTGCAAGTATGAACTAATAACAAGATTGCAGAATTGAACTTAAACTATGGAAAGCTATAAACACAAGAATAAGACAAGAATGAAAATGCGTACTCGGAGTCAAAATCTAAGTGAAAATGTTTGGGACGGGGGCGTGGGCGCCACTGTCCTGATTCAGCCCCTGAAACTACTCCAGAAACTGCTGTTTTGCAACCTGGAAAGCTGTCAAAAATGCTGAAAACTGTTGTCTGTCAGGAGGACCAGGGCGCCCAGCGCCCCTGTCCCAGGGACCAGGGTGCCCAGTGCCCCTGTCCTGGCAGGACCAGGGCGCCCCACGCCCCTGTCCTGGTCTTTTGCTCTGAAACTTGGTGTGAAGTTCTGTCTCGGTCTGCTTCTTCCGGATCTACAACTTGCGGCGTCGTCCGAATCCCGAAACCTGCACTTATATCTGAAAAGGTATGGTGGGTGGCTATATAGGGATTTGCCTTAGTCAAACCCCCACTTTGGTGATTTCCACCTCCATGAATAGCCAAGTTGTATTGTAAAAGTAATGTGTGTGCAGACCTTGTGTGTGTGCAAGATCCTAAAATGCAAGTAAGCAAACTAGAGCAACCTAGAAAGTAAACCCTAATTGCTTGTAAATGATAATGTAAGTGCTCCAAATCAAGATGTAAAGTGATCTAAAGTATGAATACAAATGATATGATGAAGCTTATGTAAAGACATGAAAACAACATGAAATCATACCCAACCCCAAGGGAGGGGTACAAGCCAATCTTCAGTCGGTGATCCCTTGTTGTTCTTCAATGCCTTCAAAGCCCTAAATGGATGAATGAAATTGATAAATGCTTGATGGATGGATGTTGAATGTTGTTGAAGTCTTCAAAGATCTGCTCTTTCGCTGCATAGAAGGCCCTTTGAAAACAAAATTCTCTGATCCTTTCAAATGAAGAAAGAGAGCTCTTATGTATGAAACCCTAGGTCTTAATTTCAACTTTTGGCCGACCTAGAGATTGAATCTCTCGCCAATATCTTGGGGTTAAGCTTTATTTTATGATTGGATCGTGCTCCTAAAATTTTGGGAAAAATGTCCGGGACCATGTGCACTCCGGGCGCCATGGTCCCGACAACTTTTCACCAAATTTTCAGGGCCATCAGATATGATGATTTTAGAGAGAATCCCAAAGTTACAGGTGATTTCGAGATGTTTTGACCCCCGAAATCAAGCCCCCAAGTTTGAAATAGGACCTAATTAGGGTTTTGATTAAATGATGTATTGGAGGAATAAAATGAAAGGGGCACACTTTAATGAAAAGGGCTCAACTTTATGATATGGGAGATGATAAAATAGAACCTTAGACCTAATTAATTTAATTAATTAAGTGTTAAAGGGGAAATGCAATGCAAAATGCAAAATGCGCCAAGGTGGGTGCTAAACTAGGTGTGAAATTGTACCACCCTAGCAAGTGCGTACAATTTACGACGCTACAGCTTGATATGAGTTGAGGGTTAGCTTGAGAGGTAAGGTTAATGTTGAGTTGAAAGAATAAAGCCATTATCCAGTAAATAATGCCTTTATCCAATGTATAAACTCTTGTGCAAGAGTTAGTGAGGATAACCATGGTCAAAGTAATAAATGCTTGAAGAGACCCATGAGTCAAATGGAGGTTGAGTTAGAGGGAAAGTATCTAACCATGGGAGCAAGTGGATTTAACCATAAATGGTTATGTAAGAGCCATTAATGGTCATGTAAGAGCCATTAGTGGTTTGGAAGACTTTAGGGGTTAGCTTATTGAACACATAAAGCATTAAATGATTTTCAAAGACTTTGGAGTCTTTGAGAAGTGACTCCAAGTTGCTTAGGAATGTGACAATATTTAGGAAATGGGATTAGGTTAATTAGGAATGGTTTAGAAGAGTCTAGAAGGAGATTTAGGATTGCAAGTGGGTTTGGTGGGTGAGGGAAAATAGGTTTTAAATTAAAATAAAAGTAATTTATTTCAACTTGTGGTTGTAACTTGCATTTGTAGGAGAATGCAAGTGGGGGGGATTTAATGATTTAAACAAATGTTTTATTTATTTATTTAAAAGAGGAAAGGGGATTTAATTTAAATAAATATGATTTATTCATTTAATTGATTGTGAATTTGGTGTAATGAATTAATTAAAATAAATTGAATAATTTATTTAATTAATAGGAGAATGCTTGAGGATGAATTAATTAAATGTTAATTTAATTAACTGTTGGCTAGTGGGTTTATTAATCAAATAAATAGTAAATATTCATTTAATTAAAATGGACAGATTTATGTGACTACATGACTAAATGGGTTTTTAAGAATAAATTGAATGAAGATGGACAAGTTGTGAGGAATAAGGCTAAATTGGTTTGTAAAGGATATTATTAGAAGGAAGGAATTGATTATGATGATATTTTTTCTTTGGTAGCTAGGATTGAAGTTGTGAGATTATTTCTTGCTTATGTTGTGCATAAGAACTATGAGGTTTATTAGATGGATATTAAGTGTGCATTTCTGAATGGAGATCTTGAAGAGGAGGTTTACATTGAGTAGCCTAATAGATTTTCACTTTCAGATGACAAAAACATGGTTTGTAGGTTAAGGAAAGATTTATATGGATTGATTGTTGAAGCCTTTGTTGATGATATGATTTTTGGAGGTGAGGGTAAGTTAAGTATGGAATTCTCTGATAATATGAATAATGAATTTGAGATGTCTATAAAATGAAATTGGGACGATGTCGCACGGGTGGGAATTGCAGAGGGCTGAGCTAGGGCAAAGATGCCCTAGCTTGTGATCGGGGGTATTTGCAGGGTGTCGGGGGTGCGCAGGGTGGCGTGTGCAATGTGGGGGGGTCTGAGCAGTGCGGGGAGCAATAGAGGGAGAAGGGGAGATGCGCGGTGGGCTGCGGGAGGGTGCAAGCTGCACAACTTGGACACCATTCCAAGTAGGCCAAAGGTTCTAGTGGGGTTGGGGGCTGAGGTTGCACCTCTATCCGGGTGTGTTGGGGAGGGTTGGAGTTTTGGGGGCTTCTAAATCTTTTGGGCCCCTTTGGGGTGTAGGGTTTCAATCGTCTCAAGTTTTATGTTGAGTATTGGCAGGGAGGCCTCGAAGGCTCCACCAGTCATGGATTTTCGTGTTGTGGTGGGCTCAAAATCCCCATCACAGAGCATGAAGACGTTTAACAATAACCTTTTCTCCTCAGACTCAGGGTTTGGTAGTGCTAGTAGCTCTTGCATTTTGAAGATTAATGGTTGCTTGGAGAAATGTAGTGAGAGGCCAAAGCTGGTTATTCCTCCTCAGATGATAGCGAAATATGTTGAATACTTTTCAAAACACTCTCTATATTGCAAGTTTTTGGGAATGAGGGTTTCTTTGCATTTTTTTGAAAACTGGGCGTAGAGGACTTGGGCTCTAGAGGGGGAAATGGAGATTATGCTACTGGCAAACAACTACTTCATGGTTACTTTCAACTGCATGGAGGATCGCAATAGGTTCTTCGAAGGTGGTCCATATTTTTTCAACCAGGTGGGGTTGTTCATCAAACCTTGGCAAGCGGGGTTTAACCCCTCGGAGGAGCTCCCGAATAGGGTTCTTGTGTGGGTTCGTTTACCACATTTTCCTGTGGAATGTTGCCAGGAAGATGTGCTTTGGATGCTTGTCGCTCTACCTGGGAAGCTAGTGGGATCTTCTACGCAAACCCTAGGGAGAAAGCTAATGAACTTTGCGCGTATCTATGCTGAAATTGATCTTAGTAAACCTCTACCAGATGCTATAGATATGTGTGCAGGCTCTTATCCTTAGGTACAATAGTTAGATTATGAGACTTTACCATTTCACTGTCATCTGTGTTATGAGTATGGTCATTTATAGCGTAAGTGCCCTAGATATAACCTGATGGTGCGCCAACCTCAGTAGTCAGAACTGAGCCAAGATAGGGCTGAAAAAGGGAAAGCTGCCATGTCTGTCGAGGCTGGGGGTCCTGATGGTTTTGTCCTAGTTAAGACAAAGAACAAGAACCGAGGACAAAAGAGGCCTTTACAAGAGAGATAGGAGGATACCTTTAACAGATTTGAGGCCTTGGATGACCTTTTCCATCAAGAAGTTAATCCAAGGCTAACCCCTTTGGATCAAGGTGCATCAGGGGGGGATCCAGAAAGAGTAATTGAGGACCCTATTCAGGCCCTACTTGTGGTTGGAAGCCAACAGATGGAGATGGATCAGCCAGTAGGGGTTCAGTTGGGACTCACTCCTAGGATTGAGGTGAATTTGGTTGAGGGGGAGGATTCTCCGATTGCTTTGAAACTAGAACCCACTGGGGTCAAAAGAAATAAGACCTCCACTCACCTAGGTTTGCATTAGAAAGATATTAAGAAAAGTGCGTCAGAGAAGAGATCAAAGGTTGGCAGAAAGAAGGATTTGGACAAGATCAAATTGATGGGGGAGAATTTGGTTGAGTTAGGGTCAGTAAAGACTTTGTATTCTCACTTTTCCAATCCTCGAAAATGGTTGTGCTTTCATGGAATGTGAGGGGCTTGAACAGTGGCACTAGACAAAAAGTTGTTCAGGATTTGATTAGGAATCATTCACCTGATGTCTCATTTTTGCAAGAAACTAAACTTACAGTGGAGAGTATGATGGGCCTGGTGCCGAAGCTGTGGATTCATGGCGAGTGTCAGTGTGTTGGGGTAGCTGGTTCCTTTGGAGGGGTGGCCTATCTTTGGAACCCCTTAAGGTTTTGCCCTATCTGGTGGGTTGCCTCCCGATCTTCGTTGTCTGGGGTTATCTCTAGTCTTGAGACTGGGGAATTCATTTTGTTTTCTAACATCTATGCCCCTACTGATCTTCAGGGTAAGAAAAACTAATGGTCTCATATTTCCTATATGTGAAGGCTAGCCCCTTTTCATCCTTGGATTATGGTAGGAAACTTCAATGCCATCCTTGAGCTGTGTGAAAAGAAGGTGGGGTTATGCAGTTGGAACCTTCTTTTCTTTTTTAGGATAATATTTCCTTGTTGCAACTTGTTGACATTAATCCTGGTAATGGTTTATTCACTTGGAACAATAGGAGGGTGGGAGAGTTTTGGATTGCAGAGAGGTTGGATCATTTCCTGGTTTCTAGTTTTTGGATCGGTGGGGGGTGGTCCACCAGTTCTGAGATTCTTGACTAGAGAGGGTCAGATCACTGGCCCATCAAGTTGGTTTCTTCTTCGACTTCAGGATCCTACTTTGCAGGATCTTACTAAAGAGTGGTGGAGGAAAGGGAGGCCGACCTTTGGCATTGCCTTTTGCCAAGCAGCTGCAATCTGTTAAGTTTCAGCTCAAACAGTGGAACCGACAGGGCTTCAGGAACATTTTTCATGCCAAGAAAGCTACTCAAATTGTGCTGAATGAGATCACCAGTGAAATTAGAGAGCTTGGTTTGTCTGAGGACTTGCTCAAGAAGGAAGATAGAGCTATCAAGGTGGTAGAGGAATGGGAGCTTAGGGAAGAAATTTACTGGAAGCAGAGAGCTCGTATTGATTGGCTGAAGGAGGGGGACAAGAACACTACTTTCTTCTTCAACCCAGTGAAAGCTAGAAGGCATGGAAATTCCATCCCTATTTTGGTTAATGATAGAGGTAAGTAGTGCTTATCTTTGCAGGAGATATCTAGGGAGGGGTCTCAGTTTTTTTGGTCCCTCTTCAGTGAGGACTCTCAGGGGGAAACGGGGGAGGAGAACCAGGTTCTCGCTTGCATCCCTTCTCTTGTCACGGGGCAGATTAATGAGCAGTTTTTGTGTCCTATTTTGTTGGAAGAGCTTGAGAGGATTGTCTTTCACATGAGGAAAGGAAAAGCTCCTGGACCAGATGGGTTCCCAGTTGAATTCTTTCAAGAATTTTGGGATATTATCAAGCTAGATTTACTGGAGGTTGTGTAGGAGTCCCAGAAGAATAAGAAGATGCTTCGAGCATTGAATGTGACTTTCATTGCTCTTATCCCCAAGTGTGAGGGGGCTGACTAGTTAGGCCAGTTCTGCCCCATCTCTCTCTGCAATGTGATTTATAAGATCATCTCTAAGATGATAGCGGATAGATTGAAGAAGTGCCTAGGGAATGTTATCTCTGAGGAGCAGAGTGGGTTTGTGGAAGGGCGTCAAATTTTGGATGGGGTGGTCATTGCTATGGAGACCATTATTTCTATGGCAACTTCCAAGGAAAAAGCTATGTTTATCAAGTTGGATATGGCTAAGGCGTACGACAAAGTTCTGTGGTCCTTCCTTCAGAAGATCCTCAAGGCTTTTGGTTTTGCTGATGAGTGGGTCTAGTGGGTTATGAGTTGTGTTACGACTACCTTTTCTCTATGCTTATCAATGGAGATCATACTGAGCTGTTTGGTGCATCTAGGGATCTCCATCAGGGGGACCCCCTCTCCCCTTATTTATTCATTCTTCTAGCAAAGGGTCTAGGGAAGTTGATTAAGAATAATGTGGGTCTGGGTATTATTCAGGGTTGGAGATGGGGTAATGAATTATAGCCACAGTCTCATTTGTAGTTTGTGGATGACACGACTGTTATGGGGCTTTCTCAGATCAGAGAAGCTAATAATCTACATATGGTTTTGGATATTTATCTTGCAGCCTCGTGCCGACTAATCAACGAGGATAAATCTTCTATCCTCTTTTTCAACTCTCCTAAAACTATTCAAAGGAGGATTTCTCTTATCTTGAGATTCCAAGTTGGCTCCCTACCCTTGATTTATTTGGGTATTCCTATCTCTCCTGGAAACTCTCCTAGGGAGTCTTGGTAGGGTATCTTAGATAAATTTTGCATGAAGGTTGAACACTGGACTCATAGATGGCTATCTTTTGCTAGGAGGGTTCAACAGATTTAGTCAGTGGTTCAGCCTCTTCCGCTCTATCATTGTATGCTTCATGTGGCTCCTAAGTAGTTCTTGAAGGGTTTGGATTCTCTGGCTAGGCAATTCTTATGGGCAGGCAATCTTTCCTCTTCAAAATGGAGCCTTGTCAATTAGGACTTGGTGTGTAGCCCGAAGTAGTCAGGGGGGGGCACTTAGTTTAAGGTCGTCTATTCTTTTTGGGGAGGCTCTGGTGGCTAAATTGTACTGGAGGTGGTGTGTTGAGCAGGATCGGGGTTGGGCTAGGATTTTTCCCAAAAATATATGCAAAGGGTTCTGATGGAGGAAATCCCTAGATATCCGCTTGAGGGAAAGGGCTCTTCGATTTGGTATACTCTCAAGAGGGGGGCTTCTCTCATTAAGGCGGGACTCTTTTGGATTTGCAGGAGGGGGAAAGAGGTCCTTTTTTGGAATGACTCTTGGGATGGATTTCCTCCCATTCTTGATCAGTTCCCTAACCTTGGGAACCTGCTAGAGATTTTTGGAGGCTGGATGGTCAAGGGTGAGTGACTTCAAGGCTGTTTATAGGTATGGATGACTAGATTTGGAGAGGTGGAAGACTCCTAATGAGTGGCCAATTGCTAGGATGGAGGAAGAGTGTGCTGAGATGTAGGGCATTTTGGTGAGTAGACACTATAGCTCCCTCAAGGGTAGGGATGGGCTTGCTTGGTCTCCAAATCCTAAGGGTGTGATTACGGTGGCCAATGGATATCGGGAATTGTTGAACCAAAGACTTGAGGGAAGAGAGGTGAACTGGTGGAAATAGGTGTGGAATAATGTGTCTTGGCCGAAGTGTAATTGCTTTGCTTGGACTTTGGCTTTGAATAGATGTCTAACCTGGGACAATATCTGCAAGGGGGGATTCTGGGACCCTCTATCTATGTTTTGTGTAGTAATGGGGAGGAATATTCCTCACACCTGTTCTTCAGATGCCCCTTCTCTATTCTTATTTGGCATTATTGGTGGGGGGTGTGGAAGTATCCTTGTATCCATGCAGATTCTCTGGTAGAGTTCTGGAGTAGTTTGGGCAAACCTCCTATCCTGTCCTCCTTCCTATAGACTGTTTGGTATATTGGGCCCATCTTCATTCTATGGTAGATCTGGCTCAAGAGGAACAGGAGGATCTTTTGTGAGGACAGATTGTTTGTTCAACAAGTTCGGAATAGGATCATTGCAATGATCCAGGAGAGTGGAAACAAAATGTGAGGTGAATTCTCCTTTGGGTAGAGAGGAGGCAAATATTGTGAGTAGGCTTGGTCTGCAAGAGTTGTCTCCAGCCTTAGCTTGTGTTAGGAGAGGTAGACGGGCCATGAAGAAGGTGAAAAGGGTGGGAAGGTGGATACCCCCTCAAGATGAGTTTATCAAGATTAACACTGATGGCTCATCTAGGGGTAACCCAAGCCCTATTGGAGTTGGTGGCGTTGGCAGGAATAGCATGGGGGAGGTGGTTTTCCTCTTTTCAGTGCATAAAGGATGGCATTCTAATAATTTTATGGAGGGATTTGCGATTCTCTATGACCTAGAGCATGCTTGTGAGATGGGATGAAGGAAGGTGATTTGTGAATCAGACTCACAAATTGTTGTTAACTTGTTGACTAAGTAGAAGGTGAGTGGGGTTCAGTGGCAGTTGGCAAGGATTGTTCGACAGATTCTCCAAATTTGTTCTTTAATGGAGCAAGTGTCTTTCATCCAAATCCCTCGTGAATGGAATAAAGCAACTGATTGTTTGGCCAAGTGGGCCTCGGAGCACGGTAGTGATTGGAAAGTTGAAGGTTGGGAGCATCTCTCCAGGGATTACTCTCAAGACTTGCAAAACATTTTCACTGAGGACATGGATGGTTATGAAGTTGGTTGATCTGGGGTTGGTTTGGTGGTTCTTTCCTGGGGCCTTGGGGCTATGGGTCTCTTTGTAATTCTTGTTTCTGATTCTCAATAAAGTTTTTACCCCTTTATTCTCAAATTTGAGATGTCTATGATTGGGGAGATGAATTTTTTTTAGGTTTGCAGATTACTCAGATTGATAAAGGTATTTTCATCTGTTAAACTATTTATGCTAGGGATTTGTTGAAGAAATTTGGTATGGAAAATTCTAAACCAGTTGGTACTATAGACGTCTAAAAATGGTCAACGCTTGCGGAGTCATACTTTAACATTTGCGCATTGCCTTATTTTAGGGTTCTTGTGTTGCATTAACATTTCTTCTATCTTGTGCACTTCGTCTTTATCATTTGCAAGCATTGAGTCCTTCTTCTACATTCTTCATTTGTCTCACTTTCGAATTTGGTCTTGTCGATAGCAGTCTTCAGTCATGATTTTGGTTGATCCTTGTCCTCTTGTCAATCTTGTCATCTTGCGATCGATTTGCCTTCGATCCTTGTCAATCTCATCAATTTTGTGATCAATTTGTCATCGATCGTTGTCCTTTTCAATCTTATCATTGTGCGATCGATTTGTCATCAATTCTCGTCCTTGTCAATCTCGTCAATTTTGTGATTGATTTGTCATCGATCATTGTCCTTTTCAATCATGTCAATTTGGATCAATTAGTCATTGTTCCTCGTCAATTAGCGCCTATCAATTTGATCCCTTTATCAATCTCAATCATTTATCAGCATTGGTCCTTTGTCAATCAAAATCATGATCAAATCGACCCTACATCAATTATCTTTTGTCAAGACCTAATTGTCGTCCTTGCATTTCTATTTCATCTTCTACGGTTTTATGATTTATTCATTTAATCTTGTTTGTCATTTTCCCTCTAGGTTAAATAATTTATTTATTTATCCTAAGTCTTCTTGTCATAATTAAATATTTATTTAATTGGCTAATTAATTCTTTCCTCTTTTTGTGAATTAATTAATGAATGAAAAATTATTAATTAATTTACCTAATTTTCCAATTTTCTAATTTCCTAATTTCTAATTCATCTAATTTTCTATTTTCTCCTATTTTTCTAATATTTCCCCTAATTTCATGGGAATGACATTTCAATCTTGTCATAATTTGTCAATCAATCAATTTTGCATAGCAATCTTGTCAATTTGGTCATAATTTGTCAATCAATCAATCTTGCATGGAAAGTGTTAATTTGTCATATTTGTCATTCTTGATTTGAAATTTTCTTTCAAATCTCTTCATGCTAATCTTGTCATCTCTCTAATTTGTCTATAAATTGGATGAATTTCTTCAATCAAGGCCCCCCCGATCAATCAATCACGCTTCTAGTATCCTTACGTTGTCATGTTGTCTTGTCAATCTTGCTTTCATGCTATACCTTTGCATTTGTAGGTGAGATCCACAAAAAAAGCAATTTGAAGGAGAAAGAAGGACAATGGAGAATTCTGGAGGAGACATTCATGTTTGCGATGGTTTGCATTTGATTTGAATGTCTTGTTTTCATGTCTCTATTGAATGTTTTTAGGATTGTTGTCATTGCAATTTAGTTTTCGTGATTGAGCTAGTCTAATTTGCTACTTGCTTTGATGAATTCCAAATTCCTATCTACATTAATTGGTGAACTCGACGTGAACTAACCCCCTAACCATGTTTTTGAGTGCTTTTGAGGTGATTTGCAGGTGAAAAATCAAGAAATAGGGAGACCCAGAGCTTTCTGGACACTTCTACGCCTATGTAGAAGGGATTTGCACCTATGTTAAGGAGACCTGCCCCTGTGTCAAGGCATTCTGCGCCTGTGTCAAGGAAATTTGTGCCTATGTTGAGACATTCTGCACCTGTGTAAGGCCAGAAACAAAGGTGAAAATCAATGTTTTTATTTGCAAATTACTTTGTTTTCATATTCTGGTTTTCTTTGGTACTGATTCTCTGTGCAAGCTTCTGCTCAATGAGTTGTGGTATAACTACCTGAAATAATAATACACACACAATAAGTTTTAAAGAAAATTCAGCTTAAAATGAAACATGTGCATTTTAACATTATGTATTGTAAAGCGGAAAATCGCGATCGAACCCTAGTTGCTCTCCCCTCTTCCAACTCCAAGGAGAGAGAAGGGAGGTTCGCTAGGGTTGATGGTTTTCACTTAGGGGAGAGACTTTACATTCAAAAGAGGGGTTGAAACCCACAAGATCCAATCCCACACAATGCAAGATTGGATGCTCAATGTGTTTCAAGGGTTAAGAAAGCAAGGCTACCCTCTTTTGTAAAGAATGTGCATAGAAGAATTAAGCTAGGAATGCATAGAAAGTGACAAAGATTCGCTTATAAACTGAGATAGGGATATAGGATGAAGCTGCGGACCTGGAATTAGCAGTAAAATGTCGATACGGCGCTGTCCTGCAAATTTGAGCAAAATTTGTCAAGACGATGGCGCCCGAGCGCCACGGTCCTCCGAAAAATCCGCGAAACGAAGGGGGATCTGTTCGTCTCTGCACAAGGATTCCAGATCTTCAATTTCAGCTGCGTACCTGCAACCTACACATAGAAAAGTGAAGACGATTGGGGGGTTAGGGATTAGGGGTTTGCCTTTAGGTCAAACCCCAGTTTTGGAATTAACCAAGAAATGAGCAATGCTGTAAATGTAAATGTCTGTAATGTAAAACAAGTACTAATACCTTGTTGTAAGGATGTTTGTATCCTTATGTGCGAAGGTATAGATGTTGTTGTTTTTTGTATGTTGTATGTTGTAGCATGTAATGTGTTGTAAGTGATCTCCTCTTCAATGGTTGAATCCTTGTCTTGAATGCAACACTTAGCCTTGAATGGAGACTTGAAATGATCGATTGCTTGAAGGAATGCTTGAATGCTTGAATGCTTGAGTATAGTTTCCACGCCTTTTCCATCATGTCGAATGAAAGAGGAAAATGTAGTTTATATACTTGTCAATTAGGGCTGATAGACTGATTTTCCCGACCTTAGGCCGACCAGGAAAGATAATTTCCAATTTGCAAACATAAAGACCTGAAGTCCAAAAGAGACCGGGCCCAAAATAGGACCCAGGGACTAGGGCGCTGGGCGCCATGGTCCTGGGGGACCAGGGTGCTGGGCGCCCTGGTCATGAAGGACCAGGGCGCTGGGCGCTCTGGTCCCACCTCCCGGGATAGCAGGGTGCAAAGGAGGTTCAGGCCAGGGTGCTTGAAAATGCAGTTTTTGGTGTCATAATTAGGTTTCGGGGTCTCCATTCAGGTTGCGTGTTGCGTCGCCATCGTGAAGACCGAAATGCAGTCAAAATTGCAAGTGTCACAATTTTAGGACGCTACATTTAGCCCCCACTTTAGCGGGAGTATAAGCATACGCCAATACTTTCGGTAAAGTACAAGGAAACAACATTGAAAGACTTTCACCACGTCAAGGAGGCAAGACACACCAAGCCCCCGGTGGACTAAGGATCTTATGACTTCGATTGACAAAGTAAAAGGGAAGATCACGGGGGAGAACCATGACTGTCAGTAGTAAGGTTCCCTCACTATGAGTCATGCAAGAAAGATATCAAAAATTTTCAAGGCAAAGCTAAATTTGTCAAGAAATTTTCAAGTATCTTGAAGGGATAGACAGGGTGTATGCCCCCCTACGTTAAAGCAATCGCACACGCCTCAACAGGGATGATTGTTTTAACATAGTGATACACATAAGAAATGAGAAAGGAAAGGAGCACGTTATCGCAAGGATTTAGCCCCCAAGTGTGAGATAAACCCAAGGATAATAGACACAAAACACAAAGCACAAGGTGACTTCGCTTTCCTCGAGGTCAGTATGCTGTATGATAATTCATGTATATCATATGTATGTATGCATAATTGTTCTTCATTCCCCAATCAAGGAAGGTCACCTAGAAGAAGGGAACACATGTTTCTTTTGAGTCAACATGAGAGAGACCAAAAGAGATCTCAATGTTTTGCATCGTCCTCAAGTAGACAACACTAAGGACAACAAATAGAAGAATGAGAGTAACATATAGAAGAAGTAACACAAGAGAGGAGGAGAGAATCTGCTATGCTAATGTAACTAGTCTAGCACGTCATCTACCCCCCGATCTTGCTGATCAATGTTTCGGGAAGGCAGGGAACACGCTAGAGGAGGAACATTCAACACAGCAGATGGAGCTATCACAAGATCCAAACAAGGGCTATGTTCATGTTCCAAGCCACGCTGTTCTTGTCTAGGAGCTAGGATAAGTGCTTTAGAAAATTCATTAGATAAATGGTTATCAATATCAACAAGTTCATATTCACTATCAGAAGCAAGAGAAGTAACATTTTCATCATGAATAACATTTTCCTCTATAGCATCATCAAGATTTATAAAAATAGGGTCTTTAATTCGCACAGGATCAAGACCATCATGCATCTTATGTTTTGGAGATTTTGGAGGAAATGGAATAATGCTTGTTGAAGGTGTTTTTGGAGATTGCAAAGTTTGAGAAGTAGCTGCTTGAGCTCTAAGACAACGCTTTCATCGGCGTTCACGTGCAGAACGATTTCGTCTAGTCTTAGTAGGAAGTGAAGAAGATTGAGGAGGAGGAATGTTCTCATCCTTATCACTTGGGTGTTTAGGTTGTGGTCTCTTAGGCTGGATAATAGGAGAAGAAGAAGGTCTCTTCTCTCTATAAAAAGAAGGAGGAGGGACTGCTCCATACAAAGGAGGAATATTTGGTTTAGGAAGAAGACCAAGTCCATCATGACGAGGAGGTATAGGTCTACTTTTAGAAGGTTTATTAGGCATAGACATAATCACATCCATAGGGATGGGTTGGGAATCTTCTTGAGGAAAGACATTAGTTTTATCTTTCAAAGGAAGAACTTCCATCTCAAGAATGATAGGAATATCAAGTTTGGGTGTTCTAGGTTCACTTAGAGATAGGATCATATCTGTTTTCCACTTTTGATAAGATTTGAAAAGATGATCACTTCGCGGAGGAAGGGATTGGAATTGTTTAGGCCAAAAGTAATCAATAGGAACACTAGAAGTTCTTTCAGCTGGTTTAAAGAGACTATGATTGACAGTAACAACTTCACCATTATGGGGAAATTTCAAACACTTGTGAATAGGAGAAGCAATAGCTTTCATGAAAGATAGCCAAGGATAGCCAAGCTTCACACGAAATTGTTCAGAAGATGGAATAATAGCAAAGTTCACATCAAGGGATTTGTTATGGACCTCAATAGGAAATGTAATAGAACCAATTGCAGGAGAAGAAAATGCATCAAATAGTTTCACAATCACATCTGTTTTGTCATATATCACTTGATTCAATTGCAAAGTAAAAAGAAATTCTTCAGTAATAACATTAACCATGCACGAAGGATCAATAAGCACTCCACGACAAGGTGTATTCTTGACTTTTGCAACTATGTATAAAGGACCATCAGGTGCCCTAATGGTTTCACTGGAATCAAATGTGATGGAAGGTTCTTTAGGGTTTTCTTGCTGCTCTACAAAGTTAATCACATTCGGAGTCATAGACACAAGACCATCAGATGAAAGAGGGGAATCATTAGTCTCAATCGCATTAGAGGTATGAGAAGGTAATGGATCAGTGAAAATCTGAAGATTTTGATTAGGAGGAGCTACAGATGTATTGCCTTTATCATTCACTCCAAAAACAGAAATAGTATTATTATCAATCAAATCTTGAATTTTACCCTTTAAAGAAAAACATTTTTCAGTATCATGCCCAGGCTGACGATGAAATTGACAAAAAGCTTTGTTATCAAAATAAGGTGAAGTAATCTTTGCAGGATCAATTTGCCTTATAGGAGGAAGAGTAAGCACATTTTGTTCCAATAACTTATTCATAATACTATGCAATGATTCATTCAAAGGAGTATACTTTCTTTCTTTCTTGAAAAATTTAGAAATAGGAGGCACACCTAATGCTGCATTCACATTGTTGTTGATGATGTTTTCATTGAATTTGATGGAATCTCTATTCGGTTTAAACTTCCCAAATGGTTATTGACTGCTATCACCCTTATCACTCGGAGCCATAGGATGTGATTGTTCCATTTGACTCACAGTCAGTTGATAATTGTGAAGAGTTGCACACAACTGTTGGAAAGAAGTAAACTCAGAAAATAGAAGTTTGTCTCGAATATCTTTTTGTAAATTAGAAATAAAGATTCTTTGAATATCATTGTCAGGCACTAGAAAAGAAATTTGAGCATACAAATGCTTATATCTACCAATGAAATGAGTCACTTTTTCTTTAACACCTTGTTTACAATGCATTAAATCAATCAAAGTAACTTTAGGACTTATATTGTTTTGAAATTGTTGAATGAAAGCATTTGCAAGTTGTTCGAAAGAAGTAATAGAATAAGAAGGCAACGACCAATACCATTGTAGGGCTTTGTCTCTTAATGTTCTAGTGAACAATTTTGCAAGCAACCTTTGGTCATAAGCAAAATCAGTACATATTGTTTGAAAAGTCTTAACATGTGTTAGAGGATCACCTTTACCATTATAAAGCTCCAAATGCGGGATTTCAACATGTTTAGGAGGGATAGCTCGAACAATGTCAAGAGAAAGTGGGCTCGCAACATCAAATGTGGGCACACTAAACTTAGATTGATTCATAGAGGCAATTTGTTGCTGTAAAGAAGAGACAGTTTGTGCAAGATTGTTAATGGTCGCTTCAGTCGAAGAATTCATATTAGATGTGTTAGATTGAGATGGAGGTGTTATGTTATTGAAAGAAGGTAAAGAGTAAGGTGGTGGGACTCTATGATAATTAGTCATAGGAGATGATTGGACAGGAGGAACACTACAAGGAGGAATGGAATGGTTAAACGAATTGCCCCCTTGCATCATGTTCATTTGTGGAGATATAATAGGGACACTCATTGAAGGAATGAATGAAGAAGTCAGATTAAATGAAGGAAGAGGGTTAATTGAAGAAGAAGGGTTGCCCCCATGATTGGTGATCACAGGAGGAATGTCTTGTGTAGAAGTAGCCATTATGTTTGATGTAAAGGTAGGTACGCTAGCAATAGAAGTCATCAAAGGAATAGAATGATTGACTTGAGTAGGAGGTTGTGTATAACCTAAGGTTTCGGCACAACTCTTCATAGGCATCACATTTGAATCCACAATGTGTACAATACCACGCAAAATATCAATTCCATTCTTATCACTTTGAAGCATACGTTTTAGACCCTCAATTAAAGGAAGAGCTTGACTATCGGGGTATTCTTGAGACATCCATTGTCGAAAATCGTCAAATTGGTTATCCAATTTTGAAAGTTGTTCTACAGGAACCTCATGGAGGGCTTCTTCATCATTAGGAGGATTAGAGGAATTACCCATGTCCTCGTTAAAAAGGCTATTCAAATTAGGTTCCATCTCCTCAGTAATTAAACCTTGGAAGGACTTAATTCTAAGGCTTCGTCTAACGGGAATAGTGTAAGTAGGACTTATTGTTGTAAAACTCATGCACTAGAAAGAGAGAGAAAGTTTTGAATTTTAGAGGTAGCAATTTTCAGTAAAATCGGCCAATCTTCTGGATTTAAGCTGTTAAATACAATCAGGACAATCTCCCGAAATTTCAGAAAAAATGTCAGGGACCGTGGCGCTTCGGAGTGCACACGGTCCCAGCAACTTTTTTCGAAATTCGCAGGGATGAAAGTTATGATGATCTTAGAGCTAATCTGAAAAAATTGAGTGATTTTACGATCTGTAGATAGGCCAAATTAAAGTTGCAATCTCAAAATTGAACCCTACCAAGATTGTCGAAAAATGCAAAAATTTGAATTTTGAAAAAGAGAGTGAAACTGAAATTTTGAATGTTATGATTTTAGAGGGAATGTCAAGAGCAATGCAAATTTTGAAATTTAAAAATTGACTCAATTTCATGCAAAATTCAATTTTGAAAGCGGAAATTAAAGTTGTTGTAATTAAGCACTTAATTTCAAAAGTCACAAATTGCAAGAATTTGAATAAAGCACTGAAATTTCGAATGAATGCAAACACACTTTTCAGATTTAGGACAGTAAGAACACAATTTTGACACAAAATTTCAATTTCAATGATTTTTGAATGATTAGAAGCGTTAATCCAAGCAATCCCTAGACCAACTTTGACTTTAATTTTGAAAGTGTTAGATTTGATAAAATCAGCCAAAATTCTGGATTTTAGCAGGAAAATACAGTAAGATCTAGCTCCTGAAATTTCAAAAAAAATGTCGGGGACGATGGCGCTCGGAGTGCACACGGTCCTCGCAACTTTTTTCCAAATTTTCAAGGATGAAAGATATTGTGATTTTATTGCGGAATCCAAAGTTACAGCTGATTTGGAGATGTTTTGATCAGTGAAATTGTCGAACAAAGGTTGAATCAAGAGGGTTTTAAAAATTAGGGTTTTAACACTTAACCACTTAATTTTCAAAATTAAAGCACAAATATGAATTGATAATTTGTAATAAAAGGGTAGATCTGAAACAAGCATTAACATTTAGACATTTCACAAGCTTAATTACTAAAAAGAGAATTTAGGGTTTTTATGCAATTAACCTCTAAAATTTTGCAAAAGATCAAACATGGAAATGTAATCAAGGAATCCAATTTTCAGATCTAACTATGAATAATCAGAAAGGATGTTCACGTCGGGTTCACCAAAATGTAAAGCGAAAAATCGCGATCGAACCCTAGTTGCTCTCCCCTCTTCCAACTCCAAGGAGAGAGAAGGGAGGTTTGCTAGGGTTGATGGTTTTCACTTAGGGGAGATACTTTACATTCAAAAGAGGGGTTGAAACCCACAAGATCCAATCCCACACAATGCAAGATTGGATGCTCAATGTGTTTCAAGGGTTAAGAAAGCAAGGCTACCCTCTTTTGTAAAGAATGTGCATAGAAGAATTAAGCTAGGAATGCATAGAAAGTGACAAAGATTCGCTTATAAACTGAGATAAGGATATAGGATGAAGCTGCGGACCTGGAATTAGCAGTAAAATGTCGATACGGCATTGTCCTGCAAATTTGAGCAAAAGTTGTCGGGACGATGGCGCCCGAGCGCCACGGTCCTCCGAAAAATCCGCGAAACGAAGGGGGATCTGTTCGTCTCTGCACAAGGATTCCAGATCTTCAATTTCAGCCGCGTACCTGCAACCTACACACAGAAAAGCGAAGACGATTGGGGGGTTAGGGATTAGGGGTTTGCCTTTAGGTCAAACCCCGGTTTTGGAATTAACCAAGAAATGAGCAATGCTGTAAATGTAAATGTCTGTAATGTAAAACAAATACTAATACCTTGTTGTAAGGATGTTTGTATCCTTATGTGCGAAGGTATAGATGTTGTTGTTTGTTGTATGTTGTATGTTGTAGCATGTAATGTGTTGTAAGTGATCTCCTCTTCAATGGTTGAATCCTTGTCTTGAATGCAACACTTAGCCTTGAATGGAGACTTGAAATGATCAATTGCTTGAAGGAATGCTTGAATGCTTGAATGCTTGAGTATAGTTTCCACGCCTTTTCCATCATGTCGAATGAAAGAGGAAAATGTAGTTTATATACTTGTCAATTAGGGCTGATAGACTGATTTTCCCGACCTTAGGCCGACCAGGAAAGATAATTTCCAATTTGCAAACATAAAGACCCGAAGTCCAAAAGAGACCGGGCCCAAAATAGGACCCAGGGACTAGGGCGCTGGGCGCCATGGTCCTGGGGGACCAGGGCGCTAGGCGCTCTTGTCCCACCTCCTGGGACAACAGGGTGTAAAGGAGGTTCAGGCTAGGGTGCTTGAAAATGCAGTTTTTGGTGTCATAATCAGGTTTCGGGGTCTCCATTCAGGTTGCGTGTTGCGTCGCCATCGTGAAGACCGAAATGTAGTCGAAATTGCAAGTGTCACAATTTTAGGACGCTACATGTATATTAATAAACTTACAGGTATTGTAAGTTTGGAAGATTACCGATCCCTGGTGAGAGTGGACCAGAAAGGCCCTTATATGCCATATCATTGTAAAATACTTAGAGCAAGTTAATGTTATGTCTGTGTTGTGTAAAGTTTAATATCATATGAGAAAGATAAGATTAGACTTACACCCTGGTTACATGATTGTTGCTGTCATAGGTGATATGAAGCCATGTACATGGATCCTAGCTTGCTAAAACATTTTGTGGGACTTGTAACTTATACTTCACATCTATCAATGCATCGACTTCTGCATTGGCATTGCATTGAATGGAAAGAAGATGACACGCAACAAATCCTCCAACCACAAATTACATGAGGATCAACTTGGATATTGATGTACCAGCCATGACATAATATTCTTATTCTTTTGCGCTTTTCTTTGTAATGGCCCTGTGACCATGTGATTTTATCGATGATAATTTGAGATTCTAAAAGATGGTAACAATCTTCTAAGGCTAGCAGAATCCCAATGTCATAAATAATGGTTGTTTAAAACCAGCTACCAAGACAAAGATATAATAAATGGGAAATTATATTTTATGAGAAAATATTCATGTTACTTGAAATAACACAAATGGATCATCGTTCCTAGTTTAATATAAAAATATTTTAGAATTTATAATTTTTTTGAATTATTACATTTATTCTAGAGTTGTTTAATTTTGTTAAGATGTCTATGTCATTACCTTCTACCTCTTGATATAATGCTAGTTATGTGTCATAACTACCATATTCATCTTTAAATAATTTTATGTAAAAGATGTTCATAAATGAAACTCATTAAGCAGAGAGGCTTATTTCAATCACAACAAAAGTATTGGTTAAACATTTCAATTTTTGAGTATATTTCACAACAAAAGTATTGGTTAAACATTTCAATTTTTGAGTATATTTCACGTGCATATAAATGCTTAAAGAGCTAAGGTGGCAGTTATGTTTTCACCAAAAAATGACTTATATAGATAAAATATTGTAAAGTATTAAATTGGTGGGTATTAAAGTGCAACCACAAATAATTGACATGGAAAGTATTTCTAATCTAAAATAAATCAATTTTATAATGATTAATATTTAATTATGATTACATTAAAGTAATTAATAAAGGTTCAATTACAATTAGAGTTCAATCAAGGTTATAATTAATCATTCAGTTATGGTTACAATTATTGAAAAAGAGAGTTAGGGTTAAGGTTAAAATTACAACAAGAGATGTTTAGATATGGATTAGGGTTAAATTATGGGTATGGTTTCAATAGGGTTAAGGTTAAAAATTCATTAGGATTAGAGTTAACATTAGATTAGGGTTTGAAGAAAGATAGGATTTTGGTGACAATGTAATTAGGGTTAGAATTAGAATTATTTACAACAATAGAGCTAGGGTGCAATTAAGGTTTTAATGTAAAATTAAGGTTATAAGAAAATTGAATTACAGATAGGATTCAATTAAAGTTATAGTTAGAGATTAACTAGTTTATATATATTTAATAATATATATAGAATAAGTTGAGAGAAGTGCCTATTTTTGAGTTTAATTTGTTTAACTTTTTTTAGTGGGCATTTTGAAGAGAATTTTTATGTAACCTTGTTGTAGTTGTGATATGGTAAATACATCTAGCTAATTGATATGGTAAAAAAATCCAGTTGATTGATATGGAGAAATTTAATGGTAGAAATTTTAGGTTGTGGAACTCAGAGTGGAGGATATGCTTGTGAATAGAGATCTATGTGTTGGGGTTTTAGGATAAGTACTAAGCTTTTAATTTTTGTAACTTTAATTAATTTTTAATGTTCAAAAAAAAAATTAGTTGTTTGAATTAGTTGATTATTAGTTTATTAGTAAATCTTTATGAAAATGAAATTGTAAGATTGAAGTTACATAATCTAGAATTAGAAATAGTCAATGTTATTAGTTTGTTAGTAAAGTTGTAGGAAAATGAAAGTTGTAGAAAAATGAAATCATGAGGTTGAAATTATATAATTTACAAATAGAAATAGTCAATACAATTTTAGTTCTAATTCTAACTTAGAATTATATACATTCTAGGTTAGGATTATATGTATTGTAATTTCATTTTAATTTTGATTTTGAAAAATGAAGTTGCATTGTAAGATATATTGCGATATTATATAATTATATTCCATTAAGTGATAGAGTATTAAATTACGCGAGGATAATCCTACACTAACTAAAATAAATTATTTTAATATTATAATTTAACAAGATATAAATGATATAAAAGAGGAGAACAGACAACTCTAGAGAGTAATTAGTGAAAAATAAAACCATATTAATTTAAACCTAATTGTTTATAATTCAATATTCATAATTGAACTTTTGTATGCAAAAGATAAGGAAGAACATATCACCTATAATCTATAATAAAGATCTATGGCTTGAACTATGATTTATTATTTCCTCAAAAACTATTTAAAATTAAGACTGTATTTATTAAATTTATTTCTTATTTTTAAAATTCACTTGCAAAATTTAGTTAAATGATTTTATAAAGTTACTATTTGGAATTAGTCTCAAATACTAAACTAGTGTTGTTCCCTCACTTGTTACAAAAGAAATAGTTTTAAGATATTAACGCTTAAAAATAATTTCATATTATATTTATATAGTCTAAAGAACTTGGCATTGGAATAAACGGACTTGCGCAGAACACTCAAAGGAGATAGCGGAACACACGAAGGAACGCAGTTGGTGTGTTAAAATAGTCGGTGTGTCATCCTTTCCTCACAGAATATATCTGCAGTTAGTATGACGAAGGCCATACATGGGCTTCTTTTGTTTTCATTGCTTACGGCTCTTTTGCAGTTAGTATGACGAAGGGCATACATGGGCTTCTTTTGTTTTCATTGCTTACGGCTCTTTTTATATATATATATAGCATTGAACATTCTTTATTATCAATTAATTACATTAATGATAAATGATCATCTTAAAAGATTATCTATTTCAATTGTGACAGTTTATTTTATGATGAAATATTCATTTTGTTATAATTTTTTTTTCGTTTTATTCTATAATAATTTGGTCTTCAAGTTTTTGTGTACTTAAGTTCTATTGTATCATCTCAAATTATAATCATGTTGATTGCTTAGTTCAATTTGATTTTGATTTATTTAGATATAAAAATATTTAAAACTATTTTTCATCAACATTGTGAACTACTTATATTACCCCGACAATAATTAATTTAACTTTGACAAACAAGCTCTATTTTAACTTGCATTGAAGAGCCTAATAGTATTTTAACTAAGCTTCATCACTTAAATATTTCAATTTGTTGATTGAACCTCCCACCTTTTTTAGATATTTTTGAAAAAATTATATTTGTAAAATAATAAACAATAACTTAGCAAAAGCCAATACATACTTTATTAAGTGATAAGTAGATATGTGGATGTTTATTAGAGACCCCACACTTATAACTACTAAGTGGGGTTTTGTCAAAACTAATAGTTACTAATAGTTCTCTTCGTGCAATTGCCTTCGTAATTTCTCAAGTGCCTTAATAAATTCTAGCTTAATACTAATATAGATATTAACAATAGAATCTAATTAGTTGAAAAACATATAATTAAGATGTAATAAATTATTTAGTAATTTTAGGTATGAGCTATAGATGATGTGGCATCCAAAATAATGACATGCATAAATCTTGGAAACGAGACCACTTAGTTAATTTAATTTGACAATAACCTTATGGTTTATGCTATACAAGAATAATCTTGACTCCTACCTTCCAAGAGATATATGTTGACTTGAGATCAACCCTAAAGAATCAATGGTTGATAGTTAATCTAAAGAATTATCTGGCACAAATTATCTGGCACAAATTATCCTAAGACTATGATATAGGGCTTATAAAATTTACCCATGTGAACTTACATACATAAATCATAGTAGACTTAGGTTCTTAATCTAATATTTACACTCAATTAGTTATGTTTATACCAACATACATATTTTATAGTTAATGTTTTGATTTGAAAATAATTTAATTTGATACTTAAAAAACAAATTAAAATAATTAAAGTATTATGCTGATTGAGTTTGCATGAGATAAAAAATCATCTCAAAAATTGCATTTAGATAGTAGATCTATGAAGTCCACCAATAAAGTGTGAAATTTTCTAGCCAATTACATTCTAAATTTTTTATTTCAATCATAAATGTGTTTAATCCTGATATTCAATTACCAAATTTACAACAATATGTCCTCTTTTGGAAATCTTCATTACCTATTCTTTACATATAAAAATTATATTTTAGAAAAAAAATAACCCTACATTAGCATTCATTTGGATAACTTTAGTAGGTAACTACTAAATAACATTTATCAAAATGGGGATGATTTTGTAGCTGCAAGCCATGTTGATACATCAATCAGGGTTTGGATGTACCTTTCGTTACATTGTATTAATTAATTATAAAAAATAAAATCTTATTAATTTAGTAAATACTTTTAAAGTAAATAAAATAATTTTAAAGTAAAAACTAATTTTTTGAATTAAAAATAAAATAATTAATAAATAATAATATGTATTAAGAGTAATTATTAAGAAAATACCTTAAAAGTGTATATTTATATTTATTTTTATTATATAATAGAATATTACTATGAATGGCTTTGTCATTAATATTGAAATGTCAAGTATATTTAAAATTATTTAAAATTGTGTGGAAGTGGATAACATATGTTAGGGAAATACATTACTTCAAATTGAATTATGGGTATCATAAAAGTATATTTATATATTTAAATTGGATGAAAGTGTATAAAATATTTATATATTTAAATTGGATGAAAGTGTATAAAATATGTTAAGGGAATACCTTACTATAAAGGTTATGGGTATATCTATATTTATTTTATTATATGGGAGGTATTCATAAGGGGTATTTGAAAATCATTAAATAATTATAATATTATTTACAAAAAATAAATTATATTTTGTAAATAAAAAAAAAAAATATTAAAGTAAAAATATATATTTTAAAATTAAAATTAAAACAATCTATAAATAAAAATACACTTTTAGAGTATCTAAATCAACAAAATATTAATATTAATGTCTTAGTCATTAATATTGAAAGTTCAAGTGTATTTCAAATATTAGTTTACATGTTTTCTTGTTGTTCATAAAAGCATAAAAGCATGGATTACGGTAGGCATCTAACCCTTTTACAAAAATATTAAGCATAAAACATTATTAAAGCCTCAAGGGTAGAGAAAATAGGCCAAAACTAGCAACTTACAAACATGCCATAATAGGCCACTAACAACACACAAGTCAAACAAACCACTTACAACACACAAGAAAACTACAAAGTACAAAAAACCCACATTAGGAGTGAGATGGCCATCACCCTCATCTTTAAGAGACACAAAAACCCAAAACTATCTCCACCTCAATAGATGCCAATGGTAAGGATTTTGGTAGACAAAACATATCCACCCCAATAAGAGACTTTGAAGGATTGACTAAGGTGAGCACAAAAGAGAGCCTAAGTTGGAAGACCAAGAATACATCCACCAAATTAGGACCATCCCCAAATAGTAGAAACAATGTCCACCTCTATAAGATTGTTAAGACTACAAGAACAAATAAGCCAAATCTACTAGCCTTTGAAAGAATAACTAGGTTGAGCCAAAGAGACCTCGAGCTAGACCACCAAGACCGTAGCCACTAAAACAATATCACCAAACTTGCAGGAGAAATATCTAGCTCTATAGGATTTATTGGAGTGCAAATAGAGGAAAGAAAAGAAAGGCCCACCCATTGCCCATTAAACAAATAGTATCAAAGGTATTTTGCAAGCCTTTGCTAATGGAAAATATCCCTCTACTAGCCAAACCATTCTAACCACCATATAATATAGGTTCATAGTAGAAATTAACTTTTGCCATCGAAAGTCGAAGAGTAGAAAAAGCACCAAAAATAGTACCAACTACACATATAGGGTAAAGAGCTCACACCTTCCAAGGGGTCAAAGAAAATAAAAGAAATAAAGGAATAATCTCCATCAAAAGATCATTGCCCATACAGGGGTTTAATATCCCAACTCCAATCCACACCACAAACAAACACCAAAAAACCCACAAAGCTAAACTTAAAACTAATCGTACTAATGGAAACCTTTGAAAAAATGACCTCTAACAATACTAGTGGCCTAAATCCAAGAACCTCATGCCAATCCTTCTAATTTCATTGAGATTTAATCTTGGTTTATAGGGATTTGGAACTCAATGATAGTTATCCAAAATGAGAAATCTTTCATGGTTGAGAGGCTACATTTACTTGTAAAAAAAAAGGTCATAAAACTTGAAATGGGACAACACTATATGTTCTTTATGAATTCATGTTAGCTTGTTATTTGTTGAACAAACTACAAAGATTGTAGTAAAATAATGTGTAGGGAGACAATTGCTAAATACTACTATAAGTTAAAATAAAATATAACAAAAAAAAGGTGCAATGAAAGCTAAATATGATAATTAAATAATCATAATATGAACATCTATAACTAACACTATCTAATGAAAAGAACAATAATTTCTATAACATATTATTAATGACTAAAAAACTATATAGTTGTTATATGAAATCTAATAGAAAACTGAACTAGAAATATCCTGTTAAACTATATATGCATAAATGAAACCAATATTAGCATTACCTCAAGTGGACCTACTAGGGTAATCTTTAACTTGTTTAGAAGATTACTGTATACACCTAAAAATGGTCTAAAGATAATTAATTGAATAAGTAATTATTTAACTAATCCCCCTTCCTAATTTAATTGAATTCATTAACAATTTGATTAAATTCTCCCATTCATCTACTTATTAATAAATCTAGGGATTTATTTAATAGGTTCATTTCAATAGTCCCCTTTGATTAATTAATTCAAATTAATTAATCCTCCCCTCATTTAATTCATTTCTTCTAATCCCCTAATTAATTAAAACAAATCAATTTATGAGTTGTTGAAAGTTAATTAGCCTTTTCCTATTATTTAAATTTTTAAATTCAAATTACCTACATGTCTCCTAACTTCTAACCACCTAACCTAACCATCCCTCTAACCTAACCCATTTCACCTAACCTTGGGTTTAACTAACCCTATCCTATCTTGCACATCGTAACCTCCTTATCCTAACCTCCTGTGGTGTGGATATTCTCCCCTTGAGACACATGGAACTTTGGCCACATGTCTCCTCTCTTGGACACTTTCCCTCTTATGAGAAAGGCTCCTTGACACTTGTCACCGCAGAGATGACAAGTTTCCCTCCCTCCAACCTCTTCTCCAACCTCCTCCAATTTCACCCTTGATATCTTCAGACTCAATCTTGACCGTTGATTCCTGCCACCTCACCCCTGCCCTTGGAAATCTTATAAATATCCCCCATTTTGGAGCACAAAAGATCCCATCTCATATCAATTTAGGTAGTGTTACTATAGGCATATCCATTCTAGCATATCATTTGAGCATTGTTATTATAGGCTATTGCATCTTAGATCTAGTTTAATTTAATCATTTTCTAGCATAATTGTTGAATGATGTAGCTTAATCAATCTCTTTTCTAGCTTAATTGAATCATCATCATAGCTTAATCATGCATATCATTAGGTTAATTAGCCTCTTGGATCAATCTAGCATAATCAATTTCATCTAGCTTTCATATCATTATCATTTCAACTCCCCTGTCTAGGTGTAGTCAAGTCACTGGGATTGCTTATCCAGATCTGAGAGAAAATCCACACTCGCATCTCTTAGGAGAAGATAGGTCACTTTGTCATGGTTTATCTTTCATTTGCTTTTAATTTTCTAACCATGCTTGTAATGATCTATTGAGTGTTTCTGTTGCAGTTGTAGGTATCCTACTTCACACACAACATTTTGGCATCCACCGTGGGGCCCGAAATTTCATTTTTGGCCTCTTAGCATCATCAAATTTTCAATCTTGTAGGTTTATGGTTGGGTATGATTCAGAAACTCGTATGAGTACCTTTTCAATATCGTACAAGTTTCTTTGTGTACTCGTACGAGTATGTGAGAATACTCATACGAGCAAGTGAGAATATTCGTACGAATATCTACTTCTGTGTTTTCAAAATAGATTACATTTTACAGTTTTCATGCTTCAATTTGGCTATTACTAATGCTAACCCTAGTCTGTTTGTGAAATTTTCTAGTAGCCTAACTTCTTTTTGCAGCACGATTGTCGAATATTACACTTGTCAAAGCTTCATTTCATCAAAACAACATGACTACTAACGTATCTGTTTTGTAGGTTACCTAAGGAGAACTCAACCAAACTTTGTGTCTTCTTTAAGTTTTCTAGGCACACTCATTTTGCTAATGGTAAATGAACATCTTGTTTTCTATGTTTGAGACATTTTCTAAAAGGTAGGAGAGTATGTTCTTGTCCATTTGGACAATCAAAAATCCTGACCCTTGAAGCACTTCTATGTTTAAGATTTAATTATCTTTAGTGGGCCTATCATAGTGGGAAAAATTAATCACCTTGTGAGAACAACCTAAGTGAGTACACCTAGACCTAAGCTTTCCAACTCACTCTAAAAAATAGGCCTCTCGGGAATAAAGTCTCAGAGGATGGGATTATTTGAGTTTTCTCTTTTGAGATCTCTCATATCGTACACTTCATAGGTCCTCACGGTCTCAATCATGCTTGTGTGACTACTTGTTTCGATGCCTTGTTGGGCTATAGGCCTCAATTGCGCTTGCACGACTACAAGGGGTAATTTCAAACGGAAACCCTTACTAAGAACCCCAAGATAGAAGCTACCCAATTCACCTCCGAAAGGGGGATAATATTTGTGCAAGAGAGACAATAACTCTCCCAAGACACTTGCCATATCATGCCCCCATTAGTGTTTGGAGTTAGCTAATATGGTGTTGAGAATCCATTGTGTGAGACTCAGTGGTCGTATTTTGATTAGCTATTGGGTGTGTGCCTAAGTTTGCAAGAAAAGGTTTTCTCTCTCAGCCAATTTCCTTAGGATTTAGCGTGTTGTGCTTGAGGTCACTTATCATATCACATGTGCTGTGTCTCCATCCCTGAAACATAAAATCAAACATCTAAAACTGGAAAACAAAATTAAAACATCAAACTTCATTGATCAAAAATCTGTCCAAACAAAATTGTTGTCTCTATTCTGTCCTAAGTCGTATGAGCTTTCTAGTTTGTCGTACGAGAAATCTAGTTTATCATCTGGTCCAGTGAGAATTGTTGTACGAGTCAGTTTAACAAAGGATTTTGTGTTATCTTTTGTCATCTATTTTTTATGAGAAATCTCGTATGAGTTTATGCCTTTGTCTTGCGAGATTTATAGTTTGTCATATGGGCCTGTCTAAATTGTCGTCTGGGGCATTCTAAACTATTGTACGAATTTATGTCTCTGTCAGTCTAGAGCTATCTTCTTGCATGTCATTTTCAGATCTGTCATATTTGCTTGGTCAATTTACAGTGAGCATAAACACTTGATATTTATCATTTTGTGTTTATATTGTCTTCTTGGTTCGCTTGGTCAAGTTATCATCTATCAAATCAGGTTCTAGAAATAGACACCTCAAGATTTTCAAGTATTTGCCTTCAACAAGTTCAAGATCTAAACATCTCAAAGTGCATTATCACCCTCTTTGATAAACTGATCACACAAAACATAGTTTCTCATCAGGATCTATCATCCTCTATCACAAAACTACAACATTTGGTCAGGATAACCTTGTCCCTCATCATAGGATATATCGTTCCTATTGGACTTGGTTTTATCAAAATCATCATTGCACTCCAAAACTGAAGATCAAAAAACTTGCAAAATTTTAAACACTTGAATTATCTCTTCGTGTCATATCATTCTATCATATCTACATTGACAATTGATCACTTATCGAAACAACTTTTAGACAATCAGATCCTTGCACAATATCCAACACACGTGTATGCCCATTTTAACTAGAGTGCAAAGACAGAAGATCATAGAAATGGAAATCGAAACATTTGAAATAACGGAAGATTATAGAAACATGGAACATGAAAACGAAATACAAGAAGAAGGGGAAATAACAAAACAACATCTTAGAGAAATCAAACAAGATCCTAAATTCAATAAATTTATGGCGAAAATATTGGAGGGAGAAAATGAGAAATACTTCCTAATGTTAGCTAAATCTGGTGCTACACTCCCTCAAGATTTTGATGTGAGAAAATTAGCACAAAAGAGAAGTGACTCTTCCCATGATAATGAATGACATGAGGATATTTTTGGTCTCAAAATTGATGACACATCAATTCCTAATAACACAAGAACTAATGAGGAAACTTCCCTTCCCAAGAAGGATGACGTAGAAATTCTCAACCATGTCAAATCTAATGAGGACATAAGAAAGAGTCAAGATGATACAAGAAGAGATCAATACTATTCTAGAATGCACACTCATCGTTATACAAGGACAAATCATGTTGATAATCCTATCACAACTCTTACACAACAAATACAAATGCTGCAAACACGAATTCAAGATATGCAGAGAGGAATTGTTAGAAGATACTCGCTCCAATAAATTTGTCCTTACCCATTCGACAAAAATATAAACATGATACCATTTCCTATAGGTTGTGAAACTCCTGGATACGATAAATATAATGGAAGCACTGATCCCCAAGATCATATACAAGAATTTTGCATACTGAGTATGGAGTTTGCACATGAGGATACCTACCTGATGAGATTATTTCCAAAGAGCTTAAGTGGACTAGCTATGAAATGGTTCTTCAAACATCCACTTGGAATTAGATCATTCACAGAATTGGTAGATAAATTTGTTTTAAAATACTCTTACAACATTAAACATGAGGAAACAATGCTAGACTTATGTAATACTAAACAAAAGAGTGGAGAACCTTTCATGATGTTTCTACAAAGATGGTGATGGTTACCTTCACGATATCCTCGAATGGTGTCGGAATACGAGAAAATAGACATATTCATTGATAACCTAAATGGACAAATGAGATATCATCTAAAAATGCAATGCCATCAAAATTTTGAAAAGATGACTGACAATGATATCAGAATGGAAGAAGCTATGGTAAAGAAGGGTGAGTTGAAGCTATACAAAGTAGGCGTTAGTCCTCCTAACAACAATGTTAGCAAAAATAACAATGATAAGCCTAAATTTTGGAATAGAAATCAAAATGTCATCAATGATGAAATAGTGGATAACAACAATGTAAAACTGAATCAACTAGTTTTCAATTTATCCACTCACTCAGCAACAACTCAACAAAACAACAATCACCAAAAATCAACTGTCAACAATTTCTTTCGAAGGAAATTTAAAAACATTGGTGAACCACTTGCATCACCACTCAAGACACTTCTCGCAAACAAATTGATTACTTTGCTAGAAGGATGGAACTACAAACCTCAAGTGAAAACCTCTTGGTGGAACGATAACCATTATTGCGATTTCTATTGAAACAAGGGATATCACACAGATAATTGTCAGCAGTTGAAACATATCATCCAAGATTTGATTGATAATGGAGTAATAACTGTAGATGGACATATGAAAAATGAATCTCATAGAGCTTTTAAAAATCCTCTTCTAAACTATGAGAAGCGTGAATCATCAGCAACACATAATGGTAAGGATAAAGAAAAGGTAAACTACGCTCATAGATATGATAATGTGGTAAATATGATTGTAGTTAAAGAAAAGAAACATCAAGAACCTGCTCATGATATCACAATAAGCAAAGCTAAAGTTGTTTTGTCGGGTCCTACCACTAACATGTCATCCACTGCAAAACAATACAGTCTAGTGGATCAATTATGAAAAACGCTAGCACAAATATCCATCTTAGAAATTTTAAAGCTTTCACCTGCACACAAATAAATTCTTGAACAAGCATTAGTAGATACAACAGTGTCTAAGGATCTTGATATAGATCAATTCCAAAGCAAGGTGGGACATCTCACAACCCCTCACTACTTATCATTCACCGAAGAAGATGACATGTCCTTGCAACATCCCCATAATGTTCCCTTGCATATCGAAGTCCTCATTCATAAGACACAAGTTAAACATTTCCTAATAGATGGGGGAGTTGGCTTAAACATTCGCTCTTTGAGTCTTGTTCGTGCTCTAGGTTATCCAGATGATGCAGGTGATCCCTAAAAAAAGATCACCATCAAAGCATATGATGAAGAAGACTATTCTTTTAAAAGAATTGTGATGGTACCCATTAGAGTGGGACCTTTGTAGAAAGGCATAGCATGCCAAGTTCTAGACTTGGACTTATCATAGAACATACTCTTGGGAAGACCTTGGATACATGACATATAAGTTGTTCCATCACCATATCATCAGTGTCTAAAATTTCCCTTCAATGGGAAGGAAATCACGATCTCAGCAGATTCAAATCCATTTTAGTACTATAGTAATCTAAAACCATCTCAAGAGGTCATTTTTCCTCATAATAGGGAGGCATCGTCTTTGAACACACAATCCAAAGAAAAATAATTTGCCTTAATTTTGTCAAGTATGGAAAAACAAATACAACTAAGAGTTCAAGGGAACAGAGAATATTCAATATCACAACTACCACTTTCTCCTAAGTCATATGGAAAACCATCAAACTCTAAACAACAACCAATTGTGAAACATCTTCCAATATTTTATGGAGAATTTATTAGTGTTGGGACCTTATCAGAGGAAAAAAAAGATAAATATGTACTATAGTGGCTATACAAGGATGAAGAAGTCCAACAAAAGACCAACAATATCATAATACCCATTGAAAAGTATGGAAACAGATTTAACATTCTTCAAAAAATGGGATACGTTGGAACGGGTCCTATAGGAAAACGAAAAAGAAGGTATCTCAGAACCTATCCAACCTCACACTCAGTAGGCTATAGACAAAGCAGGCTTAGGGTATGGATAAGTTACTCTACCAGAAGACACATCTTCTTGCAAAAAACAAGAGGAATATGAAAATAGACAAGAAACAATTACAATTGAAAGGGAAGAAGCATCTGCCAAGCAACAAGCATAAGCAAACATGAAATGGCAAAAGAATCAAGCTTCAAATGAATAGGAAAAATAAACTAATGGTACCTCCCAAGGAGCATTAACTCTCAATCAAAACAAGCACAAACCTAGTACTAATAAGGGAGAACTCATAGCAAGGTTGACAAAACTCAATCTTAGTCCAAAAGAAGCTGAATATGAAAGAAGAAAAGATATAGCAAGACAATCAGAAGAAACAAATCAAACACTATATGAAGAAATCTATAGATTACAAGATGCAAGTGAGACAAATTCTAATGAATGGGAATGGGATTCCTATCACTCTAAAGAATCAGCTGAAGAAAATTGCTTTGAAGAAGATGTAGGAGTTGATGTAGTTCACACGTATGCAGGGAAAACATTAGGAACTAGCCCACTTGAATTAGAATCACATTCGACTGACTTGGACTTAATCGAGGGAGATCAAGAGCTCCTTGTGCGAGGTCAGTCTGATGAGAGTACCATTCTAGACATTGACATACATATCAAAAACTTTGACATATCTATTATGACACTTGATACCCTTGAAAGAATTCAACGTGATGACCCCTTACTTCTAATCCACCCAGAACTTTTGATTGGGAAAATGAAAGACATACTTCCATTGATACCTTTCCTAATGACCATGACATATCTATATATCTTAATGCAATCGAACCCGCAACAACTTTCATCAAGAATTTCAGCAATGCATCTTCCAGTCAAGTGGGTGCCAAATCTCCCAGTCGCAAAAGTGAAAATAAAGAAAATAGTATCAGGTCTAATGCTGAAAACCATTTATTGGCAATATTAGATCAGGAAAAAGTAAAAAGAAAGGACACATCTAATGGTTAAAACCTCCTCAAGGCACCGAAAGATGGGATATTTGACACTTTACCTGCGCACTATCAAGAAAGGTCATGCATTTTGATCGAACCAATAGAGGCAGTTAACATTGGCACAACAGAACAAACAAAGATTCTTCGTCCAACGACTTCTCTGTTAGAGCAAGAAATGCAACAATATATGGCATTATTCAAATGATGGAAAATCAACTTCACTTGGTCATATGCAGACATGCCAGGGTTGGATCTAGAGCTTATTATGCATCACTAAAATGTCAGTCTAGGAGCCAAACCAGTTAAACAAAAATTAAGGAAGATGCATCCTCATATTTCTCTTCTAGTCAAAGCATAACTAAAGAAATTATTGGATGTCAGATTTATCAGACCTATAGCTTATCCTCAATGGGTATCCAACATTGTTCCTATTTCCAAACTAGATAAAAGTATCCGAATATGCACATACTTCAGAGATCTTAATAATGCATGTCCAAAGGATGAATTATCTTTTCCTAACATTGACATCATTGTAGATTTAACTATCAGACACTCCATGTTTTCTCTAATGGATGGTTTCTCCAGATACAATCAGATTAAAATTGTACGTGAAAATCAAGAAAAGATAGATTTTACATGTCCGTGGGGTACTTTCTACTAGAACGTCATGCCCTTTGGACTAAAGAACAGAGGTGCTACATTTCAGAGAGCTATGAAAATGATATTTTATGACATAATGCATACATTCATGGAAGATTATGTGGATGACATATTGGCCAAATCATACAACAGAGAAGACCATATAGGAATACTAGAAAAGATCTTTGACAGGTTAGAACAGTATAAGCTATAGCTCAATCCCAAGAAATGTGTCTTTGGTGTTACTTCAAGTAAGCTATTGGGATACATTGTTTCAGCTAGAGGTATTGAAGTAGATCCAACTAAGGTCAAAGAATTCATGGAAATGGCATCTCCCTAGAATATCAGTCAACTAAGATCACTTCAAGGAAGACTACAGTCAATCATAAGATTGGTTGCTCAGCTAGCAAATAAATGCCAACCATTTACTCATTTATTGCATAAAAATGTTACTTTCAAGTGGGACCATCAATGCGAGGATGCATTCAATAAGATCAAGGCCTATCTCATGCAACCACCCATCCTAATGTCACCAATTCTAGGAAAGCCATTGTTACTCTATGTATCAACCACCAAACTATCATTAGGAGTTCTGCTTGCACAACTGGACAATGAAGGAAAAGAATGATCCATCTACTATATCAGTAGAACATTAGTAGGGTATGAGATCAACTATTCACCAACAGAAAAAGTATGCTTCGCGGTAGTTTTTGCTTCTAAAAAATTAAGAAACTATCTACTATCTCAATCCATCAAGTTGATTGCTAAAATCAATCCATTGAAGTATTTTCTTAGCAAGGCAACATTAATAGGAAGACTAGCAAAGTGGATCATGATTCTAAGCGAGTTTGATATTGATTATGTTGACAGAAAATCTATAAAGGAGAAAGTCATTATAGACCCAATAGTAGAGGCACCACTTCAAGATGATCGTCCTTTACACATTGAATTTCCCGATGCTGATATCCTAATAGTCACCACAAAAAATGGTAATTATACTTTGATGATTCATATACACAGCATGGATCAGGAGTAGACATTCTATTCATCACACCACAAGGTCATACAATTCCAAAAATATACAAATTAAGTTTTCCATGTACCAACAATACAACAAAATATGAAGTTTTGGTTACAGGTATCAAAATGGCTATAGAATGGAATATTACACAACTTCATTTCTTTCAAGACTCTCAGCTCATCATCAATCAAATCAATGACGATTATCAAACAAAGGATGAAAAGCTAATGCCATATAAGAAGATGGTTGATGATGTCAAGAAATATTTTGTAGAAATAACTTTTCAACAGATTCCAAGGCATGACAACAAAGCAGTAGATGCCATGGCAACACTTGCTTCTCTACTTCAGACACAAGAAAATTGAGAGCGTTATGAATTCCTAGTGAAATAGTTGATTTACCCTACACATAATTGTCTTGATTCCCAAACTATCTGTCACCTTGTTGGGAATGATTCCTCCTTCTATGGCCAAACTTATACATACTTGAAAGATAATATCCTCCCTCATTACTTATAAAATAACCAAAAGAGAAACTTTATTCACCAATCCTCCCATTATACTCTCGTCGCAGATACCCTTTTTAAATGAGGTCTGGACAATACTCTTTTAAGATATTTGGAACAAGAAGAATCTAAGAAGGCCTTAAATGAAGTCCATAATGGCATTTGTGGCACTCATTCAAGTGGTCATCCCCTTTTGAAAAAACTCATAGGCTTGGGATATTATTGGCCAACTATGGAATGAGGTTCTTTTCAGATAGCTAAAACATGCAAACAATGTCAGATCCATGGAAGTTTGATTCATGCACCAACACAAGAACTTCATGCTTTGGCAACATCTTGGACTTTCTACCAATGGGTCTTGATCTAGTAGGAAAGATAAATCCTTCTTCATCCAATGGTCACAAATTCATCCTTGTAGCTACATAATATTTCACAAAATGGATTGAGGCAGTACCTCTCATCAATATCACCAAAAAACAAATTGCTGCATTTATCTTAAACTACATCATTTGTTGCTATGGAATACCCATGACCATTATCAATAATAATGGAAGACTATTCAAGAATCAGGATGTCCAAGAGCTATGTGATAAATTCAAGATCCAACACAGATTTTCAACACCCTACTATCCACAAGGGAATTGGCAAGCACAAGCATCAAACAAAACTATTCTGAAAATCCTCAAAAAGACAGTAAATGATACTGGCAGAGATTGTCATATTCAATTGAACCCTACTCTATGGGCCTACTGTACCAGTATCCGCACACCAACAGGTGCCACACCTTTCTCTATTGTCTATGGCTTAGAAGCAATATTACCACTAGAAGTAGAGATACCTTCTCTACAAGTAAATTAAAAGGCCTTATCCTAGATGAAGAAAAATGAGTATCTAGATTGCAAGAGTTAGAATTGATTCATGAACAAAGACAAAATGTCTTTGATCATTTAAAGGTATATCAACAAAGAATGTGTTGCAATTACAATCACAAGGTCAAACCGAGAGCATTTCAAGTTGGGGAACTAGTAGTAAAAGAAAATCCATGCAACCAAGAAGATCGAGAAAAGAAAGGGAAGTTTGAACCAAACTAGTTAGGTCCGTTTGTGGTCACAACAGTATTTGGGCCAGGAGCATATCAACTATCAACATAGGATGGGAATGAGCTCAAGGAACCCATCAATAACATGCATTTGAAGAAGTTTTATGTTTGAAAAAGAAGAGAAAATTCAAAAACAGTGAAAAAGAAAAAAATAATAATCCAAAAATAGTGAAAAAATAGAAAATCCAAAAACAATGAAAAATCAGAAAATACAAAAACAACGAAAACAATGAAAAAAAAATCAAAAATGAGAAAAACTGCAATAAAAATAGATGGTGAAAACCTAGGAAACAGGCGTCATCTATCGGCTAGCTCTTCCATCTATTAGTTCATGCATACTTCCGCTTGAATTAATTTTTCCATCAGCACTGTTCATATCCATAATAAGCCTTTGTACATATGCAGGCATCACAACTGATTTCTCACCATGGTTTGCGATGAGTTGGGCCATTGGCATATTTTTATCCTTAGAACTCTTGAGATTTTTTCATATTTTGATTTACATGATAGTAATGATGTATCGGAAGTTTACTATATGTATTTTAGATGTTAGTCTGAACCTATTAAAACATGTTTTTTCTTTGCCAGTTTATTCATGCAGCCATGTGATTCATTCCTGTTGCCATGCAGATTGTTTAGGGAAATATCATGTGTGAAATTAATAGATGTCCTGATGAAATAAAATATGTATGTATGTTCTTGTATGTTATTTCTTTTGAGGTGTAGGGAATGAATGATGTTGTGGTGGAAGCTCACCTATGACGCCAGTTGCAAGAAGAGATATTCAAGAAAATGACTGAAAGATCGAACAACAAAGATGCTGAAAAGTGTAAGGAACGACATAGGAGAAGAAATCACGTGATACTACCGATGTCTAACTCAAGTGGATATTGGTGTTGGAAATACTGCCATAGTATATTATGACCGTGGTTCGGTTTAGATCCGCATTTTCTATACCTTAACTCCATCTATCTCCTTTCTTGATTATTTATCCACCTCTTCTCTTCGGCATGATCTGTGTTTCGTCTAAAGTTGATTTTTTAATTTAAAATAAGCTCTTCATCTCTTCTCAGAGGTCAGATAGAAAAAGAGAGAAAGAAGAGCAGAGGATTTTTACAAGTGTTTTTGAGTTTCTTTTTATGTTAAATCATGTAATGACTTCCAAAGAACGATGAATAAAAATATGTTATTCTGAGCACTTAGAGTTGTTTTTGGGAAGCCTGGAATCACTCACCCAAGGGGACCCACTTGGTGAGTGTTCTTATGCATTTGTTAAGATTAGTTTTCTTTCCTTAGCTATAGTAGATGTTCATGGATTGACTGTTCCTATAGCCACTAGAAACAGATCCATTGATTGTTCATGCAGCCAAACCAAAATAAAGTAATTTCTGTTTATCTGCATTGAACTTAGCCAGTATTGCTTGAATGAATTTATGTTAATGCAAAAGTTTTCTTGTAGGCTTTCAATAGTTTCAATTCTTGCTTATCTTTTCTACATAATGTTAGTTGCTGTAGTAATGCAGAGTAGTTGTTGCAAGAACTTAGTGCATATATAGTAAAGAGCCATTTCAAGTATTACGTCCCTGGGTTGACAATCAAATGAACACTAGCTATAGAAATAGTGACTTTACCAAGTGAATGTCCAAACTTTGGGTTGAGACTTCAACTAGAGTTATTATTCATATTGTTGGGTTGAACATTTTTGGAGCCATTGTCGGGGATGTTGTCAAACTAAGAACCTGTCATGGTTATTGTCTTTTTTGTTTTCAATTAGTTGTTTTTCTGGCATACCTGATTGTTTGAAAAAAAATTCATGAATCTGCATGCATAGGCGAAGAAGAGGTGTTCTAGGTAGATTTCTACTCAGTCATCCTAATCATGTAGAAATTAATTCCCTAGATATAAAGGCTTTTGCTGAAATTTATCAAACCCTAGAGAATTTGAACCATCCTGAATCTGAATTTCCAGAAGGCAGTCTTCAGTTCCTCTTTGGACCGCCAGAAGAAGATATCATAGAGTAATTCCCCCCACAAGTCCAATGCAAGGAAAACCACCTCCTGGTGGAAATAATCCACCACCACCTTTGGACCAAACATTTGAATTCCCCATATCTAATCAGCATGATAATGCTAATCTCAAGAACATTTCAGCTTCTTCCCTCCCTAAATTCTATGGATTAGTTATAGAAGATCCAGACACATTTCTATTTGAGTTTGTTGTTCTCTGTAGGAGTTTTGATTATACTACAGATGCCCATAGACTCAAAATATTTACTACCACTTTGAAGGAATCATCTTTAAGATGGTTTATGAGCTTAGGTAGTAGCACAATCAATACATGGGATGAGATGAAACAATTGTTTCTTGTAAAGTATAAAGATTACTGTAGAGGCACTGATCATCATGGGGATGATATCTTTAGAATGAAACAAAAAGAAGATGAGAGTCTTGAAGATTATCTAGAAAGGTTTCTGTTTAGTGTAAAAAAGTCCAAGCATAGTACTCTAAATGAAGATTCCCTCAAGTTGATATTTTTGAGGGGAATCGGTGATGAATGCACTGATTCTTTGGATCTTATGGGATGAGGTGACATTACACAGTCTATGTGGAATGAAATAGGACAAATTTGTAAGAAGTATTCTAGATCTTCTTCTAAAAAGAATAGGCATTTCAAGCCAGGAGTGCCTTCATCAACATCTAGTACTGGAGTTTCTCGAATGGAACTTAGCCATTTGTTGAAGGACTTTAAGGAGGACATCATAAACAATATGGCTACTTAGTTGGATACACTCTCAACTAAAAATAAGCATGAAGAAGCTGATGCATTTCTTACAGAATTCTGCCCTCATTGTAGATAGTGGAAAAAAGAATGCAGATGTAAAATGGTTTCAAATCTTGAGGTTCCTAACTTCAAGCCAATACAAGGTGAGGATAAGAAATTTTTCTATGTTGCTCAAAGAAGGCCAAATTTCCAAAGACAAGGTATCCCTTCGGATCCA
Organism: Cryptomeria japonica; assembly: GCF_030272615.1. Taxonomy (NCBI): domain Eukaryota; kingdom Viridiplantae; phylum Streptophyta; class Pinopsida; order Cupressales; family Cupressaceae; genus Cryptomeria; species Cryptomeria japonica. The sequence continues at coordinate 649,492,948 of NC_081407.1, read as the reverse complement.
CTTTCTTTTTCTGGTTATAGTGGAAATTCTTATGTACCAAATAATCAATGGCAATCACCATATGCTCAATTTTTTGGTAATTATCCAAATTGGCATGGTTCTCAAGGCCAAGGGAAGCATTTTGCTAATCAAATGCCATAGTGGCAGCAGCCACAGGTAAATTGGTATCCACCTCAAGGCCAAGGGAGCCAGTTTCAAGGGAATTGGCAACCTACTCCTCAATGGAGGGGGAGTCAGCCATGGAATACCCAATCTTTTGGTTATCAACAACCTATTCAGCAGCCACAACCGCCTGCAATAATGCCTCCTCTTGTAGCCACTGTTGTCCCACCTAAGCCAATGTAGTTGCCCACTCAGCCAATGCCAAATCCTAATATTAAATCTCAACAACAACAACAAGCTTATTTAGCTGACCCTAATCAATACCCAACCTATTATCTATTTATAGGTGATATTTACCTCTGATCCAGGACAACTCTGCCTAATCCATCTCCTCTAGTTATCATTGAGGTACAAGAAGAACAAGAAATCTCTAATCCAACATCCACAATACCTCAGAAGCAGAGATTACCACCATTTCCTCAGAGATTGCAAGAAAAGGAAGTTCTTACAGAACAGGAGCAAGGTTTTGATATCATAGATCAACTGCAACATGTTTGTTGCCGCAGGAAGTCTGTACTTCTCATTTTTCTGATATATCCCAGATTGATCTTAGTATCAAAATAGAAGTTGATTTGAATAAATATTTGAATATCAATAGTGATCTTGTAGATACTCAAAAGGTAGCACTGGTGGACTTGCTTAAATATCATAAACATGCCTTTGCATGGGATTACAAGGACATGCGTGGAATAGATCCAACAGTTTACACCCACCATATCTATATAAAAGAAGAATTTAGCCCACTTAGACAATCACAATGAAAAATCAATTCTGCATTAAAAGAAATAGTTAAAGAGGAATTGTAGAAGTTGTTAAAGGATGGGTTTATCTATCCTATCTCTGATAGCCAATGGGTATCACCTTTGGTAATAGTTCCTAAGAAAGGAGAAAAATGGAGGGTATGTGTTGATTATAGAGCTTTGAACTTAGCAACAAGAAAAGATCATTTTCCATTGCCATTTGTGGATCAGGTATTAGACTCTTTGGCTAGGAAGAGATACTTTTCATTTCTTAATGGATTCAGTGGTTACAATTAGATATAGATAGCCCTAGAGGACCAAGAAAAGACAACATTTACTTGTCCTTGGGGCACATATGCATAGTTTGTTCTTCCTTTTGGATTTTGTAATGCTCCAGCCACTTTTCAAAGAGTAGTGATTAGTATATTTTCAGATATTTCTCAAGACATCATGGAAATTTATATGGATGACTTTACAACTTATGGTTTTGAATTTGAAGAAGCATTGGGGAACCTGAAAAAAGTTTTGCAATGGTGTGAAGACTAGAGTTTGTCATTAAACAATGAGAAGTGCTTCATAATGATGCAGAAAGGAATAGTCCTTGGTCATCATACCTCTATAAAAGGAATACAGGTTGACCCAACAAAGATTGAAGTCATTCAGAATATCAATGCATTGGTGAAGCAAAAAGATGTAAGAAGTTTCCTTGGTCATGCTGGATACTATAGAAGGTTTATCAAAGATTTTAGCAAAATTGCAAGTCCCTTATATTCTCTACTTACCTAGGATATGGAATTTAAATGGGCTTCTTCATGCAATGAAGCTTTCTTGAAGCTTAAGCACGCTTTGACCCAAGCACTAGTTCTTAAAGGTCCAAATTGGTCCTTACCATTTCAAATTCATACAGATGCATATGATTATGCAATAGGAACAATATTAGGATAGAAGATTGATAACTTGGAAAGTGCAATATATTATATTAGCAAGAACTTGTAGGGCCCTGAGTTAAATTACACAGTCACTGAAAAGGAAATGTTACCAGTTATATATGCACTCAACAAATTCAGGCACTATATCATAGGGTATCCCATATTTGTGCATACTGATCATACTGCAATCAGATATCTCATGAATAAGCCTTCAATTATTGATAGATTAGCTCGCTGGTTATTATTGATGCAGGAATTTGATATCACAGTTATTGATAAACTAGGGAATTCCAATGTGGTTGTAGATTATCTTTCAAGACTACAGTTACAGGAAGATTTTACAACCATAGATGATGCTTTTCCAGATGAACATCTATTCCTTATACAAGCCCACACTCCATGGTATGTTGATATTGCCAACTATTTAGCTGCTGCTAAAATGCCACTTCATTTCTCTCCTAAGGAAAGAAGGTTGTTAGTAGAGAAAAGCTTTAACTTCTCATGGATTGCTAATTGTTTGTTTTATACTGGACTTGACCAAGTCATGAGAATATGTGTAAGAGAAGATGAAACATATGATATCCTGCATGCATGTCATGATGAGGCGTGTGGAGGACATTTTGCTGCTAAAAGAGAAACACTCAAAATACTGAATACAGGATACTATTGGCCCACATTATATAAGGATGCAACACAATATACAAGAAAATATGATAGATGCTAGCACATGGGGAGACCTACTAAATCTAATGAGATGCCATTGTATCCACAAATATTGGTTGCACCATTTGATAAATGGGGATTAGATTTTGTTCGCCCAATTGATCCACCTTCTAATGGAAAATCCTACATTTTGGTATGTACAGATTATGTAACCAAATGGGTGGAGGCTCGTGCTATGACACATGCAAGAGATAATAAGGTGGCTGAGTTTCTCTATGAGGAGATATTTACAAGAAATGGAGTACGAAGGGAAATTGTATCAGACCAAGGCCCACAGTTTACTTGATCATTGATTGTAGCCTTGATCAATGAATATAATATAAGGCACAAAAAATCTACCCCATATCATCCACAAGCTAATGGACAGGTAGAAGTTACAAATAGGGAGCTTGAGGCTATTCTTACCAAGATAGTAGTTGTTCATAAAAAAGACTGGTCTCATAGGCTTTCAGAAGCAATTTGGGCATACAGAATAACTCGGAAGACACCAATTGGTTTTACACCTTTTGAGATGGTGTATGGAAAAGAATCAATGATGCCTATTGACTTTGAGCATAAAACTCTGAGGACAACTTTGCAATTAAATATGACACTTTCAGAAGCACAAAAAGAATGTATTTAGCAATTGAATGCTTTGGATGAATGGAGAAAAATGGTTGTCCAGCAGAAAGAACTGATACAAAATCAGAGAGCAAAGTGGCATGATGAATATATCAAAGAGAAAAAGTTCAAAGCCAGTGACTAGGCAATATTGTATGACTCTAGATATAAAGATACTATGGGAAATCTGCAAACCAGATGGTTAGGTCTATATGAGATAGAGGACGTTTTCAAAAATGGAGTTGTTCATTTGACCATAATTGACCTAGTTCAGTTTAAGCTTTTGGTGAATGATCACCGATTGTGTCTTTATCATAAGCCATCCAACAAAGAGGAGTTCTTGGAGAAATTTGCTAAAAAGGATCAAACACAAGTTCCTACAGCAACTGATCAATTTCCTACAGCCATTGATCAAGTTCCTTAAGCAATTGAGCAAAGTAATGGAGGTAAGGTTCCTGCAGCCACTGCAGTGAACATGCTTGCCACTTTATAATTTTCCTCACATCATTTCACAAAAATATTTCCATGTCTTATGGAAATATTATTTTGCATAAATAAAATTTCCATCCATGTCATCCCATCTCATTTTCTTATCTGTCATTTCATTTCATTTCACCTTTCTTTTCGTACGACTGCAGGTATGTACATATTTTATTTTTATTTTAATTATGCATTTATGATTTCATTATGATTATTGCCTTTCCTAAATCCATGTACACTTCCCTAAATCCTTTCAACCTATGTGGACACGTGCCAAAGTAAGTTGGGGGTGAGTTTTATGGTTCGGTTTCCAAAATTAGTAATTGTTCATCCTTTTCGATACCTTGATTTGATTGCTTGCCATCATTTCTTTAACAAGATATTCTTTGGCATAAGAAAGTAATAAACTCTACCGCCAAATTTGGAGATAGGTAAGGAAGTTTCAATTTTTAGTCTGTAGAATATTTTGGTTCTCTGTTTCTCAGTTGCAGAGTTTGCTACATTAACAGAGTAAGAAATGGGTGGAGATCCAATCCGCCATGAACCAATAGTCCATGATGCATTTCTATAGGATGCTCCTTGTGAGCATTATTTTAGGTAGCATGGTTGGATTGTTTACTTTCTGAAATTCAATGATTATAATGAAGAAATTGCTGCAGAGTTTATGCATTCATTCAATGAAGGAGAGGCTACTGTTAAAGGATTAAGGGTCATTGCTATGGAGCAGTGGATAGCTGAAGTTACAGGGTTGCCTCAGGAAGAAGAATTGTTTCTAGAATAAAAAGACGCCAGAAGTGCCAGAGTAGAGTTTACACTTCTCACAGATGGACCTCTAACAGTAGACAAGAAAGGCACCAGGAGGGTTTCCCTAGCAACAGAGTGGCCTTGGGTGGCTTTATATGTAATGAAATACATTACTTGCAAAGGGAGGTATTCAAATTTACATTCACCCCATTTCAAATTGCTTAGTCATTTATGACATGACTAGAGAGTGAATGTCCCTAATTTTCTATACCATCTCATTTCCATAAGTGCCAAAGAAACATAGAAGAATGGAAATCGTTATGCTAGCCATCATGGTTTGATTAAATTTCTTGTAGAACATTCTGTTAGATATGTTTCATAGATGGAATGGGGGGTATTTGAAGACATATTGCAGTTTAGGGTTGAAGATGCTCCTGTTGTAGATAAGCCAATAGTTGAAAAAGAAAATATTGAAGAACCCTCTTCTCTTATAGTTTCTACAAAGAATGAATTTCTAATCGCTGAAGGAGCTGTGGATATTATGGAGGAAGAGATGGTTGAGACAAATGTGGAGCAGCCCTCCACTTCTCTTCAAAGAGAATCACTAGTTTCTAAAAGAAAAGGGAAGGAATTGGAAATAATTGATGTAGATGAATAACCTATGGTTCAGCCATAGGCAACTCAAGTTTCTCCTGGAGCCAAGAGGCGTAGGTCTAAAAGAACTACTCCTGTAGCAAAGCCACATCTAGAAACCATTCCTACAGCCACTCCAAAGGTTTATGTGAGAAGGACTTGGAGTAAAACTCGAAAGGCCCATCCAACAGGTGATCTGACAGAGGTTATTTAAGTGGAAACATCAGAAGAAGGGAGCCCTACAAATGTTGAAACTTAGAAGGAAGATGATGTTGATAGACTCTCACATCTTTCATATGTGGTAGAGAAGCTTGAGGAACCTTTTGAAGAGATTCCATAGCCTAAGGTAACACCTATTAGACCTCCATCATCCCTAAGCAGTTTATCTATTGTGTTAACATTTTATAGACATGGGTAATAAAGAGGGCTAGATTGCAGGGGGTCATTGACAAACAACAAAGAGAAATCGAAAAGAGGGATAACAAAATTGAAGAATTAGAGGCTAAAGTTGATACAATCACTAGTATGGTCTCCAAATTGATGCAATGTAGGGTACTGCCAAGGGTTTATGCTCTACATTTAAGGGAGCTGTATTTAAATTTCAAATTGAACTGCATTGTGAGGAAAATTATCCCCTCTTTAGAAACCCCTGAGGAATTTTATGATGCTTACTAGACTTCTCTAGTAGCTGCGAAAAAATTATTATGTGAATTTTATTTACATAACTATGTTGTAGCTTCAGATAGTGAGTGAAATCCTTTGTTATATATTGGTGATATCCATATAAAAGCTTTAATGTCATGGATTCAAAATGAGATTAGCATGGGGGCACAAGCCAGAGAACACAAGGATTTTGAATTTGATTGTCCATTGCCATTAAGGAAGGAAGACAAAGAGCCAAGAGTTCTTTATTATGAATGACAGAAGTTACTAGTAAGGCAAGATGTTAGGAATCTAGTGCTTTCGATGAGGGAAGAAATATACCAAGCATATGAGCATTTAGTTCAAACTGAAAGTGCAGCTGCAACTGATGGTTTAATTTAGCACTAGAATAACTTGCCAGAAGAATTAAAGCAGGGAGAACCTCATTCACTACCAAATTTCCAGACAGCTATGCAAAGAGCCCCTAAATATATACAACTAGGCAGAGAGAAAACCAATAACTTGGTACCTTTGATCTTTCAGCCTCCTATTCTTATGTGGCCACTATTGGGATGTAAGACTACAAATAAGCCCTATGAAGCAGTTATAGAAGAAGCCAGATGGTCCAGGTTGGAAAAGATGAAAGGATTTTACTGGAAATTAGCTTCAGGAGGAACAAGTCAAGGAACCGTTGGTGACCTAAGAGTTAGTGCAAGGATAAAAAAATTTCCTCTTGCTGGAGGATCAACAAGATCTTAAAGTTGGGGAGCATGATGAATTGAGACATTGGCATATTTTTATCCTTAGAACTCTTGAGATTTTGTCATATTTTGATTTACATAATAGTAATGATGTATCAGAATTTTACTATATGTATTTAAGATGTTAGCCTAAACCTATTAAAACATGTTTTGTCTTTGCTAGCTTATTCCTGCAGCCATGTGATTCATTCTTGTTGCCATGCAGATTGTTTAGGGCAATATCATGTGTGAAATTAATAGATGTCCTGATTAAATAAAATATGTATGTATGTTCTTGTATGTTATTTCTTTTGAGGTCCAGGGAATAAATGATGTTGGGGTGGAATCTCGCCTATCATGCTAGTTGCAGGAAGAGATATTCAAGATGACTGAAAGATCGAACAACAAAGATGTTGAAAAGTGTAATAAATGACATAGGAGAAGCAATCATGTGATACTATTGATATCTAACTCAAGTGGACATTAGTGTTGTAAATACCACCATAATATATTATGACTCTAGTTCAGTTTAAATCCGCATTTTCTATAGCTTAACTCCAGCTATCTCCTTTCTCAATTAGTTATCCGCCTCTTCTCTTCGGCATGATCTGTGTTGTCTAAAGTAGATGTTTTCTTTTAAAATGAGCTCTTCATCTCTTCTTAGAGGTTAGATAGAAAAAGAGAGAAAGCAAAGAAGAGGATTTTACAAGTATTTTTGAGTTTCTTTTTATGTTAAATCATGTAATGACTTCCAAAGAATGATGAATAAAAATATGTTATTCTGAGCACTTAGAGTTTTTTTTGGAAAGCCTGGAATCACTCACCCAAGGGGGCCCACTTGGTGAGTGTTCTTGTGTATTTGTTAAGATTAGTTTTCTTTTCTTAGCTGTAGTAGACATTCTTGCATTGATTGTTCCTGCAGCCACTGGAAACAGATCCAGTGACTGTTCCTGTAGCCAAACCAAAACAAAGTAATTTTTGTTTATCACCATTGAACTAAGCCAGTATTTCTTGAATGAAATTATGCTAATTTTAGAAGTTTTCCTGTAGCCTTTCAATAGTTTCAATTCTTTCTTATCTTTTCTGTATGATGTTAGTTGTTGCAGTAATGTAGAGTAGTTGTTGCAAGAACTTAGTGCATATATAGTGTAGACCCATTTCAAGTATTATGTCCCTGGGTTGACAATCAAATGAACACTAGCTATAGAAATAGTGACTTTACCAAGTGAATGTCCGAAATTTGGGTTGAGACTTCAACTCGAGTTATTATTCTTATTGTTGGGTTGAATAGTTTGGATCATTGGGTATATCATAATCACTTTGTTTCTAGGCTTGGGGCAAAATCCTGCACCTAGCTGGGGGCAAAATTTTCAATCATTTTGGGCTTAATTAAACAGGAAGAACAATAGTTAGGCAACTCTTGTCAAACAAAAAATGAGACACATCCAATGTTGAACATGAGATCAAATTGTCAACCATCAAACTACCAAATTTCAGTATAAGAACATCACACACTTTTCAAAAGATGATATCTTTTGATAAATTCTTTTAATACTTTGGTTCAACTTTTCTATCTTGATTTTCGCTATCATGATTTCTGAGTGACTCCATGATGTCTCTGACTAGAGGAACAAGGAAGGAACATGATATTTTTATTGTCTGCTATCTGTAAATTAATCATTAATATGTGCAATTTTTTCTCAAGACATGATCATTGGAGTATCATCAAAGACATTTTCGATTTGCACATAGAAATGGTTAATAGTGCATTTTTTATGCAAGCAACACTCAAGTCATCTTGGCTCAATTATACCTCGATGCTTGTGCTAACTTGCAATATCAAAATCCAGGAAAGAAGTGCTCAGGTCATCATGCTTTAATTAGACCATCAATGTTTGCACTCACTTCCCACATTTAAAAAAATCTCAATGATGACAAAACATAATAACCCAATGATTGGTCTGATCGTAACCTTACATTTCATTCTTGCATGGAATCCCACAAGCTCATCTTATCCAAGGTTAAATCTATCGCATGAATCATCAAAGCATAATCATAGGTGTATACACAATCAGACTGATGACTCATCTCTCTCCAGATATTGTTGACCCAGCGCAAATCTTATGTTACCCCCTCAACAGAACCAACATCAGCATATCTGAATCTTTCTGCAACCTGATATCAACAAAATGCCAGTTCTTTATCCAATCAACCTTATCAATTCTATAAATCACTCTCATCTAATCTATTCTATCATGTCTTATACATGATGTATCTTTTCTTGGAACCAGACGTTCTGATCAAGTCTTATACAAGATATATCATTCCTGAAACAAGACACTTTGATCATCTTTGTCTTATACATGAGGTATCATTCCTAAAACTAGACTAAATCTCAATCTTATCAATCTAGTCAATAAATCTTTATCAATCATCACATCAAGAACCACATCACTGTAATCAAAGAACTCTCACTTTCATTGGGAAATCAATTTCGCAACAATGCAACTACTCCAAAAGTCAATTATCTCAATTGATCTCCTGAGGGGGCATAATCATACCACAATTTATCAATTAATGTCTAGGGCATCCTATCGAATCAATGTCATCATCAAAATGAGATTATTCTTTAAATCAATGCATCATCACACCTCGCTTCAAAGAGGGCCAAAATGTATACACCTAAAAATGGTTTGAAGATAATTAATTGAATAACCAATTATTTAATTAATCCCCTTCCTAATTTAATTGAATTCATTAGCAATTTGATTAAATTCTCCCATTCATCTACTTATTAATAAATCTAAAGATATATTTGATAGGTTCATTTCAATAGTCCCCTTTGATTAATTAATTCAAATTAATTAATCCTCCCCCCATTTAATTCATTTCTTCTAATCCCCTAATTAATTAAAACAAATCAATTTATGAGTTGTTGAAAGTTAATTAACCTTTTCCTATTATTTGAATTTTTAAATTCAAATTACCCACATGTCTCCTAACTTCTAACCACCTAACCTAACCATCCCTCTAACCTAACCCATTTCACCTAGCCTTGGGTTTAACTAACCCTATCCTATCTTGCACATCCTAACTTCCTTATCCTAACCTCCTATGGTGTGGATATTCTCCCCTTGAGACACATGGCACTTTGACCACATGTCTCCTCTCTTGGACACTTGCCCTCTTATGAGCAAGGCTCCTTGACACTTCTCACCACAGAGATGACAAGTGTCCCTCCATCCAACCTCTTCTCCAACCTCCTCCAATTTCACCCTTGTTATCTTCAAACTCAATCTTGACCATTGATTCCTGCCACCTCACCCCTAGCCTTGGAAATCCTATAAATATCCCCCATTTTGGAGCATAAAGGATCCCATCTCATATAAATTTAGGCATTGTTACTATAGGCATATCCATTCTATAATATCATTTGAGAATTGTTATTATAGGCAATTGCATCTTAGATCTAGTTTAATTTGATCATTTTCTAGCATAATTGTTGAATGATGTAGCTTAATCAATCTCTTTTCTATCTTAATTGCATCATCATCATAGCTTAATCATGCATATCATTATCTTAATTTGTAATGCCCATACCCTAGTCAGACTTTTAAAACCCGTTTGACCATGATTGACTTCCTGTGTGGCATTCTTGAATGGTAGATTAACCGATATGCAATGTGTAGTTTAGACAATATAAATAAATTGTGCATACTTATTATTGTGCTTTTGCATCGATTTTCGTGTAAATGTAATTGTTTCCTAACCCTTGAGATAAATCTTGAGCTAACGCCTTCATTGAATATGTATATGTATATGCGTGCTTGTATGAATTCATGGGTGCAGGAGATTGCAGGTACAACACCGCTTAGGGCAAGGTTCATCTCCTTTGGAATTTGCAAGGTTGAGTATGCTCCTTCATCTTTTGAATTCGGATTTAGTGGTCATATAACTCTCGTCTTGCCTTAGCCATGGTTAGGTGAGCATCGTGTGTGGATTCGTGGGGCTTGCTTTTCATTGGGATGCATGTCGAGAGATTGGAGGACTCCCTTGATTTGCGTGCCATGCGCGAGGTAAGTGAGGTTTGTGATCCTAAGTATTAAATTCAAATTTATGAGTAGACGAGCACATTAGAAATTTAGAAATTTAAATGGGTAGCTTCTTTTATATGATTAATCATTAATTTAAGAGATTGCTTTAAATTGTTATTGTAACAAGCTTAAGGTATTTAACTGGGGTTAGTGTGCTCATTTACGCATTTGTAACTTTTATGCATTTGTAGTTGAGAAATTTGAATAAACAAGACTCTTGCATTAGATTAGTCATTTATTTAAAAATGTCGCTTTATTATGTTATAGCGAGTTAATTTAATAGCTAATTTTAAAATAATGAATTTATTGAGTTATGCGTTTTAGAAAGGAAAAATTTTAAAGTCATTTGAGAGATAGAATTAAATTACTCATTTTCGCATTTTGGAAGAAAAAGGGGTAAATTATTATTATTTAAAAGAAATTAGTTCCATTTTACTTGTGAAGTGGATAAAGTATAAAAGTTTGATTTTCAGAAAATTTAATTAATCAAAATATAAAGTGTTGGCTAAAGTGATATGAAGAAATTTAAAAAAAAAAATTAGAGTTGAATAAGAAATGGAAGCTTTTAAATTTTAAAAGAAAAATGAATAAGGAGGGAATGAATGATTCCCATTTGGATTTTCATTTATTTTATTTTAGAAATAAATGTCTAAATTCGAAATTTAAAATTAGGGAAAAATTAGGGTTTCTTTTTAACCTAGTTTTGTAAGCATTTTGGTGGTTCTTTTGGCTTGGGGGAGCCTTTGTTTTTGGAAAAAAATGGGGAATTTGCATGGGAGTTGCAGGTGGAGCTCCTTGTCAAAGAAATCTCTTCCCGGAATGCATTTGGAGGTAGGATTCTATCTACCCGTTTGCTTATTGTTTTGATCTCCATGAAATGTTGAGAAAAGAAAAGTAAGAAATGTTTTTTTTTTAAACCATGAAGGTTCTTGAAGATTAGTTTTAGATTCAGTTTTGGAAGCTTTTTGTTCTTGGTTTCAAGTTTTGACATGGCTACTTGGACATTTAGAAGGGAGAAAATCTTCCCCAATCCTTGCTTTTACATTCTGGAAATATAAAAAAAAAATAGAAAAACAAGAAATGGCTGTGACTGTGTGTATTTTCTTCAGTTTTCATTCAAAAAAAAAAAACGTTTTGGTTTTCAGCTGTGGTTTTTAAAAAAAAATCTATTAAAAAAGGAAACACAAAAAAAAAGAGAATATTAAAAAAGGGGAAACAAAAAAAAAAGAGAGAGAGAATTTTTTTAATTTATTTTTGGGCTAGGGTTTTGGCGGGCGGAAGGAGCCGAAGCTCGCCTCCCGCCACCGCTACCCCCTTCCCCCATTTCCCCTTAGCCCCATGCTTAGTGGCACGCAGGGTATTCCCCTGCGTCCACCGTGGGCCGCAGGTTCCTGCGACCACGGTGTCCGCAGGTTCCTGCGACCACGGTGTCCGCAGGGAACCCTGCGTCCACGGTGGCTCGCAGGGAAAACCCTGCGGGTACCGTAAGGGCAACGCCCTTCACTTTGATCGATATTTTAAGTTTTTTTTTTTTTTTTGTGTATTATTTTATTTTAAGTTTTAAAATTGTTTTATTACATATACAAAAAAAGAAGACACAATGCAATGGAACAAGCTTGAATAATATTTTTGTGTTGTTCAAATGAAATGGATTTCTATTTTATTTTAGGAAATACTGATTTTATTTACAAAAAAAAATAGATGCACTTATTAAAATGCATGCTAATATAGTTAATAGCGACTTAGCAAATATTATTAATGACATATATAGATTTTTTGGGCTATAATATAGCATTGATTGGCGTTGTATTTTTAAATCGAATGGTGATTGATTATACGATAATGAATAAATCGAATGGAGTTAATGGGCTTTCTTTTTTTTGAATGTATGCAATAGAAGCTTGATTTAGTTCAGTAATGTTCACTCCATTTCCCCATTTACTCTTAATGTATCTTGCTCTTGTAGTAGGAAGGGTTGTTTTTGTATCATTAAACAGGGGTTAGATTATTGTAGTAAAACTAGCATGTCATTAGCATTTATCTAAGATATAATTTGTTAGTCTAGATGCTTAAGACAACTTGGTAAGATGTTGTAATTACCTGTTAACTCTAGAGGATGACCCATTATTATTTTAGTAATCAATGCGTTTGTTATAGTAGCACATCATGCTAGGTTTGTTTTGAATCTGGTCATTGGGTTAATTGTGTCGGTCATAACCGATTTCGCCCCTAGTCAAGTATCGTCAGTCATTAGAACCTGTACTTGCTTTGAAATGTCAGTTGGATCCGCTTTAGAAGGGACCAATTATGTATATCCCGTTCGAAGTGTCTATTGTATATTGATTGTATTCGCCTAAGTGGCAAGATGTAAAAGACTTATAAATCATGTATTCCTAACTATATAATACCAAAAGGGTCTTGCAGTTGAGCAGACCCGGAGATGTAGCCCATCCGGGGTGAACTCCGAGATCATTCCTGTGTTATGCGATGTTTATAGTGTACTTGGTTTTATGTTTTAAATTATCATGAATGGTTGTATTCTTGCATGAGTGTATGATGGAAATTTAATGAAATCAAATTTAAGTGCATAATATTAAACATCTGGATAAATGTAGTTATTTAAGTTCATAAACATTGTGAACTACGATTATGGCAAAGTATTTAAAATATTGTAATTAAAGTTGCTAAAAAAAAAAGTAATTTGATAATGTTAATTTAAATTGTAATAGTGGAAGAAATCTAGTTAGAATTACTACATTGGATTAATTTGTTAATAAGTATGTTAATGGATTGAATGTAAAAAGGGAAAACAAAGTTAAAACTTATGTCACAATTCCTAGATTGAGAATAAAAGTTTGAACTTCATATAAACATCTATGTTTTTACCTTAGTGAATGAATTCACGCCATGTTAATTATGCTTCATTGCATTGGATGATTGGTTAAGTTATTTCACGCTTTATCCTTAACTATAATCCTCACCAGAGTAAATTAGATAATCGTGTGGACTCAATTAGGTAACTCATGTTGTATATTGGATGAATATACTTAGTAATTTATGTTGTAATTAAAATCAATAATCCTCATCGGATTAACTTTATAATTGGGTGAACTGAATTAGATATCCATATTTTAATCCTTATAAAAGGAATCCCTCATAATTGCTAAAATTGATCTAAAAGGGGAAATAATTGAATAGTTATTTATACGTTAATTCTTAGTAAAAGGATCTCCATCCTATTAATTTCATCAAACAAAAAGAGATATGCAATAAGATAATTGTATTTTAATCCTAATAGAAGAATGTCATTATGATCTTATTACTCTAATCTTGAAATGATGAATGTCATCTAGATAACGATACTTTAATTTAAAGGATGTTTTCCGTTGTCCTAATGCATATCCATCTTAATGAAGTTAGTCCATTTATTGCATTATTAAAACTTCTAATGAATTCTATGACTACTCATATTTTACCATTCATAAAAGAACTTCAATTCATTAGATGGCTACGCATGAAATCAATAAAGGGACCTCACTCTATTAATTGTAGATAATCCTTAAGGAACGAATTCTTCCTACTAACCATACCTTTTAATATTTAAAAATAAATAAATATATCAAATGTGAGTGAATACTTTAAAATCAAATGATGGAATCCTCGTTTTACTAATCGTAGTTTAATCCTAAACGAATGAATCTCATTAAGCACATTTATAGCATTAAAGGATGATGTCAAGTGTGGATGGTTATTTTAAAACTCTAATGAATGAACTTTGTTATATTTAAAACGCTTGAACCTATTTGGAGACCTCCTAATGAAATTATGAATCAAAGTGCTTGAGTAATTAACCTCTCGATGGCCCCCTCACTAACCAAAGCAATTGAACGCTCCTAAAATTTTAAGATGTCATATCTTTGAACACATATGTAATTAAGATCTATGCATTATCCCGTAATTAAGATATCCAGATTAATGGATCTGATGACGCAAGTTGAGTTAGGTGTAAGGTTATGTAATCGCGTTAGGAAACTCCTTAGGATTGTTTGAGCCTTCCGCTGTGATATCTAAGTTGACAGATAACTCCAATGTATTTTAATGTCGTGCCTAATTATGAATTGAGTTAACTTCAACCATCTTAATGTTGTAACTTTGCATTAACGCTCTTAATTATTACTAAAAAAATAAAAAATAAAAAATTTTGCACTCTAATTGAGTGCTTTTAACTTAAACCCTTAGGGGTTTCCTGGCGGGGCATTACATAATTATCCTCTTGGATCAATATAGCATGAGAAATCTCATCTAGCTTGCATATCATTATCATTTCAACTCTTTCATCTAGGTGTAGTCAAGTCACTAGGATTGCTTATCTAGATCTGAGAGAAAATCCACACTTGCATCTCTTAGGAGGCGATAGGTCGCTTTGTCATGATTTACCTTTCATTTTCTTTTAATTTTCTAAAAATGCTTGTAATGATCTATTGAGTGTTTGTATTGCAGTTGCAGGTGTCCTACTTCACACACACGACAATTACATATTGAATTGACTAATTCAAAAAATGCATTTTTATTCATATGCTACATGCATACATGCCTTTGATAGTGTTGATATTAAAAAAGGAGATGTTACAATAGTTATAAAATTATTAAACATTTTAGGTTACAATTGGACTTATTTATAGCCTTAAATACAATGACTCAATCTATAACTAAGTAATGCTCAATCCTCAGATATAGAGAGATATTTATTGAACAAGTAAAGAAAGCATGAATTTTTTTTAGAGTCCTTTAAGGACTGTAACTCATAACCATTCTAAGATATAAATGTCCACTCAAAAAATAATAAGAGACTATTGAATAACACTTCCACAAATAGTTGGTCATCTTATTGAAGAGGTCTATGAATGAGTGATACTCTTGAATAGCTTGGAGTACTTGGGACCACATCTAACAAATCTAAAGATAGTTCTTCCTTCGACTACAAGAAGTTGCACAACATCAACTATACGAACAACTCCTTCCAGTTCAAATAAAACATTTCATATCAAGTTCCTACACTCAACATTGCAAATCATAACAATTATCCATCCAGATCTCATCACATTCATAGTTATAAGCATATGTATAATATTCATATTCATTAATAAAATATATTAAACTAATCATATGAAGTATTAATAGAATAATAATTAAAGTTATAAGAGTAAGGATTAATTATGTTCTACTATGAAGCTATGAAATGTAGGAAAAATATAAACTTGTCATCTCCCCTAACTTTGTCTTTTTCTTGTTCCAAAGCAAGCCAAGTAACTAGTTATGCATCGATGTCATTTCCCTAAAGTCAAAGTGAGTTGTTAGAACTATATTTTTTGTAGTGGGGTTCCAATACAACCCATTGGATGTCCTAACTTGACCCCACCTAGGTTCTTCAGCTTCATCGCTATATTGCTCCACTCCACTCCAATTTGGTACCAACTAAAGAAGGAATATGGGTTGAAAGAGGAGCAACATCCATTTCAGTTCATATGCCCTAGCTAGATCTATGTATTTATTTTCTCTTTTCACAATTTAATGCTAATTATATAGGGAATATGGCTTTTTATTTTTCAATTCATCTATGACTTATTTTTATCATTGTGAAACAAATTCCAATATATATTTGCCTAGAGCATATGCCATTTTGTCATATGTTGTATAGACTTCCTTTTTGGATACTAGTAATTTTGTTTGAACAAGTTTACTAGTTAGTAATAGCCAATCATTAATAATAGTGTCTACATGACTAGACTATACTCTAAGGGCTAAAATGGTTGTTTCTTAATATCCCTGTAGCTAGCCATATGTTTTCCCCTACTCTCTTAATGTTTCATGTCTAAATAGAATGCTCTTTTTTATACATCTACAATATATAAAAGAGGATTATAGTTAGAATTATCAAACATAAAAATTTTATGCAAATAGAACTCACACAAATAATATTACAAGTCTAGGGTAACTGATTGAAAAGCATGAACGAATTATTTAGGAGTAACAAGAGAGAAAGGTAGGTCTATATATAATTGAATAAATTGGAATCTTAGCAATTGCTCCATAAGAAATAAACTATATACTCTTACTATGGGTCTTTAGTTGAGAATTTGATGGACCATGGTGGCCATGGATCAACCATACCTCTCAATCGAGCAAATAATTTTTCTATTCTTGTAATGTATCCTCAAAGTTTTGTTGCAATTGTGCTTTTTCTTCCATCAATCTATTTTCATGCAGCTACAACTTCTTGACTTGTTTCCATAGCTTTAGTGTATTACAAGTTCAGGATATTGTAGGGGAAATATGAGAGATTTAGATACCATCAATAGTTTTTTTTACCTATTCAGTTACTTGTGCAAATTCCTCATTCACAATTTTCTTGATTATAGTTTTTTATTCTAAATTGCAACCATTTCTGCTAGCCTATCCAAATTGGTGTCTTCTTGCATGGTAACTTCCTCTTTCTTTGCTATATTTATTTATTCTTTTTATTCTTCTATAGTATACACCTCAAATTATTATATGCTATTATTGTTCTACCATAGTCTTCTCTTTAATTTATTCCATTCCCATCTCCTACTCTTCATCTATAGGTTGTGACATTTCAACTAAAACATCAACAACCTCTTTCAGCTAATCCTTTATGGGCTTGTAAATTGTTCTAGATTTCTAGAGTAGACTTCCTTCCCTCCTACAATAAGTGGTCTTCTTCACAACAAGCATTCCCTCTCACTACTAGTGTAAGAGGTAATGCCAAGGATTCTATTTGTCTTTTTCTTAACCTTATTAGCACCTCCTTTCTCATTCAACTTATGAAATTTCATAGGTGCTCTGGTAGTGGATTTATGCTTTTTTTCTTCTTTACCTTCATGGTAGAATATAATTATTCCTTGATGAATATAAAATAAATAGTTGGTTTCTTCTCCAAGACAAAAGTGATAATAGTATCTTTTTATTACTGTAATACAGATTGTTGCCTTATCTCAAGAAAATGGGGTTTCTTCTTCAATTCCCCAGATGGAGAGGATGAATCTAGTATCATATTCTACTTAGTAGCACTAGGTTTCTCCTCTTGATCATTCTATTTGGCTTTAACCTCATTTATCCTAATTTTTTTTCTCCCAAAGGCTTTTCATTTTGTTTCCAAAGGAATGAGTTTTTCTTCAAGTTCTTTTCTCTTTGTACAAGAAACATTTTCTTTCCTCTTTCTAGTTGTAGCAATGAGTGTTTTATCCATAGTTTTTTGCTACTCTTCTTTTGTTGGAGTCTTTTTCTTATCTTTCCTCTATTTCCCATTAGATTTTTTCTCGGTCTCATTGGTTTTGGTTGTAGTCATGTGTCTTTTTTACCTTATTTTTTTCCTTCAATTTTGGCCATAAGAGGAGTAGTATACGATTCCTATGCCTCATCTTTAGACAATTTAGAATCAAGATTTTTAAAGGAATAAAAAGTATCTTCCTCCTCATGGGAGCTATATTTTTATTACTATTTAACTCCTAATTATTTCTACACTCACATGTTTCCATTCTTCTAAACCTCAATGTTTTACTGCTAGTGCCTAAATTTAGATACTTAACTTTATTTAATTTCAATTATTCTTTCAAATTCATATCTGGAAAATATATACTCAAAATTATTTTACTGAGAAGAGTAATTAAACACTGATGGGATAATGATGGGTCCTTACCATTCTTCACCTCTTCCTATTTTTTGCAATTTGCAGAATGTTTTTTTGGGGTTGTTGCATGTGATATAGTCTAGGAAGGGTGTTGTGGGTTGTTGCCGAGGTTTGGAGTGTGGGTGCATATTGGTTTTGGGTTTCTCCTTTTTGGCTCAACTTTGTGGAAGGTTTCTTGAAGGCCTTAGTTTTTTGTGGGTTGATATTCTTTCTTTTAATTTGAGATTGGTTCTTTTCTCATATGAGTTTGTGTGGGCTTTGCATGGCTTCATGAAGAGGTCCTTATAGAGGGACTAGCATGCCATTTAAGGATGGTTTGTTTGGGAGTGGTCCATCTTTTTTCATCCATGAGAGTCTTATCTTTTGTGGGAAAAACACTAGCACAAGTAAAAATTATTCTCAAATTGGAGATTTTAGGATTTCCAAGGTATATGAGTACCTTACAAGGCATGATAACAACCCTATTCTTGTGACCTAGCCTAATTTGATCAGAGAAAATATTAATTATCTACCTAATAATGATTTAATCTAAAATTTCATGGGGACTAGAGTGTCTTTTCCCTTCTTGGAGTGATGGGCTCATTGCATGTGGGTTCCAAATGGGGAAATGAAGTGATCTTGACTGCCAATGGTTATTTTTTAGTGGTATTTTCATGCATGTCAGACCTATAGAAATAAGGTGCTTGAAGGGGAGCCTTAATTATATAATCAACTTGGTCTCTTCATCAAGTCATGACATGTTATATTCAACCCTATAAAAGTGATTTCATCAAGGATTATAGTATGGGTGAGGCTTCTATGGTTTTCCTTAGAATTTTGGAGAAATGATATCTTCAATTTAGTTTCATCTCAACTTGGCAAGCTACTGAGACCTTCATGAAAAATTATAGAGAAAAAGGTAATCACGTATGTCCATGTTTGTATAGAAATTGATTTGAGCAAGAAATTATATAATTCCATGGAAATTCAATTGGGTCAAACTCCATGATTCAATAGCTTGATTATGAAACTTTGCCATTTCAATATCAAATCTACCATGAATATGGACATTTGCAAAAGATGTACCATAAATCTAAACTTGCAAGGGTTTCTAGAAGAGGGAATGCTTGTTCAATTCCTAAGTAGGATAAATGGAAGGCTCCTATGATGGAAGACAAGGAAGGTTTCATTTTTTCTACAAACTATAATAAGGGAAGAGATCAAAAGTGAAGCTTGCATCATAGGAAATTTGAGGAGGTGTTCAACAAGTTTGATGGGTCTATTGAAAATATGTTGTTTGGCTAGGAACTTTTGGGTATGTAGAGATGTAATTTGGAACTAGGTTTCCACCAAGTAGGATAAGACCACCTTAACCAAATTATCCAATACATTAAAGAAAGGGTGAATCTAATAGATCTAGCTTCAATCCAACTAAGGAAAGGGCCAAGATTTTTTATTACATTCACTCAATAGGGTTTGATTCCTTCTATCCAAGTTGAATTGTGAATTTTCTAAAATTGGGATAAAACAAAGAATTTCTAATGTAAATTGGCAGAAATAATGAGCTACGAATGTCGTATGAAGCCACTAACCCAGATATAGGCAGAATAAGTTGTCATGGATGTATTCCCATAAGTTCGGTATGATTTATCAAAACCAATGTGCATCAATTCACCATGGTCCTCTGAATATTTTGCCTCATAAAGCTAAAACAGTTGAAATATGCAAACTCTATTGATCCTCTCGAATGTAGCTCTATACCTCTTTCCTACACACAAAAACAAAGAGGAAATTGTTGTGAATAGGGGTTTTCCTAAGTCAAACCCTAGTTTAGAAATTATAATGCAGATACTGAAATAAGTATTGAATAGATATAACTCAAATCTACAATTGTTGATGATGATGCTTTTCTCTTTGAGTATAATCACAAATGTTGTATGAAATGGCATAAAAGACATAAAACCCTAATAACACATACATGCTTGCATATGATTGATGTATTTTTTCTCCACAATGGTTGAAGGAATGAATATGTGTCCTTGAAGGTCACTAAAAATGTTTAATAAGGAATTCTTCACAAATTCATCTTGATCTCTTAGATTTATTAGATTACTTATATTGCTTAGATGAAAATGAGTTGAGAGGGATGCCTTATATAGGGATGTAGTGTCCTAAATTATACTCCCTTACTATTTGGTCCATATTTTGGCCCTCCTCTTAGTGTTTGTGCCCCAAAGGTAGACTAGGACCTAATTCTACCCATATCATGCAAATATAACCTCCCTTTCCATTTCTACATCACATGACCCTTTTTTTTTTCTCCTCAAATGGGATAGGAATAGGGCATGGTGCCTTGGTCCTATTTGGGACTATGGCATGGTGCCCTGGTCCTCTCAAATAAGACCTTAATTTGGTCCCTCCTAAAGGTCACATCCAGTTAATGAGAATGTGATGTCCAATTGGCCCATGTCAAAAAAATTAAGGTGTTTATCAATGAGCAAGTATATAAAGAGTCCCATCCCTCTCATTTGAGGAACACAAGAAAACATATAGAAGATCACAGGAGAATCATAAGGTGTCCATTCAAGCAATTTATCATTCATCATCAAGCATTTCTAGAGATCTTCAAGGCTACATATTATTTATCATTTATTGTGGAGCAACATTACATCATTCATATGCAAGCATGTGTGTGTGCTTAGGGTTTTGTCATGTTCATGCCATTTCATACAACATGTGATTACATTCAAGAAGCAAATCATCATTATCAGTCATTACAGATTTGAGGTATATCTTTCCATCGTTTATTTTAATATTTACAATATTTCATTCAAGGAAAATTCCTAAACTAGGGTTTGACTTAGGCAAACCCCTATTCCCAACCTATTTCCCCTTCTTTTATGACTAGATCTATTGGATTGCAACTCTCTTTTGAATATAATGGTCACTAAGTAAAAATTAGTGGTTTTCATCTTTCTTATGGTGGAAACCCTAATTTTTTACCCATTACAAGGGATTTCATAATTCAAATCATCTTTAGATTGACTTAGATTTGATATGTTTTCTCACAGAGCTAGATTTGGATAGGGTAGGACCATCTTATTTTTCTCACAAAAGTTGATAAAAAAAGTGTAGGACCTTGGCGAATTAAAGTGCCTTGGTCCTATTAATTTTTTTAAAAATTTATTGGGATGTGAGATAGTGAGGTTCAATGCAAATATCAGCTTGATGGCTCAAACAATAATATGTAGATATAGAAAATATTCTTTGAGAGTTGAAATTGGCATAGGACTAAGGATAAATCAAGATAAAATTATAAAGGACACAAATAGAATTAAGGGCTCAAATAAGAGTGTGACAATGTAATTGTAGCATCATAAATTGTATACCCCTAATTAGTATTGTCCAATTCCACACTTAGGATATCACCCTCCTTAGTGTGTCCCATTGCATATTGTATTTATAGGGATTCTTTAGGAATTTTATTGTTTATTTTTAATTAAATCTAAAGTCCCCTCTCATCAATTCACATATCATAAAATTGGGCCCTCAACCATAAGTGTGCCCCTTTATATTTTATTTTGAATTAATCTTAATAATGTCCTAATTTTAGTCTTCAAAGGATATTTTTTCATGTCGACGCATATTTCATTAACTTATCATGGTGGATTTGACTTTATAATCACAATATCTTACATCCCTAGAAAATTGGAAAAAAGTTGATCAGACTAGGTAGTCCTTAACTTTTCTCTCCAAATTTTGGGAGCTTAATTTTGTGATATTATAGTGTTCAAATCCATCTTGAAGTAATTTTTTATCAATTCTAAGTTGTCCCATTATCAAATTTGAAAGTACAGTTTCATATATAAATCCTTTCTTTCCCTGATTTGAGGATGGCAATCCAGCAATTTGAAAGGCGATCTTTGTGAAGTGAAAGAGTAGATTTGTGTGAAGTCTAAACTTAGATAATTAATCCATCAATCAATTGTGGAAGCTTTAAGATATGTTCAATAATAATAAGGGAATCACCAACTATTGATTGTTCAGTACCTCTTCCTTAGGATTTTGTATGATTTCATGTTATTTTCATATCTTTATTTAAGTTTTAGATCTACATAGTATTAATTTTTGGATTTTAATTATTGCTTTAGATACATATTGCATTTGTGATTTGAAGAAAATTTACAATACATTCATTTTAGGGTTTTTCTCAAAACATAGGGTAGAACTCTAGTTTGTATTTAGCTCATAGGAATCTTACAAACACATGAGATTCTAGGGAGCACACACTTTCCTATACAATATTGGTTATTTGTGGAGGTGGAAATCATGAAAAAAGGGGTTTGACTAAGGCAAAACCTTATATAGCCAAAAACACACCATTGTCTAGGTTTCCATTGGAGCGACCAATTTTTTGGGAGATCTCAGCAAACACGCACATACCTAGCATCAAAATTTTGACCTACATCTCAAGGAACAAGGTGCACCATGCCTTGTCCTCCAAGACCCATGCCCTATTCCTCCACTGTTAGGCTTAGATTTTGCATGAAGCTGTTAGACAAGCTCAAAATTCACACATCCAGTTTGTAGCTCAACCCAATCTCAAAGACCAAAGTGTCCAACACCCTAGTCCTATCAAATAAGGCTCACTTTGGTGTCACAAGTGCACATCATATCCTTATACTAAGATTTTTCCCTTTTTTACAGTTATGTTTATGTATCAGACTATTATTACTATTTTTATACTTGATTTCACTTATCTTATTAGCTTAGCTTTGTATTCCCCTAAATTTAGCACATTCCCTTTCATACCAGTGCAAGAATAAAAACCCTAAAAGTATCCCTTGACTCTCTTTCACAAGAGTTAATCAAAGAGGATCACTTCTTTATTTTCTTTCGTATTCCAATGTTTGATGAAAGTGGTATTCGGTCCTAAATATACCTAATTCCATTTTCACCATTACATTTTGGTTAACCCAAACTTCTTACATAGTTATATGCATTGTAGGTTTTAAAGTTTTAAATGCACTTTTCATTTTTAAAATTAGTGTTTCAACCATGTTGGATCTACATTTGCAAGATTTTTATTCATTAGATAATGCATTTTCTTACAATGATTATATATTTAGTAAGAAAGAACCTGATGAAGCTCTTGATGAGTTTCGTTATCCCAAACTTTATAAACCAACATTATTCCAAAGACTAATCAACATAGTTATTATGTAATTTTGTAATGATTATGAAGATAAGTTGGATGACTCCTCACATGAAGTCAATCCTATCAATTCATCCTCCAAATATACTAACATGGTGATTTATGACAATCCCCTTTGTGATGATTTACCTCATTTACAATCCATACATAAACCATTTATTAGTCATGATTAGGCTATTCTAAATGATGGTCTTGATGATTTCATGCCTACTAAGACTTCAAACAATGTTTAAACATCTAAAATATTGATTAACATGATAAATGTGAATGAATGTATAAATTTGAAACATCTCTTAATAAACCCCTCTTTTTGGTTCAAGATGCTACTCCATCCAAGTTCTCAATCTCTCAACAAGCCTCTCTTTATGGTTCAAGGTGGTTATACTAATGGGGTCTTTTGCACTCCTAAAAAACCAATTATTTTTGTGCAAGTAGGATATCCCACCAAGAGTCCTTATGAGTATGCTAAACATATAACTTGAGAGAGTTATAATTTGGTTGCTCACACATATAATAGAGGAAACAATGGGAAATATAAACCTCCTCTGGTTATTTCTTCTTCACTTCCTACTTCTCGACCTATTCTTCCACCAACACCTCGTATATCACAACATTTTGGTAAAGATTATGATTTTATTAAACAGCTTAATCTGCTCAGGCCAAAATATCTCTTTGGGATTTAAATATAACCTCATCCACACATCATGTAATTTTACAAGATACTTTAAAGACTCTATATGTCACATCCATATTGACACCTAATAATGTGGCTTATTTGATTTACTCCATTACAACATCTAAAGCTCAAATTATGTACACACAAGATGAGTTACCCTCTCAAGAGATTCAACATCAATATGATCCTCTTACGATTTTTGTTCATATTAATGGTATTTGTATAAGACAAACCCTTGTAGACAATTACTCTAGCCTTAATGTTTGTAGCCTTGATCTATTGTGTATGATAAATGTGGATACTTCTCTTATTAATTTGGATTCTCTTTCTATTCATGGCTTTGACAATATTTTTAGAACTTCTTTAGGTACTATAACCTTTCCTATTAAGGTGGTACCTATTATTTTACCTACACCTATTCAAGACATGCCCAATACTCTTACCTACAATCTTTTGTTAGGACAATCATGGATTCATTGTATGCAAGTTATTCATTCTACTTTTCAAAGATAATTTTGATTCATTTACAACAACAAGATGTATAATTTTCATGTTTATACTAACTTACAAGATTGTTTGCAAACTTCATCTTCCAAATATTCTTCAAGTAATCCTGCTTCTCCATGTACTCCTCTTTTTTCTTCAAGTAATTTTGATTCTTCTTCTATTAAAAAAAATTACCATCTTCTCCCAAAGATACTTCTTCAATTGAGAAAGTAGTCTTAGGTGATGATTGGGGGTCTTTAGTTTTTATACTTTCTTTGATAGGAGAATATTAAATCCCCTCAATAGAGCCTAAGACTAAAAAGGAGGATGACATGGTTGAATCTCTAAAGCAACCCACTTTTTCTAAACAACTCAGTAACAATTTTGTGGCTGCTTCAAAACCAAAAAATTTCTCCACTTCAATTGATTATGACATTCAAACATATGAGGCCCTTCCTTCCATTATTGGAATGGATATTCTTTATGCTCCTATATTTCACATCTTAGATAAGAATGGATATAATGGAAATAGTTTTGGTGCACAAGAACAAGGAAAAACTGTTCTTTAGAGAATCATGGTTGTGAAACATCTTTTGGACTTGCATACAATCTCTTTATGCCTACCAAAGCCTCTAAGAGACCATACCTTAATGCTAATGCAATTTTCTCTTCTAATTCACTTTCATTAATGCATCTTGAATACATTTATTATGTCTCTCATCCACCTTCCTTCAATATCTTTTCTACAAATGATTCGTAGGTTGATTTTTGAGGAGTTTATCACAATCTTCCTCGTTATCACCATAATCATGGATTTTCCTATTGTTTAAATGCCGAAACATACTTTGAGAAGGACACTGAATTTTTTCAACACATGAATTTATTCAACCAATAGATTTTCCCCTTCAAAGTAATCTTCTTATGAGTGATACTATTTATAGTGGACCATAAATTTTACACCTTTATTAGTGTGTCCAAATTAACACTCTCCTAGCACCTATTTTAGTATTCCCTTTCTTCTATGCATTATAAGACCTTTATTGTAATTAATTAATATTTAATTTAATATTATGGGTCTTATTTCACTTTATTACATCATCACACTCTTATTTGGGCCCTTAATTCTAGGTGTGCCTCTTATCATTTTATCCTAATTTATCCCTAATCCTACCTTGATTTCAACTCTCAAAGCATATTTTCCATATCTACACATCTTGATTTGAGCCACCGAGCTAGATATAGCATTAGAATCATGATAGCTCGCATCCCTTGAAATGTGGAAGAAACTTGATCAATAGGACCATGGCGCCCACCACCATGATCACACACTTTTTTCCCAAAATTTTAAGAGGTAATTGGGCGGCCTTATCCTATTCAAATATAGCTCCGTGCTAAAATATATCAATCCTAGGTCAGCCTAAAGTTTATTTAAATTATTAAATCCACATATAAGGCATCCTTCTCAATTCATTTTCATCTAAGACACTAAGAAATCAATTCCTAAGGAATTCCTGCATCCATGAAGCATTAATCAAGCATTTAGAGATCTTCAAGGTTGCATATTTATCCTTCAACCATTGTGGATCAAAACTACATCAATCTTATGCAAGCATGTGTGCATGATTAGGGTTTTATATTTGTCTTCTATCATTTCATCCAACATATGTGATTAAATTTAAAGAGAAAATCATCATCATCAACAATTGCAGATTTGAGGTATCTCTCCTTAAGTAATTATTTCAATATTTTTGCATTATTTCATCAGAGGTTAATTCCTTATCAGGGTTTGACATAGGAAAACCCCCATTCCTAATAATTCCCCCCTTTTCACTCTGTCCAAGAATAGGTACAAATTTGCATTCAGGAGGATCAACAATTTAGAGATGAACAAGTTTACCTTTCTATAACAAGAAATTTGGACTATGGCAATCGCCACCATGGTTCCAAAAAATCAAGACAAACTTCTAGCAAGAGATTTGTGATATCTTATTCTATGCAAATCTAGGTTGATGTCTCTATGTGATGACCACAACTCACTATTTATGCCCAATCTCTTCAATAATCACCTATTTATCCTAATTTTAATATTTTGACAATTCAACTTAGAAACAAGGAGTCAAAACCCTAACTAGGTGAATCTAATAAGGCTTCTTAGTTTTTTCTTAGTTGGATTGAGGATAGATCTAATGGATTCATCCCTCTTTCAATGTATTGGCTAATTTGGTTAATTGGTGGTCTTATCATACTTGGTGAAACCCTAGTTCTAATACTAAATGTAAGTACAAATCCAATAGCCAACAAGATGAGAGGTGGGGGGTGAATCATACAAACTTAATCTTCCATAAAAACATCAGATTCAACCTTGGTAACATATAACAAAAACTGTTAAACATGCAAACTCAAAAGCATATAAACATCATAAACCTCATAACACCAGATTTAGCGTGGAAACCCAAATAGGGAAAAACCACTGTGGGATTTCAGACCCACTAAGAAATATACTCTTCTAGAGTATGCTCAGTTAAAAGCAAATCCTATTAAAGATTACAAACACATTGCTAGATGTGACCCGGTTAAGGGATTTCTCTCTAATCTGTTAGGATCTTCACCTTGTTAGAAGTGACCTTGTTAAAGGATTTCAAACACTCAATCAGAATGTCACCTTGCTAGAGGGTTTTACAAATAAGACTATTAAGTCCACTCGGTTAAGAGATTTTCTGTCACTTTCACAAAATAATAGTAATAAAAATCTATCTTCAACTTCACATCTAAAATACTAAAGTAGATTCTTATTTGTTGAATACAATCTAGACATAGAACTAATCTTGTCCATCTGCTGGGCTTCTATACTCTGTTATTCAAATAGGTCTTCAAGCTTCTGTGCTCGGTAATCACTATGTAGCATCCATGTGCATACACTTGCCTGCATGCATTGTTTATCAATAGTTTCCTATTTATAAACAATTAGCTAACTGCTTAATCTCCTTGATCACATTTCCCATGACCAATCATAGCCATCAGATCTTTAATCTTTTCTAGGTTCAATGCATCTTTTGATCTGAAAATGTTTTACCCCACCTAGGAACTTGCACATGTTTCTTGGAACTTGTGCCAGGGTATTGCAGATCAATCTGTGTTGTAGATCTTCATGCCGACTTTCCTTTTGCCATAGATTCAATAACAAACTATATTTACATCATACCAATCATTTAATCAGTTCCAGCTCATTAGCTTCCTTCATTAAATAACGCATGTAACCATTTAATGCATTATGTTATAGCTTGGTTACAACTCGATTATAACTTGATAAATACTAAACTTCACTCGGTAGACATTTCACCTTCATTAACCAATAGCGATAACATTAGGGTTTACCGACTAGGTTCTTTGCTTGGTAACATAGTATAGTATTATCCTTACAATTTACAACATATGTATGATGTTAAAACAATTTGAACATCATGTTCTCATCATTGTCTGACTCGGTAATAGTTTGCCATTGAATACCTTATTCATCCCCTTGTTTATCATATTCTTTCTATGTCTTTTACTGACATCTTTATATTCTTCAAATCATACTTCTCAAGATATGGCAACATCATACTGAATTAGAAAATCAATTTCTTGACATCAATGACAAAATAATAATATCAAGACAGTAAACATCCTTAATCAATTATATCCATAATCATCAACAACCTTCTCAATATCCTTATTGAAATGCCAACAATCTTTCATTGTCTGTTATAATGCTATATTGCCAAAACAATATATATATATATTTCATATATTGTTATGTGTATTTAGATAGATTGGTCCCTTTATGCTTTATTTCATTACATTCACTTCTTTCATTGCAAGTTTGCTTTTACTTAAATTAGAAAAATGTCAAATTTATTTTTGCAACAAGATGCCCTTAACTTGCAAGGATTTAAGATATATGAAAATCCACTTTGTGAGCCTTTCAATGATTCCTCTCACAATGTTTCTCTCCCTAAAGAGGACATATTGATGTAAGAAAATATTTTTAACACTTCTCTCAATTATCTCCCTCTTTGGGATGAATCATTGGAGAATGGTGCTGAATATTCTCTTAATATGTTTCTCCTTAATGAGGGTACCTTTGTGAAAGTGGATGATATTATAGTAAAATAAGGTGGTATGAGTGAGAATTCCTTTAATGACACGTCATCTTCTATTCATCTCAATAGCATTTCCCTTAGAGATGAAGCATCAATGAGACTTGGTTGTCCCTTTCCTAAGGTTTTTCATGAAGATACTTTAGAACAAGAGGATAATACCATTTTCCATCATGTTTTCAATTCTCTCTATCTTAAAGATGTATAACCTAACCAAGATCAAATCAATTTTATTCATGCTATGCGAAAAACCTAAAATTTTTGTTAAGGATGGGGTGAATTGTTAGCATGATTATCACACAGTTCATTACATATACAATAATGAAATATTTTCTTTGGAAGTTGACAAGAATATAAAAATTGAACCATAATATAATTTTTTAGTTCCTACAATATTCTATCCAATAAGGATAAATACACCATCTCCTACTAAAGAAGTTCTTAGAGAAGAACTCTTGGAGGATGATTGGAGGTCATTAGATTTCACACAAACTTTTTGTAAAAAATCTATGATGAATAAATTTGACACTAAAAGATTTTATCCTAACACATGTCTAGATATTGATTGGGCCTCTTTAAACTTCACTCCAATAGCACCTAAGTGCATACCCTCTCCTAATCCTACAAATAGATACAATGGATAATTTTTAGGATGTGTGCAACAAACTCTTAAAGTCGTGAAAAATCACTCTTTTCTAATGAAAAGTAAGATTTCCAACCTCTTCCTTTGTCAACATCCCCTCCTCCATTGTCTAGTGAATATACATCTTCTTATTTTGATATGCCATCACAACATGATAATGTTTTGTCCAACCCTCTTTATGTCAACTTGATTTCTCTTCTCTGGCCTAAACAAAGACATAAATTTCAGCCTAGTACCTAGGGACTAGGGTCGCCAACCCCCTTGTCCCAGGACCAAGGCACCTAGGTACCTTGGTCCTCCTCAAGACCATGGCCCCAAGCACCCTAATTGTCCCAAATTAGATCCAAATTTTTAGGTTCCCTTCCAAACTATTTCAAAGTCATGATTTCCAAGTTCCAGCTCTAAAGGCCTTAAAAATAAGATAAAAGTAATAGGTGATGGTATATTTTTTTATAATAATTTCAAATAACATTCAATTTCTTATTATGTTGCTCCTTGCCCTGTGACACTATTTCTTAACTTAATTGGGGGCTCTTTTTATAAGAGGTCACTCTTTTTCAATTATAATCATCTTGGGGCAGCAACATAATTCATTCTTGCAACTAGACCAACCACCTTGTTGAAGCCATTGGGCCCTATCAGACCTTGCTTCTTGCCCACCAAATTAATGGTAAAAAAGTTTGGATCGAAGGGGATTTTAATAATATCATCGAATATATTAAGGAGACCAATAAGGATTCATGGACTACCAACAATTGGATTGACTTATCAAAAGAAATAATCCTCTCCTTTGATAATTCTTTTATATCTGATGCTTATAGGGAAGATAACTTTGTTGCAGATTTTTTTGCCAACAAAGGTGTGGCTGCCAATAGGGGCATGATATGGAATTTAGAGGACAACCTAGAGGATGATGTCATAGCTATCCTTTAACATGATAGATCACATAGGATATGTGGTGGCTTTCCTTCAAAATTATATTTTCAATGATGGGAAAAATAATTATTACTATTCATGGCTGATATTGTGATGAGGTTGGAGGCGGATGGCTTCATTATTGCTCACACGCTTTTTGGGTAATTAGTGAGCTCTTCTAGCTTTTAACCTGCTCACAAACTCTTCTTAAGCACTCTAAACCTGAGAAATCTCCAAATGCTAAAATGGGTGGTGATAGGTGTCGTGTTGAGCCTTTGGATTGTGAAGGCCCAAGGGATAACCAAACCATATGGAGAATTATAGAAAAGGGGGAGCTTACTCCCTATATTAAAAAACTACATGGATCAGATCCTAAAGTGTCTAGGATTTTTGCCAGAGGATGGAAAGAAGGCCAACTTACCCTATTTGGAAGGGTTGTGGTGGTGGACAAGAATTGTATTGTAGAGATTACTGGGCTCCTTTCTAAGGGTCTCAAATTTTATACAAATAAAATATTCAGACTCGGCGGTGAAATTTTTCCCCAAAAATGACAAAGAAAGGAAATTCCTGGTGAAGAAAAATAAAAGTTGCTACGATGCAGACACCATTAAATTGATTTGGAGGGAGGTTCTGAAGGTGTTAAAGGAATACATCACAATGGACACTCAATAGTCATGGGTCTTTGGGAATCATTTTGTCCTTCTTAATCACATTAGACACGAGGTTAGGGTTTCTTTTCCTTTCTCTCTTTTGTCATCCCTCAATGCTAGCATTTATGAGCATTTAGAGAATCTTGGTTCTAACCCTATCCTTCATGAGGGTCTTTTTGTTCTTATTTTTGAACACTTTAAAGCCATCTCTACCAAACCTAATTTCTCCCTCATTTCTATTTCAGAGGTGGAGTCAGAAACCCACATTTCTAATAATAATGACTGGAACATAGACATGGAGGATGAGTTCCCTACTCCCACTATGTAAAAAGCTAAGACTATTCCCACTCATGCTGGGAAAGGGAAGAATATTGACTCAAATTTTAGCCTCTCCCTTGCCTCAGGTGCCAAGATTTCCTCAAATAAGTTGAAAGGTTGAC
The DNA here is from genome assembly GCF_030272615.1 of Cryptomeria japonica. NCBI lineage: Eukaryota > Viridiplantae > Streptophyta > Pinopsida > Cupressales > Cupressaceae > Cryptomeria > Cryptomeria japonica. The sequence goes on along the minus strand of NC_081407.1, from coordinate 649,461,610 downwards.
CCTTGCCTAAGGGAAAGGCTCTTAACTTAGAGAGTGTTGGAAATGTGCCTCTAATTCACTTGACATTTGTCCATACTGATCGGGTTAACTCTTGCCGATGAAATAGTGTGATGGAAATCTTTGAGCTCTATCAGCATGACTCTTGCCGATGTATCCTCTTCCATCGAAGCTCGGAAGAGTAGATTTGACGTTATTCCTATTACCCAACGAAGTAGACTTCAGTCATCAGGATAACTTTAGTTTTCGAGAAGACTAAATTAGAGTTGTGTCGATGACCCAATGGAGCTATCTTAGGTGGTATGGGTTGTCATTGGCTATCAAAGGTTCTGGTCTAGAGTTAAGTCGATACCCGATGAAGTCACCTTTGACGATCAGGTTGATATCGGTAATCGGGTCGATGTGATGAAGGTTACACCGAAGTCTCGATGAGTCCACTTTGTTTTGTCTTGGAGTGCTTCGCTTATCGGGATAGCAATTTTGGGCATGAGCCAATGACCCGATGAGACCACTTTAGGTTATCGGGATAACAATGCAGATCGGGGTAACCTTGCAGTGTTGGTTCTGATGAGCTGATGAGGTCCTCTCTTGGTTATTGGAGATCAGGGTAACACTTCCTATGTTTTGCCGATGACCCGATGGAGTCACCTTCAGTGATCAGGTCGATCGGCTCTACTGATTGAAATCTATCCCGATGGTCGATGGAGTAGAGACCAACTACGGATGAGAGTTCGAACCAATAGCCAAAAAGGTGAACACTTGGACACTAAGGATGAGACTGTCAGTGTATATGAATACAAACTGACCCAGCTCCCTGTTGCATGTGGAATAATTGGTTCTCCATGAATGCAGACCGACGCAGGCAGATGGTTAGACTTCAAGCCATTGCTGTAGTTGCTCAGATAAACTATCAACCAATTTGGTATTTAAAGCCGAACGTGAACCAAATATAGGTTCCTACTTGGAAAATCTATTGAGTAATCTGGAATTGTATTTTTGATCTGAGTGTTGTTTGTTACATCTGGAATGATTTTTTGACAGAGTGTAAGGAAGTTTGCAGATTGAACTTTATTGTATTTGACATACTGATAATAAAGTTATTTTCTGTTGGTGGTGGGTTTTTCTCCCGGAAGGGTTTTCCCATGATAACTCTATGTGTTCTATCTCTGTGTTGTTTAATTGTGTATCCTCATGCTTATGCCATATTCTATAAATGTTAAAAATTTGTAAAAACTAGTCTGTTTTCCCCTACAAATTGACATTAGGGAAGCATATTTCCGCACTTGCTTTCCTTACAGAGAGACATTCTCTTGTGCATGATAACCAAACTCCCCAATTTCCCCTGCATTCACTCAACTCTTACCCTTCTACAGATAGGGAGAATAGACCCTGGTTCCCCAACTAGCTCAACCCATGATATTTCCATGAGATCAATAATCTCAACATAAAACAGAGGCCCATCAATAGAAAAGTGGAACGCTTAGAAACTGGCAGTGTGGGCTCTCATTACAAATAGGGTACAAAGGGTAATGACCTTTTGATGAAAGAGGAAAAGCTTTTAGTTATTTATTTGCCTCACTAAAACTATTGAACCCTTGGACAACCTAAAAAAGGACTAAGGGAGTAAGCCATGGAGAAGAAAATTAAAAGCATTAAAGAGTCTCTCCACTCCATTATGTCCCATAGTCACAATTTTATCAAGACCACTACTGATAGCATGAACACCATAATTATGACTGTAGAGAAGGGATATCAAAGGAACTTAGTCATGGAGTTGGACTTGAAAAATGGAAAAGGAAATGATGAGTCACAAGGTGCAAGCAGGAGAACACGAGCCAATTTGAAGAGAAAAGTTGATAAACCCATATAGGAGATCCAGGAATTCAATAAAGTGGCTCAGAACATGAATCAGCTAGAGGCAGAGGTTGCTAACATCCTAAAAACTTTGGCCTATTTGTCTTCGGCTTCTGTTTGGTCTTTTGTTGGTGTTGGGCTGCCTTTTTCTCTTTTGGCAACATTTTGCTTAATTGTTATGCTTTTCATGTTTTATCTTGGTGATTGACCTATTGTAAAGGGTTTTGGGTTCCCTCAAAACATTTTTTTACCATAATCAGAAACATAATTCATTCTTTCCTCTATGATTGAGGGGCAAGAATATTATCCTATTTCTTCTTTCTATCTACGAGGTTAGGGCAGGATCATGGGGGGCCAAAAAGTGGCGATGTGAAAAAATAGCCTTTTCCACTTGCCTATAAACATGAAAATCCGTGTTAACTTTTTGCTTGGCCTGGGTGTCAATACACCTTGGCATGACAATTACCTAAGCAATTCAAATATCGGATAAAATCGGATATCTGATTTTTATTTGTAATTCTAAATTAAAATATATATTATATAATATATAATGTAATATTATATATTATAATATATTACATATTATATAATATATAATATATAATATATTATTATATTATATTATATATTATATAATACATAATATATAATATAATATTAGATTATAAAATATTATAATATATTATATAATAGATAATGTAATATCATATATTATATAATATATTACATATTATATAATATATAATATATTATTATATTATATATTATATTATTATATTGTATGATATAATATTATATAATATATATAATGTAATAATATATTATATAATTTTTTTTTATCGATAAAAGGATTAATCTGTGTATTGATTGGAAGGAGAAAATTACATGCGTTCAGCTGCTTTGTAGCTTTTCCACTATCATAAGACTATAGGGGGTCTCACCCCTACAAAACTCAAAATGAACCTTGAGATAGAAAGATTAACTCAGCTATGCCTAACACTAAGGTTACATTCCTTACATTAGTGAAAAACCACTAAAAAAACCAATGACCTACTAACGGAAAATTCCTCATGAAAGCATCCTACTAGAACTAGCCAAGGGCCTCCTCCCTGGAGAAATTGAGGATGGCATGAATGGGTCCTGCATTGGACTATGTCGTCCCAGCATTGGTCATGGTTCTTGACCGTCCTCCTAGCAACTCACTGTGTTCCATGATCTTCACGATTTTGTGGAAATTTGATATCCGATTCATCCGATATCCGGTTTTTCGCCCAAAAAATTGCTAAAAAATACATTGAAAGGTAAGATTTTTATTGTTTTCAATCACTTTAATTCAACTTTTATATTTTTTTTAATGTTTATTTGTTTTTTCATTGAAAATATGATTTTTTAAAATCAAATACAAAATTGTTTAAATTTGTTAACTAAATTCAATTGTTTACATTCAATTAGGTTAAAAATGGGGGATAACAATGAAAACATTGATCAACCACAACCACAACAACCAAATCCTCCTTTGCCTAACCCCCCTAATTCTAGGATTTGATTGCAAAAAATTTGAATGAATTGAGGGGGATTGCAGATGTATATCGTAGGATCCCTCGTCTAAACCAAATGTTTGATCCTCTCATGTCAATCATAAAGAGTATGGAAACCATGACTGAGGAGCACAATGCCACCCTTTTGTGGCAAGATTCTATGAGGGAACAATATGTGGATGGCTTGTCATATAGGGAGATCAAGGATCTCGAGATATTTAAAGTTGCTATCACATCATTGTGTGTGAATCCTCACGCTGGTCAGCCCGTAGACCCCCCCCAAAAAAAATTCTATTAAATGGTGCATAAATGATGGTATTGTAAAAAACTTTTGGGATCGTTGGTGGATGGTTTTCGAAAAACCACCTAGCAACAATCTTGATGTCTCCTTCTACTTCAAAAAAAAATTGTATGCTGAGTTTGTTTTAGGCAAACATGTGAACTACTTTGACATACAACCTTTCTAGGGTGTGGGTTTAGGTATACCCCAAAATAGACCTGAGGCAGTCAGAGTAGTCCAGGGCCCATATGTCCCCCCTCATGCTGTTGATCCCCCACCTCCAGTATAGCATCCAGATATAATTTGTGAGGCGGCTTCACGGACCATATTGACTATTCACTCTTTGAGTAGCCTTTTGGTTTCTCAGGATGGGTCAGTAGCTCAACCTACTTTTAATGGTAGTGGTGCATCTGGTGGCGCTAACATGTCATCCTCGGCTCCACACATTTGTGTACCCTATAGTTGTGTCATGTGCGGGCACGCATGCTTGGGTCCAGTTGGACAACATTTTGATCCTCCTGTGAACAATGCAGATTATGACATGCATCAGATGCATGATGCACCAGATGTAATGACATAGACTGGAGGATACCCTGGGGAGTCAACGCATGCTAGAGGCGAGGAAGCACTATCATTATACATTGATGATGTAGTGGTAAAATTTATATTTTCATAGTTCATGCTATATTTTAGATGAATATTTATAATCTAGATAATATTAAGTACTAATTTTTATTTACATGGTTTATTTTACAGTTGATGACCGAGGAGGAGTTGACATAGATTCAGGAGGGCACCTTGTCGGCCATTTCATTTGGCCTTGATAGTTTGATGGTATATATATTATTGCACGCAATCATTTGTATTTTATTGTGTTACTACTTATCAAGTTGTCATTAGTTTTATGTTCAAAGTTATTCTATATACTCTAGTCGGTTATCTCTACCGAGATATTAAGTTGGTATGAATAGTCCAGTCCGTTATAGAAGAAAGTAGTCTCAGAGCACAATATACACTGAGCTATTTACCGAGTATCATTCCATGTCTATCGAGCAGCAAAGATGACACACCGAGTTGTTATACACCGAGTGAAACGTGTTACTAGATTCATTGAACCTGGACATACATATGAAAACATGTTACAAGATCGAGGTACATAGAACCATTATCACATTGGAAATTGCACTTAAAGATTGTGTATGATTTTGAGGTCATCTAACCAATCATGCTTGTAAGATCGAAGCAATGAATGGATCACCGACATAAGAGATCTATTTATACAACATGGATTAAGATTAAAAAGATACATGTAGCTTGATAGAAAGGAAGATATAGAAATATACAAAGCAAGACATGTGAAAGCACTAAGTGTTATGACTGTTACAGAGACACAGAGGTCACCAAGAAGGATTTTAGAGAACAGTCAAAGAACAGAGTAAACAGAAGGGTTTACTGAGGTATGCTATAAGCATGGTAATCTTATTCTGAGCACATAGAATCTACTATAACATTCCAGATGTAAAGTTGCAGATATTTGTAATGATTTTATTGTAATATTTGAAGTTGTAAGAGAAACCTTTAATAGGGTAAAAGACTCTAATCAAGTCTATAAATAGTAAAGCCTCTAACCAGGTGCAGCATTTAGTTTAAGTGTTGTAAAATCCTTTAGCAAGGTAGATCTAATCGATCTTGTTACTCCTAACAGGGTAAGCTATCATACATAGCTAAACATGTATCTCTAACTGAGCAACCTTTATTGTTGCAGTAGTGAAGTTGTGGGTGCCATCCCCACCACAGTTTTTCTCTCTAACCAAGAGTTTTTGCGTAACCAAAATATATGTGTTATGGAGTGAATTATGTATGATTATTATCTATTTGTTTTAGCTCTATATTATGTTACTGCACTATTTGGTTTATGCATAACACTAAAGTTATTGTTGAAGAAAAGTTTTGGAGTACTGATTCACCCCTCCCCTCTCAGTACATTAGCTTTCCATATTGGGCCTAACAATTGGTATCAGAGCTTCAATCTTGGAAAAGGGTTTAACTGCCTAAAGAGAAAGATCTTATGAATGGAAGGCTATAAACAATCTTAGAGGATTGTGTATCTGCAAGAAGAGATGGATCATGCTGATCAAGTGATTGCAGACATGCAAAGGCAAATGCAAAAATCTCTAAAAGTGAGAAGAAGATTATCTGATGATTTGTAGGACTCTCAAGAGTTAGTGGAAAAAATTGAGACATCATCTGAGAACAATATATCTGAAGAGACTGAAGAATTGATTGGAGTATTGAAAGAAAAGAACAAAGCACTGGCTGATCAACTAAAAGCAATGAAAAGAGAACATGAACATTTCAACACACAGATGATTGAAAATCTTGATGCATTGAGGACAGTTGAGGATAAAGTAAGAGATCTAGAAAGAGAGTAACAACAACTTGAAGTCTTAGTATCTGATAAGAATGATGAAATCACAAGGATGACTGGAATTCAAAAAAAATTGTCAGATCAACTAGGTTATGCACATCATGAAGCAAATCTGAAAGATGATGAGAATCAAGCATTGAAACTTGAAGTATCAAGGTTGACCGGTGAACTTGAAATAGAGAAGAAATCCAAAGAAACACTGAAGAAGAGTTATGAAGCATCAAAGATGTTGGATGAGCAACTGAATACAAGAAGACCCAACAAAGATACAGGACTCAGTTACAAAGGAAAAGACTCTATCGAGAAGGGAATTCGTACTACCGAGAGAGGAGAATCATCAAAGCAAGCTGGAAACAAGAAGAACATCAAAAGAAAGAAGCCTATTTGCAACTACTGTGGAAATCAAGGTCACACTGCCAACATGTGCCAAATCAGAAAAGGTAAGCAACCGAATGTCACTAAGTCTAATGGTTATTGTTACAATTGCAATAAATATGGTCACACATCTAATCAATGTAGGACAAAGTCTGTTAACAATTATCAGAAGGCAAAATTCAAAGGGTTTTGTAAAAACTGCAATAGATATGGACATAGTACCTAGAAGTGTTGGTTTAAGCAAAAGAACTATATGTGGTCTGCACACTGAGCAAATGCTAGAGGTTATCAAACTCACACAAATCCTTACCGATAGTATTCTACAGTACCATGGGATTACAATACAAGGATATAGTGTGAATGTTGTGGAAGATATGGACACATAAGTGCCAACTGCTTTATAAGGTTTGGAATAAACAACCGAAGAACATGGAGAAATCTTGGTATGGCATGTTTTCATTGTCACAAAGTTGGACACTTAGCTAGAGACTATAGAGATCAACCTAGAAAAGACACTGAGGAAATAAAAGAAAAATTAAAGGTGATTTGGAAAAAGAAAGAAATTGTGTCAAATGAAGAAAGCACCTTACCTACCGAGTTAGGTGCACCTATTCCAAATTAATCGGTAAAGGTATGAAGGGACTTCATTTTCTCAAGGTTAAATCTTAACAGTTCCTATTCTATTGTGTACTTAATTCAAAATCTGCATAATTAAGATGTATTAGTAAGTTTGAAATTCTATCAAAGTCTTTTGGAGCACTTTGCAGGAAACCTGTCAAGTCGGTGAATGAAGGAAATTTGGTTACTCAGTTAAAGTGGAAAAAGGAAAGAAAGTTAAGTGGAACCGAGTGAATTTAATGTTTTTGACCTAACCCGCACGGAGCTCGATAAGGTATATTGTGTACTTAAAGCATTTTTGCAGTCATTTTTACTTATCAAGTTTTTGAGAGAGCAGAGCAAAGTGAATCTAAGGTGATCAAACCTTCTACAAAGAAAATTCAAGGTATTTACATCAATCTCAACACATTGTTAAGTTGGTTTACTGATCTTATAAAGTTGTTATTATCTGCTAAGTATAAAGCGTCTGCGGTTTGAAAATCCTAAAACCCTAAGGATCCTGTGTTAGCTTTTATCTGAAATCTACAATGGCATCTAAGATCCAAGATCCCATCACTGTTAAGAATGTTGAGAATCCCTCACTAAAATACTCTTTGACTCCCAAAGTTGCTTCTGAACCGGATGACAAAACCACATTTTCACTCATCCTGGATAGAGTGTTATTAGTCAAGGATGTGAGATTCTTCACCAAATGTCATGTTGAAGAACTTAGTCATGTTGAAATCAAAGACACCTATGATGAGCTGTGTACCGATGGTAAATTAAATAGCAAGTATGAGCACATTAAGATCAAGGGATTAACTAAAGCCCTAACCCATCCCCGTGTGTTCAAACCCCAGTGGGTCAAGTTTTTTTTGAGCAGAGTTCACAATGATTTCATGTGGATAGAAGAGAAACCATTTAAGATTACCAAGGAAATCATTCATCTGATTACCAATTACCCCATTTATGATCATGCCCGAGCCCAAAAGATGATATCATGGAAGGAATTGATCAGTTTAACTGGAGTGGAATCTGATTGCAGAGGACTGAAACTGAACAATGTCACTAATGAAGAACTAAAATTTTCCATTAGAGTAATAGGTTATTGTTTCTTCCAATCAGCAAGGGAAAACAATGTACCCTGTGTAGCAGTAGACCTAGCATACAAAATTGTGAAAAAGGGAATGAAAATCGATCTTTGTGAGGTGTTGCTGAAGAACTTGTTTGAGAATATGAACACCATTAGGAAGCCGAAGAAGATCAACTCAGCTAATACACTAAAGTTTGGATCATTACTTGTATGCATGTTTTTCTATTTTGAAAAATTCTTTCCATCAGTCAGTAAAGTTGTCTGGGAACTACACTGACCAATCACCCATTAGATCAATGAATTCATTAAGCATTTAGGTGATAATTTCAATGATATTATGGATGATTACTTCAGTAAATTTCAAGAGAAAATGCATAATAGATATCAAATTCCACCCCAACTAGTGGAGAAATACAAAAATGACATATGTTTTGAAGTAGACACTGATTACTGTTATGTGAATGCTGTGGAACCGAGAACTCAATCTTTGTCACCTATGGGCTACGAGATTGATTTTGACATCACACAACAGCAAATTGATGCATTTCTCACATTACCAAGGCATGCTACCAAGCTGAGGTATGGAACCTATGAGGAAGTGAAGGAAAAGGTAAAGATGAGCATTGTAGTACCCAAAGCTACAAGAAAGGCTACAAAGATGATAAAGGCATTGTCAGAGAAATTTGGAGAAGATTCTTCCTCCACACCTGTCAAAGGCACTTTATTCATTACCGAAGAGGAATGTGAAGCCCAAGAGGCAGCTATAACACTGAGCACTGAATTGTCTAAGGGTAAAGTGTTGAAAAGAAAGAAATTGGATTCATCAAAGGCCTCACCGACTCCTCTAGTAAAGTGACCTAACACTAGAGCATCTACAGCTTCACCGAGTAAGGAAACAAAAAGTGTTACTATTCCCAAGGTAACAAAAACATATAAGAAATCTACTCGGAGACTCATTTTGGCAAAAGAGACTAGTGACACCGAATCTGAGGATGCAAGCAAATTTCAAATTGTCAAGAGCAAGAAGGTAAATGTACATAGTGTTGAAAACTTCTGTGCTAATCTGAAAGAATATGGTGGATTTGGATCATTTAGATATGTTAAGTATGAAACCAGGAATAATGATGAAAAGAGACAAATTGAAGAAGTTGTCATCTGCACACTTCTAAAATTCCAGTTAGCTCCAGTGGAAAATGAGACAAAAGCAAAGTGGTAGGAAATCTTTAAAATCAAGGATGTCGGTGAGCAAGCTACAGTTGAAATTGTTGATGTCACCGAGCAAGATCCTGATGTTACCGAGCAAGACCCTACTGACACCATTCAAATAGATGAAGATATCATGGATACAGAGGCACCGAAACAGGAAATGATAGAAGGAAATCCATATGCAAAACTTGTATCCAATGAATCAGTCTTGGAACAACTTCAGCCTTATCCACCGATTAATCAACCTGTCTCAACCGAAACCCCTCAAGATACGGATCAAGGCACCGAAGGTCACAAGTGTACAACAGGAGAAGGTACTACTCAAGAACAGACGTCTCAAGAACCTTCTAGCACTAAAAATGTTGTAACTGAGACACCGAGTACCGAGACACCAAAGGACTCTACAGAGGCTAAAGAAACCAACCAAAGTGTTGCCTCTACCGAGCAACCTACAAAGGGTCATCAAGCCTCACAAGCCATTGTCTTAGTTCCATCGATGAAAGGTAAAGAAAACAAGATGAAAAAGCATAGTTTTAAAGTTGATTTGTCAAAACCAATAGTGTTTCCCAATGTAGATATATCAAAATTAAAGGGGCAAGCACTCATTGATTTCGGTGAACTATGCAAAGCAAAGGCCGAACAAGAGAAGAAAATGACGATTCAAAAGAAAAATAAAGTACTTTAGAAGGTGAAAGCACTCTTAATAGATATGCTACCTGAAGCTATAGTGTCAATAGATGCGGCCATCCACATTCAATTGGATGAACTCCTAACAAAGATAGAGACATCTGGAGTAGATGCATCGAAATATTTGAGCAAGCTAAAAGACAGGGAGCTCACTGTAAAAATGATAGAAGAGGTATAGAAAGCTATAGTTATTGGCAAAGTTAAACTTGTCAAATTTATTGCTGAGTTGACTCCTCAACTCAAGCACATTCATTATTTATTTTAGAAACTTTGTACATTTTCTTTATTCATTAAAGATATCAAGCATAAAACAGTAGCAATTGAGAAAGAGATCACTGATCTCTCACATAAGTTGACCACAGAGCCAAATTCAGTTTAGAATTTTTATACAAAGCTATAACAGCTCATGGCTCAACAATTGGACCTAAGAAATGAAGAACACAAGATCAGGATGGACATAATGACACTTCAGACGTTATTCCTTCCTCATCTTTCATCCGTCCAAGAACAGATCAACCAAGCCACCTCCTTATCTACTACACAAGAGGGAAGCACTCTAGATGGCTTAATCTCATTATTGGTTGATATTCAAGTACAAAATTCTTTAATGGATAGTGTAAAGGATGCCCTCTCTGTCGCTCTCACCGAAGCACGAACCAAGTACAAATCAATTTTTGACTAGTTGCCTCCACCAAATGGTAACTAAGTCTTGATGTTTGTCAAAAAGAGGGAGTGATACAGTATTGATACAGTATTAAGGGAGTGATATAGTATTCAAAATATCAAACAAAAGGAGTATACTATATAGGGGGAGTATACTGAGCAGAATAAGCAGAGTATCCAAGTGTAGTGAACCGAGCAGTGAACAGAACAATAAACATTAACAAGTACAACACACATAATATTGATCACCGAGCATGCAAAATCAGAGTTTTGTACAGTATATTGATAAGGGGAGTATATCTAGATTTATTATTTTATTGACTATTGTATATACTGTCAGTATAGTCAAATTTTGCAAGTATATAGGTTATTGAGTTATAACTTTGAAAGTCATTTTTGTCAAACATCTCAACTAATGTCAAAAGGGGAGATTGTTACTACTTATCAAGTTGCCATTAGTTTTATGTTCAAAGTTATTCTATATACTCTAGTCAGTTATATCTATCAAGATATTTAGTCGGTATGAATAGTCTAGTCGGTTATAGAAGAAAGTAGTCTCAGAGCGCAGTATACACCGAGTTGTCTACCGAGCAGCAAAGATGACACACCGAGTGAAACGTGTTACTAGATTCATTGAACCTGGACATACATATGAAAACGTGTTACAAGATTGAGGTACATAGAACCGTTACCACATTGGAAATTGCAGTTAAAGATTGTGTATGATTTTGATGTCATCTAACCAATGAAATATTTTGTGTGGTTATTCATTTGAGAAATCATGCTTGAAAGATCGAAGCAATGAATGGATCACCGACATAAGAGATCTATTTATACAACATGGATTAAGATTAAAAAGATACATGTAGCATGACAAAAAGGAAGATATAGAAATGTACAAAGCAAGATATGTGAAAGCACTAAATGTTATGACTCTTACAGAGACACAAAGGTCACCAAGAAGGATTTCAGAGAACAGTTAAAGAACAGAGTAAACAGAAGGGTTTACCGAGTTACTATATGGGTTACCGAGGTATGCTATAAGCAAGGTAATCTTATTCTGAGCACATAGAATCTACTATAACATTCTAGATGTAAAGTTGCAGATATTTGTAATGATTTTATTGTAATATTTTGAAGTTGTAAGAGAAACCTTTAATAGGGTAAAAGACTCTAATCAAGTCTATAAATTGTAAAGCCTTTAACCAAGTGCAACATTTAGTTTAAGTGTTGTAAAATCCTTTAACAAGGTAGATCTAACTGATCTTGTTACTCCTAACAGGGTAAGCTATCAGAAATAGCTAAACATGTAGCTCCAACTGAGCAACCTTTATTATTGTAGTAGTGAAGTTGTGGGTGCCATCCCCACCGCAGTTTTTCTCTCTAACCAAGAGTTTCTGCGTAACCAAAATATATGTGTTATGGAGTGAATTATGTATGATTGTTATCTATTTGTTTTAGCTTTATATTATGTTACTGCACTATTCGGTTTATGCATAACAGTAAAGTTATTGTTGAAGAAAATTTTTGGAGTACTGATTCACCCCTCCCCTCTCAATACATTAGCTTTCCATATTGGGCCTAACATATTATACATACATGTTCATCATTTATATTGGTATTAATTAGATTGTGTAGTAACTTGCATGTATATCTTATTTTACTCTTGTAGGGCACAAGAAGCACGAGTGCATGGCAGTGTGATTTAGGATCTGGTAGTGCACTTGGAGACAAGGGAAAGGTAATTGAATGCAAATATGATTGAATGAATAGTTTAAATAAATTATAGTGATTATACACATCTAGACATAGATTGATAGTTTCATATACTTGTTGTGTATATGTAGAGAGAATTCTTGGCTTCACATCCTTGTTGACTACACCCAGTATACCTAAAGATGAAGAAGAAGAAGAGATGCCTCGAGTACATGTGTGTTTATTTTATTTTGTGTTTAGTAGATATAATTTGTTATTATCAGTGACAATTATATGCTAACTTTTATCAATGTCATGTTTGTGAACATATGTAGGTTGAGTATGAAAATATTGAAAACATACCTCCTCTACCGAAGACATATATCAAGAATCCTGCAAATCTAAAGAGAAAACATGGAGATGAGGTAAACATGAATATTTCAATTATAGTTCATTTTTATGTTAACTTTTCAAATGTGAATTATATAATATAACTAATATTAATCATGATTTGTTTTTCCTTGTGCAGGATCCTTCAGAGCCGAGTAGTGCGACGAAGAGGATCGATTTTGATGATCCATCAGCAGCATAGGATGTTATAGATAGTTTTTGGATTCTTACATGTCTAGTTGGAATGTATATTTTGTATATGGACATGCATTAATGTATATAGACATACATATTGTTTGAGTTGGCATTTATGCCGTATTTGTGTGTGGACATACATTTGTAATCATTTGACAATTTTATATATACAAAAGTTGATATTTGATCATATAAATTGTTGCTCATATGTGCATGGTGTTATCATGGAAATATTTAATCTTCATTCCAATAATTAAGAATGGTTAATAATGGTTATTTAATGAACAATAAAATTCATTTCATTTCATCGTAAGTGTTGTTTGTATAATGAACAATATAATTCATTTAATAAATAATACAATTCATGAACAATACAATTCATTTAATGAATAATAATTGATACAATTCATTATTACCCTATGCATGCTCCTATTTTTCCCCCCACTCGGTCAAACGCTCAGGGTCATACCCTACCGACATCATCCCTTGAGCACCCTAAGTGCTAAAAATTGTCAAACTTTGATGGGCCCTAACTCGAAACCCGTGACACCTGCAAATGATCTATTTTAACCTATGAGGCATGAGAGGGGTCCCTACAAAAGCCTATCTCAGTTTTTCAATTTTCCCTACGGTTTTATTAGGGCAGCATTTTTTTGGTTGGCAAAAAAATCATCAGTCTCATTCAATTGAATGTTGTCGCATGGCCAATTTCTCATTCTTCTCATCATGATAACAAACCATCAAATTTTACATGTCCAGTTAGGCATTATTACCCTATGCATGCTTGTATTCCCCCCCCCCACTCGATCGAACACTCGGGGTCATACCCTATTGGTGTCGTCCCTTGAGCACCCTAAGTGCTAAAAATTGTAAAACTTGGGCCCTAACTCAGAATCTGTGGCACCTGCTTACAATCCATTTGAATCTATGGGGCCATGAGAGGGGTCCCTATAAAATAATATCTCAATTTTTCAAGTTTACCTATGGTTTTATTAGGGCAGCATTTTTTCGGTTGACGAAAAAATTATCAATCTCATTTAATTGAATGTTGTCGCATGGCCAATTTCTCATTCTGCTCATCATGATAACAAACCATTAGCTTTGACATGTCCAATTAGGCATTATTACCATATGCATGCTCCTATTTTTCCCCCCCACTTGGTCGAATGCTCGGGGTCATACCCTATCGACATCGTCCCTTGAGCACCCTAAGTGCCTAAACTTGTCAAACTTTGACAGGCCCTAACCTGGAATCTTTGGCACCTACGAACAATCCATTTGAACCTACGAGGCCATGAGAGGGGTCCCTACAAAATTCTTTCTCATTTTTTTGAGTTTCCCTATAGTTTTATTAAGACAACATTTTTTCGGTTGGCAAAAAAATCGTCAGTCTCATTCAATCGAATGTTGTCGCATGGCCAATTTATCAATCTCCTTGCCGTGATAATAAAATATCAGCTCCAACATGTCCAACTAGGCATCATTACCCTATGCATGCTCCTATTTTTCCCCCCCACTCGGTCGAACGCTCAGGGTTAGACCTTACCGACATCATCCCTTGAGCACCCTAAGTGCTAAAAATTTTCAAACTTTGACAAGACCTAACTCGGAATCCGTGGCACTTGTGAATGATCCATTTGAACCTACAAGACCATGAGAGGGGTCCCTACAAAATCCTATATTGGAATCCATGGCCCTAACTTGTTCAATGATCATCAATATTTCCATGTATTGTATACACATAGTTACCATTACACTTGCATGTGACATCCATGAAGGGATATGCAAACATGATTTTTTTTCATTATCAATATAACTACACCAATGTACTCATGTATAGATACATTGTATATCATCAATATAACTAAACCAATTTGCTCATGGACATTGTATATCATCATAACAAAGTTACATTAATTTCAGTTGTCTATTAATTTCATCATAACTATAGGACCCGGAGGCAACTGAGAAGGGGGGGTGAATCAGCTGTGTATTAATTTCAACCCAAATATAACTTAATCAAACTTGATGCATAATATTGGTAAACCAAACTTGATTTCGGTTGACAGTTTAACAGTTAATAATAATACCAGTGAAGCTCAATGCATGAAATAGAAAGACAAACAACATCCACAACACATAACACAAATATTTGTATGTGGAAACCCTATAAGGGGAAAAACCATAGTGGGAAACCTTAACCACAATCAAATGATACTTTTGCAAATAGTATATGTGTACAAATGGGGTCTGCACATGCATAAAGGTCAACTGCCTAGAGCTCATTGCTCAATCACAAAATGAGAGTCACATTGACTACAATTGGATGGTTAAATCCAATGATAATTACCTGCTCAAAGTAGCATCTTCATATGCTGGATTCAGTACTAGTTAAGATATGATTGCCTTCTTCAAAACCTTCCTTTAATCTTCAAATGATGTCTGTGTGAGTAGCTCTGCTTATATTCGCATATACCTTATTACATTCCTCTTCCACTACCAAGTTAATCTCACATATGAGATCTTACATATATACCAAATCCTAAGACCAAATGTGTAGGTTGGCTCACTAAGAGTATTACAATTAAATTAATTACAAATGAAGCAATATGTGACGCATTATGTCGGCTTAATAAATTTAAAATAATAACCAATCAATAAATCATCTCCATAACGTGTCATGCTGATTTGGAATAGATAACACATGCTAGTCCATAACCTAGACCAATTTGCCAGTAATAGCAAATATGCAAACTCGATTAGACCAATAACCAAATCACCAAAACCAAGTGTCCAAACCATGTCTTCGACATAACCAAGTAATCTTTGGATGATAACAAGTCATCCTCTGTGCCGGTGAATAATATAACCTGTCGGTGAAACAAATACCGATGACTGCGCATAAGTCACTGAACATGTCGGTGAACATAACCAAAGATATCC
This sequence comes from Cryptomeria japonica, assembly GCF_030272615.1. Lineage (NCBI taxonomy): Eukaryota > Viridiplantae > Streptophyta > Pinopsida > Cupressales > Cupressaceae > Cryptomeria > Cryptomeria japonica. Next base: position 649,445,669 of record NC_081407.1, on the reverse strand, counting down.
AGAAGGATAGGTGTTGACAAGTGTTGACATCAATGACAAAACCAATGCAACACATCCGTAATACCAACACAGTCTCGGTTGCCGATTCTTAATTTCAAAACGTCCTTTACATTGGGTGGCACTCTAGAATTAGAGTGCCAAAATTGTTGAATCTCCTCCTTCACATTGTCAGTCAACTTTCTATCAACATGTGGAAGCCTCCCACCAAAAGCCCATGTATCTTGTTGAAGTGGATCATCAAGTCTTTGTCTTCATGCAAGTGCTCTATCCAAAGTTTTACAGTTTATGTTAAAATCAACACAAGTTTGTCTCATTTGACGAGCCTTCCTCAATTGATGGCTTACTAAGGAGGTTGTAATCAACCTTTGAGCGGCTTTGTTATCTCTTTCTTTGGTATTCTTTCCAATAGAATTGACAACATCAAATAGATTTTTGGAAATAATATAATTTCGCTCCATCTTCTTGTTCATACGAATGTTCAATTTGGTTAGCAATGTTCTCATCTTTATCATCTTTACCAATTGAACAAAGAGTTGGCATTTCTCGGTCAATGTCTTATTGCTAAAATTTTGGTCGAAAAGTTGTGTAGCCCACAACCGAGAAGTTTTTGTTGACCTCTTGTCTTCAAGGTTCACAATAATATTCTCATCGATTTCAAGTAACCATTTTGGGGTTCTTGAAGGTCTCAGATTTGGAATTTGTCTTTCATCCATGAGAGGGTCTTCATTTCTAAAGTAATTAGGTGTTACATATGGTTCACTTGGTTGAGCAATTCCACCTTCAATGTCAAAATTTCCCACATTTTCACCTCCAATGTCAAAATTTTTCACATGTTCACCTCCAAATTTTCCACATGTTGAGCATTTTCATTATCACTTTCAACACTTTCAAAATTTTCACTTTCAAAATCTATATTTTCATTTTCAATAACTTGTGACACATTTTCAAATTCAATTTCCTCTTCACTTGAAGTAACATTAGCAATATTTAACATACCTCATCTTCTCCTCCTATGACCTTCTCTCTCTTTCTCTATACACTTCAATTTGGTCATTTGAAAGCTTTCTTTTGTGTTTAGACCTCCAACGACTACTACTCCCCATTTACCTCCACAAAGATGCTCCTAAATGATTGCAAATGTAAGATTTGACTTTAAGAATCTCTCAAAAGCACAAATTTGTCTCAACATATTTGGAAACTCCTAATCATCGACAAAAAATAGAATGTAGACTATGGGCCATTGGAATCCACAAAATGGGCCACAAGGCTCTTTTTTATTTACAAAAATTGGATATCCAATTTTAATGTATAAATTTGTGGTCCCAAAATTTTTTCCCATTGCCACCTTTTTTTTACTATCGCCACATTAATGGCAATGGAAAAAATCAGATATCTGATAAAATCCGATCCGATTTTATTACTCATATTTTAGAGAGAGAGAGAGAGGACGCGAGAGAGAGAGAGAGAGAGAGAGAGAGAGAGAGAGAGAGAGAGAGAGGAGATTAGGGGAGAGAGAGGAGAGATTAGGGGAGAGAGAGGGGGAAGAGGGACACAAAGAGAGAGAGAGACCATATGACCCCTTAAGACATAAAATTGTGTCGTTATGGGTCATATAATGTCCTAAGGGGTTGTAGGACACAATATGACCCCTAAGGATAATATACGATCCATTATGACACCATATTGGGTCATTGTGGGTCCTATGGTGTCCTAAGGGGTCATATTATATGCTACGACCCCATAGGACACCATATGACCCCTAACGACACAATTTGGTGTCTTAAGGGGTCATATGGTGTCCTACAGGGTCATATTGTGTCTTATAACCCTTTAGGACACCATATGACCCCTTAAGACACCAAATTGTGTCATTATGGGTCATATTGTGTCCTAATGGGTCATATTGTGTCATATGACCCCTTTAAGACATCATATGACCCCTTAGGACACCATATTGGGTTGCTATGGGTCCTATAGTGTCCTAATGGGTCATATTGTGTCCTAGACCCCTTATGACACCATATGACCCATAACGACACAATTTGGTGTCTTAATCTCTCTCTCTCCCCCTCTCCCCTAATATCTCTCTTGCCCCCTCCCTCTCTCTCTCTCTCTCTCTCTCCCTCTCCCTCTCCTTAATATCATATACTAATTTATTTATAAATTAATATATTAAAATATTATATAGTAATATATTAATAAACATTAGATTAATTAGTTAATGAATTTACTTATTAAAATTGGATATCCGATATAATCAGATATCCGATTTTTATTGTAAAATTTTCAAATTTCAAATTTTGGCTCAGGAATGCTTTGGGATTTGGCTTGGAAGTGACAAGCCTGAAAAGTCAATTGAAAAAACGTGTTTTTCAATATTCCTTGATTTTCTAGACTTTACACTAGTGGCTGACAAATTTTTTGTAGCCAAAATTGATAAAATGAAAAGGTTTTTTTAAGGATGTTCTCAGCTTTCCAACAATATAAGGCTTGTCTTATTTTGACTTTAAAAAATAATAATTATTTTTTTTCTAATTGATTTCTAACAATAGTCTTGATTGATAGACTAATTGAAAAACACTCATAACTTTCAAACGGTATAATATTTTTTGAATCCGAAACATGCATCACATCCTATGCTTCGTCTATTATAGGGAAAAACAAAATGAATATTAAATTTCATAAGGTTTTGACCAAGTTAAGGTGGTCAGACATAGGAGTTTCTGAATTTATGAAAAGTTGTAGTAAAAAATTCATAAATAATTATTTACTTTATTAAAAATTATAAAAAAATATGTTTCAAATCCGAACATGAGTCTTATACTTATATTATAAATATTATAAAAAAATATTATTATTTGATTGTGATTAGGGTGGTTAGACATATGTCTACTTCTTATCTTTTTCCTGAAATTTTAGTACCACTGCATTGAAATTTGAAATTTTAGTACCTTAGAAACTAAATTCAATTTTCTATATATTCTCTTCTTAAATATTTTAAAAATAATGTTCACAACTTATTCAAATTTTCATGTCAAGTTGCATAACTCTGATTTTATGAAATTTTATTGCCACTTAAGGGCCTGTTTTGGCACACCATGATCTTGCATATACCCTACGGTTACATCATTTATTTTAGGGGTTTCATTGTCCATAATTTGGTTTCCTTTCTTGCGTATAATGATGTGTCTCTTCTGAATAACTCTCCTTAAAGGGGTGTGTGATCCTTCATCTTGATCTTTCCTTCTTTGAAGATTACCTCTTCTTTAGAGTTGCATTTTTCATATCTTGATGTCTTTTTCTACATTGAGTATTCCTTCATGCGAGTACATTGTGCATTTTCTTATGTCTAATCTCTCCTTAGAGATTGTGTAATTATTCTTACTACTGCTACACTTGGGGTGCATTTCTCTTTCGTATCCTTTCTAATAATCTACTTTTCCTTTCTTGAGTGGTGTTTTCTTATGATTTGATGTCATTCCTTGTGTGAAGTTGTTGTTTACTCAAAGATTCTCTCTTATTAAATAAGTGTATATCTTTGACTACAACTTATTTTTCACTTAGCAATGTATATCTATTACAAAACACAAACCCTTCAATTTGGGTCAAAATTTTGTCATTCTTCATCAAGAATCCCTTTACCTATCAATAGGAGGAAGGTGGGCATTCTTGTTCTCCTCCCCACCTTTTCATAGAAGATGTAATGTTTCTCCAATAAACTCATCTTAGAAGTATATTTATTTGAGCATAGATCTCTTCTCCTCCAAGGATTCCCTTTACACTTGTTACAAGATATCTCTTTTTCAACTATCTTATCCTTTCTTGTAATAGTATTACCTCTTTAGCTTGGATTTATTAATATTTTTCCCTAAAGGATATCTCCTTGGTGTTGAAGGTGGGTTTGTTGGTCTGAAGGATATATATTTTTTTAATAAATTTAAAAATTTGCGTATACTAAAATATATCTCTTTCCATTTGCCCCCACCTTTTTTATTCATTATTTATCCAAATTAAAAACTACTTATATCATCTTGACATAGATTCTTTTCTTTAGTGCATCATATTTTTTTCAAAATTTTATTATTTTTTCTTGTCAAGATAATCAATCTTATATTTAAGTGTCGATTACCTACTTTCAATAAAAAAATGTAAAATATAGAAAATTTCTAAAATATTAAAAGAGATATATTTTGTAATATTCACTTGTAGATCTATAAAACAGTATTTTTACATTTCAAAAAATATATTATATATAGAGTAGGAGTTGTTTAAACATTGAGTTTTTTTAGAAAAAAATCTGGTAATTAGACCCAAAGTGATATGAAATAGATATTTAGTAGAAACTTCCAATTGGAAAATTTGTGGTCCATGGCTTATGTATAAAGAATCTATATACACCATACATTTGACTAAAATAATTTTTTACCTAGAAACACTTAAATTCACTTTTGTTCATAAGTTGGCCTGAAACATGACACAGTATTGTAGTTTTACCCTTTTATCTCTATCATCTATTCTTTTTCTTAAAATCACATCTTCTTTATTTAATTTTTTTTTCATTATTATCAGACCCTCTGTAGTATTCTTTATATATACATTTAGAAGCATAGTGATCAATTCTTCCACAATCAAAGCATTTAAAGGGTAACTTATCATTTTATTTTCATGTTCCTCTCTTCAATATTCTTACGAAGTTTGCTTCAATCTCATCTAGGTTCTCACTTGTTTTTGGTTCATCTCCTAATATCCTTGAAATTTTGAAAGAAACTTCTCTTTGATAGGACTTTATATCTTCCATCTCTCTAATTTTATAGGCAGACAATGTACCAATAGGTTGATCAATTGTGTAGTTATTCAAATCATGAAATTATTCAATATCACACTTCTTTAGTTTGTAAGTTTTTGTCAATATAAATAAGATCTTTTTGATAACATCAATTTATTCAAGCACTCCACCAATAGCTTGGATAGCTTTCATTGTAGCATTCACTCTATGCATGTAGCTCTCAACACTTTCATCATTAGCCATTCTGTAACCTCAAATTTTTGTTTCGGGTTTAAAAGTCTTTGTTGTTTAGTCTTTAGGTCACCTTCATATGTGGGTCATCCCACAATAATGGGTTACACTTTTTGGTATATCCTATTTTTTGTTGAAATCATACATTTGTTAGAAAATGTTTTGATTTAAGCCTTGAGATTTCCAATTTAGAGTAATTAATTGAAGAGACTTAGATCAAAGTGTCTTAGATCAAAATCCCTTGAACAAAACCTCTCTATTCTTAAATCATACCTACAATGGAGTCTCCTTCACACCTATAAAAATATTGATAAAAACCCACTTTTACATTAGCTAATGGGGTCATCAAATGAATCCATTTAAAAGTTTTGTTTTTTAAGTATGTAGTCCTTGTTATAAGCTTTCCAAATAGTATAATTTTCAATATATTTATGTTTTATTTCTTATGAATGTAGGTTTTTCATTGAAAATTAAGGATTGTGTTTGAAACATGTAGAAATTTTGAAAAACAAAGAAAAATCCTTGTAAAACATTTCTTTTCCCTAGATATCGATATCCTCATTTCAACACAAAAAGAAAAAGCTAATTCAAATGCATAATAAAATGTTATGCATTACGAAATACACCTATGTCCAAATTATAATTACTTTTACTTTAAAATTTAAATAAAAATTATATATGTAACAAATAATTATGAAAAACTATCAATTAGAATTTCCTTCTTGCTATAAAAAATGTTATGCACTACAGAATGAATGTCACTTTTGAATAATGATGATTACTGTAAATATTAAGTTATTAAAAGTTACATAACAATATGGACAATTCATTTCTAATTATTTTTAAAAATATATATTTAAAATTTATTTGAAAAATCTCACAAACTAGTAGTTCGCTTCATTTTTCAGATTCTTAATGGTTTAGTTTCTCTAAGTGTTAGAAAGTAAATATCTCATGCAAAATGTTGATTTGAGTGTCAAGTTTGGCCAAAAAGTGTAACCCAGTATTATGGGATCACCCATGTATAACAAAACTTGTTTCAGATTACCATAACTTCTTTTATTTCTGTAAAAGTTGTAGAATACAACCTCATAGAACCTAGTGAATCCCTGTATGCAAATAACCTATCACAACAATGGAAGATTCACAAAACACAAAGATTGCTTTGAAAACCTACAGAAAAGGAATGCAATAATGATAATCAGATAATGAACTACAAAAGGGATCAATCCTTATAAAAGGAGTTCAAACCTAAAAAGGAAAACCCTAAAAGCAATTAATAATTAATAATAAATTAATTATAAATATTCCTAAGTGTAGCTTCCTAAATGTGGCTTAAGTGAAATAGAGATAAAGGTGACTTAATTATTAAATCAATGTGATCTAATTAATTAAGTAAACTAATACCTTTACTCTAACACCCCTGCTTAAGATGAAGTTAGGGAGAAGCTAAAAAACAACTAAGGACTAGATGCATGAAAGCCGAAAATGGGTTCTGACAATAAGGCCTGATGAGGTACCCAACTACAATGTGTTACTAATTATTATAGTTGCCATTAGTTTTATATCCAAAGTCATTCTATATACTCTAGTCGGTTACTACTACCAAAACATTCAGTCGGTATGCACAGAGCAGTCGGTTATAGAAGAAAGTAGTCACAGAGCCTAGTATTAACCGAACTGTCTACCGAGTAACATTCCATGTCTACTGAGTAGAAACAATGATACACCGAGTTGATATACACCGAGTGAAATGTGTTACCAGATTCATTGAATCTAGACACACGTGGGAAAACATGTTACAAGATAGAGGAACATAGAACCGTTATCACATTGGAAATTGCACTTAAAGATTGTGTATGATTTTGAGGTCATCTAACCAATGAAATATTTTGTATAGTTATTCATTTGATAAATCATGTTTGTAAGATCAAAGAAATGAACCTCATCACCGACATAAGAGATCTATAAATACACCATGGATTGAGATCAGAAAGAGATATAGAGGTGTATGAAGCAAGACATGTGTGATACATAAGAAAGCACTGAGTGTTATGACTGTTATAGAGACACAAAGCTCACTGAGAAGGATTTTAGAGAACAGTCAAAGAACAGAGTAAACAGAAGGGTTTACTGAGTTATTCTATGGGTTACCGAGGTATGCTATAAGTAGGTAATCTCATTTTGAGCACATAGAATCTGCTATAACATTCCAGATGTAAAGTTGTAGATATTTGTAAAGATTTTATTGTAATATTTTGAAGTTGAAAGAGAAACCTTTAATAGGGTAAAAGACTCTAACAAAGTCTATAAATTGTAAAGCCTTTAACTAGGTATAGCATTTAGAATAAGTGTTGTAAAATACTTTAGCAAGGTAGATCTAAAGATCTTGATACTCCTAATAGGGTAAGCTATCAGAAATAGCTGAACATGTAGCTCTAACTGAGCAACCTTTATTATTGCAATAATGAAGTTGTGGGTGCCATCCCCACCGCAATTTTTCTCTCTAACCAAGAGTTTATGTGTAACCAAAATATATGTGTTATGGAGTGAATCATGTATGATTGTTATTTATTTGTTTTAGCTTTATGTTATGTTACAACACTTTGTTGTTTATGCATAATAGTGAAGATATTGTTGATAAAAGGATTTGATGTACTGATTCACTCCTCCCCTCTCAGTAGATTAGCTTTCCATATTGGGCCTAACAATTGGTATCAGAGCTTGAATCTTGGAAAAAGGTTTAACAACCTAAAGAGAAAGATATTATCAATGGAAGGCTATAAACAATCTCAAAAAATTGTGTATTTGCAAGAAGAGTTGGATCATGCTAAACAAGTGATTGCGGACATGCAAAGACAAATGCAAAAATCATCGAAAGTTAGAAGGAGATTATTTGATGATTTGTAGGACTCTTAAGAGTTAGTGGAACAAATTGAAACATCATATGAGAACAGTATATCTAAAGAGATGTAAGAGATGATTGAAGAATTGAAGGAGAAAAACAAAGCATTGACTGATCAGCTAAAAGCAATGAAAAGAGGACATGAACATTTCAGCACAAAGATGACTGAGAATCTTGATGTATTAAGGACAGCTGAAGATAAAGTAAGAGATCTAGAAAGAGAAAAACAACAACTTGAAGCATTAGTATCTAAAAAGAATGATGAAATCACAAGGTTGACTGAGATTCAACAAAATCTGTCAGATCAATTGGGCTATGCACATCATGAAGCAAATCTGAAAAATGATGAGAATCAAGCATTGAAACTTGAAGTATCAAGGTTGACCAATGAACTTGAAACAGAAAAGAAATCCAAGGAAAAATTGAAAAAGAGTTATGAAGCATCAAAGATGTTGGATGAGCAACTGAATACAAGAAGACCCAACAAAGAAGCAGGACTCGGTTACAAAAGAAAAAACTCTACCGAGAAGGGAATTCATATAACCGAGAAAGGAGAATCATCAAGGCAAGCTAGAAATAAGAAGAATATCTAAGGAAAGAAACTTGTTTGCAACTACTGTGGAAACAAGGTCACACTACTAACAAGTGCCAAATCAGAAAAGGTAAGCAACCGAATGTCACTAGGTCTAATGGTTATTGTCACAATTGCAACAAATATGGTCACACATCTAACTAATGTAGGACAAAGTCTACTAGAAATTATAAGAAGGCAAAATTCAAAGGGTTTTGTAAAAACTACAATAGATATGGACATAGTACCGAGGAGTGTTGGTTTAAACAGAAAAACTATATGTGGTCTACACATCGAGCAAATACTAGAGGCTACTGAACTCACATAGATCCTTACCGACAGTATTCTGTAGTACCATGGGATTACAATACAAGGATATGGTGTGAGTGTTGTGGAAGATATGGACATATAAGTGCCAACTGCTTTATAAGCTTTAGAATGAACAACTGAAGATCATGGAGAAATCCTGGTATGGCATGTTTTCATTGTCACAAAGTTGGACACTTGGGTAGAGATTGTAGAGATCAACCTAGAGAAGACACTAAGGAAATAAAAGGCAAATTATAGATGATTTGGAAAAAGAAGGAAATTGTGTCAAATGAAGAAAGCACCTTATCTACCGAGCTAGGTTCACCTATTCCAAATTAATCAGTAAAGGTATGAAGGGACTACATTATCTCAAAGGTCAAATCTTAATAGTTTCTATTTCATTTTGTACTTAATTCAAAATCTGCATAATTAAAGATGCATTAGAAAATTTGAAATTTTATCAAAGTCTTTTGGAAGCTTGTCAAGTCGGTAAATGCAGGAAGTCTAGCTACTCGGTAAAAGCATAAAAAGAAGTAGTGGTACTGAGTGCATTTAATGTTTTTTGACCTAACTGCATGAAGCCTGATGAGGTATAATGAATACTTAAAGCTATTGCGTGGTCATTTTTCACTCACCAAGTTTTCAAGAAAGTAGAGAAAAGCGACTCAAAGGCGATCAAACCTCCTCTAAAGCAAATTCAAAGGTATTTACATCAATCACAACGTATTATCAAGATAATTTACTGATCATATCAAGTTGTTATTATTTGCTAAGTAGAAAGTGTCTATTGTTTGAAAGTCTTCAAACCCTAAGGATCTTTTGTTAGTATTTATCTGAAATATGCAATGGCACCTAAGATCTAGATGCCCATTGTTGTTGAGAACATTGAAAAGCCCTCACTGAAATACTCTTTAACTCCCAAAATTGCATCTGAACTGGATGACAAAACTGCATTTTCACTCATTCCGGATAGTTTTATTAGTCGAGGATGTGAGATTCTTCACTAAGTGTCGAGTTGAGGAACTAGGTCATGTTGAAATCAAAGACACATATTATGAATTGTGTACTGATGGGAAAATGGATAGAAAACATGAGCACATCAAAATCAAGGGATTGACCGAAGCCCTAACCTATCCCTGTGTCTTCAAACCCCAATGGGTCAAGTTTGTTTTGAGCAGAGTTCATGATGACTTCATGTGGCTAGAAGAGCAACCGTTTAAGATCACCAAGGAAATTATTCATTTGGTCACCGGTTACCCTATTTATGATCATGCTCGAGCTCAGAAAATGATATCATAGAAGGAATTGATTAGTTTAATCGGAGTAGAATCTGATTGTAGTGGACTAAAATTGAACAATGTCACTGATGCAGACCTAAAGTTTGCCATTAGAGTAATAAGTTATTGTTTCTTCCAATCGGCAAGGGAAAATAGTGTACTCTGTGCAGCAGTCGACTTAGCATATTAAATTGTGAAGAAAGGCATGAAAATTGATTTATGTGAGGTATTGTTGAAAAACCTGTTTGAGAATTTCAATACCATAAGGAAGCCAAAGAAGAACAATTTGGCTAATACACTAAAATTTGGATCACTTCTGGTATGCATGTTTTTCTATTTTGAGAAATTCTTTCCATCAGTCGGTAAAGTTGTTTGGGAGCTACACCGACCAATCACCCATCAAATCAATGACTTCATCAAGAAGCTAGGTGATAATTTTAATGATATTATGGATGATTATTTTAGCAAGTTTCAGGAGAAGATGCATAACAAATATAGAATTCCACCCATGTTAGTGGAGAGATACAAGGATTACATATGTTTTGAAGTGGAAACTGATTACTGCTATGTTAATGCAGTGGAACCTAGAACTCAATCTTTACCACCTATGGGTTACGAGATTGATTTTCATATCACACAAAAGCAGATAGATGCTTTTCTTACATTACCAAGGCATGCTACCAAGCTGAGGTATGGAACATATGAAGAAGTGAAAGAAAAAGTAAAAATGAGCATTGTAGTACGCAAAGCTACAAGGAAGACAACAAAAATGATCAATGCATTAACGAAAAAATTTGGATAAGGTTCTTCCTCCACACCTGTCAAGGGCACTATAGCCATCACTGAAGAGGAATCTAAAGCCCAAGAGGCAGCTATAACACTAAGCACCAAATTGCCTAAAGGGAAAGTTTTGAAAAGAAAGAAATAGGATACATCAAAAGTATCACCGACTCCTCTAGCAAAGCGACCTAACACAAGAGCATCTGCAGCATCACCGAGTAAGAAAACAAAGAATGTTGCCCCACCAAAGGTTATAAAAACTTACAAGAAATCTACTCAGAGACTGATTTTGACTAAAGAGTCTAGTGACACTGAATCCGAAGACAAAAACAAATTTCAGATTGTCAAGAGTACAAAGATAAATGTACATAGTGTTGATAAATTTTGTGCTAATCTAAAGCAATATGGTAGATTTGGATCATTCAGATATGTAAAATATGAATCTAGATCTGATGATGAAAAGAGACAAATAGAAGAATCTGTCATCTGCACACTATTGAAATTTAGATTGGTCCCATTGGAAGTATTTAATTCTCTTCCAAATGAATTATATTTGCATATTGATAATAGGTGGAAGTATGCCATGGACTTAGAGAAACAGATGAGAGAAAGAAGTCCGGTACATCTTTTCCCAGACATGTCGGTAGATGAGATCACTGAACATCTGAAAAACTGCCACACAAAATTCCTAGTCAAGCAAAGAGCCTTGAAATTGATGAATGGCCTTTACTTGGATGTAGAGAATGAGACCAAAGAAAAATGGCAGGAAATCTTTCGAATCAAGAATGCTGGTGAGCAAGCTGAAGTTGAAATAGTTGATGTCACTGTGCAAGATCCTGATATCACCAAGCAAGATCTTGCTGACACTATACAAGTTGATGAAGATATCATGGATATCGAGGCACCTGAACAGGAAATGATAGAAGGGAATGCTTATGCCCAACTTGTATCTAGTGAATCAATTTTGGAACAAGTTCAGCCCTATCCTCTGGTCAATTAGCCTATTTTAACCAAGGTCCCTTAGGATACAGAACAAGGCACCGAAGGTCACAAGTCAACAACAGGAGAAAGTACTTCTTAAGAACAGGCCTCTCAAGCTCCCTCTAGCACTAAAAATGTTACAACTGAGACACCAAGCTCAAAGACACCAAAGGACACTACAGAGGCTAAAGAAACTGACCAAAGTGCTGCCTCTACCGAGCAACCTACCAAGGGTCAACAAGCCTCACAAGCCATTGTGTTAGTCCAACTGGTGAAAGGTAAAGAAAAGAAAATGAAAAAGCATAGTTTCAAATTAGATTTGTCAAAACAAAAAGTGTTTCCCAATGTTGATATATCCAAATTAAAAGGGTAAGCACTCATTGAATTTGGTGAACTATGCAAAGCCAAAGCCAAACAAGAGAAGAAAATGGTTATTCAAAAGAAAAATAAAGTACTTCAGAAGGTGAAAGCACTCTTAACCGATATGCTACCTCAAGCAACAGTGACAAAAGATGCCGCCATGCACATTCAACTGGATGAACTCCTAACCAAGATAGAAACATCTGGAGTAGATGCATCTGAATATTTGAGCAAGTTAAAGGACAAGGAGTTCACTACTAAAATGATTGAAGAGGTACAGAAAGCTATTGCCATTGGCAAAGTTAAACTTGTCAAATTTATTGCTGAGTTGACCCCTCAACTCAAGAACATTCTTTATTTATTTCAGCAACTCTGTACATTTTCTTTATTCATTAAAGATATCAAAAATAAAATTGAAGTGATTGAGAAAGAGATTACTGATCTCTCAAATAAGTTGACCACTGAGCCAAATTCCATTCAGAATTTTTATACAAAGCTACAAAAGCTCATGGCTCAACAATTGGAACTAAGGAATGAAGAGCACAAGATAAGGATGGACATAATGACACTTCAAACATTATTCATTCCTCATCTTTCATCCGTCCAAGAACAGATCAACAAAGATACCTCCCTATCCACTCAACAAGAGGGAAGCACCTTAGATGGACTAATTTCACTATTAGCTGACATTATAGCTTATAATTCACTTATGGACAGTGCTAAGGATGCCCTCTCTGCAGCTCTCACTGATGCCAGAATGAAGTACAAATCCATTTTTGACCAGTTGCCACTACCGAATGGTAACTAAGTTTTGATGTTTGTCAAAAAGGGGGAGTGAGTATCGTATCAAAGTATATAGGGGAATGTAGTATACAAGGGGAGTATACCAAGTAGAACAAAGTATTCATATGCATAGTTAATTTTGACGAGAAGAGCAGTGAACCGACCAGTATACCAAGCAGTGATCACCAAACAGAACAAGTATAGAATATTGGTCACCGATCATGCAAACTCAAAGTTTTGTACAGTATATTAATAAGGGGAGTATATCTGAATATACTATTTCATTGACAAAAGTATATGCTATCAGTTTTGTCAAAATTTTGTAAGTATATAGATTTTTGAGTTATGACTTTGAAAGTAGTTTTGTCAAACATCTCAACTAATGTCAAAAGGGGAGATTGTTACTACTTATTATAGTTGACATTAGTTTTATATCCAAAGTCATTCTATATAGTCTAGTCGGTTACTACTACCGAAACATTCAGTCGGTATGCACATAGCAGTTGGTTAAAGAAGAAAGTAGTCACAAAGCCCAGTATTAACCGAGCTATCTACCGAGTAACATTCCATGTCTACCGAGCAGAAACAATGATACACCGAGTTGATATACACCAAGTGAAACGTGTTACCAGATTCATTGAATCTAGACACACATGGGAAAATGTGTTACAAAATCGAGGAACATAGAACCGTTATCACATTCAAAATTGGACTTAAAGATTATGTATGATTTTGAGGTCATCTAACCAATGAAATATTTCGTATAGTTATTCATGCGATAAATCATGTTTGTAAGATCGAAGCAATGAACCTGATCATCGACATAAGAGATATATTTATACAACATGGATTGAGATCAGAAAGAGATATAGAGGTGTATGAATCAAGACATGTGTGATACATAAGAAAGCACTGAGTGCTATGACTATTATAGAGACATAGAGGTCATCGAGAAGGATTTCAGACAACAGTCAAAGAATAGAGTAAACAGAAGGGTTTATCGAGTTATTCTATGGGTTACCGAGGTATGCTATAAGCAAGGTAATCTCATTTTGAGCACATAGAATCTGGGTCAGTGCAAGAAGATGAGTCCACTTTTTGGCCAAAAAGTGGAAGTGTTTTCCCTGATTTTCAGATTTTGTCTCATTTGAGCTTAAATTTTGAAACACTTAGAGATTGAATCTTGGAAAAAGTCAGTAATATAAAAGATAGCCCTTTGAGTGTACTTTCCAAATATATAATTTATTTTAATACCCACATAATAAAAAATAACTTTTTGAATGGAGTTCTAAAAACTATGTTTTAAAAATGCCTGTTTCAGGACCATACCATGCATGTGTACGACCCACACTTTTTGACACAATTAAAATTATTTTCTCAAACCGTTTTGGGAAATGGTTTGTAACACACTGAAGATTGATGAGCATATTTTTCTGTATTTTTTTTTCTAATATTTTTTTTTAATTAATTTTTTAATGGCCGTAATTATCTTTTTAAAAATTTGACGTGTACGACCCACATAATTTGATGTAAACTTAACATTTTTTGATTTTTTTTTTTTAAATACAAAATAATTTTGTGTAAATTGATGACATATAATTTTTTTTCCAAAATTCTTTAAAATAAAAAAGTTATTAAATTAACAAAATTAGTTAATATTTCAAATTTATGGACCCAATTTAGTATAAATTAAATGAAAAATAGTTAAAATAATCAATTTTTAAATAAATTTACATATTTAGAATCTAGATAGTATAATCTAAAATGGGTTTTAATTTCGTATAAAAATTCTCTGATTAGAGGCGCGTAAACTATTTCTGAAGTTCATATTTGTGCTTTCATTCATGGAGATTTGAATTTGCAGGTCCATGTCTCAGGTGTGGCCATCCCAGGCCTATCCCGGGCCTAATCCCGAGCCAAGTGGCGGGTTGTGGAATCAACTTCCACAAAACGGGCCCCCGTTTTCAAACAAGGGCGGCTTGTGGAAAAAAAAGGAAAAATGCCATTTAGAAACGGGGGCCCGCTTTTAAACAAAATGGGCTCCCGTTTTGTTTAAAAGCGAGCCCCCGTTTTAGAACAAAACGGGGGCCCATTTTTTTTGCTTCGGACCCCCATTACCTTTCGGCTCGGGAGCCCGAAGCATAAACGGGTCCCCGTTTTTTGAAAATGGGCCCCCATTTATAAGAGCGCGTTTTCCAACGCGTGGACTTCCGCGAATTTGTGACTCATTACCTTGCACTTGCCCATCTGCTATAACATTCCAGATGTAAAGTTGCATATATTTGTAAAGATTTTATTGCAATATTTTGCAGTTGTAAGAGAAACCTTTAATAGGGTAAAAGACTCTAACAAAGTCTATAAATTGTAAAGCCTTTAACAAGGTACATCATTTAGAATAAGTGTTGTAAAATCGTTTAGCAAGGTAGATCTAAAGATCTTGATACTCCTAACAGGGTAAGCTATCAGAAATAGCTAAACATGTAGCTCTAACTGAGCAACCTTTATTATTGCAGTAGTGAAGTTGTGGGTGCCATCCCCACCATAGTTTTTCTCTCTAACCAAGAGTCTCTGCGTAACCAAAATATATGTGTTATGGAGTGAATCATGTATGATTGTTATTTATTTGTTTTAGCTTTATGTTATGTTACAATAGTTTGTGGTTTATGCATAATAGTGAAGATATTGTTGATAAAAGGATTTGAAGTACTGATTCACCCCTCCCCTCTCAGTACATTAGCTTTCCATATTGGGCCTAACACAATGAAATCTCTGTAAAGTGGAGAAAAAGGAGAAAACCCTATGGGAACAAAAATCCTCTCTAAGAAGAGGTGAAAGCTCAAGTGAAGGACTAAGAAGCCTCCAAACAAGAATGTTCCAAAAAGATAGGAACAAAAGAAGAGAAAAAGAATCACTAAAGCATGAAGAACATGCAAAGACTATCATCGAATGAATGCTATGATGCCAAAATAAGAACCTCCTCTGAAACAAAAGATGCACAGGATCAAGAAGACATGAATCTGTATGAGTGCCCTCAATGACACTACTCAAATCTGAATTAGATAGAAAACACAGGTAAAACATCTAGAACCCGAAGATATAGATGGCACAAGTGCCAATAGTTTGAAGAGATCATCAAGTGAAAAAAGGAAGGTCACCTCCAAAAATAGGAATGCAAGAGTTTCCATATGGTAAGTATTCCATCTCACCAAAATGCATGGGTAACCAGCCGCTGCATCCGCCTAGTACATAGAAACAAATACTGAATACATAGATCACTCCAATAGAAAACCAAGGAAGCATTAGCACCAATAGTAGAAACCCCCACATAATGATGATAAGGGAGAGGTATGACATGTACACTTAATCTAAAAGCCATAATGTAGTGCATGAAGAAGAACAAAGAACATCTAACCATGCAAACATGAAAGTACAAGAAAATACAAAGGGTTGGCAAACAAAGGCACACACGCATGAGAAAGGTATGAAGTCAAACAAAGGAAAACATCGAACCCCCATGGCACTTTATATAATAGTACAAGTATAATAAGGCACAAAACTTATGTGCAAGATCCCATAATACATGTGCAATAAAAAGGCACTTTATCTCAGTGCATTTACAAAATCATAAGTTCTTATAATGAAAGCTCAGAATGTCAAAAAAAGACACAAGACTAGAAATGCATGAAGAACAACCAAAAATGAGTCATCCCACACAAACTAGAAGTTTCCATGAGCTCATATGTCCAAGTAATTCACTAGAGTGTGAAAACACAAAAAATTGAATGAAATGTACCTAGAGTTAAATTTGGAAAAAGTGCATCGATGGTTGTGAAGATCTCTGAAACACCATGGTCCCGAATTAACGGGGTTTTCTACTCCTATAGAGACTGGAAAAACAACTATTTAAACTTGATCAACGACTAGTGCCTTCCGCATCTATAGTTGCTGGTGGTGGGTAAGCTGGGTAAACTTCAATGGATTAGGGGTTAACCTATTCAAATACACTTGTTGCTGCCACTTAGTAAACTGGCTAATTCACCGTGGCAACCCTAGCGACTGATGGCTCTAGAAATGGAAGGTATTCTCTCGGCGCTGCCTCTATAACTGGCCCTGGAACTGGATAAACTACTTCCACCGCTGCTGCTTCTGTAGCTGGGTATCGATATCGATCTGCTCCCGAAAGCCTCCTATGAAAAAATGGAGAAACTGGCGAAAAGATATGAGCTTGGGATTGAAAAAAACACCTCTAACTTTAAATGAATATATAATATACCAACAGAAAAAAATAGGTGATGAAACCCACAAATCTAAAAAGTAGACGAAACCAGCTTTCTGATGATATCTGGTTTGCCAAAAAATGATATCGTATGCCCAAGTTATAGCCAAAACAAAAAAAAAACCCTCTTTTAGGGCACAAAGAGGGTCACAAGGGCCATGTAAAGGCTTTCATACTACCGACAAGGGAGAGGTGACAGGTACACTAAAACTAAATGACAAAGAACTAGGAACATCGAGAGTGCAGCAGAAAGTACAAACACATATAAAGGCGAGTGTCGTGGAAGGAACACTCACTTGACACACATCATGAGGCTAGTGTCATGGAAGGAACACTCATGTGACAAAGGGAAACCGTAAAAAAAGGCAAGCATCAAACCCCACCATGGCAATTTATAATGGAGTGCGAGTACAATAAGGCACAAGATGTGTAAGATCCCAAGCATGCAAGGCATAGTGGCACTTTATCTCAGTGTGTTTGTAAAAAGGAAGATGCGTACAAAATAATGTATACAATACTCAAAAAAGACAAAAGGCTGGAAATATAGAAAGAATAGCAAAAAATGAGTCCTCCCACACAAATAAAAGGATCCCATGAGCTGAAACATCCAAGATATTCACCAGAGTGCATAAATGCAAAATACTAAAAAAAATGTACCTGGAGTAGAATCTAGAAAGAAGACCCATACCACTAGAAATTGCAAAGAGCTAGCTTTCTAATGATATCTCGTGTGCCAGAAAAAAAGTCTGGATGCTAAAGATATGCCTCCCAGAGTGCAAAAAAGAACTTATGGCTTTGTCATTAAAAAAAGACATCAAAATAGCAAAAAAAGAAGATCAAACCTCCAGATCTGAAGAGAGCTTAGAAAGAGCTTTCCGACATCTATTTGTTTGCCAAAATCCAACTCCATTTCCCCAAGTAATGGAAAAAAAATGACCCCCCTAACAAAAACACTTTCAAGAGGGATCTGGCAGTGATTGGGCGGAGCTACCGGTGGTGGCGGGTCAGTCGATGGTGTCTGTAGGTGGTGGCAGTCACCACTGATAGTTATCACTGCTACTAGTGGTGGTTACCACTGCTAGTGGTTGTGGCAGTGACTGCAAGCAGTGGCGGTCACCGTTGATGGTTACTGTCGCTGTTGGTGGTGGTTATCGCTGCTGCTAGCCGCGACGGTGAGTAAATTGCCGACGGTAGTGGTTTCAATGACCAGTCTTGTGATCGTAGCGGTGCGGAGACTGCATCGGCCTGGGTACGCCGTTAAACTACCAAAAAATAATTTTGTTTTTCTTGAAATGCATGCCCAAAAGGGCAAAAAACCAAAAAAAATTATAGGGGCCAAAGTTGTCTGAATTGGATAGATTTTATATAAAAATGGGGGTTTTTGGGTGTTCTAAGCTCAACTGTGAGGTTTGTTTGAGCCCGAAATGCCTAGAAACAAAGAAGCACCCCAGATTGAAATAAAAAACTTTGAAAATATTGAAACCCTAGCCTCCAAAAAATTCTTCTGAAAAATCAGGAACAAGTACTAGCAAAACCTGGCTTTGATACGATGAAGAAGTTGAGAAATACAACTTCAGAGATCCGAAGAACACTATGCTTTGCAGGTGTTCCTAGGATCTCTAAATTTGTATTTCTCAACTTCTTCAATTTCTTTAACCTTGTGAAATAATTCATCGCTAAGACAGTTGATAAGGATTGTTCTAGCCTTTGCATTTTTCTCCTAAGTGTTAATCTCATTCAAAGTTGATGGTCCATTTTGATGGTGTTGATAACCTGTTTGAATAATCACCTAGATTCCATTTTGTAATGCTCCAAGTAAGACTTTGAATTATTTCCTTCCAATAATTATTTTTTTTCCATCAAACATCAAAGCTTTAGTATGAAGCTCGTATGCCATCTCTAGATCTACATCAAGCAGTTAAGCTTTCCAAAAGGAACCTTGGTCTAATACAAATTGTTGAACACCTAGTAGGATAAAGAGGGGGGTGAATTAGTTCAAAACTTTAAAAATAATTATTAATCAGCTTATTTAACAATAACACATTAATCATCAACACACCAAACATAAACATATAAACACATGAATACCAAATTTATGTTGAAAAATCCCAAATAAGAACAAGCCGCGGTGAGAAACAAACTCACAATACGAATAACAATGTTTACAACATTTTAGGCATGCAACTGAGGGTAACCAACAACCTTAGGCATGATACAAAGAGAATTTGAACAATTGAAGCACACCTCTTTAAGACAAGATACAGATTGTTGTTGAAGGACTCATTGTCGATCAACAACAAATGACGTAGCTAAACTGAAATTGAGAAGGATTATCCTAATCATGAAATTGTCCTTTAACAACTAAATACAGTGACCAACATCATGGAAAACATATCTGATAATCTTAATTGATATAATACACTATCTTATAGAATATATCACCTTTAAAGCTCTTCTCATACTGACTTTCACATCACTACATAGTCAAAGCTTCTTGCAAATCATTCGCATACACTTCTCACACATTCACTTCTCATTCACACTCAATTCATCATTCCACACATCTTAAATATGAGATACAACATTGAAAACTTAATTAAGAGTCGACGAGATCAAAATAAACAATATTACACCAAATAAGCCACCAAAACTAGAATACTTTGATCGGTCCACTCCAGGAGAATGAGGGAACCAAAGCATATCACAATGCATCATACCACAAATGATCTGACATTCCACACATATTAACACATAATCCAAAAGATGTTACAAATTGTAATGTGTATATTTATTCATTGGATTTCCTTAACAAATGTAAATATTATCTATCTTGAAATTCAAACCTCTATCAATTTCACCACACAATATTCTTGTATGTAAAAGATATTAACCAGATTTAAACTTCTTAAACTTCTTCTTTTAGAAAAAAAAAGTTAAACACAATTCATTTCAAAATAAAATAAAATTTCATCTCAATGAATGATGATAGAACTAAAATATTCCTTCTTAACTCTCATATTGCAAAAAAACTTCACAATCAAAGTTTGTGGTAGAAATACTTTTCAAAAAAAAAAACAATACAGAATTCTATCTGTATGTATGTTTCAAAGATAATGAATAATAAGAAGTCACAGAATAATAAGAAGTCACATTCTAGAGTAATTTCCTAACATAGCAAGTAAATTTATCATGCATCCCCATTAAATATTCCAAAATCTAAATTTCATTGTGCATATTTAGAATATTTTGAACTGCTCTAATACTATCTTATAAAATAAACATCATAAAAAAATAAATCCGTCTATGTCATGATTGTATAGAATAACTAAAAATTGAAATTGGTATTCATTTGGATGTTTCTTACATAGATTTCCAAATGACTTAATAAAGCCTTATTTTCTCATATCAAACCAACTATAGGAATAACTCACAAAATTAAATTTATTTATTTGTTATAAACTAAACTAAGATATTAACTACTATCTTTCAACCTCAATTTCATAGATATATTTTTATTAAAATAAGTGCGAAAGGGCCACAACCCATTACACATGAGAAACATGAACTATCAAAACCAAATTGGAACCAAACTAGATAGAAACACCAAACTAGGGCAATTAGCAAAATAACAATAGATTTAGAGTCAATAGAAAACAACCTATTTTGAATCAAATCTTTGGGGATGCTTATCTAACATTGAAACTCAAAAAGGTGAAGATTTGTTAGTGGAAATATCTATTCTTATGTTGAACAACTATCCAAGTAAACCCATCATTACAATCAGAACAATGTTGACACATTGAAGAAAAAGATGATTTAAAAAAAAAAAAGTTAGAAATGATAGTATCATTAGAGTCAACAAAAATATCAAAAGAAAAAATGTAAGAATCATTAACACCACTGTTATCTTTAGCAACTATGTCTAAATCATTTGTCTAGAAAACATTTGTTGCAGAAACAACAGAAGAAATCCTACATATAGGGTATGTTATTTTATTTTTAGAAACAAACTAAATCTTTATAGGATGAAGAGGAGCAGAAATAATCAGAGCAAGAGATGGCTCCAAATCTAGAGGCACATCAGCTGAACCAAGAGGAGAGGAAACATGAACTTTTGAATCCTTTGAAACAATATCATCTCCAATAATAACTTTAAGAAAAATAGCAAGGTTCTCATGAACAACATTCTTCCACTAGTTTAGAGAAGACTACCTGCAAATACTTCAAGAGCAATCGGAAGCAAAATGTATATTTAAGCAGTCAATTACATTCATTTCCAATCCTCTCTCATGCTAGATCTTCATAATAATAAAAGAGTTCAAGAGAATTTATCACAATTACACTTTAATTAATGCACTAAAAAATAGCATTTATTTTAATATCATCTTCTAGGCAATGTATATACTAGGTTCTGAGATAGAAACATGTTCCTTATCTAAACTGCTATCAATGTCGCGACCGTGTTAAGTACCACCAGTTTTTTAGTGGAATAGACATTGGTAAATTTGGTCTATCAAAGAATAAAAGAACATAAGTTGTATAATCAAACCCATAACTGACATAACAAATTACGTTTTGAGTCTTGAGACAGATGAATCTTACCCAAAAAATCAGAACCAATAGAGAAATCAGAAGTATACATTTCTGGAACTAAATAAAAAAATTATATATCTTCAAATTTCAATATTATCATCCATTATATTTGTCATTTAAAATTTTGTCATTCAACTATCACTCTTACAACTATATTAAATAATTAATTTAAAATAACTATTCTAAGTTGTTGGTGAAATTAGATTCCTGAAACAGGGGATGAAAGGATATTGTGGACTCCTTCACAGAGAATCCAACACCTAATAAAACTGACACTCCAAAATGTGTCCCAAAAAATTATGGAAGACATTAAGGTTATGAAGATTAAACATGAGGCTAGGATCAATAGGCTAGAGAATGAAATCGAGGAGTTAAAAGAGTAAGCTTAAGGGTTTGGTGGAAGTTAGTAAGGAAGTTAGTAAGATCTACAATATCCTAACCAATACATGTGTTTTAATTTTTTTTGAATAATAAAGGTCAAAGATATCAAAACTAAGTAAAATATTAAATTCAAGATCTACAATATCCTAACCAATACATGTTTTTTAATTTTCTTTGAATAATAAAGGTCAAAGATTGCACTGATGAAATCCTAACCCTAACACTTCATTGAACTTTGATGGATAATAAATCAAATTGAACATTGTATTTAATTGGACCCTAACCCTATACTCAATTGAAACAAAAAACTAAACCAAATTATAATTTGATTAAAATAGGTGCCTCCAGAAAGATATCTCTCGACTTATTTTATATATTATTAAATATATATAAACTAATATTAAGCCAATCTAAAAGACATTAGAAACACATACAAAAACAAGAAAGTCATTGCCTTATTCCATGATTATTAATAACATCTCTATTACATCAAATCACATTTCAGATTGTCTGGCATGTAAGCAGAAACCTTATTCCTATATCAACCATTATTCATACTGCAATTCTCTCCATTTCATTCAATTTTTCTAACATCGCTTGTGCACGACACCACCGCAAAGGCCTGGATTTCCTTTAAAACTTCAGCCGTCAGATAACACAGAACAACAACATGTCAAATCCAAGTCATATTTACATCAACCTATAGCTTATAACATTCTCTAAGAGAACCAACCAAACGAAATATAAAATAAATAAATAAATAAATAAAATACCTATCATATCCAAATCTTGAGAGCGATCCTCCCGTTGGAACAGGGCCACTGAGTTGGTTGTTATAGAGATATCTGGAAGTTAAAGCCATTAAAAAATTAGTTAAGATACTGTTAGAAAACCCAATGCGCTTGACCAAAGAAATAATATACATTTAAAAACCTTCAAACTTATGAAATAACATCCAACACAATTTATGAAACCTAAAAGAAGATTCACATTCACAGTCTCTATAAGATCACAACACATAGAAAGAAAAATGAGATAACCAAAAGGCTAAAGTCAAAGAATCTTTAAAACCAGATGTAAATCATACATTTATGAAAGTCAATGCTCCCATAAACAAAGATCAAAACTTTCTTAAATACATTTTAGATTTAACAATGAAAGCCTGGGGAATGGTGACTTACAGAAAACGGAGGTTGGAGAGCTGGACAAGTGATGTGGGTATTTTTCCACTAAACTTGTTGTCAGAAAGATTAAGGCCAATCAGATTTTTTAATTTCCCCAAACTAGGTGGCAAACTTCCAGTCAACGAGTTGCGGAATAATTGCCTGAAATAATAGTACACATTCAATATGCTTTAAAGAAAATTCAGCTTAAAATGAAGCATAAGAATTCTTAACATTGTGTATGTAAATAAACTTACAGGTATTGTAAGTTTGGAAGATCACCGATCCGTGGTGAGAGTGGACCAGAAAGGCCCTTGAATGCCAAATCCCTGTACAATACTTAAAGCAAGTTAATGTTATGTCTGTGTTGTGTAAAGTTTTATATCATATGAGAAAGATCAGATTAGACTTACACCCTAGTTACATGATTGTTGTTGTCACAGGTGATATGAAGCCATGTACATGGATCTGCGAGGCTTGGATCCCAGCTCGATAAAACATTTCGTGGGTCTTGTAACTGATTCTTCACATCTATCAGTGCATCTACTTCTGCATTGGCATTGCATTGAATGGAAAGAAGATTGCACACAACAAATCCTCCAACCACAAAGTACATGACGATCAGCTTGGATATTGATGTGGCAACCATGACAAAATCTTTCTGTTCTTTCGCGCTTCTAATTCACAGCAGATATGGTTTGTTTGTAATGGCCCTGTGACCATGTGAATTTATAGAAGATAATTTGATGGTAACAAACTTCTAAGGCTTGGAAAATCCCAATGTCGTAAATAACGGTTGTTTAAAACCGGCTATTCAATATATAGATTTAATAAAAATGGGGAAATTATATTTTATTAGAAAATATTAATGTTATTTGAAATAACAGTATGGGGTATCGTTTCTAGTTTAAAATATTATTTGCGGTATTCTTGGAACAGTTTTTTGTTTGGGTACCTTCATTTAAGGCGTTTGATTTATTGACCTTAAACTTAGTTAACGATTATGAGTATTAATTGTCCTCCCATTTGAATTTTTTACATGAAAAATTGTCATCTCATTTCATTGATAATGCTGAAAATAAATAAATTTTATTTGTAGTTAATTTTTGGGTTTAAGATTTATTTTTTAAATGAATTAATTTAATGTGAGCAATTTTATTTAATAAATCATAGAATATAATAATTAATATTGATATTTTTGTTACATTTATTTAAAAAATATCAATTTATAATTTTTTTGAATTATTACATTTATTGAAGAGTTGTTTTATTTTGTTAAGATGTCTATGTCATTACACTCTACCCCTTGATATCATCATACTTATGCCTCAAAATTAGCATATTCATCTTTAAATAAATTTATGTAAAAGATGTTCATAAATGAAACTCATTTTGTTTTAGAGTTTCAAGTAAAATGGAACATATATTGTACATAGATTTTTTTAAAAATAGGTATTGTAATAAGTAATATTTATTTTAAAATTAAATTTGAAATTGATTATTTATTTATTATTTTATTTATTAAATGAAAATAAAAATAACCATGAAACAAATATTATATAAAATGCATTTTAATTATTTTATATTTTTGATGGATAGAAACCATTTCAATTCATAAGAATATACATAAAAAATAAGATATTTATTATATAAGAAATTTAATAATTTACATTAGTAATTCATAACTAAATAAGTGACATAATGTTAGTTTACTTTAGTTTGGAACAAATTGATGAACTAAAATAAAAATCAATACATTGTAAAAAGGTTTTTAATTTTCACTTTTAAATTTATTTTAAAAATAATGTAAAGAAAATATAATATTTAATTTTTAATATTTAAATTTATCAATACTTTCATAAAAAAAATGATTGCAAAATTAATATTTTAAGATAAAAGTTTTGTCTTTACACTCTAGCCCTTACTATCCTCCTAAATTGTCTCTTAACATCATTCATTATTTAATTATTTTAGCCTAATTCTTCTATCAATTAAATAAATCTTCATTTATTTAATTAATTCATTTATCCTCTTCTAGCCTTATTTCTCATTTAAATAAATACTTTTATTTATTTAAATTATTTTTTTTCTTAAATGAAATAAATATTTTATTTATTTAATTATCCCACTTCCTCTATTAACTAAATGAATCTTTATTTATTTAATTAATTCATTAGCCTTTTCTACTTATGATAGATGTCATTCATCTCTTATTTCTTACACTACCTACCCTTTCATTATTTTCTTATTTTCTCTACCTACCCTCTAATCATAGCAGACCATTTATCTTTTACACCTCTCAATCTTATCCCTCCATTTCATGTAGTGTCTTCTATATAAGGAGATACTTTCTTCATTATCAGCCCCACTTGATACTCGACTACACTACGCTTTTAAACATTCATATGCGATCCTACTTGCAACCACATTTCCGTTCTTTGTTGAGCTCTTGTGCATATAAAATCTGAGAGCAACTATATCAAGCAAGATCAATGGAGATAGGAAGAATGGAGATCCAAACCCTATTAGACATGTGATGGTATAATCTTTGCGATTTCATTTGATTTGCATTGTCTTAGGTAATCTTCATATGTTATGGTGGATCTTTGTTGTTGTTAGGCTAGGGTTTTGTGGTTGAATTCATTTAGTCTTTCAATGTTGTTGTTATCCATTTTCACTATATACATTTTGGCACGCTCGATGGGACAAGTGGATGAGTTATGAAGGCTTATGATTGTGAAAAGAAGTGAAAGTATCATGACATGATGGAGACTTAGGATCAACAAGTATGCGTTTTGACATGAAATTGTAGAACTTTTGTCCCCAATTATTTTGATATTAGGGGAGATCATCTCTTGTTCTTTTTCTTTCATAAGATTTTTATCCTTGACTTTGATCTTTTTAGAGTCCAATAGATTTTGATTTTGATTTGGACTAAAGGACTTTTCTTTATTATTGACTTTTAGATTTTTCTTTTCAAGGCTTGATTTTTGATCCCCAATTAGTAAGGGCTTTTGTGATTCTGGTTGATCCAACTCTAGGAGAGGAGTGGAAATGGAATGAGTGGATGAAATGGTAAGGTTATATGAGTTCTCAAGAGGGTTGGTGATATGCTCAATATATTCTTCACTGGAACCACTCTTAGGAATATTGATATCAAGAGCTGCTTGCACCACTAAAGGAGATTTGCATTCAGACTTAGTAGACACAACACTAGGTGGTTCACACCCAATTCCTTGGCATTGTAAATTGTTTGTAGATTGTTCCTATCTATGGAATACCTTAGGAGATAGTGGGAGTTCATCAACATGAAAGATATACTCACCACATCCTAGGTCTTTAATCTTGAACTTTTCTTTTAGCTCTACTTGTTTGGATGTAGAAGCTTTCAATGATTCTGGATCCACATAGGCTAATGAAGGAATAGCTTGTCAATTGATGGGGATTGTTATTTCTGATCTAGGTCACACATTACTGCAATATATGAATGGATTTGGATCAACTTTGACGGTCACTTCAACTCCATTGTGTGGAAACTTGATACATCGATGATATGTAGATGGTACAACGCTCATCTCATGAATCCATGGATGTCCTAGCAATATGTGGCATGTGAGATCTAGGTCTAGGACTTGACAAACCACATCTTTTATAACTGGCCCAACTCTGAGAGGCAAGATGACTGTTCCCTTGGATGAGCGCTCTTCATCATCATATGCCTTGATGGTAATTTTGTTTGTAGAATTCATAGCTTTATCTGAATATCCCAATTGTTTAATAGTGTTCAATGTGCAAATGTTTAGACCTGCTCCTCCATCTATTAGGACTTGTTTTATTCGATGTTTGTGTATGAAGGCTTCAATGTATAATGGTGCATTATGTGGCTGACTTACGGAGGCATCATCGGCTTCTATGAATGTAAGGGAGTATGGAACAGAAAGGTATCCCACCATGGCTTGAAACTGGTCCACGTTCAGATCAATAGGGACATAAGTGTCTCTCAAGATTTTGACAAGAATAGCTTTATGTGCAGGGGATATGCGTAAGAGCTCAAGGATTGAGATAAGCACAGGTGTCTTCCCTAACTATTCTACAAGGTCATACACAAGTTTGGTTGATGAAGAAGCAGTATTTTTAGCTAGAGCACCTTGCAAAGTGAATTTACCTCAACGGGTTGTGACATTACATTCAGAGGTAGGTTCGGAAGAAGATCCAATGCCTTCTAGGATAATCTTGGGTCTTTGGGTGGAATTCTCAGGCGTTTTGTCCTTGATGATAATGGTAGAGACATAATTATCCATTAAAATGTGATTGATAGTTGAATCATAGTTATAAGATGCTCTGGTATAGTTGGTTTGGTCATCTGTGGCTTTAGCTTTTCCCTTGTCATATTTTGGGAATGGTTCCTTAAACATCTCATGTTATTGATTGGATGAGTGTCCTTCAATCTCAATGTCACCTCTATCAATGAGATCTTGTATGATGTTCTTCAGTCGATGATAATTTCATGTCTTATGACATTTTCTCTTATGGAATTCTCAATACTCATCATCATTCCGCCAATTTGGTTTGACCTTTTGCTCATATGGAGGAAAACTTGGAATTGTGATTATCTTGTTGCCACTAGCTTCTTGAAAACTGACTCAAGTGGTTCTCCCAATGGAGTGTACTTCCTTCATGAATTTGAAGTTGTTTGAGTATTGACTTGATTGTTTGTAGAGTTTGATCCTGAAAAAATGATTTTGGGTCGTACTATATTGGCTTCCACCACACCATCATTGACTGTGTTCTTGTTTTTGTTCCAAAATCTTGGCTTGTCTTTTCCTTTAAAGTCATCTTTGTTTTCCTTGAATATCTTAATGACTCCTTATTCAATTAGGACCTTCTCTGTTGCTAAGCCTTTT
Organism: Cryptomeria japonica; assembly: GCF_030272615.1. Lineage (NCBI taxonomy): Eukaryota > Viridiplantae > Streptophyta > Pinopsida > Cupressales > Cupressaceae > Cryptomeria > Cryptomeria japonica. Next base: position 649,417,369 of record NC_081407.1, on the reverse strand, counting down.
TCAATGACGTCCTTGAAGGTAGACAAACAAGCTTTTCTTAGGTCATAACCAATGTCTTTGTTAACATTCTGGGTGAACATTTCTACCATTTGTTTTTGTGGAATTTCACAAGAGAATCTACTAGCTAGATTCCTCCATCTTTGTAAAAATGATGAAAAAGACTCTCCATCCTTTTGTTTGGTGTTGCACAATGTAGTGAATGATATGTCTGTCTCTATGTTGTATGAAAAATGTTGGATAAATGCCTCTGCTAGGTCACCCCATGACTTAATACTAGGTGGGAGTTGGGAGAACCATTCCATAGCTTGATCACCTAAGCTTTGGGGGAATAATCTCATCAAATATGTCTCTTCCGTTGCTACCTCAATGCAAGCTATGAAAAATTGTCTTATATGTGCCTTAGGATCCCCTTTTCCTCTGTACTTATCAAACTTAGGCATCACAAAGTGTGTAGGAAATGGAGGCATTGGAATGCTTTTGTCAAAATGGATAGGGACATATGTCTCTCATTGTGTAAGTTGGCTTCGATGTATTTATGTCCTCCATTTTATTTTTAAGTCCTTAATTTGTTGTTCCAAATTATTCTTAGGTGGACACCAACTTCTTGGACCATACCCCATGCCTGAACCATCGAGTGGAGGAGGAGCATGTTGCATATATGGATGATATTGATCATACACATGTTCATATGGAGGAGGTCTATACTGATGTTGCGTATAAGGACCACTTGGTATAGAGTCATGGTGAGGAATGTAATATCTACTTTGTCCATGTATACAATACTCTACAGGAATGTCATGAGTTTGTTCTAGTGTGTTGCCCCCAAATTTGACGTGGGGTTTCCTTGTGTCCAAATTTTGAACATGTCTTTGGATATCCAATTGCTTTGGTGGTTGGTCCTTAGCATTGGTATGTGCTTGAGTATATTTTTCTGCATAAGACTTCCATAATGGTTTGTGAAGGTGAGTATCATATGCTTGACCATGTGTGTATGGGACCTCAGGTTTTTGAAACAAAGATGATGATGATTCAGGCACCATATGTGGTCATCTATTGCCTCCACTATTAGGCCTCCTTTGATTCATGTTGAGGTGAGGTTGTTGCAAAGGTCAATTTTCCATTATTTGAGACATGTCAAAATCACAAGGGATCTTGGCTCCACTTTGTGCCATCACTTGTAAAAAGTATTATCTATCTCTCCTCATTATTTCCTCAACCAATCGATTAAAACGAGGATCCATAATGGAGTCTTCCACTTCTGTTGAATGTACTGAAATGTTGTCCATATTGTCTTTGTGTTTGTAGTGTCTATGTGCTCAACATTTGGAATGTTTCTATAAGCATCCATGTGAGGTAATGTAGTATGATCAGAATTGAAAAAGATATCATTGTCGAACTCATAGGAACTCATGTTTGCAGACTCTTGAGCCTCTTTAGTTTCTCTCCTAGATTTTTGGGAATGAGTTTCAACCATGAACTAGGTATTGACCAAGATGTATGAGACTAGATGAAAATGGAAAGAGTATGGAAGACCAAGAGTTGGATGAAATGTAAATGAATCTGAGGTGTAATTGCAATGTCCAAAGTGTAAGACCAAGTATGTAAGGTATGACTTCCAAAGAGATGATAGTTTCTCTTGATGAGGTAAGTTGACCTTGACTCTAAGTAAGACCAAATGAGACCCAAAGGTGATAGACCTTGATGAGGGACCACTTAGCACAATCAACAATCCCATGTTCGCTCGAAACTCAGGCACATATAGAATAAATCGCAAACCCATAACCTCAATGGCAACTCAGTCCTCAAATGTTAGGTCCAGTCGTAACCTCTGAGTTGACAAGAATTTCTCTCGTGACTCTAGCATAGGTAGGTACTCCTACAGTCAAGCAAATCGATCATGTCAGTCAAAGTGACACTCATTGTTCATCACAAAGTACTATGTCTTGGTACTCACTGTTCATCACAAAGTGCCTCAATCTATCCTAATCTTCCCTAGAGGACCTACTTGAGTGTATCCTCTTAGCATCTTATCCAATCGGTAGTGTATGTTCATCACAGAACTGTCGATTTACCCTAGAAGACATAAATGCACATTTTTTACACAAACATGCCTTCAGGACATAAACACACTTACATATTGCATAAACGTGCTTGCTCTGCACAAACATGCCCACATAGCACAGATGCACCTGCACAATGCAGACGCACTCGCATTTGGCATAGGCGCCTTTTCCTTCACAGACATGCTTGGCACAAACACAGATGCGCCTAGCCAACCTAGACACGCCTGGCACCAATGCAGACACACCTCGACATTTTTGACATTACCTAAACATGTATTTATTACCCTACCTGAGATGCATTAATGACAACAATTAATGTGACAAAGTACAAAGAGGTTTTGTGGTACTTACCTGCTCTCCTGCGTTGGCTGGCCTCTGAAATCGGTGAACGCGATCGAATCTATGCACCAATGCTATCGCAGACAGCCCTAGCCCTAGCCTTAGCCTTCGTATCTCGAGTCAGTCTTCTTTATCTCATGACTCTGTCACTCTTCCGGTCAATCCTTTCTAGCCTTCTTTCTTGTCGAGAGATTGTCTGCTATCTTTTCACACATTTTCATCCAATCTCTCGAGGGGGCATATCATTCCCATCTTGGGGCAACTTTGTATCAGTTCATCTTATCTTCTTTGAAACAACACGACAAGTTGCATTGTCTCAAAGACGGGCAAAATTTAGACACCTAAAATTGTCCTGTCTAATTAAATAAATACCTTTATTTATTTAATTATTTTAGCCTAATTCTTCTATCAATTAAATAAATATTTATTTATTTAATTAATTCATTTATCCTCTTCTAGCTTTATTTCTCATTTAAATAAATACTTTTATTTATTTAAATTATCTTTTTTCTTAAATTAAATAAATATTTTATTTATTTAATTATCCCACTTCCTCTATTAACTAAATGAATCTTTATTTATTTAATTAATTCATTAGCTTTTTCTACTTATGACACATGTCAGTCATCTCTTAATTCTTACACTACCTACCCTTTCATTATTTTCTTATTTTCTCTACCTACCCTCTAATCATAGCCGACCATTTATCTTTTACACCTCTCAATCTTATCCCTCCATTTCATATAGTGTCTTCTATATAAGGCGATACTTTCTTCATTATCAGCCCCACTTAAGACTCGACTACACTACGCTTTTGAACTTTCATATGCGATCCTACTTGCAACCACATTTCCGTTCTTTGTTGAGCTCTTGTGCATATAAAATCTGAGAGCAACTATATCAAGCAAGATCAATGGAGATAGGAAGAATGGATATCCAAACCGTATTGGAGATGTGATGGTATAATCTTTGTGATTTCATTTGATTTGCATTGTCTTAGGTAATCTTCATATGTTATGGTGGATCTTTGTTTTTGTTAGGCTAGGGTTTTGTGGTTGAATTCATTTAGTCTTTCAATATTGTTGTTATCCATTTTCACCATATACAATTATATTTTATTTAGCTTATATATGTAAGATCTCTATAAAACAATTTTATTTAAAATTACATAAATATATTATTTTTTATTTTTCTAAGGAGGGAATGCTTTTTTATTATGAAATAGTTAGGTCAAAAATAGGGAACCTTAATAAAAACCCAAGAAACCCAAAAATTAGAACAACATGACACTATGGCAATATTAAATAAGTAGATTTTCAATTTAAATAATCTTTTTTCAATTATCAAATATTTATATTAAAAAAATAATAAGAAATATTTTGTTTAAAAATTATTTAAAGACAAATAAATAAATGTAATAAATTAAAATCATATGTTAGATGTGGGGATGACCCCACAACATAGCAATTGGTTCTTAGCTCTAGGCTAAATGAAGATTAAGTGAGTCCTAACATGTTGATTTATTTAAAAAATTGATGCATACATTTCTTATATTCTAAGTTTCTAACATTCTGTGGAAATATCACTTTGTGGGATCTCTTAGTGACATGACATCCTACATGATAGGTGACTCTATGAAAAGGACCTCTTAGTGACATGACATCGTACATGATAGGTGAGTCTATGAAAATGATTCCTATTTTATAGGAAGTTTTTTCCCACTTTGGAGCCATGAGAAGTTAATGTTGAGTAGATGATGTTTATTGTTGAGTTCCTATTTTTGAGATGAGACATGCCTAATTATGGTTTTTTATGTAGATGATATTTATTATTGAGTTCCTATTTATGAGATGGGACATGCCTAATTATGGCTTTTTATGTAGTGGGTGTAGTGCATAGAGAAAGATGACCATTATGGTAGAGTTAAGTGAAAGTGGTTTGGAAATTACTATGTGTAATGTGTCATGGATATGAAAACTTGTTGATTTTGACACCACTTGACTACCTAGGCATCAAAGTTGATTTTAGAAACCATGGGTGTCTACCTTTCATTTGTGAGCTCTATAAATATGTCATGGCTTAGTTTATTTAATGAGATAGGTTGGTTATTTTATGAGACATCTTTATACTACCAAAATTGCTTGAGAATTATCTATTGTTGTATTTACTTTTGTAGAGAATTGCCTATATTCATTTTATCATAAATGTTATTGTAATACAATTAAGTTGTGTGTTTCATGTGTGTTTTTTTTCTCAAAAAGATTTTGGCATGAAAATGATGTGTTATAATTTTATTTGTTTTACTAATTTTTAATTGTTTAACAATTTGTATATTCATTATTCAAATTTGGGTGAATGTGTCACTATGTTTTTCTTTATGATAGTCATTCCAGGCTGCAATAACATTTAATTTTGGTCATCCGGGCTACTTTATGATAGTCTATGCAATTCTATCTATAAGGTGTTTTCCAAAATTTTGGTCATCCGGTTGAAAATGATTCTTCCTATTTTGATTTTGGAGCAAAAAAATGGTTTTGTTCCATGGTGCCAAATTGTGGTATCTATTATTTATATTCATGACGATATTCATTCTCTCTTGGTTAATAAGAAGCCTAGTTTTGTGTTGAAGCTAGACTTGCTTAAGGCTTTTGATAGGGTGAATTGGTAGTTTCTCATCAAAATGCATTGGGCATATGACTTCAATAACCACTTTGTCCAATTGGTGAATCAATGTATCTCTACCCCTAAATTCTTTGTGTTGATTAATGGTTCTATGTTAGGCTTTTTTCCGGCTTCTAGGGGTCTCAAATAGGGGGAACCCATATCTTCGTTTCTTTTCATTCCTATGGGAGAATCTATTAATAAAATTATTCATATAAATGTTAGGATTGATAGGCTTAAGGGTCTTCGTCCTTCTTCTGGTATCCATGTTTGTTCGCATCAACAGTTTGTTGATGACACTCTGTTACTAGGTGAAGGATCAATGTCGGAAGGTAAGATTTTGAAGCAACTTCTTTCTCTATATTAAAAAGGTTCTAGCTAGAGGATTAGTCTTCCCAAAAGTTCTATTTTCTTCCTTAATACCCTTGATCATAGGCAGATCAAAATTGCTAAAATGCTAGGGTGTAAGCTGGCCTCCTTACTGGCCACATATTTGGGACTTCCCCTTTGTTCTTGGTCTACTCCTGATTCTTTTTGGTCCAGTCTGATTGATCGATTCCAAAATAAGCTTTCTAGCTAGAAAGGTGCTCTTCTCAGTCAAGCAGGTAAGCTCTAGTTGATCAAAGCCTCTTTGAAAAATTTACCTATGTATGCTATAAGCTTATTTAAGATCCCTTCAAAATTTATAGATCAAATTGAGAAAATCCAAAAGAAATTTTTGCAGACGGGCAGTGGGCCGAAAAATCATTTCCATTTGGTTGCCTGGGATCAAGTCTATCTTCCAAAGAAGTTTGTGTCTTGCCATTCGACACATTCATGATCTTAACAAAGTCCTCCTAGCTAAACAAATGTTGAGATGTCTTACAGAGTCTAATGAGTGGATATCTATCATTGGAACAAGTATCTTGGTCCTTTCCGCTATCTTCAATATCTTTTGAAAGATCAGAATCTCCCTTTGGCTACTTCATCCATTTGGACAAATATTCTAAACACAAAATACTTAATATTAAAAGGTTCAAGATGGAGTCTAGGAAATGACCATAAAAATTGATTCTGGGAATATTGGCGGGCAGGTGATGGGCCTTTGATTGATAGTCGTTGGGCTTCTCATTTCAAAGCTTTTTGTGTGGAGAAGATTGGCCACTGGGTTGCTGATTATATTTGAGATGGACAGTGGATTGACCTTATTAGAATTGATGCTATGCTGAAACCTCTCAAGAAGTTTCTCTCAGGTATCCATATTCCTTCCTTCATCGCTAAGGATTCATTGGTTTGGGTTGGCTTGTCCTCTGGAGGTTTTTCTGATTCCCGGGCCTTTACTCTTCTTACTATAACTTTTTCCCCTACCCCTTTTTGGTCCTATCTCTAGAACAAATTGTTATTACCAAAAATAAATATTTGTTTCTACCTTTTCATGTAGAATAAGGTGCTTTCTATTGAGAATCTATGCAAGAGAGGAATGTCTATGCCTAATTCTTCTTTCTGTGTAAGGACTCTACTGAAGATGTTACCCATTTGTTGATTCATTATTCTTTTTCTAAAGATACCTAGGCCTACTTTGTTGATCTTTGGGGGATTAGGTGGTGTTTCCCCCTTAGCCTTTTTGATTGCTGGTCGCAGTGGATATTCCCTTATGATAATCCTTCTCTTAAGGTAATATGGAGTTTCATGCTCCCTCATATTTCTTAGGGCATTTGGAAGGAAAGGAACAATCATATCTTTTAGGGACAAAGTGTCATATGCCTTCTCAGTTGTTCATTGTGTCCAAAACACTATCAAGGAGAATTTTATTTCATTTTGTCCTTCTTGTCAGTTTGACCCTACTATACCTACAACTAATCTAGATTGGGACACTATTAATATACGACACATCAATTGGGATATTTGTAGACCTATTTTTAAGATAAAGAAAACTAGATTTAACAATGCTTCGGTTGCACCTCTGAAAGGGTGGATTAAAATTAATGTTGATGGGGTGGCTAAGGAGAATCCTAGGCCGACAAGTTGTGGGGGAGTTTCTCATGATCATAATGGTAGGCTTGTCTCAACAGGGGCACTCGCAGTGGGTACTTAGACAAACCACTTTATTGAGGCAAATGCAACTTACATAGGGCTTCAACTAGCTATTCGTGGAGGGCATAAAAATGTATGGTTAGAAAGTGACTCACTTAATATCATTAATTGCCTAATTAAAAAGATGCCAAACAGTTGGACAATCAAATATTTTATCCAAAAGTGCCTCGTAATGATTGCCAATCTAGATGAAATTCGCATAACCCATGTTTTTCGGGAAGGAAATACGCTTGCGGATTATGTGGCAAATATTGGTGTGGCATATGAGAAAATAAAATGGTGGAAGAAAAGAAAATCCTTCCCAATACACTTGTGTGAGCTAACAAGAAGGGATGCCAAAAATATTGCCCAAGGACCAATTATTAATGATGTCATCCTTTCAAATGAGTAAAATCTTTTCTTGTAATAAGTAGAGTTGATATTCCAGATTGATCTTGGCCCTCTGGTTTTTCATCTACTGGTTTGGGTTGGCGATTAATATTGTTTACATGAAAAGTTGTAGGGGCATTCTTATTATGGGAGGAGATAAGAATAGAATGAAATCATCATCATACAAGAAGTGGGAACAAAACAAGGAGTCGTGTACTAAAATTTCAGATGGTGATCTAACACTATACCTAAAAAATTTATAAGGCTAGGATCTTAGGATGACGGAAGAGTTTCTGAAGTGTTGACATAAAGGCATTCTCAATGCTCATGGGGCTAAATTCAGAATTGATGAGCCTTTCATAGCTCAAAGATTACTGGTTTAAAAATGAAAGGAAAAAAGTTCTACAAAGAGAAGAAGGCAATAGAGGAAGCCCTGTCAATATTCTTCGATAAATAGAGTGAAAGGGATAGAGTAAGGAGAAAGGTTGATGGGGGCTAGAATATAAAAGACCTAATAAATATTTGGGCAAAAATGGCAGAGGTTATAATGAGTTACATAACTCTGGATGGTCATTTTTCCAGCATCTTTTCCTATCATTTCACCATTTTAAATCACTTTAGGCATGATAGGAAAATTTCTTTTCCTTTTTATTTACTTTTTTCACTAGAGCATAGTCTTTCAAATCATGCCCAAAATAGTGACAACCTTGTTTTACATGAGGGGTTAATCTTTCTTATAATAGAATATGCCAAATTACATGAGGTTAAGCCTTCCCTTATTGTGAACAACCATAAATCTTTGGCTAGCCCTGATGTGTATTGGTCTCAGACACTGAGATTTATGAGGAGGAGTTGGGTGAGATGGCCATGGAATGGCGTGACCTTCATGTGTCTAATGACCTAGATTATTGGCCTTCTAAGGATGAGGGACCCCCACAAGAAGCTACTCCTGGCACGAACAGTAAAAAGAAAAGAAAACCCCTCCCTAGATTTGCAACTAAAAAGTTGAAAACCCCCCTTCTAAATCCTAAGATATGGTCCCTTAGAGTTCCAAAAACCAAAAAGTGGGGATAGCAATGGATTCAAAGGGTAAAGGGGAAGATGAAATCAACCTATATATCCCCCTTAATGTGGAATCAATAGACAACAAAAAGGATGAAATGGTTTTTGAAGTGCTCCTAGCTAATTCCACCAACACCCAGGAGAAGTGTTTTCGTTGGGTTATCAGTGAAATTGCCTTCATAAAATATGGCATTAAAGACATAATCAACACCTTTACAGAGAATACTATGCCAGACAAAACTGACAAGCTTCTAAGAATGACTCAAAAAATAACTGAAGATGTGAGGGTAATGAAAACCAAGCATGAGTTAAGAATTGCTTATTTGGAAAAGAGTATGAAGGAATTAAAGGGCAACCTTAGGGATTTGGTGGAAATAAGAAAAGAGGCTATGAATAATAGTGTGGAAGGTCTTAAAAAGGTAAATGATAAAATTGATATTCAGAGAGCCCAACTTCTCAACAGTGTGCCCCCTTCAACTGCCAAATCGAAAAAGAAGAATTGAGAGATAAACTCACAAGGAATAGATATGCAAGTTTCAACTAGACTTCCTACTAGGACTAGAAGAAAGAACTAGGAGAGAAGCACCATGAGATTCATCATGGAGGAGCTCAAATAAATAAACAAGAATATAATCTAGAAAAATTCTAAGCTCATGCAAGCTCTTGGCTAGTTTTTTGTTTGCGCTAGATTTTTCTATCTAGTTTATGTGTTTTTGTTAGGTTTTGTGGGTTGTTTACCTTGTTTCTATTTTTGTTCAGCTATTGGTTGTACTCTAGTTCACTACTAGTTTAATTTTCTTATTTTTGATTTGGGTTTTGGGTCCCTGTAAAACCCATTTTATCTTAATAAAAAATATCATTTAAATATATTTTCTAGAAACCACCCAACCTTGTTAAATGATCCAAGTCAATCATAAATGGTAATGAAGTAATACATCATCTTAGATCAAATCGAGGCTAAAAAAGTTTAGTGTTACTTGTAGGTTCTTGAAAGAAGGCCTAAATAATAGATCGGGAGGATATTCATCATTGAAGATGATGCAAATTTGTAGGTAGTAAAAAATGTAGGTATTCTTGTTAGAAGTACGATTCTCATTGTACCAAAAGATCGACCTGTTAATGCCCAATACAACCACTAGATTTATAGAATTCATATGAGGTGGTTAAGCCATTTCACAAACCTAAGTGTTGCACTGCAGAACACCAGGACACCAAGGGTGCACACCTTGCAATAATCCTCCCCCTCAATATAAGCGAGGGGGTTTAAACCCATGACCCAGGCTCTGATACCACTTGTTATAAGTATAGTTATTGTTGCACCAAAAGATTGACATGTTAATGCCTAATATAACCACTAGACTTATAGAATGCATAGGAGGTAGTTAAGCCATGCCACAAACTTGAGCATTGCACTACATAGCACAAGGAGACCAAGGGTGCACACCTTGCAACAATGTTGTCATCCTCCAACAATCACATGCATGATGGAGTGATCTTAGAGGTATTTTTAACAAATGCAGTATAAGCTATAGGTCTTGTATACATAGTTGCTCATTTTTTAAAAAAAATCCTAAAAGAAGAATTAAGGCAAGAGGTGTTGACTTCTAATTTCAAACTCAACCCAAATTCAAAGAAAGGGTTCATCATTGAAGCATTCAATGCAGAGGTGGTTAGAAATAAAATGAAGGTGGTAGAGGCATTGAATTTTTTTCGACATGGATTAGAAAACTTTTACATTACTCCCGTTGCAAATTGTGTGAGCATACATGAGAATTTATTTTCTCCCTCTCATTTAGAGAAGATTAATGTAATGGTTGATAGAATATTAACCCTATCATGTTGGATTACGAATGAACTATGCCCTATAGTAAAGGCTTATCTAAAAATTTAAAAATAATATATTAAAAAAAATTAAATTATTAAAAATTAAAATGCTAAATTATATCAAATTTTAAAATATTATATCAAATTATTCAAAATAAAAAATATAATATTATAATTTATTTCTATAATATAATTAATTATTAAAATTAAAATATGCATTAAAATTTATAAACTATAAATCATGTCATATATATATATATATATATATATATGGTTTCAAATTGAAATTTTTCTTATCGCAAATAAAGCATGTATAAGCTTGTTTGAAACGAAAAAATAATAATAAATTAACAACCTTTTCATAGACAAGATAGACAAGTCGAGTTCTAGTGACAGTGGTGGTAACAATGGATCGTGGCGAGGTAAGGGTCATGCAGGTGGTCATTGCCATAGAAGGGGTTGAGGCTAATGACATGCTCTTCAAGGGCCTAATTCATGCTGCTAGTTCTCTCCAAAAATAGAGAGATATGCATCCTATCTTTTTTTTGCCATTAAGATTTGTATAGACAAAAATATGCTAGTCTAAAGAAACATAAGTTTTTTCTTTTTTAGTGTGATCATGGTAGACAATTCCGTTTGGTTTTTTGGTGGTTTAACCACTTCTCTGATAAAAAAGGACCCTTTTTTGTTTTATTTTGTAAATAGCAACTTTTATTAAACAAATTGGTTATGCCTTTATCGATCAAAAAAATTATTGAAATAAATAGATGAAAATAAAAAAGTTTTAATTTCCAATTAAAAATGAAACTTAATAGAATTTTTTGTACATAATTATAGAATGGAATCTATATTTTCATTATATATTATAATTTAATAATTATTAAAATCTTAAAATTTAAAACAATATTTAAAAATTCTAAATAGTTATATTTTTTATTTTTAATTAAAAAGTACTAAAAAGTTCAATACAATATAGAATAAAGCCCAACTTTAAATATATATTGTAAAAAATTATTATTAAAGTCTTAAAAATCAAAGTAGTATATAAGAGAGCATATGAAGTTATGTTTATTAGGATTTAGAAGGAAGGCCTCTATGACTCCTACCTGGCACTCGGTTGTTAGGGTTTGGTGAGGGGTCAACCCCTGTGTGTGGAGGAGGTGGTAAGGCCTCCTCCACGTTGGTTAGGTCCGCGTGCGTTCGTTGTTGTCTTCTCAAATTGCGCATGTGTCTGTGCATGAGCCCTAATGGGGGATGACTCTGAAGGGTTGACTTGTAATGCTAGGAAGCCAGATGCCTCATAGGACGAGGATGTTAGCTTTAATGGAAGGTCTTTCAAAGAAGCCATGGTTGAGTCGGAATTCTCCATTCTAGATGCAACAAAAATTGTGCTTCTAAGTTCTTCAGACTTAGATAATGATGGTAGAGGAAGGAAACAAGGTAAGTGCCCTAGCCCTCCCTTGCCCTCTTTGTCGATCGTTCCTAATTATTTAATGGCTAAAGCCATAGATATGAAAAAAAAATAGGTTGAAGGATTTAGCAATTTTTTTTACCGCTGTTGATGTTGATAAATTTCATGCGAGGAAATTTTTAGATGATTGGTTTAAGAATATTTGGAATTAAAAACTAAGGTTTCACATCTCCTTCTATCACATGATTCATAAAGGTCTTTTTATTGTTTCCTTCAAGGATTGTAAATCTCAAGCGGAGGTCATTAAGAAGCAATTATGGGCGGTTGGTAAATACTCATTTTTTCACCTAAACTAGTCTCATGATGAGGTTAGCGATGAGATATTGGCCCTTTCATGTCCTAGGTGGTTGCAGATTAAAAATATTTTGCCTCTGTTGTGGAAATTCATTCCTCAAATTATCGAACCTATAGGGAGAGTTATAAGAATGGACATCTCTTAGAATCTCACTTCTCATTTGGATGCCAGAGTTTTAGTTTCTATTAACCCTGGCCGTGATGTTCCTATATTTATCGATATTAAAATCAATGATGAACCTATTTCCCACCTCATTGAAACCCTAGTTTGGATTAATGCTTGTTTCCTTTGTCAAAGAGAAGGGTATAGTAGGAGGAATTTCCCTTTCTTGGTCTCCAGAAGAGGGACTATAAAAATCCCCAAGGATGATAAGATGATTATAGATGGCCCTAAGAAGGACCCTCTCCCTTCTACCCTCAATTCTGATGAATCTTCCTCTCTAATTGCCAAAGTGGGATCCTTGAGGGAGATGGTCAACAAGGTGATTTTTGAACCTCCCAAAGAGCCTCTTGTGCTAAACAACAATGTGGACTTTGGCACCTTCAATGCAGACCCTTCCCCCCACTCCATTGTGTCTGAAGCTATTTCTCAAATGGTTGAGACACAAGATGATGGTTTTAAACTCATTGTTCCCAAAGTGAAGAGGAATCAAAAGAAGAATGCTCAGCAATTGGCTCTCAAGAGGATTAGGAATTTTGTGAAGCATAGGAAGGAAAAATCTATAACCAATCCCATTGTGCAGGAGCATATCGCAACCCCCATGGATGATGATGCGCTTGATGCTCCACCCGAGGTTAACTTTAGAGGTAATAATAATAAAACTTCTCATGTTAAATCTATGGTGTGAGAATTTGAAAGTTTGGATCGTAACGTCAATGAGATGTAAATTTGACATCCTCTATGTGTCTCTGTCATTAATGGTAAAGCCGGGTGAACCAGGTAAGACTTTGGATCCCCATAGGGAGGAGGGAATTCCCATCCCCACTCCCCCCAATGATGTTGTGGTACTTTCCTCCCTTGTGAATAACATTGCTGATAATGGAGAATCTTCTTTCTTTGAGAATATTACTACTGACTCCACTGTTGATAAAGGCAACCCTAATAATATCACTACCCTCTCCAGTCTTGGCATTTCTGATGAGAATAGTAGTATTGATGATTGGGAGTCCGGGGTTGAGATTGAGTTGGTCTCCAACTTCTCAGTTGAAACTAGGGAAACTGACTAAGGTGAGGAATCCATGTATGTTGGTGAAACTTAAGGAGGTGAGTTGGATGATATAAATAGTGGAGGGCCTATCCCTTAGCCTAAGAGAAAGAGGGGATGATCGAGAGGATCTAAAAACAAAATTTCTCCCCTTCTCAAAAAGATTGATGGGAAAACTGATCTTCCCAAGTGTTTTAGCAACTTTAGAACTACCAAAGAGCCAAAATAGTTTTCCCTTTTGTTGATGAAGTTCATATCATGGAACGTTCGGGGGATTGAATCCCCTGATTGAAAGTACATCATTAGGAGATTCCTCAAATACCATAGAGATCTTGATCTGGTTATGTTACAAGAGGTTAAAGCTATTAATTTCACACTTGAAGTAAATCTCGACTTTATTCGAAGAGATGCTATTAAAATATGTACCAAACCTGACAAAGGGAAAGGATGGACTACACTCCAAATCAATGCTAAATGAAGAGAATCCATTCTCAATTATGGTCATTCCCCTTGCAATAGAGCAGTGTGGGTCTTGTTTAAGATTGGTAAGTCCATCTTTGAAGTTTTCTTGGCTTATGCTCCCAATGATCGTCAAGGCATATGGGAATTGTGGAAATGGGTGTGCACCCTTCCAGACATCCCTCGGGTTCTAGGACGAGACTTCAACATGATAGAGAACTAGGTAGACAATATGGGTGGAGTTGGAATGGATTGGAAAAGTGGTGAAAGGTTACACTGGGATAGGATGAAGAATATTAGAAGGCTCTTTGACCCCCTTGAAGGATTGAAGCATGTACACAAAGGCATATGGTTCACATGGTGTAACTGCCAAAAAGGATGCAGTAGGATTTATCGCAGGCTTGCTAGGTTCTACTCTGACAAAGATTTTTTCTCCTTCACACCAAGTAGTCTAGGCACCTCAGTGATGGTATGACCGGTCTCTCTCTGATCATCACCCTATTGTTGCACACATTTGTCTGAGAGATAGCACCCCACTCCAGACTGGTCATAATGATAAGTTTATAGTCTACACTAAATTGCTGGAAGACCAAGATATTCTTTTTGCCATCTTCATTATCAGGAAGATCAATAGGTGGAACCAAGACACATAGTCCATCATTAGCAAATGGAATAAGAATGCCAATAGTTGGTTAGAAAAAAATGAAAGATTACAGATACAAGGAGAGACTCCTCAAAGATAAATTTTACAGTGCAAAGGAGTTGATCCAAAATGAGCCTAGTAGCCTTGGTTTTTCTCACTCAGTGGTGCAGGCAAGAGACAACCTGAGGAGGCCTCAACAATCTAAAGTGTGGGGGCTATGATCAGAGCCAGAGCGCAATGGTTGTAGCTTGGAGATAAAGGCTCTAATTTTTTCTTCAACTTCCTTAGACATAAGAAATGTAGGGAGAAATTGGATAGATTATGGTTTTATGGTAAGGAAGTTGCCCAATGGGATAATATTAAAGGGGAGTTCCTGCTCTTCTATCAAAATTTGTTCTCTTCTGAAAACTCGCCCTCCTCCTAGGATACTAGAGAGATTTGTAGGAGCCTTATCCTGAAGAGAATTGTTGAAGATGATATTTTAGCTCTTAAGAGGCCTATCTTGGTGGAGGAGATTGAGAAGGCTATTAGGACCCTTAAAGATGACAAAGCCTCGAGCCCTGATGGGATTCAGGTTGAATTTTATAAGGTAAATATCAGTTTGATTTGTGACGACCTAAAGGAGATCTATGAAGAAGCATTTAATCAATGTTCTCTTGGTACTGGCATTAATAAGGGCATTATTAAGCTTTCCCTCAAAGATGGGGATAAGGCTGTGATAAAAAATTGGTTCCCCATCACAGTCTTAAATGTTTCTTGTAAGGTTTTGGCTAAAGTTATAGCCCTTAGAGTTGAAAATGATCTTCCCAAGTTTATCTGCTCCACCCAGATCAATTTCATAAAGGGAAAGTATATCATTGAGAACCTTCTCACTAGTTGGGAAGATATGGAGTGGGCCAAGATTTCCAATCAGGATGTTGCTATGTTCCTTGTTGACTTTGAGAATGCTTATGATAGAGTGGAATGGGGATTTATCTTGATGATGTTAGAAGCCTTTGGTTTTCCTAGGGAATTTTGTTAGTTTGTGCAGATCCTCCTTAAGTATGCCTCCATGTAGATTAAAATTAATGGTTTGTTCACACAAGCATTCAAACTGGGCAGGTCCATTATACAAGGATTCCCTCTTGGCTCATGCCTTTCTTGTTATTGCTTTAGATTCTCTCTTCTACTTGTTGAGAGATAATAATCTCTCTCCCATAATTAGAGGGATCTCACTTCTGGACAGCTTAGACCTGATCAACATACAGTTTGCCAATGATACTGCTTTGTTTCTTGAGATTTCCTAGCATAATATGGACTCCTTAGTTTCTAAGATCAGGTTCTAAAGTGAAGGATCCAAGGAAAAAAATTATAAATCTAAGTCAACCTTGCTAGGTTGGAAAGATGAACCACCTAACTGGCTAAACCATTATGGCTATCAATGGGGTGGTCCTAACAAACTGGTGAGATACCTAGGAATTCCATTCTTTGTTTCCCCTTGCTAGAAGGAGATGTGGATGTGGGTTATAGGAAATATTGAGGGAAAATTAAACACACGAGATAAACATTATCTATCCTTAGTAGGGAGACTACATGTTTGCTAGAAGATATTGTACTCCTACAGTATCTACTATACATCGGTCTGGATGTTTAGCAATTACCAAGTTAATGAGATTCAGAAAGCTATTAGGAGATTCCTTTGGTCTGATGGGAAAGGTGATAGGAAGATGCACTCTATTAGGTGGGATTGGTGTTGTATGGACAAGAAGGCGAGGGGGCTAGGATTGAAGGATCTTAGATTGCAAGGTATTCCCTTGGTTGCAAAATGGATCTTTCATTCCCTAGTAAGTGATGAGCCATGGAAGGTGCTTATCAAGAATAAGATTAAGATGGTGGTTCCTCAAGGGTCCAAGAACTAGAAATCCCTCTGCTTTTGTGATCTAGTAGCTGGTGGTTTCCCAGTCTTTGTTTTGGGCTCCCTTGTCTTCAAATCCATTTGGAGACCATAGGAGGTTGTTAGGTCCAGGATTTCTAACAGTAGGGCCAACAGTAATGATCTCATCTACAGAGAAAGATCTTTACCACAATTCGAAGCCCCTTTCTCTTACTCAAGGGTGTTGTGCCAAAAGGTGGACTAGCAAAGGTATCTATTGTTTTAAAGATATTATAACTAGTGATTGTCTTATTTCGTGGGATGAACTCTCTAATAAATTTGATCTTCCTGCCTCCAATAGGAGGACATATAATATGATTCGTAATGCTTGTCATGACTTGCAACTCCCTAAAAAATGTTCAGTTTGTGAGGATAGATTCCTTAGATTTACTTGGACAGATGGTTCTCTTCTTGCTACTGTTAAGGCTAAATTTGTTTACAATGTGATGACATATAATGATTCTATACTAGTGCATATTAATTCCTTGTGGCATTCTGACTTTTCTATAGCTCAGTGACATAAAGTGCTCACGAAGATGTGGAGAAGCCTCGTGGCTCCTAAAAAGAAGTGTTTAAAGTGGTTGTTTACTCTTAAGAGGTTGCCTATCAGGATTGAGCAGCACAATGATGATCTTTGTAGTGTGTGCAAAGTGACAGAATTTGCTAGACATATCTTTATTGAATGCATTGTTGCTAGAGAAATTTGGCTCATGTTTGATTTCTCTATTCCTATAACTATTAATATTCTATATATTGTCTCTGTTTTCATTCATGGTGTTAAAAAGGACTCTAATCTCTTTTGTTTTATTCTCTCATGTCAAATTCTTTGGTATATTTGAAAAATTAGAAATGAAGACAAATTCCAAGGTAGAGCTAGGGTTCTTACTGAGTCTTTTCGAAGACTCACATAACACTCCATTGTTATGCATGTTACTATTGTTATGCTCTCTGATGGGTATACTTGGGAGAGGACTAGCAGAGAGAGGGCTCTTTTTGTGAATGCACTTGATACTGAAATAAATACACACTTTCAATTACAATTTCATCACTTGAAAATTATCATTAAATTTGTTTATTATAATAAAGAAAATAAAATATAATTTTTCATGTTAAGATAAGAGTTTTTAAAAATAATTTATTATTTTAAACCTTTATTTACTAATTCAATTTTTATAATTATTTTAACTCTATTTAAATATTTAATAAAGAGAAATAAAAATCTTTAACTAATTTACATTTTCATATATTTTCCCACCCACAACTTTAATTTTGATTTCCATCTATTTTCCTTTCGCATGGTGCATTCGCCCACTTGCAATAATGTTAAAAAGACCACACATTTTTAAATGTTCAAATCGCGCAGATAAATTGTTACGCCGAGAGGCGTTCTATACAATGTCAGTCAGCACATCCGTGAAACAAAAAAGAAAGGGCAGTTACTGGATGTTAAATTTAATGTTGTTCAAAAAAACTTAATGGAATGATCGTACCAACCGTGATGTGGAAGACCAACCGGTTCATCTTCACTATCGTTTCTTTAAAGTCGCTCCTTAGGATACAGGTACCACTCATTTAATGTATTTTATTGTCCATGAATTACGATTTAATGTATTTTATGTTTTTCAGATTTTCTAGGTTTCTCAATTAGAAAACGATCTATTTAGCTAGTTTTTCAATATTTTTTCAGATCTACCACATAGTTTAAGATGATCTCTCCCAGCGAAATAGATAATGATGGCAAGACGTGGTAATGTTGTTGTGGGATCTCTCATTACATTGCTGGCTTATTTCTTCCATGGAATGTTATTTCCATTGCCAGGAGGTACTCGAATGGCTTTGTTATTTTACACAAATTGTCTACTTTGATTTGTGTGTGACACATCCCTTCAGATAACATGTAATATATTGCAAACAGAATTCAATGTTTTTGATTTATTTTTTTAGAATGATTGAGTTTTAATAATTTTTAAGCAGTTACTTCAGGATATGTGTAGCATCTTGCAAATGAATTGCCACATATTACTAAATTGATATTCTGCATTGGTAAATCATTCTAATAAGACAATGTGAGTGAAATATTCTTGTATCCAAAATTTGACAATTCCTTTGTGTTTATTGCAATCAGGAACTCCAAGGAATTGGAGGTGGTGATAGGAATTGATAAAAATGATGAGGGCAACAATGCAAAGAATTATTTATATAAATTTACTTCTGGGCTTGCAACCAATAATGCCTCTTTTGGAATTTATTTCAAATTTATGAAGATTTAAACAACCTTGCATAAGCCGACAGTATTTTCATAGAAGTTTGTAATGAATTTTCATCATCTAATTTATGCATCTCTTTACTGCGTGATATCAACATTTGAAATCTGCATTGAATTTTGTACACTAATTCATCTGTAAATTTTATTGGCAGTATTTTCATAGAAGTTTGTAATGAATTTTCATCATCTAATTTATATCTCTTTACTGCATGATATCATCATTCTAAATCTACATTGAATTTTGTACACTAATTCATCTGTAAATTTTATTGGTATTTTGAGAGATTTTATATACTATTTTATTTCTCCTATACTATATCTAATATAAAAATAATTAATGAGGTTTTAATTGAATGAATTGAATGATAATGTTTTTATTTTTTCTATTTATTTTAAAATTAATTGTTAATTTATAACAAAAGAAATATATTTTAATTTAGAAGTTGAACTGATTTGCATGCAAAAGGGAAAATAAAATAGAAATTAATATCTAGAAAATATAGAAAGATTCTATTACTAGATTTTATTTTTAGATTTATTCTAAAATTGATGATTCATTTTAAAATTTTAAAAATAGAGTTTTTAAATTTTAGAATTTAAAATGATTTGCATGCAAAAATAGAATAGAAATGTTAGTTATATATCTATAAATTTTTTAGAAAGTTTAAAATTAAAACTAATTATTGCATGCAAAAAGAAAAAATAGAATAGAAATGTTGATTATGTATCTAGATTGATTTTTTTTTTTTTTTCAATTTCACAACTAGAAGCATACTCTACCCATTTACAATTATCTAACTTTTAGTTTTAAATTTATTCTAAATCTAATTGTTGATTCATTTAACAATTTAAAGAAATTGAATCTATTTTAATTTTAGAATTTGAATTGATTTGCATTCAAATAGAAAAAGAAGAATATAAATGTTGCTTTAGATTAATATCTAAATTCTTTTTTTCAATTCCACAATATTCTACCCATTTAAGATCAATTAATTTCTACTAATGCCTACATAATATAAGTTTAATTTTTATTTAAAAATATTTAAATAATATAATTTATATTTTAATAAGTATCATAAAAAATAGAAATACCAAATTATTCTCTGTAGCCTTTGTTATTTTTATTATTATTCAAATAATTTAAATTTTAAATGAATCAATGTTTAATATTATTTCATAAACGTTAAACCCTTAATTAAGATTTTGGCTGATTATTGTTAGGATTAAGGTTGTTAGGATTAAGGTTGTATTAGCGATATAGTTAAACTTTAAACTATTTTAAAATGTCTATATTCTAAATATTCATAAGAACAATACATTATAATGAAAAAAAATTAATATTTTATAATAAAATGATAATAAGTGATATCAATACATTACCCTATAATAGTAACCCTAATTGTAGCCTCAACTTAATCCTAAACTCTAATTAAATCATACTTATAAAAAAATCAACCTTAATCTAATCCTATTATAACCTAACCTTAATATGAACCCTAACCCTTATTGTACCCTAATCTAAATTGAATTCTAGCCCAAACCCTAACCCTAATTGAACTTTAGTCCTAATTTAACCCTTAACCCTAAACCATACCCTAACCATAAAATTAAATATAACCCTAATTTAATTCTACCCTAACCTAACCCTAAACATAACTCTACAATTAAATGCGACCTACAAATTCAACCTTAATCTAACTCTAATTTAACCCTAACCATAATCTAAACCCTAAACCTTATTCAACTTTGATCGTAATTGAATTCTAGCATGAATCTTAAGCCTAATTAAACTTCACTTTCAATTTAATATTAACCCTAATTGAACTCTTATACGAACCTTAACTATAATTAAAACCTTACCATAATAAAACCCTAACCTCAATAATGTCCTAATTTAGACCTAATTGAACCCTAAACCATAACCTATCCCTAAACTTAAACCTTAATCTTACCATAATTGAAACCTAATTATAACCTAAACCTAAATTTAAATATAACCCTAGAATTAAGTTCTAACTACAACTTGAACCCTAATGTAACCAAAATTAAATCTTAGCCCTAAACTTAACCCTAACCATAATTAAACTCTAATTATAATCTAACCCTAACCTTAATATAAACTAAACCCTTATATTAATTGATCTCTTATACTATTTTAACCTTGATCTTGATATAATTAAATCATAACCCAAATTGAAATCTAATCCCAACCCTAAAAATAATTACCCATACCATAATGAAACCCTAACCATAATCAAACCTTAACACTAATTAGTTCTATAACCTTAACCCTTCACCCCAATCCCTCCAATTGAATCCCAATCCTAACCTAACCCTAAACTTAACCCTAACCATATAATTAAACCTTACCTACAACTTCAACCTTAATCTAACCTAGACTTAAATCCTAACCCTTATTGAATCCTAATCCTAATTGAATTCTAGCCTAAACCTAACCCTAATTGAACTTCAATCCTTGTTTAACCTTAACACTAATGTAATTAAATTGTAAGCCTAATTCTAACCCTAATTTAAATCTAATGTTAACCCTACCTATAACTAAAACCTTACCATAATCAAGTCTTAACCTTGATAATATCCCTAATATATACCTAATTGAACCCTAACCCTAATTGAACCTTTATGCAAATATAACCATAACTCTAATTAAATCTTAACTTTGACTTTAAAGTCAAGATTTATTATATAATCCTAACCCTCACACCATGATTTATCCTTAAACCCTTACCCCATTTGAATAATAACATTAACTTAAACCGTAAATGGATTGTAATACTAATCCTAACCATAACCTTTACTCGAAGCATTATCCTAGAATAGTAGCCCTAATTATAGTGTAACCTTAAGCCTAAACCTAATCTTACCATAATTAAACCTAACCATAACCTTAACTCTAACCCTATAATTAAACCCTAACCACAACTTCAACCCTAATCTAACCATAATTGAACACCATCTCTAAACTTAACCCTAACCCTAATTGAATTATACATATCCTAATTGAACTCTAGCGTCAAACTTAACCCTAACTATAATTGAACTCTAATCCAAGCACAAACACTATTCCTAATTAAACTCTAATAGTAAACTTCAACCCTAATATAACAATAATTGAACCATATCTGTAAACTTGGCCCTAACTATAATTAAACCCTTTCCACAATCAAATCCTAACTCTAATTAACTATAACCTTAATCCTTAACCCTAATCTCCTTAATTGAATGTTGATCCTAAACTCAACTCTAACCATAGATTTGAACCCTAACTACAACATTAACCCTAATCTATGCCTAATTGAACCCTATTGTTAAACTTAACCCTAACCCTAATTGAATTATGACCATAATCAAACCCTAGTCCTAAACTTAACCCTAACCCTAATTAAACTATAATCTTAATTAAACTATATTCCTAATCCTAATCGAGCCCAAACCCTAATTCTAATTGAAGTGTAATACTAATTTACCCCTAACCCTAATGTAATTGAAACACAATCCTTATGCTAGCCATCATTTAACTCTAGCACTTACTGTAATTGAACCCTTATAATAAGCTAACCCTAAAATTAACCCTAACCATAATTACTAAAACCTATTTTGAACCTAAACCATAACCCTAAAGTAACCTTAATTGTAAATCCATCCTAACCTTGACCATATCCCAATCTTTATGCTAACATAACCCATAAACCTATTTAAACCCTAACGCTAACCTTGAAACCAAGCTTTATTATATAACCCTAAACCTAACAACATTTTTTATTCTTAAATCTTAACTCTTCCTAAATTATAACACTAAGTCTAACCTTAATTTAGTTGTAATACTAACCCTAAACCTAATTAAACCCTAACCCTAACATTGATTCTAATTGAACCTTAACCCTTAACCCAAGCATTATCCTATAGTATAATAACCATAATCGTTAAGTAAAACCAATTATAACTATTATTTAATATATAATGCTACGACTCCCTCTAATATGGACCCTAACGCTAGCCATAACTTGATAATGACCCTAAACCTTACTATATATCTAACCTAAAACCTAAACCTAACCCTATTCCTAACCCAAACCATAACTCTTATAGTTGTCATCATGTATACTATCTCTAATTGCAATCTTAACCCTAATCCTAATTATAATTGTGTTATAACTATAACCCTAACCCTAACCCTAATTTTAATTATAATCACTAATCATAATCTTTAACCCTAACCCTAACCATAACCCCAACCTTAATTATAATTATAATCCTAACCCTAACCCTAATTCTAACCCTAACCCTACCCCTAATTTTAATTATAATCTTTAAACCTAACCCTAATTATGATTATAACCCCAACCCTAACCATAATTCTAACCCTAAACCTCATCCTAACCCTAACCATAATTCTAACCATAATACTAACCCTAACCCTAACAATAATACTTTTACCTAACCCTAAAACCTAATCCTAACCATAACCCTAACCCAAACTACAATCGTAACCCTAACCATAACCCAAAACCTATCCCTAATCCTAAGAGTAAATCCTATCCATAATCATAATCCTAACCCTAAACCCTAACCCAAACCATAATCCTAACCCTATCCTTGATCTTAAACCCTAACCCTTACCATAATCCTCACCCTAACCCTAATTTAAAACCTAACTCTAACCATGATGTTACTAATGAACCTAACCCTAGCCATAATCCTAACTATGACCCTTACCTTAAGCCTAACCATAATCCTAAACCTAACCTTAACACCAACCATGATGTAAACAATAAGCCTAACCATAACCCTAATCATCATCCTAACTCTAACTTAACCATGATCCTAAATCCTAACCCTAACAATAATCCTGCCCTAAACTTAACCTGAACCCAAATTTAACTTTAATCCTAATCTATTCCTAACCTTGATCTAGCCCAAACCCTATTCCTAATTAAACTTTAATACTAATTTAATCCTAGCCTTAATATAATTGAACCATAACCCTAATTCTAACCCTAGCTTTGATGTAAACCCTAAAAATAATCGTAACCCTAACACTAAACCCTAATCATAAACTTAAGTTCCTGAACACTAAACCTTAGCCCTAACATAATCTAAACCATAATCATAAACCCTAACCCTAACCATGATCCTAAACCAAAACTAAACCCTAACCATGATGCTAATCCTTACCATGATATACACCCTAACCATTATCATAATCCTAACCCTAATCATAACACAAACCATGATATAAACCTTAACCTTGACCATAATACTAACCTTAACCCTAATCCAAAACATAAATATAAACTAAATCCTAATCCTTACCATACCCCCAGTTATATTTCTAACCCTACTCCTAATGTAATTATGCTTACCCTACCCCTATCTTTGATCTAAACCCTAAACATAATTGTAACCTTGACACTAAACCCTAACCCTAACAATAAATTTAACCTTAATATTAAACTATAAACATAACCCTAACCCTAACCATAATCCTAGCTATAATCCTAAACCCTAAAGCTAACCATAATCCTAAACCAAAACCAAACCCTAATGTTGATGCTAACCCTAACCATTATCATAACCCTAATGGTAAACCCTAACCCTAATCATAAACCTAGCCCGAAACTTGATGTACACCTTAACCCTCACTATAACACTAACCTTAACCCTAATGCTTACCATAACCATAATACTCGCGATTAAATAAAGTTTAATATATCTTAGATTTTGGTATTTGCTTTGATCTTGCAGCACATATATATATATATTATAAAAAATAGTCTAAATAGATATATAAAAAATCATATATCTCTATGTAATAATATAATAATATATTATAATATTATAATATATTATTATATTATTATATATTTTATTTTAATAAAAATATACTATATATTTTATTTTAATAAAAATATACTATATATTTATATATTGATTTATTTTATGCTTCCTATGTTGCACCGCGTAGCTGCTACTAGCATATATACCTTAAATTTAAATATAATCTATATAAAGTACAATGAGAGATCATTCTCGAGGCGCCTATTTGACTTTAGGATATAAAATTGATTAAAAATGGGCGCCTCAAGAAGGATAATAATGTTTTCATTAATGATAATATTTTGTTCGTGTATTTGGTATAATATGATATGAGAATTGAATTAAATATAGAAGCTTTTGATTTATTTAATAAAATTGAATTTCTTACTTTCAATAAGAGTACAAAGAAAAATAGTTAAATTACTTAAAATAAAAATTAAAAATAAATTACAGAAGTTTTCTAAAAAAAGAAAACTTGTATTGATAAAAATGCAAATAATTTGTAGAAAAAAAAGAGAGTCCCAACATTTACAATGATGATAGAACTTATTTAGCAATTACTGTTACAATGCAATTTTAAATGGGTTATTCAAGTTATCTCACAACATTAATATTGACCACTTCATAGTAGCTATTTAATTATGAAAAAAAAAATGACCATCTCATAAGTTAACAATATTAATTATATTAATCATCATTATCAATCATTCAGGACAACAGAAAACCGACGGAAGAGATATGTTGCATAAACATACAAAAGCATGTCTTTGTTTTATAATGCATGCCTTATTCCATTAATAACATCTTTATTACATCAAATGACATTCCAGATTGTCTGGCATGTAAAAAGAAACCTTATTCCTATATCAACCAATTCAATCCAGTTTTTAACATCGCTTGTGCACAACACCACCGCAAAGGCCCGGATTTCCTTTAAAACTTCAGCCCATAACATAATATGCAACAACAGCAAGTCAATTCCAAGTCATATAGATATCAATATGTAGCTTATATCATACTTTAACAGAACCAAGCAAACAAAATATACCATAAATAAATAAATTACCTGTCAGATCCAAATCTTGAAAGCGATCCTCCTGCTGGAACAGGGCCACTCAGTTGATTGTTTGAAAGATTTCTGAAAAAATCAAGCCATTGATGATGGTCTTTTCTTACCAAATGCACTTGACCAAAGAATTAACATACATTAAAAAAGCTGCCAACTGGATGAAATAACATCCAACGCCATTTATATAACACAGATGAATATTTGCATTTAAATTCTTAATAAGGTCAAAACACAGAAACAACAATGAGACAACAAAAATAGTAAAATACTCCTTAAACCCAGATGTCAATTTGACATTTATGATAGATCAATGTTGCCATTAACAAATATGAAAACTTTCTAAAATATAGTTAAGATTCAACAATGAAAGGCCGGGACAATGGTGACTTACAGGAACCGGAGGTTGGGAAGTTCGACAAGTGAGGTGGGTATTTTTCCACTAAACTTGTTGTCCGAAAGATTAAGGGCAATCAGATTTTTCAATTTCCCCAAACTTGGTGGCAAGCTTCCGCTCAATGAGTTGTGGAATAAATGTCTGAAATAATAATATAGCTTAAACTAAAGCTTGAAAGAAAATCCAGCTTAAACTAAAACATATTCAGTTTTAAACTGTGTATGTTAATAAACTTACAGGTATTGTAAGCTGGGAAGATCACCGATCCGTGGTGAGAATGAACCAGAAAGGCCACTATATGCTAAATCCCTGTAAAATACTTAAAGCTTGTCAATTTTATGTGTGTTTGCTGTGTAACTATTTGATGGAAATTAACTTATATATCATATAAGAAAGATTTGATTAGACTTACACCCGTGTCACATGGTTGCTGTTGTCACAGGTGATATGAATCCATGTACAAGGATCGACCAGGTTCTGATCCCAGCTCTCCAAAATATTTTGTGGGTTATGCAGCATTTTCTTCACATCTATCAGTGCATCTCCTTCTGCATTGGCATTGCATTGAATGGAAAGGAGATTGCATACAACAAATCCTCCCACCACAAAGTACATAACGATCATCTTGGATATTGATGTTGTAGCCATGGCAAAATATCTGTGTTCTTCTCTTGTTCCTTGCTTCTAATTCACAGCAGATATGCTTTTCTTTGTATTGCCCGTGTGACCATGTGAATTTATAGAAGATAATTTGAGTTCCTGAAAGATGGTAAGACAACTTCTAGGATTTGCACATTCCTAATGTCACAAAAAACGGTTTTTTTTAAACCGACTATTCAACATAAACATGTAATAAATGTGATATTATATTTTATTAGAAAATATTAATGTTGAATGAAATAACACTCTGGAGTATCTTTCCTGAGTTGAATATGATATTTGTGGTCTTCTAGAAACAAAATTTTTATTTGGCTACTTTTCATTTTAGGGTGTGTCATTCACTTATTTAATGATTATGGCTATTTATTAAAAAAATAAAATTTGTCAAGCTGATAAATAAATAATATTAAATAGTATTATTTGTTATTTTTTGAGTTTAAGATTTATTTTTTTAGATGAATTAATTTAATGTGAGTAATTTTATTTAATTAAAAGAAAAAAAATTCAACCAATTTTCTTTTCGATAATGATGATAAATAAATAATATTATTTGTAGTTATCTTTTTAAGATTAAGATCTATTTTTTAAATGAGTTAATTTAATGTAGGCAATTTTATTTAATAGATCATAAATATAATAACTGATATTGATATTTTAGCTACATTCATTCAATAAACATTGACATGGATAATAGTTGTTTGAGTCAAGAGGTTTTTACAATGGCAACAAAAGTATTGGTTGACATTTCAATATTTGAGTAAATTTGGCATGCATATAAATGATCAAACAATTGAGGTGGCATTTATGTTTTCACGATCTGGTTGCAGGTTGTAGATGATGGATCTTCTAATGGATGACAACTTTTAAGTAGGTAAGTAGATAGGTGAAGAAAATGTGAGATTGTATTAGAAGTTGTATCCAAATCATGAAAACCTAACTCAAACTAATTCAAACTAAAAGTTTTAATAGGTTTTTTTCTAGCCAAATATAAGAATATAAAAAATTGTAAAGTATTAAATTGGCAAGTATTAAAGTGCAACTACAAAGAATTGACATGGAAAGCATTTCTAATCCAAAGATGTGCATTTTTTATTAATTAAATCAAATAGTTGTAAAGTAAAATAAAATAACTCTTAACCTTCAAACTAAATCAATTTTATAATGACTAATATTAAAGTATGGTTACATTAAAGTAATTAATAAATGTTCAATTACAATTAGGGTTCAATCAAGGTTATAATTCAACTAGAGTTAGAAAATCATTCAATTATGGTTACAATTAGTATTAAGGTTATGTTTATAAATATAATTTTATAAACAAATTGGGTTAAGATTAGGGTTAGGGTTAGGGTTAGGGTTCTATACAAATATTTTTTTAAAGGTATCAAAATAATGAGATTGGGAAAATATAATTTCTATATAACAATTAACAGAGTTATAGTTAGAGACTAACTATCTTATATATTCTTAATAAATCAAATTAAAGTGCAAGAAGATAGATATATATATATATATATATATATATATAGAGAGAGAGAGAGAGAGAGAGAGAGAGAGAGAGAGAGAGAGAGAGAGAGAGAGAGAGTGTGTGTTAAATGTCCATGTCATTATACTCCATCCCTTTGTGTCATCATAAATATGCTTCATAACTACCATATATATTTTAAATAAAATCATGTAAAAGATGTTGATAAATATGTTCATGAAACTCATTTTTATTAGATTTATAAATAAACTGGAATATGTATTTTACATAGTTTTAAAAAAAGTATATATTGTTGTATGTAATTTTAAAAATAAATAAATTATTAAAAATGAAATTGACCATGAAATATAGAATGCATTTTAGTTTTTCTTTATTTCTATTTTTATAGTTGTTGGAAAAAAAAATTCATATATTTAAAAAATAAAACATTTATTGTATAATCTAGATTTAAAATTAAATTACTAATTTATAAATAAATGACACAATGTTAGCTTATTTTATTTTTGAATAAATTTATGTTGAAATTAAAAAACCTTTTCACCTATTTATCTTCTTCTTATAGATCTCTGCATTATAATTTTTATTTTATTTTTAATTTCAAATTTATTTTTAAAGGAATAAAGAACATATAAATAAAAATTGGGGTTTTCAATGTCAGAAGCAGGAGTAGGAGATGGAGCGGGAGTCGGAGTTGGAGTTGGCACGGGAACTAGTTCAAGTTTGAATTTGCTTTCTGTAGGATCTGGGAGCCCAAGAGATCCCCCCTCTGACCCTTTGGATGGGGCCTCGAATGATACTTGGGATGAAGGTACCAATACTGCCAATGGTTTTTCTGTCACCTCCAACAAAACTAGGGAGGTTGAGGGCCCCAATAATAAGATTCCCTTTGTGGAATGCATCAAGAAATGGGCCTCTCTTTTTTCATCAAAGCTTAAAGGCAAGGACATTTTACCAGTACTGCATAAGGTAGATTGGGACTCTGGTGCTTTCTTGATCTCCATTCCGGATAGTATTGTTGATTAGAATATGGCTCATATGCATCTGGTCTTGGTTGGAAAATTTATCGGCCCACGCCCAAATATTGATGTTGTTCATTCCTGGGTGGCGAGAAAATGGAAAGGTAAAGGTCAAACTGTTGTTGTGGCTATGGCCAGTGGCTTCTTCTCCTTTTCATTCTCTTGTGAAGAAGATTTTTGATCTATTCTAGGTCCTTGGATGCTAGGAAAAGATTCACTAGCCCTTACAAAATGGGAACCAGGGTTTAATCCCAAAGACTGGGAATGTAATGAAGCCCCTATTTGGGTCAGACTATTAGGTTTACCCATGGAATTCTAGGGAGAAGAAATTTTTTTAGGTATTACTACCTACTTTGGGGATCTGATCTCAGTCAACCCAATGACTGCAGCAAAAAGACAACTGGTCTATGCTAGAATTTGTGTTAATGTCAAACAATCCTCAAACCTACCTTCTAAGGTAGATCTTTTCTCCAAGCTTGGCAAATGGGTGCAAAAAGTAGAGTACGACTCCATCCCCTTTGCGTGTTTCCACTGCAAAAAAGTTGGTCACTGAGCTAGACAGTGCTCATCTAAGCCAAAGAAGGAATTGAGAAAAAGAAATGAGCCACTCTTATTATAGATGGATGCCCTGGCTACAAAGCCTTCCTCTACTATTTTGGGCTCTATTCTAGTTGACTCTTGTCCTGAGCCAATTAGGTCAGACCATGTGGAGATTGTAGGGGTTCCATTTGCTGTGAATGCCCCCTACTCTAATGGGGTTTCCCCAACCTCTTCTGGATCTGCCCAGGATATTCCCATTCAGTTGATTGTCTATATGGATAACTCTTTTGAGTTGAATCCCCAAACCTTTCCCTTGTAAGATCCTCCTCCTGAAGACCCCGCTCCTTTTATTGAGGTCAAGCCCAAAAATAGAAGAAGGAACTCCCCTATTGGCCAAATCACCCTGTCTCTTGGGGGGTCTTAACCAGAAACAAATAAAGAGTGGAATGTGGGTCGGATTCAAGGGGGGTGGGGAGACCTTCTAATGCAGTTAGCAGAGATAAATAGAGTCGAGTTGCCATTGCTGATGGAGCCTAGAGAACATTACCAGAAATGGGGATGGGATCCCCCCCTCATGCTAAATGAAGGTCATCTAATGGAATATAAGGGGATTAAACCACCCCCATAAGCATGACTTCCTATCTAATTTGGTTAGAGATCACAAGCTTGATATTTGTCTTGTCCAGGAAACAAAAAAGCCTTGTAGTAAACTGCAAAAAATCAAACTAGTGATTTTTGGAGATTGTGGTGTTCACTATGTGGATGTTGATGGTGCTTCAAGAGATATTTCCACCCTTTAGAATCCAAGACTGCTATGTGGTAAGGTGGTCCTCTCTTCTCCCAATCACATTGCTACTAGATTCTTTAATCTTAAAGATGGGTCCTTTCAGATCATTTCCAACAACTATGCTCCGAATGGGAGATCAGCTAGGAAATCTCTATGGTCTTCCATTTGCCTTGCCAGATCTCTCTTCCCTAATGAGAAATGGATCCTTCTGGGGGAATTCAATACCCCTATCTCTAATCTGGAAAAATCTGGCGGTATACCTATTTCTATTGATAGTAGACAAGACTTGGCTGACATGATCAACTCTTTGAGCCTTTTAGATCTTGAACTTATTGGGGCTAAATTCACCTAGTCCAATAGACATAATGGGGAGGATCTTATTCAGGTCAAGCTTGATAGGGGTCTTATTTCTCCAGATTGGCTTTGATTGGCCTCCTATAGACTCAATGCCTTAGCTCGTGTTGGATCAGATCACTTCCCCATCTACCTCTCGGTCTCTCCATTGTCTGGCAGAAAGGCATACCCCTTCAGATTTGAGAAAATGTGGCTTATGGCCTCAAAAATCCAAGGTAAAATTTTGGAGTGGTGGAATATTGATATCTAGGGAAAAACTATGTTTCGTATAGCTAAGAAGCTCTCCAATGTTAAGTATAATATCCAATGTTGGAATAAATCCACTTTTGGCAACATCTTCAAAGCTAAAGAGAAGCTCAAGCTAGAACTTGTGGAGGTTCAAGAGCATATCCAAGCTTATGAGTTTGATACTGATGTCTCGAATAAAGAAATTGATATTTTGACCAAATTACATGATATTATCTCCAAAGAAGAAGAATTTTGGAAGTAGAGATCTAGAGTCTTATGGCTAAAAAGTGGTGACAAAAACACTAAGTTCTTCCATATGACAACTCTTAAGCACAAGGCTACCAACAGAATAAACAAATTTCAGATTGGGCAGAGATGGGTTGATAAGCATGATGAGATTTGTTAGGAAGCCATCAATTTTTTCTCCAAGCTCCTTTCTGTGGACAATCCTCTTGATTCTTCAGCTCAGATTCAAATCTTGTAGGAAATTCCCTCCATCATCTCTAGGGACATGAACTTGGAGCTTACCAGAATCCCCTCCCCTGGAGAAGTTTGCAATGTTGTTTTCTCTTTTGAAGGTAACAATGTCCCTGGACCTGATGGTTTACCTCTTTTTTTCTTTCAAAACTTTTGGCAAATTATCTGCTCTGATGTGGTCGCTGCTGCTCAAGAATTTTTTGGATCCCACTCTCTCTTGAAGGATCTGAATGCCATCTTCTTGGTCCTCATCCCTAAGAAATCTGACACCTGCTCTTTTTCAGGATTTTAGACCTATTAGCCTTCGCAACTCTATTTATAAAATCTTCACCAAGATTCTTGTGTTCAGGCTTAAGCTTTTCATCCCATCTTTAATCTCTAAACATAAAAATGGGTTTGTGCCTAGGAGGCGAATCCTAGATTCTACTATTGTGGTTCATGAGAACATCCACTCTCTTTCAATTAATAAAAAACTGAGTTTTCTCCTAAAACTTGATCCGCTTAAAGCTTTTGATAGAGTTAATTGGTGCTTCCTCCTCATAATCCTCAGGGCCTTTGGATTCAGAGAAAACTTCTTCCAGATTATTGAGTAATGTGTTTCCACCCCAAAATTCTCTATGTTGATTAATGGATCTACCTTCTATTTTTTCTCTGGGTCTAAGGGCATACATCAAGGGGATCCTCTATCTCCTTTCCTTTTCATTCTGATGAGTGAAGTACTTAGCAGAATAATTTAGAGGGAGATCATAAATGACAATATTATGGGCCTTCGGCCCTCCTCTCAAGCCCCCACTTGCTCCCACCAACAATTTGTTGATGACACTCTCTTCATGGGGGAAGGTTCGATCAAAGAAGCCAATAATTTAAAAACAACTCTGCATATATATGAACATGTCTCAAGACAAAAATTAACCTAGCTAAAAGCTCCATATTCTTCTTTAACACCCCTGAACACATGAAAGTTAAGATTGCCTTGATTATTGGCTGAAATTGGAACTTTTCCTAATTCCTATCTGGGCCTTCCCCTCTGCCAAGGCCCAACTCTTGACTCTTTTTGGGTGAATCATATAGACAAATTCTAGAACAAATTGGCTGGATGGAAAGGTGCCTTGCTAAGCCAAGCTGGTAAGTTCCAATTACTTAAAGCCTCGCTTCAGAGCCTCTCGGTTTATGCTATGATTCTATTCAAAATCCCAATCAAAATCATAGATAAATTAGAAAGAATTTAGGAAAAAAAATTATGGACTGGAACCGAATCCAAAAATAGATTACACCTTGTGGCTTGGAATCAAGTTTGCTTTCCCAAACTCATGGCAGGTCTGGATATCCACAATTTGAGAGACTTCAATAAAACCCTGATGTCCAAGTAGCTATGGAGATGTCTTAAGGAGAATAATGAGTGGACTGATATATTCAAACTTAAGTACCATATTCCTAATTTCTAAAACACTCTAGAAACTTATCATCTTCACAATGCGGTTTCTGATTTCTGGAGCAATTTCTTTGGCTCCTTCAAAGTTATCTTGCATGGTTGCAGATGGATGTTAGGTAATGGTACCAAAATTTGGTTTTCAGATGAGTAGTGGACTGGTGATGGCCCCCTATTAGACTCTGTTTGGGATCCCCCCTACAAAGAATTATGCGTCAGAAAAATTGGCGCCTGGGTGGCTGATTACACTAGAAATGGAGAATGGTTGGACCTCTCTTCTGAGACCTATGAAACTTTGGTTGAATTGCATCCACATCCCCCACTCTCAAGGGGAGGATGAAGTGTTCTGGAACTTCTCCTCTTCTAGGAAGTTGAGAGTTGCTGATGCCTATAAGTTCATCTCAAGATCCTTCTCCCCCCCCCCCCTATTGGGCGGATATCTGGAACAAACTCCTAATTCCTAAAACTAACAATTTTTTTTGGTTGTTTATGCAGGGCAAGATCTCTACCATTGATAATCTTTGCAGAAGAGGTATTCCTCTCTCTAATAGATGTTTTCTCTATAAAGAGGTAGAGGAAAATGTTGGCCATTTGTTGTTTCATTGTGCCTATGCCAAAGATATCTGGAATCACTTTCTTAACATTTTGACTTTTACCTAGTGAATGTGGTTTGAATGGAAATGCCCTTTTGATAATCAGGCCTTAGGTGTTTTCTGGAATTTATCTCTTCATCATATTGCCTAGGGGATCTGGAAAGAAAGAAACAATAGAGTCTTTAGGGACTTGGAAAATCCTCCTTTTGTTGTGGCTACTAGAATTCACAATGCTATCAAAGAAAACTTTCTCCAATCCTGCCCCAGCAGAAAGAATGACTCCCTCATTCCTACTCTCCAGGAGGATTGAGATACTATCAATCAGTGGAAAATTGATTCAAATATTGCCAACCGAGTGCACAAAACCAACCAGTGCAGACAAAATTTTATATGGCATCCTCCCACTATAGGCTGGATCAAAATCAATGTGGATGGGGTGGCTAAAGGAAATACAAGGCCGACTAGGTGCGGGGGAATTGGCTAGGAATCACTCTTATCTACTGGTTTTCGCAGTGGCACTCCCCTGGGCACCCAGACTAACCACTATGTGGAAGCCAATGCTTCCCACATTGAGCTACACATGGCTAAAAGAGAGGGGTTTACTAAAGTGTGGCTGGAGTCCGACTCGCTAAACACTATCAACTGCCTGAGTGGTCGCATGGATCCTAGCTGGATGATCGCCCGCCTGATCAAGGACTGCCAAAATATAATTAATGAATTGAT
Source organism: Cryptomeria japonica (assembly GCF_030272615.1). Classification (NCBI taxonomy): domain Eukaryota; kingdom Viridiplantae; phylum Streptophyta; class Pinopsida; order Cupressales; family Cupressaceae; genus Cryptomeria; species Cryptomeria japonica. The sequence continues at coordinate 649,383,134 of NC_081407.1, read as the reverse complement.
AGATTTCAAAATCTCGCACATATATCAGGAAGGCAATAAGGTGGCAGATCTATTGGCCAATCTAGCGGTGGGATATGTGGCAACTAGTTGGTGGAGTAGCAGGGATGCTTTCCTTGAAAATCTATGCGATCTAGCATGTAATGATTACTGCGTTAATCAATGATCCCTCATCATGACATGACTGAGTTGATAGGGAAATGACTCTTTTTGGTTTTCCCTAATCAAAAATCTAGAAACCTCCTCAACGACTGGATTTCCTATCTAATTGTGTGGTTTTTCTACTACTGTTTGGATATCCTTTGGGTGTGGCCCATTTTTTGCAACTGGTTGGTGATAGTGAACACCTTCTCCTATTATTTGGTGACTAGGAGCATAATGGGAGGGGATAAGAATAGACAAGATCCCTCAACTTGCGAGAAGTGGAAAAAGAATAAAGATGTTTGGCAAGAAGTCATTTATGGTGGTCTCGTCCCCTACTTGGACTGGCTTCATGGCCCCTCTCCTCTGATTACGGAGGCCTTTGGTAATGGATGGAATAAAGGGAGTGTTGGTATTATATGAACCAGTATAAGGACATAATGATATTGCATGTTGTCATTAATGTTAATATGTGATATGATGTGAACTGGCATATGTGATATGTGAGAAGAGAGAACCGACATATGTGTGGACCGATATATATGCCAAAGTGAAGCGGTATATTTATTCAAGGTGAACCAACATGTAGTTATGGGAACTGACACATGGAAGCATTGTATGACTACCGGTTGGTAGGTAGTTTCCACTTAAGGATTTTTGGTTGGAGTACCTCAAGCCTGTGTGACTCAATTGGTGATCTTTGTGTGATGAGTTAGTAGTATAACAGAGAACAAATCATGTTGCCATGTAAGCCCTGTGCGTGTGAAGGATCTTGCATGAAGAAGGCTATCCCTATCCACCTTGGGAATGTGCGAAGTTTGTCAAAAGGTGATAACGCATGATGGGTTATCAGCCGCCATGAAATATAATATAGTTTTAAATAAAGTTAAATTCAGTTTAAATGGCAAAAGTTACTTTTATTTTTTTTATTTTTTTATTTTTTTATGGCATTAGATTATTTAATTAATCATTGATTTATAATTCTAGTAATAGATAGTTAATTTATTTAATGATTGAATAATGTAGTTTTGTGATTTATTTGCATAGATATAATGTTAAAAGAAATAATTATCAATATTTTAATCAGTTTGATTAAACATTTATGAAATGAAATTTAATTTACTTTTGTTGTTTTGTCTTATATTTATATTCTTTTAACCAAAAGCCTCTTCAATAGTTTGGTTAAAATTCTTATTAATATTTCAAAATTTGTTTTTTTTTCTCACAGTTGTTATTTAAATGTAAACCAAGCTATGCCTGTGACGTTAATGTTATTGACTTTGGAGTAGTTTTGATGTTTGATTTTATCAAACCCTTAACCTTTTTATGTCATAGTAACTTAGACCAATAGGTGTTGGAATTTTGTGTCTTTTTGTGATATTTTTATCGAATGTTTTTTAGGGGTTGCTCTTTGATGGAAGCTTTTGTATTTTGTGATATGCGATTGAGATGTGATGTGATTTCAGACTTGGTTGGAACTCATTTTATGGTTTATGGTGCTTTTGATCCTTTCATGAGACATATGAGGTCATTTTATGATGAGTCATTTGATGATGGTTGATGTTGAGTGTGTTGTGTCATAAGGGGGAGTGACATCCAAGTGAGGGTCGGGGCCCAAAGTGGCTACTACGATAACCCATTGGAAGTTTCCTTAATAAGTGTAACCTAATTAATGTATTAGGGGGTTGGGTAGTTAATCATATTAAACAAGATAATTGGATGCCCCGCTCATGGCTTGAGTGCTCGTTTAGGCTCAAGATGAGGTGTGGAAGGCTTGGACTAGAAAAACCAACTACCTTGTCCTCATCAAAGGTTTGTTGGGTCCACATGAGTCTTGTATGGGGGCCAGGAGTCGGGAGAGGCTGTCAGGATAACCTAGGATGGGACTTGGGCCCTATGGAGACCTGCCAAGATAACCCCCATCAAGCTATGCGATAACACTCTCCCTTGTGAGCACTGGTGTTCTGCCTCTATGTTGCAGCCTTTGGAGTACTCCTGTTTAGAATTTTGTCTATTTGTATCTTCCTTGTAAGTTACCTGGTGGAAGTCTGTCAGGTTCATGTGTTGCATTCCCTTGTTTATTTTCTTGAGGGCCTTATGTCTATCTCCTAGCATGGGGGGTGGACCTTTTCGATCCATATGGTCAGGTGGTAGTTGCCTTCTTCGATTAGGGATTTTATTTCGGTCTTGCGTGACTTGGCTTTGTACTTGTTCCAGCTTATTCTCTTGGACTTGGCATGATTAGTGTTTCATATGGTGACTTTATGTATCTATCAATTATATTATGTGTATCAAATGTAACCTATGTATATATATGCCTTCATGGTAATGATGTAAATATGATGTAATTAAGATGTATTGATGACGTATTCTTATGTAAGTGGATGAGACTTAGGTGGTAGGATTTTATATCAGTTATTGAAAATATTTTTCTCAAGCTATTAAATATATTCATGTTCTTAATTCATTACTTGTATGTTAAAATTAACCAGAGTTATTGGTTTTCAATGAATATACTTTTGGAATGTATTTATGTTAAATGATATAAATGTATGAATTGGTAGTTTGCTTAAATGGAACTCTTGGAATACTTTAGTTGTTTAATTTTCTGAAGTACATGTAGACATATATGTTATTTCTTATTAGATTATTTCTCTTAATGATGAATGGTTATATTAGGTAACCACATTGAGAAACCTTAGGGGAAAAGTTAGTAGTTGTTTTCTGCTTGGGAAAGTTAACACAATCTTATCTTTTTTAATGTTTAAAAAAAAATATTTCACCCTTCTTTGGAAATATTGGATTATTCCTCTAGGATTTCTTGGTGGGGCGTTACACTAAGTTTATTTTATGAGATAGTTTGACTATTTTTAGAGACACCATTACATTAGTAGAATTTCTTGAGAATTATCTATTATTTTTTATTAAGATTAACGGGTTTTAAAGGGACCCATAACCCAAAGTCAAAGAGAGATAAAAAAATTAAATAGTCGCTATCTAGTCTTGAAACAACGACAAAACAAAAACAAAAATAGGGGCCACACCCACACAACAAAAATGCAAAAAACACTAACAAAAAAACCTAGAAACGACTAAACTAGAGATCATTATCTATTGTTGTAATGATTTATTAAGTCTATTTATTGTATTATGATATTTATTGTTGGTAATATATTTAAGCTTTGTATTTGGTGTGTGGGTTTCTTATCAAAAGCGTTTTCCCAAATAAATCTTTTTATGGTTTTTTTTTGTATAAATCTTAAATTTATGTGTGCATCTAATCTATAAATATTTACGGTTTTCTAAGAAAAAAATTCATTCATTCCGCTACTTGATTATTTTTGTAAGCATAATTTTACACTCAACTTCATTTTATTTACTATCAAAGTCTAGCCAACTTTGTTATCTTTCTTGCATAGAAAGTTTGTTTGTTTTGTTCTTATTTTACTAGGATTTTTGTAGAGAAAGATTATATAACCTTGTTGTAGTTGTGAGATGGAAAAAAAATCTACTAGCATTGAGATGGATAAATTTAATTGTGGTAATTTTGAGGTGTAGAAACTCAAAATCGAGGATATTCTTAAAGATAGAGATCTATACATTGTGGTGTCTTCCAAAAAACCTATTGTTACACCACATTTTGATTGAGATGTAATGCATCAGAAATTAAAGGATTTAGTAAGGCTTTATATGGTAGATTTAGGTGTTTTTGAATGTCCATGAAGAGAAGAGTGCAATTGAACTTTAGAAAAAAATTGAGATATTTATGTGAAAAAAAAAATTGCTAAATAAGTTTTTCATGGGAAGAAATTTGTATTCTTTGAAGATGGAGGAAGTAGGATCTTTCACAAATCACTTGAATGCATTCAACATGATTGTTTCCTAACTATGTGTTATTTGTGTTGAGATAATGAAAAATAAAAGAACATTCATTTATTATGTTCTTTGATAGAATTAGGGGACCACTTGGTTATGGCTATTGGAAGTATTGTATCCTTTTTAGATATATATTATGGTTGATTTTCTATTATTTGAAGAAATATGAAGGAAATATTCTAAGATGGCTAAGGAGGTACTAATTTCTCATGGTAGATCAATGGAGAAAGGTAAGAAGAAGGAAAAAAAATTAGAATTCTCAGTCTCCATAGATATCTAAGTCTCCTAGATAGGGTGAAATTTTTGAACTATAACAAATCTAATCACATTCAAAAAAAGTACAAGGAGGAGAAGAAAGGAAATGTAAAAATGATTTCTCTTATTATAACTCTAAAAAATCCTTTCTAGTTGACGCAAATACTTTTTTTCTAACCTTGGTAACACATGTATAAGGAGATGTGTGGATGATAGACTCGGATGCCTCTTTCCATGTGACTTCTCACAAAGGTTGGTTCTTGAAATATGAAGAGTATGATGGTGGGAAGGTGTAATTAGGTGATGATTGTAATATAATGCTTGTTGGTGTGGAATATTTCAAATAAGATTCCTTGATGCTGGAGTGAAGATAATTGATGGTGTCCTACATATATCCCTAGTTTGGCATGAAAACCAATTTTAGTAAGTTGAATGATGTGGGCATCCAAGTTGTTTTAACGATTGCAGGAAGCAATATGACAAGAGGAATTATGGTGTTGGCTAAAGGTGTTCAAATGGAAACTCTATCAAAGCTAGATACATGTAATATTTAGTGTAATATATCTTTTGATGTACAAAAGAAGAGACCTTTAGATTCTTCATCCAAACCATCAGATCACGAAAAGAGAAACCTATTATTTATACATCTAATGGTCATTCTTTCTAGGTACCTAAGCATGATAATACTTTATAGATGAAACTTATAGTGGATAAAATAATTTTATGACATTAGAGGCTCAACCATATTGGTGTGAAGGGTCTTAGAGACCTAAAAAATAAGAACCTTGTTGATGATATTGATGACTATGATATTCAACTGATTTTTGCAAACATTGTGTATATGGGAAACATTGCTATGTTTTTGGGTATGTGCAAGATCATGGAGAGCCAAAAAATGGTGATTTGAAAAAAAGCAGTTTTCATTTGCCCAAAAATGCCAAAATATACTTTGACATTTTACTTGGGTTGGGTGATAGTACATGCACAATAGAAAAAATTATTGAAGACTTGGAATAGATATTAGTTGGTAACTAATATCCTTTGGTACCAAATATTTGATCAGAGTGAATTATATTTGTTACATAGATGATTCAAAAAATATATTATATATTATTTATTAATACATTTTAATATGTAATATATATATATATATATATATTAATTATACATAAGATATTAATATATATTATATATTTTAATACATGGTAGAGAATCAGCATATTTTTGAAAACTGCCTATACATCATCAAATGAATATGTGATTTGGAGTCATATCTCTTATCCAAATGGATACCCATTTTATTTGAGACCATAAAATAAAAGATTGAGCCATTATGGGTCATTTCATTCAGGATGATGAGAAAAACCTTGAAACCCAAGGTGAGTGAATGGATATCAAAAGCTAGTACCGAAATCCAGTTTGGGCAAGCAAATTCCACCTCTTGATCAAGTCTAAGGTACTTACTTGTTTTTCATTTCTTTTTTTGTCTTTTATTATTTTGTCTTTCATTTTTAGTTTATTATTGCTATATAGGTTTTTTATATGAATTATAGTTTGTAGATTAAATTTTTTTATTTTAAAAATTTTGAACATCAAATATGTAACTGACAATCATGACTGATAATATAAACCTTGCACCACAAAACCCTCCCTCAATATAGGATTTGATTAATGTAAATTTGATTGCATTGACGAACATTTGTGAGTTGTATTGTAGAAACCCTCATCTATCCTCAATGATGACCACATTAGAGTAAAAAATTTCTAATGTTTAAACCCTCACGAGCCAACAAAGTTATATTCTATTGTAGAAAAGGCCATGAGGAAACACTATGTTGATGGGTTGTCATATGATGAGGTCAAATATCTTGACATTAACAAAGCCCAATTAGTCACATTATTTATCAATCCTAGAACTGGACAAACTATTGGTCTCCATAAACCAAAATATTCTATCAAATGGATCTAGCATTAGGGTATAGTAAATAACTTATGAGATAGTTGGTGGATGGTTTTTCATAAACCACCTAGTACAACAATCTTGATGTCTCTCTATATTTCTTTTGTAAACTATATGCTAAGTTTGTCCTAGGTAGGCATGTCAACTACTTTAACATTAGAGATTTCTAGGGTGTGGGTAGAGGTATGACCCAAGATAGACTTGAGCCACTTTGAGTAGTATATGGCCTCTATGTTCTCCCTCCTTATATTTCTCCCACACCTCCAATACAACATTTAGATGTTGTTGCAAAGGTAGCCTCATGGAGAATACTGGCTATTCATTTTTTGATTCTCCATTTGATTTCTTAGACTTCATCACTCACTCAGCCACAAGACCTTAACACTCCTAGTGGATCTAGTGGTGTCTATATAGCCTCTTAAACTCCACATATTTGTGTGTCACATAATTAAACTATGTGCAAGAGCACATGCTCGGGTCCTCTTGGATGGGCTATTGATCCTTCCATTTACACATGTGATTATGAATTCCATCATATGGCTACTGTACTACATGAGATGGTAAAGAATGGAGGACATCTTGGAGAGTTGTCACATTCCAAAGATGAGGATCTTAGATCTTACAAAGACAATGTAGTGGTAAGACTTGTAATTTCATAATATATTTCATCAAACTAATATTTATAAGATATATCTATAAGTACTAATATCTATTTATTTGGTTCATTCAATAGTTGATGATGGAGGACGACATGAAAGGTCTATACATGACACCATTTCTCTTTCAATAGGTCTAACTAAACACATGTTGGCACCTATTTCATGTTCTACCTCCATTTGTCTCTAAAATATTTGAGCAATAAATTTTTGTTCTATATACTATGGAGTATTTGATATCTCAAACATGTAAACACATCTCATATATTTGTAGTATAGATGTACACTCTCTTCATGGAATACTTTCTCCTGATGAAAAAAGAAATATTGGGAAACTATAGACAAATGGTTGGAAGCATAAGGTATACAAGGTATTGTTGACTATACAATAGGATACTATCAATAGAATAGTACATGTGGGGATCTTATGACAAGGTTTTGATAGTAGATTAGGTAACAAAACAAAGGCATAAAGGAAGCAATTGATAAAAAAGTAGTTGTGAAAGATTCATAAGGGGAAGAAGGGAAAAATATTGTTATCAGAGGAGATAGTAGTGTATGCTCCTTATAAAAAAAAGGAATAGTTAAAAAGGAACAAAAAAGAAAGGAGCACGGTAAGACATTAAAGGCACATGAAAATGAATTTTCTTAGTCACACACATGAAATAATAATGTTATGTACATGCATGATGACAACCAACGTATCAATAGTGTATAGTGAAGGTATTAATGAACAAATAAAAGGGTTAGACAAAGTTAGTTTTTATATGTAAAGCCAAAGAATATTTGATAAACATTAAAGCATTCAAAGACTTATCCTATACTTTAAGGAACCTTTACTTTAGTTTGAATTCCCTAGCAATTTGATTTATTATCATTCAAATTATTCAAGAGGCAATTAGGGGGGATTAAGAGAATAATTTGAATAGTTAGTTTTAACAATTTTAAACATCTACGAGTGGTGGGGGATAGGGGGGCTTTGAATAGTTTCCTTCTCAATTGGAGAGGATTAAGGGAATAGTTTGAAAAACTAGGTAGTCAATGTTACATATAGTAGCAATTGCAAGCATATAGATATCAATTTGGAAGGAATTTTGAGTGGTTGAAGATATATAGGGAGAAAATTAACTACTTGAATCCTAATATCAATGGCACATAAAAAGATTTTTAGTAGTCAAAGTGAAGATGGGATATTTCCTATGCCTAAAGAAAGGTATCTAGTTCAAACAAAAGTCAATTAATGATCATGTTTTCTCATATTCTTACTCACATTTGAAGAAAAGGAAAATAAAGTATGCATAGGGGTAGTTACTACTCAGTTCTTTTAAATTTTTCCTAGCATTGTAACTACTACTGTAACAAAAAAAATCAATCATAGGATTGATAATAAGCAATGCAATTTTCTAAGAATTTTTAAAGCATTTTTTGAATTATGCTAATGTAAAGACAAATTTTAGCAAATAATTATTACATTTTGTGCTTGAAAGTTCAAAAGAGAATAAAAAATTTATCAAAAGGGATTTAAAAATGTTTTGATTAAAAAGCAATCATTGTCTTATATGACATCTACACATAGTGAATTTGCAAGAAGAATACATTTAAATTTCAAGTAGTTTCAAGGTGAAGGTGCACCAAATTAATTTTTGAAAAACTGAAGATAGAATATGTTGAATGGAGCTACAATTTTGTGGAATTAAAGATCGCATTGCTAATATATTTATAAAATAAGTAGAAACTTGCTTTATCTCAATGAAGTTGCTTTGTGAAATATATTTCTATTTATCCTCTATGGATAAACATTATGGGGGTGTGTTGGAGATAATGTTTTATCTTGAAGGTGTTGTAGATAATGTTTGTAATATTTATCTTGAAAGTAATGATATTTATCCAAACAATTGATAATATAAATTCTGGAAAATGCTGGAAACTTATATTTAGAATATTTTAGATAAGAAATTTCAACATGGAAACTTCTAGTAGTTTCCACAAATAATAAAATTGTATATATTGATATTTCATTGTTGTACATGCTTGAATTTATATACTTTTATGGATAAAAAGAAAATAGATTTGGAAACTACTAGAAGTTTCCCATTTGCAGGAAAGTTCTTATCTAAAATATTCTAAATATAATAGTTTCCAGCAGTTTCGAAAATTTATATTATCACTTATTTGGATAAATATCATCACTTTTGAGATAAACATTATCTCCAACACCGAATGTTGCAGTTTGTAGGAAGGGAAATAGCTAAAGGTTGATGCAAAGCCTTCAAATGGACTGTGGCTAAACTGGTTCAGTATGATTTTCGAATAACTTTCATGTTAGTCGACAATATTATCGAATCACTCAATTTTCATTCAGAGCAGCGAAAGCTTTTCTTTGAAATTTTGCTTCAGAGACAAATTGCTCCGCCTGCAATCGCTCTTATTTCTTATTTATGAAATGGGGTATTATGTTAAAAGAAAAGAGAAATTAAACAATAAATAAATAGAACATCATTAATAAAATCACAAAAATAGCTTGAAAAATAGACTGTACCAGCCATTACAATGATATGTCTTATTTCTTATTTATGAAATGGGGTATTCGAGCTATGTCACTACACTAATAATGACCAACTCATAACTTAACAAAATTAACCATCAATATTAGTCATTCAGGATGCCTTAAACATACAAAAGAAATGGAAGAGATATATTGCATAGACATACAAATGCATGCCTTATTCCATGATTATTAATAACATCCTTATTACATCAACTGGCATTTCAGATTGTCTGCAATGTAAGCGAAAACCTTATTTCTATATCAACCATTACTTTGGCTGCAATACCCTCCAATTCATTCCAGGTTTTAACATTGCTTGTGCACAACATCACCGCAAAGGCCTGGATTTCCTTTAAAACTTTTGCCCATAACATAACATGCAACAACACCAAGTCAAATCCAAGTCACAAGATAATAATTATATCATACCTTAAATAACCAACCAAATGAAATATTAAATAAATGAATAAGATACCTATCATATCCAAAACTTGAGAATGATCCTCCTGTTGGCACAGGGCCACTGAGTTGGTTGTTTGAGACATTTCTGACAAATCCAAGCCATTAGAAAATAGTTAGTGATGGTCTTTTTGCACAAAATGCACTTGACCAAGTAATTAATATACATTAAAAAAACTCCCAACTCACTGAAATAACATCCAACTCCATTTATATAACATAGAAGAATATTCAGATCTACATTCTGTCTAAGCTCAAAACACACAGTAAGAAGAATGAGACCACCAGCAAACATCAAAACTATCTAATAGATTTATTGTTGCCATTAACAAAGATCAAAACTATCTAAAATAGATTTAAGATTCAACAATGAAAGCTCAGAAGAATGGTGACTTACAGGAGGCGAAGGTTGGAGAGTTGGTCAAGTGAGGTGGGTATTTTTCCGCTGAATTTGTTGTCAGAAAGATCAAGGAAATTTAGATTTTTTAAGTTCCCCAAACTTGGTGGCAAGCTTCCGCTCAATGAGTTGCGCGAAAAATCTCTGCAATAATAATAAATAGATTTTTAAAGAAAATATAGCTTAAAATAAAACATATTCATTGTTAAAATGTGTATAATAGCAAACTTACAGGATTTGTAAGTTGGGAAGATCACCGATCCGTGGTGAGAGAGTACCAGAAAGGCCACCATTTCCCAAATCCCTGTAAAAGGCATAGAGCAGAAAAAGTTATGTCTATGTTGTGTAAACTTTTTAATGACATAAAAAAGATATGATTATACTTACACCCTGATTACATGGTCGTCGTTATTACAGGTAACATGAAACCATGTACAGGGATTGACCAGGGATGGATCCCAGCTTCCCAAAACATTTTGCGGGTCATCCAGCATCTTCTTCAAATCTATCAGTGCATCTGCTTCTGTATTGGCATTACATTGAATGGAAAGGAGGTTGCATACAACAAATCCTCCCACCACAAAGTACATAACCATCAACTTGGATATTGATGTTGCAGCCATGGCAAAATATTTTTGTTCTTCTCTTCTTCCTCGCTTCCAATTCACAGCAAATGTGCTTTTCTTTCCAATGCCCCTATGAATTTATAGAAGATCATTTGAGTTCGTAAAAGATGGTAACAAACTTCTAAGGCTTGCACGATCCCGGTGTCACAAAATATAGTTGCTCAAAACCCACTATCCAATATAGACATTTAATAAATGTGAAAATATATTTTATTAGAAAATATTAATGTTAGATGAAATAACAGTATGGAGTATCTTCCGTGAGTTTCATATTATATTTGTGTTTTTCTAGAAACAATTTAATTTTGGTGGTTGCTCTTCATTTAGGGTGGCTGATTTATGATCTTCCTCTTAGTTAGAGATTATGAGTATTTATTTCAAAATAAAATGTTTTAAATGTCATCTCATTTTTATTTTTGATAATATTGTTAAAAATAAATAAAATTTATTTGTAGTTAAATTTTTTAGTTTAGAAATAATTTTTAAATGAATTAATTTAATGTAAACATTTTTTAAAAATAAATTTGACAAAATGTAATAATTAGTATTGATATTTAAGATTTTTTTTTTTTTTAAATATATATTGTAGATTAAACTTAGTAAGATATATTGTAATATTAAACTACATCAAGGTAACTCTAACCTAAATAAAATAATAATTTTAATATTATAATACAAGATATAATTATATAATTTAAGATATAAAAGGCAAAATATAAAAGATGGCATTAAGAAAGCAAAAAGACAACAAGTCGAAGAATAATTATCGTGGTCTGCATTTTTTCGGTGACTCTGCGTTTGGTAGAGATCTGGCATCCGACGTGGCGACCCTCGCTCGACAGTCACTCCTCCCAATGTTCCAGGTGTGTGCGTTCCTTACTGCATTTATAGTTAACTCATAATGTTCGCTCCGCCATTATTACCTCCGGCAGATGCCGTGCCGCCCGCAGTAAAACCCATTAATGCATCTAACATTACCTTTGCGTTTAAACCTAACACTACTGAAACCGAAAAAAACAATGCTCAGTCAGTCACGAAAACCTTCTCCGAGGCAGTGGCGAATTCCTCTGTTGCTGCTGCCGCTAGGTTTAGTGGTTCTCCTCAACATGAAGAGACCGAACCAGGTAAGAGATCTATGGGTGGTTTGAGGCCTTTTTCCATCTCCCCTAACCCAGAAATGTTAGATGAAATAGAGAAAGAAAAGGGTAGGTTAAAGAACTTTGCAATTTTTTTCGTTGCTGTTGATGTTGAACGAAGCCCTGCAAGAAAATTTTTGGATGATTGGTTTTATAACTATTGGAATTTGAAATTAGGGTATAGCATCTCTTTCTGTTGTCAATTGCAGAAGGGTCTATTTGTCATCTTTTTTAAATCTACAGAAGCCCAGGAGGCTGTCCTCAAAAGGCAGTATTGGAATATAGGTAATACATCCTTTCGAGCCTTAGCTTGGTCTCCAGAGGCTATACATGAAGAGGTGTTGGCCTTGTCTGCACCAAGGTGGATCATTGTTAAAAATCTGCCCCCATATCTTTGGCGATTCATTATACAGTTGTTGGAGCCACTCGGCAAGGTCATTAGGTTTGATGATTCCTCTTGATTGGTTCCACACATGGACGCTAGAGTGCTAGTGTCGATTAAGCCGGGCATTGAAATCCCTCCGGCTCTTGATATAAACATTTCAGGGGATGTAATCTCTTGTCCTCTGGAGATTTTAGGGGGACTAAATGCTTGTTTTCTTTGTAAGAAGGAGGGACACCTTCGTCGCGACTGCCCCATCATCAAAAGGAAAAATGAGACTAACTCAAACCCTAAATCTGTTGATACTGGTAAATTGAACAACTCTGTTCCTACTAATAAAAACAATGAAATCTCTACAGTGTTGTCTGCCCAACCTCCAACTAACAATAAAAATCACGACAATACCATTGCAACCGAACCCCAGCTAGATGTTAACATGACAGATGGTTTTCAAGTTGTTAGAAGGAAATCGAATAAAAAAAGAAGAAGGAAAACTGACATCTCTGATGCCCTTAGTGATAAAATTAATAAATCCAATACTCCACCGGTGACCTCTACACCTACTGCTCCTCTTACCTCAATAGATACCTCCCCCATTGCGGCCAAAATTAAGGCTTTCAAAGAAATTGAGGAAGGGTACTATTTGGAAATTATACCAGCAAATAATGGTAACTTGATATCTAACCCTCCCAAGCACACAGATGATCAATTTTACTCTACTCCTACGGTTGGACGTGGCAGAGGAAATGACCAATCTAAAATTCCTGATGCGGAAGCTGAAGATTTAGATTGGCAAAAAGATTTCCCCAAGTCTAAGCGTCAGGGTAGACCTCCTGGGTCCAAAAACAAAAGCCCTGTTGGGCCCATGAGTGAAGAAGGATCTGCACAATACAATACCACCAATACAGGTGGATCTATGGACCTTACTTGCGTCCCTACTAACAACAGATTAGAATGAATTTTATCTCATGGAATGTAAGGGGCCTTGAGTCCCTGGACAGGAAATACATTGCTAAGCGTTTTTTGGACACTATTAGCAACAAAGACTTTATTATGTTGCAAGAAATTAAAGCTGTTGATTTTATTTTAGATCTTAATCTTGAATTCATCTGGAAAGATTCTATTAAATTATGTTATGCACACTCCAAAGGAAAGGGAGGCACTGCGCTTCTTATTAATCCTAAATGGTCCAGGCACATTGTTGATAAAGGTAGATCCCCATGCAATAGTGCTGTATGGGCATCTATCTGTATCAATAATGTTACATTTGGAGTATGCTCCATTTACGCACCCAATGACCCTCAGGAGAGAGCTGAACTTTGGTTATGGATATCATCCCTTCCTGACATCCCATGGATATTGGGAGGAGACTTTAACATGGTTGAGTCTCAAAAAGACAAATCTGGAGGCAGACCATTTAACTGGAAACCTGCTGAAGTTATGCCCTGGAATAATATGATCCAAGGAAAAAAACTGTTTGACCCTCTGAAAAACATTGACAATACCAATTCTAATCTGAAGTATACCTGGTGTAACTTTCAACAGGCCTCCTCCCGTATCTATGCCAGACTTGACAGATTCTATGCTCACTCAAACAGTTTCTCCTTCATACCTGACAAAAATGGCAATGCTGTTTCTGTCCACCCTACGACCCTATCAGACCACCATCCTATTTTTGCTTGTATCAAACTATCTTGTGTTCCTCAAGCACCTCTGGTTGGCAAATCTAGATATATTCTTAATACCTCTTTGCTAAAAGATGAAGACATATTGATAGCCATTCAACTTATAAGCTCCTTTAATAAGAATAGTTATCCTTCCCTTTCCTACTGTGATAGATGGCAAGAGAATCTTCTTGCTTGGAAAGCCTTACTTCAAATGATTGGCCAAAAGAAGGCCAAGGATTATAGATATATTGAGAAATCCCTCTCGGATAAGCTTTGCTCTGCTGAAGTTAGTATGCAGAGCAACCCGACTAATCAAAATCTATTACCTATGGTATCTAGAGCTAGGGACAACCTTAGATTACATCAGCAAAAACTTGTTAATGGTGTCAAGATCAGATGCAGGGCTCACTGGCATCAATTCAGTGATAAAGGTACAAAATTCTTTTTTAACTTTCTTAAGCAAAAACATACGAATGAAACTATCTCAAGCATCTCTGTGGAGAATATTGAGCTAGTGGACCCTGAGGAGATAAAGGCTGCCTTCTCCAAATACTACTGTAATCTGTTTACTTCTGAGGACACTATGGAATCCGCTGAGCTCAGAAAACAAATTAGAACCATTATACCTAATAAGATAACCCAGTCCGATTTTGATTCTTTGGGACAAAGCATAACTAAACAAGAGATTGTTAATGCTATCAATACTCTTAAAGAGGAAAAAACTCCTGGGCCTGATGGAATCCCAGCTGAGTTTTATCAAGCTAACATTGATTGGATAAGCTCCGATCTCCTTGACCTGTATAATGAAGCTTTTGATAAAGGCTCTCTCGGCAACATGATAAATAGGGGTATTATCAAATTAATCCCTAAAGAGGGAGACAAAACTAATGTCAAAAACTGGAGACCTATTACGCTTCTGAATGTATCATATAAAATTTTGGCCAAAATTCTTGCTCGTAGATTAGAAGGTATCCTGCCTAAGTTTGTAAGCCCTACCCAGACTGGTTTTATTAAAGGTAGATACATACTGGAAAATCTTATAACCAGTTGGGAAGCAATGAACTGGGCTAAGACCTCCAACCAAAATGCTGCTATCCTTCTCTTGGATTTTGAGAAAGCCTATGATAGAATAGAATGGAGCTTTATTGATACTATGCTCAAGGCCTTTGGTTTCCCTAACCTATTCTGTAAGTATATCAAACTTTTGCTTAAAGATGCTATGGCCCAAGTTGATATTAATGGATCTCTTTTGGAGCCCTTTCCTCTAACTCGATCTATTAGATAGGGATGTCCACTTGCCCCTGCTCTATTTGTTATTGCTTCTGAAGCTCTTACCTACATCCTTACTGACGACACTTTATCCCCGGCTGTCAAAGGTATCACTCTTCCCAACAATGAGGATCTGTCTATCTGCCAATTCGCTGATGATACTAGCTTATTCATTAAGATGGAAGAAGATAACTTTAATTGTCTTACTAAGAAACTTGATCTCTTCTGCTCGATCTCGGGTGCTAAACTATCTCAGGCCAAATGTATTTGTCTTGGCTGGGATGAACATCCTCCGGGGTGGTTGTTGAAATTTGTCTTCCAGTGGGGTGGCCCAACCACCATAACCAAATACCTGGGCATCCCTTTTGCTGTAGATCCCTCTATTAAGGATATGTGGTTATGGGTTAAGACCAAAATCACAAAAAAGCTTAATAGCTGGTTCAACCGATTCCTGTCACTTGCTGGCAGACTTCAAGTCTATCAAAAGATTTTATCTTCATACAACATATACTACGCTTCTGCTTGGATGTTCAACAACTATCAAATTTTAGAAATCCAGAAGGCTATAAGGAACTTCCTTTGGTCGGACGGTAAAGGAAATAAAAAGTGCCACATGGTTAAATGGGACTGGTGCTGCACTGATAAAAAATATGGAGGGCTTGGTCTAAAAGACCTTAGGCTCCAAGGTATTTCTCTTGCCACCAAGTGGATCTCTCACTGTGTAGAAGGAGAAGAGCCATGGAAAGTACTTGTTAGGAACAATATCTTGAGAGGTTACCCAAAAAAAGCTAAAACTTGGAAAAATCTCCCATTTGCTGATATCATCTTTGGTAAATTTCCTACTGCTGTGCATGGCTCTGCAGTATTCAAAACATTATGGAGAGCTTGGGAATTGTCTAAACACTGCATTTCTGATAATGCATTCCATTCGGACGACTCTCTACATGGTGAGAGGTCTATTTGGTGGAATCTGTATCTCCAAGGGAAGCTGCTTGCCTTGACTCAAGGCTGTTCGGCCAAAGTATGGAATAACTTGGGAATCTCCACATTCATGGACCTTTTTGAAAATGATTGCTTGATTAATTGGGATGAGTTAAGATATAAATATAATCTTCCTACCACTCATAAAAAAACATACTCCATGCTTACTAGAGCCTGCTCGAATATCCCTTCAAACTGCCTCGTTGACTCTCATAGATTCACTAACAGCAAGTGGACTGATGGTTCTCTACTGACTGAACTTAAAGCCAAAAATGTTTACAACTCCCTGAATAATAATCTTAGTATTATTAAGCATGTTAATAATGTGTGGTATACTGACCTGGAGATGAAGGACTGGATTAAAATTTTTAAAAGAATATGGAAATCCTCCATTGACCCCAAGATCAGATGTTTTAGATGGTTATTGTTAATTAATAGAATACCTATTAACAATTACCAGATGAATTATGATAGTTGTACCTTCTGCAATAAACCTGAAACTTGTAGACATATATTCTTTGAATGTAATTTTGCAAAGAAAGTATGGGAATTATGTGGAATTACGTACCCCAAGTACATTGATATCTTTGAAATTATTACAGGTTACATTCATGGACTTAAAAATGATTCTAATATTCTATGGTTCATTATTTCAGCTAACATTTTATGGTAGCTATGGAAATGCAGAAATGAGGAAAGGTTTCAAGGTGCACATAGATCTCTTACTAAGTTATACCTTAAACTCACCCTTATTAAAATATCCTCGCAGGTTTGTATTACGATGATGATCGAGAGGGAGAAACTGATCAGATTCCTCAAGATGGGGCACTCTACTATGTTCGTGTTTGAAATGAAAGACAGTTACGACTATCGTAACCACATGAACAATATGGTTTTTTTCAATAAAACGGTGAAAAAACTGCACAAGGAAATTACCAAAATCAAGAATGCGACTGATGATCAGATAATAATGATTGCTCAAATCCAAGCTAATAAAAGCATCGCTTGGATGGAAGGACCTCTCGGATGGACTGCTTGGGTTGAACAGTTTGAAGACCTGCTGCATTAATACCTTTTATGTTATTGTATAGCTGCTTCACTATGTAATTTACATTTTTGGCTGCTCTTGTGACCTACTCTTCGTGTGAGGCATGCCTCCAGAGCTGACTTAATTTTGGAACCTCCTCGTGATGTAATTCTGTTGATTACACTATATTTAATATAAAAAAAAAAGTTATAAAAGATAACCCTAATTCTAATTTTTACTCTTTTATAATTTTTTTAAAATTTTATAAGAACAATAAATATCAATTGAAACACTATTGAGTAAAAATGCTACAATTGATTTCAATTTTGAAAAGATTTTCATATGAAAGAAAGTGTGATTATATGTGGTTGTTTCAAAAAACTAATTGTTCATATTATATTAAACTAATTGTTTCTATCATATTAAATAAAATGGCTACAAATAGTCCATCTATCAAATCCGGTAATAATAGTACTAGCCTAGCCTAATGAAAAGTACTAATAAGATAATTAAAATTAAAAGTATGAAATTGAGATTGATGAGATATTTGGACTGCGAATTTCGGACAACGACTGCAGGTGCAATGCGACTGCGATAAACGACATGGCCACCTTTGTGATGATGTGGAGGAGATAATCTCCTCCACACGGTTTGTGATTTCTTTCCTTGTTCATTTATTTCTTGCATTTACTCTGCTTAATTCCTTTTGGCGATTGAATGTATTGCGTTTGTGTTTTAACCTAACCCTTAAATGCATCCTCCCCGGTCGCTCGTGCGGCCCATCCATGGTTCCCAATGGAGCCAGAATCATATGGCAATGCCATTAATGGCTCTAGCCCTACCGAGTAGACTCACTCAACCCAGAAAAGAAGTTTTGCCTAGGCCGTCGCTCCACCCATTAATGGAGTCCACCCTAGTGCGAGATTTCTTAAGATTCCTGGAGGTGAAAGACCCAGTGAGGATGGAAAGAGCCCTACCATTCCCTCAAACTACTTCTGCATTTCGCCAAATGAGGAAATGATGAAAGAAATTGCTTCGGAAAAATCTAGGTTAAGTGACACTGCCATTTTTTTGCTTGTGTTGATATTGAAAGATGCCTGCCTAGAAAATTCTTAGACGATTGGTTTCATAATCTCTAGAATTTGAAATTAGGGCTTAAGATTTCGTTCTATAGGCAATTGCAGAAAGGCCTTTATATTATTTTCTTTAAAAATAATGAGTCTCAGCTTGAAGTCCTCAAACATCAATACTAGACGGTCGGGAACACCTCCTTTCATGCCCTAGCCTGGTCTCCGGAGGCGGTTAATGAGGAAGTTCTCGGCTATCTTTCCGTAGATGGGTCATTCTTAAGGATGTCCCTCCCTTCCTCTGGCACTTTCTTCCATAGGTATTTGAGCCATTTGGGAAAATAATCCAGATTGATGAAACTACACGGTTGGTGCCCAACCTTGATGCAAGAATGCTTATCTCTATTAAACCTAGGATCGAAATCCCTCCGTTTTTTAACCTTAACATCAATGGGGATAATTGTTTACCCTATTGAAATACTTGGAGGATTAAATGCTTGTTTTATTTGCAAAAAAGAAGGGCATCTTTGAAATAATTGTCCAATTATTAATGGCAGGAAGAAAAATAACAACATTAACCTAACAAAAACATCTAAAAAACCCTAGCACCAACATGGAATCGATCCCAAACCCACGTACTCTATTGGCAAAGATGCTAACCCTAAAAGTAATCCCATCTTAGACTCTGCTCCTGGCCTCAACCCTTTTTAATTGAATCAAATGAATGTTGACAACACAACTTTGGTATCCGAACCCCACAACCCTGTTTCCACTCCCTCAAAAATTCCTAAGGATTTGCCTTCTGATTGTTTTCAAATGGTCACATCTAGGAATAGACGATGGAAAAATGCCCACCAGCATGCCCTGAATCCAAGCCGTGTTGGTGATTGAAATGCCATCCAATTGGCGGCCACTAGCAAATACCCCATCCCTTCGAACATTGACATACCAACTGCTTCTCAAGCTCCGGCCAATTCCTTGGTTAAAAATATGGTTAAAAATTTGGAGAAATCTGAAGGTGGTGTTAGTGATGCTAGCATGAGTGATAATACTATGAAAATGATGCTTAGGTCTAGGACTCCCAAACAATCTAACTCCTCATTATCTGCAGAGCTTACCCCTGATGTTAACACCACCAACCCCTCGTCAGCATCTATGCTCAATGAGATAGAGGACAACCATGTTATTGAAGCTATTTATGCTAATACGGGTCTAGAAGATATTAAGTCTAGCTCAATGCTCCTTGGCTTTCCAGGCTCCCAAGTGTCTGGGTCTCACATTGGAGAAAGTGCAGATGGTAAGACTGAGCTAACTGAGCTTAGTGAGGATGATGATGACCTCATGAAAGGATCCTCCATAGCTAAGAAGAAAGGCAAACCTGTTGGCTCCAAGAATAAGAAAAAGTCTAGAGATCAAAATGGTCTCCCTAACAGTCCCTCTTAATCCTCATTCCTCATGAAGTACATCTCATGGAATATTAGAGGCTTGCAGTCTCCTGATAGGAAGTTTGTTATTAAAAGGTTTCTGCACTGTCATAAAAATATAGACTTTTTGATGCTTCAAGAACTTAAAGCTGTTGAGTTCTCTCTTGACACTGCACTTGATTTTATCTGGAGAGATGCAATCAAAATATGTACCAATCATCCTAAAGGAAAGGGTGGAGTTGGTCTTCTCATTAACCCTAAGTGGGCGAATTACATTAGGGATAGGGGCATCTCCCCATGTAACAGAGTGGCCTGGGCTACCCTAGATATTAGAGGCTCTTATTTTGGCATATGTTCTATATATGCACCTAATGATTACAGGGAAAGAATGTCCCTTTGGAATTGGCTGGCATCCCTCTCGAGTATCCCTTGGGTTATGGCTAGAGACTTTAACATGATTGAAAACCAAGATGATAAGGCTGGGGGTATTCCTTTCAAATGGAAAATCCTAGAGAAACCTCATTGGGATAGGTTTAAGCAACAAATACAATTGTTTGATCCCCTTGAAGGTAGCAATTCTGAAACCTCTGCCTTATGGTACACTTGGTACAACTTTCAACAAGGCCCTAGCTAAATCTACTCTAGATTAGATAGGTTCTATGTCAATAAAGACTACTTTTCCTTTTCCTCTAACCACTTGGGGAACATGGTGGTTGTCTTGTCGGTGACTCTATCCAACCATTTTCCTATCATAGCTATCATTAATACTAGAAACTCCATCTCCGATAACAATCCTTGCAATAAGAAGTTTATCCTCAACCCCTCCCTACTAAAATACAAGGATGTCCTAATTGCCATTAAAATGGTTAGACTCTTTAACATGCAGACTCAAAATCCCCAATCCGACACTCTCAAATGGAATAGGAACATCTCCTCTTGGCAGAAAATATTCCAAACTATTGGCTAGAAGAAAGCCAAGGACTACAGATCTCTGGAAAGAACTCTGACTAATCAACTCTACTGTTTGGAACAAGAAATTAAATTGCAACCTTCCTCCTCTACCTTGGTTGAACGAGTCTCTCAGGCTAGAGACATCCTTAGGAAACATTAGCAGATCAAAATTAGTGGTGCCTTCATCAGAGCCCATAATCATTGGCTCCAATTTGGAGACAAAGGCTCCAAAATTTTCTTTAACCTTCTCAAGCAAAAATAAAATAGAGAGAAAATTGATAGAATCATAGTGGAGGACAAGGAGCTCTTGAATATCAATGATATCAAAGATGCCTTTGAAATGTTTTATAAGAATTTGTTTACCTCAGAGGATAATGAAGCTTCAAAAGATGTTAGAAACAGATGTAGTAACATTATCCCAAAAATGATCTCTGAGAATGAAGCTCTCCTTCTCAAGACCAAAATCTATATGCAAGAAATTGCTGATGCCATTAAGGCTCTCAAGGATAATAAGGCCCCAAGCCCTAATGGACTTCCTGTTGAATTCTACAAAACCAATATTGAGTGGGTCACTAAAGACCTTTATGACATATACACCGAAGCACTTGATACTAGCACGCTTGGGGAATTCATCAATAGGAGCATTGTTAAACTTATTCCAAAAGAAGGGGACAAAGCCCTCATAAAAAAATGGAGGCCAATTACCCTCCTTAACGTCTCATATAAAATCCTAGCCAAAGCCCTAGCTTCTTGCCTTGAGAAAATTCTTCCCAAGTTCATCTGTTCTACCCAAACTGGATTCATTAAAGGTAGGTATATCTTGGAGAACCTCGTCACTAGCTGGGAATCTATGGAATGGCCCAAGACTTCTAATCAAGACTCTATCATGTTCCTTGTTGACTTTGAGAAAGCCTATGACAAGGTGGAGTGGGACTTCATCCTTATGATGATGAAAGCCATTGGCTTCCCTAGCGAGTTATGTAGTTATGTTCAAATCATCCTCAAGGATGGCTCCACCCTGATTGAAATTAATGGGACCTTCTCTCAGCCTATTCCTCTTTCTAGATCCATTAGGTAGGGCTTCCCTCTTTCATCTGCTCTATTTGTTATTGCCTCGAATGCCTTATTCTATCTCTTAAGAGATGACACCTTATCTCCTAGAGTTCATGGCATTAAGATGTCGGATGACTCTGAATTGCTCAACATTCAGTTTGCTGATGATACCTCACTCTTCTTGGAGCTTTCTAGGCATAACTTTGATTCCCTCAATCAAACACTTGACACCTTTGGTAGAGCCTGTAGTGCTTAGATCTCCAACTCCAAATCTATTATGCTTGGGCGAAAAGAGAAACCACCGAACTAGCTCCTACAGTTTGGATACTCATGGGGAGGATCCAACAAAATAGTCAAATACCTTGGTATCCCTTTTTCTGTATCTCCCTCTCTTAAAGACATGTGGATTTGGGTCAAAGAAAAGATTGATTAAAAACTCAACAAGTGGAATAATAGGGTTCTCTCCCTGGCTAGCAAGATTCAAGTCTTCCAAAAAATCCTTTCTTCCTAAAGTATATACTACTCCTCTATTTGGATGTTTAGTAACTACCAAATTTTTGAAATCCAAAAAAATATCAGATGCTTCCTTTGGTCTGATGGAAAGGATAAAATAAAGGCCCACGTGGTCAAATGGATCTAGTGCCACATAAACAAGAAACTTGGTGGACTGGATCTTAAGGATCTCAGAACGCAAGGAATCTCCCTTGCTGCCAAATGGATGTTTCATGCTCTGGAAGGATAAGAGCCCTGGAAGATTCTTGTTAGAAATAACATTCAAAATGGTGTCCCCAAGCTTGCCAAATCTTGGAAAGCCCTCCCCTTTAGTGATCTAGTAGTAGGCGGTTTCTCTTTGTCTGTCCAAGGCACTCGGGTGTTCAAGTCCATCTAGAAAGCCTTGGAGCATGTGTAAACTTATTATCAACTCTAACATTGACTGTAATAACACTCTGCATGGGGAGAGATCAATATGGGGGAATCTCTACCATAACTCTAAACCCTTTGCCTTAACCCAAGGATGCTCTGCTAGGTGCTAGTATAATAAGGGCATAAAATATCTCATGGAAATCCTTGAACATGATAATCTCATTAGCTAGGATGATCTTAGTAATGAGTATGGCCTCCTTGCCTCGCATAAGAGAACCTACAATATGATTAAAAATTCCCGTGCTTGTCTCAATCTTCCCAAGAACACTGATGTAGACGCTCACAGATACCTCTCACTCCTGTGGAAGGATGGTTCCCTCCTCTCCAAGATCAAAGCCAAATCTATTGACAAACTACTTAACTATGACACCTCGGTGGTCGATCATGTTAACTCCCTTTGGTATGTTGACTCTAATTCCTTTGCGTGGCAGAAAACTTTTGAAAAACTATGGAAATCTCCTATCCCCCTAAGATCAAATTCTTCAGGTGGCAACTTATTCTAGATTGACTGCCTATTAGGAATAACTTGTCTTCCTATGACCTATGCTCTGTTTGTAGGAAGCCTGAGACTACACGAGACATTTTTGTCGACTACATTTTTTTCTAGACAGGTCTGGTTAATGTTTGGAATCTCCCTTACGAAACATGTCTGGACTCTTGATATTATTACCGATTTCATTCATTGGCTTAAGAAGGATGCTAACCTATTCTAGCAAATTCTCTCTTCTTTCATACTTTGGTTTATTTGGAAACTTCAAAATGAGGAAAAATTCCAAAGCAATGATAGAGCTCTTACTAGGTTTTTTAGAATACTCACACGTTATAAAATTGTTGTCCAGGTATGCTTCTTGATGAATCTCGAGAGGGAAAAGTTGTTGCGTTTCCTTGGGGATGGCCGTGCAACCATGTTTATCTATGAGATGAAAGATGGACATGAATGGGCTAGGATTGCAGAAAGTGAGACTGCGTTCGATGATGCATTAAAGAAACTGATCAAAGAACTCAAGGATAACAGAGGTCCCTACTTTGACAAACTCGAGATGTTTACTCAGATCCTGGATCAAAAGAAGGTGGTGTGGATGGAAGGTCCACAAGGCTGGACCACGTGGTTGGAGAATCAGGATGAGATTCTCCAATAGATTACTTATATGCTGCTATTAGTGTAATGATAAATACTTTCCTTTGTGACTCTTTTTGGTAGTTGGGTGACTCTATATGTTCAATCGGTTAGTCTCTTTGACTTCACTGCTTGATGGTTGAGGCTCTACCTCCCTTGGTCTTTTTTGTATAAACTCTCCACCTTTTGGTCTCTCAATTTTTAATAAAAAAGAAAAAGTATAAAATTATGATTATAATATTAGATTATAAGAACAGATTAATCATTTTGCAACCATAACTTTAATTGAATCTTAACCCTAACTATAATACTAATTGAATTTTAATTATAAATTTAATTGAATCATAAATGTAAAATAAATGAGAGGCTTTGCAAAGCTATTAATTTTATAATTTTTTGTAAACAATATTTAATTTTTTTCAATTAATCATATTATAACTCTTCAAAAATTTAATAAAAAAATCATAAATAATATTAAGGAAATTTAAAAATTTACCTAGCAAAAGAGATGGAAGCGAGAAATTTTTTTATTTATATTAATGTTCATTATATTATTTTTTCAACGGTATTCATTGTATGAATTTTTTAAACATTATTATTTTGTATTATCTTACATTAATAATTATTCAATGTAATGATTTTCAATCTTAAGCATAATCTAATCTTATATTTTATTTGTATTTTTAAAATGTTAACTGTATACTATTAATGTTAAAAGTATTTAATTTTTTTATTATTATTCTAATTACTAATATATTATATTGCTGATTTATTATATTATTATCAGTATTAATATTTTAATTATTAGAATATTATTATTTTAAACATTAGATTACTATTTTATAATTTTTATGACTATATTAATAATATTTTATATTATATTATGTCAAATTATTCTATTATTGTTTTAATCTTTTATGTTATTAAAATATAATAGTATTAAATTAGATGAGCATAATGCTAACCAAGAGATGATGTTCATTATATTATTTTTTCAATGGTATTCATTGTATGAATTTTTTAAACATTATTATTTTGTATTATCTTACATTAATAATTATTCAATGTAATGATTTTCAATCTTAAGCATAATCCAATCTTATATTTTATTTGTATTTTTAAAATGTTAACTGTATACTATTAATGTTAAAAGTATTTAATTTTTTTTTTATTATTCTAATTACTAGTATATTATATTGTCGATTTATTATATTATTATCAATATTAATATTTTAATTATTATAATATTAAAAACATACTAAATATTATTTTAATGCACCTAAAAATTTACCTAAAAAAATTCATACAAATGTAAATTATTTGAGCCAATTATATTAAATTGATATAATCAGTGGAAAAGTAATTGAATAATAATTTCAATGATTCATAGTAGATTCTAAATGTGATTTTGAAAGGTGTATAATAAAACAATGAGCTCTAGTAGGAAATAAATTGAGTTATACCTTCAAGGGTTATAAATGTAAGGATTGACCTAGTATAACTCAATTATTGTGATATAACAATCTCGTGAGTGCATTTAATACTAATTATCCTTTAACAATTAGCAATAAAAAAGAACACTTAAAGAAGAACTAAGAAATAGATCTACACATCCAACCAAATCCTAACCAAATTTAATCAATTGAAAATTATTTTGAAAAAGGTAAGAGGTGGATAAATTATATGAAAAAAATATTACATAGTTAAATAAAATTATTTTTGTAAATAGGAAATTCAGAATAAGCATCAAAACAGTAGATTAGGAAATCAAATCCTGATACACTCAATAAAGAAATGAAGATAAAACATTCAAAATAATGCAAACCATATGTAGATTTTCCCTTCATTTACCTCTATTGTTCTTCTTTCTCCTTCAAATTGGTGTCGGCATCACCTACAAAGCAAGTGTATTGAAAGCAAGATGATGAGATGATAGAAAAATGATTAAGGCAGATTTTAATAATTAAAAAC
This sequence comes from Cryptomeria japonica, assembly GCF_030272615.1. Lineage (NCBI taxonomy): Eukaryota > Viridiplantae > Streptophyta > Pinopsida > Cupressales > Cupressaceae > Cryptomeria > Cryptomeria japonica. Next base: position 649,357,250 of record NC_081407.1, on the reverse strand, counting down.
TATTAAATATCTTCTTTCAAAAAGATAAATAGAAGAATTTAAAATAAACAAAATATCCACTCACAAAAAGCAGATTTTTGAGGATGCATAGCTGAATTTAAAAATTAAGATTAATGAGATATTGCCAAAAAGATTAATTTTTGAAAATCAAGGAACAATATTAATTTCCAAATTGGAAAATTAGGAGGATTTTAAGAGAAGATTTAATAATTAAAAATTATTAAATATCTCCATATAAAAGGATAAATTGGAAGAATATATTTTTTTTAAAAAGCATGAAACATCCTCATATGAGAGGATAAATAGAGATGAGTAATAAATAAGATTTATTAATTATCTCCTCACAAAAAGAAAATAAAGTTGAATTAATAAATAAAATTTATTAATTATCTTTATTTTGGAGGAAGATAAATATGATAAATTAATAAAAATGATTTATTGATTTATTGCTCATATTTATTAATTAGTTAATTAAATTAAATAAATTTATTTAATTAATGGAGAAAGGAGACAAATAAATAAATTATTTAATTTATTTATTTATGACTTAGAAGAATTGTTAGTAAAAGGGGGTTTAATTAAAGACTATGCACATGATATGTTAAAAATAGGAGACACAAGTGTTGACCATTTTTTAGTGTACATTTTTCCCCTCTTTGAGGCAATGTGATTATGAGTGTTGTTTCAAAGAAAAAATGAGAAATCATACCCCAGTAGATCGAAGCAGGGAGGTAGAATGCCCCCTTGAGAGATTGTTTATGTATGAAAGAAATGAATGATCTCTCGAAAGAAGAGAAGAATGGTTAGTAAGAAGTGAAGACTGCTAATTGATTGTAGACAAGGGCTGATTGATATCAAATGAAGAAATTCTCTATTGATCAGATATAATAGATAGCATGATATTGATTGATTTGATGAATAGATAGAAGGATTGATAGGACAGAAGAAATTTTAGCTAGAAGAAATGCAAGAAAGAAGTGAAGAATGATTATTGTGATGAAATATTGCTTTCACAAATGCAAATAGTAGGTTAGAACCTTTATTTGATATGGTAAAATGGATGCGTTGCACCATGAAAATGAAGGTTGAGGTGATAATGCAATCCCTTTGCATAAGATAGACACATTTCAAACAAGGAATGATTCAACCATCCTAAGACATACTTGCCCAACAATGTTATGAAACACTCTGCAAATAGAAAATGAAAAACAAAAAAGACCATGACCCATCCTAGCCACTCTAAATCACTCAGTGACATCATTGAGTAGCATAGGAACATGATTAAAAATAAATTAGTGAAAAATAAGTCACAAATTCAAACAAGTCAAACAACCATTCTGATCTTGTTGACAAAAGTGAGAATGTCTATTTGATGGTAGGATGATCATGTTGCTTGGTTTTAGGGAATGCAGTACCTCGTCTAAGACAAGACATAGTCTACTTTTGAGTATACCACACCTTGTATAAGATCCCTGATAATATTGACAAAGGACCAATGATATTGATGTTGATTGATTGATAGGACAAGTTCGATCAATATGAATGCTTGGTTGATTGAAAATTTCATCTATTAATTCGTGATTTGTTAAGCACGATATTTTATTGTGCTATATGTTCGATGTACAATCAAATGTTTGTCTATGCACAAAAGAGCCAATTTATTGATGGAATGAAAATGATTATTTTTGGATTTTGATGTTTTCCAATTTTTAGGGTTTTGAACTTTTTGATTTTTTTTGTTTTGTTCAAGACTTTTTACAATATTTTTTTATTATTTCAGGACGTTTTTACATTTTTTTGGATTATTTCAGGATGGTTTTTTATGTTTTTGGATTATTTCAGGAGATTGTTTTGAATGTTTTTGGATAATTTCAGGACATTTTTCAATTTTTAGTGATTTTTTTAGGACAATTTTTTTCATTTTTATGCATTTTGCTCCCAATGTTTAGCAAGGCAAGGAATATGACAAATGGGTAAACAGTATTGATAAAATGTTGATGGATAGAGAAAAGATAGAGGCCATTTATTACAGAGATAAATGGGATTCAATTTGCAAGAGCTATTGCACGATGGGATAGGGGACTGGATATGACAATGTAAAGAAATGACACGGCATGAGGGGCATGTCAAGAGGTTTTTGAAAACATGTTTTGCATTTTATGTCCTTACGTTGAATCAAGGGATGGAAAAGAGTGTATTGATAGTGATAGGATGTAGGAAGGATAAGAAAGATAAAAAATGGATAAGGGACATGGATTGAAGGTTGCAATATGCTAAGGGTTAGTGACAAAATATTGCAATAAGCCAAGGAATATGGAGGAAAGGTTGTAAGAAGCCAATGGATAAAGACCAAAAGATTTGATAGATTGAAAGCTGTGAACAAGATGCATGACATTCATGAAGATCTTCAACCTTGTCAAGATCAAAAGTGGAAAATGGAATATGGACATGAGGGACAATAGGATAATGAATGACATGATAGGGGCATGATAGGATATAGTGGAATAATGAAGGGCGATAGGATATGATAGGATGACATGAATGAAAACTACTCCCAAATATGGCATGCAAGAAGTTCATGGATTACACATGACACTTGTTTTCTATGTTTCCATCATGGTACTTTCCCAAGGTGCCCATTTTCTAGGTTTCCATTAGTGGACGAATTATTTCTCTTTACTTTTTTTTCCCTTTTTTTTTTTGGACTTTTTTTTTTATATTTTTTTTTATAGTTTTGACTTTTTAGCTTAAAATGGAAACAAAATAGGGGATGGAAGAAGGAATCAAGCATCTTTTTTGTTCGGAGAGTATCGTTGAAAAATGAACCGTGACTTTTGAAAGTATTGCTCAAAATACATTGGCAAGATAATGAGATGGAAATGATATGGGACTAAGGCAATGATTTATGCAAAGAATTGGATCAAAAGGATGGAAGGATGAAAAATATGCAGCGGATAATGGATAGGGTATTGGAAGAATTGGGATTGAGGGGATGGAAATGTTGGCAATATCAACATTGGTACACACCTTGAGGGATGGTGGACTAATAGAGGAAAAGTAGATCTCAAATTTTAAGATTTGGATGGAGGAAAGGCTATGGATTTTGGGACATAAGGACCCAAAATGGACGAAGGAAGTGATAGAGAAATAGACTTGGAAGGTTTGGATGAATGTATAGAAATTTTGGATGCCAATTTTGATGCTTCTATAAGTTTCTTAGGGATCCACATGGTTTTTTATTTTTCATTCTTTTGTAGTTCCTTAGAATGCATTGCTTGCACAAGGGATTTAGGAACCCATATAGCTTTTGAGTTTTCTTTCTTTTTCTCCGTGGGCCTTTGTGGCCTTTTGAATATTTCTTTTTCTTTTTCAATAAGATTTTTCTTTGTTTTAACATGTCGATTAGATTGGACATGTTGATTCTTGAATACATGTGGATTGATAGACATATAACTTTTATGCTTGGCATCCAAATCGCATGGAGGGGAAAGGAATGTATGAATGGATAGGAATGAAATGGACATCATTTGGATGGATGGAAGGTGCTTGAAGATGTGTTCCTTTGCTGATATTTCATAAGCGATGAAGGGATATAAGGACCTAAGATGGATGGAAGGGATGAAGGGGAAGGGATATGTTTATATTTAGGTTCGGATTTTTTGGAGGGATGTTGGATTTAGTAGGGGTATAAACATCTTGATAAATTTCATTGAGGCCATGACTATTCTGATTTTCTTTAACATGGAGGGGTTCTTCCTTGTGAAGGTCAATATGTTTAACATGGAGGGGTTCTTCCTTGCCTTTATAAATATTTTGACCCATCGGATACTTTTTTATTTGGGAAGAAGACGTGAGTCCATTATGAGGTGGATATGATATGATAGGAATGATGGGCTCATGAAGTAGATTAGACTGGACCAAAGTGGAGGAACCCATTGTGCACGTAGGGGACCGTTCATGAACATCATGCACCAACATGTTATGATTATGAGGGGGATTAGGATCACAAGGGGGACTAGGATCAATGATAAGCTCTTCATGAGATGGAATGGGAGGAATAATGGGATCATCAAAAGAAATGATATCTTGGAGTGTATATGGAGGATTGTGACATGGATATGGAGGAACAAAGGAATCTTGTGGGGGATTTAAAGGGATAATTTGATCTTGACAAGGAGGAAGATCATTGGATTCCTCTTTAAAGGTGCTTTTCTCTTGGCTTTCAATGGGAACATTAGGAATGATGAAAGGGATATCTTGATCTTTCCTAGGGACTAGAATGCTAATGGGAATTGAAAAGGTATTGTGTTCCTGGATAGAATGGATATGAATAGGGGAATCATCATGAGTGTCTGGGTAGATGGGATCCTGGTCAATAATTGGATGGAATGACAAGGTTTTAGGATCTTGATCTTGATTTGTTTTAGGAATCATCTCTTTGTGCTCTACATTATCCTCTTTACATGAGGTTGGACTTTGGATATGTGTGGACGATTCTAGGAAGTAATTAATTCTTTGACACAAGGGAGATGGACTTTGAATGGGATATTTTGTAATAGGTTTGGTGGGAAATGAAGCACATGGTGGAATTGGGTCTAGAATTTTTTAAGCATGGTAGGGACTTACATAATGAATTGGATTAGCTTGGAAATAAATTATGGATAGCCCTTCCAAGATTTCATCCTTAGGCATATCATTTGATGAGGATGATATGGAATGGTGTTGCAAAGCTTCAAAAGGTGCAGGAATAGAGGCCACTGGAGAGTCAATATGTTTATGAGGGGACGAACCATTTCTAGACATGAGAATATGATTTTCATCTTTCTCAAAAAAATCACTTAGGACTCTCTTTAAGAGCTTTGTAATAGAGCTACCTTTCTTTGGAGACACATTTGAATCCTTGCGAGGTTTTGACATGGTTGGATTTTGATGTTGAATTTGTTTGAAAGGTATTTGGTTTTGGTTTGGTGTAACATTTTGATTTTGAATTTGGTGTTGGTTGAATTGGTCCGACATGTTTGAAATTTGTCTTGGTGTGAGTTGCAACTTTTGTTTTTGAATTTTTGGTTGTAGTTGTTGATATTGAGTTTGTTGTTGATACTTGATAGTTGGTTGGACAAATTGTTGACATTGTGTATTTCGTTTAGCATATTGTTGAAATTGCATCATTTATTATCTTGGTTGAATATGTTGGATCGTTGGCTGTGTTGGTTGGATATTGTTAATCCTATGAGGATCTAGTTTATACTGAGAGGGAGGGTGAATCAATATTAATACCAATTGTAACTTTAAACCAAAAACAAAGTTATACCAGATCTGAAATCATTTATCAAATATCTCAACTTCTTTTATCATATCTAACAACCTCTTTATCAAATTTGCTAACACATTAATCAGATCATTTACCACATCTATCAATTCTTTCACCACTTAAGCAATCATATAAATTTGATCATTTACCAACTCATCTTATCAGATCAATCAATTTTCTCTATCAACTCTTTTAAGTATCGATAACCTTTGATAAACCTCTGATAAAACATCACAACCAATGTACTCAAAAATAGTGCATCAAATGTAACATAAACAAGAACATCACATAAAAAATATTCCATATAAGAACACCATAATACGTAAAAAACCATTCTGGGAGTTGGCACCCACAAATATTTGTACTCTTTTGAAGTACGCCCTATTAGGAGCTTACAATATGCTTTGTTAGGAGCAGACCCTATTATGAGTCACCCAGTTAAGGGATTTTCCTAGCAGTCTGATTAGGAGCTTGATGATCTATTAGGATCAACCTCATGAGAGGATTTACATTCTTTTGAGAGCTTCCCTATTAGGGGACCTAAATATTTAAGGCTTGTTAGGACCTACCTGGTTAAGGGATTTGACCTGCTACAACTGTTAGGGAACAACAATGAAAAAGTGATCTGTAACTTGCATTTCTCAACTTGCTCAATCAGATCTAGTTGTGCACAACTCTCTGAAACTCCCAGGAAGATATCACACTTCTCTTGGATGGCTCAACACATTCTCTTAATACCACCGACACAATAAACATCAATTGTGCCATCTAAATAGCCATCTAAACTAGGGCAGCCACTAAACCCTAATTACATAAGGAGTTTACAATAGAAATCATAACAGATCATCTCAGATCAATATATAGATCATTACATCAAATTAAAATGCAATATCAACCATTTGTTGATCGTAACCCATCATGAAAATCCAATCTATACCAAAGTGAAAACCTCAAAACACTCCACTAAGTGTTTCAATGTTTCCCAAGAAATTCTTCCTTGAATCGTGCCAAATCAAAAATTAAAACATTTCACGTGGGTTGTGCCATGTTACCACCTTCATGTAGACTCATTGTCGATCACCACCATAACAAAAATCATTACCAGTTTGATGATATCTTAATTGGTCTTAAACCCTACTAAATTCTTAGCAAAACTTCATCAGAAATTAGAAACACGCCTTCCAGCAGTCATCACAAGATCTGGTTTCGGTTAGATACTCCTTTCCATGATAGAAGCTCTCATTCCAAACCACAAATTACCAATAATCCTTGATCATTGGATTCAACCAAAACATCTCTGCTTTACCGGTTAAAGTCCTATTTCACAAACTTCAGTTCTCTATCGGTAAACCCTATCTTTCGATAAACCAAATCACTTATATAACAAAACAAAACATCAAGAACATCAGTAATCATCATTTGACATTAGTTTCCATCAATGAGAACATAAATAACTAATCAAGTCATCTAATCACAAAATCTCAATCTCTTCATCACAAATAGACTTCTATCCTTTACCTGTGCAGTCATCTATCTTCAACTGCATCACCTCATTTGTTTCAGTTATGCCAAATGCCAACATTCTCCCCCTTTGGCATTGATGGAAACAACAATCAAATATACAATCAGATTAACATCATCATCTGCAACTTTCTTTCCGGTTTCACATCATTTGTCAATTATCCTCCTTTTGACTTCTCTCCCTTAACCAATGCTTCTCTCAATCTGATCAACTTCTCTCATATCTGATTTCTTTTATTCTCCCCCTTTGACAATAATGCCAAAGGTGTAAATGTATCACTTGTCTTAAATTTTGTTGCTACCTCTTCCATCATCTCTTCTAATCAAATCAATAAAATTATATCAGAGTATTAAATCTGAGCTTTACATCAGACTTGCTCCCCCAAAGGAGTATCCTACACCTTCATCAATCCTTAGTGAAAGATAAACATGAAATCCATAGGATTGATGCATCTCCATTATTATATCTCTTCCAGTGTAGGGGTCTAACCCCTAGTTTAACTCTAAGAAACTCAAAGGTAGCCTCTAGTAAGGGCTTAGTAAAGATATTAGCTAACTGATCTTTACTCTTCACATATTCCATCTTCACATGTTTTTCTTGAACTCTTTCCCTTAGGAAATGATAATTCAATTCAATGTGCTTGGTTCTATAATGAAGTACAAGATTCTTAGAATTGTTTATTGCACTTGTATTATCACAATAGATAGTCACCGATTCAGACATATCTATCTTGAATCCTTCTAGCACATGTCTCATCCATATTGCCTGCGTGCAATTCATGGATGCAGCTACATACTTTCTTCAGCTATAGATTCAGAAACACAAGGTTTTTTCTTTCTCATCCATGCCACTAATTTTCCACCAAGTAGAAAAGCTCCACTAGTTGTTCTTTTTTGATCATCCACATTACCTACCCAATCAACATCAATAAAGACATCAAAAGTAAAATCTCCTTTATAGGGATACCATAAACCATAGTCTACTGTGCCTTTGAGATACCAAAAAAAATTCTTCACAGCCACCATGTGACTTTGCTTAGGCTCTTTTTGAAATCCAGCCACTAATCCAACAACATGAGCAATGTCTAGTCTTCTATGAATAACATAGTGTAGCTTGCCAATCATAGATCTGTACTCTTTTTCACTAACATAAGGGGAATCATCTTATTTGGATAACTTGCAACCTATCACCATCGGTGTTCCTACTGGTTTGTTGTCTTCCATACCATAAGTCTTCAACACCTATTTGATATACTTGGTCTGACAAACATAAATACCACCATCCATTTGTTGGACCTGTAAGCCAATAAAGAACTTTATTTCACCTATTAGACACATTTCAAATTTCTTTTTTATTATATCAGAAAAATCCATACACATATCATCATTTCCACCAAAAATTATGTCATCTACAAATACTTCTAGTATCAGCGTCTTGTCTCCATCATTCTTCAAATAAATGATGTCCTCACAGGTATGGTGGAATCCAATTTTTATAAAATGTGCATGTAATCTCTCATACCATGTTGTCAGTGCCTGCTTTAGACCATATAGTGTTTTATGCAATTTACACACCATGTCCTTGTCATTAGTTAAGGAAAATCCATCTGGTTGTTCAATGTATACTTCTTCTTCTAGAATTCCATTCAGAAAGGTTGATTTGACATCCATTTGGTAAACTTTGAATCCCTTATATGCAGCAAATGCCAACAACATCCTTACTCCTTCTAATCTAGCAACTAGTGCAAATGTTTCACCTTAATCCTCACCTTCTTCTTGAGCATACCCTTTGCAGACCAACCTCAATTTATTCCTAAAGACCCATTTTGTTCCAATTACATTCTTATCCTCGGGTCTAGGAACAAGTGATGATGTCCAATTCTTCTCAATTTTATCTAATTCTTCATTCATTGCATTCACCCAATCGTCATCCTTTAGTACTTCCTTAATTGTCTTGGGTTCAATTGTAGATATCAAACATGAGTTCTCCCATATCTTTCTCCTAGTTTGCACACTTGCATTATTATCACCAATTATCCACTATTGTGAATGGTTCAATCTGACATAGCTAGGTATTACCTATGCCAGTTTTTGCATCTTCTACATCAGGTTCTTCATTTTATTCTTCATTGTCATCTCTTACCAGTTGAGCATCTAATTTTGCATTTGCCAGTTCTTCATTATTCTTTACCTCTAGTTCAATGATCACAAATTTTTCATCGTTATCATTCTTTTAAAGTTCTGATTTGCTTGTACCTTCAAACTTATCTGATAGATCATCAGATTTTACATTAGCACTTTCAACAACTTTCTTATTTCTCTTATTGTAACATTTATATGCCTTACTCTTAGAAGAGTAACCAAGAAAAATTCCCTCATCAGATTTTGCATCAAATTTCTCAGCGTAGTTATCTCTCTTAATAAAACATTGACTTCCAAAAACTTTAAAATAACTTACACAAGGTATTTTTTTGTACAATAACTCATAGGGTGTCTTATTGTTACCTCTCTTCACTAGTACCCAGTTTAAAGTGTATACATCAGTATTGACCACTTCTCTCCAAAACATTTTGGATACATCACCCTATAATAACATGGTTCTTGTAGCTTCAACTATTGTTTTGTTCATCCTTTCTGTTGTGGTGTCCTCGGAGAAGACATCTATCTCTTGATACCTTGTTCATCACAATACTTAACAAATTCATCAGATGTGAATTCACCTCCTCGGTCTGATCTTAAACACTTCAGGTTCTTACTGGTTTCATTTTCAACCAAAGATTTAAATGATTTAAATTTACTGAATGCTTCCGATTTCTCCTTCAAAAATGTCACCCACATCATTTTAGAATAGTCATTAGTGAAAATCATGAAATACCTACCACCGTAATAACTCTTTGTTCTCATAGGGCCACAGAGATCAGTATGTACCAAATCTAAAATATTCTCAGAAATACAATTCTTTCTCTTGAAAGAAATAGAGGTCATCTTACCGATTTGACAATCTTTGCATATCACATTTTCCGATTTGACAAGTTGGGGTAATCCTCTTACAACACTTGACTTTCTTATCTTAACCAAAGAATCAAATTAACATGACAACATATTTTATGTCATTACCAATTGTCTTCCATTCTTTCAACCAAACAATTATTAATATTACTATTCAAATGGAATAAGTCACCTCTAGTTTGCTTCCCGATAGCAATCAGTTCACCATTACCTCCAAGAATTATATAGACTCCACTTTTAAACTAAAGAAAATAACCTATATCATTGAGCTAACAAACACTTATAAGATTATGCTTTAGACCATCAACCCAAAACACATCATCAGCATTACTCTTCCCATTTACAGAAATTGAACCTTTACCTATCACCATGCAGGGAGAGTTATTTCAAAATTTAACAACACCTCCATCAAATTCATCAAGGGTTATGAATTTACTTTTGTCTCAGGTCACATGGTGTGAGAAACCAATGTCTATAATCCATTCATCATTATTCTCCATATGAGATCCTAATGCCTTTTCATCTGTTAGTTCCTCCTTCATAGCTAAAAACACAATTTCCTCATTGTCATCTTCATTTTCAGACTCCTCATCAGTCACACCTTCATCTACTACAACATAACAATGTTTGTTGCCATTTCCTTTGAATATTCTAAACTTCTCTTTCTTATTAGTGTTAGGGCAGTTAGTAGCAATAAGATCAATTTTACTACAAGAGAAACACTTCAAAGGTAGCTTTCCTTTATACTTACTGGTGCCTCTTGGAAATCTTTTTGCTAACAGTGCCTCAAATTCTATCACTTGATCTTCATTGTCTTCATTTCCCTGATTACTTCCATGAATTGACCTACACTCATGATTTTGATATATATCTTTTCTTTTTCTACCAGATGAACTGGTAACAAAAGCTTTAAAGGCAAATTCAGTAGATTTTGTCACACTATTGTCAAAACTATTTAACTCAAAAGTTGTAAGCTTACCAATCAATGAATCAACATTTACCTTATCCTTTGAAAGATATCTTATTGGCATTGTGTTTTCATTGATGTCAACCAGTATAGAAGGACAATCAGTATGGGATTACAGTTGATGTGTAGTCTCTGATGTCAACTAGTGTTGCAGGTTAGCGGTAAGGAAGAGAATGTCATTTAGAGGAATGATCACTGGAGTCACCGGTACACAAGTTAGTGTTTGACTTGTGTGGATGAAATGGAAAGGTTATCGGTACAGTCTATCATTGGTAAGGAAAGGGTGTCAATTGGTAAGAGTTGTGTTGACTGTAAGTAGTTGCCAACTGGCAAGCATATGATCGGTGTATAGGAAAGATGAGCGAGGTGCTTGAGCTGTTGTTTGTTATGAAAAGGCAAAATGTTACCTAAATCACATCAACACTAGAGGAGAAGGATGTGTAGATCACCTGTATGTTGTGTAAATGTAGAACAAAAAGACTCCCATCGGATAAAGATGTAGTCACTATGTGAACTGATGACTGACAGTGAATGTGCCCACACCGGATCAAATCTGCCTATTTGAAGATATGTTGCACAAACAAGGAAGCCACATGACTGCATTGTAGGATGCAGATGACAAGGATCTACTATCACCGGTAAGTGGAGCTTATCTCTTATTATGCATAGTGTGCATCATAGTTATGTGAGATAAGAAAGAAAAGGTAAAGGTAGGTGTTTGAAGGCTCACACTGGATCTACTGGTGAATCAAAGGAATTCCTCAAGTTCATGAAATCAGGTATATGCAGTGGATCGACAGATAGGGCATGTTGAGTTGTCGGGACAGATGAAGAGTGATGGGTTTGTCACTATGACAAACTTGTTGAGATATGGTCTAGGTTGATGACTAAGAAGGCAAGGTTGAGCAGCTGCAGACAGAGGAAAATGACCGGATTAAAGATGGAGTTAGTTGAAGGTTGATGATATGGTGTCATCAAGAGTGTCTACCGGTATATATGTCCACCAGTAATATGGACAAGGTGCAAATGCAAAAGACTCCCATCTAATAAAGATGTGCATAAGGAAGGTTAGCACGAGTGCTGACCGATTGAGTGTTCCACTGGAAGAGAAGCAAAGTGCAAAGATAATGATAGACTAGTTAAGGGTTTAATTAGCAAGGATAGTAACCTGGTAGAGGAACCCCATAATGGAGTTGGGTGGTGATCCAAACCATACCGACACAGATGTTCAAGCAAAGGTGGATGCTAACACATTTGACAGATGGAGATGAAGAGGCATACATGCACAGATCGGTGTGTTGAGTCGGTGAAATGTCAAGCGACAAGGTATCTAGTGACAAGTCGACATTAATGTTGACTGCGAGATTCATGGGATGCACAACAGAGGTTTGCGGTTCGAGGTCAATGGATATCATAGATCCAGCACAGACTATTTGAGCAGATCAAGGAATGTGAAGGAAACCACAAAAATAATCTTGCTGATTGACCAAAAAATCCGCTGACAGGTCAAAAGCAGATTGCCAAAAATAGAAGGCATGATTAAGAATGCACGACAATGGCGGGATTGATTGATGAGTTATATTTCATCAATCTAGGAGATCAAATCGGATTAGATTTGATTGGATTTGGTTTATCTCAAGGTTTATTAGGAAACCCTAACCTCTTGAAATTTGAATTGGCTTTTGGCGGGAAAACCAAGTTATAAATATGCAAGCCAAAATTGTTGAAAGTTGCCTCTGGATGAGAGAGTATTGTTGGTGAAGGAGTGAAATCAGTCAAGTGCTCATCAAGAAGAAGAAGAAGAGACTGAGTGCGAGGAAGAACATGGTTTAAGTGTTCAACCGGCATCAGTAAGGCTACTGGCAGTCAACCATTGAGTCTAAAAGAGGAGTGAACTGGCTGAGTTCAGACCGATAGAGAAGAAGTATAGAAGACTGCAGAGAAGGTGGTCATAAAACTGGCAGAAGATAGTATAGGTGGAGAGAAGTAGAGTAGTTGTGAGAAGAGAAAACCAATAGGGAGCAAAACTAACACAGTGTTGAACCAACAGAGAGTAGAATAGTCAGAGAGAGAACTGATAATGAACTAGATAGAAGATCTTGTAGAGAGATTTGCAAAAGTGTTACAAACTTCATTTGTAACAAGAAGATAACTTTGGTATAAAAATATGATTTTATATTCATTGAGTTGTATCTCGATGCAAGGGTTGTAGCTCCTTGGGTTGGTGCCCTAAATCAGGGGTTGGTGCCCTAAAATCAAGGTTGGTGCTCCTTGGATTGGTGCCCTAAATCAGGGGTTGTTTCTCCTTGGGTTGGTGTCCTAAAAATTGTAATCAGAGATTCATTATGAGGCTGGATTGGAGCAGTAGTGTCCAGCAGCATTTCTCACTGAGGTTTTTCCCATCTTGGGTTTTCCTCGTATATGCTGGTGTTATGTGATGTATCTTGTTTGTGAGTTCATTTTTGCTAGTCTCCCATCTAACTGATATATATGCATTCAATTAGATCTATTAACTGGTATACTCACATAGGATAAGTTAAAAGGAAAATTTTGAGAGCCACTGATTCACCTCGCTCTCAATGGTGCATTGTGTCTAACAATTGGTATTAGAGCCTTAGGTTCTCGATTGATAAGCTTTCTCTAGCTTGGGTAGATTATAGCTTAAGAACATAATGGTGTGTTTAGTGTCAATCCATGCTTCGTTATTTCATGGTTCAAACTATTTCATTTGGAGTTGTAGAATGGAAGTCTACTTGTCTTCCCTAGAGTTTGATTTTTGGATGTTTGTTGTAAAAGGCTGCTCTAGTAAAGTCATTTCTCCCATCGACTCTGATGCAGAAAGAAGAAACCAGTGCAATGAAGCAGCAATGAAGGATATACTCTATGGGTTAGCAGATGATATCTCTCACAGGCGGACATATGTAGATTGACAAAAATCTAATGGGACAGACTGAAGGAGCTCTGTGGAAATGAGCCTATCACTATAGAACTAGTTTGTGAAGATAGGATGAGAAATGCATCTCATGTATCTATAGATGATGAAGGTAGATTTTCTAGCAGTCATAGCAATGATGAAGAAGAAACCCACCTCTTCATGGCTCAAGAATCAGAAGATGAGAGGCACACATCTGAGAATGATCATGCTAATAACTCCTAACGGAAAGATGTGTTTGGCAGTGATAGTGAAGGAGAAGAAGAAGATGAAGCAGAAGTTAATCTTGAAGGAGAAATTTTAAATGCACTTGAAGAACTCAGTAGAGTGAAAAATGAATACAAATTATTCAATAATGTTGCAGTTGTGGAGCAGAACCAGTTGATCAAATGCCTTCAAGAATCTAAGAAGTGTATCTCAGAGTTGAAGACTCAAGAAGAAGACATGAAGGAGTGTCGGTGCAAAGATCTAGCCTCTGAGCTAGAAATAAAAGATAAAGAATATTAGCAGCTGGTTGGAGAAATGGAGATTATTCAAAATGACCTTGAGAAATTTAAGGATGAGCTCAAGGGAAGAGTCTGGTTTGATGGCAGCAGTGATTCCTTGGATAAAATGTTGAAAAGAAAAATCATGCCAAGGACACTGAAGATTAGGAAGTGGTGCGAGTGAATGCTCCATCAGCAAGAATGTCCCCCACAATGACATTTTGTTTGTCTCCCCAAATGGAGAGAACAAGGGATAGACCTTCATAGTTTGAAATGCTCCTAGAAGAAGGTTGATCTAACCATCACCAATGAAGACATGTAGACAAGGATGAGGACTAGTGCTGCAAGAAGGAGGAACACTGCAAATCCCAAAGGAAAAGGGAAGATGGAAGAAGACAGCTTCACCGGAAGCAGGAACATGAGAAGACAACAAAGAATACCTCCCACCGGTAGAGGAAAAAGGAATGCTACAACCCACAAGACAAAGCAAGTTTGGGAGAAGAAGAGATTAGATGGAAGAGCCGGTGAGAATGGACAACCTAGAATTCATCCCCAGAGAAGAAGAAATGTAGATGCTAAACTGGTAAGATCTCTCCATGCATGGCAGAATAAGTTTGTAAGCTATAAAACATTCTTTTCTAGTTATTACTTTGCATGTAATGTCTATAGCCATAGGGAAGAAGAATGGAGAAAGGGATCTAGAAGGAATAATATAGCATCTCATAGATATCATGCATATGAGAAAAATGTATCCAGGAGTAGATACATGCATATCCCTCCTCCCAGTTATGCAAATAGTGTTTGTGATAACTGCAATGGATCTGGCCATAGAAATTATGAATACAGGAAAAAGGATTTGCATTCATATGGAACTCAGTATAGCAGCTATTCTTAACATAGAAATATATGAAGAGCATATAAAAATCAGAGACCTACATGGAACCAAAGGAGAAATGTCCCTGCAGGATCAAGAGGTCCACCGGTTTTGGTTGCCAGTCACAACAACATAACCAGAAGAAGATGGTCAAACTGGTATGATAGAAGGTTCCCCAATCATGAAGTTGGGATGGATGTTGTGTGCTACTATAGCACTGCTTCCGGTTATGCTGTAGAATTTTGAAATGGAAGGACCCATCAGAAAAGAAGGTAAGACCTGCTCCCAAGACTGAAAATGGAAAGAAGAATGTGACCAAGCAGGTATAGAGGAAGAAGCAAGAGGATGAAACCATGGACCGACATTTTGCATTCAATGCACAAGTGATATCTCTTAAGACCTAAAGGAGATGCAATACCTTAGGGGGAGTATTTCACTAACCATATCATTCACCCCCCCTTAGAGCAAGAGGACACATGGAAGAACAAACTGATGCCGATATGAAGGAAGAAAATGAGAAGATAAGTGTGTGTAGAGGCTACCTTGGCTACTCACCTACAAATGAAAGATGGATCACTACTGCATGTTTCGATAGATGGAGATTAACAATTGGAATCAGATTTAGAGAGACACAAAATGTCAGGAGTTACAGGAAGGTGCTCTGGTAGTGATGATGGACTAGTACAAGAAATCGGTATGTGTAGGATGTTACCGGTATGAATGCTAACAAGTACTTGCAGGTTACGTGGGACAAAGAGGTTGGAGAACATTGCATTAGCCATGGTAGCATGGAATGTGGATTTTATGTCTCAGGTGGTATTGGAAAAGACCTAAAAGACATATGTTGGCCCAGTTGTTAATCATGTAGGCATGCATGTTTTTGGGATAACCGGTTCAATTTATGGCATGATGATGACATTGTATGGCTTTGTGTATATCCAGGATCATGGCATAGGCTATGGTGAATGTAAAGGAGCTAAAAGATCATAAGATGATCACATATGCATAACTCAACTGGTATATGGACTTGATTGAAGCCCCGATGTTGGACCTAACAGTTAATGGTGGACATGAGTTGTATGACTCAGGGGGAGTTCAAGTGCTTATGAAGAAGAACTGACTTGCTTGAACTTGTGAGTGTACTGACTGCCTCAAATGTAGATGATAGACATTTTTGTAGGAATACCCAAGAGAATTTCATGATTAAGGGTATCTACTGTTCATCTGGTTGGTTGTACTCATAGTACAATCACACTTGATTCTAAAGAAATTTGGGATCAAATGGGAGGTAATGCAGTCTAACCAATAGGTAAGTAGTATTGACTAACACATCCTTCTGCAAATTGAGTTCTTTAACAATTTGTATCAAATTTGCATGATCAATTATTGTTAGTTGATGGTTGAGTCCTCCATCTCAAGTGTTGTGACTTGAAAAGATGCAATGAATGATGGTTTAAAAGAGGAGATGCATTCGGCAAAGAAAAAGGAGAGAAATTTTTTTGCCAGTGCTTGGTAGATACAAGGAGGAGTGATATCTTGAGAGTTCCCTTCTCCATTGTTGTCAAAGGTGGAGAAAGATTTTGTAGTATACTGCATACTACATGTGTGAGAATTCAAGGATTATACAAAGAGGGAGAATTTGATCATACAAAGGGGAGAGAGACTATGTAGTATGATGGATACTATATGTGTTGACATCAATGCCAAAGGGGGAGATTGTTGGCATTGTGTAGTCTTTGATGTCAACAAGTATAGAAGGAGAACCGGTATGAGAATACAGTTGATGTGCAATCTCTGATGTCAAATAGTATTGTAGGTCACTGGTAAGGAAGAGAATGTCATTCAGAGGAATGATCACTAGAGTCACTGATACACAAGTTAGTGTTTGACTTGTGTGGATGAAATGGATAGGTTAACGATATAGTCTATCACCAATAAGGAAAGGGTATCAACTCGTAAGAGTTGTGTTGACAGTAAGTTGTTGCCAACCGGCAAGCATATGACCAATGTACAAGTAGGATGAGCGAGGTGCTTAAGCTATTGTTTGTGATGAAGATGTGAAATGTTACCTAAATCACATCAACACTAGAGGAGAAGGATGTATAGGTCACTGGTATGTTGTGTAGATGTAGAACAACAGGACTCCTACTGGATAAAGATGCAATCACCATGTGAAATGATGACTAACAATGAATGTTCCCACACTGGATCACATGTTCCTATTTGAAGATATGCTCCACAAACAAGGAAGCCACATAATTGCATTGAAGGATGCAGATGACAAGGATCCACTATCATCAATGAGTGGATCTTATCTCCTATTATGCATAGTGTGCATCATAGTTATGTGAGATAAGGAAGAAGAGGTAAAGAAAGGTGTTTGAATGCTCACACCAGATCTACCAGTGAATCAAGGGAATGCCTCAAGTGCATCAAATTAGGGATATGTACTAGACCAACAGAGAAGGCATGTTGAGTTACTAGGATAGATGAAGAGTGATGGGTTTGTCACTTTGACAAACCAGTTGAGATATGGTTTGGGCTGATGAAGAAGAAGGAAAGGCTAAGTAGCTACAGACATAGGACAATGTCTGGATTGAAGATTGAGTCAGTTGAAGTTGATGACATGGTGTCATCAAGAGTGTCTACCGGTATGTATGTCCACCAATAATATGGATAAGTTGCAGATGCAGAAGACTCCCATTTGATGAAGATGTGCATAAAGAAGGTTAGCAAGAGTGTTGACCGGTTGAGTGTTTCATTAGAAGAGAAGTAGAGTGCAAAGATAATGAAAGACCAGTTAAGGTTTTAACCAGAAATGATAGTAACCTAGTAGAGGAACCTGGTAATGGAGTTGGTTGGTTATCCAATCTATACTGACACAGATGTTCAAGAAAAGGTGGATGGTGACACAGTTGCCACATGGAGATGAAGTGGCATCCATGCACAAGTTGGTGTGTTGAGTTGAAGAAGTGTCAAGTGGCAAGGTAGCTGGCAACAAGTTGACATTTATGTTCACTGCAAGGTTCATGGGATGCACAACAAAGGTTTATGGCTCAAGGACAATGGATAGCAGAGATCCAACATACACTGTTTGAGTAGATCGAGGAAGGTGAAGGAAACTACAAAATTAATCTTGGTGATCGACAAAGAAATCGACTGATAGGTTAAAAGCATATTGCCAAAAATAGAAGGTGTGATCAGGAAGGCACGACAATGGTGGGATTGATTGATGAGTTACAGTTCATCAACTAGGCAATCAGATCAGATGAGATCTGATTGGATTTGGGTTATCTCGAGGTTGATGACAAAACCCTAACCGCCTAAAATTTGAATTGTCTTTTGGCGAGAAAACCAGGTTATAAATATGCAAGAAATAATCATTGAATGTTATCACTAGATGAGAGAGTATTTCTATTCAAGGAGTTAAATCAGTCAAGTTTTCATCAAGAAGAAGAAGAAGAGAGTGAGTGTGAGGAAGAACAGGGTTGAAGTGTTCAACCGACATCAGTAAGGCTACTGACAGTCAGCCATTGAGTCTAGCAGAGGAGTGAATTGATAGAGTTCAAACTAGTAGAGAAGAAGTGTAGAAGACTACAGAGAAGGCAGGCATAGAACCGATAGAAGATAGTACCAATGGAGAGCAGTAGAGTAGCTAAGAGAAGAGAAAACTAGTAGAGAGCAAAACTGACACAGTGTTGAACCAGCAGAGAGTAGAATAGTCAGAGAGAGAACCGACAGTGAACTAGATAGAAGATCTTGTAGAGAGATTTGCAAAAGTGTTATAAACTCCATTTGTAGCAAGAAGATAACTTTGGTATAAAAACATGATTTTGTATTTATTGAATTGTAGCTTGGTGCAGGGGTTGTAGCTCCTTGGGTTGGCTCCCTAAATCAGGGGTTGGTGCTCCTTGGGTTGGTGCCCTAAAATTAGGGGTTGGTGCTCCTTGGGTTGGTGCCCTAAATCAGGGGTTGCTGCTCCTTAGGTTGGTTTCCTAAACATTGTAATCAAAGATTCATTGTGAGGCTGGATTGGAATAGTAGTCTCAAGCAGCATTTACCATTGAGTCTTTTCCCATCTTGGGTTTTCCTCGTATATGTTGGTGTTATGTGATGTACCTTGTGTGTGAGTGCATTTGTGTTAGTCTCCCATATAATCAGCAAGTCTGCATTCAGTTAGATTTGTTAACCGATATACTCACATAGGATAAGTTAAAGGGAAAAGTTTGAGAACCACTGATTCACCCCCCTCTCAGTGGTGCATTGTGTCTAACAAATCTAAGTTCTTGGATTGCAGATACTCTTATAGCATAATGAGGTTGAAGAGTTCTAAGTATTTTACTTACTATTGCATCATCTTCAATTTTACCTGTAGTAATCTTTATGCTGCCAACAACTTCTTTGACTCTCTGACCATACTGTGCAATATTTTTTCCTTCAAGCATAATCATGTCATAGAACTTTCCTCTCAATATTTCCTCTTTGGCTCTTTGAACATGCTCATCTCCTCCATAGGTTGGATTGAACTTTTCCCAAACCTCACCTGCAGTTTCCAATCCTTTAACATCAATATATTCTGAATCAGATAAACTACTTACAATAGCTTCTAGGGATTGCATGTTATCTTGATGCTCTCTGAATTCATCTGATGTTAAAGGAGTAGTAGTAGGAGCAACATATGTTTTTTCAACTTGCTTCCAATATTGTGCACCAAGACCTTTGATGTATATCTTCATTCTATCTTTCCAGATCTTGTAGTTATCCTTGTTGAACTTGGGACCCTCTTTCTTCATCATCTTGACTTCCTTGAAATCTTTCCCTCAAGCAGTTAGGCTTTCTGCACATAGAGAACCAAAGCTTTGTTACTAATTGTTAATCCTATGAGGATCTAGTTAATACTAAGAGAGGGGTTGAATTAGTATTGATTCCAATTGTAACTTTAAACTAAAAACAAGCTTATCCCAGATTTGAAATCATTTATCAAATATCACAACTTCTTTTATCAGATCTAACAACCTCTATATCAGATTTGCTAGCACATTAATCAGATCATTTACCACAACTATCAATTCTTTCACCACTTAAGAAAAAATATAAATTTGATCATTCACCAACTCATCTTATCAGATCAATCACTTTTATCTATCAACTCTTATCAGTACCGATAACCTTTGATAAACCTCTGATAAAACATCATAACCGGTGTACTAAAAAATAGTGCATGAAATGTAACATAAACAAGAACATCACATGAAAAACATTTCACACATGAACATCATAATTTTTGACGTGGAAACCCAAATAGGGAAAAACCACATTGGGAGTTGGCAACCACAAATATTTGTACTCTTTTGAAGTATACCCTGTTAGGAGTCACCTGGTTAAGAGATTTGCCTAGTAGCCCGGTTAAGAGCCTGATGATCTGTTAGGATCAACCTTGTGAGAGGATTTAACACTCTTTTGAGAGGTGCCCTATTAGGGAGCTTAAATGTTTAAGGCCTATTAAGACCCACCCGGTTAAGGGATTTAACCCGCTGCAACTGTTAGGGAACCATGGTGAAAAAGTGATTTATAACTTGCACTTCTTAGCTTGCTCGATCAGATCCAATTATGCTCAACACTCTGCAACTCTTAGGTCAATCTCACATTTCTCTTGGACAGCTCAAAACATTCTCTTAAGACCATCGACAAAATAAACATCAACTATGCCATCTAAATACCCATCTCAAGTAGGTCGGCCGCTAATCCCTAATTACATCATGAATTTATAATACAAATCATAAGAGATCATCTCACATAAATATACAGATCATTACATCAAATTACAATGCAATATTAACCATTGGTTGATCGTAACCCATCATGAAAATCCAAACTATACCAAAGTCAAAACCTCAAAACACTCCACTAAGCATTTTGTTGTTTCCCAAGAAATTCTTCCTTGAATCATGCCAAAATAGAAATGAAATAATTTCATGTGGGTTGTGCCATGTTACCACCTTCATGTAGACTCGTTGTCGATCACCGCCATAACAAAAATCATTACTGGTTTGATGATATCTTCACCGGTCTTAAACCCTATTAAAACCTTAGCAAAACTTCATCATAAATTAGAAACATACCTTCTGATATTCATCACAAGTTCCAATTCTAGATAGATACTCCTTTCCATGATACAAGATCTCATTCCAAACTGCAAATCACCAAACATCGCTGATCGTCGGATTCAACCAAAACATCTCTGCTTTATCGATTAAAGTCCTATTCATAGACTTTAGTTCTCTGCCAATAAACCTTGTCTTCTGGTAAACCAAATCACTTAGATGAAAAATCAAAAAATCAAGAACACCAGTAATCATCATTTGACATCAATTGCCATCAATAATAACACAAATAACTGATCAAGTCATCTAATAAAAAAATCTCAATCTCTTCATCACAAATAGACTTCTATCCTTTATCGATGCAGTCATCTATCTTCAACTGCATCACCTCATTTGTATCAATTATGCCAAATTCCAATAGATATGTTGGACCATTGGTTGTGTATGTTGAGTCACTGGTTGCATATCTTTGATCATTTGTTGTGTTGGTTTGATTATTGGTTGTTGATTCAAGATTTGATTGAATGGAGTTTGGTCGAATGAAGTCTGATTTAGGATTTTATTGAATGAGGTTTGATTCAGGATTTGGTAAAAAAAAATGATTTTTTCTTGAAATTGTTTTATCATCTCTATTTGAGAGATGAGGTATGTCTAGTCATTCGATAAGAGATTTTATATCAACTAGCTCAAAGCTTGGGTTTGGACCTGGAAATTTTTGAAACATTTTGGACATTTGTGATCTATTCTTCTAAATGTTTCTCACTTTTTGTTCCAAGATCTCTATTTCTCAAGCTAGTTTCTCCTCTATTTTTCATATTTGGATACCTGTTTCATCATAAAATGTTTGACCGATATTACCTTGTTGTTGGGTTGGATAGAATTGTGATTGTCTTGGATTAAAACTTGATTGCATTGTGTTATTCACTGGTATGTCAAAATTTGTTGCATCATAGGATCTTGGAGCCTTGTTTCAATAAACATGTCACTATGTAATATTTTTGGGATTGACAAATGCAACCTAGGAGGATGGAAATGCAACTTATATTTTTGGACTTTTTTGAATTTTTGGAATGACAATGAAATGCAATAGTGCAACCTTAAAAGATTATCATGCAATCTAGGACAAGAATGCAATCTATGTTTTTTTTTTGTTTTCAAGATTTGGACAAACTTTTAGAATGAAAAGCTAAAGACCCAACCTTGGGAAATTGAAGTGAATCCAAGACCTTGAAAGGACAACAGGACAAAGAAAAAAATGATGATAGAAAATTTGAAAATGTCTCACCTATATGCTTGGTTACTAAGCTAGGTTTTACAAGATGTTGGTGACAAAAGGACAAATTTTGGACAAGGTCAAGACTCCCTAACAACAACTTAGGGTTTGATATAAAGTTTTTAGTTTTCAAGTTTGGAAAAACTAATTTTGAGACTAAATAAAAGAAACCAATGATAATGATAAGGACCTAGGGTATAAACCCAAATTATGATATGAAAATGACCTCAAGATTTGCTATGATCTATAAATATGAATGACCTTAGGATATGAAATGGACCAAATTTATGATTATGATGCAATAATATGATCTAATGTTTATGATGACCTAATGTTATGATATGATTTGGACCAATGATATGATATGACCTATTGTTGTGAACTAAGGATATGACTTAATGATATGAACTTAGGGATATAAATGAAAAATGTATAACAATATGAACCTAAGACAAAACCTAGGGTTTAGACTATGCAATACTATATCCTAATGCAAGAAGGACACATGCAAGGCAATGATTTGTGGGATGTAAATAATATGACCTAAATGTAGACCTGATTTTGGTATGCAAGAGATAGCCTAATTCAAGGCCTATTTTTGGTATGAAAATGTATGATAATGACCTAGGAAGATGACCTTAGAACCTAAGTTTGAACTATGCAAGAGCTAACCCTAGGTGACATGGATATTGAAACAAAGATATCCAATTTTTTGACAAGCCGTGTTCATAAATGTTGGATGAATAATTGGACAAGATTTTGACCTTTGTTTGAACTTTGTTTGGACACTTGTTCGCTTTTGATAACCAAGGTTGATTATGACTTCTTTTGAAAAGTTATTTTTGCCAATTTTTATGACGTTGATTATGTCCTCTATTTGTGATTCACATTTAACAAGCATGGAAGACAAATTTTTTTTTTGACTAGATAGTTAGAATCTTGGAAGTGTTGGCTCCCCTCCACGACACTCACTTCTTTGAGCATACAAAGCTTCAAATTTCTTACGTCATCACTTCCCAAGAAATTTACTATCTCAAATTGAAGGGCATGTGAGGGGCATCTCTGGCATGCATGTATCACAATGCTTGATTCCATAAATAGAAAGTTTTGGGTCTCTAAGAATAGAGGGTTGTATTTAAGGCATCTGTTTGAGTGGTCATAATCAACATTTTTCACTCTATTAAAGGAGGCCACCCAACATGTAGAGGTTAGGCTCTATAGGTTCTTACGTGTCACGTGAATACTGAGGGAGACACAATGTCATTATGGAAGCATATAACACTCATCACTTGCAAATTTAATCACATACATTTATTTATAGTGGCTTGGAAGAGCTTGGCTTTAGCCAATTTCCAGTTGGGTCACTCCCTCTCACCTAGCCTTATAGGCTACTCGGGAGGTAGGCCCTATAAAGGTTAACACAAACATAACATCTAAGAGAAGACATGGAAAATACTATTTATTTAACCTTTATAAATTGAAATGTGCTCTAAGCTACAAAAGACAGACAATATTCAAACATAATCCTTTGAATGTGTCCTGCACCAAATCAATTAGTAGTTTCACTGAAATCTTTTGCCCACGAATGCCAATATGTTGCACAAATAATCAATAAAATTTCCAATTTGTACCCCTACTTAAAAAGCTAGATGAAGATTGTGCGGTTCATTTTTACACCTTATGAAATAAAATAAGAATTTGTTTTTCATTCAATCCCCTAATTAGACTATGTTATGATTCATTTTGAAACCCTTAGTAGATTGTAATGAGACATTGTTGTTGATTAACCTCCTAATTAAGCTATGTGAGGATTTTTTGTTCATTCAAACCTCCTAATTAGCCTATGTGAAGAATTGTTATTCGTTAAAACCTCCTAATTAGGCTATGTAAAAAATTGTTGTTCATTAAAACCTCCTAATTAGACTATGTGAAAAATTGTTGTTCATTAAAACCTCCTAATTAGGCTTTATGAAGAATTGTTGTTCATTGTATGTTAAGAAATCAGTCATAAATCATTGTTTAGACAACATAAAACCCACATGAGACAATAGATACTCACATAAAACCTACATGAAACAACAAATTAGTTCAAAAAACCTGCATGCATCAATGGATTAGTTTAAAAAACCTGCATGCAATAATGGATTAGTGCAAAAAACTTGCAAACAATAATAGATTAGAGCAAAAAATTTGCATGCAATAATGTATTGGTGCGAAAAACATGCATGCAACAATAGATTAGTGAAAAAACCCTGCATGCAATAATAGATCAACAAATAAAACTTGCATGTAAACATATATCAACATATAAAACCTACATGTAAATAGATTCATAAAATTGTTAGATTTTGCATGTCCACATTGGGTTCACCAAAAAATGTAACTAGGAAAGTCGGAATAAGCTTCAAAGCAATAGATTAGGCAACCTCAAATCTAAATTGCAATGAAATAAAATCCTAATATACTCAATAAAGCAATGAAGATAAAAAAAATAATAAATAATGCAAACCATATGCAGATGTTATCTTCATTGACCTCCATTGTTCTTCTTTCTCATTCAAATTGTTGTGGGTCTCAGCTACAAATCAAGTCTATCGAAAGCAAGATGATGAGATGATAGAAAAATGATTTAGGTAACATAAGGATACTCAAATCATGGTTGAAAATCAATAAGAAAAGAGCTCAATTTATAGAAAAATTGAGATTGATTGGATAACTAAGTTTGAAAATATTTTTGGTTAGATGGATGAAGATAGAAGAAAGCAAATGGGAAGATGTTACGAGAATAAATAATAATTATCTTCTCATAAATACCAAATTAGCAAGTTGAAAATATCATGAATATTTTAATAATTAAAAATTATTAAATATCTTCATTCGAAAAGATAAATAGAATAATTGAAAATAAATAAAATATCCTCTCACAAAAAGCAATTTTTTGAAGATGCATACATCATTTTTTAATTTAAAAATTAAGATAATGAGATATTGCCAAAAAGATTGATTTTTGAAAATCAAGGAACAATATTAGTTTCCAAATTTGAAAATTAGGAGGATTTTAAGAGAAGATTTAATTATTAAAAATTATTAAATATCTCCATATAAGAGGATAAAATGGAAGAATATATTTTTTTTAAAAGAAGGAAACATCCTTGCATGAGAGGATAAATAGAGATAATTAATAAATAAGATTTATTAATTATCTCCTCACAAAAAGAAAATAAAGTTAAATTAATCATCTTTATTTTGGAGGAAGATAATTATGATAAATTAAGAAAAATGATTTATTAATTTATTGCTCATATTTAAATAAAATAAATTTATTTAATTAAAGGACAAAAGAGACAAATAAATAAGTTATTTAATTTATTTATTTAGGACTTAGAAGAAATGTTAGTAAAAGGGGGTTTAAAGACTATGCACATGATATGTTAAAAATAGGAGACAGAGGTGTTGACCATTTTTTAGTGTCTACAATTTTTATAGGTGAGATTAAAGAATTTTTTCATATTAGAAGATAATATATTCATCTTAAATAGTTTTAATATTTATATTATTTTGTTTATTTACATCAAAATATATAAAAATAATAATATAAATAGATCAACACAAAGGCATAAATTTGACAAATTACATAAAGAGTAATAGATGGCATAGAGATTGCAGAGATCCCCAAATAGATAGATTAAAAATAAGACTAAACACGCCTGATAAATCTTGAAAGGATAACAAATTTTTTGAAAGTCCTATAAAAAAGACCCCGAGACCCTGAAATTGAATCAAGACAACCCACATGATCAAACCCTAAGATAGAGATTCAACCATCCATCTCATTCTCTTACTCAATCATGTCCATCGAAGAAATGCCTTCAACTTGAATAGTGTCCTCAAGACCCTCCAAATGAATGCACGATTTGATCCATTATGAGTCATCATTGGTCTTTATTTTTGTCCAATTCTGTAAGAATACCAATTCCCTTAAGGCCAAGCATTTACATTGTCCTAGTATTCCTCCTCATCGTTGAGCGAGAAAGAGAGAATTTGAGCACATTAATAAGCATCTTATAAAATTCATTTGGGATGGGAATTCATTTGTGTTAATCAATATTCAACAAGATATCGTTAGGCCTACCCCTTCAAAGGATAGGTGCTAGGTAGGCTTGACAATGTCTTGCTGAATATAGATCAACATAAACATATTCCCATCCCAAAAGACTTATATAAGATGTTTGTGAATATGCCTAAATTTCCCCTAGTCTTTCTCGATAATAAGGAGGAATAATAGGTTAAAAAATTCTTGGCCCTAAGGGGATTGGTATTGTTATAAAATTCAACAAAAATGGAGACCAATGATGACTCGAAATGGGTCAAATCTTATATTCAATTGGAGGGTCTTGAGGACACTATCTAGGTTGATGGCATCACTCTGATGGACATGGTTGAGGAAGACAATGGGATGGATGGCTAAATCTTCAGGTTTCTTTATTGAATCTTCCTTTTGTTTACTCTTTCCTATGGTTTGATTATGTGGACTATCTTGATCTAATTTTGGGCTCTCGAGATCTTTTCGGTTGTGTTTCTCCTTTTTCCTCCACCCATTTTTCAAGACATCATCTTTTTCCGTGAACTCGTCCTGTAAAGTGGAAAATTGAACCCTAGTGACTCCCCACCTAGGAGAGAGAAAGGAAGTCACTAGGATGATTTTTCACTTGGAGGAACTTTACATTAAAAAGAGAGGCTTGAATCCACTAGATCCAAATCCAAGGGAGGAAAGGATGTGAATTTCAAGTGGATTGCAAGGGTTGAAGTGTGTTTTACCCTCTTTTGTAAATAGGTAAGTTGACTTGTTGACTATGTGGAACAAAGATAGAAAATGAGTGAAATGAGGAGCTACCAGTTCGGGATCATGTTGTAACTTTATATCTGAGCTAATAAGATTGATAAGAATCTGCCCTACAAATTTGGATAAAATTTGTCAAGACCGTGGCGGAAGTGTACATGATCCTCTAACAAATCCGTGAATGAAAAGGGTTTCTCCGTCTCTGCAAATGAAGCCCAAACCTAGAATTATAGTTGCGCACTTGTAACCTACACACCAAAAAGAAGAGGAGAAGGGTTGTGGATAGGGATTTTCCTTAGTCAAACCCCAATTGAGGAATCAACCTTGAAAGAAAGTAATTACAAATACTGAAATGTAAATAATAGAATTGTATACCTTGTAGATCTGCAATTTGTCGATGATGATTGCTTTTCTTCTTGAATGTAATCACAAGTGTTGCATGAAATGGCATGTAACATGACAAACCCTAACACACACACATGCTTGCAAATGAATGTTGTAATATTTCTCCAATGGATGAATGAAGAAGACTTGAATGCTTGAATGCTTGACGATGTATATTTTTGCCTATGCTTTCTTATGATAAACTTTGCTTATGCAAATGAGAAAACCAACTCCCTTTTAAACATGCCTAGAGGATTAATTTTCAATCACCAAAGGCAAACAAAGAGGAGTACAAACCACAAAGATTAAATTATGCATAGGGGGTTGGGTAGACCCATCATAGGGCCACCCTAAGAGGTGGGGACTGGGGCGCCATGCCCCTGTCCTGCCCTATTTTGGTGCGCAAACAAGGTTTGGAGGTAAGAATAAGTCCTAAGCAAGGAAGAACCCAACAGTAGCAGTGTAGAAAGGGGTCTTGGCCAGAAAGGAGGGTTTTGTTGCCAAGATGAGGACATGAAATATGGTTAAAATTTCTAGGGTCACAATTTTATGACACTACACATCCCATAAGCACTTATGTCGCATTATCAACCTTTGACTATCTTTGTGAACCAAGACTTGCCTTATTCCAACCTTCCTTAGAGGGATTTGTTTTTTATCTCTCACATTCATGCATCAACTCAGGCAATGATCAAAATTTTTTGGTGGGGAAGAACTACCTTAAAGGTTCTCAAAATCCAAAGGTTTGATTACACAATCTCTAAACTGCTAACTGGTATCTATTGATTGATCGGCCAATTTGGGAATTTTGATAGTACTTCCACTAATAATCGAGTACCTGATCCTTCCAAGTGGTCGATATATATTTGAGAGGAACAAAACACCCTAAGCAATGGAGGAGTCACAATGGCATCAAAATGTTTGAGGATTTGGAGACTTATGGAATCTTTCTTTGGAATTTTTCCACTCATCACTTATCTTACATTGCACTCTTTCTAAAGAATAATCCTATGTAGATTTGAAAGTGCATCTCCTTAAAGGTTGATTATATGGTGAAGGATATGTAAAGGTGGTAGCATGAGTAGGGGCAGTAAATAAAGTTAATTCTCACAGCTCACATTTAATTCATTAAAAGAACTTGGTATATGAAGGAAAGGTGGCAATGTTTCGGAGCCTATCATGATTAGCTAGATTAATATATTAGAGTTGTTAAGAATGAATTATTCCTCTGCTTTGGATTAGAATGGTTCTCTCACATGAAGATCCAATTTTTGTCAACCATCCTAATTTGAATTGGCCAAAAAGTGAGAAAGTAAATATTATCTCTAGATTGAGCACTCTCGTGTAGAAACAATGAACAAATTTTTCAAACTATAGAAAGATAGTTACTATATTGAGAGAAACAAAAAGGCAAGATGAAGAACATCACCTTTGCTTGCAAGAAAGAATCAATGTATCTAGGGCCCAAGAAAATTAACTCATTAAGGAAGATGGTTCTCTCAAGTAATGATTTAGCCCCAGTTATGCAAATAGGGGAAAACATGGTGGAGAATCCACATGAATATATTCTTCATGAATTGACCATTCTGGCCTGAGAATTCCACAACAATGATAGGGAGTTTGCAATGGTGACTCTAGTGCTAGTTGAAGAAAAGAAAAAGGATAAGATGATTGATGCCTAGATTCAACAAAGGATTCAGCAAGAAATCCTAAGCCATGTGGACCTTAAAGTAGCTTTCAATTTTCTTTGCAAAAATGGTTTTTTTCAAAGAAACCATTATCTTTAGGAAGTTATTTTTCTCTTGTTATATATACTATTGTAAAAAGGGTGAAAAGGGAGGACCGATCCCCCTTGCACTTTGATGCATGAGTGAGTATTTATTAGTTTGATTTTGACATGTTTTCTGAGTAAAATTTAGCTTTTTACATGTTTTTGGAGTTAAATTTAGGATTTGACGGTGTGTTTCCTTTCCAGAAACATAACTTATATACATAGAAAAGAGACTTTGTGCTTTGAACATGAATTTAAGGATAAGAATTTATTTAAAGCTATTTATTCATGCATGTTTATTCATTGGATGAATACTTTGTGATTTGTGAACACTTCTTAGAATCCATTTTGTGTATTGAATTATGGATATAAATGTCTAATGAATCTTGAGTCATGGTGCATTTATATCATCTAGGATGAATGCCTGTCAATTGTCCTTCACTTTTAATTATGTGTAACAAATGAATGATTCTTTTGAAGTGTTGTTTGTCCTTTCTATTGTTCATTCCATTTTTGTGTTTACCTTTTCTACTTTCTAGTTAAAAGCATATCCTACAAAAATTTCAATTACATCATAAGAGGGAGTTGTACCTCTAAAATTTAGAGGAAAACTGCATATCCAATAAGTAGTTTCTCAAACTATTCCAATAAGTAGTATCTCAAACTATTTCTTATGTGTTTGTTTCCATCATAGGGCGTAGAAGATTTAATTTTATAGGAACAAATCTGTAAGCAAACAGGTTGGAATTTCCAAAATTTTGTTATCCTTTCCAACTTTGTTGGGGGTGTTTAATCCTATTTTTAATGTATATTTGGGATTCTTTGAAATTTCTATGTCATCTTCTACTATTTATATAATTTTTCGAAACTTATTCTTTTATTTTAATATAATGGGTGCTAGTCCTTCCAACTATTTAATTACCTAAAAATAATAATAATACAAATAGTCATTTAGTTAACCATGATATACATTTATTTTCAATTCTCACAACTTCATGTTATAAATGATAGATTTATATTTAATTTTTTATTACGATAAGTGAGTTTTTCATAAGGCCCAAACCCTATTAAAGGAAAGCAACAAAGGTACCCAAAAGATAACTGAAATTAGGGCTGAACTACATTAGAAATAAGAAAAGATTAGAGGGACCTTGTGTTCTGTGGATGTAGCCAATCTTTGGGTGAACTACATTAAATCTCTGTGTTATTTATGTTGTGTATTTTTCTTCATCTTTGTGTATTTGAATTTGTATATAACTATTAATTTGTACTTGATATGGATCTTCCTAAATCCTAACAATTGGTATCAAAGCCATGTATTTTTGTAAATTGACAAGGACATTCAGATTTGAGCGGGAGCAATGGAAGAAAAAAAGTTCAAGGTTGAGTAGTTCAACAACCAGAATTATGAGTTATTGAAAATACAAATGGAGGATTACCTAGTGTATCAAAAGGATCTGTGGTGGCCATTGGAAGGAAAGAAAAATAAACTGACCACAAAGTTAGATGAGTATTGGGATATTCTATACAGAAAGGTACTGGGGAAACTTCACCTTTTCCTTGCACCATCTGTAGCATTCAATATATCAAAAGCAACAATGACTGAAACCTTGTTGGTAGCACTGGTGAAATTTTATGAGAAACGTTCAGCTTCGAATAAGTATTTCTTATGAAGCATTTATTTAATATAAAAATGAGTGAAGGAAGATCTATAGGAGATCATTTAAATGAATTTCATATAGTTACTAGCCAATTGACTTCTATCAAAGTTAACTATGACGAAGAGGTTAGGGCTCTTTTAATTTTATGCTCTTTGCCAGAATGCTAGAATAGATTGGTTATGGTTGTAAGTAACTCTATCTATGGTACAAACACTTTAAAAATTTGATTATATTGTTGATGTTATCCTAAGTGAGGTAATGCGATGGAAAATCACAAGTGATAATTCAACATAATTAGGGATTGCTTTGAATATAGAGAGCAAGGGATAACCAAAGAAAAGAGGAAAAGGCCTATGAAATCATGAGAAGTCATGATGGATGTCAAAGAATGGACGCTCTCAATCTAGAGGAAGAAAATATTGTTGGTACTATAGAAAGCCAAAACATTTAAACAAAGATTGTTGGTCTTAGAAAAACAAACAAGGAGACAGAAATCAAGATGATAGTGAGGAAGCCAATGTTTCAAGTGATACTTTACAAGATGCCTTACTTCTATGTTTAGATAATGTTAATGATGCTTGGGTAATAGATTCAGGGGTTTCATTTCATGTAATAGCCCATAGAAAATACTTTCTAGATTATGTTTAAGGTGATTTAGGATAGGTATATTTGGGTGATGATGGACCCTATCAAATTGTTGGAAAAGGAAAGATAAAAATCAAGTTGCAGAATGAAAATGAATGGTTGCTGCAGGAGGTAAGTCACATCCCTAATTTAAGAAGAAATTTAATTTCTATAGGACAAATGGGTAGTGGAGGCTGCATAGTTACCTTTACAAATAATGTCTGGAAGGTCACTAAAGATGCATTAGTAGTAACTAAAGGTTCAAAGTTAGGAGCATTATATTTGTGTAATGGTAATATTATTTTACCTTAGCTACTAAAGAAAAAATTTCTGTAGGGACAACTATAATAGATGGTGCAAGAACAAATACGAAATTGTGGCACCATAGACTTGGGGACATGAGTGAGAAAAGGGATGAAAATAATTCACTCTAAAAATATGTTGCCACGATTGAAGGAGATTGATTTACAGTTTTGTGAAAACTGTGTTTATGGTAAACAAAAAAGAACCACATTTCTCAAGGTTTGGAAAGAGAAAAAGAGTGAGAAGTTATAGATTGTCCATTCAGATGTATGGGGACCATCTTAGGTATTGTATCTTTGTGGCTCTTGTTATTATAATATTTTTATAGTTGATGCAACTAGGAAAACATGGGTACATTTCCTAAAACAAAAATTAGATTTTTTTGAAACTTTTAAGAAATGGAAAGCTTTGGTTGAGAATGAGACAAGAAAAAATTTGAAGTGTCTCAACTCTAATAATGGAGGCAAGTATTGCAGAAAATAATTTAAACAAGGCAGAAGACGGTTCAAGGAACCCCACAAGAAAATGGTATGTCTGAGAGAATGAATATGACCACCATGGAGGATGCAAGGAGCATAAGATTTCATGTTGGATTGCCTCTACATTTTTGGGTAGATGTTGTACATACTATTGTTTATTTGATAAACAAAGAACCTTCATTCCTTTGGATGGTGGCATTCGAGAAGAGGCATGGACTGGTAAAAAGGCAAATTACTCTATTTTAAAAACTTTTGGTTGTGAAGATTTTTTCATGTAGATAAAGAAAATATAACCAATCTTGATGCCAAATATAAAAAATTTACCTTCATTGGATATGGAATAGATGACTTTGGTTACCGATTATGGAATTTTGAAAAAAAAAAAAAAAATAGAAGTAGAGATGTTATATTCAATGAGAAGGTCATGTATAAAGAACAAATGCAAAAAAGGAAGCATGAACAACTCAAAAAAGAATATGTGGTGTCGTATGACATTCCTAAAAATAAAATTCCATTGGTACCTAATGTTCAACAACAACAAAATATCCAAAAAACTCCTACAAGCATTAAACGTTCTATGAGATTAAGTCGATCTCCTGAAAGATTTTTTCCTTCTTTGTATTCTATTTTATTTACTAATTTTTTTGAACCAGAAGGATATGAAGAAGCAATGCAGGTGGATGCCAAAAAACAATGGGAGATAAGCATGAAAGATGAAATAGATTCCTTGATGCAAAATCAAACTTGGGACTTAGTTCCATTACTTGCAAGAAAAAGAGCCTTTCCAAATAAATGGGTTTATAGGCCGAAGGAGGAGGATGGAGGACAAAAAAGATATAAGGCTAGACTCGTGGTACAAGGTTTTGCATTGAAAAAGGGTATAGATTTTGATGAAATATTTTCTCCAGTTGTAAAAATGGCTTCAATTAGAATTGTTCTAAGTTTTGTGGCTGCAAAAGACTTGCATCTTGAACAACTAAATGTTAAAACCAATTTTCTCCATGGGGATTTGGAGGAGGAAATCTACATGCAGCAATCATAGAGATATGAGGTCAAAGGTAAAGAGGAGTTAGTGTGCAGGTTGAAGAAGAGTCCATATAGCCTAAAGCAAGCACCTCAACAATGGTATTTGAAACTTGATAGTTTTATGGCTGAACAAGGTTACCACAGATGTCATTATGATTATAATACATATCCTCCTATATCTTTCCTAGATCCTATAGAAAATATTGTAACCAAATCATCTCCTTGCTAACTTCAGTAATAGCCACATACTTAGCTTCAGTGCTTGAAAGTGAAACAACCTTTTATAGTATACAATTCCAACTAACTCTAGTCCCCCTTATAGTAAAGATATACCCTCTAGTACTCCTTGTATCAATACCACCTACTAGATCAGAGTCAACATATCCTTAATGTAAAGAAGATTTTTATCTTTTGAAACATAATGCATTTATAGTAGTACTTCTCAAATACCTTAGAATCCATTTGACAACATTCTAATGTTCCATTCCCCGCTTTCTCATATACCTGCTCACAACTCCCATTGCAAGTGAAAGATCTATCCATGTGCATACCATCACATACATCATAGTTGATGAATACGGAATGTTAGATATTTTGTTTACCTCTTCCTATGTCTTTGGACACATCTCCTTATTTAATTTTTAATGACTAGCCAAAGGTGTATGAACTGCTTTTGCATTTTGCATGTTAAACCTTTTCAACATCTTCTTTATATACTCACTTTGGGACAAAGTTAATGTTCCATTTTTCCTATCCCATGAAATCCTCATACCAAGGATTCGCTTAGCTACACCCAAATCCTTCATAGCAAATGAATTTGTTAATTTTTGTTTTAGTTCATTTATATGTTGCATGTTAGACCAAATAACAAGCATGTCATCAACATAAAGTAAGAAGATAATATAACCGCCATTATCCAATCTCTTAAAAAAAACATGTACTATACACTGATAGCTAGAGTGTCCTTCCTCTCTCAAATAATTATACTCTTCATTCAAGGATAAAACACATTCATCTTAGGTACCACTTCATATGGTCCATTTTGGAGGATGACCAGTTATGACTTGAAAAGATTCACACAAATGAAAATCCTATAGATATGTGTAAAGCGGAAAATCGTGATCAAACCCTAGTTGTTCTCCCCTCTTCCAACTCCGAGGAGAGAGAAGGGAGGTTCGCTAGGATTCGATGGTTTTCACTTAGGGGAGAGACTTTACATTCAAAAGAGGGGTTGAAACCCACAAGATCCAATCCCACGTAATGCAAGATTGGATGCTAAATGTGTTTCAAGGGTTAAGACAGCAAGGCTACCCTCTTTTGTAAAGAATGTTGATAGAAGAATTAAGCTAAGCATGCATAGAAAGTGATAAAGATTCGCTTATAAACTAAGATAGGAATACAGTATGAAGCTGCGGACCTGGAATTAGCAGTAAAATGTCGATACGGCGTTGTCCTGCAAATTTGAGCAAAAGTTGTCAGGACGATGGCGCCCAGCGCCACGGTCCTCCGAAAAATCCGTGAAACGAAGGGGGATCCGTTCGTCTCTGCACAAGGATTCCAGATCTTCAATTTCAGCCGCGTACCTGCAACCTACACACAGAAAAGCGAAGACGAATGGGGGGGTTAGGGATTAGGGGTTTGCCTTTAGGTCAAACCTCGGTTTTGGAATTAACCAAGAAATGAGCAAGTGCTGTAAATGTAAATGTATGTAAAACAAGTACTAATACCTTGTTCTAAGGATGTTTGTATCCTTATGTGCGAAGGTTTAGATGTTGTATGTTGTATGTAACATGTAGTGTATGATCTCCTCTTCAATGGTTGAATCCTTGTCTTGAATGCAACACTTAGCCTTGAATGCAGACTTGAAATGATCAATTGCTTGAAGGGATGCTTGAATGCTTGAATGCTTGAATGCTTGAGTATAGTTTCCATGCTTTTACATATATCCTCCCCATCCAAATGAGAGAGAAAAATGTAGTTTATATACTTGTCAATTAGGGCTGATAGACTGATTTTCCCAACCTTAGGCCGACCAGGAAAGTTAATTTCCAAATTGCAAACAAAAAGACCCGAGACCCCTTAGGAGACCGGGCCCAAAATAGGACCCAGGGACCAGGGCACTGGGCGCCATGGTCCTGGGGACCAGAGCGCTGGGCGCTCTGGTCCCACCTCCCGGGATAGCAGGGTGCAAGGAGGTTCAGGCCAAGGTGCTTGAAAAATGCAGTTTTCAGTGTCGTGAGCAAGTTTCAGGGTCTCCATTCAGGTTGCGTGTTGCGTCGCCATCGTGAAGACCGAAATGCAGTCGAAATTGCAAGTGTCGCAATTTTAGGACGCTACAATATGTTCACAAAGGTAGTCACATGGGAGAAGAAGGTTTTCTCATCAGTATATATTGGCCTTCTTGACTAAAAATCATGGAATTAAGGAATAGTTGAGTCTAGGTTTCTTATCCAATGGGAGCTATAAGTGCAACAATGTCATCTAGGATCAATTGAGGATCCAAGTGGGAGATTGCGTGGTGTGGAGCCTGATTACTCTCCAAGTGGGATATTGTATGTATGTGGCAATAGATCATGCAAGTACTAAGAAAACCGATATTGAAAATAACCCTAAAAAAGATTGACTTTGTATATTGCCCTCAAAAGAGAATGTTATAAGTAGTTGGAATGTAAAAGGGCATTGTAATGGTCTTGTATTATTTTATTGGATAATAAGAAAAGAATGGATGACTACGTTCTGTGGATGTAACCCATCATGGGTGAACCACATTAAATCTTTTTGTTATTTGTGTTGTGTATTTTTCTTCATCTTTGTGTATTTGAATATGCATATAATTGTTACTTTATATTTTCTTTGAATCTACTAAAACCCTTACGAAGTCTTTTAGACTCATAGACCTAGGAGAAGGAGAAGAGGAAACCCCTTTAGAAGGCTTGACTAAGGGAACATTGCTAGCTAAATAAGGTGGGATTGAAGAATTACTATGATGAAAAATAATATTATGAAAAATAATAATTCTACTAGAGAGAACAATATTAGAATTACAATCAGTGACTTGGGAAACAATAGAATGAATATCATTCATAAGTAATAACCTGATAAGAAGGGGCACAATTACATTTAAAGGTAAGAAAAGTAGGAGAAGATGACTAAGAATCCTTTGAATCACTAAATTCATTATGGAATACTATAATATAAGTTTAGTAAGAGAATTAGTCCACCAACTAATAGAGGACTTGCAAGAAGCACAAGAATAGTCTAAGGTCGAATATTTCATATAAAACAATTTATGTACCAAAAAGGAATTCCCTCAAGATCGACCAACTATGTCCAAGGATGGTCATTCACCTAAAAAAAAATTTCACATAAAAGAACCTTCTACAAATTGATCTCTAACAAAATACAAGAAAGTGATGTGTGGTGAAAATGAGAAGAATGAACATCCACCACTAGCAAAAAGCCTATGGAATTTCCAATTGCCTCATAAGTTGATTTACACAAAAATTGTAAGGGGTGATAAGACAATATTACTCAAATAAGAGAAACATTAATCAATTACTTGAGAAGGCCAAAAAAAAATAGAGACCAAGGAAGAAGCAAGAGAGGGTGTGAGTCCCACATCCACTCTCCAACCTCCAAAATAGCATCCCCTTAAAAAAAAAAAAGCAAGAAAAACAACGAAGAAGCCTCCAACATAGGGGTAGATCTCCATTTTATGAATAACTAAAGGAGTCCAATGTGTGGAGATCTAATTGTTTAGTTTAGGTAGTGAAGGCCAAAGGAAATAAAACCCATAGATCCGGCTCTTTCTAAAAAAACATTATCATTATCTATCACCCCTTTACTCAAAATCTCCTAAAGAGAGACATGGTCACACATAATAGATGAATATTTTCAATTAAAAGTCTTAGCAAGAGAAGAGACAGGTATGATTTTTCTCAATATTTTTGCATAAAATGGTCATAGATGAGTGCCAAAAGAAAAAAATAAGTGAAACCCTATCAAAGCCAATGATTAGACCAATGGGGGAGGTGCTCTACCAACAAATAGCTACCCCAACTTAAGATAAAGGATGATTGGGGAACAAGAAAGCATAGAAGTCCTAGAAAGTACATTGGCATAGACATTGGAGGCACCACATAGTGGAAACCCAATTTCACCAACGAAGATACCAGTCTTTAGCCTAGCATTAAAAAAAATGCAAAGGTCCACAACCAAGTTGCACATAGATGAAATAGAGGCTTAATAGTTATTGAGTGAGAAAATTTCATTTGAATTTTCATGGTCTAGAGAATAGGAGTGCACAAAAGTGTTGTAATAATTTAACTTCCCTTCAATATTTTCTAAATGAGATAAAGATTTAATTTTTAAAATTTATTGCATTAATTATTTTTTATTACTAGAAAAATAGATTTTGAGGGAGACTTGAAATCTGAAACATGTAAGTTTTAAAGGAACCCAAAACCCTTAGTATTTGTAAGGAACCAAAACCCACTAACAAAACACTACCATAAGATAAAGAAAAGGAAACAACTGTTAGACAATTCAGATAACCGAAAGACAACTGAGAGGGGGGAGGGGTGAATCAATTGTCATAGATTACATAAACATTCAACAATTAAAACTTTAATATTGGAACCCAAAACATCAATACCAAAATAGTCATTAATCAATTAAGTATAAACAATAATCACAAAATAAAAGCCATCCATATAACACCAAGATTTATACGTGGTAAACCTGGTAAAGGGAAAAACCATTGTGCAAAGCCTAACCATAGTCAGATAATACTTCTATAGTAAGTATGTGAATTAAAATGAATGGGCTTGCACTTGCAGGAAGGCCAACAACCTAGAGCGCACTACTCATCACAAAAGGAGCCTCACTGACTACATATAAATCTAAACAATAATACAGAGAAGTGTTGAAATGCAAAAGATAGTATCTCCTATGCCAAATACCGGAGGACTAAATCCTCTTACATAAACCTAATTCAATATCTAATGATCAACCAACTCCTCTACCTGAATGACATTACATTATTCACACATTACATTCCTTGACCATGACCTCTTACATTAATCATGATGATCTACAATGAGATCTTACATCTATATATACAAACCTTCAACCATTAAAAATCAGGTCAGCCACCAGATAATAAACCAATTACATAATTACAAACTATGTCAGCCTTAGACCAAACAAATAATATCCAACTCATAAGACATCCCTAAAGTACATCAATAGGTCCTTTCCACAAGTTACATTAAAGACGGTCCATAACCTAGATCAACTAGGACCAAGTATAGGTCCACATGCTTTAGCAATGATCTCCAACCCCCAAGTCTCAAACACAATCAACAACAACATCCTAAAACTCCATCAGAAGCTACACCAACACCACTTATGCAATTCATCATGATGAATAATGATGAGTAACTAAGGTCCTGAGAGGGCGGGGGGGTGAATCAGTACATACAAAATCTTCATAAAACTTTATCATATTAAAAACATGGCTGACTGGTTGTCTTCACCACTGAGCATAACCATGGCTATACTGGTTAAGCACAAATACTTCAAACATCATTCCATAGATGTCAAATCTTGACGATTACTTTACTGATATAATCATGCATGAGTTGTATCTACAATACCACAACCATTTAACATTGCTTGCATAACTAACTTAATCAAAAATACACAATCATCACATGAAAAACTCACAACCCATAACATAAATATTTTTCACATGGAAACCCAAATGGGAAAAACCATGGTGGGGATGAATACCCACAAGCTTGTTTTGAACTCTTTTGAAGTCCGCTCTGTTAGGAGCCTAGTTCGGTTAAAGACTTTACAATAAGGTTTTGTTAGGAACCGATCCTATTAGGTATCACCTAGTTAAGAGATGGCTATAAACCCTGTTAAAGGTTGAAACCCTGTTAAAGGTTACCTCGCTAAAGGATTTAAAGAACTCAATGAATTTGAGTCACTTGGTTAGAGGATTTGCAACAAGCCTGTTAAAGCTACCTGGTCAAGGGATTTTCCTTCTATTGAAATGGTTAGAAGTCAATAGGTAAAGCTCTAATATAATAACAACACTACTTGCTAAGGCAGATCCTTTTCAACTCCTCTCCTCTGCAATCACACTTTGTAGATTCCACACTCTGATTTGGCAAGTATCTCAACATGCGGACACAAACATAACATTTTCCAACCCAAACAATAACAAACAACATCAACCTTATAGACAACAATTAGGTCGGTAGCATAAACCCTAAACCCTAAACATTTTAGGTTTACAAATACAAGCGGTCTAATCTTGACCATTAAATCCATTACATAGAATGAAATGATCTAAAACAAATCTCAAGACATTCTGCATTTTCCAATCTTCACTGCATCTAGAAAATTGTAACCCATCATGGGCTCTTCATACACCACTAGGAAAATCATGCATTCCTGAGGTAGTCGTTCAATGCATTTGATCTTCATGCACAAGATCCTCGAGGATATTCTTCATGTGCCCATAGCTGACATGGCATCCTGATCCTTATCGTTATCGTTCACAAAACACCATCAATTGTACCACATAAGCCAAACCGGAGAGCCTAGAACTAAACAAAGATTATCAACCGGTAGTTAAACTTAGTAAACCA
This sequence comes from Cryptomeria japonica, assembly GCF_030272615.1. Classification (NCBI taxonomy): domain Eukaryota; kingdom Viridiplantae; phylum Streptophyta; class Pinopsida; order Cupressales; family Cupressaceae; genus Cryptomeria; species Cryptomeria japonica. Next base: position 649,317,024 of record NC_081407.1, on the reverse strand, counting down.
TGACTGCGAACCCCAACATCAGTTCACTCCATCCTAGTTGACCATGACCACTTCCAATCTTCATACTGGTGCATATCAGTTCACCTGTTTGAGCATATATTGACATCAATGACAACATACATTGTCACCGCTTTATCATATGCCAACAATCTCCCTCTTTGGCATTGATGGCAATACTCAGTGTATCATTGCTCAGTATCTGCACCATGTTCAATAACATATACCAGTTTAAAGATCACAACCACCACCATCTGGACTGGTCAGTGTGCACCATGCCATATGTCTTCATCATCAAATATCTTCTCTCCAAACAATATATCTTCTTCCCCATACATCATCAGATATCTTCTCCCCCTTTGACAACAATGTCAAAGTGGAGGCACAAGCTTCCAAGCTCCACTATGCTGCTCCCCCTATGGAGTAGCATCCTTCAACACATCAATCCTATAAGATTTGCCACTGTAGTACATGACTGATGTGGAGAAAAAAAATTAATTTACTTCATGAAGGGGTAGAACCCCTAATTCACCTCTCAAATAGGTAAATGTAGTCTTTGGTAAGGGCTTAGTGAATATGTCTGCTAGCTGATCCTTATTGGAAACATGTTCTAATACAACCTCTTTATTCTGAACCTTTTCTCTCAAGAAATGATACTTGAGCTCAATGTGATTTGTCCTAGCATGCAATACCGGATTTTTGGAAATATTGATTGCACTAGTATTATCACAGAAAATACTCACCCATTCAGATATAGGAACTTTGAAGCCATTCAATACATGCTTCATCCAAATTGCCTAAGTGCAGTTCATAAATGTTGCCACATACTCTGCTTTAGCTGTAGACTAGGAAATACAGCTCTGCTTCTTGCTCGTCTATGAGACTAGTCTTCCACCAAGGAAGAATGCTCCACTGGATGTGTTCTTTCGGTCGTCCACATTACCTACCCAATCTAAGTCAGTAAACACTTTGAGACCAAAGTCACCATTGTATGGATACCACAATCCATAATCAACTGTCCCTTTTAGGTATCTAAGAATCCTCTTTATCGAGCTACCAAGTGGGATTCTCTTGCACTCTTCTAAAACTAGACTATTATGCCCACTGCATGAGCAATATCTGGTCTGTTGTGCACCACATAGTGCAACTTACTGATCATTGACCGGTACTCCTTCTCATCCACCAATGTTGTATCATCCTCCTTTGTCAGTTTGTAGCCGGTCACCATCAGTGTTCCAACCAATTTGCTCTCCTCCATGCCAAAGATCTTTAATACCTCTTTGATATACTTGGACTGGGTAATAAAGATACCCTCCTTCATCTGCTGACCAATGAAGAACTTTATCTCTCCAATCAGAGACATCTGAAACTCTTTCTTCATTTCATCTATGAATGCACGGCTCATTTCATCATCTCCTCCAAAGATTATGTCATCTACAAATACTTCACAGATCAGAATCTAATCACCTTCAAATTTCAGGTAGATGTTGTTGTCCTCACTTGTTCTCTGAAATCCTATCTTCACAAGATGAGAGTGTAACAATTCATACCATGCCCTTGGTGCTTGCTTCAATCCATACAAGACCTTGTGTAATCTACACACCATGTTACTATCTTCTGACAAAGCAAACCCATCTAGCTGCTCAATATACACTTCTTCTTCTATGATTCCATTCAAGCATGCAGACTTCACATCCATTTGGTATATCTTAAATCCCTTGAATGCGACAAATGCAAGTAGCATTTGGATACCTTCCAGTCTAGCTACTGGGGGAAAGGTTTCCCGATAGTCTTCTCCCTCTTCCTAAGCATATCCCTTGCATACAAGTCTTTCCTTGTTCCTTACCACTTTTCCTTCTTCATTCAGCTTATTCCTGAAGACCCATTTGGTACCTATCACATTCTTGTGTTCTAGTTTGGGTACCAAGGACCATGTTGCATTCTTTTTTATCTAGTTCAGCTCCTCTTCCATTTCCTTTATCCAGTCTTCATCGGTAAGTGCCTCTCTAGTGGTCTTAGGCTCAAATTCTAAAATCATGAAAGAGTTTTCTTTCACCTTTCTCCTTGTGAGTATCCTTGCATCTTTATCTCCTATGATTTTCTTTGGATCATGATGTAGTTTCACATACCTAGGAATGACCCTAGCTGGTTCTGCTTGCTTTTCCTCTTCTTCTTCCACTCCATATTTTTCTTCACCTACTATAGCTTCTACTAGTATAGGAATACTGAGGTCTTTTTGGTATTTGCAACTTGTTTCCTTCTTAACCGGTTCTGAGAAGGCTACACTCACTTCATATTTCGCTTGCTTGTTGTAGGTTTCCTTAGGCTCCTTAGGGGATTCATCAACCCTGACATTGATACTCTCAACAATTTTCTAAGTCCTGTTGTTGTAGCATTTGAGAGCTTTGCTTTTAGTAGAATATCCTAGAAATATTCCTTCATCACATTAAGCATCAAACTTGCTTAGATGCTCACCTCTCCTGATATAACACTTACGACCAAACACTTTAAAATAACTCACATTAGGAGTTCTCTTTTTCTATTATTCATAGGGGGTTTGTCATTACCTTTCTTGATGAGTACCCGGTTCATGGTATAGACTGCAGTGTTCACCGCTTCTCTGCAAAAAGTGTGAGCTACCTTCCTTGGATCAGCATAGTTCTGGCCGCTTCAACTATAGTCCTGTTATTCCTTTCTGCTATGCCATTTTGCTATGGTGTTCTTGGGGCAGACAACTACCTCTTAATGTCATTCTCTTCATAGTACTTGTCAAATTCATCATAAGTGAATTCACCTCCCTAATCGGTTCTTAGGCATTTTATTCTTTTGTCACTCTCCTTCTCCACCAATGCTCTAAAGGCTTTGAACTTTCCAAATGCCTGAGACTTGTCTTTTAAGAATGTGACCCACATCATTCTTGAGCAGTCATTATTAAGAATCATGAAATATCGATCTCCATGAATGCTTCTAGTTTTCATCAGACCGCACAGATTGGTGTGCACTAGAACAAGTAAGTTCTTTGCTGAAAAAGACTTACCTTTGAATATTGAGGAAGACATCTTCCCAAGTTGACATTCTCTACATAAAGAATTCTCCGGTTTGTTCAGCAAAGACAATCCTCTTACTGCCTTGATATTACTAGCCTTTACAATATTATCAAAAATCATATGACAAAGTCTCCTATGCCATATCCAACTGTCATCAAAGTTCGCCATCAGGCACTGACTAATCTTGGCATTTAGCTGAAATAGCTTTCCTCTGGTCTTCTTACCAGTGGCAATAAGTTCACCACTTTTTCCAACTATTATGCAGACTTCACCTTTGAACTCCATAATGAGTCCTTTGTCGTTCAGCTGAGAAACACTCAAAAGGTTGTACTTAAGGTGTTCCACCCAGTAGACATCATCCACACTACTCTTTCCATTCAGTGAGATGGATCCTTTTCCTTTCACCATGCAAGGTGCATCATTGCCAAATTGGACTACACCTCCATCATATTCTTCTAGAGATAGAAACTTTCTTCGGTCACCAGTCATGCAGTGAGAACACCCTCTATCAATGATCCACTCATTAGAGTTTTCAATGAAAGAGACAAGGGCTTTTTGATCAGATACTTCTTCCTTTACAACTACAAACACTATGTCCTCATTCTCTTCATCCTTAAATTCTTCATCGATAACACCTTCATGCACTGCAACAAGACAATTTCTCCTAGCTCCTCCTTTATAATTTCTAAACCTTTCTGGTTTATCCTTATTGTCATTGTTAGGATAGTTAACAACTATATGTCCTATCTTATTGCAGGAAAAAAAATTTAGAGGAAGCTTACCTCTATATTTTCTGGTGCCTTTTGGAAGTCTCTTGGCAAGAAGAGCTTCAAACTCCATCAGAATCTCCTCATCATCCATGTCTCTGCTTGGCCTGGATTCATAACTGGTGTTGACTTCTTTTCCTTTTCTAGTTGGTGTAGAGGAAACAGATTCTCTAAAGGCTGACTCTATCTTCTGAATACTACCATCATAGCTATTCAATTCATATGCAGTCAACTTTGCAATGATAGAGTCTAGAGATTCCTTTGTCTTGTCGGTAGACCTTAACTCCTGAATAGCAGAAACCCTGATTTCATATACCAGTAACAATGATCTCAGAACTTTACTGACAATGGTAGCATCATCAATTGTTCCACTAGTGCTCTTGATATCTCCAACCACAGTCTTGATCCTTATGCCATATTGTTGAATGGTCTCACCTTCAATCATCCTCATGTCTTCAAATTTTCTTTTGAGGATTTCTTCCTTAGCCTGCTTGACATGCTCATCACCGCCATAAATGGTTTCCAGTGTATCCCATACATCCTTAGGATTGTCCTTATCTTGTACATCAATGAACTCAATATCAGACAGGTTGCTAATAAGGGCTTCCATGACTTTCCCATTTTCTTGAATCTCTCTTTTCTGATCATCGATTAGAGTGCTAGTGGGGATTACATAGACATTCTCAACATAGCTCTAGTGTTGAGCGACCAAAATCTTGAAATAAATATTCTTTTTGTCCTTCCATATTTTGAAGTTATCCCTATTGAACTTAGGACCTTCCCTCTTTATCATTAAAGCAGGATCTTTTACCTCAAGCGGTTAAGATTATATAACTAAGGACTTGAAGTAGCTCTGATACCAATTGATGAATAATGATGAGTAACTAAGGTCCTTACCAGTACTAAGAGGGGGGATGAATCAGTACACACAAAAACTTCATAAAACTTTATCATATTAAAAACATGGCTGACTGGTTGTCTTCACCATTGAGAATAACCATGGCTATACTGGTTAAGCATAGATACTTCAGACAACATTCCACAGATCTGAAATATTGATGAATACTTTACCGATATAATCATGCATGAGTTGTATCTACAATACCACAACCATTTAACATTGCTTGCATAACTAACTTAATCAGAAACACACAATCATCACGTGAAAAACTCACAACCTATAACACAGAGATTTTTCACATGGAAACCCAAATGGGAAAAACCATGGTGAGGATGAATACCCACAAGCTTATTTTGAACTCTTTTGAAGTTTGCTCTGTTAGGAAACTAGTCCGGTTAAAGACTTTACAATAAGCTTTTGTTAGGAACCAATCTTGTTATGAATCACCCGGTTAAGGGATGGCTATAAACCCTGTTAAAGGTTGCCTCACTAGAGGATTTAAAGAACTTAATGAACTTGAGTCACCTGGTTAGAGGATTTGCAACAAGCCTATTAAAGCTACCGATCAAGGGATTTTCCTTCTGTTGAAATGGTTAGAAGTCAACAAGTAAAGCTCTGATCTGATAATAACACTACTTTCTAAGGCAGATCCTTTTCAGCTCCTCTCCTCTGCAATCACACTCTATAGATTCCACACTCTGGTTTGGCAAGTATCTCAACATGCGGACACAAACACAACATTTGCTAACCCAAACAACAAAAAACCCTAAACATTTTAGGTTTACAAATACAAGAGGTCCAATCTGACTGTTAAATCCATTACATGGAATGAAACGATCTAAAATAGATCTCAAGACATTCTGCATCGTACAATCTTCACCACATCTAGAAAATGGTAACCCATCACGCGCTCTTCATACAACGCTCAAAACATCACACATTCCCGAGGTAGGAATTCAATGCATTCGATCTTCATGCACAAGATCCTCAAGGATATTCTTCATGTTCCCACATTTGACGTGGCATCCTGATCATTATCCTTATCGTTCACAAAATACCATCGGTTGCACCGCATAAGACAAACCAGAAACCCTAGAATTAAACAGAGATCACCAACTAGTAGTCACACTTAGTGACCCCTGACTGCGAACCCTGACACGAGTTCACTCCATCCCTGTTGACCACAACTGCTTCCAATCTTCATACTGGTGCATATCGGTTCACCTGCTTGAGCATATATTGACATCAATGACAACATAGATTGTCATTGCTTCATCATATGCCAACACATCAAAGATTTCCATCAAAAGATCTGCTGGTGAAACCCTCACCAGAACCAGAAACCAATCTTATAAGCAAGCAGGATATAATCCAATCACCAAACCAAAACCAACTGACCAAATATGAGTATAAGTATCATGAACAAGCCAATTCTATCACTGGACTATATTGGAGCCTGTCGGATTATGCCAAATCCAAGTTAACCAAAAACCACTTAACCTACTGGGACCAGAAGGGTGTCGGTAAAGCATCCAAACAGCTAGTGTTGACATCAATGACAAAACAACAATGCAACACATAATCAATTCCACCAAATGGCCAACAATCTCCCCCTTTGGCATTGATGGCAACACTAGATGTGAAAAACATATAAGTACCAGGAAATGCCAAACAAGTCTCCCATGTGGAAGACAACCAACAATTACCTACATATAGCTTTGAATAAATTTCCCTTTTACTTTTTATATCTCTCCCCCTTTGACATTTATCATTTTCTTTCTTTATATTTTTCACATCAATATCTCTCCCCCTTTGACATCAATGCCAGAAATCTGACAGAAATATCAAAATGAAAACATAAGCCTCTAAATCACAAAGCTAACTACTCCCCCTGAGCAGTAGCATCCCACATCAATGTCGAAATATAATATCTCTCATAATGCATGTCAAACTGATATCAAACCACATCAATCAAGTTTCTACCGGAGGGAGAGAAACTCCCAATCTATCTCTCAGGTACTCAAATGATTCCTTGGATAACGGTTTAGTGAAAATATCTACAATATTATTTTTAGTGTTCACATAAACCAATCTAACTTCATTTTCTTCCACCTTCTCCTTCAAAAAGTTATACTTGATAGATATGTGCTTTGTCTTAGAATGAAATACCAGATTATTTGATATATCAATAGCAGTAGAGTTATCACAGTGAATAACTACCAGTGCATCACAATCCACCTTTATTTCCTTCAACATTTGCTTCATCCATAAAAATTGTGCACAATTAGTAGCAACAGCAACATACTTAGCTTCAATAGTAGATAGATAAGTACATGACTGTTTCTTGTTGATCCATGAAACCAAATTCTTTCCAAGAAACAAAGCTCCACTAGAAGTTCTTTTCTAATCATCAACATCTCCAACCCAATCAGCATTTGTATATGCACATAACGTAAATTTATCATCCTTAGGGTACCATAAGCCATATTCTCATGTACCTTGCAAGTATCTAAAAATCCTTTTCACAGCCATCTCATGATTTTCTCTAGGATCACTCTGAAATCTTGAAACAATACAAACAACATTCATAATGTTAGGCCTAGTCTGAGTCAAATAAAGAAGACATCCAATCATATATTTGTATCTTGTATGATTTGTTGGTGCAGAAACATCTTTTCTTGTCAATTTCTCACTTGTAACCATAAGAGTACTTACCAGTTTAGAATCTCCCATACCAAATTTCTTCAACAATTCCTTAGCATATTTAGTTTGGTAGATGAAAATACCTTTGTCAGTCTAAGTAATCTATAAACCTAAAAAAAATTTTATCTCACCAATCATATACATCTCAAATTCTTTCTCCACATTCTTAGAAATTTTTGTGCATAGTTTATCTTCACCTCCAAAAATAATGTCATCAACAAATACTTCAACAATTAGCATATCATCATTAGTGATTTAATAATATAAATTATTGTCAGCACTACCCCTAGTAAAACCAAGCTTCGAAAGATATTTATCCAACCTTGCATACCAAGCTCTAGGTGTTTGTTTCAATCCATATAAAATTTTCCTTAACCTCCAAACCATATCTGTATCATCTGATAGTGAAAAACCATTAGGTTGCTCAATATAAACGTCCTCATCAAGATTCCCATTCAAGAATGCACATTTAACATCCATTTGATAAACCTTGTAGTTTTTATAAGAAGCATAGGCAAGAAATAATCTTACAGCGTCAATCCTAGCTACAAGTGCAAAAGTCTCTCCATAATTAATTCCTTCCTTTTGAGAATATCCTTTACAAACCAATCTAGCCTTATTCCTTATAACCTAACCATCCTCATTCAAATTATTCCTAAATACCTATTTAGTTCCAATAATATTTTTATTTTTAGGCCGGGGAACCAAAGTCCATGTGTTATTTTTCTCAATTTTATCAATTCTTCTTCCATAGCTTTCAACCAATGTTCATATTTACATGCTTCAATTACTAATACCGTCTCAACTTGTAAAATTAAAAATACCTCATTAGTTGCCAGTCTTCTTCTTGTCATCACTCCATTTCTCTTATCCCCAATGATTTGATCTTTAGAATGATTTAATCTCACATACCTAGGAGTCTTCTGACTTTCTGTTCCTCTTCCCTTTTCTTCAGTTACTGTAGAATTCTCTGATGTTGCCAGAGTAACTGGTTCAACTCTCTATTCTAGTAAAGGTGCTACCGGTTCATATATAATCATTTCCACTGCTAGTTCCTTCTCATAAACTCTGATTTGACTTTTGTTTAGCTTATCTACTTTGAAATTAGCACTCTCCACAATTCTTTGTAATCTCTTATTATAACATCTATATGCTTTTCTTTCATTAGAATAACCAAGAAATATGCCTTCATCACATCTAGGATCAAATTTCCCAATAGTATCATCTCTCCTGATATAACATTTGCTACCAAACTTTTTGAAATACTTAACTATAGGTGTATTATCAAACCATAATTCATAAGGTGTCTTACCGGTTTCTCCTTTGATATGTACTATGTTCAATGTATAAAATGTTATACTCACTACTTCTCTCTAGTAGATATGAGGTAGACTAGCTTCCATCACCATTGTTCTAGCAGCATCTTAGATAGTTTTGTTTTTTCTTCCCACAATTCCATTCTGCTGAGGTGTCCAAGGAGCAAAAAATTGTCTTCTTATACCATGCTTGTCACAAAAGTTAGTAAACTCACCGGAAGTGAATTCTCCACCATGGTCTAATCTCAAACATTTTATCTTCAATCTTGTCTCAGTTTCCACTTTAGCCTTAAAGATTTTAAACTTTTCAAATGCTTATGATATTTCTCTCAAAAAAATAACCATCATTCTAGAATAATTATCAATGATTAGCATGAAATATCTATCACCATGAAAACTTTTAACTCTAGTAGAGCCACACAAATCAGTATGAATAAGATCAAGAACATCATTTTATTTATCTTTTATACTCCTTAAAAGAGGTTATGACCTAATTACCCATTTGACATTCTTTACATACTAGATTATAGGGCTTCATAATCTTAGGTATATCCCTAACTACCTTAGTTGAACTGATCTTCACAATGCAATCAAAATTCACGACACATTCTTTAATGCCATACCCAACTCTCATCAATCTATGTAATCAAACATGTCTTCTCATCAGAGTTCAAATGAAATATAGTACCTTTTGTCTGTGTACCGGTTGCACTCTCCAAGCCAGATCTGTTAATGATTTTGCATTTGCCATCTTTGAACTGTAATTGAAATCCCTTATCTACCAGTTCTGCTGCACTCAAAAGATTATGCTTCAAACCTTCAACATAATAGACATTGTCAGTATTGTTCTTACCATCCAATGATATAGTTCCTTTTCCTTTGATCATACATTCCTTATCATCTCCAAATCTAACTAAACCACCATCAAATTCTTGCAAAGATAGAAAATTGCCTTTATCTCCAGTCATATGATGTGAACAACCATTGTCAATTACCCATTCATCCTTGTCTTCAATTTTAGCAGCAAGTGCCTTCTCTTCAGGTACATTCTCTTCCAGTGCTAGATCATCTTCCTTGATAGCTAGGAACATACATTCCTTCCCATTGCCAGATCCACTAGCAGAGTCTTCTGCCAGCTCATCATCCGAGTCAGTAATGCCTTCCTCATCCACTATGTAGCATGATTTATCTTTGTTTTTCTTGTATTTATATTTTTTTTGATATCCAGGGTTAGGCTTAAATGATATTCTAACTCTTTCTTCAAATCTTGAATTCCTTTCAGGACAGCTAGATGCAAAATGACCAATCTTATTACATGCAAAACATTTGAAAGGTGTTTTTCCTTCATACTTACTTCCTACTAGTCCTTTCGGTACTCTTCTAAAAAATAGTGCTTCAAGTTCCTCAAACTCATCATCTTCTCTCTTCATATCTTCCAATTATTTTTCATATAAATCTTTCCACTCTTGCTTAGTGGTTGCAGATGTAGATGCATGGAAAGTAGGTTCATTCTTCACAACTCCAGAAGGTCCAAATTCCTCAAGCTCAAAAGAATATAGCTTCCCAGCCAAGGCATCTCTATTGATAGATGTATTAGCCATTGTTCTCAACTCATTAATGCCAGTAGCCTTCATTTTGTAAGTTGGTGGTAGGGCTCTTAGGACTTTAGAAACAATTTCATCTTCGCTTAGAGTTCCACCACAACACTGAATTCCCATAACAATGTCATTTACCCTTTCCATGAATGCAGTAATCCTTTCATCTTCTTCCATCTTCGGGTTTTCATATCTTACCTGATAACCATCAAGTTTAGCAATTTTCATTGTAGGGTCACCTTCATTAAGAGTATCCAACTTATCCCATATGGTCTTTCCAGATGATTTGTTTGTTAATCCCATTATTTGCTGATCAAAAAGTGCACACAAGTGGGCTTCTCTTTCTCTACAATCATTCTCAAGCTCCTTGTCTAGGTTTTCCGAAGGGGGATTTCCAAATCCCCGATTATAGGGTGTGACACCATTGTGTGTGATCTCCTAAATCTCCTTGCTAAGACATCTCAGATGAGTTTCCATCTGAATCTTCCATATTGTGTAATTTATTCCATCAAGCCTTGGAATATCCCTTCAAAAGATAGCTCTAGAAGAACTGGATGAACTTGAATTGATAGTCGCCATAGGATCTTCCTCAAGCGGTTAAGATTTTTGCAGAGAGGACCGAAGCTCTGATACCAATTGTTAGACATTTTAGATAACTTGAAGACAATTGAGAGGGGGGGTGAATCAGTTGTCATAGATTACAAGAACATTCAGAAATTAAAACTTTAATACCGAAACCCAAAACATCAATACAAGAATAGCAATTAATCAATTAAGCATAAACAATGATTACAAAATAAAAGCCATCCACATAACACTAAGATTTATACATGAAAAACCCAGTAAAGGGAAAAACCATAGAGGGAAGCCTACCCACAATCAGATAATACTTTTGCAATAAGTATGTGAATTACAATGAAGGGGCCTACACTTGTAGGAAGGCCAACAACCTAGAGTGCACCCCTCATCACAAAAGGAGCCTCACTGACTATATATAAATCCAAACAATAATCCGAAGAAGTGTTGAACTACAAAAAATAGCATCTCCTATGCCAGAGTACAATTCTGGTTAAGTTCAATACTGAAGGACTAAATCCTCTTACATAAACCCAATTTGATCTCCAATGATCAACCAACTCCTTAGCCTGGATGATATTACATTATTCGCACATTAAATTCATTTACCATGACCTCTTACATTAACCATGATGATCTACAATGAGATCTTACATCTATATATACAAACCTTCGACCATAAAAAATCAAGTCGGCCACCAGATAATAAACCAATTACATAATTACAAACTATGTCGGCCTTAGACCAAACAAATAATATCCAACTCATAAGACATCCCTAAAATACATCAATAGGTCCTTTCCACAAGTTACATTAAAGACGGTCCATAACCTAGATTAACTAGGACCAAGTATAGGTCCACACGCTTTAGCAATGATCTCCAACCCCCAAGTCTCAAACATGATCAACAACAATATCCTAAAACACCATCAGAAGCTGCACCAACACCACTTATGCAATTCATCAAAGATCTCCATCAAAATCTCTGCTGGTGAAACCCTCGTCGGAACCAAAAACCAATCTTCTAAGCAAGAAGGATAGCATCCAATCACCAGACCAGAACCAACTAATCAAATATGAGTATAAGTATCATAAACAAGCCAATTCTATCATCAGACTATACCGGATCCTATCTGATCATGCTAGATCCAAGTTAACTAGAAACTACTTTACCTACGGGGACTAGAAGGTTGCCGATAAAGCATCCAAACATCTAGTGTTGACATCAATGACAAAACATCAATGCAACACATAATCAATTCCACCAAATGGCGAACACCAACAACCAAACTGCAACCAACTACAACAAACAAAAGCATTAATGAGTGGGTTGTAAAACTCAAGGTTGAAGCCATCACAATAAACAACTCAAACAATCATGAGAAAAGGGAAATTCTAGGGTCCCTTAACATTAACAGTGGGTTTTAACTGAGCTAGGGTTTTTGTGGGTGAAAGGAGGATGGGCGGGAATGGGCGAGTTGTTGGAAGCAGATGAGATAGGCTTTCTATGAGTGAAGACTCAGGTGAAGAGGCTGAGGATGATGATGTAGGTGGGATGGGAGAATGTCTTTTCTTTTCTGCCCGTGCTTGTTGTTTTGCCCTGTGCAATAGTTTCTCTTTTGGTTGCAGTTTTCTTGAGATCTAGGCTAATTACAATGGGGAAGGAGGTGATGTTTTCCTTCACTTTTCCCCTGATCTCCTTGGCAAGGGTTGGGGTCTGCAAGATTTTTTTGGGTGTTGGAGGTAGGGCTATGTCTGCTTACAGGAAGGTGCAACGGTTATGGTGGGTGCTCTTGGCTTTGGGAGTGAGCTATTTTCTTTGCAACCTTGGAGATGGAAGCCTCAGTCTTTTAAGGTTGGGGTTTTCTGAATCTGTGGTTGGTTTGCTTTGGTTTTTTCTTTGCATAGATTTTGTGGGGATTCCACTCTTTTGGGTGGCTTTGCTATTTTGGATGGCCTGTTGCTTTTGTTCATTGGCTTCTCTATGTGGACCCTCTTTTCTTTCCTGGTTTATTCCTTAGTAAGGGTTTTTTATTCTCTTTCTGCCAGTTGTCATTGATCTTTGTATGAGGTGTTTTTCTCTCCTATGGAGGTGGAGTGGCGGCATGGGTTTTGGGTTGTGTTTGAGTTGTCTGGGCAATCGAGCTACTTTATTTCTTCATCTATTGAGGTGGCCCTTTCTCCTATTGAGGTGGAGAGTAGGTGTCGGAGAGTTTCTTGGTTGCTGCTGTTCATGTTGCTAGTTGAGGGAGCTAGTCAAAACCCTCATGGTTTTCTTCACAAATGGTTTTGGGTTTATGGTTTTCCCCCTATTTCCCATAATGGTTTGTTGGTTGTGGGAGCCTATAAAAACCATCTTGGCGACATTGTTCTTTCAGGACAAGATTTTATTTTCTTGGCCTCAGTAGGTTATGGGAGCCTTGTAAAACCCACTTTCATGTCAATCTATGTTTCTTCTTATTCTATTGAGGTGGCCCTTTCTCCTATTGAGGTGGAGAGTAGGTGTGGAGGAGCATATTGGTTGTTGTAGTTTGTGTTTCTGGTTGAGGGAGTTGGTCTCAACCCTCATGGTTTTCTTCATAGATGGTTCCGGGTTCACAGTTTTATCACTGTGTCCCAGAATGGTTTGCTGGTTGTGGGAGATTGTAAAAACCCTCCTGGCCAGGATTGTTCATATAGGTAATGTTGTTGTTTTCTGGTCCTTAGAAGGTTGTGGGAGCCTTGTAAAACCCACTTTCAAGGTTGAGGGAGCTTGGAAAAACCCTATGTTTTTAGTTTACTTTTGGGACTGGCTAGTTGCTAGCAGTTTTCAAGGGCCCAGTATGGCCATTGTTTGTGTTTGGCTAGGTATTGGTTGTGTTGTATTTTGTGGCTAGTAGTTTCTGTTACAAGTTATGAGATCTTGGGAAAACCCTTCTTCTAGTTATGGGAGCCTTCTAAATCCCATTAATCAGGTTATTGGTGCCTAGAAAAACCCTTGGTTTTTGTTGAAAGTTATGGGATCCTTGATAAAACCCTTGAGATAGTGAAAGGCTTTGGCCCCATCCTCTTTCAGCTAGGTTTCATTGATATCTCTTTGCTGCTAGGTTGGTTTTAGGTTGTTGTTTATCTTTGATGTATCATTTGTAGCTGTCTGTTTTGGGTTTCAGATCCTGGTAAAATCTGAGGGTTTTGGGTCCTTTCAAAACCTATTTTATGGGGTTTCAAGTCCCCTCAAAACCTATTTACCTAATCAAAAACATTAATAGAGGGTTTAACAAGGCTCCCATAACCTTCATATCTAGTAACAAAAAGGATAATCCATAATAAACTAACTAGAAAAAAATAAATCTACTAAATCACCAAGAGAATGAAGAGGAACAAAGGGTTTTTCTAGGCTAACCAAACAGTCACATTGGATTTTAACATGGCTCCCAAATCCATCTTGAAACAATCAAAAAAGGCTCCCAACTGCCAAGTCCAAACCTCTCTTGCAAAGCCCCTATCCTCCTCAATGAATGAGGATCCCACCTCAATAGGATTAGTAGAGGAATAAATCACTAGGAATAAAAGCAACAAACAATCCATCCCTACATCCAAGTAGCCAAAGAAAAGAAGAGCCCTCAAAAAAAATGTTTAACCTCTCCCACAAGGCAAGTCACCACCTTCATAGGGGATGCCACCATCTCAATAGGAACCACAAAAGAGGAAGAAAGGACTAAAAAAGATAAACCCAATCCATACCAAGAATAATATTCCCCACCTCAATAGGAGAAGACTCCACCTCCATAGGAGCCAGATATGAATGGACCAAAAGAAGAGAAAAATGCTCCACCAATGAATGAGAGAAAATCAATGATGACTTTGTTAATCTTATTCAAGCTAGCACTTTTTTAACTAGTATCCAAAATAACTTTAAAGTATCTTCCTAATATAGTTTTGTCATTTCCCACATCTCTAATTAAAGAAAATAATTTGAGCCATAATTTTATTTTTCTCTATCTCGGTAGGCTCATAAACATTAAATATTATAAAATTGAAACTACATGTTAGCTCGTTAATGTCACATAACATCAAATGTTGTCCTTTATCTTTCTCCTCTATTTAGTTCTTATCAACTTTCCAAAAGATTCTCAAACTACAAGCAAAATGACTGACATACTAGAGAAGAAACAATGTTAATTCTTACAAAACTTTAGAAACCAATCTAATTTAGCCATATCAAGATTAGTCTCTTACAAAAGAACCAAATCGACCAATAGTCTCACCAAATGACACTTGTTTGTGCATCTCTTGCTAGGGGCCTTTAAGCCCTTAAACATCCAAGTAATGATCTTAACTTCCCTCCAATGGAGGGGACACCTCCCTTGGATCATAGTAAATATTTGTTGATGTTAACTAATCCCTTCTTTGATGCCTCTTTTTGTCTTTTGTGTTTGTTCTTTTTTATAATATATTATACTTAGCTTTCCTAACCTAGCCCAAAGCATTTGTGTCCAATTGGATGATGCATTGTGGATCTATAATTCCTAATTCATCAATATTAGATAGAGCCCCATCAAATCCCTAACTTAGAGATTCATTGTCCATCCCAACCTTGTGAGGAAATTCCTTGGGATCCATCTTGTGGAATGGGGAAATAAATTACCATTCAAAGCAACTCATTAAAGATTCCTAGGATTATCAGTAGGACCCATTGCAACATTTCCTTTAAATCCCATAGGGGTAACTTAATTAACTGTGTAATCTATGATGAATGAACATATGGTAATAAAGGGTGAGCTTGCCCAAAATGGGTCCCCAGCTAAGATTGTGAAATACAAGAATCAACATTGTTAGTTAGCAGTAAGAGATTCTCCATAGATTTTTTGGGGGTCCATCTCTTGATGGGAGGTTGTAGAAAAATTCTCCTAAAATTATTTTCTACCTCCACATCTGCAACAAAAAAATCTTTCTTTTTCTCCACCTCAATCTTTTGATTCAAAATTCCAACTAAGGAATGAATTCATATCAAATTGGGTAGTTTTTGAATCATAAACAATTTGATCCTAGGATAAAAGATCAAATCCACTTCATCCAAGTTAGTGTCTACACCATAACCTTAATTGTTGCCAATCTAGTTCAAAAACTCTCTTAACGAATATTCAAATTCAAGGTTATATAAAGGAACCCAGAAGGGTTTAGTACAAGGGGACATTTCTTTGGGAATAAAATATACCTTCCAAGACATCATGAGTATCAAGCAGTTATTGTTATTCCAAGGACTAAAATCCAAGACTTCATCTCTATCCTTTTGATTGAGAAAATATACCATGAGAAAAAATTTTGGTTAGAAACTTGTGACTACCAATGAATACTATTTTTTAACACTCATGATGTGATGATTTGTTTCATGTGAGGTTTTCCTAAAACCCTAGTGATTATCATTGTCTTGATAGAGGCTTTGTCTCCTTTAGTAATAGAAGTGGAGACACAAATGCACATCTAATTTCCCTTCCCTGCATGTAGAAGTTGATATCATACCTTTGATCTTGAAACTTGTTCTCTTACTAATTTCCCTTCCCTTGTGCAATAACCTTATTTATAATAAATAATTTTAAGTTATCAAAATATGTTAACAAATATTTAAGGCTTTCACAATCCCAATATCACAAAAAAAGTTGTTAAAAATAGAATATTCAAGATAACAAAGAAGAGAAACAAATAAAAGATTGTAAATTATATTTTATTATAAGATATCAATTTTAATTGAAATAACATTATATAGTTTTTTATATCTCAAAATAAAACATTTCAAAAAGTGAAGCAATTTTGCTGGAGTTTTTACTCATTACTCTATCCTTTTTTTATTCACATTATCATGTATTTGATCATAAATAATATATCTAACTCTTCCTCCCACATTTGATAAATTTAGCTAAATATAACTTATTTCATTAGCCGGTCAAGTTGGTTAATTAAACAATGTCACCCCCTTTTACATGCTTGTACATATGTCATGGATTCTCTTATGTATTCTTCATGATAACATATATAGTTACAAACACATATATTATAATAAATCTAGACAAGAGAAATGATTATCAAGTCATAATGGAACACACTTTTCTATGATAGATGATAAAGAATAAATAAAAAATTGAATGTTATTTTTTTAAGATGTATGAAACTCTATTTTAAAAATAGATATTTAATCTCTCCCACTCCAATGGTATTTTGTCCTTTCCATCTTTCTTATTTACACAATTGTTCCTATGTTTATTTATACTTTTATTTTATGCACTCTCACATAATCTACTTTTCTAATTATTATTTCTTATGATTATAAGTCACCTCATTCATCCATATACTTATTCTTTATGTTTAATCACATATGTTTTTATTGTCTATACATAAATTTTTAGGTTTTGAACCTACATTTTTTTATTGTCATTATATACTTTTATACTTGTTTATTTGTCTTGTGGCACTTTCCTGGTGGTCATCAATCTTTACACATATATACTCATGCATGAGATTGTGGAAGTTTTCATACCTAGATTATATGTATATGATTATTATGCACTATTTTTAATTCATATATCCATATAGAACTCCTACTAATGTGCATTGATGTATGGGAAATTTGGTTATTTACATAAAGGATCATTAAAGGATATTATTTCTAACAATTTGATATTCCATAACAAGTTCAATATATGGGTACTGAAGTTGGCTTGGGCTATAAGATTTCTACCCATCCGTCTTGGGTTCAACTCCAAGACCCAAATTCACCCAATGCACGCTCACCCCAAATAGGTATTGAGTCAAGTAGAGTTGGTCTACATTATCCCATTATAATTCAATAACTTAATCTCTTAAGAGGAAAATATCATACAATAAAAAGTTTATTTCTACCCCTAAATTTGTAAGGTTAACATTGCATGTGGATTTCGTGCCTTCAATCACTTTAATTGAATCAACTTTAACAGTTAGCCACCATTCCTTATCATGTTATTTATTCTTTTATAAGCTTACTTTAATAATTTAGAATATTTTTTGAATGGGAACATCTTGTCCTTCCCACTTTCTTCCTAAGTTATAAATGTGTATCTATTTTACATTGGGACCATAATTCTTTCCTTGTAATAATCTTTAGATTACATTCATGTCTATATGGTACCAACAAGAACCTGTTCTCTTACCTTGATTATTGTATGTTTAAAATCTTGGATTCCATAGAGGGGAAATATACTCATTCTAGTTCGTTAGGTACTTACATTATTGTTCTTAGTAATTAAGGGTCACATCACCATGTATTCATGATATACGATATTACATCTTAAAGTGTAGTCTCTATATGATTTACCCTTACCATTACAGATGTTCTACTTTCTAATTGCGATACATTTTTATAGTAGATATTCTATAGTATTTCAAATATTTATATGCCTTGTCTATAGTTAAATTTCATGTACTACTTTTTGCTCACGTCCAACTTATTATATCTGATAAATAATATTTGTACGGGGATATAATTTCACTGGAGTTCCATATTATGTTTGTTCTTCTATGATGGTATAGTAGGTAGGACACCATAGTAAGTGAAAAGTATACTTTAATTTAGTTCAAGTGTCTATATAGATTCATTACTATTTCCCCAAAAAAAAAAGCATTATCACATGGTGTGAAATATTCATTTATATAACATGGAATAAATTCATGTCATTTTAACATATATACAATTTATTAACTCTACATTCTCATTTCATCACTTTCAATTTTTTAAATAGTTATAAATAGTTATGGAATTTTTTGCTTTCTACCTAATTTTTAATTGTAAGATCAAATGCATATATGACATGTTTTACAATGGCATTGACAATGGCATGTCTTATTTCATTATTACTGTTACGATGCAATATTAAATTGGTTAAGAGAATTATGTAACCACACTAATAATGGCCACCTCATAAACTAACAATATCAATCATATTAATCATTCAGGTCATATTAAACGAAAGAAAGCCAATGCAAGAGATATATTGCATAGACATACAAAAGAATGTCTTAATCTTATAAGGAAAGTTACTGTACCAACATACGCAAATGCATGCCTTATTATATGATTGTTAATAACGGTTTTATTACATCAAATTACATATCATAAACTTCGTTGCTATATCAACAATTAATTAGGCTGCAATGCTCTCCATTTCATTCCATTTTTAACATCGCTTGCGGACAACATCACCGCAAAGGCCTGGATTTCCTTTAAACCTTTAAACCATAACATAACATGCAACAACAATAAGTCAAATAGAAGTGAAATGATATCAATTATGTCATACGCTAAAGAACCAGATGAAATATAAAACAAACAAATTAAATACCATTTATAATCAAATCTTGAGAACGATCCTCCTGTTGGAACAGGCCCACTGAGTTGGTTATTTGAGAGATCGCTGAAAATTTGAAGTCATTAGAAAATGAGTTAGTGATGGCCTATTTTTTCACAAAATGTAAGCCCAACTGTAAATCAGACATTTTGATAGTTAATGTTGCCCTGAACAAATATCTAACTCTGTAAAATAGATTCAAGATTTAACAAGGAAAGCTCAGAAGAATGGTGACTTACAGGAAGCGGAGGTTGGAGAATTGGACAAGTGAGGTGGGTATTTTTCCACTAAACTTGTTTCCGGAAACATCAAGGGCACGCAGATTTTTTAATTTCCCCAAAGTTGATGGCAAACTTCCGCTTAATGAGTTGTGGAATAAAACGCTGAAAAAATAATAAACATACATTAGGGTTTAAAGAAAATTCATCTTAAACTAAAACACAATCATACATAAAATGAGTATTTTTATAACTTACAGGTCTTCTAAATAGCGAAGATCACCGATACGATGTGAGAGAGTGCCAGAAAGACCACTATTTGGTAAAGCCCTGTAAAATGATTAGAGCAATTCAATGTTATGTGTGTGTGTTGTGTAAACTACTCCATAGAGATTTTGATATCATATAAGAAAGATATGAATAGACTTACACCCTCGTTACACGCTGGTCGATGTCACAGGTAACATGAATAAATGAACAGGGATTGGACAGGTTCTAATCCCAGCTTTTCAAAACATTTTGTGGGTCATGCACCATCTTCTTCATATCTATCAGTGCTTCTTTTTCAAAAAACATTTCCCTTGGATCTGTATTGCATTCAACAGAAAGGAGGTTACACACAACAAATCCCCCTACTACAATGTACATAACCATCAACTTGGATATTGATGTAGCAGCCATGGCAAAATCTCTGTGTTTTCCCGCGCTTCTAATTCAGAGCAGATATACTCTTTTGTGTATTGCTCCTGTGGCGATGTGAATTTATAGAAGATAAATTGAGTTCCTAAAAGATAGTAACAAACTGAGCAATCCCAATGTCACAAAAAAACAGTCGTCTAAAACCCACTATTCAAGATTAACATTTAATATATGCGGAATCATATTTATTATAAAATATTAATATTAAATGAAATACCTTTATGGGGTGTCTTTCCTAAGTTAAATATTATATTTGTGTTTTTGGAAGAGCAATTTTTTTATTTTTTTTGTTTTTAAGCTTACTATTCATATAGCGTCTGTGATTTATTGATCTTCCACTAAATTAAAGATTGCGAGTATTTAATTCAAAATACAGTTTTTAATTGCACCTAGTTTTTGTTTTTGATTGTGATGATAATAAATAAATAAATTTTAGTTGGAATTAAATTGTTGAGTTTAAGAATTATTTTTAAATCAATTAATTTAATTTATACAATTTCTTTAATAAATCAAGGAAACAAGTAATAAATGAGATTATAAGATACTAGTAATATTATGGTTTCTATGATTTACTCAATAAAATTTAAATGAAATGGCTTTAGAAATGTGTTGCTACATTTGTACACAAGTGAGCACATATGTGTTTTCTACATGGGTAAAAGGTGGAGTTCTTTATAAATTCTTATCACTTCAGTAAAACCAATAAAGATAGGCTAAAGAATCCTTGTCAAACAACTCAACATAAGGAGTTAAGCACAAAAAAAAATCTACAACACTAATAGACCAAAAAAATAGATGAATGTGATATGTGCCTAGAGGTATGGTATTACAATGTATTTAGGTGGGTGGAAAATTCAACATTGAACACACATCCCTTAATTTAGTTATTTTGGGTCATGTGGATAGCCTGTCTAATTAGTTATATTGATTGATGAGTAGGCCTTTATTGGTATTACCTATCCATTGTATTATTTGGAGTAGGTTTATATAACTTGAAGGTGATTATCATTTTTTTGAAACCCACATTCTAGTGATATAATTTATTGTTGATATTCATGATTACTTTATAATCATCATGATATATCTTATGTGATTTATTATTTGTACTTGTAGTACCAAAAATTGTACACCTTTCAATTTCACGCTAGGTTTGAACCAACTTTGGTGGTTGTGCATAGATTATGCCTCATTGTGCTCAATTTCACAATTGTTTCTATAAATGTGGCACATTTTCCTATTATTGGTCATTGTCATGGCTCATTTTTCCTAGAATAGGGTGTCCAATGCCCTTGTATTTCCTAATTCAACTTAAGTCTTGGTGCATGAAAATGGACTTTAAAAATAGAAAAAAATTACTTGGCATTGTAGTCCTTCCCAAAAAATTAAATTCAATAAGGAATAACTAGCATATAAATACAACTACCTCTCTCATTTCAAATCCTACAAAAAGTAAAAATTGGATTCCCGTCATTTAATATAATAATTCAAATAAATCAAGCATTAATATGATATCAAGGAGTAAAGCATTCAAGCATACATATTTGTTACCACAATTATGATGAAGTATATTGTATTTCTTTATGATGAAAGAATTCATTAACATTTTAGAAAGCCCCATATCAAGCCTTGAATCAAACTTCAAGTGATGTCCACCTCCTAATAATAGGCTTTCCCATCTATAGCCTAACTATTTTTTTCATACTATCGAGACTTTCTTACCATGATACTATTATTTTTCTATTGATCACTCAGTATTGTTTTTTATTAAGTTAATTGGGGAAGGTCCCCAAACTGTTACACATGAACATCAAAAACCATGTAGTAGCCAAAAAAGATGCCTACCAAAAAGCACAAAGTTTAATCTAGTTACAAAGTAGGAATATAAACATAATAGTCTCTAAGTAAAAATAAAATATAGAGGAGCTAGGAATAAGAACAATTAAAAGGAAAATAATAAGGGGCATTATGATATATAGCCCCAGCTATCCATTATGTCCTTTAGCTCCCGCTCTTAGGGGATTACCATTATAGTCTACTAATGTTTGTAGTTTCTTGAGTCTCCACCAGCCTTTTGTTCTTCTACATTACCATAATCTTTGAGGATATTTAGACCTCCAAGAGCCTCATTAAATTGGGTTTCCATTAAGAGGAATGAGAAAGAGAATCCTCTAGGAGAAGATTCAAAGGTTCATCTTACGTGTCTTCATTACTCCTAGAACCAATGCCATTAAAGGTAGAATCTTCTAATTGGTATTCACTTTTCTCCTAAGGATGGATCTTCCCAATAGCCTCCACAGTTTTAGTAGCCATAGTCATTTTAGTAAGTCTACTAGACCTATGCTCCCTAGAGGAATTAATAGCATTATCCTTGTCAAGATCAATATCAGATTTGTTGATATAATGGGAGGGAAAAACAACAAGGTTATTCACAAGGCACTTGTAGATTGCTTTACCTTTTTCACTAATAGACATGGGTAGCCACTAATTGGCTTTTTCAAATATTTCTTGTTCTTGTTCATGGAGACTTTTGACCTAATATATAAAATTTTAGGGGGGAGTATCACAACCAAGACTAGCTTATTAGGAGACCATAGTAGGGATTTTAAGAGGAAAATTTTATGTGAGGAAGACAAAATTTTTTCATTAAAATAAATTCATTTTTTAAAGTTTCTTGGTGGTGGAGGGTTTTGATTCTAGTCAATTAGGTAATTATGAGGAAAGTAGGATTAACGAAAGGCGTGTTCACTAAATAATACTTGTAAATTGGATAAATTAAACCCTGATGCAGTGGAGGATAAACCTCCTCAATAGCACATTTACCCATCAAAGGGAAAAGAAAGAATGAGTAACTTACTAGTTTTTGATGCATCAAATTTTTTAGGAGGGAAAAGTGGTAGCCATGAACTATAGAAAATATCCCTTCTAATGTGAAATACTTGATAAGATGGAAGCTCATAGCTCCCCACGATGGCATCAAATCTTCCCTACTAAACCCATTCTAATGCCTCTTGAAATATTCTCCTTCCTCTAGAAAGAGCACAATGTAATCATCATAGACCTGTTTTGGCTTAACTAGAGAATTTTTTATACCTCATAGTTAAGTTGTGTGACCTACTCAATAAGCTCCTAAAATAATTCCAACTCAATAAACCCAACCAAAACTCTACAATTATTCCCACTATGCATAAACTATGAAAAAAATCTTCAACAATCCTCTTTGCAGTTTTGAAAAAAATTTGCCCACATCAAATATACCAAAAATTTGTGTGATCTTGAGAGAGAAAAATGAAGAAGGCTCAACCCACAATCTCTAGCCTATCATGGTGACATCATCAAGGCTAAATTATGCCAACAAATTCCTTTTCCTACTACCATGTCAGAGAATTAATATTTTAGTAAATTTTATTTTACAAGTTATAGAAACCTTGCACCTCCATAAATGGTAATCCTTGTAATTCATCGCTCTCCAAGAGTACTCATACACTTTCCTTGTGTGAATAAAATAGTCATCTGATGTTACTTCTTAGCAAAATAAATAAATTTTCCATCTAAAATAAGTTTTAAAACATATAGTTTTAAGGTGGTGAAATTAGGGCTAATTCAAAAATTAGATTAATAAAGCCAGTAATTTCATGTGACCATCTTACATTAAGGGGGATTGAATTTGATTGATCCAACCCTAAAAGGATTGAATACGGATAAAATTAATCCTCCTTGTTTGAATTGAAATTGAATTTGAATTAGGTTTGAATTGTAATGCTAAATCTAGGACAAACAATGAGAATTTAACATAAAATAGCAATAAAGGTAAGTTATGGATCTCATGCAGAGTTGTAAAGTTGAATTTAAGGATGAGAAATAGATTTAATAAAAAAATCAAGCTAAATTATGAGGATTAGGGGTTGTGGGACGTCCTAGTCCCCCGAATGTCAGATGTAGGCAAATTGAATCTTTTTTAGATCAAGATGATACACAAAATCTTTAGTTGAATGTTCATTAGAAATTTCCAAGACTAGGAGGTGTGGGGAGACCTAGTTCTTTGCTTTTCACATCTTCAAAAGTTGGATCTGATTGTCATCTGGTCTAATCTATCAGATTGTCTACTCCTATCTCCTAGGTCAATTTCCTATACACGGAATGGTAAAAAATTGTTTTTTGATGGTGGTTTGACTAGGTCAAACCCCTATATAGGAATTAACCTTGAATTGAATGGAAATATAAAATAGAAATTTTGAAGAAAATATTGAATGATATACCTCAGGTCTACAATGATTGATAGAGAATGATGATGCAATGCCCTTTAAATGTGATAAGTATTGATGAAATAACATAAAAACACATCTGGGTGGTTGATTATTTTAGAGATGGGGTCTGGTTGGACCTCAACTCTATGGATAATGCTATGTTACCTATACAACCCTAGTTGAATTGTATTCACCTCCCCCATTCTCAAGGGGAGGATGAAGTGTTCTGGAATTTCTCCTCTTCTAGGAAGTTGAAGGTTGTTGATGCTTATAAGTTAACTTCTGCCCCCCCCCCCCCCGCCTTTCGGGTTGGTATCTGCAACAAGCACTTAATTCCTAAAATTAACTTTTCTTCTGGCTGTTTATGTAGGGTAAGATCTCTACCATTGACAATCTTTGCAGAAGAGGTATTCCTCTTACCAATAGATGTTTTCTTTGTAAAGAGGCAGAGGAAAATGCTGGCCATCTACTGCTTCATTGTGCCTTTGCCAAGGATATCTAGAATCACTTCCTTAACATCTAGAACATTGTTTGGGTCTTCCCTGATACTGTCCATAGAATGTGGTTTGAATGGAAATTCTCCTCTGATAATCAGGCTTTGGGAGCTATCTGTAATTTATCTCTTCTACATATTGTCTAGGGCATCTGGAAAGAAAGAAATGATAGATTTTTTAGGGATTTGGAAAATCCTACATTTGTTGTGGCTACTAAAATTCACTTTGCTACCAAGGAGAATTTTCTAAACTATTGCCCCAGTAGAAAGAATGGTCATCCCCTCCCTACTCTCCAGGAGGATTGGGATACTATCAATTAGTGGCAAATTGACTGGAATATTTCCATTCAAGTGCACAAAACCAAGAAATGAAAACAAAATGTTTTGTGGCATCCTACCCCTATGGGTTGGATCAAAATAAATGTGGATGGGGTGGCTAAAGGAAATCCTAGGCCGGTCGGGTATGAGGGAGTGGCTAGGAATCATTCTGGTCTATTGGTTTCTGTGGTGGTGCTCCCTCTGGGCACCCAGTCTAACCACTATGTGGAAGCCAACGCTGCCCACATTGGGTTACACATGGCTAAAAAAGAAAGGCTTTAGAAAAGTTTGGTTGGAGTCTGACTCGCTAAACACTGTCAACTGTGTGAGTGGACACACGGATCCTAGTTGGACAACAACTAATCTTGTCAAGGACTGTCATGATATAATAAATGAGCTCACAAAAATCAAAATCTCGCACAGATACCTGGAACACAATAAAGCGGCGGATCTACTAGCCAATCTAGTGGTGGGATATGTGGTAACCAAATGGAAGAGTAGTAGGGATTCTTTTCCCAAAAACTTGTGCCAATTGGCCCATGAAAATTATGCCCACTTGTGTTAATCAATGATCTTTCATCATGATTTGATAGAGTTGATGGGGAAATAACTCTTTTTTCTTTTCCCTAACTGAAGATCTAGAAACTTCCCTGATGCCTAGATTTTCTGTCTGATTGTGTGGCCCATCTTTCGCTACTGTTTGGAGACTTTTTTGGTGTGGCTCATTTCCTACAACTTTTTGGATCCTTTTCGCTGTGGCCCATTTTTTGCAATTCATTGACCAGGAGAATAATGGGTGGGGACAAGAACAGGCAAGAACCGTCTACTTGCAAGAAATAGAAGAAAAACAAGGATGTGTGGTAGGAATTCGTTGATGGGGGAATCATCCCCTTCCTAGATCGACTTCATGTTCCTTCTCCTCTACTCAAGAAAGGCCTTTGTCAACAAATGGATAAAAGGGAGCCTGAGGTCTTACGGAGCTCAGTATCAGATTGATGAAACCTTGGTGGTGACAGTCACTGGTCTTGAGATGATTGGCAGAAGATTTAATAGGAATAGGAAAACTGTGGAGGAGGACTTGACGAGTTTCTTTGACAAAGACAAGGAGCGCTCTAGAGTCACTAAGATGGTTGATGAAGGCTACAACAGAAAAGATCTTATGGTTCCCTGGGCTGACATGGTTGAGTTCATAATAATGTATATTACACTCGATGGTAGATATGCCAGCATCTTTTCCTATCATTTTACCCATTTGAATCATTTTAGGCATGGTAAAATCATTTCTATTCCTTTCTATCTGGCCTCCTCTTTAGGAAATAGCCCAGAAAAACATTTGGAAAATCCAAACAACCTTGTTCTCCATGAAGGGCTTATTGTGCTCATCATGGAGTATGCTAAATCCCTTGAAGTTGTGCCCTCTCTAACTTAGACTGGCCATCAGACTAATATCGAGGATGTCTCTGACTTGAATATGGAATTGGAGGAGAGTGGGGGTGCCATTGCTCTTGATGGCCATGATTATAAACCTGCAAAAGAAGGGGAGATGATGGTCACCCCTCAAACATTTAACAGTACAAGAATCCTCCTAGATGGGAGAACAAATATAAAACCACCAGCAAACAGATTTCTCAGGCCGAGCCCCTCTCTAAAAAGAAGAAGTTGGTGGCTAAGGACTATGGTCCAAAGAATTCAGATTAGGAAATAAAATTGGACATCCCCATCACCGTCCTGAAAAAAAACATGGGACCTTGGCCAAAGAAGAGAACAGTGGGATACAGAGGACTAGTAATTTGATGAACCTAGTAATGGAAGCTACCAAAAGCCAAGAGAGCTGTTGGAAGTGGGTGGAGTGAGAAATTGATACCCTCAATGTGAGGGTTAAAGAGATTATTGAAATATTCATTGCTTCCCCTGAGCCCAGCCAATCCGAGAAACTCATGATTATGACCCAAAAGTTCTCCCAGGACATCGAGGTGATGAAATGCAATCATTAACATAGAATTGAAAAGGTGGAACAGTCTTTGGCAGAGATTAAGAAAAACCTCAATAACCTGGTTGACATAAGCAAAGATGCCATGAACAACAATATAGAGGGGCTTAAAAAGATCAATTCCATGGTTGTTGATTATAAATCCTACCACAGTCAACCGGTGAAAGATCTTGGAGGGGAAGATATGGCTACTGGAGACAAAAGAACCACTAGTCCTAGTTCCAGAACCAGAATTAGGAGCACTAACAAGGGTACGTCCAAATTCATTATCGAGGAGTTGGAGGAAATCAACAAGATTTCTATCCTGAAGAACAAGGATCTGGTGCACTCTCTTAATTGAGGGTTTTTTCTTTTGTTTTGTCTTGTTTGTCTATGTCTCTTTTGTTTTTGTGATTTTTCGGGGGTGCTCCCCTATTTTGATGTTGGTTCATGTTGGTTTGGCTGATGGTCAGTTTACGTAAAACTTTTGGTTTCGGGTCCATGTAAAACCTGTTTATCTTTATCAAAAATATAAAAAACACATAGAAAAGTCAAACACAAATATACTCTTGCATAAAAATTGATGTGATTTTCTCTATGATGCTTGAAGAATATGGTGTGATGAAATATTTTGTTAAATGATCGATAATGCTTTATGATGAATACCCGATGGATCGATAACTTTGGATGGTAGATTCACTAAAGTGTATGGCTACCATTTTTTTTGCTGAATCCTTTTAGGCATGATGAGAAAGTGAACATCCCAAATTTTCTATTATGTTCTATGAATGCCACCATTAAGGCCTATAAAGAGAACCCTACAGGTGACACTACCATGCATCAAGGCTTAATGGTTCTTATTTATGACCACTTCAAGGCTAACCAAATAGCCTACCCTTGGCCCTCTATTTTTGAGTCTAAGGAGGAAGGGTCAAACTCTATTTTTTCTTTGGATGAGGGTTTTGATAGTGATTCAACGAGTGAGTTTGTGGAGAGTATGGATGAATTGAAAGCTGAAGGAGGTAAGAAAAGGAAATATTTGGAAACCAGGCCTTCCTCCTCAAAGGGAAAGAAATATAAAGGCAAAATTCTTGAGATTAGCTCCTCCTCTAGGAGGCCTGTGAAGATTTTGAGAAGGAGAATCCCCACGGTTCTTTGAAAAAGAAAAATAAAGTTCATATTCAGACCAGAAACAAACAAAAGAGAAAGGATGAGAAAGTGAAGGAGATGGAGGAACAAAAGCAAAAAAAAGATATCGGAAGCTGACCAGATTTTGGAGGAGGTGACCACTAGGGAAGTACATAGGGCTGGAGATAAAGCCACTGTTGGTGACACTCGAAATAAGGAATAGGACAACTTTGTTAAGATAGATCCCTCCTCAAACCCCCCTCCTGAGGTTATGAAAAATTTTATGGACACCATAAAATGGTAAATCACCAGTTACAAGAAAGTTGTGGAGGACAACAAGAAGCTCAGCCACAGAATCCAGATTTTGGAAACTATCAACACTGGTGAAGGGAAGACTATGGCAGATTATATGGAGGATTTGACCAAAATAGTTGCTAAAGCTGAAAATATAAGAGACTCCTTCAACCCCAGATTTGAGCAAATCGAGAAAGACCTGATTGAGAGGAAAGAAAATGCTAATGATATGGATCAAACAATGTCGGAAACTATCAGTAAAGTCAGCAAAATTGAGGAATGTCTCAAAAGTATCATAGAGAAAAGCTTAAACATTCTAAAGGTCTCTGTTGGCAATACCAAAACCCTCATCAGCAAATTAGATGAGGAGAAGGACACTCTAGAAATTGACCCTGACACCGAAGGCACAAGAGATGTTCAAGGACCCAGAACAAAAACTAGAGGAAAAATAAGGAGAAGAAGCCAAATAAGGACCTAGATGAACTCAAAGTTATTGCGGCCAACTATGACCAGTTGGTGATTAAGGCGGAGGACCTCCTGAAGACTCTATAACTGTGCAGTGTTTTCCTAGTATATGTTGTTTTGTTGTTTCTATCTTTTGTTGTCCTTTCTGTTTACAGGCTTTCTTGCCAATCATTTTTTAAGTCATTTTTATATGGTTTGGATACTCTATGATGATCTTTTTTAATCTCCTATGTTAAAGGTTTCGGGTCCCGAAGACCTTCTTTTCTTATTAATCAAAACATATGCCAATATCACAGCCTTATAAAGGCAACCAAAAATCCTTAAACATCAAGAATCTCATTATCAAAAATATTCAACATGATCCCAAAGAATAACAACAAGGCATTTCTCATCTTGCCCAGTCCAATAGTGAAATTAATCATCTCAAATCAATAAATCAAGCATACAACATCACATGGATAGACTTATTCACAACAATTCACAAGCACGGGAGTCTAAACACCAAAATCAAGAATAACATCCCAACGAATACATTAACCATATATTTTTCACAGACACAAAGAATACAATCTTTCAAATCAAATTGCATAAGAAGAATTTAAAATCCCCAACCTGGATAATAGAAGTTATGGAATGCAAAATTCTTGTAGGAGCGACAAGCCAAATCTTCAATCCACCATCAAAAATATCAACCTCAAGCAAATCCAAGCTAAGCTCCAAAAGACAAATCAATAATTCTCAGAAAATTCTCCAGCCAAGCCACACACACAATAAACTCAAATCTCCCAATAAATAGAAATTGATCCAAAAATTATGCTTCTCCAACCAATCAAAATAATCCAAAATATACTATTTCATACAACCATTTCGTCAATTAAAACAACAATAATATAAAATAATATTATTACAATCTCCAAACTCACAACCAACAATGGGAGAGGGTAGGTAAGATAAATAATAAATAAATAAATGGGTAGGAAAAATAAACAATAAACAATAATAAATAATCTCATTAACCAATAAATAAAATAGAAAGGGCCAATATAAAATAAATAAATCAAATGCCCAATAAGTGTTAAACCACAAAATAATATGAATAAATAAATAAGAAATTAAATAATAATATATTCACAACCACAACCCCCAAGAGGGCCAATCATAAAAAAGGGTAAGTAAAGAAATAATAATAAATAAATAACCAATAAATAAATAGATATCTAATAAACAATAATGCAAATAAAATAACAAATAATTAAATAAGTAATAAATAAAAATAATAATAAATAAATAATTAAATATACGGATACATATAAATGCTCCAACCAATAATAACTTAAACTCAATGCTATTAATATCTCCCACATATATATAGAATATAATAGTAAATAAATAGCATTTCATGCATAATTATAAATGTCAAATATTATGATCCACAAAATAACATTAATAAATAATAACCTTCAATAATTAGATCGATAATTATATTTAAATATTAATGCCATCCATTAATTTAATTTAATATTAATAAAATATATAAACCAATTAATTAATTTTAATTTAACTAAATAATCACACATTAAGATTAAATATTTATATCAACTATTTATTTACTTTTTTATTATAAACTATGCAAATCCATTAAGTTAATTTAACATTATTAACTATATAAATCAATTAGTTTATTAATAATTTAATTAATCAATAATCATAAAACCTCAAAGCAATCTAACATAGGACAACTCAAGAGACCACTTGACATTAAATAATTCACATTAAGGCACTAAACTGACAAGGGTAATCAACTTAAACCTAGAATGTAGGATGGGTTTTTATGTCATCTCTAATCAACTTTCCATTGGGATGAAGACACGCTCAGACCTGTGAAGCCAGGTGGAGTCAATGTCTAGTACCTGCAACATGTCATCAGCAACACAAATACAATAACATATACCATAACATGTTTCATGAAATAGGCAGACAAGTGAATGAAAATCACAACGTCATATCATGCTCATGAATGAGTGTTATCACATCATCCCTTATCACGAATGCACTAGAAGACACTCATAATTAAACAAGCACTATCATATTCATCATCACATCCAAAAACATCATGAAATAGGGTTAGTACATAATAAAATACCATCAAATCATCATTAAGTAGATTGAGCTATATTAGTATGATATATTATTGTACAAAAAAACAAGATGACTCAGGGAGAGGCACTACAAGACAACACTACTTTCAAGAAATCAAACACCAATCTTAGGATCTTAACCCATATAAAAACATGCAAGGATAAAAAAAACAAGACAAAGACAAATAGCCAAACAAAGACAATCAATGTCAAAAGACACTCAACAAAGGGGTTAGTACTAAAATAAAAATCAGTCAAGTCAACTAGTTGAGAAGACCTTGACAATATGTGTATTGTTTTGGGTTCGATTGTGTGATTTTTTTCTATCAACTTTTTGAATCATACAATCAAACCCAGAAGCATACACAAATTTTAGACTAATGTATTATGGAAATCTACTATCATTGAGACCTTGATAGTCAAAATGTCTCAGCCACTAATATCATTCTTAGAATGCTATTTCAAGAACATAAGGTGTGGCATGGAAAGAGCAAGAATACGCATCGAGTGATGAACCATGACCCAAAAACTAGCAAAGCTATGATCTCATGGGGAGGAGAAAGGAGAGAAAATATACTCAATGAGATATCAAGCGACGTTATGATAGGTGATCCATGAGAGAGAGGAAAAAGAAATGTATATTTCATGGGCTAGCAAGCTGCATGATGCTAGGGGATCTACATAAACATGATTCTCATGGGATAATAACACACTTAAATCCTTATAGAAATATTATAAGTTGACTTTCTATGGAAAATATCTCCTACTTATCTATTGATGAGATAAAGGGGCTCTAAAATGAATAGTTCATAAGGCACAACACTTGGTGAAGGTTTTACAAATGGGGTTGCAAGCTAAGTGGGTTTAACCTTGGAGGAAACTCTATAATTAAGCATGCTTGAGCTGGAGTCGTACAAGGATGGGTTACCTCCCAAGAAGGCATAACGCTTCACCTCTATGAGCTTCACTTAAATACAATGAGTGCAAAGTGGACCATTCATTCTCATGGAATATGGGTTCTTGTAAATTTCTACTCCTGAAACATGGGTCAATGAGTTTGACTTGAAAACTACAAAGTTGAATCCTAATAGAAATATCATAATTTGACTTGTGAAGAAAGTCTACTGCTTATCAATTTATGATCTGAGTCTATAAAATGAATGATTAATAAGGTACAATACATGTTGAAGGTTTTGTAAATCAGGTTGAAATCAAAGTAGGTTTAACCATGGAGGAAACATTATAGTTAAGCTCACTTGAGTTGGAGTAGTACTAGGATGGCTGACCTCTTAGGAAGGCCCAATGGTTCACCTCTATGAGAGATGGGTTCTTGTGAACCACTACTCATGAAACCATGGATCAAAGAGTTTGACTCAAAAAGTACATGGTTTAATCTTGATAGCAATATCATAATTTGACATGCTGTGGAAAATATCTCCTACTTATCAATTCATGAGCTATAAGGGCTCTATAATGAATGATTCATAAAGCACAACACTTGCTAAAGGATTTGCAAATGGGGTTAGAAGTTGGAGCAAAAATTGTGGTTAAGTGCACTTGAGTTGGATTAGAATTGGGATGGGTGACCTCAAAGGAAGGTCCATTGCTTCACCTCTATGAGTACCACCTAGATGCAATGAGTGCTAAGTGAACCATTCATTCTAATGAGAGATGGGTTCTTGTGAGCCGCTACTCATGAAACATGGGTCAATGAGTCTAACTTGAAAACTAAATAGTTGAATCCTGATAGAAATATCGTAAGTTGTTCTATGTCATGTGATCCATGTAGGAAGGAAGACTTAGAATAGTCTAAAAAGATAAGTAATGGTAGTTCTACTCATCCTAAAAGTACAACACGGGTAGGGTTCAAACATCTAGAAAGTTATGTTATGCTAGTCAAACTACCTTAAAGAAGTTGAAGAAGGAAGAGTTTAAAGGTATTGCAGATTGTGTTATGTTGGTCAACTCATATTGCTATATATGTCACTTTCTTGTTTTAGGAATTTAAGCATCTTGTCTAAGACTTTGATCTAGTTTTGAGCATGGAACAACTAGAATAAGACATGTAATGAAAAACACCTAGTTTTGAAAATGAAACATCCTTTCTAGTACTTTGGTCAAGTTTTGACTATGTACATTTAGTCTAAGACATGTAAAAAGGATAACCAAACAAAACACTATGCTCATAAATAAATCAACAATATTGAATTTAAATAGGACAACCATCAAATACATTATGCAAGTAAATACGTAACCTTAAATTTGAATATGATGACCAAGCAAGGCATCATGCAATAAAATACACAGTTTTGAATTTAGCATAAGTTTCAAGGAGGTTGTGATGTATGTTCCCCCTTAGTATGTCAATATAGCCCTATGTTGATGTCTGAAGGAAGATAGAAACAAGGAAAAGATAGCTATAAAAAAGATATCTTGCAACAAGTGTAAAGGGATCCTTTTAAGAGATGCATAAAGGAAGAGATATTTATCCAAAGATATTCACCTCCAAAAATAGAGGGAATTTCTGATAAAGATGACATCTTTTAAAAGGAGAATGAAACAAGCAATACACACCTTCTCCTTTTGTTATAAAAAAGTGGTTTCTTAGTAAAATATTACACACATTCACAAATGAGAGATCAATCATTAGAGGACACACCAATGCAAACAAAGAACAATTCCAACCAATTGACATATATGTACTCACGTGGAGGACCACTATATGTAAGAAAGG
Source organism: Cryptomeria japonica (assembly GCF_030272615.1). NCBI lineage: Eukaryota > Viridiplantae > Streptophyta > Pinopsida > Cupressales > Cupressaceae > Cryptomeria > Cryptomeria japonica. The sequence continues at coordinate 649,283,064 of NC_081407.1, read as the reverse complement.
ACCTCAAGTTATGAAAAATGTAACTTGAAAGAAAAGGAAATATTTGAAAAAGAGAGAGAATTGATATACTATTCATGCTCTGTAAGGATGGAGATAATGAAGAATGACTATTATGTTGTTGTCCAAGTATGATTATAATTTAAGTTGTACCACCACACATGAAAAAGATTCCCCAATGAAGGTAAATGACAAATGTTAGAGGGTAAGGAGCAACATAATAGGTAAATGGAGTGCTAAGGTACTACTTGTTTACTAAGAAAAAACATAATATCGGTTGTAAGAGTAGTACAAGCCCTATCATATTGGTCTTTAACAAATTATTTAAATGATTTATAATTTCCAAGTGAATTAGAATAGCTATGATGAAAGACACAATACACATTACCATAGATTTGTTCTTATAATTATTGATATATAAATCATGAAAGGAAGAGTAACATTCTTATCATATTTCAATCTCCAAAAGATTCTTGTAGCTAGTTTTTTCTTATTGTCAATATGGATAGGTCTTGTCTCTTGAGATGTAGGGAAAGGTATATTAGTAGAGGAAGAAGGATTTTTTTCTTTTGGTTATAGGATTGGCAAGGAAGAAGAAAGCTTATTTGATGGAGGATGATTCTTGAATGGATGATAATTTCTCTTTTTTGCAAAGTAATCGATAAGAATTTGATCCTTAAGAAAATCATTCATAGATGTCTGAGATAATGAATGGGGATATCCTAGACATTATATAGTATATTGTGAGGGAGTTTCAATAGGAACCTTTATTCCTTCTTCTTGTTTTCCAAGTTCTTGTCCTTTATAGCCTTTTTTGGAAATCATATCATAGCAAACCTCTAGGAGAATAAGAAGGATCTAGAAAGAATGATGTTCTAAGATTGACATGATTGACTTACCCCCCTTGTACCAAAGTATCATCATGAGAAGAAGATGGCATCATGTTCCTCCTTAATGTGGCCACTCCATTAGAGATATCATTGATAGGAGTATTGATTCTATCCTCATTGACATAAGATACCATAGAAGAGGTCCAAATGTTAAGCCCTTTTAATTTCATCTCTAGAATTATCATGAATCTTGTCCACTAAAGAACTTAATGGATATACATATTGTATCAATGCTTTAATTAGTGTCATTATGTAACCATATAAAATATGGATAAAATATTTGAAGAATAATTTATAAGGGAAATATAATTATGAAACTCCTAAAATGCTTAGGTGAAAATGAATAGGAATAATTATACTATATAGGGTTCCAAAGGAAATTTACTAATTAGATCAACCTCCAACAGTAAATTGAGATGCAAGAACCAAAAACTATCAAGGAGGGAAATTACACCAACCCATTTGAATTAGGGCCTTTTAAGTGTTTGCATATAGAGTTTTTCATTTTGAAAGATAAAAATACCCTCTATGCCTTATTAATAGACACACATATGCAACAAATAGTTGGAGAAATTGCTAATTAAATTAGCAAGTTTCCTCTGAATTTTAGAGGTACAACTCCCTCTTATGATATAATTGGGTTTTTTACAAGGTATGCTTTTAACCAGAAAGCAAGAAAGACAAAAATGAAAGAAAAACAAAGGGAAAGAATAGGGCTAATAATAACACAAATAGATGGCTCAAAGTCCACCCATTCATTACACATTATAAACGACCACAAAAAATTGACAGATATTTCTCTCACATAATGTAAATGCATCAAGACTCAAAGTTCTATAAACATATAAATCCATAACATAATATGCAAATGAAATCAAAGAATTGATTGCAAATATCAAATTAAATGCTAACTAGAAAAATATGCATGAATACAAAGTGTCAAACAATTCCCATTCTTGAAATCAGTTTCAAAAGCACAAAGTCTCCATTTTTATAATGGTGTAAAATTAGGGTTTCAAAAATTAGATATATATGAAAAACAACTTAATTCCACTTAGGGAACATCACATTAAAAGATGGGTGAACCCAACAGATCTAGCCACAAATAAAGAAGGTTACGACTGAGAATCCTTATTAGGTTTATTGGATTTGGATTTTATACCCCATTTAAGTTGAATTGTAAAATTTTGAAATTAGGATAAATGTGCCAAAATGAAGGTAAAAATGCATGAGTAGTGAGCTATAGTCACCAGGTCAAGCCACAAACCTGGATCTAAGTAACGTAAGAGTATTTGGATCTATTCCTAGAAGGAGCTTCTAAAATGTTGAGACTAGTATGCATGTCAAACCAGTCTTTGGCACTTTTTGTCGTCCAAATGTGAACCTATTCATCTTTGTAAATATACCCAGTTCTGAAGATCGTAGATCCATAGCTACTTCCTACACATAAAAAGAAGCTAAAGTAGGCTAGGAATAGGGTCTTTCTTAAGTCAAACCCTGACTTAGGAATTAACCTTGAATGAAATATTACAAATATTGAAATAAATAATGGAAATATATACCTCAAATTTGCAATGACTCATAATGAGGCTTTGCTTATTGAATGCAATCACATATGTTGTATGAAATGGAATGAACATGACAAAACTCTAATCACATAGACATGATTGCATATGATGATGTATTTTTTCTCCAAAATGGTTGAATGAAGAGTATGCAACCTTGAAGACCTCTGAAAATGCTTGAATTCTTCATTGCTTGAATGGAATACTAGTTATGAAATTAGGTTGATCAAATGTATTTATATATGAGGATCTAGGTCAATTTACTAATTAGGCCAACCTCCAATAGTCATATAAAGCCACCAATTTCATTTCCCACTAGACAGACACGTCATATCCTCCACTTGAAAACTGGCTCCCATTGAGGGTGATCAGGGCTACGAGCATTGTAGTCCTAGGACTGCGGTGTTAGAGACTTGGTCCTCCTCAATCAAGGATAAAAATTTAGGCTGAGAGAGGAGTAAGCCCCTCTATAGATTCATTTGGTAGGTGTATATGACATCAAAACTAGAGTTAAGACAATGAACAAACCCGAATAGGAGATGAGAGGGAGATCTTGTAAAGTAGGGGCTCAAACATGAGGTGTAAATTAGCGTGGTGATACTTTACAATGCTACATTTAGCCCCTACATTAATGGGAGTATGAGCTTATGCAAATACTCACAGTAAAGTAGATGAAAGAGAGATGAAATAAATGTAAGAAAGGAGCAACTAGGAGCATAATCACAAAGAGTATAAGACATCGCTAATTTTGAGAAACTAAGCCCCCAATCTTAGGATCTTAACCCACTCAAGTGCATGCAAGGGCACATAAAGAAAGACAAAAATAAAAATAGGCAAATAAAAACAAAGAAATAAAAAAGGCAAAAGACACACAACACAAAATCTAAAGACCAAAAGCAAGACCTCAAGTCAACTAGCCAAAGAGACGTAAATATCAAATTGTCTCAACCACTAACATCATTCTTGAAAAATAAAATCTCAAGAAAACAAGTAATCACATAAAAGAGAAAAGCATAGATCATTCATGATAATAAGGAAAGAGAGAGCATGGATACATAGTCCAGATGTCTTTTTCTATGTAATCCATGTGAAGAAAAATGAAAGAGGACATGGATACATGTTCTAAATGTGTTTTTCTAGGCTATGTTGAGGAGGAGAGTAGGAATAGTCTAGCTATGTTTTTCTATTTCCAATCATCATCATGTGTGTGTGTAAGTTATGTCTAGTTTCAAGTATATAGTGTCACATGTATAAATTCATCTAATGTAAAGTAAACTAGGAGTGAAAGGGAAAATCACGAATCCCTATCCTAATAAGAATTCAAACAAATAGACAATGAAATAACACCGAAGCAAGAAACATGAATATAATTAAAATCAATCAACCCCCCCTATTCCAAGACTGTGTATACCTTCCATTGCTCTTCTCCTCTTTGTGGCATGGTGGCTCTCATATATCGCGCTAGCAACCTGCAAATGACACAAAGATTCAAATTTTGTGATTGTTTTAAATAGAGATTCAATGCTCAATTTATAAATTTTTGGAGAGAATTAAATGAAAGATAGAACATATTGATCAAGAGGTGGAACTCGGGTGAGATAACATGCTGATTGATAGTTGAACTGTTGAATTGGAGATGAAACAGAATAGATTGAATAGATTAATTGAGTCAATTGATTGAGAAAAAGCTAATTGAAAGATGAAAAAGAATGATTGGAGGAAATAGTTAACTGATCGAAAGGTGATTGAGAGATTTATTTGGAAAAAGCTAACTCAAAGATACAAATAGAGATTGAAGAAATAACTGAATTAATTAATTAATTGAAATGAATTAATTAATTTAGCACGTGCTTACACTTTATCTTTAATTTTGAATTTAATCTTTACATGAGATTTAATTTAAATAATTGAATTTATTTTAAATTCAATTTAAGTATTTGAATATATTTAGAACTTGACTTTGATTTTCAATTTGATCTTTGCAATCATGCACATGTATTTAAAATTAGAAGAAATTGGAAGAAATTAAATTAAGTTAGAAGAATATGAAATTAAATGAAATTAGAAGAATAATAAATTAAATGAAATTAGAAGAATATGAAATTAAAAGAAATTAGAAGAATATGAAATTAAATGAAATTAGAAGAATATGAAATTAGAATTTGGGGATTTGGAATTTGAATTAGAAGAATTAATTAGTTAATTAAATAATTTAAAGAAACTTTAATTATTTAGAAATTGAATTTAATTAAATAATGAAGACTATTTAAATTAAAGGAATTAAATCGTAATTAATTAAATATTTAATATTTAATTAATATTTAGAAGAGGGTTAATGATTAAATGATTAGAGATAGAAATTGAGAATGAATTTATTTAAATTGAAAGATTAAAATCATAATTAATTAAATAATAAATATTTAATTAACATTTGAAAATGGTTTAAATGATGAAACGATGATAGAATTGAAATTGAATAATTAGTAAGATGATGAGGAAATATGAAATTAGAAGAATAAGATTAACTAACTTAATTAAATAATTAAATAATTATTTAACTAATTGGAGGAATAATTAGCACATTATCAACGAGACATGTTTAGGTGTCTACATTTGCCCCTCTTTGAGACAAAGTCGAAACGACATTGTTTCAAAGAAAATGAAAAAAATTATGCCCCAGTATGCCTTGATACTAATGTATAGTGTAAATATGCCCCCCCAGAAAAGCATGTGAAGTTTCATGTATTTTCAAGATCATTTGAGTAGCCTATGAGTTGTTTGATGTTGATGGGGACCACAGGCGTCGAAGTGGGAAAAAACTCTAATTTTGAGCTATAAATAGAGATTTTAGCTTTTCATTTGCTCATTTGTATTGTGGTGAGTTCTTAGAGATCCTTACAAGTTTTTTGCTTTCTTGCAAGTTTTTGATCATCATGGCTAGCTATAGGGCATGAGTGCACTTGTCTGATCAAGTATGTTCTTATCAGAGACCTCTGGGGACTAGTGGCATGGTATTTTTCAGATATTTGCCTGATTTTTTGCCTATTGTTTGCTATTTTTCCAAAAAAATTCAGAGACCTATTTTTTAATCATCACACATACGGCTGTCGGTTTTAACACATTAGTGCTAAGTGTTATGTAGACACTCTAAATGTACCACAAAATCTTAAGTGTTACGCATAGGTGCTTAGTGTTGCGCATTCACTTTTCTATTCATGCATTAGTTGTAAATGCTACACATTCGTTGCAATTGTCACACATAAGCATTAATTGTATCGCAATAGTGTTAAATGTCATGCATTCGTTGTTAATTTAAATTTTTGTTGTGTGTTTGATAATTTCTTATAATCTCGTTATCTGATATCTGACATTTTCAATATTTTCTTTGTGTGGGAGAATATTGGAGTTTTATACTGTTGATAGAGCAGACCCAATGGAATTGATCTTCGAGATGATTACTTGATGAGGAGATTGCACATATTCGACATCTAGGCTTATATCAGGTTTTACATTTGCCAGGGGTTACGACCAACAGGGCCTTGATTACAACGTTAGTAGAGCAGTGGCATTCTAAGACATGCTCCTTCCATCTTCCTATTGGTGAGGCATCCATTACCTTAGAGGATGTTTGGTGTATATTGCATATTCCCATTCATCATGCAAGAGTTGTCTATGGTCATGATGATGGTGTTGCTGGATTATGTTCCTTTTTGAGTATGAGGAGTAGGATTTACAGATTAGTGGTCATTATGATATCCCTTGGGCTCGATTGGACTATGATGATCTTACTATCGTATTGTGCAATACCATAGGTGGCTTGTTGATTCTTGACAGACATGGTCATGTCTTTCTAGTTGGATGGGGCAGAGTGCTCCATGATATGATTATTCATCATCAAGTATATGCTTGGGGTCCTTGTCTTTTTGCCATGGTTTATTATCAGATGCATGACATTGTATACCTAGGATACCGATCTATCAGTTGTGGCATGACATTGCTCCAGACCTAGGCATGGGAGAACATTTCTATCTCAAGACTTGTTATTCATGTTAACTTGCAGCATGGTGAGCCTTATGCATATATATACACACCAGGCATTAGACATAGGGGTTCAGGTAACACCTTGTATTGGCAACATCAGCTTGATATCTTACAATATTTCATTTGGAGACCATATTTAGGTTGCCCCATTTGGGAAGATGATTCACAACACTTGCCTTTCTATAGACAGCAGAGATATCTTATTGGGAGGACCATTAAGACTCGTAGGATTATTGAGATGTCTCTTCCAAGATGGGTACTCAGACATTTTGGAGAGATACAAATGACAACTATTATGATAGCGTACTTTGCTCGTGTTTCTCGTGAGGTTTCTGATTGGGGTGTATGTATACAACCACATGTGGGGGCTGTCGAGTTTGATGCCCTTCAGGAATTATAGTGGGGTTGGAGTGTAGGTGCGGTAGATCCAAGGACTACTCCTGAGTCTGATGCATGGTGGGCCAGACATAGGCCTATTCCACTGACTGAACCGACTATTCTGATCACAACATAACAAATATGACATCCTAGATAGCGACTGAGGATCAACATTATGGAGAGGAGAGGGTATGATAGAGGAGAGGAGGGAGGAGGAGAGGAGGGTGGAGGAGATGAGGGAGGAGAGGAGGACGTAGACATTGGTGGAGACACCAAGTCTATGAGCAGTAGAGATGATGATGATTCTTCAGAGTCATTGAGCAGTAAGGATTGGGATGATGATTATATGCCAAAGCTAGAGGACATTCCTGCTACAAAGAGGGGAGGAGGACAAGGTGGTGATGGAGATGAGGATGATCTGCCGATTCTCAGAGCACAAAACCAGAGTCTAGAGGATGAGGTTGCCAGACTTAGGCAATGATGAGATACTGAGCGGGAGGCATTCTGTAGAGACTCTGGTGCACTAGAGACCGAGAGAGATCCTCTCGAGAGGGAGAGAGATGAGGCAGTTAGACAACCACAAATATTTCAGGTTGCCTATGATTAGCATTTTTCTCCAGGTACTAATGCATGCAGATAGTCTAACAGACTCTATTACGCTACATAGGAGGCATTTTATTATCGACAACTCTACTATGACGTTGTACCTAAGGGATAGAGAGTTCATATCTTTAGTGAGGTTAGAGGTCATTCTAGTTCCAGTAGGACTTCTACACGGAGGACCAACAGTGTTAGTGTCATGGGTCCACCTCGACATCTTGAGGCAGGATCTCGTAGGCAGTATCCACCTGTTGACAAAGGCAGTGTTGGTTGAGACATTTAGATCTTGTTATCTAAGCCTTCGGGCTTATTTGTGATTATTATATTCAGACACATTACCATTTTTGAGTTATATATATATGATATGCATTTCTTTTTGCGGCGATCTATTATGCCTTATTTTCTATGTATGTTGTATGATTCTATGAGTTATGCAATGCATGTCTATGTGATTTATGATGTAATTTTCTGAATACAATGATTTCTACATGATTTCTATCTGATTTATAAATAGTGTTATGAATGCAATGGTTATTAAACACAATTTAAACTAGATTAATGCAACTTAAAACTATATGGATGTAATTTTTAACTATATGGATGCAAATTTCATTTTTGTATGAGAATGTCAGAATATTCTTTTAACTCATATGGACCTTGAAGAAATGTTAGAAAAATGAAAGAAAGAAGAGATTGATGAAAGAATAATGTTAGGAAAGAAAATGATTTAAAAAGAAGATGAGAAACCAGCAAACTATTAATAAACAGATGAGATGAGATGGGATGAGATGCAAAAAGTTGCATGTATAAATTGATATAATGTAAAGTAAACTATGAATGAAAGGGAAAATCATGAATCCCTATCCTAATTAGAATTCAAACAAACATACAATGAAATAACACAGAAGCAAGAAACAAGAATATAATTAAAATCAATCAATCCCCCTATTCCAAGACTATGTATAGCTTCTATTGCTCTTCTCCTCTTTGTGGTATGGTGGCTCTTAGATATCGCGTTGGCAACCTGAAAATGACACAAAGATTCAAAGTTCGTGATTATTCTTGATTGATCGTGAGTGAATGCTCAATTTATAGATAATTGGATTAGATTGAATGAAAGGTGGAACATAATTGACTAACAGGTGGAACTCAGGTGAGCTCACATGTTGATTGATAGTTGAACTAGTAATTTGGAGGTGGATCTTAATAGATTGAATAGATTAAATGAGTTAACTGATTGAGAAAAAAACTAATTGAAAGATAAAAGAGGAGGATTGGAGGAAATTGATTGATGACAAAGAAAGATTTATTTAGAAAAAGCTAACTAGAAGATAGAAAAAGAATGATTGGAGAGAATTAAAGAAATGATGTAATTAATCAATTAATTGAAATAATCAGTTAAAATAGATGGAATAGTTAACTGATTGAAAGCTTTATTTAGAAAAAAGGTAGCTAAAAGATAGAAATAGGAATTGAAAAGATAATTGAATTAATTAATTTAGCATGTGCTTGCACTTTGACTTTGATTTTCAATTTAATCCTTGCATGAGATTTAATTCAAATATTGAATTTATTTTAAATTCAATTTGATATTTGAATATATTCAGAACTTAACTTTGATTTTCAACTTGATTTTTGAAATCATGCACATGTATTCAAAATTAGAAGAAATTAGAAGAATTTGAATTTGAAGAAATTAGAAGAATTAATTAAATTAAATGAAATTAGAATTTGAGGATTTGGAATTAGAATTTGAAGAATTAATGTAATTAGAAGGGTAAATTAGTTAATTAAATAATTTAAAGAAACTATTTAATTATTTGGAAATTAAATTTAATTAAATAATAAAAATTATTTAAATTAAAGGATTAAAATCACAATTAATTAAATAATTAATATTTAATTAACATTAAGAAAAGGGTTAATGATTAAAATAGAAATTGAGAATGAATTTATTTAAATAATAAAGATTTTTAAATTGGGGAATTAATCAGAATTAATTAAATAATAAATATTTAATTAATATTAGAAAATGGTTAAATGATGATAGAATTGAAATTGAAATAATTAGTAAGATGATGAGGAAATATGAAATTAGAAGAATAAGATTAATTAACTTAATTAAAGAATTAAAGAATTATTTAATCAGTTAGATGAATAATTAGCACATGATTAATGAGACATTTTTTGGTGTCTACATTTTGTTTCAAAGAAAAAAAATTCTGCTCTAGTATGCCTTGGTAACACTTAGGGTGTAATGCCCCCTCGAGAGATTGTTTATGCATTAAAGGTATGAATGATCTTTTGAAAGAAGAAAAATATGAGATAGAAGAAAAGTTAGTTTATTAGAGATAGAGATAGGTGATGTGAAGATGATATTGAGATAGAATATGAGAGAATAGATTGATGAAGTAATAATGTTAGACGATAGAAAATTATTGATATGAGATGATGAGAAAAGAATTAGCAAACTAGCAATAAGAAAATAAGATAAAGTGGGAATGATTGATTCACGAACCTGTGTCATTATTTATTGTGCAATATATATTCATCATTGAGCCTTATTATGGAACAATGGAGCTTAGCACATCAAGGTATAAGGATCCAAGATGTAAAGATATCTCATTGAAGAAACAAACACGTAGCAGACAAGGAGTGAACCCCCTCTATTCTGAGAATAATGCCACAGGTCAAGGTATGTGGGATAGTCACAAGCACAACTATCCTTGACTTTTGCATAGGATATTTGGCGAATGAACATACCAACACAGACACCCACTAGAACTATTACCCCAGAACTTCATTGGTCCACACCACAAACAACAAACAAAGAAAAAGATAATGCCCATCTCGGCTCCTCTAGTCACTTGTGAACATCCCTGAGTAGCATAAGAACATCACCTATCACCAAATGATAAAAGATAAAAACTAACTAGGACAAAATCCAGCAGCCATACTGATCTATGTCTTCATTTTGATTTTTTGATGTGATAGTTGATAATGTCTGATCTCAGAAAGTTGCGGACCCCGTTTAAGACTGACTTGTCTGATTTTGAGTGTATCCTCTTCTATTTAAAACAAGATAATGATCACTTGATATGGATATAATATGATTGATAAGACAGCTTAATCAATTGATTGCAGATGTTTCACTGGATAGTTATATCCTTTGTTAGCTTTGTGCGAAGTGTTTTCTAGATATCTACTAGGGTATTTGTTTCTTGTGAGACATTTTGTTGCAAGTTTATTTTAATTTTAATTTTTTTTGATTGATTTTTTGGATTTTGTGGATCGATATTTGAATGTTTTTGGTTGATTTTTTCAGGACTTTATCTAAATATTTTTGATAATTTTTTCAGGACATTTTCTAGTTTTTGGATTTTTATGCTTTTCACTATTTTTGGTATTTTTGTTTTCTCAAATTTTTTGGATTTTTTAAAGATTTTCCATGATTTTTGGGTTTTGTGGATCATATACAAATGTTTTTAATTTATTTTTTTAGGACATTATATAATTTTTAGGATTTTTTCAGCTATGCCCCCAGTGTGCAGACTTGTATGACATAATGATATGCAGAATGCATGCAGAGATAATGAACTTTTGACATGACCTACATTGATGAAGATGTATTTCTTATTTGAACAACGATGATTATGTTTGTTTATCATTTTGTAATACAACAATTGAATTTGAGATACAAAACATTTCCTAGATAAGCGGTCAATCAATCCTTAAATTCCCTTGGAACATCTAGATTAACACACTTAGTGACTAGGATTTACAAATGGAGACACAGAAAATTTCCCCATTGGTTCTTGAAACTTTGATCTTCTTTTTCCCATATGTGTGCAAATGAGTTAATTTGTGCTCTTGTGTTCACTAAAGATCCTTAGCCTCATATATGACTAGCTACATGGACTATCCTAACTTCAAAAGCATCTTGAATAGAGCCTCGCTGCCAGCAAGCTTTTAGAGCTCCGATGAGGTTATAAACTGTAATTTATCAAATATTGCTCCATTGCCAACAAGCATCCTTAGCCATGATGGATTTACTCGCATGTTCCCATAGTCAAGCTTTTTGTCGCGCTTGTATGTGTGATATTTCAGTTATATATCATTGCTCTTTTTCCTTGTGATGGATATTTGGCATAGCACTTTTTCTTTTTTATTTTCTTGCCTTGACCTATAAGTAATGAAACCTACTTGGGTGTGACAATTACAGCGGCACTGAAGTAGAATTTTAGATTTTTCACTAGTCATATGATCAACTAGGTGTTTAGAATGAATTACAGATTTTGTTAATGTGTTTGAGATATAGTAATTGATAGATTTTGGGTTAAAAAGTCTCAAATAGTGACGTTACAGGGTGATGTTGAAAATGAATGACCTTAGGACCTCAAAGACTTCAAGTCTGAATATCTAAGAAAGGAGATGACCCTTGTTTCTCTTGAATGCAAACAAATGATAAACTTGGAAATTTGCCTTGTTTTATTGATGCTGCTATATGCTAATACATAATTTTGCGAATGCGATGCATTTGAAAAGGAAACTATATGTGATGCAGTGCTTTGAAGAAAAATGATATGCAATACGGAAAGAAAGACCTAAACTAACCTAGCCCTTAGATATAATATTGTTTAAGGTGCATGTTGTTCATAGGGTCAGGGAGTGGATCTCCCTCCATGGTGGCCAAATGGTATGCTCCATTTCTTATAATCCTTTTTATGATAAAAGGACCTAGCCAGTTAGGTTCAAACTTCCCTGGCTTTTATGATAAAAGGACCTAGCCAGTTGACTTCAGTTGGTTCTCCTTGACAACTAGATCTCCCACTTCAAAATTCCTTGGTCATACTCGTTTATTGTAACTCCTTCTCAATTTGTTATGGTAACCTTTTAAATGATTGAAAGAAGTTTGTCTTTTTTCATCGAGTGTTTCCAGCTCTTGTAATCTTGCAACCCAATAGTTTTCCTCTGATATGATGGTTTTTAAGGAGACTCTTAAAGATGGTAGTTCTATTTCAATAGGTAGTATCACTTCTGTACCATAGACCAAGGAATATGGTGTTCTCCTATAGGGGTGCGTACTCTTGTTCTGTAGGCCCAAAGAGCAGGATTCAACAAGAGATGTCACTCCCGTCCTACGTCAGTGATAACTTTCTTAAGGATCTTCAATATTGTCTTGTTTGTTTCCTTTGCTTGTCCATTGCTTTGCAGATATTATGGTGTTGCAAATCTTTGTTGTATTTGAATTTTTTTATACAATTCTCTCATTTCTTGATTTTTGAATGGATGTCCATTATCTATCACTATGCACATTGGAATCCCATACCGGCAGATTATGTAATTAAGCATGAATTTTGCTATTTGTTTGCCAGTGGTGTATGTAAGGGGAATTGCCTCAACCCATTTAGTAAAATACTGAGTAGTTGTTAAGATGAATTTGTGCCCATTGGAAGAAGTGGGATTGACTTTACCAACTAGATCTAACCCCCATTGTGAAAATGGCCATGGTGATGTAATAGGTTGAAGATCTTGTGCTGATGCATGAATTAGGTCTCCATGTATTTGACATTGTTTACATTTTTGTACATATTTATTTGCATCCTTTTCCATAGTTGGCCAATAGTATCTTGTTCGTAACAATTTATTTGATAGTGGTGGGCCACTTTGATGTGCCCCACAAATTCCATCATGTACCTCCTTTAGGGAAAGTTGTGCTTCTCTTTCATCAAGACATCAGAGAAGGGTTCCATCAAATCCCTTTCTATACAATGTATCAGCAATAATAGTGTGTCTGGATGCCTGACGAAAAAGAGTTTTCTTTTGATTTCTAGACAAATCAGGAGACATATACTAAGTATGTAAGTATGTGTATATCTCATTATACCACTAGGATTCTGGACCCACAATTGCACATACATATTTTGATGAGGGAATCTCATATCTCGGTATTATCAATTGTTCTACAATAAACTCAAACTAAGTTTCATTATTAGGCATATTTAGTAGATATCTGATTGTAGCCATGGTGTCAGTTGCCTTGTTCTGCATCCTTGGAATCTGTTCAAAAGTGATGTTACTAAAATGTTCTTTGTAATCGTCTACCATTTATTTATAAGGTAGCAGTTTATCATCCTTTATATTTTAGTCATCATTGAATTGATTTACAATCACTTGTGAGTCACCCTAGACTTGTAATTCTTTTATCCTCCATTGTACAGCAGTACAAAGTCCTATGATGAGAGCTTCACATTTAGCTATATTGTTCGTACAAGGAAAATTTATTCTAAATGACTTAGGGATAGAATCACCTTGAGGGGTGATGAAAATAATTCCAGCTCCAGATCCATGATTTGTATAAGACCCATCAAAGATTAATTTCCACATGGTAGATGTTGTCAATGTAAACACAAATTCATCAGGAAAGTCTATTAGTAGTGGGTGATTCTCTTGCAAGGGAGCCTCTGCTAACTAATCTGCTATAATATGCCCTTTCATTACCTTTTTGTCCACATATTCTATATCAAACTCACTTAAATTCATGACCCACTTAACCAATCTTCCAATCAATATTGCTCTGTTTAGCAAATATTTTAGTGGATCAAAATGTGCAATGAGTTGTATTTTATGACTCAGTATATAATGTCTAAGTTTCTGCAATGCAAAAATCACTGCTAGACATGCTCGTTCTATAGGAGTGTAATTAAGCTAATATCCAATTAAGGTTCTACTTATATAGTAGATTGCTCTTTCTTTTCTTTGATCATCATGTTGTTCCAACAAGGCTCCTAAAGATGAGTTTGTTGATGATATATATAGTAATAGGGGTTTTCCTGGAGTAGGTGGAACTAACACTGGAGTATTTAGAAGATAATATTTTAAAGCATGAAAAGCTTCTTGGCACTGTTTTGTCCATTTGAAGGTAACTCCTTTACTGACTAAATATTGGAATGGATGAAATTTATCCGCTAATTGTGCTATGAATCTCCTTATGGACTGTAGTCTTCCTTGTAACCCTCTTAACTACTTAAGTGTTGATGGAGGTTGTATATTCATGATTGCTTTGACCTTTGCAGGATCTAATTCAATTCCTCTACTAGACACAATAAACCCTAAAAAAATTCATGTTGTTACAGCAAACACATACTTTTTTGGGTTTAACTTGACATTGTACTGTTTTAATCGATCAAATATCTTTGCAAGGACTTTAAGGTGACCTTCTCTTGTCTATGATTTAGCCAGTAGGTCATCCACATATTCTTCCATGATATTGTGGACCATGTCATGAAATAGTGTTGTCATAGCCCTTTGATATCTTGCTACTGCATTCTTAAGACCAAACAACATAACATTCTAGCAGTATATTCCCCATGGATAGGTAAATGTTGTCTTGTGTTGATCTTCTGGTGCAATCCTGATCTAGTTGTATCTTGAAAAACCTTCCATTAATGAAAGCATTTCATTCCTAGTAGTTAAGTCAACTATCATGTCTATTTTGGGTAATGGGAAATCATCCTTGGGACATGCTTTGTTTAGATCTCGGAAGTCAATACAGATTCTTATGCCTCTAGTGGGTTTAGTAATAGGTATCAATTTGGATATCCATTCTGTATAGTCAATAGGTTGAATGAAGCCCACATCCAAAAGCTTTTGGAGTTCTATTTTGACCAGTAATGCAATCCGTGGATGCATCTTTGTTAAATTTTGTTTGTATGATTTAATCCCTAGTAACAATGGTAGATGATGCAATACCAATTCTGGATCTAATCCTGGCATATCCTCATATGACCAAGTGAAATTAATAGTACATTGTTTAAAAAACTGTATGAATTTGTCCTTTTCTTCTTGGTTCAATGATTTTTCTAAGTGGATATTATGTACAACTTCTCCTTCCGCTATATTTACTTCTTCAGTTTCTTCCATGAGTAATGCTGAATTCTCTTTTTCAATAGGGAGGTTGTCTAACTCACTCTTGCCATTGTTATCACTTTGATCCATATCTTTTTTGATAGAGGCGCTTGCCTCTCCAAAGTATGATGTTCTATCCAAGTCTACAACAAATCCTTCCTTGTGATCACCTTGGGGAAATACTTCTCTGACACCAAGGAATTGTGCAATAGATTCATAATTCTCAAACCAATCTAGAGTTGGTTTTCCTTCTCATCCCCAATCAATCAAATGTGAGTGTACAAGGGGTAATTCACTACTCCCTTCTATTGTAACAAATTCTGATAACATGCATACCTAGTTATTTGAGGGACCTAGTATATTTTCATCATCTATAGGCGATTTGTGATACCTTATCATGTCAATTGTTTGTGGATTGGAATCATGGTTAGATAAAAATTCTTGGTTGTGAGAATCTATCTCACTTTTTATATATGTTTCAGCTTCCGAGGTTGTATCACTTATCTCCTCATGTTCTTGTATCTGATTTTGTTGTAGATCAATGAGCCTCCTTTATATGGGGGTTACCCTTCTTAAACTTGGTATAAGTAGTTGTAGTCTTTCTTCATCTAATTCATTGGGTGGAGCTTGAGTTGTTTCCCTTGGAAAAAGTATTGACAACAATGAAGGAGTAGGCTCATTTACTAGTGCTAATCCTATGTCTATTACCACATTTGCTTGTGCGGATGTGTTAGATATTGTATTGTTGGGTGACTCAGTGCTAGGGTCTTGTAGAAGTTGTCTCATATCTTCACCATTTGATTCCGCACTAGGCGATGTTGGTACTTTCTTTCTTGTTTGAGATGAAGGGGGAAACACTCATGTTGACAACTGAATTTGAGATATGTACTCTAACGGTAGCCTTGGTCTGTTCATTATATCCAATGTACGTTGTCTTGCTTTCGTTATATTTGGTACATGTTTATATCCTAACCCTTGATTCTTTGATTTGTCATTTTGTACAACGGGTTCTAATATTCCTTTCTTTTGTAACCCCAAGCCTGTGGTACCATCATACCCATGTTTTTGTAGCATCTTGAATCCATTGCCATACTAATCTAAAGGTAACCTGGGTATTGTCATGTCATCTTCTTCTCTGTATATCCAGTGACTGACATCTTCATTCAAATATTCTTCTTGTAAATCTCCCCACCTAATGAAAGAGCATGAATCTGAGTATCTAACTATTTCTTTGTCTTGTTTCATTACTGCATTTTGAGGTTTCCCAAAAGACCTAGGAGACAGAGAAAATTGTTTTGCATTTGAGGTACTTGAAATAGTGTATTCTCCACAACCAATATTCTTTATCTGCAAAGAAGATGTTGTAGGCACATTCTTTTATGTTTCTATGATTGCTAATGACTCAATTTGTGTAGTGAGTGGTGTTGCTTGATTAATTGGTACCTAATTATCTACACTCGCCTTTAAGTGATTACAGTGTTGGAATGGATTTGGATCACCCTTTATGTTGATTTCAATGCTATTGTATGGGAATTTGATAGATTGATGAAATGTTGATGGTAGAGCTTGCATGGTGTGAATTTATGGGCGACCCAATAACATCTTGTACCCTAGTTCTCTGTCCAACACTTGAAAAGTAACCTTTGTTGTTGTAGGTCCTATATGAACTGGTAGCATAACTATACCCTTTGAAGGACGCTCTTCATCATCATATTCTCTGATGTTTATTCTCTTTGAAGAATCAATAAGAAGTTCAGAATATCCCAATGCCTTAGCTAGCTTTAATTTACAAATTTTGAGACCGGATCCTCCATCTATAAGTAATCTTCTGATTCTTTTCTTATGTATGTAAGCTCCTAGATGTAGTGGTTCATAATGAAGAATTATATCACTAGGAATATCCTCTTCTCTGAATGAAATGCTGGCACCCTGTGTCAAATTCCCTACCATGGATTGGAAGGCATTTTCATCTATATTTTTGTCCACTACTGAATCTTGAAGTGCTTTGTCCAGAATAGCTTTATGAGTTAGTGATATACACAATAGTTCAAAGAGTGATATATGTGTCAGGGTTTTCTTGACTTCCTCGACAACATTATAAGTCCCTACTGTTGGTGGTGAGTTTGATGGTACTCTTTGTAAAGTTACTTTAGATCTGTGAGTAACTACTGCAGAGTCTCTGTCTCTGGGAGTTATCATGATCGTACCCATTGTATCATCTCTTGCAAAGGAAATTTCTATAGCATATGTTGTGTTATCAAGGTTTATGTCATATCCTTCCTTATAGTCATCATGTGTAAGTCTGACATCCAAGATATGTGCTATAAGTTCATCTTCAAACCATCCCAAATGAAATGGTTCTTCATGCCCCTAATCCATAAGACATAAATTCTTGTCTTAATCATATTTTGGTGATTTTGTCAACATGCAAATTCAGTTATCATCATTGTAAGTATCCTGATATTTCTCATCATTATCAAGTGTTTAATGTGAATCATCATTTACTACATCTCCTGAGCTAATAGCATGAATAGTGTAGTCATATGAGACTTTGGCATAATTAGTTGTATTATCTTGCGTACCTGATGTAGATGCCTTCCCTTTGTCATGTTTGACAAATGGATCCTTAAATGTGGTGTGATTCATGTTTTTTGATGTTTTGTTCGTATCAATTGTGATATCACCTTGATTGATCATGTCTTAGACTAAGTTTTTCATTTTATAGCAACTTGCAGTTTTGTGACCTTTAGTCCGATGATAATGATGGAAATCACTATCATTCCACCATGTAGGTTTGAAAGAACCTCATTCATATACTCTTACTTCTGGTAAAGTGATCATGTTTGTCCATATCAACTTTTTTAACATTGATTCAATAGGTTCCCCTAGAGGTGTGTAATTCCTTCTTGGACCATTTACCCTTGGAAATTTTGTGTTCATAATTTCACAACATTTAAATTTATCAACACAGTGATATTCTCTATGTGCAGACTAAATGATTGACTTGGACCTTGTGAAGATAAAATTGGTTGAGTTTTATTCACTATACGGGCATCTACAACACCATCGTTGGTCACATTTTTATTTTTCCACTAAAATTTGGATTTATCATTGTTGTTGTTATTGCCATATTTTATGAGACCTTGTTCTACTACTCCTTTCTCACACTTTAGGGATTTTTTCAGTGATTTGTTTGAACATGGTCAAACATTGCATTTGTATCGGGTACTTGATCTTAGGGATTAATTTTTCTGTGAACATGTCAACTTTCTTTGTTTCTAGAATAATAGTTTTACACCTCTTATAGAGAGCCCTCCATCATTGTATTAAGGATACGAATGTTTTATTCTCATATTGTTTTGCAGCACATAAGTCCATCAAAGTGACAGGGGTTTCGATTTTATGTGAGAAGTTAGCAATGGAGTGTTTAGCTAATTTACCCCATGATGTGATAGTTGGTGGTAAATGTGAAAACCACTCCAAGGCTAAGCCTCCGAGACTTCTAGGAAATAGTCTCATTAGATAAGTGTCTTAATGTGAATTTTCTTCCAGATACTTGGAAGGTAACTCATGGTACCATGTTGATTGCAAATGGCAATAAATTGGGTAGTCTATATATATTTAAGACTCATGGTGAAGTGGGAGGTTCAATGGCTGTTGAGGACAGCAAAGTGGATCTTTGGCATCAAAGGCTTGGGAATATTAGCACAAACGAGCTCCATGTTATGCACACAAGAAATCAGCTTTCAAGTCTCAAACTTGTCGACTTAGCCTTTTGTGAACATTGTCTTTATGGCAAACAAAAGCGAGAGTTTTTTGAAAGGTGGATGTGATACGAAGACAACACCACTGGAGCTTGTATACTCGGATGTTTTTGGGCCTACCGAGGTAACCTCCATTGGAGGAGATAACTATTTTGTCACCTCTAGTGATTATTGTACAAGGAAAGTATGGATTTATATTCTCTCTAAGAAATTTGAAGTTTTTTCAAAATTTAAAATTTTCAAGGCTTTAGTTGAAAATCAAGTTGGGCATAAGATTAAGTGTCTATAAATAGATAATGGTGGAGAATTTTGTTCACACGAATTTGATGGTTTTTATGTTGATAATGGGATTAGAAGAATTAAGGTTGTTCCTTTCACTCCTCAAGAAAATGGTGTAGCCAAGAGGATGAACAAGGCAATCCTTGAAAAGGCATGATGTATGTAATCAAATACAAGTCTAGGCAAGGAATTTTGGGCAGAAGCTTGCAACATAGCAGTATACCTGATCAACCAAAGTCCCTCATCTAAATTAGACTTTGTTATTTTGAAAGAAGAATGTCAAGGGAAGAGGATTTCATACTCGCATCTTCATGTGTTTGGATGTGAAGCGTTCTCACATATACCCAAGGAGAAATGAACTAAACTATATCCCAAGTCGTAGAAGTGTATTTTCGTTGGGTATGGCAAAGAGAAACTTGGTTTCAGATTGTGGGATCTGATTCATAGAAAAATTATTCATAGTAGGGATGTAATTTTTCATGAGACTTCTTTCCCTACATTGCAAGGTTTAAATAAATCAGATAAAGAGTATGTTCCTTTGTCTCTTTTTAAAAATTATTCTTCATCTACCAATGCTCTGCCCCATATCTCTCATCAAGTGGGAGCCCCTATGTCCTCCACCACAATTGAATTCAATTCTCAGTCCTCTAATCAAACTGAGAATGACGAAGAAGAGAGTGTTTACAATGGCTTCTCTTCGTTTAATTTTGCAACAACACACTATGGTCGAAATCAAATACAATGTGAACCTGGGGGTCTGCAAAACAGAGCACGTCTTCCCTTAGAATCACCATGGGTTAGCACTCATGTTGCAGAATATGTCCTCACAATGCCTATAACAGTGCCTACACAGGTGGAGGAACATCTCCATGCTACCACCCTCTCCAAGCTCAGTGGCTCATAATCCAACCGACATGGTGGTCTAGCATGACAATAAGATAGGCGGTCACATGAGGCTAGGCACTCACCACCACTCCCTGGGAAAACCACGATGTTTCCCCCTAAGTCTTCCTTTGTGGGCACACTACGGGTGCATCTTCCCGTGCAGATCATGGAAGATGCTTCTATGGCCGCATACTCCCATGGCCCACTTCCTCGTAGCATGGACAATAATCCACATGTCTAGTGTGGACTTCATCCTCCTAGCCTTATGCAAAATTCTGAGGTTGATCACCCTCTAGAAAGTAAAATTCACTGTGGGAATCAACCATTAAATATAAGCAGCATTGATTTGCATAAACAAAGAACGAATGAATTGAATGATCCCACTACTCCAAGAAATAGTCCATTGAGAAAATCTACCAAGTAGAGGTGACCTCCAGTTAATTTCTCTTACTATGAATTATTATTATGTGAAGAAGTTGATCCCACTTTGTTAATCTTTGATCAAACAAAGTCTGCAACATATAAAGAAGCTTGTAAAACTCCAGACTGTGATAAATGGCATGCTAGAATGTGGGAAGAAATGGGCGCACTATTGCGAAATCAGACATGGGATTTGGTGCCACTTCCGCCTGACAGAAAGGCATTACATAATAAGTGGGTGTATAAGTTGAAAGATTAAGTTGATGGTCAAAAATGATTCGAGCAAGACTAGTTTTCAAGGGATACGCTCAATAGCAAGACCTCGATTTTAAAGAAATTTGCTCGACAAAGTGAGTCATGAGGACACATCTAAGATATCAACAAAAAAAATCAATTTGGACAAAGATTATCATTTTATTTTTGGAAACAAGGACAAGCAAGAAGAATGAGAAGTTTCATAATAATGTAATAAGATTGACAGGTGTCAATAATGAAATATTTTACATAATATCTAATGGAAAAGTGTATAAAGGTAGTCAATTAAAAGAGAGATATGTTGAAACCACCAAGATAAATTTATTAATATATGAAAATTAAAATCATGAAACTATGTATGCTTTGACTAAGAGAAAAAGAGGTGATTCCATGAGAGCTTGTCAAAATGGGAAAATTATTGCATTGATATTTCATCCTCTATAGCCAAATATAGAAAATTATCATTTTACATGTTCTCTTAAACCTACATGTGCTTAGAATAAAAGTAATTGAATGAAGTGTTTAGAAATAATAATATTTTACTCTGATTAAGATATAATTATCTTATTATGTTTGTATGTAATCATAATTTTATATTAAAATGGACAAATAAAATAAATAGATTAAAATATATATAACAAAAAATTATAAAAATATATCAATAAAATGCCAATATACAAATAAAAGTAAAAATTTGCATCTAAATTAATAAGAAACCTACAAGATATAATAATAAATACTATAGTATTTGCATTTTTGCATTATAAAAGAGATGGAGCTTCAAGGGTTCTTAGGGAGTATAGATATAGAGGAACTAGTAGACTTGTTCACAGCTTGATCGAGGAATATGTTCTATAAGATAAGATACATAGCGTAATAAAAAAAACATAAAAAGAAAGAACTTGAAAGGCAATGCTACAATTTGTTGAAAATAAGTAAAACGTTTTAGAATAAAAATACAAGAAGACTAATTTATGGAGAGAGAAGGTAGGTAGGAGACATATTTAGAAAGTTAGGATCTTTATGTTGATACAAAGAATAAAAAAATTAGGTGGATTGTAGGAAAAAAAAGAACATTAAGTTTAAGAGAAAGAACAATTAATGACTTTTTGAAATAGAGAATAGCAAGAAGAAATATACAAATATTTAGAAATTAAGAGTAGAGGATGCAAAAAGAAAAGGAAGAACTTGAATTATACCATGTTTTACCATTGTGTAATGCCTATATATGTAATTAGAATAATGGAAGGGAATTCTAAGCATCCACACATGTTTACTTTGATATTTAATTGAATATCAAATCAATTATGATTTTCTTTTTAATATGGGAAAACAGGTTTTGATGAGCTCCTGAAACCCATTACAGCCAAAAGATAAAAAGATTTACATTAAAGCGCAACAAAACACAAAAGACAACACACAAAGAAAAGATAGTTGATAAACAAAATGCCAGCAAACAAGAGACAACAAGTCAAAAACCAAAAATGACTTACAAAAGCCTAGATTCAGGTTAAGTTCTGAAGCATTTCAGCAGCTTCCAGCTCCAGTTGTTCCATATTATCAATTTCCCACTTGATTTCCTCAATTTTCTTGTTGTGGCTTTGCATCTTTTTAGTGCTCACCCTTGTTCTTCTCCCAAGCCCTATTTCCTTATCATCTAGGGTATGGTCCTTTACTTCAATAATTCATGTCACAGCCTTATCCCCATGGTCATTCTCCATCTTATTGATAAGAGCCTTCATACTAGCTGAGGCAGCCTTAAGAATCTTATGACTTTGATCACCAATTTTATTGAGCATGTTCTCATCTCCATCAAGTCTTTTTTTATTGGCCCCTACTTTGTTGTCCGCAGTAAGAAATCTATTTCAATTAACATTGATAATCTCCTCTGCATTACCAATAACTTTGGTAAGCTCACTAAGACAATTTGGGAGGGAATTGAATTTACCCAAGCCTCAATCTTGTAAAGTCTCAATTTTTCCTACTTCCTGGGCCTGGTTGGTTTTAATGCCATTAATTTTCTTTTGCATCCAGAGGAGCACATGTTTGAAGCTATCCATGTCATTATTGATGCAGAAGTCAACATCAAGGTGATGCTCTTCCTAGGTCTTCTCACCTGTGGTTTCAAGATTCACTTATAGTCCCACCTCCCTGACATCAAAGCTCTGAGATTCTTTCATGGTCGTATCCTCCCCCATTAGGCCCTTATCCTTAGACTCAGTCATGAGAGGCGACCAATCCTTGGATCCCACATCATTAGTTTTAGTAGTCTTCCTTTTCTTCTTCTTACTCACAAGGGTTTGGACCTCCTCGCTTTTAGTATCCATGTTGTTGTCATTCTCATTATCCTCCTCATACCAGCTATCCTCATCCTCCCCTCTCTTCTTCTTTTTGGTCAGCTCTTTATTATGTTTCCCAGGCTCTATTTTTCTATTTTCCCTGCTCGACCTAGCAATTTGGGGGTCATCCTCTGTCTCGGCTTCCGTCTCATAGCCTTCGCCTTCCTCATCATCAAATTCATCGAAATCCTCTTCTAACTCAAAGAACTCGGCTATATTAAACTAGATGGTAGTGTTCTTGATGTAATTATACATGATCACCATCAAACCTTCATGCATTGCTTGGTTGATATTGGGGTTGGATATAGCATCCTTGATCCCAACATTAAGGGCACAGAAAAGATAATATGGAATAGAAATTTTATCTTTATACCTAAAGTGATTAAGAAAGACAAAATGGTAGCTGTAAACCCTAGTGTATCTACCATCGAGAGTGATAAATTCTATTATAGAAAGAAAAACCCTTCACCAAATTAATATAATTACCTTTGGTGAGAAGTACGTATGGCTGCCCTTCACTAGTCTAGATTTCTCCTCCTCATCCTTCGAAAATTTCTTCACAACAGCGTTTGAAATCTTTCTGTCCCTATAGAACTTGATGTCATCCATCAGAATACCCGTTGCTTCTGCAATCATAGTTTCAATCACCTTGAAGTTCCTGTTGCCTATGGTGAATGTGCCTTTGTTTGAGCCATTCTTGAAGATTCTCGTAATTTCGGGTTGTTTCTCCTGCATGCACTCCATAAAATCAGTCATCTTGTTAGCATGAAGTATCGCCCAGACCTGCAGACAATTCCTCCATTCATCAATGGTGGTAGCCTCCGTTCTCTTTCATTTTCCACCCATAATGCTATTGATATCAATTGTCTATAATTTCCAACTGATACCTTTCTTCACTACAAACTTTCTATGAGAAACCACCAGAATTATGTAGGAGTTTCTGATGCTTTTGTTCAAGAGGGAGAAAAACACCCATAAAGCATGCAAAGTGAACCTGCAATGATTAATGTACCTCCTTCTCGGCTACCTACAAAACCACCTCCTGCTACCACAACTTCTCCTTACACCTTGGGAAATGATTTCAAATCTGACCCTGCTTACCATGCAATCTTTCATAGGTTAAGATATCACGTGCTGCACACTATAGCTCCCCTTCGCCATTCTAGGTAATAATTTTCTTTCTCTCGACTGCCTCTTTGGTAGCCCAATCAGCACTCCTATTGGCCTCTCTATAAACATGGGAAATGTGGCACTTTTTAAACCCCTGAAGGAACTCCTTGGTAGAATCTATGATGTTTTTGATAGTCCATGAGGGTTGATGTTTACCTAGAAGCCAATTAATAATTTTTTTAGAGACTCCTTCCAACCATAGCATTTTGACCCCTAAATTAAAGGCTAATTTAATTGATTGAAGGGCGCCCATAGCTTCTGCTAGATGATTGACCTGAATTCCCAAAGGATAGGTAACCACCCCAGTGCAAAAGCCAACCCCATTTCAGATAACACCACCTTAACCAGCAAGTCTCGGGTTTCCTTTTGTCGTGCCATCAAAGTTGGCCTTAAACTAATCATTGGGGGGAAGGACCAGCAACACAATCTTATATTGATTTGGTTGATGTTGGAGCCCAAAAAGGCTAGGATATTCCATCTTTTGAGAACATCAAAGTCCTCCTTATTGCTACAACAATGCACCCCCCTCGCCATCACATTCTCAACACAGTTATTTTTTATTTTGACCCACACCACTTCAGAGGTGTTAATATCATTCCAGAATATTCTATTATTTCTCTCTTTCCATATCTCCTAGAGGACATGGGCAAAACAAAACTTCCATAGATTTCTTATGGTGATGTTATTGGTAGAATAATGCCACCTTCTGAAAAAATCCTCCATCTCCTCTGGGAAAACCCAATTCAACCCCCACATTTGAAAAAACATCTGTATATGATGAAAATGGATAACAATAATAACAATATTGAAAGGCTAAATGAATCCAACCACAAAACCCTAGCCTAACAATCAACAAAGATCCACCATAACATATGAAGATTACCTAAGACAATGCAAATCAAATGAAATCACAAAGATTATACCATCACATGTCCAATAGGGTTTTGATCTCCATTCTTCCTATCTCCATTGATCTTGCTTGATATATATTTGCTCTCAGATTTTATGTGCACAAGAGCTCAACAAAGAACGGAATCTAGTTGCAAGTAGGATCGTAATGTAGTCAAGTCCTCCAAATTGTCGATTAGGGTTTGATAATGAAGGAAGCATCTCCTTAAATAGAAGACACAATACCAAATGGAGGGATAAGATTGAGAGGTGTAAAAAGGAGGTCGGCTATGATTAGAGGGTAGGTAGAGGAAATAATAAAATAATGAAAGGGGTAGGTAGTGCAGGAATTAAGAGATGAATGACATGTGTCATGTGTAGAAAAAGCTAATGAATTAATTAAATAAATAAAGATTTATTTAATAAATAGAAGAAGTGGGATAATTAAATAAATAAAAATATTTATTTAATTTAGGAAAAGGATAATTTAAATAAATAAATGTATTTATTTAAATGAGAAATAAAGCTAGAAGAGGATAAATGAATTAATTAAATAAATAAAAACTTATTTAATTAATAGAAGAATTAGGCTTAGATAATTAAATAAATAAAATATTTATTTAATTAGACTGGACAATTTTAGGTGTCTACATTTTGCCCCTCTTTGAGACAATGCGGCTTATCGCGTTGTTTCAAAGAAGATGAGATGAACTGATATAGAGTTGCCCCAGAATGGGAATGATATGCCCCCTCGAGAGATTAGATGAAAATGTCTAGAAAGATTGCAGACAATCTCTTCATAAGAAAGAAAGGCTAGAATGGAATGGTTAGATAAAGTGACAAAGTCCAGGGATAATGAAGACTGACTCGGGAAATGAAGGCGAGGGCTAGGGTAGGCTATAAGATAGACCACGGGGGAAAATACATCCTCATTGTCATCCATGCATCCACAAGAGCATATTGCAAAGCAAAAATTGAGCACCAGCAGTCAGCAGCGATGGCTTTCGTGCATAGATTCGACCGTGTTCATCGATTTCAGAGGCTAGCAGAGGCAGGAGAGCTGGTAAGTACCACCAAGCCTCCTTGTACTTTGACACATTTAATTTTGTCATTAATGCTTGCTAGTTAGAGCAATAAATGCGCTTAGAAGTAGGGCTAAAAAATGTCAAAAACTGTTTAACTGTGTCTGCGTCGGTGCTAGGCACATCTGTGTCCACCAGGCGCGTTTGTGTCGGTGCCAAGCACGTCTGTGTCTAGAACCACGTCTGCGTCGAATGCGGGCGCATCTGCGATGTGCAGGGGCGTCTGCGTAGTATAGTCGCGTTTATGCATAGCATAGGCACGTTGATGTCATACAGGCGCGTCTGTGTTTTTCAGGCATGCTTGTGCAGTCTATAGGCGCGTTTGTGTCAGTAAAGCACATTTGCGTTGAAAAAATGCAAGTTTTGGTCTTCTAGGTCAAATTGGCAGTTCTGTGATGGACATACGTTGTCGATTGGATAAGCTGCTGAGAGGATACACTCAAGCAAGTCCTCTAGGAAGACTAGGATATATCAAGGCACTTTGTGATGAACAGTGAGTACCGAGATATGAGCAGCACTTTGTGATGAACAGGGAGTGCAAATGTGAGTAACACTTTGTGATGAACAGGGAGCGTCACACACGTAGTACTTTGTGATGAACAGGGAGTACCACTAGGATAAATAGTAACACTTTGTGATGAACAGTGAGTGTCACTAGGATAAATAGCTATGTGCATTTAGATAGCGAGTAGCATTTTGTGATAAACAGTGAATGCCACTATGACTGACATGATTGATTTGCTTGACTGCAGGAGTACTTGCCGATGTTGGAGTCATGGGAGAGATTCCCGTCGACATAGAGATTGCGACCTGAGTTGTCATTTCAGGATAGAGCTGCCATCGAGGAGATGGGTTTGAGACATATATTGTATGTGCCTGAGTTTCGAGCGAACATGGGACTGTTGATTGCACTGGCGGAGAGATGGCACTCTGAGACGTGCACATTTCATCTGCCGATGGGTGAGATGACAGTCACCCTGGAGGATGTATATAGGATTATGCAGATATCGATTGATGGGGAGTTGATTCCGTACGGTCGAGATGGAGACAGGGATGCCCTTAGACGAGTGTTCTAGGATCCAAGACTAGAGATGAGGGTGGGACACGTGGCATGGGATACCATGACATGGATAGGATTAGCACTACCAATAGTGTTGGCAGGAGTGATCAGTGAGTTCCTCTGTATCAGTTTTGTACCATTTTGTATAATGATGTAGACACCTGTGGGTGATTGTAGCCATATGATTTTGACATCATTATATCATGACACTTTATATATATATATGAGATGATTCATCTTTGTGGCAGCTATATGCATGTGTACCTATGTGATGAGATGTTCTTATGTGATGCTTATGATATGGATGCAAATATGTATATGATGCAATGCAATATATTTTTTTTCTTTTATGTTTTATATGTGTATGCATGATGCAAATGTGAATGTATGTAATGCAGATAAATATGATAATGCAAATGTAAATTGTGCTAGCAGGTGTTGTGTGCAGGATGTGATGTAGTTGTGATATCTATATGTATGTATGAAATGCTTATATGTGGTAATGTAGGTGCAGCTACATGAAATGCAAATGTTTTTGGTGTGTTATTATACTCAGTCATGTGATAGTAGGCTACGCGGACTCGAGAAGGATGATGGAAGTTAATCAAGAAAGGGGGATGAAAGACAGAAGATATGAATGTGAAAGAGCTTCTTGTGCATTATCATCATTGAGCTTTATTATGGCAAGTAGGTTATGACAATCGAGGCATATGTTCAACCCAGAAAGTCATTGTACCTGTTTGCATGGAGATAAGATAGTCACAAACAAGGAATGCCCCAGTTCACACTAGACTCACAGTGTCCTCATATCCTTGGACAAGTCATAGCATTACTAAGAGACAATCCACAGACAGCAAATACAAATAGGTGACGATATCCCATCCTCTCCTTTCTAGTCAAAGACATCCTGGAAATAGAATCTCTAGTCAAAGACATCCTGGAAAAGCTAAAAGACATGTCACCAAAAGATAAAATCAAAAGAAAACCAAGACTCGACACCAATATCCATTGTAGTCCTCAAGTTTAGTGTCTCTTGTCACTTGTATAAGTCTTATTTGATTGTGGTCACAATGTTTACTTTCACAAAAAGGATAGATAGCACTGAACCATATGTTGTCTGAGTCTGTTGAAAGATTTGATTTGTTGAAGCCCATTGTTGCTATTGTGTCTCATCTGAAACTGACTGAATCCATGAAACTGATACTTTATTGTGGAGAAGATGGAACTTTATTGCGGACTGGCGATGCAGATGTTGCTTTATTGCCGATTGTGCGCGGATAGACTGAAGAAGCTAGAAGAAACTGTACTCCTCGAAACATGTGATGTTCTCAGTTCCACACCCATCACTAGACATAGGATTTGCCTTAGCCACAGATAGGATCTAATTTATTATGGATGGAAAGGGAGGTTTATTATGAATGGCTAACCAATCTTGGGTAGATCAATAACAAGCTATGATGGGAATGGGTAAGTTTATTATGAACGAATAGGTTGTGAGTGTGTGCAAAGCGAAGGATGAAAGCGAATCCTGAAGGAGGGAGGAGCAATGTCTCTACGCATGGCGTTGGTGACCCAGTTTTCACCATGGTACTTGCCCAGGGCGCCACCGAAGTGGTTTTCACCATTGGACGAAATTATTTCTCTTTACTTTTTTCGATTTTTCAATGTTTTTTGTGTCACAAGGCGCCTGTTTGCCAGGTTTTCACCAAGTAACGATTTTTTTTGTTTTTTAATTTTTTTGTATTTTTGAATTTTTTGATTTTTTTTGTATTTTTTGAATTAGGATACTCTGAAGAGCTATGTGTAGAACCTATGAAGGTGCATGTTGTTAATAGGATCCTCCAAAGGTTCACCTTCTGTAGTTGAGAGCTGATATGCACCAGATCCATATGCTACTGTAATGATGTAAGGACCAAGCCAATTTGGTTTGAACTTGCCCTTCTTCTCTCTGTCTTTCCGATTTTTGGGATTTTCTCTGAGAACCAAGTCACCTACCTCAAATGTGTGAGGCTTTACCTTGTGATTGTAGTTGCATTGTTCCTTGACTGAATGATGTGTAGCTTGATTGAATGTCTTCCTCGATGAAGGAACTGAGATAGAATTACTAGTGTGTGGACTACACGGGCCCATATGCGTGTCACCTAAAGAAGTTTGGGCATCCCTGATAACAAAGTCCTTCGAGGAAGCTCCATTAAAGGTCCCTGATGTATCGCCAGAAGGGAAAGGATGTGTGGAACAAGTGGATGAGTGATGGAGGCTTATGATTGCGAAAAGAAGTGAAAGTAGGATAGCATGATGGAGACTTAGGATCAACAAGTATGCTTTTTGACTTGAAATTTTAGAACTTTTGCCCCCAGTTATTTTGATATTAGGGGAGATCAACTCTTGCTCTTTTTGCTTCATAGGATTTTTATCCTTGACTTTGATTTTTGTAGAGTCCAATAACTTTTGATTTTGATTTGGACTGGAGGACTTTTCTTTATTTTTGACTTTTAGATTCTTCTTTTCAAAGCTTGATTTTTGATCTCCAATGAGTGAGGGCTTTTGTGATTCTTGTTGATCCAAGTCTGGAAGAGGAGTGGAAATAGAATGGGTGGATGAAATGGTAAGGCTATGTGAGTTCTCAAGAGGGTTGGCAATACATTCAATAGATTCTTTGTTGGAACCACTCTTAGGACTATTGATATCAAGAGTTGCTTGCACCACTAGAGGAGATTTGCATTCAGACTTAGTAGCCACAACACTAGGTGGTTCACACCCAATTCCTTGGCATTGTAAATTGTTTGTAGGTTGTTCCTGTTGACTGAATACCTTAGGAGATAGTGGGAGTTGATCAACATGAAAGATATACTCACCACATCCCATGTCTTTAATCTTTAACTTTTCTTTTAGCTCTATTTGTTTTGATGTATAAGCTTTCAAGGATTCTGGATCCACATATGCTGATGAAGGAATAGCTTGTCGATTGACTGGTATTGTTATTTCTGATCAAGGTTGCAGATTGTTGCAATATATGAATGGATTTGGATCTGCTTTGACGGTTACTTCAACTCCATTGTGTGAAAACTTGATACATTGATGATATGTAGAAGGGACTGCGCTCATCTCATGAATCCATGGACGTCCCAAGAGTATGTTGTATGTGAGATCTAGATCAAGGACTTGAAAAACCACATCCTTTGTAATGGGCCCAACTCTCAGAGGTAAGGTGACTGTGCCCTTGGATGAACGCTCTTCATCATCGTATGCCTTGATGGTAATTTTGTTTGTAGAATTCACAGATTTGTCAAAATATCTCAATTGTTTAATAGTGCTCAATGTACAAATGTTTAGACCTGCTCCTCCATCTATCAGGACTCATTTGATTTTATGTTTGTGTATGAAGGCTTCAATGTGTAATGGTGCATTATGTGGCTGACTTACGGAGGCGTCATCGGCTTCTGTGAAAGTAAGGGAGTGTGGAATGGAACGGTATCCCACCATGGCTTGAAACTGGTCCACATTCAGATCACTAGGAACAATAGTATCTCTCAAAATTTTGTCAAGAATAGCTTTATGTGCGGGAGATATGCGTAATAACTCAAGGATTGAAATGAGCGCGGGTGTCTTCCCTAGTTGTTCTACAAGGTCATACTCAAGTTTGGTTGATGAAGAAGCAGTGTTTTTAGTTGGAGCACCTTGCAAAGTGATTTTACCTCGGTGAGTTGTAACATGACATTCAGAGGTAGGTTCGGAAGAAGATACAACACCTTTTAGGACAATCTTGGGTCTTTGGGTAGAATTCTCAGATGTTTTGTCCTTGATGATAATGGTAGAGACATAATTGTCCATCGAGATGTGATTGATTGTTGAATCATAGTTATAAGATGCTCTGGTATAGTTGGTTTGATCCTCTGTGGCTTTAGCTTTTCCCTTGTCATGTTTTGGGAATGGTTCCTTAAACATCTCATGTTCTTGATTAGATGAATGTCCCTCAATCTCAATGTCACCTCTATCAATGAGATCTTGTATGATGTTCTTCAGTCGATGACAATTTCCTGTCTTATGACCCTTGCTCTTATGAAATTCACAATATTCATCATCATTCCACCAATTTGGTTTAACCTTTGGTTCATATGGAGGAAAATCTGGAATAGTGATTACCTTGTTTGCCACTAGCTTTTTGAAAACTGACTCAAGTGGTTCTCCCAATGGAGTGTACTTCCTTCGTGATCTAGAAGTTGTTTGAGTATTCACTTGATTGTTTGTAGAACTTGATCTAGAAAAAATGAATTTGGGTCACACTCTGTTGGCATCAACAACACCATCATTGACTATGTTCTTGTTTTTATTCCAAAATCTTGGCTTGTCTTTTCCTTTAAAGTCATCTTTGTTCTCCTTAAATATCTTAATGACTCCTTGCTCAATTAGGACCTTTTCTGTTGCTAAGCCTTTTTCAATAACGTCCTTGAAGGTGGACAAACAAGCTTTCCTTAGATCATAGCCAATGTCTTTGTTAACGTTCTGGGTGAACATTTCTACCATTTGTTTTTGTGGAATTTCACAAGAGCATCTGCTAGCTAGATTCCTCCATCTTTGTAAAAAAGATGCAAAAGACTCTCCCTCTTTTTGCTTGGTGTTGCATAAAGTAGTGACCGATATGTCTGTCTCTAAATTGTAGGATAAATGTTGAATAAATGCCTCTGCTAAGTCACCCCATGACTTAATACTAGGTGGGAGTTGGGAGAACCATTCCATAGCTTGATCGCCTAAGCTTTCTGGGAATAATCTCATCAAGTATGTCTCTTCTACTGCTACCTCAATACAAGCTGTGAAAAATTGTCTTATGTGTGCCTTAGGATCCCCTTTTCCTCTATACTTATCAAATTTAGGCATCACAAAGTGTGTAGGAAAAGGAGGCATTGGAATGCTCTTATCGAATGGATAAGGACATATGTCTCTCATTGTGTATGTTGGCTTTGGTGCATTTATGTCCTCCATTTTCTTTTGTAAGTCTTTGATTTGTTGCTCCAAATTGCTCTTAGGTGGAGATCGACTTCTTGAACCATACCCCATGTTTGAGACACCAATTTGAGGAGGAGCTTGTTGCATATATGGATGATATTGATCATACACATGTTCATATGGAGGAGGTCTATATTGATGCGGCATATATGGAGCACTTGGTATAGATTCATGTTGAGGAACCCCATATCTATTTTGCGCATGTATACCATATTCTACAGGTATGTCATGTTCCATTGTGTTGCCCCCAAATTTGACATGGGGTTTCCTTGTGTCCAAATTTTGAGCATGCCTTTGAACATCCCATTGTTTTGGTGGTTGATCCTTAGCATTAGTATGTGATTGAGCATATCTATCTGCATAAGACTTCCATAATGGTCTACGAAGGTGAGTATCATATGTTTGACCATGTGTATGTGGGATTTCTGGTTTTTGAAGCAAAGCTGATGGTGATTCAGGTACCATGTGTGGTCCTCTATTTCCTCCACTATTAGGTCTCCTTTGATCCATATTGGAGTGCGGTTGTTGCAAAGGTCGATTTTCCATTATTTGAGACATGTCAAAATCATGAGGTATTTTGGCTCCACTTTGTGCCATCATTTGTAAGAAGTATTGTCTATCCCTCCTCATTATTTCCTCAACCAATCGATTGAAATGGGGATTCATAATGGATTCTTCCACATCTGCTGAATGTACTGAAAAGTTGTCCAAATTGTCATTGTGTGTAACATTGTTGTTTGTAGTGTCCATGTTCTCCACATTTGGAATGTTTCTATAGACATCCATGTCCGGCAATGTAGTGTGATCAGTATTGAAAAATAAATCATTGTCATACTCATAAGAACTCATGTTTGCGGACTCTTGAGCTTCTTTAGTTTCTCTCCTAGATTTTTGAAGACGGGTTTCAACCATGAACTAGGTATTGACCAAGATGTGTAAGACTAGATGAAAATGAAAAAAGTATGGAAGACCAAGAGTTGGATGGAATGTAAATGAATCTGAGGTGTACTTGCAAATGTCCAAAGTGTAAGACCAAGTATGTATGTAGTAGAGTAGGTGTGACTTCCAAAGAGAGGATAGTTTCTCTTGATGAGGTAAGCTGACCTTGACCCTAAGTAAGACCAAATGAGACCCAAAGGTAAGAAACCTTGATGAGGGACCACTTAGCAAAGTGTTGTTGTATGTAGTGTGTTGACAAAGTATGATGAGGACAAGCAAGTGACCTTTTGACCCAAGTTTAGACAAGTATGAATGTAAAATGAGATGTGAAGCAATGATGGACTATGTGAGACCCAAAGACAGGTTGAATGCTAGATGAAACCTGAAGAAACAACCTAGGAAGCTCAAGTATTCCGAAACTGATTTCTCTTGTTTGCTGGACTGTAAAATTTTTCCAATTTGTGAAGTTGTGACCAAATCTGAATGTTTGACTATTTTTCGTGACAAGAGGACACAATGTTGATGAGGACTCAATGTTTGCAAGTGTTTAGACTCAAAATGACTCCAAGAAAAGTGTGTTGTTTGATGTAAAGTTGTTTTGCATACACTTGAAGACACAAAAGACACAATGTTTTATTGTTTGGTCTTGAATGTTTTGAATGTTTAAAATAAGTCAAGCACAATTCTTATGGCTGGCCAAGACAATAGTTGTTGATCCCACATGGGGTTTTACCCCCGAGGCTACGCTATTCAGAGCGGATACTTAGATGTTTGACCTCACTGGCTCCACCCTCGGCACTCACTTCTCGGGTCAGCCAAGCATCAGTCCCCATGAAAACTCCCCATGGTGAACTTTGTATCTCTACTAAGAACCGTATGTGTGTGGGCTGCTACCAGAGGTCCGACCTCCTGCCCCAACAACTAGAAGGATTTGGGCTTCTAAAACAAAAACGTGCTAGTAAGGGCATCCGCTCGTGTGGCCATACATGCGGCACTTTCAGCTCTATAAATACAGAAGGCTCCCAGTCGGTAGGGGTTACGCCCTACAACTGATCAAATAAATTTGATCAAACGGGTTTATGGGGAGACATAGTGTCGGTATGAACTAATCAACACACGTTATTCATAGTTTTCACCATGAATACATTCGATTATAGTGGTTCGGATGAGGTGGGTTTTCCTTGCTACCACTTGGGTCGTTCTCTTCTCACTAGTAGTCCTAATGACCACATGGGAAGACAGGCCCTCTAAAGATTGAACAAAAAGAGCCTATTGCTCAAGACACAAAAGACAATGATTCAATTTTAGTGCACCAATTGAAGTGTTTGCTAGTCTATGAAAACAAGGTACATAATAAAAATCCAAAAACCCTTGCCAAGGACCTGCAACAAAGATTTATTAGTAGTTTGGATTGTTTGAAATAATCACCCCTTCCTGCAAGCACACAAGTTAGGTAAATTTTAGATGCAAAAGACTTTGTGAAATAGGGGCCTTCAACAATGCGTTTTGTTGACCAATTCAAATATTTGATTCATCATAAAAAAATACCACCTGTAAAATTTCAAGAGATTTCCATAAATGTAAGAAAATCCAAAAAATTTGCTAATTTGCTCCAAAAATTAATTTTTTATGAAAAATCATAAAAAATTCATATAAAATGAAAAATAGATTCAAAAAATCTAAAATTTTTACTAAAGAGTCTTTATGGTCTTCCAAACCTGTACAAAAAGTTTTCTACAACAAATCCAAGCAGTTTGTGAGATATGAGTAAAATAATGCAAAACCCTAATTTTCAAAGATCTGATTTTTGAAGAATAATTTTGCATCAAATTTAAAATAAAAAATAACAGATCCTATGTATAATTCTGAGAGATTTCCAAAAATGTAAGAAAATCCAAACAATTTGCTTATTTTCGCTCAAAATTAATTTTTTATGAAAAATCATAAAAAATTCATATAAAATGCAAAATCGATCCAACAAATCTGAAATTTTTACTGAATCTTTCTAATACTTTTCCTAACTTGCAAAAAAAAATTTATGTCAACATTCGAAGCCATTTGTGAGATCTGATCAAAATAAAGAAAAACACTAATTTTTAAAGATCCGATTTTTAGGTAAATATTTTGCATCAAAATTAAAATCACAAAGTACAGATCTTGTGTATAATTATGAGAGATTTCGAAAAATGTAAGAAAATCCAAAAAATTCTCTCATTTGCTCTCAAAATTGATTTTTTATGAAAAATCATAAAAAATTCCTAGAAAATGAAAATGTGCTCCACAAATTCTGAATTTTGGATTTAGAGCTCCTCATACTTTCTTCAACCTGCCAAAAATATTTGGTGCAAAATTTCCTAGCCGTTTGTGAGATATGATCGAATCTCTCCAAGATCTTGATTTTGTGTCCAAAACCCTAGCTGCACAAGGTTATTCTCCAAATTGTTTTACAAAATAGCAATATAGGATTAGAAAAATCTGCAAAAAAAACATAGATCTAAGAAAAATCCATGTCCCACGGGGCGTGCCAAAATGTGTATGGTGAAAATGGATAACAATAATAACAATATTGAAAGGCTAAATGAATCCAACCACAAAACCCTAGCCTAACAATCAACAAAGATCCACCATAACATATGAAGATTACCTAAGACAATGCAAATCAAATGAAATTACAAAGATTATACCATCACATGTCCAATAAGGTTTTGATCTCCATTCTTCCTATCTCCATTGATCTTGCTTGATATATATTTGCTTTTAGATTTTATGTGCACAAGAGCTCAACAAAGAATAGAATGTGGTTGCAAGTAGGATCGTAATGTAGTCAAGTCCTCCAAATTGTCGATTAGGGTTTGATAATGAAGGAAGCATCTCCTTAAATAGAAGACACAATACAAAATGGAGGGATAAGATTGAGAGGTGTAAAAAGGAGGTCGGCTATGATTAGAGGGTAGGTAGAGGAAATAATAAAATAATGAAAGGGGTAGGTAGTGCAGGAATTAAGAAATGAATGACATGTGTCATGTGTAGAAAAAGATAATGAATAAATTAAATAAATAAAGATTTATTTAATAAATAGAAGAAGTGGGATAATTAAATAAATAAAAATATTTATTTAATTTAGGAAAAGGATAATTTAAATAAATAAATGTATTTATTTAAATGAGAAATAAAGCTAGAAGAGGATAAATGAATTAATTAAATAAATAAAAACTTATTTAATTAATAAAAGAATTAGGCTTAGATAATTAAATAAATAAAATATTTATTTAATTAGATTGGACAATTTTAGGTGTCTACAACATCCCCCAAATAGGAGTGGTAAAAGGATAGTGTAAAAAGGTGTGGTTCACAGATTCCTCATTATTAAGACAGAGATAGCATATATTAGGGAAACAAAAGCCCCTCTTTCTCAAATTATTAGTAGTTAGAATCTTATTTTGCAAAAGGATCCACAGAAGAATATTGATTTTACGAATCAAACCTCGATACCAAGCCTTAGCCCAGCAAGGAGTAGGGTCTTGGGATTGAGCCACTAAAAGGACAACAGAAGAAGCTGAATAAGTCCGTAAGGAAGTCCCACTCTACACCATGTTGTAAAGCGAAAAATCAAACCCTAGGTGTTCCCCCCACTCCAAGGAGAGAGAAAGGAGGTCACTAGGGTTGACGGTTTTCACTTAGGAGAGACTTTACATTCAAAAGAGGGGTTGAAACTCACAAGATCCAATCCCACACAATGCAAGATTGAATTCTAAATGGCTTTCAAGGGTTGAGACAACAAGGATACCCTCTTTTGTAAAGAATGTAGATAGAAGGATTGAACTAGTAGTGTATATAAAAGTAACAAAGATTCGCTTGTAGATGGAGATAGGGACACATGATGAAGCTACGGACCTGAAATTAGCAGTAAAATGTCGAGATGATACTATCCTGCAAATTTGAACAAAAGTTGACGGGAGGATGGCACCCGGAGTGCACACGGTCCTTCGAAAAATCCGTGAAAGGAAGGGGGATCTGCTCGTCTCTGCACAAGGATTCCAGATCTTCAATTACAGCCTTGTACCTGCAACCTACACATAGAAAAGAAGGGATGATTGGGGGGTTAGGGATTAGGGGTTTGCCTTCAGGTCAAACCCCAGTTTTGGAATTAACCAAGAAATGAGAATGTTGTAATTGTAAATGTTTGTAATGTAATCAAGTACTGATACCTTGTTGTAAGAATGTTTGTATTCTTACATGCGAAGGTGTAATGATGTTGTATGTTGTATGTTGTAGGTGATCTCCTCTTCAATGGTTGAATCCTTGTCTTGAATGCAACACCTAGCCTTGAATGGAGACCTAGAATGCTCAATTGCTTGAAGGAATGCTTGGATGCTTGAATGTTTGAATATTTGAATATTTGCCTATCGCTTCCGCCTCTTGCACACATATATTTTTCTCCTCTTTTCTGGGAGGGGAAATGTAGTTTATATACTTGTCAATTAGGGTTAGGAGACTGATTTTTCTGACCTTAGGCCGACCTAGGAACATTATTTTCCAAATTGCAAACTTGAAGACTCGATGCCCAACAAGAGACCGGGCCCAAAATAGGGCCAGGGACCAAGGCGCTGGGCACCATGGTCCTGAGGGACCAGGGTGCTAGGCGCCATGGTCCTGAAGGACCAGGGTGCTGGGCGCCATGGTCCCACCTCCCGGGACAGCAGGGTGCAATGAGGATCAGGCCAAGGTGCAGAAAGATACAGTTTTTGATGTCGTAAATAGGTTTCGGGGTCTCCATTCAGGTTCAATGTTGCACCGCCATCATGAAGACCCAAATGCAATCGAAATTGCAAGGGTCACAATTTTACGATGCTGCACATGTGGTCTTCCCTTCTGGTATTTAAGACAACATGGTTGATCATTAAATTTACCTACTTGATTTTGGGATCAATAGATTTGAGGTCCACCCACTTTTGATCTTTCCAATAATCAGCCACTTTGGCACTGATCTTCTCCTTGCAATTCTGGATGAGCATCTCAGAGGCCTTCTTATTAAGAGGGGATCCACCAATCCAATCATCATCCCAAAAGTCCACTTTCTTGCCATCACCTATGGCCCAAACATTGCCAAGACTAGCAATATCTTTATCCTGAATAACATTGTTCCAAATGAAAGAACCGTGTGGTATCTAATCAGAGACCAAGAAATCCTCAATGGTGGGAACTTTCTGTAAGTATTTATCCTTCCAGATATTATTCCATTCTCCTTTTCCCTGATAAGTTGTACAAATTTGTTTGGAAAGAAGAGTTTTGTTCAAAGTTCTGATATTCCTTAAGCCCAGACCCACCTTCTTTTTTGGTTTACACACATTTTCCCAGGCTATGAGAGTCATTTTCTTCTTCTCCTCAACCCCAAACCAGAGAAAGGATTTTTGGATTTTCTCAATGGCATCCACAAATTTGCCAGGGATTTTAAGAAGGCTTAAAGCATACACCAAAAGACTCTAAAGAGAAGATTTTTTAGAGATGGACTTTTCTAGCTTGACTAAGAAGGGTACCTTTCCAACCAACTAGCTTTCTACTGAATCTATCCACAAGACTATTCCAAAACAGCTCTGAGGGTTTCAATCCCAAGGAGAGGCCTAGGTAGATAGCACAAGGCTTACCAATTTGGCATCCAAGGATCCAGGCCATCCTTCTTTATCTGTCCTCTAGGGTGTTGAAGAATAAAATAGAGCTTTTCTCCCAATTGATGGTTTGACCCAAGGCCAGGCTATAAATGTTGAGAAGGTTCTTCAAATTGGACAATTCTTTGATATTCGATGATCCCATTAAAATAGTGTCATCAATAAATTGCTGATGAGTATAGGCTCTAAAACCAGAAGAGGGTGATATATCATAGAGAATCTTCAAAGAAA
Source organism: Cryptomeria japonica (assembly GCF_030272615.1). Classification (NCBI taxonomy): domain Eukaryota; kingdom Viridiplantae; phylum Streptophyta; class Pinopsida; order Cupressales; family Cupressaceae; genus Cryptomeria; species Cryptomeria japonica. The sequence continues at coordinate 649,243,703 of NC_081407.1, read as the reverse complement.
TAGCTTTGTTGATAAATATACCAAGTTATTTAGCCAAAATGATGAAGAGTATAGGGGATATGGGATCCCCCTATCTGATACCCCTAGAAGTTTCGAAGGAGGAAGGCACCCCATTGACAATGATAGAAAAAGAAGGGATTGAGATGAGTTGATCAATCATCTTAATAAACCTAACTCCAAAACCAAAAGCTCCAAGCACCTTACCCAAGAAAATCCAGTCCACTCGATCATAGGCTTTAGACAAATCCAGATTCATAAGAAATCCTTGCATTTTCGAATCCAACAATGAATGAATGTTTTCATGGATAGAAATGATAGAGTCAAGGATTTTTCTATCGGGAACAAATCCACTCCATTAGGGTGAAATGGTCAAAGGAAGAATCCTTAGCAGCCTACTTGTCACCACCTTAGAAATAATTTTATAGAATGAGTTGCATAAGCTTATCGGCTGAAACTTATCCATATAGTCAGCCCTTGAGCATTTGGGTTTTAGAACCAAGAAAGTTGCATTGAGTTCCTTTAAGATCATTCTAGCCCAAAAAAACTCCTGCACACCTTTAACCACATCAACTTTGAGGATGTCCTAGAAGGTTTGAAAGAAGAACAATGAAAATCCATCTGGGCCCAAGGCTTTGTTCCCATCAAAAGAAAAAACTATTTTTTTAACTTCCTCCTCAGAAGGGATGGCCACCAAGGCCTTGTTCTGATACTCATTAATAGTTGAAGGAATATTCTCAAGGATGGCACTCTAGGAGTGACCATCTAGCCCAGAGTCCACCGAAAGAAGTAAGGTAAAAAAGTTCTTGGCTTCCTTCTCGATCTCATCATCCTTCCTCGTTTTAGTTCCCCCAATTCTCAATTTCAAGATTCTATTAGCAGCCTTGTGTTTCATTGCAGTCATATGGAAGAATCTAGTATTTTTATCCCCATATTTAAGCCATAGAGATCTAGACCTTTGTTTAAAGAATTCTTCCTCTCTTTTGGTAATCTTGTGGTACTTTATGAGCACTTCATTTTTCTCCCTAATTGATACTTCATTGTATCCACTCATTTGGATTTTATCTTGCATTTCCTCGGGTTCCAGTTGGGTTTTGGTCTTGGCAACAAACAAATCTCTGAAAACCTTCTGTAGTCACATAAATCTGTCCATTTTAATTAAATGAATATTTCATATTTATTTGATTAAAAATCCACTAGCCATCAATTAATTAAATTAATATTTAATTAATTCATCCCCAAACATTCTTCTATTAATTAAATAAATTATTCAATTTATTTTAATTAATTCATTAAATCCAATTCCAATCAATTAAATAAATAAATCAATTTATTTAATTAAATCCCCCTTTCCCTCTTTTAAATAAATTAACATTTATTTAAATCATTTTAAAATCCCCCCCACTTGCATTTTCCTACAAATGCAACTTGCACACATTTTGAAATAAATGAATTTTTATTTTAATAAAATCCTATTTTCCCTCACCCACCAAATCCACTTGCAAAATCTAATCCCCTTCTAGATTCTTCTAACCCCTTCCTAATTAGCCTAATCCATCCCCTAATTATTGTCACATTCCTAAGCAAAATGGAGTCACTTCTCAAAGACCCCAAAGTCTTTGAAAACCATTAAAGGCTTCCAACTTTCAACCACTTAATTCCCTAAAGTCTCCAATAACCATTAATGGTTAATTCAACCCTCCCACATGGTTAAAACATTTGTTTGACTCAACCTCTATCCAACCACAAAGGTCTCATCAAGCATTTAATACTTTGACCATGATTATCTCTTAATCATTTGCACAAAGGTTTATCCTTGGATTAACTCCTAATCCAGTGGGTAATCCTAATTTAGGCTTGACCCTTAGCCTTTAGATAACCATGAGGTCTTCTCAGGCCTTTAATGCCTCCAACCTCTTCTTTCAACCCAATCCTGTGTTGACACTTGTCATTATTTTATTGGTGCCAATTGTGCACATGGATCCCCAACTTTCAAGCTTGACCCTTGATTAAACCTTTCAATCCTGGCCATCCATTGCTCCATTTTTCCTATAAATAGAGCCCATTCCTTCATAATCCAGATCCTGAAAACTTGTATGCATTTAGACTATAGCCATTTTAGAGAGCATTTAGCATAGCATAACTAAATATTGTCTTTTGGTTAAAACACATCATTTTAGCATTAAAATAGCTTTTCATTTCATGTTTAGAGCTATTCTACAATCTCAATCCTCCATAAGCATCCATAGTGTAAAAAGCTACTGAGAGCTACACTATTTTGGAACTTGGAGAGGAGAGGAACAAGGGAGAAAGAACTAATATCATGTTAAGAGATAGTTGGAGATATCTCATTGTCTTACTTCTTTAGTTAGATATATTTAGCATGTTTTTAGTGTCTCCTTTGGAATGCCTTCATTGTGTTTGGTTTTTAGATTGATTAACTCTAACATCTTGTGTGTTTTATGTTGTTTGATCAAGAACTAACAATTGTTTCATTTAGGAGGGCATCATTTGGTGAACCCGACGTGAATCCAAGCACCAAAAACATAATCATTTTTTTTAACTAACATGTCTGAATGTTGAAATTGCCACACAGGTCGCGCTTCGGCGCTATTGAACGCGTTTTAGCGCTTTTGAAAAATCTATTTTAGCGCTATTGACACTAAAATAGCGCTATTGACAACATTCCAGCGCTATTGACGGCATTTCAGCGCTATTGTTCCAGTTTCAGTGCTACTGACACTATTTTAGCGCTTTTGTCTATTCAGGATTCTGGTTTTCTTTCAGCGCTACGGTGTAAAATAGCGCTTCTGATACCTCAGACTAGCGCTTTTGTATCAATTAGCGCTTTTGTATAAAAAGCAGAATAGCGCTATTGTGACAGGGTGTTGTCCAATTCGCTTTGTAACCAAGAATCAAAATTTAGGCTTGTATAAGCCCACACTAACGTTTGGCCATTTACCAAGTGCAGGTTCTAATCTTGTTGTGTGCAGGGGGAGGAGTTAGTAGACGCCATAAAATCTTTTCTTTTTACTTTCTTTAAAAAGTTGGTTAAAAAGAATTCATTTTCCTTTTTTGCACAAAATTAAAAATCAAACCTCACATTTTACTTTGAAGTGCATAAAACGAACCTAACACTTGTTTTTGGTGCTTAAAAAGAACACTCACCTTTCTTTGCAAAATAAAAAGAACAACAAACTCAAAAGTTTTGCTTTCATTGCAAGTTAGGGATACATTTTTGTTTTGGTGCTTAAAATTAATCCACTTGTCTTTATTTTTGGCAAACACAAAAAATTTTCCTTCAAAGAAAAACGTGTTTTTCATTAAGTCGACCAGGATTTCTCAATTCTAGATTACAAAACATATTGCTTTGAAGCTAAAAATGAACACCATGGCTGTTGGAGCAACATCTCCAAATAGTTAAATCACATTGCAAATGCTGGACTAAAAAGAACAAGTGTTTTTCGTATTTGGTACGCTTGTGCAAAACAGTCAGTCGAGTGGACCTACTTCTAACACACACTATCCTCTCCCTTGGCTCTCGTGGTCCTAGGTGCAAGAGAAAAGTGTTAGTAACACTCAAATTTTATCTTTTTAAGAGAGGCCTGCCAAGGGATCGATACTCTTGGGAACGACCTCGAGCGGTAAATCCCTCGAGCCGCTATAGAAATCAAGTGAGAGCGAAAGCTGTAGCCTTGGGTATAGCTGTTCCTACAGTGTAACTGGCCGAAAGGACAAATGGGCCCCACCACCAGTTACAAGGCTCTTAAGTGAGTCACTGCAGAATGAACTTATGTCCAAAGCCATCGAACATGACTAAACACCTTTAAGTACTAGCCCACCTGTTCTATTGATTGAGGATATTTGAGGTATAATTTAGTGCAAGAGCATAGATGGTTTTGCTCCCAAGATACTCACCATACATATTTCCTTGAGTAGAAACATAGCTTTTTGAAAAGTCACTTGTGGCTTGATAAAAGTGGTGACTCCCCCATCATAGGGATCATCTATTTGTTATGCTCGTGCAAGACTTAGTATATCACATCCTTACCTGCCACGGCGGGATTCATAAGGTATGTAGTACCAAAGTCGAAGAAATATCAAGATGTGGGCTAAATTTATCACAACTGGCCATTTGACCTTAGGGATAAAGAGTGTTTGAAGTGTGTTTGTTTTACAGACCTAGTGCAAATTGAGCCGACTTCAGGCTTTGGAATTACACCTTAAAATAAATCTAAAGGAAGGGTCAGAAACAAGTCCAAGGATTGGGTTGATCTAGACCCATACTCATTTGTGCCTTTGAGGCTACAATCTTGTGTTTGTGTGCTTGCTTTGTTTTCTTGTCAAAGAAAAATCAGAAAATCAATCCCAAAAACAAAGTATTCATCCAACATCTGTCAACACAACCAAAAACATCAAAAACAAGGTACAAACAAACAAAGAATCACATTTTTATGACCATTCTTCACATCTTGCGAAAGAAGAAGTGTCATCAGAGTATCACCTTGAAAAGGAGACCACTAAGCTCAAAGGCTTTAATCAAAAGGAGGAAATTCTTCTATATCAATAGACAAATCTTTGTCTCACATAGAGTCTTTCTACATCGCATGCGTCTATACCTTCAAGGTCAAACAAACGAATTTGATTCTGAATCATTGAACCGCAGAGCTTTTATGCAATATAGAGCTCTGAGTTATCACAAAAATCAAGGAGGAAAGATTAATCCCAACTTCTTCCCAAACATCTGTATCACCTACAACACAGCTCGAGAAGTGCCACCAACGCTTGAAAGGGAAGAGATAGAGTTTGTCCCATTTGTAACACAAAGTTTTTATTGAAGTTGAAAACATTTTCATCCATCATCTCACTCATACATCATCACTTCATCATCAATCTGTCCCAATTCTCAAAACATTAAGAGGTTCTTGTCACAAGATTCCTTTTTAGATATTGCTTGAAATCAAACACATCACATCACTTTTTAGATTGTTTCTACATCTAGGATAAGCTCATCCTAAGAGACACATCTACGCAGGTTAAAACTAGTTCATGAGTGAATCCTCTCATTACTAGGTAGTTAAATCTGTAACACATCTCAGATTTCTCTACACCTTATCACATCAAAACTTATCAAAACAAGCAAGCAATTCAAAGAAGGAATTTTGGTTACATCTACCTTAGAGTGCTAGAGACCTACATACCACCAATCCACTAAAACATCCATCCTTCATCAAACAACTCATCATCATCTTCAATCAACTTCAAAAACAAATTTGCAAACAAAATGGCTCAAACCCGATCACGATCAAGGCAGTGAGAAATAGAAATTGAGGAAGAAGAGGACAACCTCAATGAATTTCAAGAAGCACTTGGAGGAAATGTGAATGATGAAAACCCAAGTACTCCCACTCCTTCAACAATCGAAAGGGTTCAGCATAACCCTCATTTTAACAGATTATTTGATGAAATATTAAGGAGCAATGCGGATGCTCACTTTTTAAGACTCGCTCAAGAAGGAGCCAAACTCCCCTCAGACTTTGATCTTGCTCAATTAAGACAAGCATCAGAAAGACAAAGTCACCATGAGGAGGAAAGGCGTAGAGATCCCATCAGATATAACATCCCTCGAGGTAACCCACCACCTCCTCCTCCTAATGAAATGGAGATGTTGCGGCAACAAGTTGAGAATCTCGCCCAACAACTTCATAGTGGTGTTAAGACCAATCAATTCTCACTTAACAACATCTGTCCCTATCCGTTTGATAGGAATCTTTATATGCCACCCTTTCCACGCAGGTTCGAAACACCAAAATTCGAAAAATATAGAGGAAAGGGAGATCCCCGCGATCATGTCCGAGAATTTCATTCCGCTTGTCTCGAAGTCGCATATGAAGACACATACTTAATGCGCCTTTTTCCCCAAAGCTTGGGAGGAACAACCACATCATGGTTTTCCCGACTACCAGGTGGCATAAGAACATTTGAGGAACTCATCCAGAAGTTCCTATCTCATTACTCTTATAATATTGAACGCGACATCACCATGGCTGATCTATGCAACACCAAACAAAAACCAGGTGAATTATTCTCAGTATTCCTGCAACGATGGCGCCAAATGTCTAGCAGACGTTCTCTTCAGTTACTTGAACGAGAACTAGTGGAAATTTTCATTTCCAACTTAAACGAAGAAATGGAATTTCACCTGGATGTCAAAGATACCGATTCTTTTAACGATATGATCACCAAAGGTATAAAATGTGAAAGGGCACTCATCAAAAAAGGACTCATCAAAATCTTTAATGAACCCAAAGATGGTCCTCGCCCGCGCTTCAATAGTGATAAACCGAACTTCTGGAACAAGAATAAGAATATCGTCAACGATGGAATTGTGGATGCTCAAACTATCCAAAATGCACAACCTGTGGTTCGGTTTGTAGGACAAAACCCTCCACCTCAGAATAACACAAATGTTCCTCTTAATCAAAGTCGCATCACATCTCATGATGAACCAAGACCTCGTCCACACAAACAAAAACGCACATACACTCCCTTAGGGGAACCCATTGAAACAGTGTTGCGACAACTCCTCTCTCAAAATTTGGTCACTCTACCTAAGCTATCAAACTATGAGCCTCAGGTCAAACCGGCATGGTGGAGAGATATTGAACATTGTGAATTCCATCAAGGAAGAGGACACAAGACAAGTAATTGTCACCGATTGAAAGATCTCATTCAGGATCTTATTGATCGAGGAGAAATTGAAATTGAAGGGCATGACCCAAAAACAACCAATAATGATCATCAGATGTTCAAGAATCCACTTCCATCACAAGATCAAAGGGGTCCTTCCACTTCCCGACGAGGCACTGATACCACTGATTATACGCAGGCTGCGTATCACTACACTGTAAATCATCTGTATGATGCCAATGAACAAATTGCAACTATCACCTTCAAAAATCCCACCTCCAATTGCAATGTTGTTACACGTCGTGGCAAAGTTACCATCAAGGCAGCTCCACAAGGCACCACCTCCATCCCAAAGCAGTACAATCTTGTGGAACAATTAGACAAAATGCCTGCGCTTATATCCATTTTAGAGATATTACGCCTATCACCATCTCATAAAACAATCTTGGATCAAGCACTCCAAGAGGCGTCAGTCCCTGCAAACTTGAACACAGACCAATTTCAAGCCATGGTTGGAAATCTAAAGTCATCACCTTGTCTCACTTTTTCTGAAAGTGACAACTCTTCGTTCCAACAACCTCATAATGCCTCACTCCACATTGAAGGCTTTGTCAACCAACACAGGATCAAGCGAATCTTGATCGATAATGGAGCAGGCCTAAACATTTGCACACTACAATTGGTCACAGCATTGGGATATGCAATAGAATCAGTGGATCCTCGCAAGAAGATCACCATCAAGGCCTATGATGATGCTGAGCGTTCATCCAAAGGAGCTGTGGTACTACCAATCCGAGTGGGCCCCGTGGTAAAGCACATCATTTGTCAGGTTCTGGACCTTCCTCTGCCATACAATCTATTATTAGGGAGACCTTGGATACATGCCATGCAAGCTGTTCCATCTACCTACCATCAATGTATCAAGTTCCCACATAACGGTACAGAGATCACAATCCTGGGTGATGCAAATCCCTTTGCTTTTTGCCATAATATCAGCCATCAACCAGAAATTACTGTTCCTAATAATAGGGAAGCCATTTCCTCCACATCATATGTAAATCCCACCTCTCTTGCCAGTTCTAACACCCCTATACCCAAGCAAGAAAAGCTAAAGATGAAAGTAGCAGAGGAAGGTCCTGGAGAATACAACTTGAGTCAGCTCTTTTGTGTGGGACAAATGCCCACTTCTCCTAGAACACATGGTAAACCACAGCAGTTGCTCCAGCAACCACTAAACATACCAGCATGTGCTTTGACACCTTTCATTCTTGGAAAGAGTCAAGAGGAAGAAACACAAGATGAGGACCTAGCGGAATGGATCTATAAGGATCCCATCACCACTGATAAACCGCAAGTTACACTTCCTACAGAACAGTATGGCAAAGGCCTCCTCATTATGCAAAGAATGGGATATGATGGTCAGAGTGCTTTGGGATCCTGCAAACAAGGACGACATGAACCGCTGCTACTAGAATTCAAGCCCAAAGGTAATACAGGCCTAGGTTTTGAAAAAGAGATCCTTCCTAAACTCAGATTCAAAGGAAAACCTAGCAAACCATTTTGCCCACCTACTGCAAAGAGGACACCTTTCATAATCAAAGCACCATCAAACACTATCCCCACTGCCCCATCGAGGCTCACAAACCCACCACAACCATCTACAATGCCAATCATCCCACCAAACGAACCAGTAATCCCATCAATAACACCAATAGCAGCAGCAACTATATCAGAACCCGCAGTAGCATCTATGGCACCAGTCGTTCCAATAGAAGCCACTAAGTCAACACTACCGATACTTCCAGTCACAAATCCTTTAATCCCCATCAAAATTCCTGCAGCACCGATCACTACAAAGGTGCATAAACCAATCATACCTGTAGTGTTTAACTCAAAAGATATCCCAGTATGGTATAGCAATCGGATGTTGGAAAGTGATTCAAAGAATGACTCACATGAGTGGGAATTTGATTCTATACAGCTTAACACTTCAGATGAGGAAGACACATCACCACCTCCGCCACGCAAAGACATCCTTGTTTACGGAGAAGCACAGATAAAGACCACTTGGGTACCTGAACTGGAAACATCTTCCACAGACCCTATGTCTCATCCTACGCCTGATTCTGACAAGGAGAGTACCATTAATGACCTTCACCATAACGTCTTAACCCTCACTGATACCTCTAATGCACTTAACTTAATCGATGAAGTAATGCCCATTATCCACCCTGAACTCATCGAATGGAACCAACCAAATCCCCCATGTCTTGACCTCTTCCAGAATGATGAGGCTATCATTGACTTTTTGGAATTAAGGGATAATCTACCAAGCGGGGATCAGAAAGCTGGATTCACCATTGAACTTAATAGTGCAGCATACTTCGGGGCGGATGCCAAACCCTTCAGCTGCAAAAATATAACAATAAAACATGGATCTTCCAGTGAAAACCACACTGTGGCACTGTTTGATCCGACAAAAGTAAAAAGAAAGAGCGTATCCAATGGTGAAAACCTCTCTGAGGCGCCTGAGGATGAAGGGTTTGACATTCTCCCTGCTAGTACACAACAGGAACGATCGACGATTCTCATTGAGGAGACTAAAGAATACAATGTGGGGACTCCTGAAAACCCTCATATCATACATCTGGCATCTCTTCTCACTCCAGAGGAACAGCCTAAGTTTATAGAGTTCTTCCAAAAGCGTCAGATCAACTTTGCATGGTCATATGCAGACATGCCTGGGCTTGATCCTGATTTAGTCATGCATCACCTCACCGTAGCAGAAGGAGCCAAACCTGTCAAGCAGAAGCTTCGTAAGATGCATCCCCAGATTGCAGTGCTAGTCAAAACAGAACTCAAGAAACTCCTAGATGTTGGTTTCATTAGACCAATTGATTATGCAGAATGGATCTCCAACATCGTGCCAGTTGGCAAACCAAAAGGGGGCATCCGCATTTGTACTGACTTCAGAGATCTGAATAAGGCATGTCCTAAGGATGACTTCCCCCTTCCAAATATTGACATCATAGTGGATCTAACAGCAGGACATGCCATGCTTTCACTCATGGATGGCTTTTCAGGATACAATCAAATAAAGATCGCACCAGAGGATCAACATAAGACAGCCTTCACATGTCCATGGGGCACATATTGCTGGAATGTAATGCCTTTTGGTCCAAAAAATGCAGGAGCGACCTATCAAAGAGCAATGACCACCATCTTCCATGACATGATGCATACTATGATGGAAGATTATGTGGATGACTTACTAGCAAAATCACTCACAAGAGAAGGACATCTCCATATCTTAGATCAAATCTTTGATAGACTGGAACAATATCATGTTCGACTCAACCCAAAGAAATGTGTCTTCGGAGTGACCTCCGGGAAGCTTCTAGGATACATTATCTCAAGCAAAGGCATTGAGGTCGATCCAGCAAAGGTTAAAGCAATCATGGACATGCCACCTCCAAAGAACATCAGTCAGCTAAGGACATTACAAGGGCGGCTTCAATCCATCCAAAGATTCATTGCACAATTGGCTGATAAATGTCACCCATTCACACACCTACTACACAAGAACATCCACTTTCAATGGGATGACAAATGCCAGCAAGCATTTCAGGAACTTAAAGACTATCTCATGAATCCACCATTGTTGATGCCACCAGATCCAAGTAGACCGTTGTTACTCTATATTTCAGCAACAAGTACAGCATTGGGTGTACTACTAGCACAACATAATGCAGAAGGTAAAGAGTGTGCTGTATACTACATCTCTCGCACACTGGTTGGCTATGAACTCAATTACACACCTATTGAGCGAGCTTGCCTAGCAGTAATCTTAGCAGCCACAAAATTAAGACACTATCTATTAACACACAAGGTACAACTCATTGCAAAGATTGATCCACTCAAGTATTTACTCAGCAAAGCAGCATTGACAGGTCGCTTGGCCAAATGGGTGATGATTCTAAGTGAATTTGACATCGAGTATGTGGACCGTAAAGCTATCAAAGGGCAGGTCATTGCAGATCAGTTGGCCGATGCACCACTCATAGGCGATCATCCTCTCATTTCCAATTTTCCAGATGAAGAGATATTCATGATCACAACAGCACAACCATGGAAGCTATATTTTGATGGTTCATACACTAGGCATGGCTCGGGGGCAGGCATTCTGTTTATCACACCTCAAGGTGACAGCATCCCGAAGTCTTACAAGCTCACATTTCCATGCACAAACAACATAGCAGAGTATGAGGCTTTGATCACAGGACTCAGATTAGCCATACAATGGAAATTACAAGAACTACAAGTATATGGCGACTCGCAACTGGTCATTCGACAAGCAACTGATGAGTATCAGACTAAGGATGATAAACTCATGCCATACAAGCAAATGGTGGACAATCTAAAGACATCATTTATTACTATCACCTTTGAGCAGATACCAAGAGATCAGAATCGAGCTGCTGACGCTATGGCTACCATCGCATCTCTCCTAGATCTTCCACAGAATTCAACACGCTACGAGTTCTTGGTAGAATAGCTTTGGATCCCTTCTTATGATATCCCCGAATCTGAAATGATATGTTGCCTTGTTGGTTCTGAATCCCCATGGTACGGTGAGTTCTACACCTATCTTCGCGATCATACCCTTCCTCCCAACCAATCAAATAACCAATGTAAAACCTTCATTCGCCAAACTGCTCGATATACCATTATTGCCGAAACCCTATACCGACGTAGTCTTGATGGTACTCTCCTTCGATGTCTGGAACAAGATGAGATAACAAAGGCTTTGGAAGAGGTACATGAAGGAATTTTCGGGACTCACTCAAGTGGTCCATCACTAGCCAAGAAGATCATGCGAGCTGGATACTATTGGCCCTCTATGGAAAAGGATTCCTACTATTTTGTCAGGAAATGCAAGAAATGTCAAGTTCACGGCGACCTGATACATGCACCGGCCCAGGAACTGCAACCAATCACGACACCATGGCCTTTCTATCAATGGGGCCTTGACCTTGTGGGTAAGATTCATCCATCTTCATCCAATGGCCATAAATTCATTATTACCGCCACCGAATATTTCACCAAGTGGATCGAAGCTGTTCCACTTACCCAAGTCACTGGCAAGCAGATCGCCTCATTCATCCTCAATTACATCATCTGCCGGTATGGTGTACCCATGTCCATTGTCACAGATAACGGTCTCCCTTTCAAAAATCAGGATGTCCGTGAACTTTGTGAGAAATTTCATATCCAACATCGCTTTTCCACTCCCTATTATCCACAAGGCAATGGTCAGGCCGAAGCATCCAATAAAAACATATTAAGAATCCTAAAGAAGATAGTCAATGATGCCGGCCGTGATTGGCATGTTCAATTGAATCCAGCATTATGGGCATATCGAACTAGCATTCGAACCCCTACAGGTGCAACTCCTTATTCATTGGTCTATGGTGCAGAAGCTATCTTACCTATTAAGGTCGAGATACCGTCACTACGGGTTTCCTTGCACAATCTCATAGATGATGAAGCATACAGAGTCTCACGCCTTCAGGACTTAGAGTTACTTGATGAGAAACGACAAGTTGCATACAATCACCTCAAAGCCTATCAGCAGTGCATGAGTAGAAGTTACAATCACCGAGTTAGATCTCATACATTTGAGGTAGGTGATCTTGTTCTTCGAGAAAATCCTCGCAACCAACCAAATAGAGAACATCAAGGCAAGTTTGAATCAAACTGGCTGGGCCCATATGTTGTCACTGCTGTGTTCGGATCCGGGGCATATCAGTTGGCTACACTAGAAGGAGAACCGCTCGCAGATCCAATCAATAGCATGAACCTCAAACGGTTTTATACCTAAGGTATACAGAGCATCAGGCTCCCCTACATATCAGAAAAATACCAAAAACATTCAGAAAATGTCCTGAAGAAAATACAAAAACATTCAAAAAAAAGTAAAGAAAAATCATGCATCCAAACGGTGAACAACCACTCCAGTGGCACCTTGGGTAAGTACGATGGTGAAAACCTGGCAAACAGGCACCACTCGTAAAGGCAATGGCTCCAGTATCTTTCAGACTCGTTGCGATCACATTCACACACACATCCATCCATCCCAACCATGGCTTGTTATTTAATCTGCAGTTACGAACGTACTCCATGCATCTAGCATCCCACCTTTTCATAGTCAGGTCTACAAACTAGGGGCAATACCCTTATCCTAGTAATGGAAGTGGATTCTACATTGTCTTATGTGTCATTACACTCTTCATTCAGGCGATCATCAGAAAATACAAAAACATTCAAAAATGTCCCAGAAAATATCAAAAACATTCAAAAACAATACAAAATCCAAAAACATTCAAAAATGACTCACAAAATACAAAAACATTCAAAATTGTTTCACAAAATCCAAAAACATTCAAAAATATCTTGCAAAAATACCAAAAACATTCAAAAACAATTCAAAATCCAAAAACATCGGAAAACCCATCAAAAATCACACAAAAACATGGCAACACCTTGTACATACTCATCCATGCAGATACCAAAATAAACATTGACAAACTACTCACAAAATGACCACTTACCAAATGACCACACAATCAACATCAACAATCAGAAACCTGTCTTTAAACAAGGATGCATCCTTCCTTACCAAAACAAAGACAAGATGACATTTTCTTTGACAAGAAAATTATGTTAAGCTATCAAATGCTTGGTTGATTCGTGAGTAATTCATTTGTTTATCTGTATCAGGATCTTTCAGCATTGTTTTGTATCGTTTGCACATTATTTCCGATGAAGTTCTGGGGCATGTACTAATGGTGTCTACGTGGGAAGTTCACTAAGCTACGTGATCATAGGCAAAAACACAGTCATAGATCACTACGGCTTGCTGACTACAGCGTATACCTCGACCATATGGGCATGAACCATTACCAAGGATCCATATTCTTTATTCTTTATGTATATATTGTTTGTTTGCAGGTACAATGCTCTCCCTTTTGGTTCCTCCTACCTCATCCAAATTGGATAAAGGTGTTATTTTCTTAGTACGGTATGAACTTGTATCAGGATCTGATCAGCCTAAGATCAAGGAGGACGATCCAAGTCATGCACGAAAAGAGATAATCCTTGTTTGTTCCGCAAGCAATACTCTGGTCGACTTGACCCTTATATCAAGTCGTTTGTATTAACTTGCTATATTAAAATCCATGAAAGAAATACTCAGGTCATCTTGAATTATTGTGTCAAGATGCTTGTATTCTCTTCCAACATTTTAAAGCTCAATGATGAAAATAGAGCACTATGGATCGCCATTTCATCTCATCTGTTTATATATTGCATTCCGTTGCATATCACCCATCCGTTCACTTATTCATATAGAGGTTTTATATGCAAAAATGAGAAAATTAAGCTGGTCTTGGATACAATCACGACCGAGTACTCTGATACATCATCAGTGCATCATGCAAAGTCTTAAAAACCTTGCATTCCTCATGGACATATCATCATTACATTTAGGTGCATCTTGCATTATGTCCATTCATGTCATTTTTAAACTTAAAACATTGCATCTAGTTCATTATTGACATTAGTTTTCATTAAAAATCATTTTCATCATTGCATCAATCATAAATAAATAGATTCATTCATGGGATCAAATTGTCTTTGGTTGTATTGCATCATTTAATAAGCATTCATTTCATATCAATTATCCATTATCATTTTATTAAACTTTTCATCATTTATTATTTGCATTCATTTCTTTATAGTAAAAAGATGCATTCATTCATTACTACAGTATCTTATAATGCTCATTTTAGGATTCATTTCACATTACATTTATTATCATCACATTAAGGTGCAGTTATTATCCCCATTAGTTATCATATTATCATTTGTCATTACCAACATATTTAAAACGCATTTAGAATCATAAAACACAAATTTGTTTACACAACATTGTTTCCTTTTTACGTATCCATTTATTTACAAACACATCAAACATTTGTACTTTACATTTGTTTATCCATCTGCATTCATTTTTAATATCATCATATAAACATTGGTACTTTCCATTTGTTTATCCATCAAACATTCATTTAAAAAAAAATCATCATATAAACACTTGTACTTTACATTTGTTTATCTATCTGCATTCATTTTAAATATCATTTTATAAACATTTATACGTTACATTTTGTTTATCCATATGCATTCATTTAACATTTTGTTTATCATATAAACATTTACACTTAAACATTTTGTTTATCCATATTACATTTATCTAAAAACACATCTAGATGCATATTTATACATATATATCATTCATTCAAAACCATTGCATTGACATCATCACATAAATCATCTTATCATTGCATCGCAATAGGAAACACCATCAAAATCCTGTTCATAAAATCCAGCATACGCATATATCATCATAGCATTCTATACATAAAGCATTACATCTCAAATCACATACAACAAATACATCTAAACCTGCATTCATATGTCAGTATACAACATCCTAAATCATCATAAAAACATGCATAAAAGAAACATCTCATCAAATGCATACATGTACACATATACATCTAAGCAATAAATCATCACCATGCATAAACATCCATCCATAATCACATGCATCTCATCACAATTTGGGATCTCCTCATATATATCATCTCATATATCAGAGTACAATGAAGTCTACAAAATCGGCTACCAAAGAGCCATCCAAGATACAGTCCAAAAAAAAATAGACAATGATACAATACATCTATGCAAAAATGCTCTCTCAAATGCCACTCTGGCCAGATGCTGTACCTGCTCCACCCCTACCTACTCCACCACTGGTACCAGCACCACCTGATCCATCTCTCCGTGGAGGCCTCATCGAACCCCCACTCCCTCCTGCATCCCCTGATCTCTCCTGACGTAGAGGACCCATCACACCCCCACTGCTCTGCATCCTCTGCGATCGCTCGGATCTGGCCTGTCGCATCTGTGAATAGCTGAGAGCTCGCTGGCTGATCGGTACCACCTGCTCATATAACCCTCGCCAGTACTCTATCTCCACCTGAGCTCGCCGCATCTCCCTCATAACCTCCCCTGAAGGCCCCTGTGCACCAGTCCGCACTCTCTCCTGCAGCTCCGCCAATCTCTCCACTGTAGTATCTCTCTCCCGCAGCACCACTGTCAGCTCTGACTCACATGCAAATAGCTACACATCTCTAGCTGCTACCTCCGCCTCCAATCTCTCTACACGGGTCTGCAAATAACCTATCATGTGCTCCCGCAGATCCCCAGTCGCTCCCTCCCCCATGGCCATGGCTGCCGCACCTGTATCATCCCCTCCACTAGGTCCCTCCCCTGCACTACCCTCTCCTGCACCTGTATCCATAGGGATCTCTCTCTCCATCCCCCTCCCACTCAGCTGCACTCCTCCCTGCATCAACAGACCCTGTGATATCTGCAGTGGTAACCCCCCTCTCCCTCTCCGCTGTCTCGGCATCCCCATCCCTCCACCTCCTCCTCCACCTCCTCCACCACCTCCTCCTCCTCCTCCTCCTCCTCCACCTCCTCCACCACCTCCTCCACCACCACCTCCTCCTCCTCCTCCTCCTCCTCCCCCTCGTCCTCCTCGGCCTCCTCCTCTCCGTCCCCATCCCCTCTCATCCTCAAACGCTAGGATCGGCTCTGCCGGGTCTGATATCCATCGGATCGGGTGCGCCGCCCGATACTGTGTATACTCTGCTGTAACCCCTGCATCAACGACCCTCAGTCGTAGATCCCATGGCCTCGCCTGCAGTGTCCGAAACTCTGCCAATGCCTGATCATACGGTAGCACTGGACCCCATGCATACCGCTCTCGAATAACTCGAGCATACTCTCCCGATCCGCTCGGCAGTCCCTGCTGCCGTCCAAACTGCCTCATCACCCGTCCTGGCACCTGTCTCTCTACATGATAAGAGGTCCTCCCAATGAGGAATCGGGTCATAAAGCAATACGGTAGTGCCTCTGCATCATCCTCCCATGGCTCACACTCCAAGTATGGCCGCCAGATCACTGCATCTAGGTCATCCAATGCTCGCCTCCACCACTCTAGCTTCCCCAAGTGGGGCTGGCTCATCATACCACTATACATGAACATATAGGGCTGGTGCAGGGCTCGGAATCTCAGACTCACTGGTCGAGTCACTGGTAGGTGCTCCCATGCCCACACATGCAGCAATGTCATGCCCACTGTTAGAGACCCCCGCCCTCTGTACACTACCTCGTGTAACTCCTGATACATGTGCACTAACACGCACGGCCCCCAGGCATATCGGGTCCCCTCTGTCACCATCATCTCTATCACCTGTCCCCATCTGACCGCCAATCCATGTGACCGCCTGTCTGGACACAGAAGTCCTCCCACGATCCCTGACAATACTGCAGGAAGGGGCTCATATAGTGCCGCTATATCCTCCCAGGCAATCGACCCATCATCAATGTATACATCCTCATCAAATATCCTCTAGCAAGACACCATCCCCCAAGATCGATCATATGTCACCAGCTGCCCTTGAATCGGAATCCGAAGAATACGCCACACGTCCTCTAAAGTCACCGTCATCTCTCCCTGAGACAGATGGAACGTGCAAGTCTCACTGTGCCATCGCTCTGCTAATGCTGTAATCAGGCCGTGATTCATCCGAATCACGGGCATATGCATCACCTTGTAAAGGCCAGTAGCCGCAATACAATCAATCTCTATCTGCGTCAATCGATCCCGCAATCCCTGTGTCGCGGGGTGGCGCTCGCGTAACTGCAACACGCGCAGATCCTCCTGCACATAGACATTCATCCAACCACCATCAGTGGTTTTGTTATCAAACTTTCTTAAGTTTAAACCTAGCCTATCATCAGATACTTTGATCAAGTATCTTCGGGTCTCAACAGGTAAGCAATCATGGCCACCTAGACTTCAACGGGCATTTATCCTAACAAATGACCTAAGTCTCATCGGGCTGCTATGGTTCAAAACAACTCCCACTTCACCTCGTCATCCATCCATCGCTAGGCATCAGGAGATTTGTTTTTTCCGAAACTGGGGCATCTTGTTATCCTAAGGCAAAAGCGTTATTTAATCTACAATAGCGCTCATTCTGAACAATAGCGCTACAAAAATATCAATAGCGCTCAAACAGCCCTACAATAGCGCTACAAAAAACAAAAGCGCTAAAACCATTCTACAATAGCGCTATTACGAGCCAATAGCGCTCAATTAACAATACCGTAGCGCTAATTTATCAAAAGCGCTCAAACTTGCCTACAAAAGCGCTAAATACATGCAAAAGCGCTAAAACTAGCCTACAAAAGCGCTATTGCGGCACAATAGCGCTAATTCATGGAGCAAAAGCGCTAAAAACCTAGTTCCAGCGCTCTTGCTCCGACTTGACTTGAACTTAGCTAAAAACATACAAAAAATGCATAAAAAGTGAGTTTTCGAATTTGCGTACCGCTGGTCCATAGTCGGCAGGGCGCTGGAATCGTCGCACTCGCTCAAATCGGTGCTCGGTGATCGGAAACGGCATCGTTGCTCCTCCTTGCTCCTCCAAATGTCACTGTCAGAGCTCTAGTTTTCAACTGGTCGCGGTCACAAATGATCCTATTTTACCCCCTTTCACCCCATTTATACCCCCCGCCGTCATCGTAACTTCGCCCCGCTTATCGCCGTGGTCCCCGTGAACTTCCCGAGCCCCCCATTTCTCCATGTTTCCCCCGATTTCTTCTATTTTTCACCAGTATACCTCACTTCTTCCCTTCTATCACCTTGCCAATTTTCATTCTTTTTTGAGAGATCGCCCGATTTTTCAAAATTTTTCGGCCCATCTCTCGAGGGGGCATACCACCCATTAAATTTACATTTTATGGGGCATTTCTTCACACCAGTTTTTCTTTCTTTGAAACGACGCGATAAACCGCACCGTCTCAAAGAGGGGCAAATGTAGTCACATAAATCTGTCCATTTTAATTAAATGAATATTTCGTATTTATTTGATTAAAAATCCACTAGCCATCAATTAATTAAATTAATATTTAATTAATTCATCCCCAAACATTCTTCTATTAATTAAATAAATTATTCAATTTATTTTAATTAATTCATTAAATCCAATTCCAATCAATTAAATAAATAAATCAATTTATTTAATTAAATCCCCCTTTCCCTCTTTTAAATAAATTAACATTTATTTAAATCATTTTAAAATCCCCCCCACTTGCATTTTCCTACAAATGCAACTTGCACACATTTTGAAATAAATGAATTTTTATTTTAATAAAATCCTATTTTCCCTCACCCACCAAATCCACTTGCAAAATCTAATCCCCTTCTAGATTCTTCTAACCCCTTCCTAATTAGCCTAATCCATCCCCTAATTATTGTCACATTCCTAAGCAAAATGGAGTCACTTCTCAAAGACCCCAAAGTCTTTGAAAACCATTAAAGGCTTCCAACTTTCAACCACTTAATTCCCTAAAGTCTCCAATAACCATTAATGGTTAATTCAACCCTCCCACATGGTTAAAACATTTGTTTGACTCAACCTCTATCCAACCACAAAGGTCTCATCAAGCATTTAATACTTTGACCATGATTATCTCTTAATCATTTGCACAAAGGTTTATCCTTGGATTAACTCCTAATCCAGTGGGTAATCCTAATTTAGGCTTGACCCTTAGCCTTTAGATAACCATGAGGTCTTCTCAGGCCTTTAATGCCTCCAACCTCTTCTTTCAACCCAATCCTGTGTTGACACTTGTCATTATTTTATTGGTGCCAATTGTGCACATGGATCCCCAACTTTCAAGCTTGACCCTTGATTAAACCTTTCAATCCTGGCCATCCATTGCTCCATTTTTCCTATAAATAGAGCCCATTCCTTCATAATCCAGATCCTGAAAACTTGTATGCATTTAGACTATAGCCATTTTAGAGAGCATTTAGCATAGCATAACTAAATATTGTCTTTTGGTTAAAACACATCATTTTAGCATTAAAATAGCTTTTCATTTCATGTTTAGAGCTATTCTACAATCTCAATCCTCCATAAGCATCCATAGTGCAAAAAGCTGCTGAGAGCTACACTATTTTGGAACTTGGAGAGGAGAGGAACAAGGGAGAAAGAACTAATATCATGTTAAGAGATAGTTGGAGATATCTCATTGTCTTACTTCTTTAGTTAGATATATTTAGCATGTTTTTAGTGTCTCCTTTGGAATGCCTTCATTGTGTTTGGTTTTTAGATTGATTAACTCTAACATCTTGTGTGTTTTATGTTGTTTGATCAAGAACTAACAATTGTGTCATTTAGGAGGGCATCACCTTCTTGTTCCATTTTTTAATATTGTCCTTCACATTCTTTAATTTTTTTGCCATTCTATACATAGCAGTACCTTTCACATCAATAGACCACCACTTCTCAATGACCTACACAAGGTTAGGGTGGTCCAGCCACATCCTTTCAAATCTGAATGGGAAATTTCTTTTAACAATGGTATTATCAGCAACAAAAATCATAGGGAAATGGTCAAAACCTATCATAGAGATAGCAGAGAGAGAGCATTGATAATGGTTAATGTAGACACCTAGAAGTAATTATTTTTAATTACTTTTAATTCCAGACATAATTAATTAATTAATTAATGATGTTAATTCAAATTCTCCTCAATATTAATTAAATATAATTAATATTGTCACTATAGTATGTAACTGATTTATTTAATAAATCAATCCCTTTCTTTATTCTTCTAAAAAATTAAATCCTCACAAATCTTCCTCTTGGCTAATTAATTTCAATTAATTGGTTAACCTACATTGTTCCTACAAACCATCTTCTTAATTCATCATTAACCTAATAAAGTCTTCTAGAAACTCCCTAAACTCACTTAACCTAATAAAGTCTTCTAGAAACTCCCTAAACTCACTTAACCTTATTCTTCTAATTTTTAATTCCCTCCACTCATTCTCTCTCCTAGCCAAATCCTCCTACAAATCCTAATCCCACCTAAAATTTCCTCTAATGCCCCTCCTAATGAGTTGCTAATGGCTAATCATCATGATTAGCCACGAAGTCAACTCCTTGTCCCTTCCATCCAACCACTAGCTTTTAATGCTTTTTTCCTAGGTGAATGTGAGATCTTCAAAATCTCACAATCCTCTAGGCATCTCCTCTCCCAAGGAATTTTTAATTCCTTCTTATTCCTCCAATCCCCATGATTATCCCTTTTTGGAGAATTTTAAATTCCTCCTCCCCATTCTACAAGGAATGTCACATCCCTTGCTCCTCTCAAGGCACATTGGGAAGTCTTCCCAATGCACTTTTCTCTTCTCAAGGTACCTTGGGAAGTCTTCCCAATGTACCTTGAGGAGTGTGGAGACAAGAAATGCCTTTAAGGCATATCTCCTGGTTTGCACACCCTCTCTTGGGCCTTGTGTGAGCTCACAAGCAATCCTAGCCCTTCATCTTGAATCCATCCTATCCATCCATTCTTCCTCTCCTCTTCCTATAAATTGAGGACTTCATCCCTTCATTATTCATCTCCAAGTTCAGTAATCTTATGCTGCCCTTTTGAGCCTAGGAAAATCATTTTAGCATCCTTATCATGTCAAAATCATCCTACATCCACATTTAATCATCTCATTTCCATCATCTTCCAAATCCATTCCATTTGTGCACAACATTGGAGAGACATCCACATCAAGCAAGCAAGAGGAGCACATCAAGTGGAGCATCATCCAAGGGTGCCTTTACTTCATCAACCTCCATCTGAAGGAGAAGGTAAAAGGATTGTGTGAGGTATATACATTTTCATTATTCCTATTTTCATGCATTTCAAATTATGTCTTTGATTTCATATACTTCCATGTTTGATTTGCATTCTTATTAACTAATCCATCTCCACTGGGTCTTTTTCCCCTCTTCCATTAAATCTTTCATTAGAAATAAGGGCACTATCAAATCTGACTTGAATAAGATCTTCTCTCATCATCCTATTCGTCCAGGTAAAATTGGCGCCTTGGAGCTCAATATCATGCAGACCCTAGTTGTTGATAAACTTCAAAAGATCCATTCTACTTTCTATTTGTGAGGGGACACCTCCCAATTTCTCATTGTCTCGAAGAGGGGTCTTGAAATCCCCCATAACAATCCACATATCCTCCTTGTAAAGAACCCGAATAGCTTCCAGCTTTTTCCAAAATTTGCTTCTACCAAGTATATTATTAGGAGCATAAATATTGGTAAGTAGTAAAGAGGTGTTGTCCGTAATGTGATGAAACCTGATAAAAGCCACATTGCCATCCTTCTTGACAAAGCTCCCCAGAAACATGCCTAAGGTTCTAGAAAATGGCAGTGCCCCCCGAAGCACCATCAAATCTTCCACCAAAAACTTTTCCATCCTTAAAAAGATTAATCTTTTCTACTTTCTCTTTAGTCATTTTAGTTTCTTGGAAAATAAAAATGTTCGTTTTATGTTCTCTGACTAAATTTCTAAGAAGATCTTGTTTATGTAGACTATTCAGTCCACGTATATTCCATGAAATTATTTTCATTTTCTATCTAGGGAACATACCTCATGGATGGTCATTTGAGTACCATCAACTATATTCCTACTTTCCTCTTGATCTCTAATCTAGCTTGCTTTTTTCCTTCCTGGAGGAGATGGGTTAAAACCTATGTCAGCTTTGGTCTGGTTTCTTGTCTTAACTGAATTAGCCTGAGGGGTAGATTTAGGCCCTTTTTTACCCTCTCTCTTTCGCTCCACTACTTCATTTGTATTGCAATCTTCCTCTTGAGTATTCTAGTTGGTTAGCTTTTGGTCAACATCTTTGACCACAGCCCACTTAGCATTAAACAGTGAGGTTGTTAATGATTGCTAGATGGTGGATTTCACCATCTCTATAGATTGTTGTGATTCTGACAATGAGATTCCTCCAAGGATCAAACACTTCTGGGCTTCTTTATAGTCGCTACTATGGTCATCTCTGTTGGTGTTATCTATAATGTGATTTGAATCTATTTCCTCATTGTCCTATAACACCACCTATATTTCTCCTTCTTCTAGGTTATCACTTCTTTGATCCTCCTAATTTCTATCTTGTTGTTCTCTATTGTCTTTACATGTTTGATCTTTTTTACCTTCTTTAAGAAAAGGTATTTCTAGGTTTTCCATATTAACATCCACTTGTTGTTCTACCGTGTCAGGGATGACGACACTCTAGGCTTCTTCGAATCTTTTCTCTTTTTCAGAGCCCTCAAGTTGCTTAACAGGGTTTTTTGCTTTCCATTGCATTGCCTTTTCTTTCTTTCTTTTTCTTTGGCAGCCTGAGGAGGGCATTTCCTTGTTGTATGTCCCTCTTTTTTCCAGTGAAAGCAAGCGAAAGGGACACTTTCATATTCCAAAGGTTGGTTCCATTTTCCCAATGTATAATTGATCTCAATGGATAGGGGCATATCCATGTCTTGCCTAACTTCCACATAGATCCTGGTAAAGGTAAGTCTTCTTCTAGCCATTGTGATAGGGTCCATAGAAAGGAGTTCACTGAAAGAGCTAGAAATTCCTTTAAAGATACTTCCACCCAGAACTCTAAGGGAAGGCCCGATAGTCTAACCCAGACTGGAGGCTGAACAAAGAAAGATTCATTTAAATCCATCTTAGGCGACCATTTTTGCAAAGCTAACATTGATTTTCCGATCAGCCAAGGGCCATCACAGAGAACTTTTGACATGTCTTCCTTGCAAGAGAAAGCCAATGACACCGCCCCTTTGGACATAGCAGTGATCTCTACTTGACCTTTAATTGCTCATTTGCATTTATCAAATGCCCTGACAATATCAATATTTGGCCTCGGACCCAAAAATTTTCCAACTAGTGTCATTTCCATAAGGTTACTATTATAATCAATAACAAGGTCTGGAATTTTAATAGCAAATCTACATTTCTCTGGGTCTGAGATATTACGAACTGGAGGGAGGGAGGACTTTCCACTCAGTTTGCAACTGAATAGAGAAGTCCAAGACCGACTACTATCCCTTTGAACAAGTACATTCCTAGGAGTGTCTCCAACACGTGATTCTCCATTATCTCCATTAGGATTGATAGGCTTGTAGCCCGCTTGTGGGTCCCCATACATCGGGTCCTTTCCACTCGGCTCAGAGGAATTTGAGTAGTCCCAGGAATCGTCCTTTCTATTCTCCCCCTGGTTTGCCTGTCCATTGCAGGGTTTCCCGCCCTGCCCTGAATTCAAATGCAACGCTTCTCCATTCTGTCACTCCATAGTGATTTGTTGCACTTGCTTAAGGTTTACATTTTTGAGTTATGTGCCATGTGTTTGAATTTATATTAGCCCTAGAGAGGTTCACGGTTAATGATTTTTAAAGCTTATCTATTGTAACACTTATATGAAGGTTTATGTATATGTTTCACAACAAGACTCATCAAATTCAAAATAAAAATCATTTAATATAAACATGCAATCCTTGTATCATGTGCATTGGGAAATATACTATATTTTTTGGTTGAGATATCTTACTACATAATCCTTCTCTATAAAAAGTTCAACATGTCATTTAGATGGAGAAGAGATTAGAAAAGTTCATTAGAAGAGTTAAAAGATTGATAGCAAACTAAACTAAAGATTTACCCACAAGTATCATAATCCAATAATCATAGACTTATCTTGTACTAATTATGATTGTAATTATAAGTTGGGACCTACATCTTATTCTCTAGCATTAATAAGCATGGATGTAATTTTAGACAATGAATCAATAAATCACCATTTTACATTTTTTTTGTAAATTTAAATCTAACAATATGAAATTGTAAGTGCTTTATGTTAGAATAGATTGTTTGATATTTTTTTAATTGAATCCCTCTTAACTCCCAAATTCCAAGAGTAGAAATATATAAAATGGTCCAAAACGACTAACCTATGAGTTAATTATGCTATTACATAAGAAAATATGACTATATAAAAATACATGATTTATTTTGAAATTCACCTATATATATAAAAAATAAAAAATAAACATATCTAAGACTTGTTTTAATCTCCAACTTCATCAAAAATATTACTTTAAAATATTAGTAACTACAGGATTTAGTTATACAATGCTTTCATTCTTCAGAGTTCACATCATCATCCAAAGAGGGTTCTAGGGAGCTTACTGTGAAGTTTCTATCCTTTCCCAAACAAAGGAAAAGGAAAATAGGGTGATTTATTTTGAAATTCACCTATATATATAAAAAATAAACAATAAACATATCTAAGACTTGTTTTAATCTCCAACTTCATCAAAAATATTACTTTAAAATATTAGTAACTAGAGGATTTAGTTATACAATGCTTTCATTCTTCAGAGTTCACATCATCATCCAAAAAGGGTTCTAGGGAGCTTACTGTGAAGTTTCTATCCTTTCCCAAACAAAGGAAAAGGAAAATAGGGTAACATCACAACTAATGCGAATCTGCAAATCCTATCGTCACATGGCTTAGCTCCTTCATTTGGGTACTTACACACACATTTCCTTTTCCACAAGATGGAAATTTACAATACAACTTCCATATTCCTTGTGGACCACGCCATCATCAGTGTGCACTATGATAGAAACTTCCAACTTAGAGACAGAATTCATTTTTTCTAATATTGCAAAATTAGAAAAAGTCTGAATTCAGTATTAATATTATTGTTAAATTGTAAAACGTCTAAAGTATGACTTGAGCTACTTTATTTAGCAATTGACAATTGACAAGTATAAAAGGAATCCTTGTATATAAGGCTACAAGTATAAAAAGAATCTGGAGACTGAAGAAATATTTAAACACTAGAATTCAGAACAGTCGTTTCCCGTAACTTTCAATGTATCTTTTAATTTGTTGAAAATGAAGGCCATTCATTATTTCTGCTGAACCAGGACCTAGCGAGTTAGTGGAAGGTGTAAGTGCGTACAAATCTTTTTGATAATTAGTTTCACAAAGTCAACAATTGTCTTCAAAATTGTAGGAAAACAACTTAATACAACATTGCTATTCTAGATAGAGATTACCTAAGACCTCTTTGAATTTTTATTTTAGTACATCAATTCACAAATTATTATTAATCAATATTAATTAAAATATAATAAGTTAATAAGCAATTTATTCAATTAACTTATATTAACCCTAAGGATAGACTTTTTCCTTTACAATTTCATATACAGTTCAATTCTTATATGTATAAAATTTGTAAAACGAAAATTGTTTTAGTTCATGGAAAATACGGATTTGGAAGAGGGTAAAAATGTTAAAAATGAGATAGAATTCCTCTATTTATGGGTATGGACAACTGCAGCCATGTGATCCCACCAAATATTATACTGTAACTATCTGCTCTAACAGACTGACATTATTTTATTTGTACGCTGGAAAATTAAAAGCTGGAGTACGTATGCAATAAGGCCACTACTTGGCTATATTATTAGTATTACTATTGCATCAATTATTGCAAGAATTGTTTCACAGATATTGCAGAGTTTGTTCTTTTCCTAATTTTAGACACACATTTACAGATGGACAGAGGATGTTTAATATTTTTAGTTACATAATCCGCGTGATTTCCTCTTTCCTGTGGGCTAAGTTGAAACCCATACTACTAAAGGTTCAAGTAAGGTTGAAATAGACTAGATGCTCAAACCCATAATAAGATTGATCCTTATCAGGTTATTTGAATGTTTAGCCCATAATTAACATTGCTGTGACAATTATACTGGATTCGGATTCTTCTAATGTGATTGAATTATTATTATTTTTTTATATAGGTCTGTAAAGGTAGAGCCAAATTTTGTATTAATTTGTGTAAATACATATGATTACCACTGAATTTCAACATATTCAAAAAACCTCTGCTCTTAAAGAGCACAGAGTAGCTTAGGGTTTAGCCACTTTCCTTAACCATTTAAAGTTTAAAAGTCTAGAAAAACCAAAACATAAGTACTAATAATGTCCGAATTCATCGACCTAGATTCAGAGTTTTTGAACTTAAAATTAAAGTCTAATAAAAATATACAAGGATGACTGCATATTCGATAAACAAAAGGGGGTATCCATAGAGAGCCTAGCTTGTGGAAGAAATGTCCGGTTGAGGAAGTTGGTTCCTTGGGCGGCCTCAACCTTTGCTTGCTGGAAAGCCCCGACCATGACCCCTGCCCCTGCTACCACTGCTTGAGCTTCCTCTGCACCTCTGTTCTGGTTTAGGTTCTGTTTCTTTAGCAAGCATAGGCAAGAAGCCATTCATTCTTGCAAAAAGGAACAAAATCTCCTCTTGCCCTTCAGCCTCCGGATCTTCACCTAAAAAACGCCATTTGAGGTAGCTCAGCCCTACACTCACAAACTTTCAGTGCCTATTCAATTCTTTATCCTTCAGGTCCAGAAGGAATGGGTAATATTTGATAAGAGCACCATGAGCATTAAAAAGGATTCTGTCACTAGGTGTGGGCGCACCAGAGTCGTGATTGGCCTTATTCAGAACTTCTTGGAGTGCTAGGAGAATTTCGGCTGGGAAGAGTTCCCTCATAAGGTTCCAGATTAATTGCTTGGAAAGCTTCTCATTTACTTGCCACAAATCTGGACGAAATCATTTCATTAAGTCATTTAAACTGAATTTTGATGGGGCCTCTTGTGGTAACCTTAGGCCAGCTGGCTATTGGTTTTAAAATTAACAATTATGCGGAATTTCATGCTTTGTCTTTTGGATTGGATATGGCAATCTCTTTTGGAATTATGGACTTAATAATTGAAGGTGATTCTATTGTGATTATTCAATGTGTTATGAAAAAGAAATTGAATTTTGATTTCATTTTACAAAAATTAGAATTGTTTGAATCTTTCTTGTTATCCCATTGTTACAAAGAAGTTAATAAGTTTGTGGATTGGAAAATTTTGTTGACGACATTTTGTATGTGGTTTTGGGTGGGGTGTATAAACTAATCCCCAAGTTTAATAATCTACTTTTATTGGAAAAAAAAAAAAAAGTGACACCTTAAAGTTAAAAAATAGGTATTATGAAACAACAAAAGAACTATAATTTAGTATAATTTTTTATATCCATTAAAAAAGATTTAAAAATGATCATGATAGGATAATTGAATAATCAATGCATTCATATAATTAAATCTAAAATTTTCAATGAAAAAATATATTTAACTAATAATAATTAAATTATAATAATTAATTTTATATGCGTAACTTATCATTGAGATTTTATATTTCAAAATAATTGTGAAAAACATAATCTAGATTAAAAATACCTTGTGAAGAAAACAGAGAGAATTTTTAATTCAACGTTTCAGAATCATTCAGAGGGATTATCATAAGTGATAGGATTACAATTTATGAACTGAAGAAAGATTATACCAACAACTATATCTTATGAAGTTTATAGCGTCTATATAAACGACCTAGAAACCCATCATTAATTAAGCCTTGAATTGATTCATATGTTTTATATTTACTTGTTAGGGTGGCTTCCTGTTGTGCTCCTAGCTTTTCTTCTTCTTCTCTTTGATGCTGCATTCATCAAACAAAATTTTAAACTATCATGCCACTTTGTTGTCTAAATGTTATAACATTATCAATTAATTCATTATATAGTCACCTTCAATAATTGTGCAGCTTCTAGGGAATGTTTCATGGCAAAATGCTTCCGTGTTAAGACAATATTCCAATTGGGGTCATTGGAATTGATCCAACAGCACTGAATTCTTCTTCTAGGGAGTGTTGGACGGTCAGGAAACATTTCAATTTTTGCTTTCATCGCTCTCACTGGTCTTGGCATGCCAGCAATCATGAATACATTTTCTGTAATTTCTGTCACTGTGTTTGCAGCCTCACGTTCATTTTGCATTTCAACTAAAGCACTCACGGCAACATTGTTTGCCTCCAAATAATTTGGTAAGATTTTCACATTTAATACCTCACCAAATTGTCCAAGTCCATTCCTGAGGATTGGTATGCTTACCAGTGGTGAAAGATTGTCCAGATACACTGTCCTCTTTACCTTCTCTTCGAATGCAGTATATTCCTCTTGTTGTTTCCTCAATGAATCATTTGCCTCCATGACTGCTCAAGTATAAAGATCTGATAACTACCTAAATGTCACTTGTAATCACAAAAACAATTTATTAGATTATTGATGTTTTCCTTACAAAATTTTCCTTGTATAGAGTGAAGAATATTTAGTTTTAGATATTTGTGTTTTCCTATTAGTATAGCCAAACATCATTTGAAAAAAAAAAATTAGAAACAGACTCCCCACATAAACTAAATTCTTGCCCAGAAGAGGAACAGACGAAAGTAATCTTCAAATTCATAAAAAAGAAGCAGCCTAACTTATATTCATCACAATAAATATATGTCCAAATAATATTTCTGTAGGATTGAGAAAATGCCTCACGCCCTTCGAAAATTCAGCAATCTGGTATATAACAGAGGAAAAGATGACACAATAAACAGAAAACAACACTAACCTAAAATGATCAATAAATCTAACCTGTTTCAAATAACAAAAGGATCAATCTTAAATATGGGCTAAACATTCAAATAAGCTGGTAAGTATCAATCCTATTGTCGTAAACCCCACGCCTATGCAGATCAGATTATTTGCCAAATGACTCTCCAAGGCATTTATCAATTAGGTATAGAAAGCTGTTCAATAGTTGTGTGATTTTTATTAGTCTCTTCTATTATAACAGATTTTAAAGATGTTTTTTATTTCCATCCCCTGATCCGCAGGTGCGCCAAGGAGCTGAGCCTCCCGTTTACCATATTTTATTTTATTTTGTTTTTCTTTAATAAATAATTTTTTTTAATGTTTTACAATACAGAATGATGAACACAGTAAGAATCAGTCATATAATTTATGATTGCAGGCGTGACAATGAGAATTTTGTATGACAAATAGAAGGAAGATAAATAATGCACAATTTTAGAATGAAGTCGCACTCAATTTTAGAGTCCTAACTTCTAGTTCTCCAACATTTATCATACTATTTGCCAAACCATTAACATATTTCATGATGCCAGATATTATCAGAACACCAAGAAAACGGAGCCGAGATTCTAGCAGCGATTTTAGCAAAATGAAAGGCCTACAATGTCCTGCTTTGTTCCAGTCCTTGGGTACAAATCCCAGGTTCTAGAGTTTTAAATTTATTGGCAAACTACATGGCTAAATTTTATAACTGCAGATGCATTTCCTGCTGATTTGACAGAGTATAGGGAGGGTTGATGGTAAGTACTACTACTTAAGCACAAATGATGGCTAAACTTTTCTTGCAACAGAACGTAAAATCTCAAGTCTATCTTTTTACTTATAATTGAAATCACAGTCCTTTCCAAGTTTTTTTAACTGTAAAACAAAGCAGCGAGTAGAGAGAAAAAGCTGCAACTTACATATCAACAAAAGAACCAGCTCAAAACAAGTTTGCTTTATCCTTGGTTATCTACAAGCTAATCGAAAGAAAAGCTCCCACACCTTTCTGTTTTCCCACCAACCTGCAAGAAAAAGAAGTCTCCTCTCTCCAAAACCAACCAGCAAGAATAAGCAGAATAAGTCTCCCAAAACAACATCCACCTACCTTTTAACCCTCTCCTCAAGTGCCCACACCCTAGGCACTTGGGTTTGGATTTAAAAAAAAAATATTAAAAATTTTTGTTTTTATTTTTACACTCCCTGAAAATGAGGTACAAAGTTGTATAAGGGTTTCATTTTTCACACCACACTAAAGACTTCCAAAGGACATCTCAACAACTGTATCATAGAAATTAACTACAAACACTAGAATTGACTTATACACAACATATATTCACACAACATATATTCGCACAACACATCATTTCACAGCATAAAGTAGGGACTATTATAATAAAGTTTCTCTCATTTTCTATTGACTCTTGTATATTTCTGTATTTTTAATGTAATTTTTAATCTATTATAAAATAAATAATCAAAATGAGATATTCAAAATTACATTTTCAGCTTAATAATAATCAAATTTATATAGCTCAGACATGCTTTTACATACATGGGTATTTAAATACATCAATAATGTCACTCAATGTCAGTCATTTGCAATATCATTTCTTAGGATTTGTGCATATTATTATTTAATTTTAACATATCTATATGAATTACTTGTTATGTTCCAAATATCATCCAAAAATATAATTTAGCACTTTTCTTAACCATCACACTGATAGAAATGAAACAGAACAAAACAAAACACAAAAATAGAGCATGGAGAAAACCAGAGCAGCACATAAGGAAGACAAATTTTTAATTATTAGACCATATTTTCATTCTTCCTTTCATTCCACCAAAATGATTACAAAATGCCTCTATTAAAGGAGGTCTTAGATGTTTCTAGAATGGGCAGGAGGTAGCTGGAAACTTCCAGAATTTTGCATATAAAATAATGTTTTAACACTATAGAAGGTACGGTGGAGTAGATGTTGAAAACAAATCCAAATCCTATTAATTTTGTAAACACTTGTGCATACGGAGCATGTGGATGGGGGTAGGTGAGATTAGACTCCAACACTCCCCTTTAATCTCAACTACCAATATTCTATCCATTCTTTTGTTCTTTCCAACTTTCTATAACTACCTTCCCTTTTTGTCTATGATCTCTTCTTTGGTTTTCTTACTAACTGGTTGTTGCTACAGCTACTGCATTTTTCAGCATTCACAATGTCTTCTCTGTAACTGATATCCTCCTCTGATTTTCGGATTTCTTTCATCAACTTCTCTTTCTTTCTTGTGCTCTAGTTTTCTTCAACTGTTGTTGTAGTCTCTCAATCTCTTTGGTTTGAAGTATTCAAAACATCATACAATCAGTAGTTGCCTTGCTAGACAATGGTTTCTTTTGGCTGAAAACATTTTTAATCTTTTTTGACATTCAAAGCTTTCATTACTTATATTGTTCTTCACATATGAACATTTGTACAATCTTTTGAATATACCTGTGAGCTTTTGCCAACTAGGTCCATAGGTCCATCCACAATCCATTTTTATACAACCTAGTATTGAATCTTTCTTCCAACACATTTTTTTAGAATGATTTCTCAAACAACAAATTTTACATGGATGTAAGTCCCAACACATTTCTTTTGTGTGTCCTTCTCTATTGCAATGAGAACACCTAATACAATGCCTTTTATGGGCTGTTTTGTTTGAACTAGTAGCATCATTTTCTTTTCCTGTGACATATCCAAGACCATCATACTATGGCCTCATTATAGGCTCAATAGGCTCTCTAATTCCTTGTTCTTGTTTTCCCAATCCTTGACCTTTATAACCCATTTTCTTCATGATTTTTAAACCAATATTTTTATCATCACAACTAACATAATTTGCAAACACATTCTCATCTTCTTTCTTGCATTCATTATCACAAATAGTTTCAACTAAATCACCTTCACTAAATGATGACCACAAATCTTTTGTGTCACATGAAGCATTACTAACTAGTGGTTTTAACTTCAAACATTCATTCTCTTGTTTCAGATTTAAGAGTTCCCTTTTCTATAAACTATTTTCTTCTTCTAACCTTTTTGACATTCCTTCCAAATCATCAAACTTCCTTTTGACATGATCAAATAACTGTAATTTCTCTTCTAATTCCTTATTTTTATCTTTAACTTCATTCAATTCTTTTTCAAGATTATAATTTTCATCTAACAATTCACATTTTTCCATTTGCTTCTCTTTTGAAAGAAATATCATTTCTAAAATTTTCTTCTTACATTCCTTCAATTCTTCTTTTAAATCATTTGTTTTCTCTTTCTTTACTCTATCAACTTTTTCCATTGAAACAAAAGAAATTTAAAGTTACCTTGTCTGATACTTGACTGTGTCTGATACTTGACTGTGTTTCTATTGCAAATCGCCTCTTTTAAACAACTTCATGCACCTTCACAATCTTTGAATAGAAATTTTCCCTTTTACTAGTAAATCGCCTTCTTCAAAGCTTGGTGTCTTGAGTTCAGCTTCTTTCTTGCTAGGCTACTTCAAACTCTTCAAAAACTGCCAGTATTTCTTTTGTTCTCCCTCACAGATCTCTTCTGCTGCATTCTTCTGTAGCTACTTCCCAGCAATTTTAAATTTTCGTACCATTGGTAAAATTTGCACTTTGTTGTCTAGAATCATATTGCTTCTTTCTACATTCATTTATGTAATGCCCAGATTTCTTGCAATAATGACATTGGACTGAGGATTTGTCATACCTTTAGCTTTGGGGCTGATT
Organism: Cryptomeria japonica; assembly: GCF_030272615.1. Taxonomy (NCBI): domain Eukaryota; kingdom Viridiplantae; phylum Streptophyta; class Pinopsida; order Cupressales; family Cupressaceae; genus Cryptomeria; species Cryptomeria japonica. The sequence goes on along the minus strand of NC_081407.1, from coordinate 649,210,661 downwards.
TTGAGTTGATGTTTGATAGTTGCCTCTTCCGCTTGAGTTTGATGGGCTGCTACCTCTTCCACTTGAGTTTGATGGGCTGCTTCTTCCACCTCTATATGAATTTCTTCCTCTACCTCTGAAATTTGTTCTTGCCTTGCCTCTACCATGGCTAATTGAAACTTGTATGCCTTTGACTCATCACTATATCCCACAAATATACATTTTTCTCCTTTTGATAACTTTCAAACTTGCATTTTATAGCCTTTTAATGCCTCTCTTCTATTTCCACAATCTACTTCAGGCAACCCCCTTTCCATCAAAGATGTAGCCTTCTCTCACTTTTCTAAAGACAACCTCACATTACATGCTACCAGCAGAGTTCTACTAAATATAGGATTTTTCAAACACAAGCCTCTCAAAGGGAGCGAACACAAATGGATACTAGTTCTACCATTACTATAGGCAAGGTGACCATTATCTCTTAACAATCTCTTTGAACTCATTCAAACACACGTACTATGACATTTTCACCGTGGATTGGTGGGAGCTACTACTTCTTGAAATTCATTGATGACTTCACAAGAAAAATATGGGTCTACTTTCTAAAACATAAGCATGAGGTGTTTCATTATTTCCGTCAATTCAAGGTTCTTGTTGAGAAACAAAGTGGGCACTACATCAAAGCATTGAGAATAGATAGAGGAGGTGAATATATCTCAAATGACTTCATAAGATTTTGCAAAGACCATGGAATCCACAAACAATTTACTGCAAGGTATACCCCACAACAAAATGGTGTTGCTGAAAAGAAAAATAGAACAATAATGGAAATGGCAAGAAGCATGGAGTGGAAGATTATTAAGGTTTTAAAAGGTGCAGGTAACAAGAAATTTAACCGTAACTAACTAAAAAGAGCTGATCATGGTAGAAAGAAAGTGAAGATTTAATATCAGCAAGTACTCGTTCAAATGTGACTCCTCCTATAGTTGTTGAAGGTCAACAAAGTGGACAACAAATGACAAGCAATAGAATGTTTCCCCTAAGGATAAAACTAGATTTGAAAGTAGATTTTTCTCAAAAACAAATTATAAATAGACTATAATAGAGACAAGATAGAAAAATGAGCTTTATAGCTTTGAACACTTCATATATATTTATATATAAAAGATATACAATCTGATTGAAAACAGAGATGCTGCTCTTTCCAATCTAATGCATCAAAATAGCTCCCCAGTTTTGATTTTCTGTTACTGCAGCCACATCATCTACTCTGTATTTTTCATACTCTGTTTTTTCTGTGTTGCTCTCCCAGCATTACCTCTTCTACAATACTTCTTACAAATTAACTTTTTGTATTAAAATAATACAGCTTCTAGACTCTTCTACAAATTCTAGAAGAAGAAGAAGAAAACTAAACAGTAAATTATATTTAGTTCAAGTCCATTTACTATTGTCTTGTATGTACATCAAAAAGATTGCAATCAATATTTTTAATTCAAAAAACTGTCATGTTTGGAGTAAGAAGGAAGGCACGGGCATGGTAAAGTTGAGTAGATGGGATGGACAGCGTTCTATGGAGGAGTAGGTGGGTAGTTGAAGATTAATTTCAACACTCCCCCTTAATCGCAACTGCCATCTATAATACCCAAGTTGTTTCGTTGATGCACAAAACTTTCCTTTCCCACTGGTTTGGTGAAGATATCAGCAAATTGGTCTTCTAACTTGCAATGTTTCAAAATTATTTCTCCATTGTTGATCAGCTCCTTGATGAAGTGATACCTTGTGTCTATATGCTTGCTCCTTTTGTAAAATACTAGATTTTTTGATAATGTTGTAGCTGAGTTATTGTCACAATATATCTTTGTTGCACTTTCTTGTTCATACCTCAATTTTTTCAACATTCTTCTCATCCAAATGGTTTGACACGCTGCCCCTGTAGCTACTACATACTCTACTTCAGCTGATGAAAGAGTTGCAATTGGTTGTTTCTTTGAAGCCCATGATACTACGCCTGATCCAAAATGAAAAGCATAACTAGAAGTGCTCTTCCTATCATCTATGCTGCCAGCACAATCACCATTCGCATATCTTATCAGCTTGAAATCATTTGACTTTGAGTAAAATATTCCATAATTCTTTGTTCCACTAACATATTTCAAAATTCTTTTTCCAGCATTCCAATGTGTAACTTTTGGAGACTCCATGAACTTTGAAATGAGACTAACTCCAAACATTATATCCGGCCTTGTGGCTATTAGATACATGAGACTACCAACAAGTTTTTTATACAAAGTTGGATTTACATTAGCTCCTTTATCATTTTTACTCAACTTCAAACCTGTCACTATTGGTGTTGGTGCTGATTTGCAATTCATCATATTAAACCTCTTCAAAATATCATTTGCATACTCTGCTGGAAAGAGAGGCAGAGGATATAGAAACAAAACAAATTATAAATAGACTATAATAGAGACAAGACAGAAAAATGAGCTTATAGCTATGAACAATTCATATATATTCATACATAAAAGATATACAATCTGATTTAAAACAGAGCTGCTACTCTTTCCAATCTAATGCATCAAAACAGCTCCCCAGTTCTAATTTTTTGTTACTGCAGCCACATCATCTACTCTGTATTTTTCATACTCTGTTTTTTCTGTGTTGCTCTCCTAGCATTACCTCTTCTACAATACTTCTTACAAATTAACTTTTTGTATTAAAATAATACAGCTTCTAGACTCTTCTACAAATTCTAGAAGAAGAAGAAGAAAACTAAATTGTAAATTATATTTAGTTCAAGTCCATTTACTACTGTCTTGTATGTACATCAAAAAGATTGCAATCAATATTTTTAATTCAAAAAACTGTCATGTTTGGAGTAAGAAGGAAGGCATGGGCATGGTAAAGTTGAGTAGATGGGATGGACAGCAGTCTACGGAGGAGTAGGTGGGCAGTTGAAGATTAATTTCAACACACACTTCTAATTATGAATGAAATCAAAATTATTTAATCAATATAATTCTGATAATCTCTGATTAAAATATCCTAACTATGTACACTATTACAAAGAACTATGTACACTATTACAAAGTGAATGTTACTCTAGATTAAATTTCTATCCTTTCCCAAACAAAGGAAAAGGAAAATAGGGCAACTTCATAACTAATATGAATCTGCAATCCTAAACATGGCTTAGGTCCTTGGTTTGGGTACTTACGTACACATTTTCAAGCGACATTTTATTTTCCACAAGTTGGAAATTTACATTACGCCTTCCACATTCCTTGTGGACCACGCCAGCACCAGTGTGGACAATATAGAAACTTAATGACAGAATTCATTTCTTCTAATATCGTAAAATTATAAAACGTCTGAATTCAGGTTTTTCTATTACTGTAAAACTGTTAAATTTCTAAACTATTTTCATATGCTTTAGCTACTTTATTTAGCAATTGATAATTGACAAGTATTAAAAGAATCCTTGTATATAAGCCTTAATCTGGAGACTGAAGAAATATTTTAACACTAGAATTCAGAAAAATATAAAATCAATGATTTCGGCAGGATTTGTCCATAATTTTCTATGTATCTTTTAATATGTTGACAATGAACGCCATTCATTATTCCTGTCGAACCTTGACCTAGGGAATTGATGGAAGGTGTAAGTGATTTATGAAGAAAATAAAAGAGCCATGTAGAAAATTTTCAACAGTAATAACATAAATTGTTAACATACATGAATTTTTATTCATTTTTATGAAAATCTTTTTAATATTTAATTTTACAAAATTGATAATTTTCTTCAAACAATTTAATATATTTTTATTTTAGATAGTGATTATCTAAAACCTCTTTAAATTTAAATAGATCAATTTATAATTTATTATTAGTTAGTATAAACTAAAATAAAATAAGTTATAATAAGTTATAAACAATTTATTCAGTTAACTTATATTACAGATAGACACATGATGTTTAATATTTTTATACACAAAAAATAGCTTTATATGGACATGATATTTATGAGGCCTTATTACTTAGCTTTAATGTTCATATGTGATCATAGCGAGCTCGGTCACTGTAGTAAATCTGTGAGAGTTATTTATTATCTTGTGCTGAGAATTAAATTTTTTATTTTATGAAGAGAAATTTCCATTAATATATTTAAAAATATACTATTTAGAAAAAAAAAAATAAGAGTCCTCAGCAAAATACAAAACCATGGACAATGCTCAGAAATAGGAATACTAAAAAATAGTCGCTAAGCGGCTAAGGCAATGGCCGACTCCATACATTAGTGAGGTCAAGGGAGTCGTCCAGAAGGGACCACCCCTCCTCAACAGCAATGTCATCGCCTTTCTCAATCTCCTTTTTGGCCAAATAAATAGCCAATGACACCCGAGGAAGCCAATTGGAAGAACTTGGCCACTTGGAATCAACGTCGGTATTTGGACAGCTTGTGCCACCTGAAGGAAAGGGGTCCACTCATCCCGTATTCAACCTAGCGTAGCAGAGCCACAACATGGCGGAGAGGCAGAGTGTTGTGTTGGAAGTCTCTTCTGCCACTAGACTAGTAGCGAGGGCCTGGTAGTGTAGAGTGTGTGAGAAGCACACAGAGGAGCTGTAGTTGCCCCATCTATCACGAGGCAGAGACCAGATATTGAAAATAGAGGGGTCCATTAGCACTCTGGCAACCATACACGAAGCATTTCTGCAATGTTGCAGAAGCTTCTATAGATGGCCCACCTCTAATGCAACCTTGTTAGCTTGCACTTAGATTAGAGGAGCATCACATCATTACAAATACATGCTTTAAACATAGAAACAAAAACATCAAGAGAGATGTGAGAAAAAATAACAGCATTTCTATCTTTCCATAACGTGAAAAGGATCCCAATCCTAAAAACATGCCATATCCCTGTGAATTGAAAGGGAAACCATGGGGAATCTCCCAACAAGATCATATATGGAAAAGGATCCCAATCCTAAAAGCATGCCATATTCCTGTGAATTAAAAGGGAAACCATGGGGAATCTCCCAACAAGATCATATGTCAAGAAAAAAAAGGCCTGAGCTGAAAGGGTTGGAAAAAATCATGAATCTATATCCACAACTCTTAGGCCTTTTTGCAATTCCAAAAGAGGTGAATGAAAGTCTCAAGATATCCACAAAAAGGATAGTACTGGTCTAACACACCTAGATGTCATAGGAGAGAACCCAATGACAAGCCTCAGAAAAGAAAAGAATACACCAAGTAAAGTGTGCAAGCTTCAGCTCAATAATAGCTAACCAATTAATATGAAATCTGTGACACCAGTGTGGGTTGATATGAAATCTGTGACACCAGTGTGCAAGCTTCAGCTCAATAATAGCTAACCAATTAATATGAAATCTGTGACACCACATAGACTGAGAAGATTGCAAATGCCATCAAATATTCAAGGCAAGAACCATAGGCAAGTGAGGAAAAGTGAACTATAACCTAGTCTAGGTTTGTAATTAGTTTCTCTAAATAGTTCTTATTAAAATTTTGTTTTGACTTTGACATATTCAATTTATTACTTTCAATGTGATTAAATGATATGTAGTTGAATGAATTTGTTTACATTTTTTAATCTAAGTGATTCTATCTGTTTTAGTTTTCTCAAATCCTTTTGAAATAATTTCATTTTATACATTTAGTAGTAGATATATGTTTTGAAAGTAATACAATTTTTTTCATAGTAGATTGGATATAATTGAACATGTGATGTAGATTAATGAAATTTTATGTGTATATCTATTTATTAATTTAATAAATTATTTATTGTTGTACATATATAATAAAGTGCATATAATTCTGTATAAATTACTGAAGGAAATGTGAGCATATACTTCTTGGTGAATCAGATATTATTTTTTGGGGGAAATTTTCATATTGATGCCGGAAAAAATTTTCAAAGTAGGAAAATAAATTATTTTGTATTGATGATTTTTTCCTAGGGTAGAAAAATTAAATAAAATTCTAGTGAATAATACCTTGTTTTTTGCAGAAAATATATATTGTAGGAGGTGAATATTTTTAGTTTAAAGGAACAAATATATAATTGTATGGGTGAAAATTTTTAGTCTGAAGGAAAAATTATTTAAGCTATTGGCGATTTTTATCCACCACTTGAAAATTATTTAATTTGTTTGGCTAATATTTTGTTATTTATGGAAAAATATATATTTTATTGACAATTTCATGAATTTATTTTCATTAATAGACAAGGCACATGATACATCGCATCACATTGAGTCCGGACTCTACACGATGTATCGATAAGTGCGGCCTCTTTGACACGTGAAGGGTGACACGTACCTAAAATCCATCAATGATTTTAAATCATTCGATGATCATAGATCAATGGATGAAGTTTTATTTCGGCCCAAATTTCTAAAGAGAACGTGGTTCAGTAGAAAGTGCCCGGAATGGAATTGGATTTAATAGACACATATCAAATGTCCCGATCGATAATGTTGGTCAGTTAATATATGTCTAATCACTTACTGCAATCCACTCTATCACCACGACTTCCAATGTGGTACTTGGTACTGGTTTATAGTTGTTTCCAATTTGGTACTGGTTTATTGTTGTTTCCAATTCGGTAGTTATGCATTTATGGGAAAGGTTTGCAGAGATATACGAAAGATTTAAAAAAAAATTAAAGCAATTAATACGGTTAAAGAAAGTATTATTATAATCAAGATCTTCAGCTATTTATATACGATCTCTGCTTCTTTCATCTTCAATTAGCTTTTGGTAGATAAATCGTCAGATCTCATAGTATTTAAATTCTGCCTCTGGTTTAGGTCTATAGGCTCAGGCTGTTTAATTTGATAATATGATTTTTCAAGATGGACACTCCTATCATCTTGAGAAGCATTTCTATAGAGGACCAGAGGGCTGTTTTGGGCTCTGTTAGAGACTCAACCCTCCAATTAGTCAACAAGGAGGTTGGGATGTTCACTAATGAGGTTGTAAGGATGGTGTTGGGCAAAGACTTTCTGCGTAATGAAAACTAGATACTGTGTTAACATGGATGTTACGTCCCAGTTCTTGGTGTCTCTTCTAGACCTCGGAGGAGACAATGTGGATATGTTGATGTTGTTAAAGAAGGTGTTTAAAGAAGACTTCCTTGGAGATGACATTACTATTGTCATCTTTGCAGAAGTAGGGGTGGGGATCCATTGGGTGAATGAATTAACCAAGATTCTCCTCCTTGACCAAACAGTTTTAGTGACCAAGCAACCATTTCTTTTGAACCTGAATGTGGAGCAGTTGGCGCGTCATAGGAAATGGGCACAGTTTGGTAGGGACTTTAGCTGGAAATGGTTCCTCCTGGATGACTTTCCAAACTACAGTTGGCTTGAAGAATTCTCTCATCTTATAATGTTTGAAGAATTCTACATGGAGGGAGGGCGAGATTCTTAGGGTAAACCATGAATGTGTCCACTACCTGTGCCCTAGCCCTGACCCCCTAGTAGTTTTTTTTTTTTGGTTGTGTCCTCATAACCTCACAGGATCAATGGCTCACTCATTTTGGCTTTAAAGTTTTTGAGGGACTCAAGTCTTAGACATGTAAAAATTGTAAATTTTTGAAACATAAATATTAATGATAATTTTGCAAATTTTAGTTTGTTTCAGTTTGTCTCTTATGGAAATTAAAATGCTTTCTATTTCATTTTATTAATGATAATCTTGCAAATGTTTTTTGTCAATGAGCTACGTTATTTCAATATTTTGTTAAACAATGGAAATAAATTTAATACTATGATCTTTTTTATGTAATGTTCCTTCCTCTATATTTAATTTATAAAAAAACCGATTTCGTTTCATTAATTATTTGTACATTGATTCTCGTTGATTATAATTTTATATTAAAAAAAAGTTATTTATCTCATGAAAAACAAGTGAATTAAAAGTCCAACTTACTTGTTGTTGAAGTTTTGAACTAGTGCATGTGTGGGTTGGTACATGTTATGATTTATATTTATGATTTTGTCATTAATATGAATAAATTTGAGACATTTATGAACAATAGATGGGATCTCTTTCATGGAAGAGAACCAAGGATGTCCCAAATTCAAACAAAATTGATCTGATGGAGGAATGATAGCAAAAATGACATCTAATCACTTTGTACCAACCTTAACGGGAAGAGTAATAGAACCTCTAGTAGGACAAGAGAAACCATCAAAGATATTAACCACTAAATCAAATTTATCATATGTTACTTCATGCAATTGTAAACTATAAAGATATTCTTAAGTTATTACATCCACCATACATGTTGGATCAATGATAACCCCTCATGAGAGTATGTCTTTGATCTTTGTAGTGATATATAGTGGGCCATTAGGTGTTTCAATAGTCTCACTAGAATCAAAGGTAATGCATATTGCATAGGTCCTTAGGAGGTGCACATATATCAATAAGATTCACCACATTATTAGACTCAAGGCCAAGGTCATTAGAATAAAATTCAAGATTCTCAGGCTCAATTAGAGAAAAGGATTAGACTCAATTAGATCAACGGCTTAGGGTGGATTTCGGCCTGAATGTGGGAAGTAAACACATTTGTGAGAACTTTCCCCAGAATTGAACGTTTTACATTTAATTAACTATAATTAAGTCTATAAAGCTCTATTTCAAGCGGAAGTTGAAAATGATTAAAAAGACTTCAAAAATAGTCTGGAAAAGTGACTCGAGTCTAGTGACGTGTCCGAAAAATGGCCAAAGTCATGGGACCCACGACAACTGACAGCAGATACCATCATCTGTTGGATGAGCAAAGATCAATGACTTAGGGTGGACTTTGGCCCGAATGTGGGAAGTAAACACGTTTGTGAGAACTTCACCTAGAATTGAATGTTTTACATTTAATTAACTATAATTAAGTCTATAAAGCTCTATTTCGGGCTGAAGTTGAAAAGGATTAAAAAGACTTTAAAAACGGTCTAGAAAAGTGACTCGGGTGTGGTCACATGCTTGAAAAATGGCAAAGGTCATGGGACCCACGACAATTGATAAAAGATACCATCCTTCGTTGGATGAGCATAGATCAACGACTTATGGTGGATTTTGGCCCGAATGTGGGAAGTAAACACATTTGTGAGAACTTCGCCCGAAATTGAACATTTTACATTTAAATAAATATAATCAAATCTATAAATGTCTATTTAGGGCGGAACTTGAAAAGGATTAAAAAGACTTAAAAACAGTTCGGAAAAGTGACTCGAGTGTGGTGACCTACCCGAAAAATGGCAAAAGTCATGGGACCCACAACAACTGACAATAGATACCATCGTCGGTTGGATGAGCACAGATCAATGACTTAGGGTGGATTTCAACCCGAATGTGGGAAGTAAACACATTTGTGAGAACTTCACCTGGAATTGAATGTTTTACATTTAATTAAATATAATTAAGTCTATAAAGCTCTATTTCGAGCGGAAGTTGAAAAGGTTTAAAAAGACTTAAAAAATAGTCTGAAAAAGTGACTCGAGTGTGGCGACGTGCTCGAAAAATGGCAAAAGTCATGGGACCCATGACAACTGATAGCAGATACCATCATCCACACAGATCAACGACTTAGGCTGGAATTCGGTCCAAATGTGGGAAGTAAACACATTTATGAGAACTTCGTCTGGAATTGAACATTTTACATTTAATTAAATATAATTAAGTCTATAAAGCTCTAATTCGGGTGGAAGTTGAAGGATTAAAAAGACTTAAAAAATAGTCTAGAAAAGTGACTCGAGTGTGGTGACATGCCCAAAAAAGGGCAAAAGTCATGGGACCCATGACAACTAACAACAGATACCATCGTCTATTGGATGAGCATAGATCAACGACTTAGGGTGGATTTCGGCCCGAATGTGGGAAGTAAACACATTCTTGAGAACTTGACTCCAAATTGAATGTTTTATATTTAAATATCTATAATTAAGCTCTATTTTGGGTGGATGTTGAAAAGGATTAAAAAGACTTCAAAAAAAAAATCAGTTTGGAAAAGTGACTCGTCACTCGAGTCTAGTGATTTGTTTACTATCCTCAGAATTTAGACTGAAGCAATGAATGTTTTTTCCTTCGATAGCGGATACATATTAATAATAATTAATAAAATTACAACAGGATTCTAGAAATTTTTCCCTTTAGGTATTACTTTTGTACTTTTCAGTGTTTTCAAAATAAGTGACTCATAAATTATAATCGTATTTCATTTTATGGACAAACCAGTAAATCAAGGGAGATTTAGAAATGACTACTAGATTGAGGAATGCAAGTTGCAATAGAGTTTGTTTGCACCAATATAGTGAAATAGAAATTTCGGGTAAAATCTATAACACCTACATCCTGCGTTTTGTACTTTTTTTAATCTCATGGTTTAATTTGAGGGTTATCATTTTTAGGCTTCTATCTAGCATTATTTTGAATTATTAACAATAACAGCGATGGGAAAAATAGGAAGCAGTAGTTCAACAGGAAGCCAAGTGAAAAACAAATAGACCTAACCGAAGTAGTTAAAACACTAAGTTTCACTGATGAATACCATGATATTTATGACCCTTCTATCCATAGCAAAAAGTGTATCATAGATATTAGATATGAATTGTGTAATAAGGCGACAGATCCAAGTAGGGCAAAATTTATCATTTTTAACACAATGTTAAAACAAAGAATAAATAAAATCACATCGTGGGATACTGGATTGGGAAGCATGGTGTTACCCGAAGTATTTCCTTTCCCTAATTTTCTCATGGTCTGTGCCGAGAATTATGATGAAGATAAAAAATAAATTGTCAATAAAAATACAAAAGAGGAAATTCTATCCGTAAATGTGGGAGAATTTGCTCGTTTGTTGAACCTAAGGTTTGAAGCACAAAACTCAAACGTCCACATTCACTTAGGAAAGATGGCAAAAAATTATGACAGTCTTGATTCAAGTCATAGAGATTCATTTATCAAAGCTCTAATCATGTGTGGTACTTCGTTGGATCCAAATCATAAGCCTCCTTATGATTCTAACATTTTTGTTCCATGGGTTCGGGATACTATTTCCTTGTTGGCATTTTGCCTAGGATTGGAAAATGGTAGGGAAGTGGGTGCTAGCCTTCTTGAAATGATTTTTAATATTCATTGTTGGCATTTCAATAAGGATATTGAGAAGGTTGCTGGAGATTATTGATATAACTGAAGAAGGATGATTACTGTCTTTATAATATTATTTTGTCATTGATGTCAAGAAATTGACTTTCTGATTTAGTATGAGGTTGCCATATCTTGAGAAGTATGTATTGATGAGAATTAAGATGTCGGTAGGTGACACAAAAAGAATGTGATAATGAAGGGGAATAATAAGTTATTCAATGGGCAACTATTACCGAGTTAGACAATGATGAGATCATGTTGTTTTGATTGTTTTGATATCCTACATATGTTGTTGATTGTAAGGTTAATACTATAGTATGTCACCAAGCAATGAACCTAGTCAGTAAACCCTAAGGTTATCGATATCAGTTAAAGAAGGCAGAATGTCTACCGAGTAAAGTTTAGTATTTACCGAGTAACAACCGAGTTATGATAGATCGCATTGGATGGATAAAAGCATTATTTAATGAAGGATACTAATGAGCTGGAGATGAATAGATGATTGGTATGCCGCGCATGAAGTTTTTTAAGGATCTATGACAATGGAAAATCAAGAGGAAGATCTACAGCATAGATTGAACCGCAATAACCTAGCACAAGTTCCTAGGAAGGAATGCAAGTTCCAAGGCAAGGTAAAATGTTTTCAGATCGAAGGATACATTGAACCTAGTCAAGATTGATGATCTGACGGCCAAGATTGATCATGAGAAATGTGATCAAGGAGATTAAATGGTTAGCAAATTGTTTATAACTAAGGAATTTTTGATAATCATTGTATGCGAGAAAGTGTAAGCACAGGAATGCTACATAGTGATTACTGAGCATAGAAGCTTGAAGACCTGATTGATTAATAGAGTAGGGAGCCCAGCAGAGGGACAAGATAAGTCCTATGACAAGATTGTTTTGAGCAAATAAGAATCTGCTTTAGCATTTTAGATGTGAATTTGCAGATATATTTTTATTACTATTATTTTGTAAAGTGATAGAAAATCTCTTAACCGAGTAGACTTAACAATCTTATTTGTAAATCCTCTAGCAAGGTAACATTCTACAAAAGTGTTTGAAATCCTTTGACAAGGTCACTTCTAACAAAGTGAAGATCCTTATAGATCTGAGGGAAATCCCTTAACCGGGTCACATCTAGCAATGTGTTTGTAATCTTTAACAGGATTTGCTTTTAACCGAGCATACTCTAGAAGAGTATATTTCTTAGTGGGTCTGAAATCCCACAGTAATTTTTCCCTATTTGGGTTTCCATGATAAATCTGGTGTTATATGTGTTATGATGATTATGTGTTTATGAGTTAGCATGTTTAGGAGTTTTTGGTTATATTGTTGAAGTATAAGTTACCGAGGTTGAATATGTTGATTTTATGGAAGATTAAGTTTGTATGATTCACCCTGCCCCTCTCATATTGTTATTTATTGGCATCAGAACTTTACAATTGGTATCAGAGCTCTGGACTCCGGAAGAAAAGTTTAAAGGTACTTGAGGCAAAGATCCGAAGATGTATAAAAGGGATGCACCAAAGTTGAACAAGTCAAGTTTCTCCACATGGCAGAAAAGGATGAAGTTGCACTTATCAGGAATTGGAGAATGATTAGATACCACCAAGAACCAAGCCGATGACCTTAGAGGGGATAAAGGAAAAGAAAGAACATATTCAAGCTATGATTGAAATAACATCAACATTGACCGACTTAGAGTTTAATGATCTAGAAGGTTGTAATGATGCAAAAGCAATGTGGACCAAGCTCATATCTATGTATGGTGGTGATGAACATGTTCAGAGAGAAAAAGTAGATAGTCTAAGAGGTCAACTTGAATCCATGAGAATGAATGAAGGTGAAAACATAATCCAATACAGTACAAGGTTAAAGGAGACTATCAATGAAATCAAAGGAGCAGGAGGAACTATTGAAGAAAAGGATGTAACAAGTAAGTTCCTTAGAACTCATCTACCTGCTTATGCAATCCAAGTCTTTGCAATCAATGAACTAAGGTCTGTACCAAATATGTCAGTTTCTTTGGATGCTACTATTGGTAAGCTACATGCATTTGAGTTAAGTAATTTTGATAACAGTGGGTCTTCGGTAAATAAAGTAGAATTTGCATTCAGTTCTTTTCATATTGGTGAATCTGATGATTACAATGATAAAATGAGTAAGTATTCTGAAGGGAATCATAGTGGAGCAAGTGAAATATTTCGTAAGAACATGGAAGAAGTGCACAAACTGTATGAAGAAATCAAAAAGCAAGAAGAGTTTGAAGCATTGTTGGCCAGGAGGTTACCAAGAGGAAAAGGTAAGTACAAAGGAAAGCTACCTTTAAAATGTTTCAATTGTGATAAGGGTATGTGTAAGCTAATGAGTCACAAATTCGTGGAAGTTTTCACATTGGAAAACGTGCTCCGCAAAACGGGCCCCCGTTTTCAAAAAATGGGGGCCCATTCTAAAAAAGCAAGGGCTCGTTAATGGTTCGGCCTCCTGAGCTGAAAGGTGATGGGGGCCGAAGCTAAATAAAATGGGCCCCCATTTTGTTACAAAATGGGCCCCCATTTCTAAACAAAACGGGGGCCCGTTTTTAAATAACGGGGGCTTGTTTTGAAAAACGGGCCCCCATTTTTAAATAACGAGGGCTTGTTTTGAAAAATGTGCCCCCATTTTTAAATTCTATTTTTACCATTTTTTTGGGCAAATTTTTCATTTTCACCGTGATAGTGAATGTACAAGAGGAGATCAAAAACGGGCCCCCATGCTGTGGTTTCCATTTCAAGCCTCCACCACTATCCTAGGTACACATTCAGTCATCTATTTTCACATTTCATAATTTTCTTGTATATTTTTCTTGGTTGTTTGTGTATTATTTAGTTTTTTTTGTATTATTTTAGTTTTTTTTATAGTAGCCTATAAATAAATTATTTTTTATATTTGTAAATTCTTGATTTTGATCTAAAATATTTTTGAACAGTTAACCCTAAACCCTAATCAACAAATTTAGAAATCAAAACCAAACCTAGACAATTAACAAAACGAAATTGACACAAACAAAAAAACAAAATGAAATGGAAACAAAAACAAAAACATTCGAAAAGGAAATCAAAATAAAACCAAACATATGTACCTAAATTGTTCTTAATCCTCATTAGGCAATACAAAAGTTACCACTAAATTAGTATAACCTTAAAAGTAATTAACATTACTCTTCAAATTTTAGATATCAAAGTTTAGGCTTAGGTTTATGCCATGTCATGGCATAAAGGTCCTATTATGGTCCTACTACATCATGTGATGGTATAAAAGGATCAATTATGGACACATTATGCCATGATGGCATAATAGGACACATTATGACATGATGGCATAATATGTCCTATTATGCCATGACATTGCATAATGGGTTCATAGTTGGTCCTATTATATCATGTCATGGCATAATAGGACCTATTATGCCATCATGGCATAATAGGTCCTATTATGCCATGACATTGCATAATAGTCCACCTATTATGCCATCATGGCATAACAGGTCCATAATAGGACCTATTAAGCCACAACATGACATGATTTTCTCAAAAATTGCCAACTTCATCATCTAATTCATCTCCAACACTAAAACTATGCTAATTCGACATGTTTACTTAGTATGATAGGACCAATTATGGACCTCTTATGCCATGATGGCATAATATGTCCTATTATGCCATGACATTGCATAATGGATCCATAGTTGGTCCTATTATGTCATGTCATGGCATAATAGGACCTATTATGCCATCATGGCATAATAGGTCCTATTATGCCATGACATTGCATAATAGTCCACCTATTATGCCATAATAGAACCTACTAAGCCACAACATGACATGATTTTCTTGAAAAATGCCAACTTCATCATCTAATTCATCTCCAACACTGAAACTATGCTAATTCGACATGTTTACTTAGTATGATAGGACCAATTATGGACCTATTATGCCATGATGGCATAATAGGTTCTATTATGCCATGACATTGCATAGTAGGTCCATAGTTGGTCCTATTATTAGATTTTTAAAAACTTATAAATATCTTGTGTATCATTTAACATATCCACACCTAAAGGATTTGGTTTTGCATAAAAATTAAAAAAGAGAGAAAAGTAAACATAATTTTTTTATTCATGGGTGAAAACCATTCTTATGACACCTTGGACAAGTACCTTGGCATCATGTATAATTTTTTTTTAAAGTACCCTACACTTGGAGCATACCACAATCCATTCAAATTCTCTTTATTCTCAACCATCCTTGTCATCATCCATATCATGTATCTCACATTCCTAGTGTTTGACCTTGATTCAAGTCTTTTAATCATTTTGAGACATGTTTTAGGATAATTGTAATATATAAAATCCTATTTATAGAGAACTGTTACAAAAAAATTGAGAAGATGAGTAACATATATCCACATCTCTACCAAAGTAGGGAGTATGAGTTGAACATGTGATGCCTACCTAGGTAGATATCTACCCAAGTAATCTTATCCTATCCTCTAGGTGAAAATATGCAATACAATAGTTAGGTAAATGCAAGAAAATAATGATGCACCAACAAAGTGAATGTACACATTGAGGTGACACATAACATAAAAGAGAAACCACTATATATCACATGATTTAATATTTTATGTTTACTTCATATTCTATTACTTCATGTGTTTTATCTCCTATTTTTACATTAAATCTAATCTTTATTAGTAACTACTAATTTCCCATTATGATTGATGTCTTATACTTTAATCTTTGTTCTAGCTTATGATCTTCAAGACTATTTGCTTCACATGTATGTTCATATAGTGTTTTTTTTATCTTATTAAAGCATTATCTTATGTTTGTATATTGGTTAATCTATCTTCTTAAAGTATTATCTTATGTTCACACATTGGCCTATTATTATAGAGAATATAATAGATTATCACTATTTGATCACACATTTTTGCATCTTAATATCATATGATTGTGCCTCACATGATGATCTTATGATCATATCTTGGTTTATAGAGCATATTGATCTTACATTTCAATATCTTATTTTAAGCACTTATCATCAATCCTTATATATTCTTACACTAGAAGAAGGATCATCTTATTTCTCACTTCTATATTGATCTTATTTATGAAATATTTTATATTGATTTTAATAGTTGATGCATTTTACAAGAAATAAATTTATTAAATTGAATATATAATAGATTTATGATGTTTCATTGAAAGTTTTTATTAAGTTTTGTGTGCAAATTTTATATGTAAAGATTCAATAGTATGTACATGTATATTTTTTTAAGTTCAATATTATATTATATATTTCATGTGTATCTCATTCAACAACATAGAAATGTTACTATTTATAAATGTTTTTTTTAATTTAGTAAAATAGATTCTTCTTTGACATAGAGTTGTATATAATTCATGTATATCTTTATATATGCAGGAGCTCTTTGTTATCATGGATGTCTTTGACATAGATGAACTATTAGGTGAAAATCCCCCACCACAACCCCCTCGTCCTCCTCCTCCACCTCCACCACCACCACCACCTCCACTTCCACCCCCTACATTGGATGAAATTCGTTTAAGAGAACGAATTAATGAAAACCTACAAGTGATTGAACAAAACATTGCTGCTATCCAAAATGAGCAAATCATGCCACCCCATCTTGTAGAGTTTGCAAAATCAATGCAAACTATTGTCAAGTCAGTTAGATCTATTGATTCTCAATTAGATCAATTTCATAGACAATGACAAGAGTTGCGTGATTTTTATGCCGATGGTTTAACTTATAGGTAAATCATTGATTTGAAAATAACCAAAGCTCATTTATGTCCATATTTTACCAACCCAAAAATAAGAGAACCAATGCAACCTAACCAGAAAAGAATTTCAATTAGGTGGTGTGTGCATCCAGAAATGGCTAGATACTTTTGGGATAGATGGTGGATGGTTTTTTATTATCCACCACATTGTAATTATGAGGTCCCTTTTTATTTTTTGAAGAGATTATACTGTGAGTTTGTAATGAACCAAAAACCAAATTATTTTGACATTAAGTCATTCCAGGGTGTTGGTCGTGGAATGCCACAACATAGATTAGGGGCACAGAGTAATAATCCCCTACCAGATCCACCCATAGTTCCACTTGTTGCTCCATTGATTCCTACAGATGTCCAGAATACATCCTTCATTTCGACATTAGATGCTTTGACTTCCCTCATAGGTAACCTAAGTGAGCAAGCTGCTCACATGGCATCTACTCCTCGATGGATGCCACATATGTGTTCGAGTTGTCATGAGACGTGTGTAGGTCCTACTACTCCTGCAAGATCTACTTCAGTTCCAGCTGAGCATGATGCAGTAGATGATAGTATGATGACATCTTATATGGATTTTCTTTGCTCGGATGTTTATCTTGACTAGGTATAGATATATATACATGTACATGTCAATCTTTTTATACTTCATTAAATATAGGTATAAACTAAGTGCATCTCTTTTTTTTATACAATCTAATACTTCATTAAATAAATTTTGTTTATGTAGATAAGGACTACACCTAATATTAGAGTCAATATTGCATCTACTGGAACACAACTCAGCACACCTTATGGGGTATAGTATAAATTTCTATCTAGACATTGTACTATCTTTTTAAGTTAATATGTTATCATCGTATACTATATAAATTTTCATGTTGATAAATTGAATGCTTCTTTCTCCAGGATTCAGGCCATGAGGGACCCTCTACATCACATCGAGAAGAGGGTCTGACTACTGTAACACCATCTATGGTATGTATCTTATAATTCTTAAATTAAATATGAACTCTTACAATATTGTAACTTAACTTGAAATTATTTAGTACACATATATATGTTCACTAAATATGATTTCATTAAATGCATGTATGCAAGTGGACACTACCATTAGGATAGGTTATCCTCATAATTTTGATCAGAGCCAATTTGAACGCACATCGACATCCTTTGAGGTATTAATATGTAGTACTTAATTTGATCTTATTTTGACTCTTAATTTTAGATTTAATTGGACACTTTGAATTTGACCTTGTATAGGAGTTAGCTAGCACTACATTTGGTGTTGATACTATACAAGATACTGCTAGAGGAGATACTACTAGAGGATCTGATGAGCATATGGTAAGTTTGTAACTTAATTTATGAATTCTACTTGTAGACGTATACAAATGACCATATTCCTAAATGAATATTTTATGTTCATTTCTCTATTTGATTAAATCTAATTTAATTAAATTATCCACATTCCTCTATTTAATTAAGTAAATTACTCAATTTATTTAAATTAAATTCACTATACCCATTTAATGAATAAATAATTTTATTCAATTAAACCCCCCCTATCCACTTTTAATTAAATTCAAATTTAATTAAATAGTTATCCTAAATTGAATAAATCAAATTTATTTAATTGCAACCAAATTGAATGAAATACTTTATTTCAATTAAATCCTATTATCCCTCCATCCACTTGCAAAATCTCAAACCCCTTTCTAATCCCTTCTAGAATCTTCTAATCGCTTCTAATTAACCTAACCCCTCCTCTAAACTTTGTCACATCCCTAAGCAAAGGGAAGTCACTTCTCAAAACCTCAAAGTCTTTGATAACCATTAAAGGTTTTCAACCTTCAACCACTAAATGGCTCAAAGTCTTTGAAAACCATTGAAGGCTTTCAACCTTCAACCACTTAATCCCCAAAGTCTCCAATAACCATTAATGGTTAACTCAAACCCTCCCACATGGTTAAAACATTTGTTTTGACTCAACCTTCATCCAACCCAAGGGTCTCATTAGGCCATTAATGCTTTGACCATGATTATCTCTTAAACATTTGCACAAAGGTTTATCCTTGGATTAACTCTTGATTTAGTGGGTAAGCCTAACTTAGACTTGACCCTTAGCCTTTAGATAACCATGAGGTCTTCTGAGGCCTTTAATGCCTCCAACCCCTTCTCTCAACCCAACCCTATGTTGACACTTGTCACCATTTCATTGGTGCCAATTACAAACATGGATCCCCAACTTTCAAACTCAACCCTTGATTAAATCTTTTAATCCTGACCATCCATTGCCCTATTTTTTCTATAAATAGAGCTCTCATTCTTCCATTTGAAATCATCCTTCAAATTTGTAGCATCACACTTATGCTCAAATACATTCAAGCTTTCTCATTTTATATACTCATCATTTAGCCTCTCTTTAAATCAGGAAGTAGAATAAATATGCATGTTAGAATAATTTCTTTATCATTTTAGCTCAATCATAGATTAAATATAATATGCTAGGATAGTATTCATACTAATCTTGTCATCTTATCATTTATTTTATTACATTCTAGAATCATACATAGCTTAGAATACATCTCATACTAAAAATTATCAAAGCATCCCTCGTTCTTGCATTTGCCATCCTTGAACCATTTTGCTCAGTGATCTGAGGGCAAAACATTGGTTTGAGGGACATTGTGAGATAGAGAACCATGGGACCCTCCTTAGGAAGCTGAGTAATACGTTATTACTCCATAGCTTGCACCAAGAAGTCCTGTGTGTGTGTGTGGACTAGTATTTTGAAATATTTTCACATATTGAATTCTATCAGCCCACTTTTCCCACATACATTTCTGGCGCCCACCATGGGGCCCGACCCCAAATAACAAATCAGTTTTTCAAACTAATGACTTTTGCAGGTCCGCAGGAAACAGGAATCGACGCGTCCGAAACATTCCCTAGTGCATCTGGTTAACAGTCGAGCACATCTCGCTTACTGTTTAGCACGTGGGGTCTATACTTTAGTGTGTGAAGAGCTTTCTTTAGCGCGTAACCCCACTAAACTTTTCCTGTAGGTCTCAACGCGGGCGAAACACAGAGTAACACATGCAATAAATAGAATAGCGCATCCATCCCACAGTTCAGCGCTTTTAGGCCATCATCCAGCGCGTGAAATTAAAACGTTAGCTCATCATATTTCTAATTTTCCTGTAGGACTCAACGCGGGAAAGAGAAAAGGACAGAATAGTGCTTCCAACACACAGAATAACACATACAAAAAAAAGAGTAGCGCGTTAATCCTTAAGTTTAGTGCATCAAAAATATATTGTAGCGCATGCAGTCTATTATTTAGCGCATCGAAGACAGAAACAACATTGTAACCGGAACTGAAATTTTAGACTTGTTGAAGTCCACAAAATCCTCCATTTTTCCTAACTATTGTGGTGGTATTTTGCAGGATTCTAATAGTTCCTTGTAGGTGGAGCAGGGGATTTTATTTTAAAAATGATTTCTTTTGTTGACCGCCAAATCAGAAATTTTGCTTTGTTGACCAAAATTTCTTTTCTTAGATTAGAAAATCACTGATTTAAAAAGGTAAAATAAACACCATGTTTATGTGGAGCAACATCTCCACATAGGTTTTAACAAATCACTGATTTGAAAGGATAAAATAAACCAAAATTGATTGCTTTGTCTCGAAAGTGGAAGGAATATGCTCTCCCCTTAATTGGGTGATCAAAAATCCAGACCACTCTTAAAGCTTTCTTTAAATTCAAGCAATAAAACCTTTAGCAGGCCTGCCTTCCCAAGGAGTTGCAATCAACTCTTAAAGCCATTTATGGCCGGTGTGAAGGGAACAACCTAAGTGGGAAACAGCTTTGACGCCAAGAATTCCAACCCACTATAATCAAATGTGGAAAGTAACGAAAGTCCTTTTCAATGGTTGTGCGAAGTGATTAGCCTTCCCCTAGTATCCTCGAGATATGTAAAATCTTTGTTCTAAAGGTTGGGAAGCCTCCTGAGGGAGTTTATCACTGACGGTCGAATGGGAAGCCTGATTACGAACCATAGAAATAGCAACTTTGAGCCGAGTCAGTAACCAGACATTTAAAACATCATAGTGCAAGGGTGGGGAAGAATCCGCCCCCAAGATTACTCACCATATATCTCCCAAGATAACTACTGAACTGTGAAGCGATTCACTTTGAGTTAATTTCTGGCAAAAGGCAAAAAAATGGGCGCCCCCTAGGGGGTGACACGGCTGTTTGAGCTGACGGAGTATCGAGACTAGTGGGCTATGATGTTATTTATGACCCTTGACTAAAGAGTCTTTCTGAAGTGTATTACTTGTATCCAAACCTGTTACAACATTGGGGATTTGAACACATCCTCACAGAACATACACTTTTTGTTAGATTAAGCAAAAATGGTTGTACTTTTTGTGCCATGCTTGCATTTTTTACCTCAGAAAATCATCCATCAAACTTGAAAAATTCACAAAATATCAAAATCGACAAAAACTAAACCAAAAAAAAATCATCAAAACAGTTTAGCGCATCAGAGCAATCTCTTAGCACATGGAATACTTCTGTTATCACATCCCAACCTTAAGTTAGCGCGTTGGTTCAAAACAGTAGTGTTTCTATCATAAGGCAAAATAGTGTAAAGTCCTTTAGCACATCCGAAAAAAAGTCTAGCGTGTGGAAGAAACATCTTAGCGCGTAGGAACAAAAAATTAGCGCATACAGTCAAACAGTTAGCGCGTGGCATTTCCAGGATAGCGCATAGTTTTTTCAACAGTTAGACAACAATTTTTAAACAGTCCAAACTTTAGCGCGTGGAAGAAACAGCTTAGCGCGTAGAAACCAAACATTAGCGCATGAAGTAAAACAGTTAGTGTGTAGAAGACCCAGGATAGCGCATAGATTTTTCAACATTTAGATAGAAATTTTCCATAGGTCCAAACTTTAGCGTGTGTCTCAGGGCAGCCTAGCACGTGTGCTTATTCTTTTAGCGCATCGAGAAATTTAGGTAGCGCATATAGACTTTGTTCTAGCGCGTGATCCAAAAATAGAAAAATAGAGAGCAAACCTGGAAAAAATTTTAAATTTTCAAAGCATTTTTCATCAAAAATCATTTTTCACCACAACAGAGTGACAAACAAACCAATAAACCTATTTCTTGAGAAAAATTTGTGTCAAAACAAAGTTGTCAGAATCCTAAACAAATCGCACAATAGAGGACGTCTCTCCTATCATAATCCAGAAGATTTCATCATCAGTATCAACAAAATCTTTTACCATCTTACAGATTTTTATCTCAAAAACACTTGTTTAAGATTTTCAAATTGTCAAATCTAGTTTCTAGATCGGGAAGCTTTTATCCATATCATTTGACACGCTTTGTCGTGAAGGGGCATCTAAACCTTCACTTTTATAGAGTAAGATTTGAAATTTTCAAAAACAAGAATCAACTGAATCCAAACCAATCAAAGGAAACCATTGATCACTCATGCATGACTAATCCTCATATTCTGAGAAGAAAGAACCTTTATCGTAACATCACGTTGAAGAAACAGCAACCTAGTTTTTCCAAATTCATCAAGAGAAATAAGTTTTTATACATCAATTGTCAACTCTTCAAATCTCATCGGGTATTCCTTCATCACGTCAAAAAGTATATCCAAAACAAATTTAGCGAATTTGACAAAGAACCCTTGAAGACAAGAGCATACTGTCAAAAGTCTGCTTTTAATCAAACCATAAACCGCAGCGGAAAAATCAATCCAGCATTCTTGCCCGACAAATGCATCACATATAACACATCTCGACCAAAACCACTGACCCCCGAGCAAAACATCGAAGAGACTTTTGCCCCTTTCATCACTGAAAGTTTCTACTAAAATTCCTGTTACTCGCTCTCAAAGAGACAAACAAAGCGAGACACACGCAGAATCAAGTATGAATCGCAGATTATCAAATCCTTTTAAAGTTCCACTCGTAGGAGAACCTGAAATTACTGAAGCCCTTCTTCGGGAATGTCAAGAAAACCCTTCCTTCCAAAAACTTGTAGAAAAGCTCATGGAAAATGACAAAGAAAAGTATCTGCTCATGCTTACAAGTAAAGGCGTTAAACTTCCTGAAGATTTCGATGAAAATATTTTTCAAACTAGGTCTCGACAATATACATATCAAGAACAACACAGAGAAGAAGAAACTCACATACCTGAGCAACATATTCCAGAGCAGCACATTCTAGAACAACGCATACCAGAAATGCATATACCTAAGCTAGAAACACCAAAGCAAAATATATCAATTACCACACCTTTTCAGCTGAGAACCAATACAAGGCAAGAACTCTTTCCTCAGCCAGATAATGCACCTTTGGTTGCTCTTACTCAACAAATGCAAATGTTGCAAAGGCAAATACAGGATATGCAACAAGGGACAACAGTGCGGTACTCTTTAAACGAAATCTGTCCTTACCCATTTGACAGAAGCTTGAACATGGTGCCTTTTCCTCCAAACTCAGACGTTCCCAAATTTGATAAATACGATGGGAAAAGTGATCCCCGGGATCATGTTCGAGAATTTTGCACACTGAGCCTTGAATTCGCTCATGATGATACGTATTTGATGAGGTTATTCCCCAGAAGTTTGGGAGGGCAAACCATGGAATGGTTATCCAAAATTTCGCCACCTGTTAGATCATTTGATGAATTGGTTAACAAATTCATAACCCACTATTCCTACAACATCCAATATGCCATAACCATGCTAGATGTTTGCAACACCAAACAAAAGAACAATGAAACATTCATGGTGTTTCTTCAACGATGGCGATGCATGGTATCCCGATATCCTCGAGATATTCCTGAAAAAGAGAAAATGGAAATCTTCATCGATAACTTGAATGGCGAGATGAGTTACAGACTAAAACTTCAATGCATACCATATTTCGCTAAATTGATTGAAAATGGCATTCAAGTAGAAGAAGCATGTGTCAAAAAGGGAACACTCAAATTCTACAAGGAAGGAACAAACTCATCAAACTACAATAACTAGAACAACACCAACCTTGACAAATCTCGATTTTGGACTCGAAACAAAAACAAAGGCAACAATGAAACACATGATCCCAAATCTAAACAACCAGTACTTGCATTATTTGGAAATCCTCAAAACACGAAAAATCCTAAAAATGCTACTCCCAGTGCTAACACATATGCGCAAAACACTGATCAAGGACAATTCAACACAAACAACACCAACGATACTCAAAGCAAAAACATGAATCCAGGACCTAACAACAATCCACGCAACAACACGAACAATTTCCAAAAGTGTATCTTCACACCACTGGGACAATCACTAGAATCCACATTCAGAGAACTTTTGGCAAACAAGATTCTTTCTTTACCTCCAATCAACAACTATGAACCCCCAATCAAACCACCTTGGTGGAATGATTCACACTATTGTGATTTCCATCGCAATAAGGGTCATAGAACAAATGAGTGCATGAGATTGAAACACATAGTGCAGGACATGATTGATCGAGGTGACTTAACGGTTGATGGTCTCAAAACAAATGGTGATCACGGAGCCTTCAAAAATCCTCTCCCAAATTACAAAAAAGATGGAGCATCAACTTCCGATAATACACGAGGAGCTTGTATTAATCACATCTACAACAACACCATCAACCACATATCAGCTGAAGATCATCAAGTAAATGTCATCACCATTCGAGATCGACATGATCATGAATCTATCAATGTAACAACCCGAACTCAGAAATATGTCTTGAAAGGACATACTACACCTACAACTACCACACCAAAAATCCAATATGACTTGGTTAGCCAACTACGCAAGACTCCAGCTCAGATATCTATACTAGAATTGCTGAAACTATCACCAAAGCACAAAGACATATTAGAGCAAGCGCTATTGGAAACCAATGTACCTCAAAATTTGGATACAGACAGATTTCAAGCCATGGTCGCCCATATGACTGGACCTCACAACCTTACTTTCTCAGAACATGATGATGCTTCCTTAATCCATCCACATAATAATCCTCTCCATATCGAAGTCATTGTTTGCAAACACTGAGTCAAAAGAGTCCTAATAGATGGAGGAGCCAGCCTTAATATATGTACTTTAAAGCTTATCCGTGCATTAGGCTTCTCCGAAGAATCTATTGATCCCTGCAAGAAGATTACCATAAAAGCATATGATGATGAGGAAAGGTCCTCTAAAGGAACAGTGATATTACCTATTCAAGTAGGCCCAGTACAAAAGGATACTATCTGTCAAGTCTTAGACATAGATCTAACCTACAATATTTTGTTAGGATGACCCTGGATACATGAAATGCAAGTAGTACCTTCTACGTACCATCAGTGTGTCAAGTTTCCTTATGATGGACAAGAAATATCCATATCTGTTGATCACAATCCATTTCAACATTGCAACGCAATGGGGACAACCCAAGATAGTTTGGTTCCTCATACTAGAGAAAAGCAGCAATCTTCAACATCAGATCCACACACAGCAAAATCCAACTCCTTGTGGGGAGACTTCAAACAGAAAATGCAAATTACAGACCAAGGTATGGGAAAATACTCTTTGGAGCCTTTATGTTTGGCTAAATTGCCAACATCACCTAGATCTCATGGATTGCCTACTACATCAACACATCTAATTACTCAGCCCATCACCAAATTTGATGGTACTTTCATCCAACTAGGCACTCTAGCACATGAATCAGAAGACAAAGATGTTCTTAGCTGGTTATATAAAGATGAAGAAGACGATCATAGAGCAGCTGCTCTAGACATTGTTCTACCAACACACCTATATGGAAAAGGCTACTTAATCATGAAGCAAATGGGATATGGCGGTAAAGGACCTATTGGCAAACGCAAAGGAGTCACTGAACCTATAGATCTTCCTTCACAACCTAGTAGAAACAAAGCAGGATTGGGTTCTAAACTCATGTTCCTATTGAAACAACCGCCACACATACCTACCAAACCTCAATGGAAAGTAAAAACAAAGTACAAGGAAGAATCCTGGCAGGAAGCACTCTTTGAATCAGTAGAAACAATCCGCAAGGCATGGGAATGTCAAGATCAGAAGTTACATTAGGAAAAGCTTCTAAGTCATAAGAAGGCCCTATCTACAGCAGTAGATCATATTCAAACACCAATATCTCAAGAACAAATCATGTCATCGCCAGATACCGTTATTCCTCCCCGAGGAAGAACAGTCTATGAACAAATCCAGAAAGTAGAGGACGGATCTGACACATAATCAACAAAGACCATCAAAATGGTATCCATCATCAAAGATTTGTTTTCACCATACAACATACCTGTTTACAGCACAGATAGAATTTGGGATGATGCCTATGAGACGGATTCCAATGAATATTAATGGGGTACCTGGTCCAATGCTACTACAGATATCCCTAGTGATACTGATTCTATATCTATTTCTCAAGAAGAACATAATGCAAGAGATAGACCTCTTGAATTTGGACCGCAAAATATCTATGACACCGAGGAAAGCGAACAGGAACATTATGAGCAAGTATATGTAGAGGATAATACCATCGAAGACCTTGACAAAATCCTGAACTTCTTTAAAACCAAGAACAATCACGATGAAAACTCTGTCCTAACACTCACAGTAGCTGAACTTAATCCACTCGTCTTTCCTGACCTCATCGACTAGGATGAACCTGAAATCCATGATATACCAATTTTCCCCAATGATGAATCTATTATCCATTACCTATGTATCGTAAATCCCAAAACAGGCTCTACCAGTGAACAAAATAACGATGTCTACAAACCAGGGAGTGCCAAGTCTCTCAGTCGCAAAAATGACCCAAATAAAGGATCTGATGCTGAAAACCAGTCAATGGCAGCTCTAGATCACAAAAAAGTAAAAATAAAGGACGCATCTTAGGGTGAAAACCTTTTTAAGGCACCTAATGATGGGAGACTTGACACTCTTCCTAAGCACTTTCATGAGCGATCACCCATTTTGATTGAGCCCACTCAATCAATCAACATTGGTACCACAGAAGCAACGAGAAACATACACTTTGCAGAATCTCTGATAGAGGACGAAAGATCGACATTCATCATCTTCTTTAAAGAACAGCAAATTAACTTTTCTTGGTCATATGCTAATATGCCTGGAGTGGATCCACACTTAATCATGCATCATCTGTCCATTTCTACAGGAGTTAAGCCAGTCAAGCAAAAGCTAGAAAAGATGAACCCACAGGTGGCACTCATGGTCAAAACTAAACTAAAGAAACTATTAGATGTCGAATTCATCCGACCCATTGACTATGCAGAATGGATTTCCAACATTGTTCCAGTATCAAAACTAGATGGTAGTATCAGAATATGCACTGACTTCAGAGACGTCAATAAAGCTTGTCCAAAGGATGACTTTCCTCTACCAAGTATTGATATAATTGTAGATCTTACAGTAGGCCACACAATGCTCTCACTAATGGATGGTTTCTCAGGCTATAATCAAATCAAAATAGCCCCAGAAGATCAAGATAAAACCGCGTTCACCTGTCCTTGGGGAACGTACTATTGGAATGTTATGCCTTTTGGCTTAAAGAATGCAAGGGCCACTTATCAAAGAGCAATAACCACAATATTCCATGACATGATGCACACATTTATGGAAGACTATGTGGATGATTTACTAGCTAAATCCTTCACCAAAGCCGAACATCTTGGCATCCTAACAAAAATCTTTGATCGATTGGAGAAATTTCAAGTCAAGCTTAACCCTAAGAAATGTGTCTTCGGGGTTACATCAAGCAAGTTACTAGGCTACATAGTCTCAGCTAAAGGTATTGAAGTAGATCCAACAAAGGTACAAGCCATCATGGACATGCCACCACCAAAGAATATCAGTCAACTCAGATCTCTCCAAGGACGACTTTAATCAATCAGGCGATTCATTGCTCAGCTAGTAGATAAAAGTCTACCATTTAACTATTTACTACACAAAAATGTACCATTCAAATGGGAGGCCAAGTGTGCAGAATCTTTTTACCAAATCAAACAGTACCTAATGAATCCACCGGTTTTGGTACCACCAGTCATAGGAAAGCCTCTTATTTTATATATCTCAACAACAGATATATCACTGGGGGCATTATTGGCACAAGAAGATCAACAAGGAAAGGAACGCACCATAGATTACATCAGTAGAACATTGAATGGCTATGAACTCAACTATACATTCATTGAAAAGGCTTGCCTAACAGTGGTCTTCACATCTCAGAAGTTCCAACACTATATGTTAGCACACACCATCAAGCTGGTTGCAAAAATTGATCCTCTCAAATATCTACTCAGCAAGGCAGCTCTTACAGGCCGATTGGCTAAATGGGTCATGATTCTCAGTGAATTTAACATCCAATACACAGAAAGATGAGCGATCAAAGGACAAGCAATTGCAGATCAATTGGCTGAAGCACCACTACCAGGAAAACACACCATGGAGATTGAATTTCCAGACAGGGATGTTCTTACTCTTTCTACTAAACAATGGACTCTCTACTTTGATGGATCTTATACACAACATGGTTCAGGTGTTGGCGTTCTATTCATCACTCCTGAAGGACACACTATACCAAGATCATATCGGCTTATGTTTCCCTGTACAAATAATGTGGCTGAATATGAGGCACTGGTCATAGGCATCAAAATGGCTGTAGAATGGAAAATCACAGAGTTAAAGGTCTATGGAGACTCACAACTAGTCGTCCATCAAATCAACAATGACTATCAGACAAAGGATGACAAGCTACTAACCTACAAGCGAATGGTGGATGATTTCAAACAGTATTTTGTGCACATCACCTTCGAACAAATACCAAGGTTGAACAACAAAGTAGCCGATGCAATGGCTACTATCACTTCATTACTACAAATTCTAGAGCAACAGAGTCATTATGAGTTCTTGGTAGAGCAACTGTTTTCCCCCGCCTTGACTGGTTCAGATTCTCCATTATATGGACCAATCTACGACTACCTCAAACACAATATCTTACCCATTGACCAATCCCGTAACCAAAAACGTAACTTTATCCGACAAGCTGCCCATTACACCCTTACTGCTGATACTTTGTATCGTCGAGGTCTCGATGGTACTCTTCTTCGTTGTCTTGATCGTAATGATTCTGATTCTGCTTTACACGAGCTTCACAAAGGTATTTGCGGCACACATTCAAGTGGCACTACTCTTGCTAAAAAGCTTCTAAGGATGGGATACTACTGGCCTACAATGGAGAAAGATTCCTATCACTTCACTAAGAAATGTCCTAAATGCCAAATCCATGGTATTCTGATACATGCACCAGCACAAGAATTGCAGCCATTTACCACTTCTTGGCCCTTTTGTCAGTGGTGACTGGACTTAGTTGGCAAAATTCATCCTTCATCTTCAAATGGACACATGTTCATTATAACTGCAATAGAATACTTTACCAAATGGATCGAAGTAGTTCCTATGACCACGGTGATAGGGAAACAAATTGCCTCTTTTATCCTAAATTATCTAATCTGCAGATATGGTATTCCAAGTTCAATCATCACAGATAATGGATGACCTTTCAAAAACCAAGATGTACAGGAACTATGTGAAAAATTCAAAATCCAACATAGATTCTCTACACCATATTACCCACAGGGAAATGGTCAAGCAGAAGCATCTAACAAAACAATACTGAAAATCCTCAAGAAAATAGTGAATGATGCAGACAAAGATTGGCATGTACAACTCAATCTAGCTCTTTGGGCATACAGGACCAGCATCCGTACACCTACAGGAGCAACACCATACTCATTGGTATATGGATCAGAAGCCATTTTACCCCTGGAGGTAGAAATCCCATCTCTCAGAGTCTCTTTGAAAGGATTAATTCCAGATGAAGAGTATCGAGTTAACCAACTACAAGAACTTGAACTCTTAGATGAAAGACGTCAACATGCTTATACTCATCTCAAAGCATATCAGCAACGCATGTGCAGGAACTATAATCATAAAGTCATCCCCTGCAACTTCAAGGTTGGTGACCTAGTCCTTAAAGAAAATCCAAGAAATCAGCAAGATCGAAAAAAGAAAGGGAAATTTGAGCCTAACTGGTTGGGTCCCTATGTTATCATATCAGTTTATGGATCAGGTGCCTATCAGCTAACAAATTCTGAAGGAGATATGCTCGATGAACCAACTAACAACATCCATCTGAAAAGGTACTATACTTAAGTGGCCTAGTGCACGAAAAAAGCCAAAATAAGCAAAAAAAAAAAAAAAAAAATCCAGAAAAAGCAAAAACAGAGAGTACAAATAAAAACAAATGGTGAAAACCTAGTAAATAGGCGCTCTTGTGAAAGAACGGCTCCTCTATCTATTTCCATGCCATTTTATCCATACAAACACTATCGGTCGTCGCTCGACACTTAGCAAATATCCATTCAAGACATACTTGTAAAGCGGAAAATCGCGATCAAACCCTAGTTGCTCTCCCCTCTTCCAACTCCAAGGAGAGAGAAGGGAAATTCACTAGGGTTGATGGTTTTCACTTAGGGGAGAGACTTTACATTCAAAAGAGGGGTTGAAACCCACAAGATCCAATCCCACGCAATGCAAGAATGGATGCTAAATGTGTTTCAAGGGTTAAGAAAGCAAGGCTACCCTCTTTTGTAAAGAATGTGCATAGAAGAATTAAGCTAGGAATGCATAGAAAGTGAGAAAGATTCGCTTATAAACTGTGTTAGGGATATAGGATGAAGCTGCGGACCTGGAATTAGCAGTAAAATGTCGATACGGTGCTGTCCTACAAATTTGAGTGAAAGTTGTCAGGACGATGGCGCCCGGCGCCACGGTCTTCCGAAAAATCCGCGAAACGAATGGGGATCTGTTCGTCTCTGCACAAGGATTCCAGATCTTCAATTTCAGCCACATACCTGCAACCTACACATAGAAAAGCGAAGACGATTGGGGGGTTAGGGATTAGGGGTTTGCCTTTAGGTCAAACCCTAGTTTTGGAATTAACCAAGAAATGAGCAAGTGCGGTAAATGTAAATGACTGTAAAACAAGTACTAATACCTTGTTCTAAGGATGTTTGTATCCTTATGTGCGAAGGTATAGATGTGGTATGTTGTATGTTGTAGCATGTAGTATGTGATCTCCTCTTCAATGGTTGAATCCTTATCTTGAATGCAACACTTAGCCTTGAATGGAGACTTGAAATGATCAATTTCTTGAAGGAATGCTTGAATGCTTGAATGCTTGAGTATAGTTTCCACACCTTTTCCATCATATCGAATGAAAGAGGAAAATGTAGTTTATATACTTGTCAATTAGGGCTGATAGACTGATTTTCCCGACCTTAGGCCGACCAGGAAAGATAATTTTCCAATTTGCAAACATAAAGACCCGAAGTCCAAAAGAGACCGGGCCCAAAATAGGACCCAGGGACTAGGGCGCTGGGCACCATGGTCCTGGGGACCAGGGCGCTGGGCGCCATGGTCCTGGGGACCAGGGCGCTGGGCGCTCTGGTCCCACCTCCTGGGACAGCAGGGTGCAAAGGAGGTTCAGGCCAGGGTGTAAGAAAATGCAGTTTTCAGTGTCATAATCAGGTTTCAGGGTCTCCATTCAGGTTGCATGTTGCGTTGCCATTGTGAAGACCGAAATGCAGTCGAAATTGCAAGTGTCACAATTTTAGGACGCTACATTTAGCCCCCACTTTAGCAGGAGTATAAGCGTACGCTCATACTTTTGGTAAAGTACAAGGAAACAATATTGAAAGACTTTCACCACGTCAAGGAGGCAAGACACACCAAGCCCCCAGTGGACTAAGGATCTTACGACTTCGATTGACAAAGTAAAAGGGAAGATCATGAGGGAGAACCATGACTGTCAGTAGTAAGGTTCCCTCACTATGAGTCATGCAAGAAAGATATCAAAAATTTTCAAGGCAAAGCTAAATTTGTCAAGAAATTTTCAAGTATCTTGAAAAGATACGAACGGGATGTATGCCCCCCTACGTTAAAGCGATCGTACATGCCTCACCGGGGGTGATTGCTTTAAGGTAGTGATACATATAAGAATGAGAAGGGAAAGGAGCACGTTATCGCAAGGATTTAGCCCCCAAGTGTGAGATAAGCCCAAGGATAATAGACACAAAACACAAAGCACGAGGTGACTTCACTTTCCTCAGGGTCAGTATGCTGTATGATAATTCATGTATATCATATGTATGTATGCATAATTGTTCTTCATTCCCCAATCAAGGAAGGTCACCTAGAAGAAGGGAACACATGTGTCTTTTGAGGCAACATGAGAGAGATTGAGAGATCTCAATGCTTTGCATCGTCCTCAAGTAGACAACACTAAGGACAACAAATAGAAGAATGAGAATAACATATAGAAGAAGTAACACAAGAGAGGAGGAGAGAATCTGCTATGCTAATGTAACTAGTCTAGCACGTCATCTCCCCCCCGATCTTGCTGATCAATGTTTCGGGAAGGCAGGGAACACGCTAGAGGAGGAACATTCAACACAGCAGATGGAGCTATCACAAGATCCAAATAAGGGCTATGTTCATGTTCCAAGCCACGTTGTTCTTGTCTAGGAGCTAGGATAAGTGCTTTAGAAAATTCATTAGATAAATGGTTATCAATATCAACAAGTTCATATTCACTATCAGAAGCAAGAGGAGTAACATTTTCATTATGAATAACATTTTCATCTATATCATCATCAAGATTTATAAAAATAGGGTCTTTAATTCACACAGGATCAAGACCATCATGCATCTTATGTTTTGGAAATTTTGGAGAAAATGGAATAATGCTTGTTGAAGGTGTTTTTGGGGATTGCAAAGTTTGAGAAGTAGCTGCTTGAGCTCTAAGACGATGCTTTCGTTGGCGTTCACGTGCAGAACGATTTCGTCTAGTCTTAGTAGGAAGTGGAGAACATTGAGGAGGAGGAATGTTCTCATCCTTATCACTTGGGTTTTTAGGTTGTGGTCTCTTAGGCTGGATAATAGGAGAAGAAGAAGGTCTCTTCTCTCTATAGAAGGAAGGAGGAGGGACTGCTCCATACAAAGGAGGAATATTTGGTTTAGGAAGGAGACCAAGTCCATCACGAGGAGGTATAGGTCTACTTTTAGAAGGTTTATTAGGCATAGACATAGTCACATCCATGGGAACGGGTTGGGAATCTTCTTGAGGAAAGACATTAGTTTTATCTTTCAAAGGAAGAACTTCCTTCTCAAGAACGATAGGAATATCAAGTTTGGGTGTTCTAGGTTCACTTAGAGATAGGATCATATCTGTTTTCCACTTTTGATAAGATTTGAAAAGATGATCACTTCGCGGAGGAAGAGATTGGAATTGTTTAGGCCAAAAGTAATCAAGAGGAACGCTAGAAGTTCTTTCAGCTGGTTTAAAGAGACTATGATTGACAGTAACAACTTCACCATTATGGGGAAATTTCAAACACTTATGAATAGGAGAAGCAATAGCTTTCATGGAAGATAGCCAAGGATAGCCAAGCTTCACACGAAATTGTTCGGATGAAGGAATAATAGCAAAGTTCACATCAAGGGATTTGTTATGGACCTCAATAGGCAATGTAATAGAACCAATTGCAGGAGAAGAAAATGCATCAAATAGTTTCACAATCACATCTATTTTTTCATAGATCACTTGATTCAATTGCAAAGTAAAAAGAAATTCTTCAGTAATAACATTAATCATGCACAAAGGATCAATAAGCACTCCACGGCACGGTGTATTCTTGACTTTTGCAACTATGTATAAAGGACCATTAGGTGCCCTGATAGTTTCACTAGAATCAAATGTGATGGAAGGTTCTTTAGGGTTTTCTTTCTGCTCTACAAAGTTAATCACATTCGGAGTCATAGACACAAGACCATCAGATGAGAGAGAGGAATCATTAGCCTCAATTGCATTAGAGGTATGAGAAGGTAATGGATCAGTGAAAATCTGAAGATTTTGGTTAGGAGGAGCTACAGATGTGTTGCCTTTATCATTCACTCCAGAAACAGAGATAGTATTATTATCAATCAAATCTTGAATTTTACCCTTTAAAGAAAAACATTTTTCAGTATCATGCCCAAGCTGACGATGAAATTGACAAAAAGATTTGTTATCAAAATAAGGTGAAGTAATCTTTGCAGGATCAATTTGTCTTATAGGAGGAAGAGTAAGCACATTTTGTTCCAATAACTTATTCATAATACTATGCAATGATTCATTCAAAGGAGTATACTTTCTTTCTTTCTTGAAAAACTTAGAAATAGGAGGCACACTTGATGCTACATTCACATTGTTGTTGATGATGTTTTCATTGAATTTAATGGAATCTCTGTTCGGTTTAAACTTCCCAAATGGTTGTTGACTACTATCACCCTTATCACTCGAAGTCATAGGATGTGATTGTTCCATTTGACTCACAGTTAGTTGATAATTGTGAAGAGTTGCACACAACCGTTGGAAAGAAGTAAACTCAGAAAATAGAAGTTTATCTCGAATATCTTTTTGTAAATTAGAAATAAAGATTCTTTGAATATCATTGTCAGGCACTGGAAAAGAAATTTGAGCATACAAATGCTTATATCTACCAATGAAATCAGTCACTTTTTCTTTAACACCTTGTTTACAATGCATTAAATCAATCAAAGTAACTTTAGGACTTATATTGTTTTGAAATTGTTGAATGAAAGCATTTGCAAGTTGTTCGAAAGAAGTAATAGAATAAGAAGGCAACGAGCAATACCATTGTAGGGCTTTGTCTCTTAATGTTCTAGTAAACAGTTTTGCAAGCAACCTTTGGTCATAAGCAAAATCAGTACATATTGTTTGAAAAGTCTTAACATGTGTTAGAGGATCACCTTTACCATTATAAAGCTCCAAATGTGGGATTTCAACATGTTTAGGAGGGATAGCTCGAACAATGTCAAGAGAAAGTGGGCTTGCAACATCAAATGTGGGCACACTAAACTTAGATTGATTCATAGAGGCAATTTGTTGCTGTAAAGAAGAGACAATTTGTGCAAGATTGTTAATGGTCGCTTCAGTCGAAGAATTCATATTAGATGTGTTAGATTGAGATGGAGGTGTTATGTTATTGAAAGAAGGTAAAGAGTAAGGTGGTGGGACTCTATGATAATTAGTCATAGGAGATGATTGGACATGAGGAACACTACAAGGAGGAATGGAATGGTTAAATGAATTGCCCCCTTGCATCATGTTCATTTGTGAAGATGTAATAGGAACACTCATTGAAGGAATGTATGAAGAAGTTGGATTGAATGAAGGAAGAGGGTTAATTGAAGAAGAGGGATTGCCCCCATGACTGGTGATCATAGGAGGAATGTCTTGTATTGAAGTAGTCATTATGTTTGATGTAAAGGTAGGTATGCTAGCAATAGAAGTCATCAAAGGAATAGAATGATTGACTTGAGTAGGAGGTTGTGTATAACCCAAATTTTCAGCACAACCCTTCATAGGCATCACATTCGAATCCACGATGTGTGCAATACCACACAAAATATCAATTCCATTCTTATCACTTTGACGCATATGTTTTAGACCCTCAATTAAAGGAAGAGATTGACTATCGGGATACTCATGAGACATCCATTGGTGAAAATCATCAAATTGGTTATCCAATTTCGAAAGTTGTTCTACAGAAACCTCATGGAGAGCTTCTTCATCATTAGGAGGATTAGAGGAATTATCCATGTCCTCGTTAAAAAGGCTACTCAAATTAGGTTCCATCACCTCGGTAGTTAAACCTTGGAAAGACTTAATTCTACAGCTTCATCTAACGGGAATAGTGGAAGTAGGGCTTATTGTTGTAAAACTCATGCACTAGAAAGAGAAAGAAGATTTTGAATTTAGAGGTAGCAATTTTCAGTAAAATCAGCCAATCTTCTGGATTTAAGCTGTAAAATGCAATCACGACAGTCTCCCGAAATTTCGGAAAAAATGTCCAGGACCGTGGCGCTCGGAGTGCAACACGGTCCTTGCAACTTTTTTCGAAATTTGCAGGGATGAAAGGTATGATGATTTTAAAGCTAATCTGAAAAAATTGAGTGATTTTACAATCTGTAGATAGGCCAAATTAAAGTTGCAATCTCAAAATTGAACCCTACCAAGATTGTCGAAAAATGCAAAAATTTGAATTTTGAAAAAGAGAGGGAAACTGAAAATTTGAATGTTATGATTTTAGAGGGAATGTCAAGAGTAATGCAAATTTTGAAATTTAAAAATTGACTCAATTTCACGCAAAATTCAATTTTGAAAGCGGAAATCAAAGCTGTTGTAATTAAGCACTTAATTTCAAAAGTCACAAATTGCAAGAATTTGAATAAAGCACTGAAATTTCGAATGAATGCAAACACACTTTTCAAATTTAGGACAGTAAGAACAGAATTTTGACACAAAATTTCAATTTCGATGTTTTTTGAATGATTAGGAGCCCTAAACCAAGCAAACACAAGACCAACTTTGACTGTAATTTTGAAAGTGTTATAATTGATAAAATCAGCCAAAATTCTGGATTTTAGCAGGAAAATACAGTAGGATCTAGCTCCCGAAATTTCAGAAAAAATGTCAGGGACGATGGCGCTCGGAGTGCACACGGTCCTCGCAACTTTTTTCCAAATTTTTAGGGATGAAAGATATTGTGATTTTATTGCGGAATCCAAAGTTACAGCTGATTTGGAGATGTTTTGATCAGTGAAATTGTCGGACAAAGGTTGAATCAAGAGGGTTTCAAAAATTAGGGTTTTGACACTTAACCACTTAATTTTCAAAATTAAAGCACAAATATGAATTGATAATTTGTAATAGAAGGGCAGATCTGAAACAAGCATTAATAATTAAACATTTCACAAGTTTAATTACTAAAAAGAAAATTTAGGATTTTTATGCAATTAACCTCTAAAATTTTGCAAAAGATCAAACATGGAAATGTAATCAAGGAATCCAATTTTCAGATCTAACTATGAATAATCAGAAAGGATGTTCATGTCGGGTTCACCAAAATGTAAAGCGAAAAATCGCGATCGAACCCTAGTTGCTCTCCCCTCTTCCAACTCCAAGGAGAGAGAAGGGAGATTCACTAGGGTTGATGGTTTTCACTTAGGGGAGAGACTTTACATTCAAAAGAGGGGTTGAAACCCACAAGATCCAATCCCATGCAATGCAAGATTGGATGCTAAATGTGTTTCAAGGGTTAAGAAAGCAAGGCTACCCTCTTTTGTAAAGAATGTGCATAGAAGAATTAAGCTAGGAATGCATAGAAAGTGAGAAAGATTCGCTTATAAACTGAGTTAGGGATATAGGATGAAGCTGCGGACCTGGAATTAGCAGTAAAATGTTGATACGGCGGTTTCCTACAAATTTGAGCGAAAGTTGTCGGGATGATAGCACCCAGTGCCACGGTCCTCCGAAAAATCCACGAAACGAAGGGGGATCTGTTCGTCTCTGCACAAGGATTCCAGATCTTCAATTTCAGCCGCGTACCTGCAACCTACACATAGAAAAGCGAAGACGATTGGGGGGTTAGGGATTAGGGGTTTGCCTTTAGGTCAAACCCCGGTTTTGGAATTAACCAAGAAATGAGCAAGTGCTGTAAATGTAAATGACTGTAAAACAAGTACTAATACCTTGTTCTAAGGATGTTTGTATCCTTATGTGCAAAGGTATAGATGTGGTATGTTGTATGTTGTAGCATGTAGTATGTGGTCTCCTCTTCAATGGTTGAATCCTTGTCTTGAATGCAACACTTAGCCTTGAATTGAGACTTGAAATGATCAATTGCTTGAAGGAATGCTTGAATGCTTGAATGCTTGAGTATAGTTTCCACGCCTTTTCCATCATATCAAATGAAAGAGGAAAATGTAGTTTATATACTTGTCAATTAGGGCTGATAGACTGATTTTCCCGACCTTAGGCCGACCAGGAAAGATAATTTTCCAATTTGCAAACATAAAGACCCGAAGTCCAAAAGAGACCGGGCCCAAAATAGGACCCAGGGACCAGGGCGCCGGGCGCCATGGTCCTGGGGACCAGGGCGCTGGGTGCTCTAGTCCCACCTCCCAGGACAGCAGGGTGCAAAGGAGGTTCAGGCCAGGGTGCAAGAAAATGCAGTTTTCAGTGTCATAATCAGGTTTCGGGGTCTCCATTCAGGTTGCATGTTGTGTCACCATCGTGAAGACTGAAATGCAGTCAAAATTGCAAGTGTCACAATTTTAGGACGCTACAATACTTAGCATGGTCACTATCCTAATTTGTCTATATATATCCTCTTACCACTAATCCACCATGGCTTGGAATCACTGTATATATTCACATCAAGAGGCACACTCAGCTAGGGGCATGTAAATCGTATCAATATTGCAAACATTCAAAACATCAAGACTAGATGCAAAACTCAAAAATAGGACATCCACCAAACCACAAAAACCAAAAAACTACGCTTCATAGCCAAACAAAAACAAAACAAATCACAAAAATACCAAGGATGGATGATTTTCTAAAGTACTGAATGTTGCACTATAGCATAAAATTTTAGCTAGTTTTGCATTTTGAACTTTTTGAATGTTTGGATTCTCTTCCTTGTCTCACTAAATGCTTCACAGCTAGAGCTCAAGGGGAACGTCCAATATTTTCTTAGTCTTATGTCTGGGAGGCGATCACTTATACTATGTGAATGTTTGCCTCGGGATGTGATACATCGAATATCACTGAAGGCCTGATTCCACTTCACGCATACAAATGATCTAATTTTGTCTGTTTACGCAATACGCACTCAGGTCATCCTGGTTCAATCATACCTTGACGCTTGTGCTATCTTGCAAAATCAAATATCATGTAAATTTTTCTCAGGTCATTATGGTTCAATTATACCATTATGCTTGTATAAATTTTCAACATATCATAACCAAATCAATGCTCAATGATGATATCTACAAAGAAAGCAAACATATGGTTCTATCAGATGGCAAATACAGAATGAGGGATGCTCCAAAAACAATTAGTTGCATATCATTTTACAATTAGTTGCATATCATTTCACATCATTGCATATCATTTAACATCATTGCATATCATTTCAGCATGTTTGCATATCATTTTAACATCATTTACATATCAAGATACATTTAGCAGCATATTAAAACATACATCTCATTTTCAAGATACATCTCACAGCATATAAATAACATACATCCTACATCATACACTACATCATATATTTAAGCATTACATCATCACATAAAATAACCCACATAAATGCATCCATATCAACACATCACATGATCAAAAATGGTGCCATATATATATATATATATATATATATATATATATATATATATATATATATATATATATATATATATATATATATATATATATATATATATATATATATATCTCAAAAATGATTAAAATCTACAAAATGTGTCCAAACACTGTGTCCAGTACAAAGAATAACAAATGCTCAAAAATACAACAGAGACCATGTCTCTCAAGTATGACTATCCCCTGACGGAGATGGTCTCGCTCCAGATGCACCCGCCCCTGGATCTCCAGGAGGGTCCTGTCTTGGTGGCCCTATCACACCTCGGCTCTCAGACCGTGACCTAGTAGCTCAAGATCGGTTGGATCTTGACTGCGTGAAGCTCTCTACTCGCTAGTCCCTGGGTACTACAGCCTCATAATGTCGCCTATAATACTCCACCTCCTGCGCTCTCAGCGCTAACTCTCTAAGGGTGTCTCTCATCAGACCACCTGCCGCTGCTCTCTACATACTCACCACCACCTCCTCCGCTCGCCCCCTCCGCTCTGTCTCGGTATCTCGCTCAGTAGTCAACTGAGAAATCTGTCACTGATAGATCAAAATCTGTGCCTGCAACTACTGCACAGTAATCTGCAAGGTCTGTATCTGAGCATCCTCCATATGACCTCGCACTTGAACTCGTAACGGTACCTGTGCTGGAGGAACCCCTCCCACTCGGCCTGTCCTTGGTACTGGAGGTGGGAGTACATTTGTCCTCCTCCTTTGTGCTGGTCGACTAGGCTCCTCCTCACCACCCACTACAGCTAGCACCTCCCCCACTCTCCCCTCTCTACCAGCTCCGATAGCCAATCTACCTCTCCCCCTCTCTATCCTCCCCTATCTCACTACTCTCTCCACATCTCTCTCTCCCCGCCTCCCTCTACCTCCTCTCCCTTGTCCTCGTCCTCCATCCTCCCCATCATCTCCATCATCTCCCCCATCTCCCTCCTCCTCATCTGAGTCAAACGATGGCCTCATCTCCTCAGGATCGGATATCTTGGCCACCGCCCGCGTAGCAAACAAACGGGCGAACTCATTTGTCATGCCCGCATCCTGGATCTCCGGGGCATAATCCCAGATCTACCCGACCAACCCCACAAACTCCTCCACCGCCACGACACTATCAATAGTTGGCCCCCAATCAACCACATCCTGCTGCCGCCATGCATAAAGGCATGCTCCCTGAGGAATACCCTGCTAGCGCCCGAACTATCTCAAAACTTGGGTCACCACAAACCACTCAATCACGAACGGGGTCCTCCCAATCAAGTATCTGGTCATCAAAACAAAGGGCATCTCCAGCCCATCCTCTGCCCATACCTCACATCCTGTATACGGTTGCCAGGTGACCGTATCTATATCGTCCAAAACCCTCCTCCAATGCTCTAGTTTGCCTAGCTTACGCTGGACAACTAGACCTTTATATCCGTAGGCATATGCTGCACCTACGGGTCTGTCCCTGTCTGCTAATGGCCTCGCTGCTGGAATGTGCTCCCAACACCATACTTATAATAGGGTCATGCCAGCTGACAAACTATTGTAACCGAGGTATACTACCTCATGCAGACTCCTGTATAGATGAGCCAACATAGCTGACCCCTATGCAAACCTCCAACCCTATGTGACCATCTCCTCCAAAACTAACCCCCATCCCACCGAGAATCCCTTTGACCTGCAATCAGGATAAAGGAATCCCCCAATGAAACCTGCTAGTACGGATGGCAGCGGTGCATAATCCAAATCTAGAAACTCCTACCATGGAATCTCGTAGCTGCAGACTGTATCATCCTAAAAAATCCGACGCAGTGCCTCTATGCCACCCTCCTCTGACTGCTCATATGGTAGTAGTGCACCTACCACAGAAATGTGCAGAATCCGGTAACAGTCCTCAGGTGTGACTGTCATCTCTCCAGTGGCAAAATGGAAGGTGTTGGTGTCGCTATGCCACCTCTCTGCCAAAGCTGTCAAAAGCCCCCGGTTCATAGTGAACCAAGGCATATCCAAGAGAGAAGTCAATCCACATCTCTCAATAATATCCAGATCTGCCTGCGACAACCGCGGTATCAATGTCCACGGTCTAGGGAATCTCTCCCTCGACTGTACCATGCCCAATCGCTCCTGTCAACAAACAAAACAAATCCAATATCAGTTTCCACATCAAAACCAAGATATCAAACTCAAACTTACATCAACAACATGAAACAATTTTCTCATCTCTATCAAAGGTCAAAATCCTATCATTTCATATCAACTTGTAAAACAACTCAAGTTCTCAAAAACCATATCAAAACTTGTAACACAACTCAAGTCTCCACAATCACATAAACTTGTAAAACAACTCAAGTTTCCCACCCATATTAGCTTGTAAAACAACTCAAGTTTCCAACCCATATCGGCCTGTAACACAACTCAGGCTTCACACACATTGAACTTGACATAGAACACGCAAATAAATCATATTCTGATCAACACAACACATTTGATATCTATACATAACTGAAAAAATCGCAAATCAAAACAAGTTATACAAACATTCCTATTGGATAAATCCACCATCACGACAAGCGCCACCTAACCTACCCTATGCGCTAGACTCTGTCTACGTGCTAATCTATTCCTCGTAGGCACTACCCGTTTGGCCCTATGCGCTAGGTTAGTCCTACGCGCTAAAATCCCTTACTTATGCGAACCCCTGCGACCCCTATGCGCTAGGTCACCCCTACGCGCTAACCTGTTGACTGTACGCGCTACCTGACACTATCTATGCACAATTCTACATGCACGCGCTAACCTGTTAGTTTTATGCACTATCCTACCTTTTTCGGACGTGACCCCTAAAATTGAACTTAATGCGCTACTCTAGACCCTAGACGTGCTAAACCGTTAAACCCAAACTTTAAAAATAAAAAAATGACTAAAAACGACAAAATAAAAAGTCAAAAAAGGGTCAAAAACGTTGACTTACTGGTGGTCCCCATGCTGCAGGTCTCCGATACCTCCGAACGCGCTCGAATCGGTGTCTATGATAAGGAATAGACATTTTCTCTCCAGAGCAAATTCTCTTTCTCCAAAGTCAACAAAGCACAAATGAATCTAAATCAAGCCCTTTTCCCCTTTTATAGGAGGAAAATGAAATTAGGGTTAGCCAAATGGACCTATAATATGGTCGCGGTCTCCCCTATTCCAACACATTTGTAACTTATCGGGAGATGAATCAATTTGCACACTTTTCACATGCACGAAATCATACACATCATACGCAACTCATCAAATTAAATCAAAATTTTTCAAAATATTGATTCATCTCCCGAGGGGGCATCACCATCAAAATATCAAATCTGGGGCATCACATCAAATCTGGGGCATGACTTGCAAATCAAAAAGAGAGACACAAAAATTACATTTGATCATAAATCATGATAAGGCATCATTTTCTTTGAAATAACATGTGCACACAAGTCACTTCAAAGAGGGGCAAAATGTAGATGTATAAAAATGACCATATTCCTAAATGAATATTTTATGTTCATTTCTCTATTTGATTAAATCTAATTTAATTAAATTATCCACATTCTTCTATTTAATTAAGTAAATTACTCAATTTATTTAAATTAAATTCACTATACCCATTTAATGAATAAATAATTTTATTCAATTAAACCCCCCCTATCCACTTTTAATTAAATTCAATTTTAATTAAATAGTTATCCTAAATTGAATAAATCAAATTTATTTAATTGCAACCAAATTGAATGAAATACTTTATTTCAATTAAATCCTATTATCCCTCCATCCACTTGCAAAATCCCAAACCCCTTTCTAATCCCTTCTAGAATCTTCTAATCACTTCTAATTAACCTAACCCCTCCTCTAAACTTTGTCACATCCCTAAGAAAAGGGAAGTCACTTCTCAAAACCTCAAATTCTTTGATAACCATTAAAGGCTTTCAACCTTCAACCACTAAATGGCTCAAAGTCTTTGAAAACCATTGAAGGCTTTCAACCTTCAACCACTTAATCCCCAAAGTCTCCAATAACTATTAATGGTTAACTCAAACCCTCCTACATGGTTAAAACATTTGTTTTGACTCAACCTTCATCCAACCCAAGGGTCTCATCGGGCCATTAATGCTTTGACCATGATTATCTCTTAAACATTT
The DNA here is from genome assembly GCF_030272615.1 of Cryptomeria japonica. NCBI lineage: Eukaryota > Viridiplantae > Streptophyta > Pinopsida > Cupressales > Cupressaceae > Cryptomeria > Cryptomeria japonica. The sequence continues at coordinate 649,167,066 of NC_081407.1, read as the reverse complement.
GCACAAAGGTTTATCCTTGGATTAACTCTTGATTTAGTGGGTAAGCCTAACTTAGACTTGACCCTTAGCCTTTAGATAACCATGAGGTCTTCTGAGGCCTTTAATGCCTCCAACCCCTTCTCTCAACCCAACCTTATGTTGACACTTGTCACCATTTCATTGGTGCCAATTACAAACATGGATCCCCAACTTTCAAACTCAACCCTTGATTAAATCTTTTAATCCTGACCATCCATTGCCCTATTTTTGCTATAAATAGAGCTCTCATTCCTCCATTTGAAATCATGCTTCAAATTTGTAGCATCACACTTATGCTCAAATACATTCAAGCTTTCTCATTTTATATACTCATCATTTAGCCTCTCTTTAAATCAGGAAGTAGAATAAATATGCATGTTAGAATAATTTCTTTATCTTTTTAGCTCAATCATAGATTAAATATAATATTCTAGGATAGTATTCATACTAATCTTGTCATCTTATCATTTAGTTTATTACATTCTAGAATCATACATAGCTTAGAATACATCTCATACTAAAAATTATCAAAGCATCCCTCGTTCTTGCATTTGCCATCCTTGAACCATTTTGCTCAGTGATCTGAGGGCAAAACATTGGTTTGAGGGACATTATGAGATAGAGAACCATGGGACCCTCCTTGAGAAGCTGAGTAATACGTTATTACTCCATAGCTTGCACCAAGAAGTCCTATGTGTGTGTGTGGACTAGTATTTTGAAATATTTTCACATATTGAATTCTATCAGCCCACTTTTCCCGTATACACTACTATATTTGATAAATGATTCTTTTAATAGTTAATTTCAAGTAATATTTTAATATTATTTTTTTATTGTACAGCATGAGACAGGTGGATCTGGACCACGTCCCGGGGACAAGAGAGATATTGCTAGAGGACCTGATGAGCATATGGTAAGTTTGTAGCTTAATTTATGAATTCTACTATATTTGATAAATGATTCTTTTAATAGTTAATTTCAAGTAATATTTTAATATTATTTTTTTATTGTACAGCATGAGACAGGTGGATCTGGACCAATTCTCGGGGACAAGAGAGATACTGCTAGAGGATCTGATGAGCATATGGTAATTTTGTAACTTAATTTATGAATTCTACTATATTTGATAAATGATTCTTTTAATAGTTAATTTCAAGTAATATTTTAATATTATTTTTTTCTTGTACAGCATGAGATAGGTGGATCTGGACCACGTCCCGGGGATAAGAGACCATGGGATGTTATTGATGATAGCACTTAGATTTTACTATTTATTTGGCTTTGATATGTAGTTTTTTATGGACTTTACACATTTGTTTACACGTGCACATACTTTATATATATGGATAGTTGCATGATAGGATTAGATCATATATATTTTGTGCATACTTTATATATTTTGTGCACATTAGATATTATGTGGAGTGAACATCATGTTACCATCTAGATATATATATGGATTAGATATTATATGGATTATGTGGACTTGAAATTTTACTGTTTATTTGGCTCTGATATGTACTATTTTATGGGCTTTACATATTTGTTTACACATGCACACATACTTTATATATATGGATAGTTGCATAATAGGATTAGATCATATATATTATGTGCATACTTTATGTGTATTGTGCCCATTAGATTTTATGTGGACTTGAAATTTTGTGCATACTTTATATATTATGTGGACTTGAAATTTTATTTATGGAAGTTGTGCTTAAACAACTTTATAGGCATTATGTGGACTTGTAATTTTAGTTTTGGAATTTCATTTAAATAGTTCTTGTGATTAGATAAACTAAAGGTGCATACATCATGAACTAAGTATCGAAACATATCTTATAATTATAACATATTCTAAATTAAAAAGTATCAAAACAAATATAATGAATAGAACTTGATTAAAACATAATTATTTCATTCATAAATTTGACCAATAGTCTCTCATTTATGTATATTGTACACAAAATGTAATCAAGAAGACATATCTAAAATAAAATAAATAGTCTATTTAAATTATAATAATAAGTATTTATATCTCTCAAAATACAACATAAAGTATGCACAAACAATAGTAGTCATTGAGGCCAAGTCTACTCTGAGAGACCTGGAAAAAATAAATACATATGATTAATTTTTATAATCAGGATGCATTGAATTTAAAATACAAAGGGATTTGCCTTAAGGGTACCAAAATTTAACTTAGTTGTAATTATTCAAAATGAAACATAAAGTCTGCACAAATAACTTTGTTTTCATTGATGCCTTCTACTTGTGGTAGACCTGAAACAAAATTTTACTAGATTAGATTTTATAATTATGATGCATGATATAAAATGCTATATATAATATGCATCATGACTTTTAAAAGGGAGGTGGATTAAGGGTTTAAATTATAACTTACTTGATATTCATTCCGTTATACCATCTGCATCCTCTCTCTTTTGCAAAGCATCTATAATTGTCTCGTGCTCTTCCATAGAGAGAGTCCATAATTGTTTATTAGCAGGCCTGCCACGATATCTATCCAATTTTATATTAGTTGCCACTACCAAATGCGAGTAATGTATAATCTTCTTCTCTAATTCATAATCTTCAAATGTGGGCAATCCATTCTTTCTTGTTAGATATTTGCATAGCCAAGTGCCAACAACAACCACGGATCTTGTTGGATAGTCATAACCATCATCATCTACTCGAGGAGTGGTTAGCTTATGCTTTGGCTCTACACATCGAGCCAACCAATACTCTGTCCCCTCTTCATTGTCATCTGGTGCAACAACAGGATGGACATGTCCTGTGTACAAAACAATTTTATTTTAATATTTAATGAGAAATAAAAACAAAAATATACACTGTAAGATTTCATAAATATGTACTATTTAATAAATCAAAACAAATTTCAAAAATAATTTTACCTTGTTGTATAAGATCTAAACTGTGATCATAGTCATTTGATGCAAACATTTGATCCATATCTTCATCAGTTCTTTCATGCGGATCATTTGCATCTATGGGTGTCAATGATCTTTGTTGCCATTCTTCAACCCATTCTTTATTCTCACAATTCCCAATCTCTGGAAACAAAAAACTGACAAAAGCAAGCAAGTTGCCTTGTGAATATAGTCCATGTGTTTGAATTAGAACTCTTAAACAAATGCCATTTAGCTAATCCAATTATGGTATTGCAATCATGTCGAATAGGAATACTATCTTCCTCTATCAACCAAAAGAAACGTTGAATTGCAGAGTTTTCAGTTGATCCTTTTGACAACTTTGAATTGCACCAATCTACAACTGCACAAGCATCTCTGAATTTCACTGCATCCTCGAATTTCAATTGTTCTCTAGCAAGAGCTCTTTTTATACAGGCACCGGCTCCATCGTGTTCCCCCTTACCATGTCCCACTTCAAAAAAACTCCATAAATGTTGGACATTGGTTATCTTGTGAACTTTGCATAGCCAATAAAACATTCTTGCATTTTTGAATTGACCAGTGCAGTTATCTGACCATATCATATGTTGTTTCATGTCAATTTCTCTTTCCTTAAGATTATCATAAAATACCTCGAAGCAACGTTGAACAAACTCTGAAGAGTGTAATCGATTATCACTAACATAGAAATGATACTCCCTCAAAAAAAATTTGTTATCTTTTGTACTGTCATGGTCATGTCTATATATAATGTGCACAAATATGGCCACTTGCACTGAGTTGTAGTATTGTGATTGAGTTTCCTCTTGTGGTTTTAGAGTATAATTTTCTGCAAAATCCACAACTGATACTATTGTTCCAACTGGAAATGTGTTCTTGCATATGTGAAACTATCCATCAAGCCATTGGGCATGTTGGGAATGTTTCACATATTTTGGAACAATATGAGTTTTAAACTCACTAATAAATGCATTCACACTATTTTGTTCTGTAATCAATTCTAAACATTTCCCCATCTTTCCATCCTTTAGAGGGTATTCTATATTTTTAAATCTCCTAGCATCAACCATTTTTTGTCCAAACTCAGACGAAACATGTTCATGCAAACATTCACCTATCGAAGAATAGTTCCCACATAAATTGCAAAGGCCATAAATGCATGAACTGGAAAGAAATAATTGTTCATTAGGTGGTTTACAAAATAAACTTCCAATAAAATCTTTTATAGTTTCAGATGGAACATAAACACCACAATCCTGCACAAGATCATTACCATGCAACATAAAACGTATATATTGAAAAACATCATAATAGTAACGAAACTGAACATGAGTTTTACAACAACAAGATATTCTTTGTTTATTGATTTTAACATACCAGGGTTTGCATTTTTCAAATGATCTTTGACTAATTCGTAAATTCATTAACACAGATTCATCACTAATTTTTTTAAAGAATTCAGTTTGAGTCATGTCAAGAAGATGTTTTGGATGAGGATCACGAATTTTTGATCCCACCCTTAACTTTAAAACATCTCTAGCATTTGATGAAACTCTAGTGTTATCATGCCAAAATTTTGCAATTAATTGTTTAGTTTCATCATTTAATTCCATGTCTGACCTTTGAAGTCTACCACTAAAACTCCAACAATGGTTTAGTGGATCAATTTCAATTGTGTCTCTTCTTTTGGCTACTCTTGACAAGGTTCTACAATGTAAGTTCAAATAACCACTTATATCACTTAACATTCTTTTACTAACAATCATTTTGTCAACTATAGCAATCGTTATAACTCTACGTGCTGCATTCTTATCTTTAGATCGACTTGTTTTTCCTATAGAATCGATGGCACTGGCAACAATAGATACAACTTGCTTATATGATTCATCATTTCTTTTTGGTTTTACATAAATACCTATTTTTTTCATGACTTTTCGCATTTTTAACATTTTTATTAATTGTAGCATTAATTGACATTGGAATCCTAACTTTTTATTATAGAAAAATTGTTTATATAATTTGTTCGCATGTGTTCTGATTTGTCTCCAAGAAACTAACCCATTAAGATTATCTAGCACATTGCTATCAATAATAAACAAATTACATTCATTTTCTTTCAGAGAGGGTGGTGTAATATTTTCAATTTTTATTTCTTTTCGTATTGGTGTATGAAATTTATATCCAGCTTCATTTAAATCAGCAATTTGATTGGCATCATAGTCATTGGGATTTAAAAACATACCAGGATTCACATCCACATCAACATTTGCATCAACAGTCATACCCATGTGTGGTTCTACATTTCTTGCATCCATCATGATGTCTTCAACGGTCTCATCTACAATGGGCACTGAACTAGATGCTTCAAAAGTGTTATTCAATTGTCGTTGTTGTGATCTTCGATGTCTTTGGCATTTTGCCTCCTTCTCTCTTTGTGCTTGAATTTTGTCCACTGTCATTGTCCTCTTTTTTTTCTTTTGACGTTGCTTAGAACCCATTTTTACAAACTCGTCTTCAAAAAATAATATCTTTTTACTCAGTTCTTCAAAAAATAGTGTAAAAAATATATTAAAAAGTATTGCCAAATGATGTAAAAAATCTTTGTCAGTACGGATTTCAATGATAGTGTGGTAAATCGATGCAATCTATCTTTTTTTTACAGTAACGGTTATTTAGAAATGGGGGCCCGTTATTAAATCCAACGGGCAAAAAATGGAATGGGCCCCCGTTATGTAAAATTTGAATCCACAACTAGCCACTTGCCTCAGGATAGGCCTAGGATGGCCACACCTAAGACATGAACCTGCAAATTCAAAGCTCCATGAATGAAAGCACAAATATGAACTTCTGAAATAGTTTACGTGCCTCAAATCAGAGAATTTTTATACGAAATTGAAACCCATTTTAGATTATACTGTCTAGATTCTAAATATGTAAATTAATTTAAAAATTGATTATTTTAACTATTTTTCATTTAATTTATACTAAATCAGGTCCATAAATTTGAAATATTAACTAATTTTCTTAATTTAATAACTTTTTTAATTTTAATGAATTTTGAAAAAAAATTATATGTCATCAATCTACACAAAATTCTTTTCTATTTAAAAAAAAAAAATTCAAAAAATGCGAAGTTTACGTCAAATTATGTGGGTCGTACACGTCAAATTTTTAAAAAGATAATTACGGCCATTAAAAAATTAATTTAAAAAAAAATATTTGAAAAAAAAATACAGAAAATATGCTCATCAATATTCAGTGTGTTAAAAACCATTTCCCAAAACGGTTTGAGAAAATAATTTTAATTGTGTCAAAAAGTGTGGGTTGTACACATGCATGGTATGGTCCTGAAACAGGGATTTTTAAAACATAGTTTTTAGAACTCCATTCAAAAAGTTATTTTTTATTATGTGGGTATTAAAATAAATTACATATTTGAAAAGTACACTCAGAGAGCTATCTTTTATATTACTGACTTTTTCCAAGATTCCATCTCTAAGTGTTTCAAAATTTAAACTCAAATGAGATAAAATCTGAAAAACAGGGAAAACACTTCCACTTTTTGGCCAAAAAGTGGACTCATCTTCTTGCACTGACCCATAAAATAGGACATATGGCTTCTAACTGCCCTAAAAAAGAATCTAGTGAAAAGAGAGAATACCGAGATAATAGGTAGAAAGACAACCAAAACACAGGACACCGAGACTTCAGAAGGAGAGACAGAAAGACATGCCTAGTAGCTGATGAGGAATCCAACGATGATAAAACTGATGGAACTAATACAAAGGAAGTTGTTTATGTGGCTATTATAGATGGATCAGATGAAGAAAGGTATGAAGAAAAATCCCTAATATCTCACATAAATAATAATGATTCTTGGATCATAGATAGTGGATGCTCACATCACATGACAGGTGATAAACACAAGTTTGTTGAATTAGAAGATTATGATGGAGGTTATGTAAGATTTGGTAATGATGCACCATGTCCGGTGAAAGGTAAAGGATCTATAACACTTCTTGACAATGCTAAATGTGATGATGTATACTGGGTTGAAGGTTTGAAATACAATTTGTTGAGTGTAGCACATTTGTTGAGTGTAGTACAGCTAAACAATACAAGATACCAAATAGAATTCCATAAGGGATGTGTCAAAGTTCATGACAAACATGGAAAGCTGGCTACTATCGAGACACAAACAAAAGGTAATACATTTCATCTTGACTCAACTCGGAACAAATGTTAATATGAAAAAATAGAAGATACCTGGTTATGGCATAAAAGGTTTTGTCATGTAAATTTTGATAATCTGATCAAAATAAGTAAGAAGCACCAAGTAAGAGGTCTACCGAACCTAGAAAAACTTGAGAATGTTATGTGTCGAGGATGCCAGATGGGTAAAATGACAAGATCAAGCTTTACAAGTAAGTCCTACACTTCTAAAGGAATTTTAGATCTAGTACACACTGATCTCTGTGGTCCTATGAAAGTTTAGAGTTATTATGGTGATAAATCATTCATATTATTTGTGGATGATTACTCAAGGATGATGTCAGTTATGTTTTTAAAAGAAAAATCAGAAGCTTTTCAAATGTTTAAATGGTACAAGGCAAGAGTTGAAAATGAAACAAGAAGACAGCTGAAATGTCTTAGATCTGATAGAGGAGGAGAATTCACTTCTAATGAATTTAACTTATTCTGCAATGATCATGATATAAAAAGGCAAGTATCTGCACTGATAATACCTCAGGAAAATGGGATAGCTGAGAGAAGAAAGAAATCAATTGTAGATTGTGCTAGAACCCTAATGATAGAAAAGAGGGTACCTCAAACATTTTGGAGAGAAGCAATCAACACTGCAGTTTACACCTTGAACCAAGTACAACTGAAGAAAGGAACTATGAAGACACCATATGAAATCTGGTATGACAAGAAACCTAATGTAAGTTATTTTAAAATCTTTGGAAGTAGATGCTATGTACATAAAGATGATAGAAATGGAAAGTTTGATTAGAAAAGTGAAGAAGGAACATTTCTAGGTTATTCTTCTAGAAGTAAAGCATTTAAATGTCTGATCAAATCATCTAACAAAATAGTAGAAAGTGCAAATGTGAAAATTGATGAATTTGCAGAAAGAAATGATGAAGGAAATTCCAAAGAACCAGAAAATTATGAAGAATTTGTTTATATTCAATCGAGAAATCCTACCGAGACAGTTACTAAAGAAAATGAAGAGAATATCGAGTTACCGAGTGATGAAGAAGATCATATAGAGCCTACCAAGCCTATATTAGCTAAATATGTCCGAAGACATCATGCATCAAGTCAGATTATAGGGGATAAGGATGATCCAGTGATGATAAGGAACAAACTGAGACAAAACACGTCTGATATCTGAATTTGAAACAAAAATAGTAAAAGAGGCATTTAACAGTGAAGATTGGGTAAATGCTATGACAGAAGAAATTGATCACATCAAGAAGAATGAAACATGGACACTGGTCCCAAGACCTAAGGACAAAAATGTAATCGGTACAAAGTGGATTTTCAGAAACAAGCTAAATGAAAAAGGTGAGGTCATTCGCAACAAAGCAAGACTAGTTTGCAAAGGTTATTCTCAAGAAGAAGGAATAGATTATGGTGAGACTTTTGCACCTGTGGCTAGACTTGAGGGAGTAAGAACATTGTTGCCATATGCTGCTTTCAAAACTTTCAAGGTATATCAAATGGATGTTAAATTTGCATTTTTGAATGGTATACTTGAAGAGGAAGTTTATATTGAACAACTTGAAGGATTTGTTGAAGACAAGAGTAAAGATCAGGTATGTAAATTAAAAAAAGCTTTATATGGTCTGAAACAAGCACCTAAAGCATGGTATGAAAGACTGCACTTTTATTTGATCAAGATTGGATTTATAAGGACAAGTGAAAATAGCAATATGTACATGAAGAATGATGAGGACAATGGAATACTGATCTAAGCCATATTTGTTGATGAAATTTTTTTTGTGGTAATGACTACTTATGCAAGAACTTTGGAAATGAAATGTGCAAAGAATTTGAGATGTCATTAATCGGTGAGATATTTTATACGTTTATAGATATTGCAAATGAAAGATGAGATTTTCATTACTCAATCCAAGTACATAAAGGAAATTTTGAAGAAATTTGGAATGGATGATTTTAAACTTGTAAGTACTCCTATGACTATTAACTATAAACTATCAAAGAATGATGAATCTGCATCTATTGATGAGACACTTTACTAATCTATGATTGAAAAGTTACAATATGTTGTGCATAGTAGACCGGATATAGCACATACAGTAGGTATTGTTGCAAAATTTTCTGCAGATCCCAAAGAAACACATATGACAGCAATCAAGAGAATTTTCAGATACTTGAGAGGCACTGAAGATTATGGCTTAGTATATGAAAAGAGGAATGATATTGATTTAAAATTTGATACTGATGTTGATTGGGCAGGCAACATTGATGACAGGAAAAGCAGAAGTGGTGGAGCTTTCTTTCTGGGCGATAGACTGGTAAGTTGGCTTAGCAAAAAACAAGGATGCATTTCACAATCAACAGCAGAAGCTGAATGTGTCACTGCAACATTGAATTGTACCAATATTGCATGGATCAAACAACTATTGGAAGGTATAAATGAATAAGTTACCGAGCCAATAACTATATTCTATGATAATACTAGTGCCATTAACATTTCAAAGAATCTGGTAATGCACTCTAAGACAAAACATATCTCTATAAAGTATCATTATCTCAGAGAAAAAGTTCAAGAGAAGAAAGTTGTGCTAGACTATATCACTTCAAAGGAGCAAATAGCAGACATCTTCACAAAGCCACTGCCAAGGGACACTTTTGAGTATCTCAAAAGCAAGTTAGGGGTCCTACCCCTATCTCCTATTCACTGACAGAGTTCAGTGAAAGCATCAATTCGATGAATTTATAGAATATTATGTGTGGACTGATGTTGATTTACACACTTTAGGAGGTTTTCTAAAGGTGTGCAGGAAATAGTATTGAAGGAAAGATTGCTCTGATCAAGTTTTAGATGTTACATTTGCATGTGTAACACAGCAAGGCAAAAAACTTCACAGCAGAAGAGTTCATGATTTAGTTCTTTTACTTTTTGGCATTGTTGTCAAAGGGGGAGAAGACTAAATGGTAGACTAAATAGTAAAGCCCTAAAATGAAGAAGATAACAGAAGACTAATGACATGGGGAGAAGATTACTGAAAAAGGGAAAAGATTAAAATGCAAGATAACAGCTCAGAAGACTCATGAAAGAGGGAGAAAGCCTAGAATATTTAAGAAGAAGAAAATAGCTCAAGGATAATAGGAGAAGTCTCCACAACAATCTGAATCCAAATCAATTTGAATATCTTGTTGGTATTACTATTTACAAGTTGGTATTGCCATCAATGCCAAAGGGGGAGATTGTTGGAATTACAGTAGAAAGGAGATTGTTGGCATTTCAATAAGGATATTGAGAAGGTTGTTGGAGATTATTGATATTACTGAAGAAGGATGATTACTAGATGATTACTATCTTTATAATATTATTCTGTCATTGATGTCAAGAAATTGACTTTCTGATTCGATATGAGGTTGCCATATCTTGAGAATTATGTATTGATGAGAATTAAGATGTCGGTAAGTGACACCTAAAGAATGTGATAATGAAGGGGAATAATAAGTTATTCAATGGGCAACTATTACCGAGTTAGAAAATGATGAGATCATGTTGTTTTGATTGTTTTGATATCCTACTTATGTTGTTGATTGTAAGGTTAATACTATACTATGTCACCGAGCAATGAACCTAGTCGGTAAACCCTAAGGTTATCGATATCGGTTAAAGAAGGCAGAATGTCTACCGCGTAAAGTTTAGTATTTACTGAGTAACAACCGAGTTATGATAGGTCACATTGGATGGATAAAAGCATTATTTAATGAAGGATGTTGATGAGCTAGAGATGAATAGATGATTGGTATGCCACGCATGAAGTTTGTTAAGGATCTACGGCAATGGAAAATCAAGAGGAAGATCTACAACACAGATTGAACCGCAATAACCTAGCACAAGTTCGTGGGAAGGAATGCAAGTTCGAAGGCAAGGTAAAATGTTTTCATATCAAAGGATACATTGAACCTAGTCAAGATTTATGATCTAATGGCCAAGATTGATCACAAGAAATGTGATCAAGGAGATTAAGCAGTTAGCAAATTGTTTATAAATAAGGAATTGTTGATAATCAATGTATGCAGGCAAGTGTAAGCATAGGGATGTTTCATAGTGATTACCAAGCACAAAAGCTTGAAGACCTGTTTGATTAACAAAGTAGGGAGCCCAGTAGAGGGACAAGATAAGTCCTATGACAAGATTGTTTTGAGCAAATAAGAATCTGCTTTAGCATTTTGGATGTGAAGTTGCATATATATTTTTGTTACTGTTATTTTGTAAAGTGACAGAAAATCTCTTAACTGAGTAGACTTAACAATCTTATTTATAAATCCTCTAGCAAGGTAACATTCTACATGAGTGTTTGAAATCCTTTGATAAGGTCACTTCTAACAATGTGAAGATCCTAATGGATTTGAGGGAAATCCCTTAACCGGGTCACATCTAGCAATGTGTTTGTAATCTTTAACATGATTTGCTTTTAACCGAGCATACTCTAGAAGAGTATATTTCTTAGTGGGTCTGAAATCCCACAGTGGTTTTTCCCTATTTGAGTTTCCACATTAAATCTGGTGTTATATGTGTTATGATGATTATGTGTTTATGAGTTAGCATGCTTAGCAGTTTTTGGTTATATTGCTGAAGTTTAAGTTACCAAGATTGAATCTGTTGATTTAATGGAAGATTAAGTTTGTATGATTCACCCCCCCCCCCCCCCCCTCTCATCTTGTTAGTTATTGGCACCAGAACTTTACAATTGTGTAACTCAGCTAGTAAGATATAATTTTGTTGAGCACGTTGTTCAATCCATCCAAAAACAATTACTAATGATCAAAAAAGGTTCCTGTAAGAAATTTAGGTTCTCATCCTACTTGTTCTATCTCCTTCTATCCAAGTATCGTGCAATATTCGAGACCAACAATCTTCACATTGTGAACTATAAGATTGATGAGAAGGCTCGGAACAAAATAGAGTGTCCAATATATGAATGGACACCAAAGCTAAGGATGCATGATAACAGAAAGAACTACAACCATTTTGTAGAATTCTTTTTGGCACCAATGTATAATGAAATTACAAGCACTCCAATGCCTAGATTGCTTGTATCTTGTAGAGATTGCATTCAACTCAGAAGTCAAATACAATTGGCTGACTGGTTCTTCATGGAAGAATACACCATGTTAAGGTTTTACGAATCAGCAGTAAAACCTACAAACTTCCAATACATGTGACAGAGAGGGTATTTGCATTGGAATATGTATGATAGTTGGAGAGAACACATAGGCAATTCCCTGGTCAACAAAAGAAGAGAATATTTCCTTCCTTTCCTTTCTCATGTGGAGGGTTCACATTTGAGAGAAAATAATTCAATGTGGCACATGATTTTTTGACAGTTTTTAGGTTTGTTGATGAGGGTCTCTAGCAGTATGATCCAATCAGTGTAGTTCAAGCAAGGTTTAAGAAAAATGGGAACTCTTCAGCGTTATGTCAACATGAAATTAAACCATTGCTAGAAAAGCTTAGAAACATGGACTCCTGGGATGAGGTAAAAAAAGAGATGGAGAAAGTTGTCGCTAACAATAACATTTCAACAAAAGAAATGTAATCACAAATTATGGCATTGCACATAGAGGACAATAGAGGAGGGAATCCAAAATAGTAGGTCCTACAATTTCTACCAAAAATCTGCTAATCCATCTAACAAATCTATTCCCAAAACAATTTTGCAAGAATGTGAAGACATTTATTGGACTCAAACCAAAATAAATGATTTTTGGACTATGAGGAAGAATCTTAGTGAACCAAAGACTAGTGCATAATTTGAGTCCATCGACGAGGATGAAAAGTTTAGAAAAATGGAGCATCCCACAACAACATATGATAGGAGTGAAGATGAAAATGAGTATGAGGTTGAGCCCATTTCAACAACTACTACAGTCCCTAAAATATTAGGTGGAGTCAATGATTCCATGAAAGAAAAATATAGCAAAGGGGCAAACACTATGGAAAAAATGGGTTTTGAAGGTGGTGGTCTAATTCCCAGAGGAGAAGGCATTTGCTATCCACTTGAGGTACAACTTCCATCAGATTCAAAATCAAAAGCTCATGTTAAACCAGTCATTGGACTTGATTCTTTAGATTCATCATGGAAAGGTACTACTGATTACCCTCAAGGTCCACCTGCATTTATTTCAGGTTCAAATCCACAACCACCACCACATCATGGTATTCCCATTGGTGGTGAATCAAGTGCCACTGACACTTGTGGGGAATTTGTGGATAGTATTCCTATTAGTTTTCAGTCAAGTGCCATTGCGATTGGTGGGGTTGGCATGGGTACTACTACTGATACTTGTTGTCTTGGTGTTGGACAAGGGCAACAACAAAATATCTCTCGCAAGAGGCCACTAGTGGTAGATACTCATACTACTCAGAATCCTATATCAAGTGCCACTGACACTACAAATCCACCATTTGCAGCTTTAGATTAGACCCCTCAAAAGGCTATAAAAACTACACATGAAAGTGGTAGTGGGACAAGATTATGAATGGTTGTTGGTAATCCTCGTAATGCATTAGTTAAAACCACAGGCATATGTGGAATTGGAGCCTCTGTTATTCCTATTTCACCTTTCAAACATTCAATTGCTTCAGCAAGCCCTGATTTTCAATTTTGGGATTACTATGAAAATTTTGAACACACAACAAATGCAAATAAAGAAAATAAGAGAGCATTGCATAGGGTTGCCTTGTCTTAATTTTTAGACGAACAACCTGCAAGGAACATGGTATTTCCAACATATGACCCACACAAAGATATGATAAAGTTCATATTTGTTATTCCCCCAACTAAAGATAAAAATCCACCACACGGTTAGATAGATCCCTCTGAATTTCAAGTTAGCATCCTCCAAATGGATTTTTCCAAAGTACATAATGTGGACAAAATTAGTGTGTCAAAAAGGACTAACAAAGTGGTCTACACTTTTCTGCTAAAGGTGGAGAGAGAAAAAAATAAACTAGAGAAACAAATAGAAAAGTTATAGGAAAACCTAGCAAATGAAAAATCAAAGAGGAAAGTAGCAAATAACAAGTGCAATGATTTACAGAAAAGGATAAAAAATTGGGCTCTGTAGTAGAAATTGTAAAGCAGGAAATGATGGATGCAGAATTGAAGGACCTGAGAGAAAAAATGGCTAAAAGCAGTAAAAAAATTGATGAGGAAAGAGATAGCTTTCAAAAATTATATAAAAGTTATGAGTCTACTGCTACCGAAATAAGAAAAATACAGGACCTATTGGATCATGAGTAGGAAAAAACAAAACATTTGGAATAAGAAGTAGAGGATGAAAGAAAAAAATGTGCACAAATGAAAGAAGATTTGCACAATGCAAATGATAAAATTAAAACTTCAGAGGATAGATTGAAAGATAATATGAAAAATAAAAAAAAGTATATACAAAAAAACATTTGGGGGCAAATAATGCAGAGGAGTGACAAGTTGTGTGAATGGTTTGAATTGAATGAAAGCCTTAGATTAATTTATATGAAAATCAAAGGGCACATTGAGAAGAGAATACATGTTTATTCAAAAGAGGATATGGAAAAACATATTTTGCAAGTAGTCTGCAGTACCAATGACATCTATTTGGAATCCAAGGGAATTAACTACAGCATTGATGCCATAGTTAAGACATCATCTATCCTTCAAAAATGCCAGAAACTAAGAGAAACATCATAAGTTATGGATAAATGTGGCAAAAAGATATTGAAGCTACAAGAAAAGACAACTACTTTGATTAAACTTGTTTTGCCTAAGATCGTTGACCCATCAAATAAATTCATTGGAAAAGAAGCTTACAAAAAACCATGGAGATAAAAATGAAGTCTGATTTAGACTTACTTCCTAAGAACACAACTCCCCAAAGCTTTCTGGAATTCATCCAACCATTTACAACTCTAAATGCGATATTGGGTGAAACAGTGATGTCAAGTCACTCTTCTAAATATGGATTGTTGAAGAAGTTGCAGTTGACTTTCCATAGTTTAAAGAATAGTGACCTTCCATCAGAGGAAGAGTGGAGCACCCTAAAAAAACTGGCACAGAAATATTAAGAATCATAGTATGTATTGCACAGTTTTCTTCTTTTAGTCTTAATTTCAAGGTTTTATGTTTTTTGTGTTTGGAATTTGGCATCACTTGAAATAACTATGCTTTATGAATAGGAAAAAACCAGCACTCGGTATTGCTAATCCAACCTATGAATATATGATGCACAGTGCAAACCTTAAGCCTGTAAATTTGTATCTCAAATTCTCCCAAGTTTTAACATTTTTGCATTTCTCTATTTTTGATTACTAGGTTTTGGGCACTACTATTATCTATATTTAATTTGTCATGACTTGAATTAATATTTAATTTTAAACTCTATTTTTTGAACAGGAGACATCAGACATGTAGCAGTTGTTAAATTGTTAATCCGGCCTATGATGGCCATGTAAATTTGTGTTGAGTTTGTGATTTTGATGTTGAGTCTTCACATGTTGCAAATCAACCTGAAGCTGTTGTTGCTCCCTTGTTTCTATAAAAGGGAATTTAGGGTCATTTGCAAAGGGTTCTGAAACTTTGTATTGACTTTTGCATGGAGAATCACACAGAGTGGTGTATTGAATGAATTGTATCATATGGCTATATTTGGAAAGAATTTATGAAAATCTAAGTTCTCAACATATCTAAATAAAATATCTGTATCAATAAACACATTCAAGTCTTTTGTTATGCTATTTTAAATCTGGAAATAGAAATTTAAAAAATACAATTACAAATCAATACTAAATTGTAATTGCAAAAAGTTGACACTCATAAAATATCATCGAGTTATCAACCATTTTAATATGATTTTGTAATATGAATGATGAGATACAGTACTAAGATTAATGAATACCAATCTCTTATAGTTGTCATTCATCCTCATCAAATTCAGAGCTTTCTTGATTCTTGTTTGTGCTTTCTTCCCTCTGAGTCTGCATGCCTTCATTGAACTGCATCTCAATGCTACCAGTAGGTCCAATACATGAGTCAATAGTCCCACTGGCACTTTGGTTTGAAGTGTTACCCAAACCTCTTCTTTCACATTTAGACCTCCAAATTTGCAGTGCCCTATCGTAAGGAAAAGTGTGGACATCATACCTAGATGTATAGAGCCTCAAGCAATTTTCAAAAATTTTGTCTACTTTGTTTCTTAGCTTTGATTTTGGGAACCCCAAAGAACTGAAAACTCTCTCATCTTTCATTGAACCCAATATCATGGTAAAACATAAATCAACAAGCTTCAAATATTTTGGCATTGAATCACGCAACGCTAAGTTCTCAGCTATATATTTCTAAAGTCTTGTTACTGATCCCTCTTTGTGGGGGTTCTCCATTGTGCCCTATTGTTCCCTCATAGTGTATGCAAAACGAGATGATTTCTTTCGAAGACAAGTTTCATCCAATATCCCATTTATAGTTACTCCATTCAATTCTCTAGATATGCAAATTTGTTTCATCAAAGTCAGTAGCTTACTTCGAAAATCAGCTGCACTATTGAGGCTCCAATATTGAGGAAACACAATAGACATAGCTTCAAGTAGGTTTTCAGGAGGGAATTTGCTTCTAATCTGTGAGGAAAGATCATAGGCAATTTTCTTCATAGAAGTAGATAAAAACTCAGCAATATTGTCAAAATCTTCCCTTGTAACTCTTGCTAGTTGCTTCCTAGGGCACTTTCCTGGTTCCTCAGGGTCGACTGTGGCATACAAGTGCATTGGTATCTCAATTCCCCATACATTGGCACATACCTCCCCGTTTGCACCGATTTGTAAAAAATTATCAGGATTGTTCAAATATGTGAGTGTCCGCCACTTAATAAATTTTTTATTAGATAGTGTTGGTTGATTTTGATAGAGATTTTCAAGGGTCATGCATGTTATCTTATGCAGCGTAGCATATTCTGCAATATACAGAGCTCTCTAGATTACTTAACCTTCGAAGAAGTTCAGAAAATTTTGGTTGCTCTAATTCTTTGTGAGTTGTGTGAAATAGTCCAATCAATGATGGATATCCTAAAAAAACTTGATGCGTTGGACCATCCAAAGAGATCCATCTAGTATCATTATCCTTAAGAAGCTTGTTCCCATCAGTTATTCCACCAACAAAGTGTTGAAATTCCATAAATCACTTGGAACTTCGACAGAAGTGTGAGTAGAGCTCTCTGATTAAAATTTTAATTTTTTTTATCGAAGCATACTTGCTTACAATTCCAAAAGCTAGATTCATTCTATGAGCCATACAATGAATTGCAGTAATGTACGGTGCAAATGAAGTTTCAATCTTTGTACAAAGATCATTCTTGTGACCTTGCATTACTGAAGCTCCGTCTGCTTCAACACACCAATTTTTTGGCAACCGTCATGTCATCCATACCTCCATATTCAATTAAACTTCTCTTTACTAGTTGAAATAAATTTTCTACTTTTGCACTCTCCTTCATTTTAGCAATAGATAGTAGATGAGGTCGGGAGGCATGATTCTATACAATATAAAGATGCATGCATATGCATGAAGTATTGTCTACTGTCGTAACTTCATCTAGACAAAATGCAATAAAGTTTGACTCTCTTATTTTTTCCTTTACATCTTCTTTTTCAACCTCAGCAAGACAACTTGCCCATTCCCATCCATTGTTTATTGACCAGTGTCTATTAGGATAGTTAGGAACTTTCAAAAAGTGTAATAAACCACTAATTGATGGGAAATCTATCATAGCATGCCCTTTGCTTAAAATATAAAAAACAACGCTTAACTGAACAACTTTTCCCAGTTGTTCTATTTGCATTGTTTTTCTAAAACTAGCTTCAATAGAACCTTTAACTTCAACAGGCTTCGTCTATATTTTCTCATGAAAATAATACTCTTCGACATTCCTCACATGCTTACATTTCTCCTTTGTTTTCCATCTTATCACTGATTTTTCAACTCCGTCTATCATTGAAAATTTGGAAAATTGTTAATGATTGTCCCTACAAATGTCACCCACCATCACCTAAATACATTATTCTTAACGTGTGCTCCCTTCCACAACTTTAACAATGATCTCATGTTTAATATACATAGAATCTTTTGAAACATTCTAAACAAACAACTCAAATGTATGCCCATACTAAACATTTTAAAAGCTACTCCTACATATAAAAAGCCTTAATGGTCTTACAAGTTTATATTCAATAAACATAATAATACATTCAAACGAAAAAACACATGCCAACAATAACACTGCTTGCTGATGGCTTGCACTGCAAATTATATTTATTTTCATATCGTAGAATCCACCTCTAATGGTTCTTCACACATTGGTTGACCATATTATATAGTTGACTTTATAAAAAAATAGCCATATCTAACTGATCTGAATGACAACGTACTCCGTTCACACTCATGGGACATTTACATTAACGGTGTTCACAAATTTCAGGGCCCTTCGATTAATCTCTTTCTCCTATACAACTATACATTTTTCTTAAGTTAGGGTTCCTGCCCCAAAATTAATGCTGATTACATTTTTAATATTAACTCATTCTTCTTAAGCTTGCAAACAAACTATGCAATGTGCACATCCATACTAAACTATTAATAGTTTATTTATAGATATAAAAAACTTCAAAATGGATTACAAAAATGATTCACGCAATCCCAAAAAATTATTAAAAAAAAAACCCTCTAACCACCACCCACCCACCACCCCCGCAACTTCTACCCCTCTAAGCTAATTGTTGCATGCAAACCATGCAACTACTAGTTTATTGTCCTCTTAAATTAAGAATTATAAGTATTTATTCCTCAAAATATTTGTGCTTACCTAGGTGAAGCTTCTAAAATCTGATTACTATGCAAACTCATTGCAAATTGGTTACAGAGATGAGATTGTAAAGACATCGTTTTCAACCACGTGGAATTATATTTAAATGTGGATGGATTGATCCACATCTTGATTGACACCAATACCATCCCAATAGAAAATAGAATAAAGAAATTGGGAAAATAGAATAGAAAGTTGAGCACATACGAAACATTAATCAAAAGAAAAGATTTATTGCTTTGGATAGATCTTTGTTAATGTAAGACAATTTCATTTTGAAGTAAATTAAATTGTTTTATGTAATATAGTTTTTTATTTTCATTAATTTTCAGAGAATAAATGTTATTGAATTATTATAGATATTAAAAAAAATAGTGAAGAATAATATTGAGTTGTTTAATTTTATTTTATAATTATTATAATATTTAGGGTTATTATTAAATCTAGAGTTGTTATTCAATGACATAAAACTTAAAATATAGACAATATATTAAATGTTTTTGAAACTAGGATATATATTTATAACTAAAAAAGACAAATTAATTAAAGTTCTAATTAGAAAAATTCATTTCAAATCTCAAGGTCAAGCATGCTCTAATGAATTGCATGTAAAACAATGTGGATGCAACTTAATTGCAAAATAATATGGTATTTTGATAATAAAAGTTGAAGAGTAATCTTGCATAAAAGACTAGATCTAGAATGATGAATGAAATGAACTATTTATAGTCTATTAAGCTATGAGATTTCCACTATAAATAAAGGCTATAATCTTGCATAAAAGACTATAAATAGACTATAGTCTATTTATAGTCTTTCAAAGAATCAGATGAATGACAAGGATTTTGAGCAAAGATCAAGAGTTAACCGAACTAGTTGTGGAGTCAACTCAAAGAGCAAGAGAAGATAGATTAACTTAATATGGAAAATTGTCATTTTACATTTATAGGAGGATAAATATGAGTTATTTTAATTTATTGAGTAGATAATGAAATGAAGACAAACAGGTTAACATGTGAAGAGATGACTAGAAATTTAATTATTTTATTAAAATAGATAATTAGGCTATATTAATTCGATAATAAAATATGTTTAAATAACTAATAGGTTTAAGAGTATAAATAAGATAATGAACAATAATAATAAATGTGATAATGGTTAAAACATGGAATAGAGATAAATAATGTATATAAAGATCATTGTTGACAATTATAAGAATAATTTTAGTAAAAGATATCAGATTTCCACAATGCATAATATTAACAAATTGATTTTTCTTGATTAGACTGTGTGGAATTTTTTTACATCATTTCTAAAAAACTCAACTTGTTAATAATTTTAGTGTTTATGTTTTTCCCTTCTTTCAAACAATATTAAAGATGACATTATATTTTAAATGAAAAATAATAGATAAGAAAAATATAAGAGATGAAAAAAATAGTTATGTTAAGAGGTGTCTACAATGGCATCAAAAACCTATGTCAATTGTTTAAAATTGATGTGCAACATAGTTTCAACCTTGAAAGTTAGAAGATTATCTTCCTTTGTAATGCACTGGGGATCTACAATGGCATCATATGGACTTCACAGATTGTTGGCATTACAACTCTTATATTTATTAAATGAAGAGACTGGAATAGGCCATTGGTTGAGTGGTCGATTTTGTTATATTGTAGCACTTGTGTATTTCTTTTACCAATGCAAATCAATATTCTCATTTAATGTTTGAATTTTAATTTTTATCTTCTTCAACTTTTTTTTTTCTATTAAATATAAAGTAGCCAAGATACAAAAAATTGGCTATTCGCCATGATGATAAAGTTTAGCTAGTATCCATAATGAGCAACAAAATAAATAAGGAATCATACAACCATTGATGACAAGATAGATATTACATGGTTAATACATATTACAGAAGCGACAAATGTATTCAAGCAAAAAGAGAATTCCCTATAGCTCTTATGCCACTACATCATAGCATATGTCCCCATTAGGTAGACTAGAATTGCCCAAGATGTCAACCCAAACCACCCATCCCTGAGGGCCCTCACTCCACCATAGCTCGTTACCCTACAAAATAGGGTCTACATAGGGGTGGTACACAAGAATTGCCACTAGTACTAGCTGGTTCTGTTGCTATACTATCCTCCCCTCCTAGCGATTAAGTTCTCTAACAAATTTTTCCAACCCATCCTCAAAGGGAGACCTCTCCTAAGTTCTTCTACTCTAGGTGAACCCATGGGATATTTCATTGGTATACACTCTAGTTGAGCCATCCAGTAGAAGCACCTCACATTTCCTCCTGCCAATCTCATCGCTACAATGACCTGCATATCAATATCATGGATGACGAGCGTCCTCAAAGACTCAATAAGCAACCTATTCTTGTCACTAATAATATTATCATTCCTAAACTTCCAAATAAGCCATAGTGTTTCCGACAGAAAAATAGACCAAAAAATGTTAGAATCTTTCTTTAGGCTTGGAATATAACCAAAAATGATATCAATAGAATAAATATTAGCCCCAAAGATAAGCCCAGAAGTATTCCAAACCTCCTTAGCAAACATACAATAAAAAAAGACATGGTTGATAGTTTTAGACACCCTATAAGAAGAGCATATATAGGGATCTCCATTGGGTAGTCTGGTAGGTAGTTTGTGTAGAATGGGTCTCCACAGAAATAAATTCTTCTTTGGCTCCATAGATCTAGACCAAATAGACTCAAATATTTTTTTCCATTGGGAAGGGGTATGGTTAAATGTCCAGGAGGAGTTAGCACATGTGAAGATAGAGTCCTTATTAGCCAGGAGCCTATAAATGGATTTGGCTTTGACATTTTGTAGCAAGGAACCATTCAAGTAGTTGTAAGCAATAAATCTAAATGGCCTAAGAGTTCATATCCAAGATGAGATCGGCCTTCTTTTTCCTTAGACCGTGGATGAGTATTTTCAAGTGGCATTGAGGGAGGAAGAAAAGTTGAAGAGGAAGAGTAACCAGCAAGGTAGACGAAGAGGTAGGAGTTTTAGAGGAAGAGGAAACTTTGGGGGTGAAAATCAGTCTCAAAGACATCAAGGAGAATCAAATCCAAATGAACTAAATGGAGACACTAATGGTAGAAGAATTTTTAGAGGTAGAAGGCCCAATGGAAGAGGAAGGCATTTTCAGGAAGAGGATCAAGTACCTTTACCGGTACATACTACAATTGTAACCAAGTGGGACATCCAGCCTTCGAATGTCCTGAAAAGAAAGCCTCTATTTCTCATGAAGGAGATAGGATGATCAGCTAGTGCAAGATAAAGATAGCCAAAGTGTTAATTCACTACTCAAACCCATAGATACAGAATATGGGGAGAGCCTAATGATGGGGAGAACACTTTTGAAGGTGCCAAGCACCAAGGAGCCACTATAGAGGAAGTCACTGTTTAGGACTTTTTGTAAATCTAGAGGGAAGGTATGTAAAATCATAGTTGATTCATGATCCACAGATAATTTGGTGTCAGTAGAAATGGTTGAGAAATTAGGATTGAAGATAACTCCTCATCTTACCCCTTACAAAGTTTCTTTATTGAGGAGGGGCCAGCAAGTTCTTGTAAATGAACAATCTTGGATAGAGTTTCAAATTGGGAGGTATAGGGATAGAATCCTATGTGATGTGATTCCCATGGATGATTTCCATTTTCTTCTAGGACGTCTGTGGCAGTATGATCTTAATGCTCAACATGATGGGTAGAAAAATACTTACACCATAACCAAAAATGGTGAGTCCCTCACTTTGAACCCTTTGTTAGATGAGAGTTGGGATAGACAAGTTGGCACTAGTATCATGGTAGTAGGTGAGAAGGATTTTTTGAGAGCGTTGAAGGAAGAGGGTGGACAAGGGTTTGCCTTGTCCTGAAGCCAAAAGCTGAATCAGATTTATTAATAAATAAGGGGAAATACACTCCTAAAGAGGTGTTGCAATTGTTGGATAGAAATAAAGGTATAGTAGTTGAAGAAATGCCTAACACCCTACCTCCAATAAAGGATATCATCCACCATATAGACCTTATTCCAGGTGCTACACTCCCCAACAAGGCTTCCTATAAGATGACACCTTCCCAAAATGAAGAAATTGCTAGGCAAGTGCAATAATTGCTAGATAAGGGTTTGGTGAGGAAGAGTTTAAGCCCATGTGCAGTGCCCACCATCCTAGCACCCAAGAAGGATGGTAGATAGAGACTTTTTATAGATTCAAGAGTCATTAATAGAATCACTATCAGATATAGACTCCCAATGCCACAGATTGAAGACCTAATGGACTATTTGCAGGGAGCATGTTACTTCTCAAAGATTGATCTAAAGAGCGATTACCATCAGATAATGATTAGAGAGGTGGATGAATGGAATACTTCTTTTAATACTAATGAAGGCCTATATGAATGGATGGTGATGCCCTTTGGGTTGTCAAATTCTCCTAGTACCTTTATGTGCTTAATGAAAGAGGTGTTGAAACCTTTTATTGGTAAATTTGTCGTTGTTTATCTTGATGACATTCTTGTGTTTAGAAATTCAAAGGAAGAACATTTGCAGCATTTGGACATGGTTCTTAGGAGGTTACATGAGTGAAAAATCATGATCAATTTGGAGAAATGTGATTTCATGAAGGAAGAACTGGTGTACCTTGGTTTTGTCATCTCCAAGGGAAATCTGAAAATGGATCCCTCCAAGGTAGAGGCCATTCTTATTTAGCCAAGCCCAAGGTCAGTTGGTGATGTTAGATGTTTAATTTACATGGGCTTGCTAGTTTCTATAGAAATTTCATAAAGAATTTTAGTCAAATTTGTGCACCTATGATAGATACTATTAAGGGTGGAAGTAAATGTAAGTTTTCTTGGACTAATGAGGTTGATAGGAGTTTTGAGTATTTGAAGAAAAGGGTAGCACAACACCCTATACTTGTTCTCCTTGATTTTGATAATATTTTTACTATTGAATGTGATGCTAGAAATCAGGCCATAAGTGTGGTGTTAAGCCAAGAGGGCAGATTAGTGGCTTTCTTCTCAGAGAAGCTCAATGATGCAAAAAGGAAGTACTCTTCATATGACTTGGAATTATTTCTTGGAATCTACCCCTTTCGAGGTGGATCAAAATTAATATCGATGGGGCGGCCAAAGGAAATCTTGGGCTAACTGGCTATGGGGGAGTGACGAGGAACCATTTGGGTTTGCTAGTCTCTTGGTGGCACTCCCTTCGGGCACCCAGACTAACCATTTTGTGGAGGCTAGTGCCGCCTACATAGAACTACACATGGAGAGCAAGGAGGGGTTCAAACAGTTCTGGATGGAGAGTGATTCGCTTAACATCATCAAATGCATTAAGGGATGTACAGTGCCTAGCTAGACTATTTCAAACTTAATCAAGGATTGTCTTGAAATGATAGCTGGCCTGGAGGATTTCAAGATCTCACATGTTTTTTGGGAAGGAAACAAACCAGTGGATCATTTGGCCAACTTGGCGGTGGGTAACATGGCAGCTAAATGATGGAGAAGAGAGGAAAATTTCCCAAAAATCTTGTGCGACTTAGCAAGAAATGATGCCAAGATCTTTGGCCTTTCCAATGAAATTTATGATGAAATATTATGATGGGATGGGAGTCGTTGGGGTGGTATTTCAAATTATTACCACTTTGAAAAGTGTTAGAACTTTCAGTTTGCCATGTTTCTAGATTGCTTTCCTCCTATTTTTTTTGGAATCTCTGATTTGCTCAAGATTCATAATGGGAGGTGAAAAGAATAGGTTTGAACCCACAACCTATGATAAGTGGCAGAAGAACAAGGAGGTTCGGGAGGAAATTTCTGATGGTGGGATGGTGCCCTTTTTGGAGAGATTGCATGGTCATTCTTTCATTGTTATGAAAATCTTTGTTAAAGGTTGGAATAAGGGTGTGCTGACTGCATTTGGTGCGGAGTTTCAAGTCGATGAAAATCTGGTTGCCACTGTTACTAGTTTAGATATGAAAGGTAGAAAAATCTATAGAGACAAGAAGTCGTATGAGGAGGCTATTGCTGCCTTTTATGATAAGGAGAAGGAAAGAATGAGGGTCACGAAAATGGTGGACAGTGGCTATAACAGGAAAGAGTTTATTTCCCTCTGGGCTGATGTGACAGAATTCATCATGAGGTACATCACCCTAGATGGTAGATATGCTAGTATTTTCTGACATCATTTTACTATCTTAAACCATTTTAGGCATGGTAGATTGATTTCCATTCCCTTTTGTTTGGTTTCATCCTTGGAGAATAGTTTAGTTAAACATTATGAAAACTAGGATAACCCTGTGATTCATGATGGGCTTATCTTGTTGAGTATGGAAAATGCCTAGGCTCATGAAGTGAAATCCTCCCCCAAGGATAAAACCCACATTTCCTCTTCTAACCCTGATGTGCAGTTGGTTTCTGATATGAAGATGGATGAGGATGATAGTGTTACTACCATGGATTAGCGTGATATCAAGGATATGGAGGACCCTGAGTATAGACCAAAGAAAGAAGGGGAGCTTATGGTGACCCTGGGAACTAACCGTAGCAAGAAAATCAATCCTCCAAGGTGGACAGCTAGTAAGTTCAAATCTAGCAGCAGAAAAATACAAGACCTAGAGCTACCCACCAAAAAGAAATTAAAACTTACCAAATGTAGTGGCTTCAAAGTCCTAGACCACGAGATTAGGTTGGAGATCCCTATGAAGGTGGATTATGAGAAACAGGGGTTTGTGATAAGGAAAATAAAGGCAAGATAAAGGGGGAGAGGGTGATGGGAAATCTGCTATTAGAGGCTACTAGAAGTCAAGAGAATTGTTGGAAATGGGTGGAGAAGGAAATTGGTTCCCTAAAAGATGGGATTAAAGGAATTGTTGACACTTTCACGGAATCCCCTTGGCCTAATAAATCTGAGAAGATCGTGAGTATGATCCAGAAAATTTCCCTGGATGTCAAAAATATGAAGGTGGACTAAGAGTGTAGAATTGAGAAGCTAGAAGAGGATGTGAGTGAGATCAAGGAAAACCTGAACAATCTGGTGGAAATCAGTAGGTAGGCAATGAACAATAGTGTTGATGGTTTGGAAAAGATTAATTCCATGATGACTGATTATAGAACCAGGACCATCGCTAGTGACCCTCCCATGGGGGAAAAGAAGAAAAAATAGTTTCAGAGGGTGGACAGAGAGCTAGTGGTGGGAAGATTAGCTCGGGTCTATGTACTAGAACAAGGAGCTGGAGCCAGGACCAAGGAACCTCTAGATTAATCATGGAGGACTTGGAGAGAATTAATAGGAGTATTATTCAAAAAAATACAGAATTGATGCACTCTCTTTGCTGAGTGCGTGGCCCTATTTTCTTATTCAACTTTTTTTGTTTGCTTTTTGGTTGTCAGCCTGTGTGGGATTTGTCCCATGTTCTGCTTAGTTTTTCAGTCGGGTTGGATGCTGGCCTTGGTCTGTAAAACTTTGGGTTTCAGGTCTCTATAAAACCTTTTTATCTTTATCAAAAACATTTCAATTGCATCCTCTCTTGAGGTTAATTCTACTTTAGTCATTTACTTTCATTTACTTGCAAGTACTTTTCATCATTTGGTTAATTCCAAAACTGGGGTTTGACCTGAAGGCAAACCCCCAATCCCAATAATGCTTCCTTTCTTTTATGTGTGTAGGTTGCAGATGCGTAGTTGTATTTCCAAATTTAGGCTTCATTCTAAGAGACGGAAAATCCTTTTTGGCGCGTAGATTTTTTGGAGGACCAAGTATACTTTCAACCTAGTCCTGGCAACTTTCACTCAAATTTACAAGGGAGCTTCGTCTCGGCATTTTACTGCTAATTCTAGGTGCACAGCTTCATCCTACATTTCTATCTCAAGTTATAATTATTTCTTTATCTTGTTTACATTTAGTCTCAAATTGCTTAATTCAACTTTTCCATTCTAAAAGAGGGGTTGCTTTACTTTTTAAATTCATTGTCAATTCACTTAGCATTCAATCTCTCTCCATTGATATTGGATCTAGTTAATTCAACCCCCTCTTTTAATGTAATGTGTGTGAGAGGTTGAAGAGGATCCTTTGTGAAACTTTCACTCCTTTCTTGACGAAGGTAAAACTTTCCACTTGATCTCCTCATCACCCCTTTTTCACCATTACACTTTGTCCCTAATGTTTCTATTATAAAGTGCTAGGATCACCTCATTTTTGGTATCGGCCTCAATGATGCAGTGAATATAAGCCCTAACGTCATTAACATGAAAAACTTTGTATGCCACAGACGAAAAAGCACCATTTGGATCATCCTCAATAGAATTAGTTCAGAAACCTCTACTACCAAATATGTATTAATAGAAGAATATGTCATTTCAAGAATTTTAGGGTTCAAAATACGCTTCTATAAATAGTTTTTTCTTATGTTGGATGTACAGTGGTCTTTTGTTAGATCGTCTTAAGATTTTGATCACATTGAAATTTGGTTCGCCTTGCTCTTCTTCTTCAACTCTTTGCTCACAATGTGAGAAATGATTCACATTTTTCCCTTTTAAACTTTGTAAACCCTAATTTTAAGTTGACATAAATGCACTGGTAAGGTTCAACCGGATTCCATGTTCAACATAAACCAACTCACCAGATTCAAAGATTGATATGATGAGTTCTAGATAATCATCCTTGAGCATCTGCAATCAACCTTGATTGATCACAGATTTCTTCAGGGGGTTCTGCAAGATTTGTCCATGAAGATGCCACCCCCTAAGGCCAAATGCTTTAGTTACCAGAAAAAGATCCTACACCAGATTCAGGTTCAAATCTATTGTCTTCCTTGGATTCATCTTTTCTAACCCATATCTTCTCATGCCTGTTCCTGATCTCTTCTAGTTTTGCCTTTCCCTTTTCATTACCTTTGTCTACCAGAGCATTCTTGTTTACATTTTTTTTTCTACAATACTTTGCAATGTGACCAGGCTTGTTGCATGCATGGCAAACAACATTTTTTTGCATAGGTCTAAAATTCATTTGATTTGGTCTGAAAATTGTTCATTATTGCTCTGCACATGTTTGACTTGCGACCAAAATTATTTCATATGAAACACTGACAGATAAAGGTAGGACCATTGTGTTGGGACTCATTAAAATTGAGTCAAGTTTTTAGGCCCAATTCAAATTTTTTCTCTGCATGTTAGAAAAGTATCTAAATAAGTCAGTTTGAATGGCCTAGTTAGAGAGAGGGAAAGTGGGCCAATTGATTTTCAGAGGGTAAGGCTCGAAAGACATGTCCTACACATTTAATTTGGCCTATGCAGTGATGTGCAACTTTCAAAATTCAGTTTGGATAAGTTTATGAGGTACCCATTTTGAGCGGTGAGCTGAAAGTGCATTTTAGGCACAAATGCAGATTTTATTGAGTAGCCTATTTTGGGTGTTTGTATCTTTTTCCCTGTTGATTTTCATGAATAAATTTAGAATGGATTCAATTATATGCATAAATGTGAGTCAGTCTGCAAAATTTCAACTCCTAATGAATCCATTTGCTCAGTTTTCAAAGCCAAATCCGTTTGCAATTTGTGTGTTTTGGCAAGTCCCTGTTTCGACAGCTAGTCGGAGCCCTATTTTGCACGAGTGTAAAAGTTGCCTCAGTGAGAGTTATGACAGTATGTTTGTTCCGGGCTAATGTTGGTATAATGATGAGCTAAGTTTCAAATTTCAAGCCTTTGTCAATCCGTTTGATTGGTTTTCAAAAGGGTTCATTTAACCATCATTTTCAGTTATCTATACTTTCAATGCTTTATCAGTTAAAGAAGCCATTTTTGTGAGCACGCCATTTACATCTAGTCAGAATTTTGGTCGAACTGAGAATTCAAAGATTTAGTATGTACTTCAAGGTACCTATGTTTCAAATTTGAGGGCCTACGGAGGTCGTTTGATATTTTTGAGAAAGGCATCATGTGTTGCCAGAAAATTGACTTCATCAGATCCGTAGTGTCAACAAAGCCAGTTGGATATTTTTGTTGATTAATATCTCTTTGCTCAGGATTCATTTTGAGAAACCGCATGGCAATGTTCATGATTGTATATCAAAGTACGTGCCTGTCAGATGGCGAGATCCAGAAAGGTGTTTTGATAGGTTTTAAAATTACGTCTTCGCGATTAAATGTGAAAATGTGGCGTAATCGCCTGAGGGTTGCAAATTTCAATCTGATGATCCGAAAATGATGCCGATCATTTCCAGAGGTATGGGTAAGGTTCCTGAAGCTTCTTAGAGGTCAGTTGTATGAAAACAAAAAAAAAATTAGTCGGACCCACTTTGGGGCCCGACCTGGCTCACGCTCGTGCATTATTTTTTTTTATGGCGAAAATGCTCTTGGTGCACAACTTCATGATGCATAAAGATATGGGATTGCATAGCAATGTTATTATAAATTCTTGTTGAGTGTTATAGGCCTGGTACGGAAGAGATCGACATGGTCAACAAGACAATTCGCAAATGAAACTTAGACTTGAAAACAACATACCGTCTTGTTATTAAGAATGTAAAAGATGAAGGTGGCAAAGAAATATGCAGTCTTGGATAGAAGCATGTCTGGAAAACTTCAATGCTTAGATTCATTACTCTCTTGTGTCTTTTCAATCATCTCCTTATATAAGGGATAGAGAGGTAATGGCTTCATTTTCACTCAGACCTTTGATTTTATTCAGGGTTTATGTGATTGTCGATGCTACAAATTGCTATGTCTTGATGGAATAACAAACACTTCTTGTAGTCAGCAATTGAGTGATCTTTTTCAATAATGCAGTGGTAGATGAGTTAGTATTGCTTCTTTTATCCCAGGCCGGGGGCGTAGGGTTTAATCTTTTTAGAGCTAATGGCATTAAAGAGAATATGTGTCAAAGACAAATGATGAAAGGTGAAGTCGTAGTTACAATTGAAGGACATACCAACCCTGGGATTGTACACAAAATAAGTGGTCAACACTTTAGTCAAGAGGAACACTTGTGTTTTGATAGATCAGTTTCTCATTTTTTTTTGAAAAAGAGGGATACTTTGCTCTATGGAGAGGTCCAACGAATGTCTAGCAAGTAGATGGTTGGCGTGGGAGAGTGCTTTGGGAAGACTCTTAGCAAAGAGAGAATGCTATTAGTAAGTACAAATCCAAGCTTCCCCTTCTGCACAATGATGAGGGTAAAAGGACTTAATGAAAATTGCGTTGAACAGGTGTAAAACATAGCATATGCGGCCCCATTGCCCTTGATAGCATCCTTTCCTCCCCGCTGTGATTGG
Source organism: Cryptomeria japonica (assembly GCF_030272615.1). Classification (NCBI taxonomy): domain Eukaryota; kingdom Viridiplantae; phylum Streptophyta; class Pinopsida; order Cupressales; family Cupressaceae; genus Cryptomeria; species Cryptomeria japonica. The sequence goes on along the minus strand of NC_081407.1, from coordinate 649,136,715 downwards.
GCGTTGATGATTCAACAGTTGAAACCTTCATGCAAATGTAATCTCCATGATGCCACCGTCCTCCTTGAAGATGTATACCATGGCAAAGTTGTTGGAAGGGCGTTGATTAAACTCAAACAAATTGCTTCAGTAGTTTTCCCCCTCACGTGAAAGGCAGATGGCGTTGAAGACTTTGCAGCAGAAGATGAGAAATATTGGTGTTGATGGTATTGATCTTTTAGGAGACCCTGTCGTTGGAGAGTGGCAGATGTTTTTGCCAGCATTAACATGTGCTAGAAAGAGAGGGCTTCCAATTACTCTTCACTGTGGAGAGGTACCAAATCGGGAGGAAATCCAAGCCATGTTGGAATTTCGCCCTGAGAGACGGTCATGTGTGTCGCCTTGAAGATTTTGAATGGACAGCGAGTCAAAGGAATCAAAATAAACTGGAACTTGTGACCTGTGGAGATAGAATGGAAAAACCCAAGTTTTCTTAACCCAAGATTTTTCTCCTCTACGTGGGAATGGTGTTTAGGCGTTGAAATTTCAATCAAATGCAAAGAAAAATTGCTATTGAAGCTCTGCAGAAACCCCCAAAATGCATTCCTAGGAAGATGCATATATCCCACATTGGCTAGGAAGGAGACTTTTTTGATATTTATATGTAAATCTCCACCAATGCATAATGTCAAATCCTCTAGGCTTTTGACGGATGGTGTCGTTGGGTGCCCAAGGTGGGCCCACATGCAGGTGCAATTCCCAATGCGACCAAAGGTGGTGACTGAGCGGCAACCAGGTGGACCCCACGTAGGCACTCTTCCCGAGGCGAACAGGCAAATTTTGCAGAGAAGGGTCGACTTAACCAGTGAGCAGGCTGCAGAGGATCTGACGAAGCGCGTTGATATGTAGGGCGAAAGTGCTCACCGGTTACAGGCTACAAAATGGCGAAAGGTGAAAAGCATCTTTCATTTGCAATATCTGTAAACATATAAAATATCTTGGAAGAGTGTTAAAATAGCTTGGAAGAGTGTTTATTGCAGCAAGATTGAAGAAGTAAACATAGAATTAATTAAGTGTTGAATGGTATTCTGCTATTCAAAATATCCTCTCTACAAGAGGTGGCAACTCTGATGTAAAAGACAGTGCTAAAATGTGAAGTAAATCTTCAGATCTACAAGTTTTACAACTGCAAATGTCCAGGTATTTTTTAGAGGTTTCAAATGCAAAGATATGTGTTCTAAAAATTAGAATGTGTAATGTCATTTTCCCATTTAGTGAACAACACTAGTAAAGAGGGAAGAGAAGTTTTCAAATTAGTTTGCATATCTATGCTGCTAAAACATTCAGTGTATGTTATCTTCCGTAGTATGCAAATTTAAGAAGAGCTTTGTGTCAAGCAATGTTGTGAAATAGTTTCAGTATAAGGATACTTGCTTGAAGTTTTTATCCAAAGTTATATAATCATTTGTGGAAGTAAGGAAGAAATGTGTAGTAAAGTTTTCCAGCCTTGTGTATTTCCACATATGACCATGTCTAGTGAAATAGAACAACCATGTAATAGAAAGAGTTTCAGTATGAAGTATTATGCTGCTTTAAACTTTGAAGGTATTCCGGGTTACCCAAATCCCATACCCACATAAATCAGAAAGTATTTGCCCATATTCAGTGGGAAGAAATCAGAATTAGCATGTCAACATGTGAAAAGAGTTTCAGATTTGAAAGGAGAATTTGAAATTTGTAAGGAAGATATATGCATGAAATTGTTTGTTCAGTTACTAAAAGAGGATGCAAGAGATTGGTTTTCTTTTCTGCTAGTGAATTCTATTACCTCATGGGAAGAACTAGTTTCAGATTTCATAGACCAATTTGATGAGAAAGTGAGTGATTATGATTTATTGAAAGAGTTCACTTATATACAAATCAAGGAAGATGAATTGGTACCAACATTTAATATCAAGTTTTCACAAACATTGTCTAAAATTTCCAGAAAGTATAAGTTTGATGATAAAGTATGTCTGGATATCTATATGAGTGCTTTTGGTAAGAAGATGGGTTTCCTATTGAGAAACAAAGAACCTAAGACTTTGTATGAAGCTTTTAACACAGCTAGGGACATCGAAAATAGTTTGAAATTTGGGATAGCCAAGAGATTTGTGTCTGCTGTGGTTTCTTGTCAAAGCACCTTCAATGGTGAAATACCATGTGAAGTTGAGCAAATCATTCCGTGTCTAGGTGCATCAAGCTCTGCAGTTCCAAATGGTTTTGTTGATGCATGTGCTTCAAATTTGAATGAGAGTCAAGATCCTCTGTCGTTAATGCCGGTTGCCTCTCACAATAATGATGGAATGACTAGTGTGCAATATTGTGATAATACTAATACGGAGATTGATATATACAAGGGATATGTACCATTTGATTTGTATGCCGGTTATGCTGACTATGTGACTACAAATTATCAAGTTAATCATGCATCTCCTAAGGTTAACAATAATAAAAATTATGGTAATGATGACCATCAATCTTTACATACTGCTAATGTATTTGATGTTGCAATGCCAAGTACTGAAGGATCACTAAATGTGGCTGATTATGCAAGTGAAAATGTGCAATACAATATAAATCAGATTTTGTCTAAGTCTGATAAATCTGAAAATGAAATTGTGAATGATGTTGATGATGTGTTCAGTGCAAGTATACCCAATGATGAATGTGTTTCAAAATGGAGTGGTGTTGCTGATTGTGAGGATAATGAGTTCTATTCCCAGCACCTTGAAGGTATGCAAATGAACAATAAAGATCAATTTCAGAATGAGAATGATCTTGACACAAGTGTTTTACTTTCTTATGATTAGCAAATGAATGCCAGTCATGCAGCTGAAAGTGGTTATGAGAATTCTTATTATTCATCTTGTGAAGATGATATGGGAGGAAACCAAGTTATGTACCTTAGCTATGAATCTGGAAATGAAGGTGTTTGTGAAGATAAAAACATGTGTGAAAGTGTTGATAATGGTTTATTTTCAGATTTAAATGAACCCATAGTTGAATGCTTTCAGAATTTGAAGTATCATGAAGAGGATGTGAATGTTGATAATATGCTTGAACCGGATATGAAGTTTTTTGTTTTTGGTATAAATGTCCATCATGCTGATTTCATTGATGAAAATGTTGAGATTTCTCCTTGTGGTGAACAAGTTTGTAATGCTGATAAAGTTTTGAACAGTAGTAACATGGGTTGTAAGAATTTACTTCATGATGAAGACAAGAGACATGGGTTATGTGATGACTTTTTCAGACCACAAATGGAAGTGTTTCAGGTATATGTAAGCCTGAAAGAGAAAGAGTTAGCTGAGGATTTGCTTCAACCAGAGGTATGCATTCTTTTCCATGAATGGGATGTTGAGAATGCAAAGGTTTTTAGTTTGATAAGCAAGGATAGTATGAGGTGTGATCAGCATAGTGAAATGTCACATCCAGATTGTAACATGTATGTTCCTTGTTTGCATCAGTTGGTTAGTAGTGTCCCTCGTTCTATTAATTTAAATGGTAATAAGACATGTGCTAATAGTAATTAGAGTGTTGAGAATGAGTGTTTTATTTTTCAAGTTCAACATGATGGTACCCTTGCAAATGAAAGAATTGATTGGGATAGTGAAGTGTATTGCAGCTTGTGGGAAGGCCTCTATGGTGAATTGTCTCATGTTTTTACTTGTGTTGAATTAGTGTGTGATTACAAAGTTCAAAATTAGACCAAAGGTAAGCACACCAGCTATTACAGTAATGAAACAATAGAGGTTGATTATAAAAGTTATGCTCAGCAAGTTATTGAAAAGTGCCTTTGTTTGGATCATGGTATCAAGAGATGAAAATCAGATTTTTGACAGAGGTAAATGTTCAGAAAAGTTGAGCAGCTTTTATTGAGTTTTAAGAATGTTTGTATCAATTGTATAATTGCTTTGCTTCATTTGTGTGGTTTTCAATAAAGTGCCCTACTATTTGGGTAGAAGAAGGAAGCCTTGTTTTTTAGAAGAGAACAAGAATGATCTGTTTTGGGGTGGTCTGCTTAACCATTGATTCTGGATTCTTGTGTTGATCTTGTAATCAACCATCCCCAGTCAGAGCCACTATTGGGATTCATTAAAATTGAGTCAAGTTTTTTAGACCCAGTTCAAATTTTTGCTTTGAATGTCAGAAAAGTATCTAAATAAGTTAGTTTGACTGGCCTAGTTAGAGAGAGGGAAAGTGGAGCCAATTGATTTTCAGAGGGTAAGGCTTGAAAGACATGTCCTACACCTTTCATTTGGCCTATGAAGTGATGTGCAACTTTCAGAATTCAGTTTATGAGGTACCCATTTTGAGGGGTGAGTTGAAAGTGCATTTTAGGCACAAATGCAGATTTTATTGAGTAGCCTACTTGGGGTGTTTTAATCTTTTTCCTTGTTGATTTTCATGAATAAATTTAAAATGGATTCAATTATATGCATAAATGTGAGTCAGTCTGTAAAATTTCAAGTCCTAATGAATCCATTTGCTTAGTTTTCAAAGCCAAATCTGTTTGCAATTTGTGTGTTTTGGCAAGTCCCTGTTTCGAAAGCTAGTCGGAGCCTTGTTTTGCACGAGTGTAAAAGTTGCCTCAGTGAGAGTTATGACAGAATGTTTGTTCCGGGCTAATGTTGGTATAAATGATGAGCTACGTTTCAAATTTCAAGCCTCTATCAAGCGTTTTGATTGGATTTCAAAAGGGTTCATTTAACCATCATTTTCAGTTATCCGTACTTTTAGTGCTTTATCAGTTAATGTAGCCATTTTTGTGAGCGCGCCATTTGCATCCAGCTAGGCTTTTGGTCAAACTAAGAATTCAAAGATTTAGTATGTACTTCAAGGTACCTATGTTTCAAATTTGAGGGCCTACGGAGGTCATTTGATATTTTTGAGAAAGGCATCATGTGTTGCCAGAACATTGACTTCATCAGATCCGCAGTGTCGACAAAGCCAGTTGGTCATTTTTGCCGATTAATATCTCTTCACTCAGGATTCATTTTGAGAAACCGCTTGGCAGTGTTCATGCTTGTATATCAGAGTACGCGCCTATTAGATGGCGAGATCTAGAAAGGTGTTTTGACAGGTTTGAAAATTACGTCTTCGCGATTAAATGCAAAAATGTGGCATAATCGCTTGAGGGTTGCAAATTTCAGTCTGATGATCCAAAAATGATGTTGATCATTTCCAGAGGTATGGGTAAGGTTCCTGAAGCTTCTTAGAGATCAATTGTATGAAAACGAAAAAAAATTTAGTCGGACCCACTTTGGGGCCCGACCTGGCTCACGCTCGTGCATTATTTTTTTTAATGGCGAAAATGCTCTTGGTGCATGACTTCATGATGCATAAAGATATGGGATTGCATAGCAATGTTATTATAAATTCTTGTTGAGTGTTCTAGGCCTGGTATGGAAGAGATCGACATGGTCAACAAGACAATTGGCAAATGAAACTTAGAATTGAAAACAACATACCGTCTTGTTATTAAGAATGTAAAAGATGAAGGTGGAAAAGAAATATGTAGTCTTGGATAGAAGCTTGTCTGGAAAACTTCAATGCTTAGATTCATTACTCTCTTGTGTCTTTTCAATCATCTCCTTATATAAAGAATAGAGAGGTCATGGCTTCATTTTCACTCAGACCTTTGATTTTATTTAGGGTTTATGTGATTGTCGATGCTGCAAATTGCTACGTCTTGATGGAATAATAAACACTTCTTGTAGTCAACAATTGAGTGATCTTTTTCAATAATGCATTGGTAGATGAGTTAGTATTCCTTCTTTTATCCAAGGCCGGGGGCGTAGGGTTTAATTTTTTTAGAGCTAATGGCATTAAAGAGAATATGTATCAAAGACAAATGTTGAAAGGTGAAGTCCCAGTTACAATTGAAGGACATACCAACCCTGGGATTGTACACAAAAGAAGTGGTCAACACTTTAGTCAAGAGGAACACTTGCATTTTGATAGATCAGTTTCTCATTTTTTTTTTAAAAAGAGGGATAATCTGTTGTATGGAGAGGTCCAATGAATGTCTAGCAAGCAAATGGTTGGCATATTCCTTTGTGTGTGGGAGCGTGGGAGAGTGCTTTGGGAAGGCTCTCAGCAAAGAGAGAATGCTATTAGCAAGTACAAATCCAAGCTTCCCCTTCTGCGCAATGATGAGGGCAAAAGGACTTAATGCAAATTGCATTGAACAAGTGTAAAACATAGCATATGCGGCCCCATTTCCCTTGATAGCATCCTTTCCTCCCTGCTATGATTGGGCGTTGACGATTCAGCAGTTGAAACCTTTCTGCAAATGTAATCTCCATGATGCCAACGTCCTCCCTGAAGATGTATAGCCTGTCAAAGGTGTTGGAAGGGCGTTGATTAAACTCAAACAAATTGCTTCAGTAGTTTTCCCCCTCACGTGAAAGGTAGATGGCGTTGAAGACTTCACAACAGAAGATGAGAAATATTGGTGTTGATGGTATTGATCTTTCAGGAAACGCTGTCGTTGGAGAGTGGCAGATGTTTTTGCCAGCATTAACATGTGCTAGAAAGTGAGGGCTTCCAATTACTCTTCACTATGGAGAGGTACCAAATCGGGAGGAAGTCCAAGGCATGTTGGAATTTCGCCCTGAGAGACGGTCATGTGTGTCACCTTGAAGATTTTGAATGGAAAGCGAGTCAAAGGAATCAAAACAAACTCGAACTTGTGACCTGTGGAGATAGCATGGAAAAACCCCAGGTTTGCTCAACCCAAGATTTTTCTCCTCTGCATGGGAATGGTGTTTGGGAGTTGAAATTTCAATCAAATGCAAAGAAAAATCGCCATTGAAGCTCTGCAGAAACCCCCAAAATGCATTCCTAGGAAGATGCATATATCCCACATTGGCTAGGAAGGAGACTTTTTTGATATTTATATGTAAATCTCCACCAATGCATAATGTCAAAGCCTCTAGGCTTTTGATGGACAATGTCGTTGGGCACCCAAGGTGGGCCCATGCGCGGGTGTGGATCCCAATGCAACCAGAGGTGGTGACTGAGCGGCAACTAGGTGGACCCCATGCATGCATGCTTCCCAAGGCGAACAGGCAAATTTTGCATAGAAGGGTGGGCTTAACCAGTGAGCAGGTTGCAAAGGATCCGACTAAGCACATTGATTCGCATGCTGAAAGTGCTCACCAGTTAGAGGCTGCGAAATGGCGAAAGGCGAAAAGCTCGGCGAGATAAAGATCCTACAGGTTCTGGAGATCGGACGGCTCGTGGAATTTCACGAAGGAAAGTTACTCACCGGTTAAGGTCTGCAAAATGGTGAAAAGCATCTCTAAAAATGAGCAAGGTTAAAGGTCGAGCAAGTCCTGAGCAGATCGACGGTGCACGTGATTTCGTAAGGCGAAGATGCATGAAACATACTGTCTGCAAAATGGCGAAAGCCAAGTGGCGATGATGTGGCGCACGGATGGTGACAGGTGGATAGACAAGTGGCAGTGATGTGGTGTCATCCGAGGTGGCACCCAGTGGACCCCATCAACCAATCAGGTCCTGCCACGTGGCAAGGCGTCAGGGCACAATTACAACAGGATTCTAGAAATTTTTCCCTTTAGGTATTACTTTTGTACTTTTTAGTGTTTTCAAAATAAGCGACACATAAATTATAATCGTATTTCATTTTATGGACAAACTAGGAAATCAAGGGACATTCAGAAATGACTACTAGATTGAGGAATGCAAGCTACAATAGAGTTTGTTTGCACCAATATAGTGAAATAGAAATTTCGGGTAAAATCTAGAACACCTACATCCTGCGTTTTTTACTTTTTTTAATCTCGTGGTTTAATTTGAGGGTTATCATTTTCAGGCTTCTATCTAGCATTATTTTGAATTATTAACAATAACAGCGATGGGAAAAATAGGAAGCAGTAGTTCAACAGGAAGCCAAGTGAAAAACAAATAGACCTAACCAAACTAGTTAAAACACTAAGTTTCACTGATGAATACCATGATATTTATGACCCTGCTATCCATAGTAAAAAGTGTATCATAGATATTACATATGAATTGTGTAATAAGGTGATAGATCCAAGCAGGGCAAAATTTATCATTTTTAACACAATGTTAAAACAAAGAACAAATAAAATCACATTGTGGGATGCTGGATTGGGAAGCATGGTGTTACTCGAAGTATTTCCTTTCCCTGATTTTGTCATGGTCTGTGCCGAAAATTATGATGAAGATAAAAAATAAATTGTCAATAAAAATACAAAAGAGGAAATTCTATCCGTAAATGTGGGAGAATTTGCTCGTTTGTTGAACCTAAGGTTTGAAGTACAAAACTCAAACGTCCACATTCACCTAGGAAAGATGGCAAAAAATTATGACAGTCTCGATTCAAGTCATAGAGATTCATTTATCAGAACTCTAATCATGTGTGGTACTTCGTTGGATCTGAATCATAAGCCTCCTTATGATTCTAACATTTTTGTTCCATGGGTTTGGGATACAATTTCCTTGTTGACATTTTGCCTAGGATTGGAAAATGATAGGGAAGTGGGTGCTAGCCTTCTTGAAATGATTTTTAATATTCATTGTTGGCATTTCAATAAGGATATTGAGAAGGTTGCTAGAGATTATTGATATAATTGAAGAAGGATGATTACTGTCTTTATAATATTATTTTGTCATTGATGTCAAGAAATTGACTTTCTGATTTAGTATGAGGTTGCCATATCTTGAGAAGTATGTATTGATGAGAATTAAGATGTCAGTAGGTGACATAGAAAGAATGTGATAATGAAGGGGAATAATAAGTTATTCAATGGGGAACTATTACCGAGTTAGAAAATGATGAGATCATGTTGTTTTGATTGTTTTGATATCCTACATATGTTGTTTATTGTAAGGTTAATACTATACTATGTCACCGAGCAATGAACCTAGTCGGTAAACCCTAAGGTTATCGATGTCGGTTAAAGAAGGCAGAATGTCTACCGAGTAAAGTTTAGTATTTACCGAGTAAGAACCGACTTATGATAGATCACATTGGATGGATAAAAGCATTATTTAATGAAGGATACTGATGAGCTAGAGATGAATAGATGATTGGTATGTCGCACATGAAGTTTTTTAAGGATCTACGGCAATGGAAAATCAAGAGGAAGATCTACAGCACATATTGAACCGCAATAACCTAGCACAAGTTCCTAGGAAGGAATGCAAGTTCGAAGGCAAGGTAAAATGTTTTCAAATCGAAGGAGCAAAATATCAAATTTGAAATCAGTTTAATATATAGTTGAAACTATATTGAAAATTCAAAAAATTTAAATGATTGCGCTCATGTGAATGATTAATTCGCCCAGGGCTCCATTTTTGGTCAAAATGGCAAGTATCATATATCACCAGAAAGCTCTCGAGATGAGGAATGTAGTTATGAAGTTTGTTTCAACAAAGATCAGATATTTTGAGAGAAGTTTCTATGAGAGAAAGGAAGGAATTGAAATTCAGTTGAAAAAGGAGACATTTGGCAATTTCGGTTGCAGACCTAATTTTTCCCTCCTCTTCATATTTCCAATTTCTTCTCATTTGTAGGGATCACAAAAATTTTGTAAAAAAGATTTGGCAAAATATATTTGGGGTTTTTCTTCTTTCTGGTTCTGAAGGATCATTCTCAGTTAATGTAGATTCAATGATGGACATCAATACACAGATCAAAGCATTCTGATCCTAGATTCTTGTTGTCTTCTTGTATGTATGATTGATTTACTAGTTTGGTTAGATAATCCAGGGTTATTTAATTGAATGATTTGCAAGGCAAATTCATGGAGATGTTTTACGTTTCTCTCTCAAGGAGGGAGATTAAATATACTTAGAATTTCTCTGATAGTAATCAGTAATTTTGCTTGAATCTGATAACTTGGTTTAGCATAAAGATAAAAATTTATGTATGTCAAGCATATGTAAGTTTAGTGAAATCAGAATGATGAAATGTATGTGGATTTCCAATTTAGAATTCTTAGCTAGTCTTAGGTGACTCTGAAGCTCGCAATAAGGCACTGGTGTACTTTGTTTGGTTCTATAAGCTTCTTGGAGATCAATAAAAAATGATTACAAGCCTTTCTTTTATGTTCAAGGTGATAGCGTTTGCAGGAGTTGGTATTTGTCTTCTCTGTAGATCTCCAATCACAATTATGAAAAGTAATCATAGAAGGTAAACCTACCTAAGCTAGGTGAAAGCTTGAAGTGTAGAAGGTTTTAGTTCAAACCTTGTTATATGTTGGCTTTTGTTCTGTTTCCTGTTGTTTCTCTCCATAAGTGACAGAGATCTAAGATTCAAGTAGGGAAAACAAAGCAATCAGAATTTGAGAACAACACATTGTTTATATCATTCATTCCATTATTCATCCTACTTCTACATTGATTTTAACATATAACCAAAATTATTGCAAGTGTAACATCTACCATTGAATTTATGGGCATTAGGTTGTCTTACCAAAGGATTCTTCCTCTTCTTATGATTAGGCTTTGCATTTCTCTATCCAAATCCGGAGGATTCTCCTTTCTCAAATCCGAGTCCTCACATGTATTTTCCATGTCTTTGAATTTCTAGCTTCTCATCAAGCCTTGTTGAGCTAGCATCGAATTTTTATTTGTAATCAATTGCAATAGCAAGTTCATCTCTTAGGGAAACAATCTGTCTCTCAAGTTCTTGACCATTATTTCTTGATTGTGTTAACTCAAGCTTCAATTGATCATTCTAATAGGTAAGCTTGAAACATTCATCTGATCTTTCCTTCAATGATTGAGTCAAAATTTCTTTATTCTTCTTCCGGTCTTCAATCTCCTTAGTCAGCTTCATCACAATGGATTGCATCCCATTCTTCAATGCAACATTCTCTCTAGCAAGCTTATCACACTCATCAACTTTGTACTAATTTTCCATGCTTTGATCTTCTTTCTCCTTTAGATTGTCCATCAACTCTTTCCTCTTGTTTCTTGAAGTGTCTACTTGATCTTTCAAATCATTAATGAAGTCTTCAACTACATTCAAGTTTCTATTTAAAGAACCTATTTCATTTCTTGCAGCATCAAGATCCTCAAGTGCCACACAAAGTTGTCTTTCCAAACCAGAATCCATTGATTCAATCTCCCGAACCTTCCTAAAGAAGTTAGGCTTCCTTAGAGGAACTAGGCTCTGATACCAATTGTTGGAATCAAGGATCACTAAGAGGAGGGGGTGAATCAGTGATTTGTCAGTAAAGGAATTTTCTGACTTAATCTAAAACCACCTGAAGCATATGCAAGAAAGTAAAATGCAGAAACACAAGATAATCAACCATAAAATCATAACACCAGGATTTTTACATGGAAACCCAAATGGGAAAAACCAAGGTGGGATTTGAACCCACAGTATTATTCAACTATGGCCAATAGAAAAACAATATTACAAAAGGGGAATGCATTTGCATTCAGGCACACTGCTTAGAGCTCACTACTCAATTACAATAAGGGCTATAACCCTGAAAGGATCATTGCCTTACAAATCATTTATAGTGATGAAATACAACGATTCAACTCCAAAATAGCATCAAACAATGCCTCGATAAGTTTCTGGTTAAGTACAAAAACTCTGACTGAATCTGCTTTGTTTTGTATTCAGTCAACTTCCGGAACAAGAATGTGCACGTGAAACTGTGCCAAAAAGTCTTCTCAATCACTACTCGCTCATATCACACCATACCACACACCAATTAGATCTTCTACATTGGTTTTATATATCTGCAATCACAAAGTAAACAATTATCAAGTCAGCCTTTAATGTAACATGTAATCATGAGTCAGCTTGAACCGGATCACCAAAAATATATATGGATCATCCAAATGATGTTAAAATGATTTCTATATGATGTGCCCTATCATCCCATGCACAAATCTGACCACCACAATTACCATAAATCTTCTGGATCAAAACTGCTCTGCTTATCCTGAAATACCAATTATCTGTCACCAAATCACATTCACTTCTGGTTACCAAAATTCAGAGTTACCAGATAGGGTTTCCTTGAAGAGTTGCCATCAATGCCAACCCTAGATAATTATTCATGCATTAGTATCCATTGGGTGAGTGTCAATTGCTAACAACCACTATCCACAATAACCTTACAACATTTACCACCTGATTTGCATACAGTTCGGAAAAGATTCTTCCTTTCAGTAGGACCAGTTTCTTCTTTTCTCTGCTTCATCAAGACTCTTCTAAACGTAAGGGATTCTCCCTGCTCTGGTGCTATCATACCCACATCTGCAGCTTTAGTTTCCTGGTCTTCACATGCTAATAAACTCCGTGTCATTCCTTTATTATCTCGAGGACACTTATAAGTTCTATTTCTAGTTTCCCCACACTTGAAACATGTGCCCAAGAAGTCCCTGATGCTACTGTCACTTCCTTTTCTTTGTGTCTTCTTCTCTAGTTCTTTACTCCATTTAGATTTTGGTTCCTCAGAAGTCTACGTCCCCATACTGCCACTCATTTGACCTCCATCCACTATATATCTTTCTCTTCCTTTAGGGTTATTCTGTTGTCTTCTCTTCAAATTATCTTCTACCTTCAGTGCATATTGATAAGCCTCCTCAACTGTAGAAATCTTCAGCATACTCATCTCATCTTGAATGCTAAATTGGAGTCCATTTATGTATCTAGCCACCTTCTCCCTATCCATCTCTTGATGATTGGATCTGATCATCACCTTGTAGAATTCTTCAGTGTACTACTTCATACTCATATCCTTCCACTTCAAGTTTTGTAGCTTCTTGAACAACTCCAACTCAAAGTCTCTTGGGATGAATTTAGCCTTTCGTCTCGCAACCGTTTGCCTCCACTGGGTGATTTTCATCTCACCATTCTCCACTTTATTTCTCTGGAACTCTTTCCATCATAAAAAAGCATGACCTTTTAGCTTAGTTTGTGCTAACTAGACCCTCTGTGGGTCTTTAGCATCTTTAAACTCGAAGTAGTCCTCCAATTCTCCGATCCAATGTATCTGGTCTTCTAAATTAAATTTACCTAAAATGTTAGAAACCTCAACTTTATGATTTTTTCTTACTTGCACCACCACTCTAAGAAATCTTTCTTCTCCCTCATCTGTCTGTCCTTCAACTTATTTGGCCTCTAGCTCTTCTCCTGCCTCTTCATACTCATCCTCTGATTCTAAATCCCTCCACAAACCAGCCAACACGTTTCGGATCTCATTCCTCATTTCATTCTTGAAATCCTCCATCATCTACTCTACCCTTCTAAGGTTCATCCTTCTCAGTGACATCTCCTCCCTTGATCCGATGCAATTGCCTCATCTCGGTGATCTGACTAGAAGGTTTCAATTGCCTCCCTGTCGGTGATCTATTGAACACACTTGCAGCTTGCCTCAAATCAGTGATCTATTCGCCTAAAGGAATGCCTCAAGGTTTGCGACCAACTCTAATACCATCTTATGTAGCCAAAACCCAAAGGATCCTCAATGAGAACAATCTAGATCATGCAACAAGAGTAACACAATAGAAGCAACAACACATAAGATAGAAAATACACAATTAGACATCTGTAGTATCATAGATTATTTAAATCAAGCCAGTAACATGCGGGCAAACATACTAGCTTACAAGCCTTATTACAACTTACATTCCAAAATAAAATGATTCATCTAGACCTCCAGAGAAGTTCAAATTACAAATCATAAATCTAAATCATCTTCTACTCTCACTTTTGTACCAGAGGATCGAATACAACAACATATATAGCTTTGGGAACACATCTAGGTTGGCCACAAAAGATTACATTCTCCAATGATAGGAAAATGAAACGCGTGAAATAGGTCAGACACAAAACATGAAGATCTCCTTTGCCAAAGATAATAATAAAGTGCAGACCACCAAAGAAGGTTGGTCAAGGGCCTAAGAACAACGAGTATGGCGACAATTAGGTCCGCAAACCAAGAATTCGCTCCACAAGAGAAGAAATCTCCAACTAGCTGATAAGCTCAAAACTGCCCCAGGAACAAAAAATGGGCACTTCAGAAGGAATAACTTGCCGGAAAAGAATCCAAATGAACAGCAAATCTGGAACAAGGAATAAGGATACGTCTAGAAGCAAGAAATCTGATCTGCAATGGAAAATGAACAACTACCAAAAAATGGTGAAAGAAACACAAAAACTGCACCACTAAACTAAACAGAAACAAAACTAAAACAAATATCTTTGATTGATGCAAGATTGCTCATCATTCGAGGATGCTCCTGCATCACCTTTGCTGACTCAGTCAACCCTTTAGCATAGCCAAGAGAGTTGTTGTCAGGTGTAGTACTAGGATTCTTGTAGTACAAGGATTCTTGGTGGGGGAGTTCAAGAGGATTTGGGATGGGGTAGAGCCATCGGAATTGCCTTTAGCATTCTAAGTAGGGAAGTTGCCATCTATAATATTATGCACCCTTGTTCTAGTGTCCACCATATTTTATAACTTCGCAAGTATAAGATATTGGGCATTAAAGGTCCTATCGGTAGGGGGACTCACTATATTTCCACAAGTAGGGGGCAAACCTTCCGAGGAGCTGGCACGAGGTTGGCGGTTACCAGACCCCCTAGAAAACCTCCTAATTCCAGCATTGTAGTCATTTAGTTTATTGATCAAAGAACTCCCAGCCCTAGAAACAATGGAGCCAGAGGTACGCACGGGATGCTTTTTAGTATCTATAGTTTTATCACTAGAGTAATGCTCATCGATCTTATTTCTAGCCGCAGGCTTGGCACATGTATTACTTTGAGTACTATTAGGTATAACTGCATCCGTGCTCATAGCCTGGGTCTCACTGGGAGGCACAATATTGGTCTTGCCTTCATTAGGAAGAGTATCCTTGGGGTCACTCGATTTACGACCGGAATTAGAATCACTCCTTTTCATCTTATTTTTAATCAAAGAAGAGTTCTTCTTAACATGTCCTTCCCTTCTGCACAGAAAGCAAGCATTAATTCATCCCAAGAACTCGACTGGGCAAATAAAAGACTCATTTTTAACTTCCCCTTTGATTTCCTTCAGGACATCCTTCTCGGGATGGATAGAGATGAGAAGTATGGCATTCATATGTGAAAGCAAAGATGCAGTCTCATCTATTCTAATCACATTTCCAATGGGTTCCAAGGCCTTAGGAATGGTAGGACATTGTGAATGGTAATCCACCTATCAGCGTTAGCATCCAGGTCCCAATTGATGGCCCTAAAACATCTGGACCAAATTGTCCAGTATTGCTTTTTGACGACATCCATCTAACTACTAGGGCTCTTGAAAAAATAAGGAACAACCCTTTTTGGATCATACAGTAGAAGGTAAAGGCAAACCCCAGTTTTTTACCCCAAGTATTGTGAAGCTAGGAGTTCATATAATTCCTAGAAGGGATCTTATTGATATCTACGACCACCAGAAAAATAGCAACATTTCTTAATCTAGAAATTTCACTATCAATAATCGCAACCATCTGTCCTTTAGGAAAGACAACAAACCCAAGAGCAGGAATAGACTTACCTCTTCCTCCATTGCCATTGACCTCCCCTTATCCCGGTAGTTGTTTGGCTATGAATTTGGCCCCTTCCGGCAGGCACACCGCCTCCTCGAGCACTTGTTTAAAATATCTCTCACTTCCATTATCCATGCTCGCAGAATGACAACCACCATTGTCATCTGGCGGTTTACTACCCATACACAATTTGACAACAAAGAGAGGGGCATTAATGCTCCACACTCCAAGAGGACAGACCAGTGAGGAGGGCCATCCATGCTTGCATGGTGCAAGGGTTTTGTATGAGCGAACAACTTCCCCCTAATTACTCAAATATCCAACTTGCAGTTTATCACAAAAAATCAGCTTCTTGAACTTTAATTTAAAACTAAGAAAATATTTTCATCAACGAGAAACAAATGGATTCTTGAAAGGCAGTTGCAGTTCTCAATATTTTGGCACTGTCATGATTGCATTTTGATGTAAATAATTGCATTTTTTAAAGAATAATATCACATACATTCAATTTGTTATCACATATAGTCAATTCGCTATCATTTCATAGAATTGGGAACACTTCCAACAACTCTGTGTTTTATGAATTGACATCTTTTGAAGCATTTTTGAAGCAAAAAAGTAGATAAAACAAGGTGACACAATTTGGATGATTGCGTTTACGACAAATTTCAAGTTTCGAGTGCAGTAGTAATCTAGATTGATTGGGACAAAAGGCTCTGAACCCTCGTCATCAAATATAAAACCTATATTCATGTCTACCCTGCAACTAGTTGCTCTTGTATTAGAACACTTACTTTGAATAAGTGCTCTCCATTTCTCAAAGAAACATATTAGGTGGGTTTTTTTTGTTCTAAAGGGAAGCATTTTCTTTTAACCATAATTTTAATTTCTTTAAGAAAAAAATTAGAGTTAACTCCTTTTAAATGATTTACGTATTCAATAAAGTTTTCATTGCACTCCAATTTCATATATATTTATTTGGTTGTGCAATTTAATTTATCATCCATTTATTGTCAATCAAACCCAGATAATGTATCAAAATTGATAAAATGCTAGCAATAAGATTGTAAGAAATAAATTGCATAACAATACCAAAATAATAAATAATTTATAATTATTAATTTTATCAGAAAAAATATTATACCAATATATATAAATGCATGCCTTATTGATATTTATTAATATAATCTTTATTACATTACATATAGGATTTTGTGATTGCCTCGCATGAAAAGTAGAAACTAAAAGGTGGACCTTATTGTTTTATCAACAATTATTTTAGATAAAATGATGTACAAATCATTCCATTTTTTTTAGCATCCCTTGTTGACAACATCACCGCAAAGGTCTGGATTGCCCTTAAAACTTCAGCCCATAACATAACATGCAACAACGAAACATCAAATCAAATCCAAGTCATATGGATATCAATCTACAGCTCTTATAAAATATTTTAGGAGAACAAATCAAATAAAATTAAAAATATATAAACAAAATACCTATCAAATCCAAATTTTGATAACACTCCATCTCTTGGAACAGGGCCACTGAGTTGATTGTTTGAGAGATCTCTGAAAAACTCAAATTAGTTAATGACGGCCTTTTTTTCACCAAATGTACTTGAAAAAAATATTGAAGAATACTCGCATTTACATTTTCTCTATGATCATGTACAATCTTGCAATATACAATACAATCAGAACATAGAAAGAAGATAAACTGCATATTATACATTAAAATCTGAAAACAATGGTAGAGTATTGTGCTAAGACAATGAAATCCCAGGAGAATGGTGACTTACAGGAAATTAAGTTTGGAGAGTTGGCCAAGTGAGCTGGGAATTTCTCCACTTAACTTGTTGTTAAAAAGTCTAAGGGCAATGAGATTATTTAAGTTCCCCAAACTTGGTGGCAAGCTTCCAGTCAATGAATTGCCATATAAATACCTGAAATAATAATACACATACATAAAGGTTTGAAGAAAATTCAGCTTAACTAAAAGTTATTTAATACTTAAAATGTGTATGATAATAAACTTACAGGTATTGTAAGTTGGGAAGATCAGCGATCCGTGGTGAGAGGGGACCAGAAAGGTCATTTAATGGCAAATTACTGTAAAATACTTAAAATAAGTCAATGCTATGTCTGCTGTGGTAATTTTTTATGTGAAAATAAATTGAATATATAAATGTCGACATCATCAGATAAAAAAGATAAATAGACTTACACAGTCGTTACATGATTGTCGCCATCACATATGATATTATAAAATGTACAGGCATTTACCAGATTCGGGTCCCAGTTTTCCATAGCATTTTGTGGGTCTTGTAACTGATTCTTGAAATCTATTAGTGCATCTACTTCTGCATCGGCATTGCATCGATTGGAAAGAAGGTTGCATACAACAAATCCTCCTACCACAAAGTACAGAACAATGAACATAGATGTTGATGTAGCAGCCATGGCACAATATTTCACTTCTTCTCTTCTTCTTCACCTTCTAATCCACAGCAGATATGTTTTTGTTTTTCTTTGATATATCCCTGTGGCCATATGACTTTATACAAGGTGAGAGATCGTAAAAGGTGGTAACAAACTTCTAAGGCTTGCAAAAAACCGTTGAAACCCTAATATTCAAGATAAGCATTCAGTGAATATTAATATTGCATGAAATAACCTTGGATTTCCTCTCCTAATTTTAGGATTTTATTTGTGGTTTTCTTAATACCCTTCATATAGGGTGTATGATTTGTTAACCTTTGATTGACTTAAGAATTATAAGTATTTATTCCTCAAAAGATTTGTGTTTACCTGGCTTAAGCTTCTAGAATCGGATTACTATGCAAACTCCGTGCAAATCGGTTGCACAGGTGAGAATGGAACGATATTATAGAGATAAATAATGTATATAACCATCATTGTTGATAATTATAAGAATAATTTTAATCTTTATATTTTGTCCCTATTTGAAACTATATTCATGATAACATTATATTTTAAATTAAAGAAATACCTAAGAAGATAAATTATAAGAGATGAAAAAATAATGATACACCTCAATTAGTAAAAGAAGTAATGATAATTTAAAAAGTGAGCTAATTGACTATGCCCTCTAAATAGGTTATCTTTGTGAAAATTATTCAAGAGGGCTCCTTAAAGAAGAGACGTGAAAAAAAGGTTCAAATAAAAGTAAAAAATTGTTGGAGATAAAGATAATTAAAATTTAAAAAACTAGATTAAAAAACATGATTAAGAAGGAATGATGACGATGGATGTGTTAATTTAGATACTTTTATGACAATGTATCCAATACTTAGATTGACTTGTAAATAAATAACAAACGAAAGGATGTCACAAAACTTACAAAGTATCTAATACTAATATTTCTATGATAAGATAACCAACATAAATAAGGAGTTCTTTATACAACATAGGATACATAACCTTTGTATGTCTAGTGAGAGAAATACTATAAAACACTACACATAAATAGTAAATCTCTCTTCAATATATATTAGTCTAAGAATATCATGATATAGAGTGCCATGGTTACGTTAAGTGGGCATAATATGGGTCGAAATATGAGTTGAAAATAGAGAGAAAAAAAAGAAAATAAGCTAAATAAATAAAAAGCAATCATAAACTAACGTGTGCAACATTGTTACATCTTTCTGAGGTGTGGAAAGATCAAAATAAATAGATTTGGATAATTTATTGTTTACAGGAGGATTCATCTTGCTTAAGACAAGTGATGGATGAAAGAAAATTTTCCCAATCAAAAATCATGTGACAACTATATGTTAGTTGATTTGATTTTTTCAATCTTTTTCATTATAAGGGCATGTTTCACTTGAGTGTTCTTTGAAAGTTTTAATTGCACATTGATTCTTATTATTTCATTTATTAATAGGAAGTGCATGAAAAAAAATTATTGTGTAAGGCATCCTAAACTCCAAGTGATGTAAAATACATAACCAAGATCTATTCCCATATTAAGGTGTAGTCACCTAGCTCATATAACAAGGAGCCAAACATAATGGATGGAAGCATGATATAATAAAGTGAAACATGACAAAGAATTGATGAAGACCTAAAAGATGAAAAAAATGAGCTTATTATATATTGTTCTTACAAGTAGATTTTCATTGTGTTACTTGTCGAAGACACCACTAGGGGTAGTATTCACTAGAGGGTGACTTTTATCTTTAATATTTAATATTTGGGGTGTGATTGGGGTTATTGTGGGGGGATAAGGTGGTCTTTTGTTGAGTGGCGTGGGTATCAATGCATGCATAGGGGGTTGTGTTCTTTTTCAAGTTCTTGCTTTCTTTTGATTCCTAGTTGTTAGGTGAAGGGTGGGAGATTTCTTTGTTTGAGG
Source organism: Cryptomeria japonica (assembly GCF_030272615.1). Taxonomy (NCBI): domain Eukaryota; kingdom Viridiplantae; phylum Streptophyta; class Pinopsida; order Cupressales; family Cupressaceae; genus Cryptomeria; species Cryptomeria japonica. The sequence continues at coordinate 649,116,780 of NC_081407.1, read as the reverse complement.
GTTGGTTTTGGTGGTGATATTGTAGAAGGGGGGAGGTTCTACTCATCTCTTTTATCGGAGCATACTTTATGGAGGGGCAAAGAGCCCTATTTCTTAGCAGAACTAGTGTCACAAGATGCCAAGGTGGGGTTTCTCCCTTACATGCAAAGCCTTTGACTTCTTCAAGTGGTAGGGAGGTTCTCTTTTATGAGGGTAGCATGTCAAAGCTCAAGAAAGTTAATGGGTGTTTAGAGAGGAGTTAAGATTGTCTAGTTTTGGTTATCTAGCCTGAATCAATGGTTGAGGATGTTGGAACCCCAAAATACTGATAGGGGGGGTGAATTAGTGTTCTACCAGTAAACAAATTTTTGAACTTATTGCTTATGAACCAATTAATAGAGAATAAAATTAAAGTGCATAAACCAAACAACACATAAAGCCGCAATACCATAACACCAATATTTATACATGGAAAACCCTATAAAGGGAAAAACCATGATGGGGCTGATACCCATAATATCTATATACTTGATCAAGGTATACAAATATTACATAGAGGGGATTGCACATGCAATTAGGCTCACTGCTCAAATAGAAGTCTCAGTGACTTACACAACCTTACACAATTTGATTACAAAACATAAATGAACTTATAGGATGCATCTGGCCATGCTAGATAAGTTCCAATTAAAACTCTATCGACCTCCTCTAAACTGGTTTATTGATACCTTGTTATTCTCAGTTCTACACTACTAGTAGGGATTGCGCACATGAAATTGTGCACAAAACATTCCATCCGCTGACAAAATCACATACCATCAATCTCTGAATGATTCGCATCACAAATCGCATCACCACTCACATATCTACTTGCATGAAATCCATCGTTAAATGATCTCCCTTAAATACCCTTGTAACTTGTTTATCATGTCGGCCTCATAGTGAAAAATAAACTTGTCGTCTTGTGGATCACGAAGTATGTTATGCATTATCTCGATGATCATATCTAATGTTGGCCTCCACGTGCTATCATAAATTTTACAAGTGATTTTACTGGGGTCCCAAAATACCTTAACTAGGTCACAAATACATGTTATTGGTACCAAGGCTAACCAGTTAACAAGAATAAAGTAAAGTGTGTGTATACCGGTTGGCCCAATCAATACAAACTGATAAGATAATGAATCCGGATGAGAAATACCAACACCTAAAGATGAGTTTCCATCAATGACAACCCTAAATGTAATTCACCTTACCGGATGAGTATGAATTGCCAACAGAGGATGTGTCACACTTCAGCAATCATGCCCTTATCTATAGTTTATGGGGCTCTATATTTATTTACCATCATTAGAGTCATGGATACGTAAGAATTGGAAAATTTAAGGGGAGATGGAGATTATGTTAGTGAAAAATAGTTATTTTATGGTGGTTTTCACATTTATAGCAGATTGGAATCAAATTTTCAAAGGGGGGGCTTAGTTTTTTAATAAAATTGGATTATTTATCAAACCTTGGCATGTAGGTTTTAATTATGCTAAGGATCTTCTTCGAGGGTTAAATATTTGGGTGTGGTTGTTGTGGGTGTTGTTGGAATTTTGGTGAATTAATATCTTAATCATGATTGCTTCTTTTCTTGGGAAGCATGTTGGTACGGTGCAACAAACTCTGGATAGAAAAGTAATTTCCTTTGCTCATATCTGTGTGGAGCTTGATTTAAATAATCCTTTGCCAGATTTGATGGATTTTTGTTTAGGTTATTCTTCCTAGATACAACAATTAGACTATGAAAATCTTCCATTTTGTTGTCGTATTTGCCATGAGTATGGGCATCTTCAATGAAAATTCCCTAGGATTAGTTAGTCTTCCACTTCAAGTAATCCTTCTTCTTCCTTAGCTCCTCACATGGATAAAGGGAAGGCATCAGTGGATGAGGGGATTGGAGATAAGGAGGGCTTTATTCCTATTAAACCTCGTAATAAAGGGAGAGGTCAGAAGCAGTCCTTCAAGGATAGATAGGAGGAAGATTTCTTTAATCGATTTGATGCTCTCAAGGCTATGACCCATGAGGAGGGGATTACAATCGATTTGCAGTCTGGATTTAAACCTATGGTAATGGATGAGGATGGGCATGCTGGAGAAGAGGATGTTGGGAACCTATCTTTGACTATTTTTCCTACCCATCAGCTATCAGGTACTAGCTTGATGGATTTTGCATCAACTAGTTCCAAGAATGTTGGGGATGACATGGTTTTGGCAGATTTGGCTAAGGAGGTATTAGGTGCTTGTGGTATTTAATCTTCCTTGAATTTAGGGTTGTAGCAAAGATCTTTCAAAAAAGTTCTTTTTGAGAAACCTTCTAAGGTGTGGAGGAAGAAGGATAAGGAGAAGGTTAAAATGGTTGGGGAGACGTTGGTGGAATCAAGGTCAATGTGCACCATTGACTCTCATTTCTCTTTGACTCAATCATGATTGTTCTCTCATGGAATGTGAAGGGGTTGAATAGAATCCATCAACAAAAGGATATTCAAGATTTGATTGGTACTCATTCACTAGATTTCATTTGTAATCAAGAAAATAAGTTATCTATGGATGGTATGTTGCAGTCTGCTTCTAGTAATTGGAGATGGGGTCAATGTCAATGTATTGGGGCATCTAGCTGCTCAGGAGGAGTGGCTTGTTTTGGGGATTCAAAGAAGATTATCCAATATGGTGGATTACTTGTTTCTCTTCTATGTCGGTGGTTGCTTCATGTTTGAATTCTGGTGAGCTTGTTCTATTCACTAATATGTATTCCCTGCCCGATCTCTTAGGTAAATCATTACTTTGGTCACACATCAGATATGTTTTTTTCTCTTGTTCCATTTCTCCCTTGGATTCTTGTTGGGGACTTCAATTTCTATGCTTCGTTTGGACGAAAAAAGGAGAGGAATTGTCAAATTAGATCCTTCGCCAGGTCTTGTGGGTGATAATGTGGAGTTTCTTAATATGATTGATGTGAAACTGACTAATGGATTTATACTTGGAATAATCGATGCTAAGGGGCGAATGTTATTTTTGAGAGGCTGGATAGGTTTCTTGTGTCTTGCTTCTAGGTTGGAGAGAGGTGGACCACCACCTCTGAGATTCTTGACTGGAGAGGTTTGGATCATTGGTTGACTAAACTCACTACTCTTTGTTATAGTCCCTAAAAATCCTTCTTCCAAGTTCTAGAATATGTGGCTTAGAGATTCTTATCTTCATGATTTGATGTAGGAGTGGTGGTGTCATGAGAGTCTAGCTTATGGGACACCAATGTATTCCTTCATCAAAAAATTATAATTTATCAAGTATAGACTTAAGTAGTGTAATCATCAAAGCTTTGGTAATATTTTTTATTAGAAGTGGGCCCTTCATGGAGAATTAGATCAAATTAACTAGTAGATTTATGACCAGGGATTTATAGAGGATTTAGGAAGAGATGAGGCCCATACTTTGAAGGAGCTAGAAGGATGGGATCTTACGGAGGAAATTTTTTTGGGAGTGGAAAGTGTAAATGGAACGGCTTCAGGAAGGTGATAGGAATATTTCTTTCTTTCATAATTCAGTTAAAGCTAGGAGACAAGGGAGATTTCTTTCATTGTTGGTGATGTCAGATGGGACTTCTTTATCTTTATTGAAATAAATGTCTGATGAGGCTACTTTTTCCTTTTCTACTTTGTTTAATGAGGATTCTCCTCCACTGGATAATGAGGTCAATTTGATATTGAGTTGTATCCCCTCTCTTGTGTCCAAGGAGATGAATGCTTCTTTACTTCGACCTATCACTCTGATGGAACTTGAGAAGATTATCTTTGGGATGAATAAAGGGAAGGCTCCTTGCCCTAATGGGTTTCCTATTGAGTTTTTCCTAGAGTTTTGGGAGATTATTAAGGTTGATTTATTAGATCTAGTATAGGAGTCTCACCAAAATAAGCAAATGCTTCAAGCTTTGAATGCCACTTTCCTAGTTCTTATTCCTAAAATTGAAGGTTCTAATATTCTTGATTATTTTAGACCCATTTCTCTTTGCAATGTGGTGTATAAAATTATTACCAAGCTAATTGTTGACAAGTTAAACCCTTGGTTAAACTTTTTGATCTCTAAGGAGAAAGGAAGGTTTGTGGCTGGTAGACAAATTCTTGACTAGGTGGTGATTACTACTGAGACTATTCATTCCGTGGTTGTGTCTAAGGAGAAGGTCATGTTTGTTAAAATTGATATGGATAAAGCATATGATAAGGCTAAGTGGCAATTCCTATAACAACTTCTATTAGCTTTTGGGTTTGATCAAGATTCGGTACATGTTGGGTTATGAGTTGTATTACTTCATCCTCCTCTATTATCCTTAATCGCGAACCTTTTTAGTTATTTCGGCCATCTAGGGGGCTTCATCAAGGGGATCATTTAACTCTTTATTTTGTTATTATCATGGCTGAAGGATTAGGCAGATTTCTTAAGGCCCAAGTTTCTCAAAGGGTGATTCAAGGCTAGAGTTGGGGAAATGGTTTGCCTTCTATTTCTCATTCACAGTTTGTAGATGATATAGTTTTAATGGGGCTTGCCCACATTGAGGAAGCTAAGAATTTTAGGTAAACCTTAGACATTTATTTGGCATCTTCAAGACAAAAAATTAATGAGCATAAATCTTTGATTTACTTCTTCAACACTCCTACTCATATTCAAACAAGGATTGCTGAAATTTTGAGATTTCAAATTGGTTCTTTTCCTATGGTTTATCTTGGAATTCCTCTTTGGATTGGCTGCTAGCTTTGGGGTTGTTGGAAAGAGTTGCTTGATAAGTTAACGCAAAGGGTTCAACACTGGACACATAGGTGGTTATCGAAAGCTTCTTGGGTGACTCTTTTGAAGTCTATCATCCAAGCCTTGCCTATTTATAGATGTTTTTTCATGTGGCTCCTTCAAAGTTTTTGAAAGAATTTGATGCTCTTTCTCATAAATTTATTTGGAGTGGTAATATTCTTACTTCTAAATGGAACCTTGTGAAGTGGGATTTTGTTAGCAGGCCTCAGTGTGAGGGTGGGCTTGGTCTTCGGTTGGCTGCTATGAATGGATAGGTTCTTGTTGAGCTAAACTATATTGGCATCAATGCATGAGCCAATATAACATTTGGGTTCACATTATTACTCTTAAGTATCTTGTGGGCATTGACAGGGTTGATCTCCCTTGCTACAATTTAGAAGGGAGAGGGTCTATGATTTGGAACACTCTAAGAAATAGAGCTCGTCTTATTAAGAACGGTTTTTTTGGATATTTTATAGCAGTTCAAATGATTTATTCTAGGAGGATTCCTAGGATAGGTATCCCCCTCTTCTTTTTTAGTACCCTCATTTGTGCTCCCTTAGTGATTGTCTTATTGTGGTTGATTAGAGAAGGGTGGATTATTATAAGATGGTCCAGTAGGTGGGCAGGGGATTGTGTGTAGGTGGAAGAAGCCTCAACAATAGCCTCTTAGAGAGTCTAAGAGGGAGCATCTAGAGTTAGCTAGAATTCTTGAGCAGATGGAATGCACGCTCTTTTGGAGAAGGATCAATTAGCTTGGAGCACAAGTTCTTTTGGTCAGTTTTCCATGGCATTGGTCTATTTGGAGCTGGATAGGTAATTTTTTGGGAGGGTTGGTGTTCCTTGGTGGAAGTGGGTGTGAATAAGCTAGCTTGGCCCAAATGTAACTTTTTCTTTGGCTGGTCACTCAGAGTAGATGCCTCATTTAGGATAATTTAATGAAAAGAGGCTTCCATGGGCCCTCGATTTGTGTTATATGCCATAATAGCGAGGAGTTCTCTTCTCACCTATTTTTCTAGTATTCCTTTGCTAGAGAGGTATGGAATCTTTGGTGGGGACTTTGGAATCAGTCATGTTTTCATGTTGGGTCCTTTGTTGGATTCTAGGTTCGTTTTGGTGTGCCATCTATTTCAACCCCTTTTCTACTAGCTAGTTGGGAGATGGGACTCTTTCATTTTATGGCATCTTTGGTTGGAACGAAATAGATGATTATTTTAGAGAGTAATTTTGGTTGCTAAGCAATTGTGGTAGAGAACTGTTTGTTCTCTTCAGGAGATGCTTCGGGCTAAGTGTTATAGGTCTTAGCTCCTGTGGATCCTAGGGACTCATGTTTATAGAAGGTTGGGTTTTCCTAACCTTGGACCTAGAGCTCTAGCTAGGAAGAGACATAGATAGGGAAAGGAGAAAGTTATGAGGCAAGGTAGTTGGTGCCTTCCCCCTCCTCGTGTGATCAAGATTAATAATGGTGGTTAATCTATAGGGAATCCTAGTCTAGCAGGAATAGGAGGGATTGGTTGAGATAGTTCTAGTTAGGTCCATTTTTTTCTTTCTTGTGTATAAAGGGCTACACACCAATAATCTTATGGAAGCCCTTTCTATTTGGTATATGTTATAGAGAGCTTATTCTTTGGGTTGGTGAAGGATTATTTGCGAGTCTGATTCTAAGGTTATGATTATTATGTTAAATGAGAAGAGGATATAAGGGGTTGACTTGATGATTGCTAAGATTCTCTAATAGATTCTCAACCTGAGTGAATTTTTTGATATTATCTCATTTTCCTATATTCCTAGGGAATGGAATGGACTAGTGGACTATTTGGTTAAGTGGTCATCTACTCGGTTGGAGGAATGCAATATTGTCTTTAGATCTTTTTGTTGAATTGGATGAATTACTTGATAAGGATAGGATAGGGTAGTTTCTTTGGTGACCTTTTTTAAGGCCTCTTCTCTATTTCTTTGTATTTTTTCTTTGAGTTCAATAAATTTTTACCCCTTCTTTCAAAATAAAATGACTGCTATTTGTCATATTTTCGTCATTTTGATTGTCTCAATGTGTTATAGAAATATTTTAATTCATTGCTCTTGAGCTCTTCTGTCAACCAAATACCTATTAGATAATGACCTTTGGGATATCGATCCCTCTTTCCCCATACTGCATAAAAATAGTGGAAATTAATTTTGGTTGGTAAATTTGAATTCTGAAAATAATAGGGAATCTTTATAATAGACAAAATCAAAGAATATCCTGAATAGTAGTTAGATTTTCAATTTGTATGCAACAATAAGTTCATTGAGATCTAAGTAGAGAAGAAATGAGTAGTACAAAAAAAATTGGTTGGTAATATAAGAGAGTTCGGTGTAGTAGCAGGGGTTACAAATAAAAGAATAGGGAGGTCAATGCAATCCTAGATAACTCTAGAAATTAGTTATTGGATGCAACTCTAGATTGCTACAAATTATTCACTTCTAATTCATTTTTTGTAATGTAAGTTTAAAATATTTTGTAAATCTAATTTTATGATCGAATAGAAATTTGATGTTTATCTCCAGTTATCTCCATGATTTTTATATATTCCCAATTCTTTAGCAACACAAAGTAGCAACTTTGTAGGTGTGTTTTGGGAGTTAAATTTATCAAATTGGTATCAATGGATCACTATTTATATTTGATTTTTATCCCATAATAGTGGTATCAGAGCATTGGTCTTTATTTATCGTTCTATTCCCTTTCTTTTGGTAGAAGTTGTTATGTTTGTTCAAGATAGCTCTTCTTGGAGGTATATGTCTTTAGATCAAGTAACTCTTCTCCTCCAAGGATCCCCTTTACACTTGTTGCAACATATCTCTTTTTCAACTATCTTATCCTTGATTGAAGAGTATTCCCTCTCTATCTTAGGATTTATGACATTGTTGCCTAAAGGATATCTCCTTGGTGTTGAAGGTTAGTTATCTTTGTTTCTATCTTCCTTAAGACATCAACATAGAACTATATTGACATCTTAAGGGACAGGTACCCATATCGCTCCCTTTGTACTATATTGTACTATACTCTTGCATATCATTTTGGCATGTTTTTAATGGGGTGTTTGTTCTTGAAACCCAAGTAAAAACTCTTAGAGCGAGATGCTTCACACTCGAAGCCAAATGTAGAATTTGATATATATATCTTAGATGGGGTTACACATCATTGGAACCAAATCAAAGACTCTTAAACGGGATGGCTTCAAAACCAAGCATGTATTTGTAATTCGCCACTTGGCATTTTCATTTACATTACATGTCTTAAATAGGTAGAATAACACTAAAAAATAGAGAAAAGACTCTTACACGGAATTCTATACACTTGAAACTAGACATCACTTGCACACACTCACAAGGATGGGTGGAACTAGTTAAAAATAGCTAGATTATTCTTACTCTCTTCCCAAGATGGATCACCTAGATAAAAACATCTAGGGGCAAGTATTCAATGTCCTCTCTCATCATTCTTCTCATGGATCACCTGGATACACACATCTAGCGTGTATTCATGCTCTCTCTTCTTCCTCTCATAAACTCATAGTTTCGCTATTGATAGTTCATGGATGATGCTTTATTTTCTCTTTTATGTGATCGCTTGTGTTCATGAGATGGCATTTTTCAAGAATTATATTAGTTGTTGAGACATTTTGATATCAAGGTCTCTTTGGCTAGTTGACTTGAGGTCTTTTTTTTATTCTTATCTTTTGTTATGTGTCTTTTTATGTGCCCTTGCATAAGTTTGAGTGAGTTAAGATCCTAAGATTGGGAGCTTGGTTCCTCGAGATTAGTGATATCTTATATTCTTGTGATCTTTCTCAGCATTCCTCATCTTCGTCTCCCTTTCTTCTACTTTAACATTAGTATTTGTGTAAGATCATACTTCCGCTAAAGTGGGGGCTAAATTTAGTGTCCTAAAATTGTACCCTCTGCAATTTTGACCATATTTGGGGCCCTTGCCTTAGTCTTCTCATAGATTTATTCATGATCGGGACCTATTTATGTCTCCCCCATGCAACGAAACATATTTTTTCCATCCTTCACCTTTCATATCCCTTTGATCCTAGCCCAAATTGGGGTAGGACCAGGGTGCTACGCCCTGGTCCTCCCTAATTGGGACCCATCTTGGCCCATAGGCCCTATCTCAAATTTGAGGGGAAATTACTTCCCCATGTCAGCCTATGTTGGAAAATTAATATAATTGATGACAATCAAGTATATAAGGATGTGTTCCCCTCTCATTTGATATAACAAGCATAAATAAGCATAAGACTATTACTATTTACTAAGTTGTCATTAGTTTTATGTCCAAAGTCATCCTATATACTCTAGTCGATTATTACTACTGAAATATTCAGTCGATATGTACTAAGGCTGTCGGTTACAAAAGAAAGGCTAGTGACCGAGATGAGTTATACCAAGTTGCCTATCGAGTAAAGTTCCTATGCCTACTGAGCAGAAAAGAAGGTATACCGAGTTAATCTGAACCGAGTGGAAACATGTTACTAGATTCAATGAACCTGGACACATATGTGGAAACGTGTTACAAGATTTGAGAACAAGGAACCGTTATTACATAGGGAATTGTACTCTAAGATTTTGTATGATTTTGAGGAAGTTTATCCAATGAAATAATTTGTATGTTTATTCATTCGATAAAACATGTTTGTATGATCGATGTATGAACAAGATCACCATCTCAGATATCTATATATTCAGAGTGATTTTGAGTATCTAAGTGAGAGAGGGAAGATTGATGAATTGATGATTTGAAAATGAAAATCATGAGAGAAGATAAGTGACAAAGATATTCAGAGGTCACCGAGAAGGTTTTTCATAAAACAGTTTAAGGGACAAAGTATATAGAAGAGGTCACTGAGTTGATTTATCAATTATCGAGGAATGCTATGAGCAAGGTAATTTCATAATGAGCACATAGAGTCTGCTATAACATTTTAAGATGTAAAGTTGTAGATATTTGTAAAGACTTTGATTGAATTATTTTGAGATGTAATAGAAACCTTTAACAAGGTAAAAGACTCTAACAAAGTCTATAAATTGTAAAGCCTTTAACCAGGTACAACATTTTGTAAAAGTGTTTGTAAAATCCTTTAGCAAGGTAGATCTAAAGATCTTGATACTCCTAATAGGGTAAGCTATCAGAAATAGCTAACATGTAGCTCTAACCGAGCAACTTTTATTGTTGCAGTAGTGAAGTTGTGGGTGGCATCCCCACCATAGTTTTTCTCTCTAACAAAGAGTTTTTGCGTAACCAAAATATTTGAGTTATGGAGTGAAATGTGTATGAATGTTATTTCTATGATTATGTTTTAGCATTATATATTATGAGATCAGCTATACACAGTTTATGTTTATCAGTAAGATTGTTTTAGAAGAAAAGTTTTGAAGTACTGATTCACCCCTCCCCTCTCAGGTACATTAGCTTTCCTAGTTGGACCTAACAATTGGTATCAGAGCTACTATCTTGGAAAAGGGTTTTACTGCCTAAAGAGAAAGATCCTATCAATGGAAGGCTATAAACAATCACGTAGAATTGTGAATCTCCAAGAAGAATTGGATCATGCTAATCAAGTGATTGTAGACATGCAGAGACAAATGCAAAAATCACTGAAAGTCAGAAGAAGGTTGTCTGATGATTTACAAGACTCACAAGAGTTGGTGGAACAAATTGAGACATCATCTGAGAACAACATATCAGAAGAGTCTGAAGAAATGATTGTAGAATTGAAAGAAAAGAACAAAGCACTAAATGATCAGCTAAAAGAAATGAAAAGGGAACATGAGTATGTTAGCACACAAATGACTGAAAATCTTGATGCATTGAGAACAACTAAGGATAACATAAGAGATTTAGAAAAAGAAAAACAACAGCTAGAAGCATTAGTGTCTGAAAAGAATGATGAAATCACAAGGATGACTGGAATCCAACATAATCTATCTGATTAGATGGGTTATGCACATCATGAAGTAAATCTAAGAGAAAATGAGAATCAAGCATTGAAACTTGAATTATCAAGATTGATCGACGAACTTGAAGCAGAAAAGAAGTCAAAAGAAACACTGAAGAAAAGTTATGAAGCATCAAGAATGTTGGATGAGAAACTAAACATTAGATCACCCAACAAATTTGTCGGACTCGGTTACAAAAGAAAAAACTCTACCGACAAAGGAATAAACACTACCGAGAAAGGAGAATCATCAAAGAAGGCTGGACATAAAGATAAATTGAAAGATAAGAAGGCTATTTGTAATTATTGTGGAAAACAAGGACATACTGCCAACATGTGTTGAATAAGAAAAGGTAAGCAATCAAATGTCACTAGGTCTGATGGTTATTGTTACAATTGCAATAAGTATGGTCACACATCTAATCAATGTAGGACAAAGTCTATTATAAATTATCAAAAGGCAAAATTCAAGGGGTTTTGCAAAAACTGCAATAGATATGGACACAATACAGAGAAGTGTTGGTTTAAGCAGAAAAACTATATGTGGTCTTCATACTGAGCAAATACTAGAAGCTACTGAACTCACATAGATCTTAACCAACAATATACTGCAGTACCATGGGATTACAATACAAGGATATGGTGTGAATGCAGTGGAAGATATGGACATATAAGTGCCAACTATATGATAAGGTTTGGAATGAACAATCAGAGATCATGGAGAAATCCGGGAATGACATGTTTTCAATGTCACAAAGTTGGACACTTGGCTAAAAATTGCAGAGATCAACCTAGAGGAGATACTGAAAAGATAAGAATCAAATTACAGAAAATCTAGAAAAAGAAGGAAAATGCGTCAAATAATGAAGAAAGCACCTTACCTACCGAGTTAGGTGCATCTACTTCGAATTAATCATAAAAGTATGAAGGGACTGCATTTTCTCAAGGTTAGATCCTAACAGTTCCTATTTAATCATGAACACAATTCCAAAATCTGCATACCTAAGATGCAATAACATTTCTAAATACTATCTAGTCTATTTGAAGTACCAGAGAAATCAGTAAGTGTAGGAAACCTGTCTAATCGGTAAAAGCATAGAAGGAAGATAATTGGTTTAGTGGAACTGAGTGCATTTAATGCTTATCTTACCTAACTACACAAAGCCCGATAAGGTAAAGGGTGTATTTAAAGTTGTGTGTGCAGTCATTTCACACTTTCCAGTTTTCAAAGAGCAAAGCTAAGCGAATCAAAGGCGATCAAACATTTCTAGAGCTAACTTCAAGGTATTTTCCAACAATCTTAAGACGCATTTTCAAGCAAGTTAACCGATCAATATTAGTTGTGAATATTTGCATTATATTTACTAAGTCGAAAGCATTTTTTGGTTAAGTTGAAACCCTAAGCTTTTTTGTTAGTAGAAATCCAAGTTTGAAATGGCTCCCAAGATGCAGAAACCTATTGTGGTTGAGACTATTGAGAAGCCCTCACTAAAGTATTCCTTACCTCCCAAAGTGGCTTCTAAACCCAATGAGAAAACTGCACTTTCTCTTATTCTGAATAGGGTTCTATTGGTTGAAGATGTCAGATTTTATACTAAGTATCATGTTGAAAAGCTAGGTCATACCAAAATTAAGGACATGTATGAAGAATTATGCACTGATGGAATCCTGGATAGTAAGTATGAGCATATCAAAGTTAAGGGATTGACCGAAGCCCTAACCTATCCTTGAGTTTTCAAACCCCAATGGGTTAAATTTGTCTTGAGCAAAGTTCATGATGACTTTATGTGGTTAGAGGAGCAACCGTTCAAAATCACCAAGGAGATTATTCACTTAATAACTGGATACCCTATATTCGACCATGCTCGAGCACAGAAGATGATTTCATAGAAGGAATTGATAACTTTAACCGGAGTTGAGTCTGATTGTAGAGGTCTTAAGTTGAATAATGTAACAGATGCAGAGCTAAAGTTCACAATTAGAGTCATTGGTTATTGTTTCTTTCAATCGGCAAGAGAAAATAGTGTACCATGTGTAGCTGTAGACTTGGCCTATAAAATTGTGAAAAAGGGTATGAAAGTAGATTTATTTGAAGTATTGTTGAAGAATCTTTTTGAAAATCTCAACATAATAAGGAAACCTAAGAAGAATAACACTGCTAACACACTAAAGATTGGGTCACTCTTAGTGTGTATGTTCTTCTATTTTTAGAAGTTCTTTCCTTCATTTGGTAACATCGTTTGAGAATTACACCGACCAATCACCCATAAAATAAATGATTTTATCAATCAGCTAGGTGATAATTTCAATGAGATAATGGATGATTACTTTAACAAATTTCAGGACAAGATGTATAACAGGTACAGGATCCCACCTCAGCTAGTGGAGAAATATAAGGATACTATACGTTTTGAAGTGGACACCGACTACTGTTATGTCAATGCAGTAGAACCTAGAACTCAATCTTTATCGCCTATGGGTTATGAGATTGATGTTGATATTACTTAACAATAGTTAGATGCCTTTTTGGCACTTCCAAGGCACTTGACCAAGATTAGGTATGGTACCTATGAAGAGGTAAAAGAAAAAGTAAAAATGAGTATTGTGGTACCAAAGGCTACCAGGAAAGCCACTAAAATGATTAAAGATTTAACTAAGAAATTTGGAGAAGGTTCCACCTCCACACCTACTAAGCCAGCAGGTAGGAAAGCTGATCAACTTTCAATTGAGGAAGAATCGAAAGCTCAAGAAGCAAAAATTACACTGAGCACCGAGTTGCCAAAGGGTAAAATCTTGAAAAGAAAGAAACAAGACACAACTAAGGTATCACCGACTCCACTAGTTAAGTGACCTAACACTAGATCATCTGCAGTGTCACCTAGTAAGAGGCAGAAAAATGTTGAATTGCCTAAAGTTACAAAGACTTATAGAAAGTTGACCAGGAGACTCATTTTAAATAAGGAGTCACGTGACGCTAAATCTGAAGATCCAAATAAATTTCAGATTGTTAAAAGCACAAAGGAAGACATACACAGTGTTGACAATTTCTATGCAAAATTGAAATAATATCAAGAATTTGAATCATTTAGGTATGTAAAATATGACTCTCGAATAGAAGAAGAAAAGAGGAAAATAGAGGAGTCAGTAGTGTGTACACTTCTCAAATTTTGAGTAGTTCCATTGGAAGTAACTAATTTTCTTCCAAAAGCATTGTACTCTCATATTGACAACAGATGGAAATATGCTGTGGACTTGGAGAAGAAGCTAAGAGAAAGAGTTTTGCTACATCTCTTTCCAAACATGTCAGTAGATAATATAAGAAATCATTTGAAAAACTACCAAACAAATTTTCAAGTAAAGCAAAGGGCCTTGAAAATGATGAATGGCCTTTATCTTGAAGTAGAGAAGGAAACTAAAGAAAAATCGCTAGAAATTTTCAAAATTCAGACTGAAGAGACTCAAGGTGAAGTGGAAATAGTTGACATCACCGAGAAAGATCTTGCTTCAACTATTCAACAAGATGAGGATGTCATGGACACTGAGGAACAAGAAGAAGAAATGATAGAAGGAAATGCCTATGCCAAACTGGTATCAAGTGAATCAGTCTTGGAGCAAGTTAAGTCCTATCCTCCGGTAACTCAACAAGTGTCAACCGAGAAACCTCAGGACACAAAACAAGGCAAAGAGGATCAAAAGGCTACACAAGGTGAATCTGCCTCTCAGGCCCCAGGCGAGCAAACTTCTCAAGCTCTTGCAAACACTGAAACTATTTCCACTGAGACCCCAAGCAAGGAAACACCGAAGGATATAACAAAGGCTTCAGAAACCAACAAAAGTGTTGCTCCCACCGAGCAACTTACCAAGGAAGATCAAGCCTCCTAAACCATTATACTCATTCAATCAGTGAAGGCATCATCATCAAAGGAGAAGAAAGCAAAGAAGCATAGTTTCAAGATAGATCTGTCAAAGCCTATTGTGCTGTCGAATGTTGACATTTCAAAACTAAAAGGGCAAGCACTTATGGAATTCAAAGAGCTTTGTAAAGCCAAAGCAAAACAGGAAAAATAGATAGCTATTCAGAAGAAGAATCGAGTACTTCAGAAGGTTAAAGCATTATCGATGAGCTATTCACTCAATTAGAAGCATCAGGAGTAGACACATCAAAATACCTTAGCAAATTAAAAGAAAAAGAGCTAACCGCCAAGATGATTGAAGAAGTGTAGAAGGCAATTGTTATAGGTAAAGTCAACCTTGTTGGATTCATTGCTGAGCTATCCCCTCAACTCAAGCACATTATTTATTTATTCCAGAAGTTATGTACATTTTCATTCTTTATTAAAGATATCAAGCATAAGACTGAAGTCATTGAAAAAGAGATCACCAATCTCTCCAATAAACTGACTACCGAGCCAAATTCTATTCAAAACTTTTATACAAAGCTACAAACTCTTATGGCTCAGCGGTTAGAACTTCAGAATGAAGAGCACAAAATAAGGATGGATATCATGACTCTTCAAACATTATTTATTCCCCATTTATCGTCCGTTCAAGAGCAGATCAACCAAGCTACCCAATTATCCACTCAACCAGAGGGAAACACTTTAGATGGTTTGATTTCACTGTCAAATGAAATTATAGCTCAAAATTCTTTAATGGAAAGTGTCAAGGATGCACTTACCAATGCTCTCACCGACACTCATACTAAGTATAAATCTATTTTTGACCAGTTGCCCCCACCTCATGGTAACTAGTTTTGATGTTTGTTAAAAAGGGGGAGTGTACCGAGTATACAAAGTACAGAGTTTACAAAGTTTACACTATCTACCGAGTGTACATATGACATTGGCAGGGGGAGCATGGAACATCAGGAGCATGTAAATTAAGTTATGTACAACATATTGATAAGGGGAGTATGTACTTGAAGTATGTATTTGAACAAATGTATATACTGTCATTTCAGTCAAATTTTGTAAGTATATACATTTTGTGTTATGACTTTGAAAGGAGTTTTGTCAAACATACCAAACTAATGTCAAAAGGGGAGATTGTTACTATTTACTAAGTTGTCATTAGTTTTATGTCCAAAGTCATCCTATATACTCTAGTCGGTTATTACTACCAAAATATTCAGTCGGTATGTACTAAGGTTGTCGGTTAAAGAAGAAAGGCTAGTCACCAAGATGAGTTATACCGAGCTGCCTATCGGGTAAAGTTCCTATGCCTACCAAGCAGCAAAAAAGGTATACCGAGTTAATCTAAACCGAGTGGAAATGTGTTACCAGATTCAATGAACCTGGACATATATGTGGAAATGTGTTGCAAGAATCGAGATTAGGGAACCGTTATTACATAGGGAATTGCACTCTAAGATTGTGTATGATTTTGAGGAAGTTTATCCAATGAAATCATTTTTATGTTTATTCATTCGATAAAACATGTTTGTATGATCGATGTATGAACAAGATCGCTATCTCAGAGATCTATATATTTAGAGTGATTTTGAGTATCTAAGTGAGAGAGGGAATATTGATGAATTGATGATTTGAAAATGAAAATCATGAGAGAAGATAAGTGACAGAGATATTCAGAGGTCATCAAGAAGGTTTTCCAGAAAATAGTTTAAGGGACAGAGTATATAGAAGAGGCCACCGAGTTGATTTATCAATTACCAAGGGATGCTATGAGCAAGGTAATTTCATAATGAGCACATAGAGTCTGCTATAACATTTCAAGATGTAAAGTTGCAGATATTTGTAAAGATTTTGATTGAGTTATTTTGAGTTGTAATAGAAACTTTTAACAGGGTAAAATACTCTAACAAAGTCTATAAATTGTAAAGCCTTTAACCAGGTACAACATTTTGTAAAAGTTTTTGTAAAATCCTTTAGCAAGGTAGATCTAATGATCTTGATACTCGTAACAGGGTAAGCTATCAGAAATAGCTAACATGTAGCTCTAACCAAGAAACCTTTATTATTGCGGTAGTGAAGTTGTGGGTGCCATCCCCACCACAGTTTTTCTCTCTAACAAAGAGTTTCTATATAACCAAAAAATTTGAGTTATGGAGTGAAATGTGTATGAATATTATTTCTATGATTATGTTTTAGCATTATATATTATGAGATCAGCTATACACAGTTTATGTTTATTAGTAAGATTGTTTTAGAAGAAAAGTTTTGAAGTACTGATTCACCCCTCCCCTCTCAGTACATTAGCTTTCCTAGTTGGACCTAACATAGATGAGATAAAATAACAATGTGCAGAAGCAAAGGAGACTACATTCAAGCATTCAAGAATTCAAGAATTCAAGCATTCTTCATCAAGATTCCTCTAGGTTGCTATAAAGCGGAAAAATCGAACCCTAGTCGTTCTCCCCTCTTCCAACTCCAAGGAGAGAGAAGGGAGGTCACTAGGGTTGATGGTTTTCACTTAGGAGAGACTTTACATTCAAAAGAGGGGTTGAAATCCATAAGATCCAATCCCACGCAATGCAAGATTGGATTCTATATGAGTTTCAAGGGTTGTGATAGCAAGGATACCCTCTTTTGTAAAGAATGTAGATGGAAAGATTGAACTAGGAATGCATAGAAAGTGAGAAAGATTCGCTTATAAACTGAGTTAGGGATATAGGATGAAGCTGCAGACCTGGAATTAGCAGTAAAATGTCGAGATGGCGCTGTCCTGCAAATTTGAGTAAAAGTTGACGGGACGATGGCGCCCGGCGTGCACACGGTCCTCTGAAAAATCCGCGAAATGAAGGGGGATCTGTTCGTCTCTACACAAGGATTCTAGATCTTTAATTTCAGCCGCGTACCTGCAACCTACACATAGAAAAGCAAAGATGATTGGGGGGTTAGGGATTAGGGGTTTGCCCTTAGGTCAAACCCTGGTTTTGGAATTAACCAAGAAATGAGAAATGCTGTAAATGTAATGTAAAACAAGTACTAATACCTTGTTGTAAGGATGTTTGTATCCCTATATGCGAAGGTATAGATGTTGTTGTTAGTTGTATGTTGTATGTTGTAGCATGTAATGTGTTGTAAGTGATCTCCTCTTCAATGGTTGAATCCTTGTCTTGAATGCAACACTTAGCCTTGAATGGAGACTTAGAATGATCAATTGCTTGAAGGAATGCTTGAATGCCTGAATGCTTGAATGCTTGAATAGAGTTTCCACGTCTTGTACACATATGTCCTCCCTTTTCCCAAATGGGAGAGGAAATGTAGTTTATATACTTGCTAATTAGGGTTAAAAGACTGATTTTCCCGACCTTGGGCCGACCAGGAAATGTTATTTTCCAAATTGCAAACATAAAGACCCGAAGTCCCATAGGAGACCGGGCCCAAAATAGGGCCAAGGACCAGGGCACTGGGCCCCATGGTCCTGGGGGACCAGGGCACTGGGTGCCTTGGTCCTGAAGGACCAGGGCGCTGGGTGCTCTGGTCCCACCTCCCGGGACAGCAGGGTGCAAGGAGGATCAGGCCAGGGTGCTGGAAAAATGCAGTTTTTGGTGTCATGAGCAAGTTTCGGGGTCTCCATTCAGGTTTAGTGTTGCGTCGCCATCGTGAAGACCCAAATGCGGTCAAAATTGCAAGTGTCACAATTTTAGGATGCTACATTTAGCCCCCACTTTAGCGGGAGTATAAGCGTACGCTCATACTTCCGGTAAAGTACAAGGAAACAACTTTGAAAAACTTTCACCACGTCAAGGAGGCAAGATACACCAAGCCCCCAGTGGACTAAGGATCTTACAACTTCGATTGACAAGGTAAAAGGGAAGATCACAAGGGAGAACCATGACTGTCAGTAGCAAGGTTCCCTCACTATGAGTCATGCAAGAAAGATATCAAAAATTTTCAAGGAAAAGCTAAATTTGTCAAGAAATTTTCAAGTATCTTGAAAAGATATGAACGGGATGTATGCCCCCCTACGTTAAAGCGATCGCACACGCCTCACCGGGGGTGATTGCTTTAAGGTAGTGATACATATAAGAAAATGAAAGGAAAGGAGCACGTTATCGCAAGGATTTAGCCCCCAAGTGTGAGATAAGCCCAAGGATAATAGACACAAAACACAAAGCACAAGGTGACTTCGCTTTCCTCGGGGTCAGTATGCTGTATGATAATTCATGTATATCATATGTATGTATGCATAATTGTTCTTCATTCCCCAATCAAGGAAGGTCACCTAGAAGAAGGGAACACATGTGTCTTTTGAGTCAACATGAGAGAGATCGAGAGATCTCAATGCTTTGCATCGTCCTCAAGTAAACAACACTAAGGACAACAAATAGGAGAATGAGAATAACACATAGAAGAAGTAACGAAAGAGAGGAGGAGAGAATCTGCTATGCTAATGAAACTAGTCTAGCATGTCATCTACCCCCCGATCTTGCTGATCAATGTTTCGGGAAGGCAGGGAACACGCTAGAGGAGGAACATCCAACATAGAAGATGGAGCTATGACAAGATCCAAACAAGGGATATGTTCATATCCCAAGCCGCGATGTTCTTGTCTAGGAGCTAGGATAAGTGCTTTAGAAAATTCGTTAGATAAATGGTTATCAATATCAACAAGTTCATATTCACTATCCCAATGAAAAGAAGTAACATTTTCATCATGAATAACATTTTCATCTATATCATCATCAAGATTTATAAAAATAGGATCTTTAACTCGCACAGGATCAAGACCATCATGCATCTTATGTTTAGGAGATTTCGGCTCAATCATCGACTGAGGAGAAAATGGAATAATGCTTGTTGAAGGTGTTTTTGGGGATTGCAAAGTTTGAGCTCTAAGACGACGCTTTCGCCGGCGTTCACGTGCAGAATGATTTCGTCTAGTCTTAGTAGGAAGTTGAGAAGATTGAGGAGGAGGAATGTTCTCATCCTTATCACTTGGGTGTTTAGGTTGTGGTCTCTTAGGCTGAACAATAGGAGAAGAGGAAGGTCTCTTCTCTCCATAAGAGGAAGGAGGAGGAACTGCTCCATATAAAGGAGGAATATTTGGTTTTGGAAGGAGACCAAATCCATCATGACGAGGAGGGATAGGTCTACTTTTAGGAAGTTTATTAATCATAGGCATAGTCACATCCATAGGGATGGGTTGGGAATCCTCTTGAGGAAGGACATTAGTTTTATCTTTCAAAGGAAGAACTTCCTTCTCAAGAATGATAGGAATGTCAAGTTTGGGTGTTCTAGGTTCACTTAGAGATAGGATCATATCTGTTTTCCACTTTTGATAAGATTTGAAAAGATGATCACTTAGCGGAGGAAGAGATTGAAATTGTTTAGGCCAAAAGTAATAAATAGGAACGCTAGAAGTTCTTTCAGCTGGTTTAAAGAGACTATGATTGACAGTAACAACTTCACCATTATGGGGAAATTTCAAACACTTGTGAATAGGAGAAGCGATAGATTTCATGGAAGATAGCCAAGGATAGCCAAGCTTCACACGAAATTGTTCGGAAGATGGAATAATAGCAAAGTTCACATCAAGGGATTTGTTATGGACCTTAATAGGTAATGTAATAGAACCAATTGCAGGAGAAGAAAATGCATCAAATAGTTTCACAACCACATCTGTTTTGTCATAAATAACTTGATTCAATTGCAAAGTAAAAAGAAATTCTTCAGTAATGACATTAACCTTGCAAGAAGGATCAATAAGCACTCCACGGCAAGGTGTATTTTTGACTTTTGCAACTATATATAAAGGACCATCAGGTGCCCTAATAGTTTTGCTAGAATCAAAGGTGATGGAAAGTTCTTTAGGGATTTTCTGTTGCTCTACAAAGTTAATCACATTCGGAGTCATGGACACAAGATCATCAGGTGAGATAGAGGAATCAGTAGTATCAATCGCATTAGAGGTATGAGAAGGTAATGGATCAGTGAAAATCTGAAGATTTTGGTTAGGAGGAGCTACAGATGTATTGCCTTTATCATTCACTCCAGAAACAGAAATAGTATTATTATCAATCAAATCTTGAATTTTCCCCTTTAAAGCAAAACATTTTTCAGTATCATGCCCAGGTTGACGATGAAATTGACAAAAAGATTTGTTATCAAAATAAGGTGAAGTAATCTTTGCAGGATCAATTTGCCTTATAGGAGGAAGAGTAAGCACATTTTGTTCCAATAACTTATTCATAATACTATGCAATGATTCATTCAAAGGAGTAAACTTTCTTTCTTTCTTGAAAAACTTAGAAATAGGAGACACACCTGATGCTGCATTCACATTGTTGTTGATGATGTTTTCATTGAATTTAATGGACTCTCTGTTCAGTTGAAACTTCCCAAATGGTTGTTGACTACTATCACCCTTATCACTCGGAGTCATAGGATGTGATTGTTCCATTTGACTCACAGTCAGTTGATAATTGTGAAGAGTTGCGCACAATTGTTGGAAAGAAGTATACTTAAAAAACAGGAATTTTTCTCTAATGTCTTCTTGTAAATTAGAAATAAAGATTCTTTGAATATCATTTTCAGGCACTGGAAAATAAATTTGAGCATACAAATGCTTATATCTACCAATGAAATCAGTCACTTTTTCTTTAACACCTTGTTTACAATGCATTAAATCAGTCAAAGTAACTTTAGGACTTATATTGTTTTGAAATTGTTGAATGAAAGCATTTGCAAGTTGTTCGAAAGAAGAAATAGAATAGGAAGGCAACGAGCAATACCATTGTAGGGCTTTGTCTCTTAATGTTCTAGTAAACAATTTTGCAAGCAACCTTTGGTCATAAGCAAAATCAGTACATATTGTTTGAAAGGTCTTAACATGTGTTAGAGGATCACCCTTACCATTATAAAGCTCCAAATGCGGAATTTCAACATGTTTAGGGGGAATAGCTTGAACAATGTCAAGAGAAAGTGGACTCGCAACATCAAATGTGGGCACACTAAACTTAGATTGATTCATAGAGGCAATTTGTTGCTGTAAAGAAGAGACAGTTTGTGCAAGATTGTTAATGGTCACTTCAGTCGAAGAGTTCATATTAGACGTGTTAGATTGTGATGGAGGTGTTATGTTATTGAAAGAAGGTAGAGAGTAAGGTGGTGGGACACTATGATAGTTAGTCATAGGAGATGATTGGATAGGAGGAACACTACAAGGAGGAATGGAATGATTAAACGAGTTGCCCCCTTGCGTCATGTTCATTTGTGGTGATATAATAGGAACACTCATTGAAGGAATGAATGAAGAAGTTGGATTGAATGAAGGAAGAGGGTTAATTGAAGAAGAGGGATTGCCCCCATGACTGGTGATCATAGGAGGAATGTCTTGTGTTGAAGTAGTCATTATGTTTGATGTAAAAGTAGGTATACTAGCAATAGGAGTCATCAAAGGAATAGAATGATTGTCTTGAGTAGGAGGTTGTGTATAACCTAAGGTTTCGGCACAACTTTTCATAGGCATCACATTTGAATCCACAATGTGTGCAATACCACGCAAAATATCAATTCCATTCTTATCACTTTGAAGCATACGTTTTAGACCCTCAATTAAAGGAAGAGCTTGACTATCAGGGTATTCTTGAGACATCCATTGTCAAAAATCGTCAAATTGGTTATCCAATTTTGAAAGTTGTTCTATAGAAACCTCATGGAGAGCTTCTTCATCATTAAGAGGATTAGAGGAATTACCCATGTCCTCGTTAAAAAGACCATTCAAATTAGGTTCCATCTCCTCAATAATTAAACCTTGGAAGGACTTAATTCTCAGGCTTCGTCTAACGGGAATAGTGTAAGTAGGGCTTATTGTTGTAAAACTCATGCACTAGAGAGAGAGAAGATTTTGAATTTTTAGAGATAGAAAATTTCAGTAAAACCAGCCAATCTTCTAGATTTAAGCTGTTAAATACAATCAGGACAATCTCCCGAAATTTTGGAAAAAATGTCCAGGACCGTGGCCCTCGGGGTGCACACGGTCCTCGCAACTTTTTTCAAAATTTGCAGGGATGAAAGTTATGATGATTTTATAGCTAACCTGAAAAAATTGAGTGATTTTACGATCTGTAGATAGGCCAAATTAAAGTTGCAATCTCAAAATTGAACCCTACCAAGATTGTCGAAAAATGCAAAATTTGAATTTTGAAAAAGAGAGGGAAACTGAAATTTTGAATTTTATGATTTTAGAGGGAATACCAAAAGCAACGTAAGTTTTGAAATTTGAAAGTTGACTCAATTTCACGCAAAATTCAATTTTGAAAGCAGAAATCAAAGTTGTTGTAATTAAGCACTTAATTTCAAAAGTCACAAATTGCAAAAATTTGAATAAATCACTGAAATTTCGAATGAATGCTAAGACACTTTTCAGATTTAGGACTGTAAGAAACACAATTTTGACACAAATTTCAATTTCAACAATTTTTGAATGATTAGAAGCCTCAATCCAAGCAATCACTAGACCAACTTTGACTGTAATTTTGAAGGTGTTAAAATTGATAAAATCAGCCAAAATTCTGGATTTTAGCAGGAAAATACAGTAAGATCTCGCTCCCGAAATTTTGGAAAAAATGTCAGGGACAATGGCGCTCGGAGTGCACACGGTCCTCGCAACTTTTTTCCAAATTTCCAAGGATGAAAGATATTGTGATTTTATTGCGGAATCCAAAGTTACAGCCGATTTGGAGATGTTTTGATTAGTGAAATTATCAGTTAAAGGTTGAATCAAGAGGGTTTCAAAAATTAGGGTTTTGACACTTAACCACTTAATTTTCAAAATTAAAGCACAAATATGAATTGATAATTTGTAATAGAAGGGCAGATCTGAAACAAGCATCAACAATTAAACATTTCACAAGTTTAATTACTTAAAAAGAAAATTTAGGGTTTTTATGCAATTAACCTCTAAAATTTTGCCAAAGATCAAACATGGAAATGTAATCAAGGAATCCAATTTTCAGATCTAACTATGAATAATCAGAAATGATGTTCACGTCGGGTTCACCATAATGTAAATCGGAAAAATCGAACCCTAGTCGTTCTCCCCTCTTCCAACTCCAAGGAGAGAGAAGGGAGGTCACTAGGGTTGATGGTTTTCACTTAGGAGAGACTTTACATTCAAAAGAGGGGTTGAAATCCACAAGATCCAATCCCACGCAATGCAAGATTGGATTCTATATGAGTTTCAAGGGTTGTGATAGCAAGGATACCCTCTTTTGTAAAGAATGTAGATGGAAAGATTGAACTAGGAATGCATAGAAAGTGAGAAAGATTCGCTTATAAACTGAGTTAGGGATATAGGATGAAGCTGCGGACCTGGAATTAGCAGTAAAATGTCGAGACAATGCTGTCCTGCAAATTTGAGCAAAAGTTGATGGGATGATGGCGCCCGACGTGCACACGGTCCTCCGAAAAATCCGCGAAACGAAGGGGGATCTGTTCGTCTCTGCACAAGGATTCCAGATCTTCAATTTCAGCCGCGTACCTGCAACCTACACACATAAAAGCGAAGACGATTGGGGGGTTAGGGATTAGGGGTTTGCCCTTAGGTCAAACCCTGGTTTTGGAATTAACCAAGAAATGAGAAATGCTGTAAATGTAATGTAAAACAAGTACTAATACCTTGTTGTAAGGATGTTTGTATCCCTATATGCGAAGGTATAGATGTTGTTGTTTGTTGTATGCTGTATGTTGTAGCATGTAATGTGTTGTAAGTGATCTCCTCTTCAATGGTTGAATCCTTGTCTTGAATGCAACACTTAGCCTTGAATGGAGACTTAGAATGATCAATTGCTTGAAGGAATGCTTGAATGCCTGAATGCTTGAATGCTTGAATAGAGTTTCCACGTCTTGTACACATATGTCCTCCCTTTTCCCAAATGGGAGAGGAAATGTAGTTTATATACTTGCCAATTAGGGTTAAAAGACTGATTTTGTCGACCTTAGGCCAACCGGGAAATGTTATTTTCCAAATTGCAAACATAAAGACCCGAAGTCCCATAGGAGACCGGACCCAAAATAGGGCCAGGGACCAGGGCGCTGGGCGCTCTGGTCCCACCTCCCGGGAGAGCAGGGTGCAAGGAGGATCAGGCCAGGGCGCTGGAAAAATGCAGTTTTTAGTGTTATGAGCAAGTTTCGCGGTCTCCATTCAGGTTTAGTGTTGCGTCGCCATCGTGAAGACCCAAATGCGGTCAAAATTGCAAGTGTCGCAATTTTAGGACGCTACAGTTGCATATTCTCCATTGGAGAAATATTAAATCATTCATTTGGAAGCATGTGTGTGTGTTAGGTTTTTTTCATGTTCATTCCATTTCATACAGCATATGTGATTACATTCAAGAAGGAAAGCATCATCATCATCTATTGCAGATTTGAAGGTATGCCTTTCCATGATTTATTTCAAGTATTTGCTGTATTTCATTCAAGGTTGATTCTAAACCGGGGTTTGACTTAGGCAAACCCCTACTCCCAACCCCTTTCTTCTTCTTTCTATGTGCATGAAGTAAGTGTACAACTATACTTCTAGAGTTAAGATTTATTTGCAAAGACAGAAAAACTATTTTTGATGTGCGGAAAGTTCAAACGACTGATAGGAGGGCGACTTGGTTTAGACACAAGGTCCCTGCTACTTTTGGTAGAATTTGCAAAGTAGCTCTGAGTTATCTCAAACTTCTCAGATCCAAGTGCATGAAAAAATCTTGAATTTGTAGCTCACTTTTTCCGCCTATTTTGTCTTCAATTCAAACACTTTACTTCTTCAACTTACAAAAGAGGGTCAAACATATTCCAAACCTAACCAATCTACTTATTATTCAATCCTTGTGTCATTTAGGATTGGATCTAGTAGATTCAACCCCTCTTTTGAATGTAAATTCCTCAAAGTGAAAATTGTCTTAGTGGTTTCCCCCTTCCATATAGTGAATTTACTAAGCACCAATTTTCCACTTTACACTATGGATAGTTCAGTACATGTTGACTCACATTTGGATGGTGTTTTGGTCATGGATAATTGAATTCAATGTCTCAATAAAAAAGTATATTGAGGATCTATAAGTTTGACAAGTAATACATCCATTGATGAATTTATTTTGGTTTATCTTGGGTGAGCAAGGAGATTTAGTGGATATTCTTTATCAAGATTCTAGATGAGTTGTTATATCTAATCGCTTTAGTGTTTAATCCTTTATTTGGATTGATGTAATAAGATGGAATTTTGAAGTTATTATATCTTTACTATATTATATTGATTTAGATAACCAAATAAATAAAATAATTTTTAGTTTTTAATTAAATTGAGTAAACTAATTATTTTGTTGGAAATTTATTTCCTTGTAAGTAAGTAAGTTAGTTTTACACATGAATAAATTAGTTTTTATAAGGCCATGTTGTAAAGTAATGATATCATCCAATTGAATATAAGAAATTTTAATATGTTATTTTTTAATATCTACAAAAAGACATAATAATATTTGTATTTGCTCTAACAATTTCAATTTTAGTAGATACTAGTGAAATTACTAAGGGTTTGGTAGTAAAGAGTGGCCTTGGCTTGGGAACAAGGTGCTTCAAACGTAATAGAGGTGAAATTTGTAAGGAGAGGTCTAAG
Organism: Cryptomeria japonica; assembly: GCF_030272615.1. Taxonomy (NCBI): domain Eukaryota; kingdom Viridiplantae; phylum Streptophyta; class Pinopsida; order Cupressales; family Cupressaceae; genus Cryptomeria; species Cryptomeria japonica. The sequence continues at coordinate 649,090,426 of NC_081407.1, read as the reverse complement.
GAGGTTTTGACATAGGAGAGGCTTGTACCACACCTACATATAAGAGTAAGGATCAAAAGGGGAAGTGCATTACATCTCCCATCCTGGAACCTACTATTGGTGGTAAGTTCTAAAATGTTTAGATCCTTGGTTAAAAATTACTAAATATTTTGACACTCCTAAGGTAGAACCAACCTCATTGGAAGACATGCAAATAAGGAGGTTAATTTCACTATACATTATGTGAGACTGACCACTACATGATTCTTTGAGGACATCAATAGATAATATATTAAACATCCTTGTGTGATAATAGATATTGATGGGAAATTTTATCTTAAAAGAGATAATATTTTATTTTAAATTTTAAATTACCTTCCCAAAGTGGGAAGAATTATGACCAAAGACCTTAAATTCAAGAGAAAAATGGACTCTCTAGAGGATAACAAAAATATGGAGAGAGATAATTCCAATGCAACAATAGACACCTTAGAGTAGGAAGCTAAGAATATTAGGAAGAGAAAAATTAAGTTTCAACTTAAAAAAGCGCACCTTCAAAAATAGTCTAATGGGATTGAATTTTTTGAATGAAAAATTAAATTAATTAGATCACAATGCTTGCACACTCACTCAAAGATACTTAAACATTGACAAGAGTCAAACTAAAGGAGGAGATGAGTTGGAAAATTTGATAATATACATTAAATAAATCTTATAAATATTTAACAAGTTTAATAACATGGTGTGCTGGACATGAAAAAGTTACCAAATAGAATATTGATTTTTAGTACTCTCTTTGAGTCAACAAATGAAAAAAAGTCCAATATTTGAAGAAATATGAGAAAAATTGAGTCCTGAGATGACAAAGAAGGCATATAGTTTGGAGATGAACTCCAGAATTATAGTTACTACTCAAGGTGATTCTCTAACAACATGTTAATCTAACAAATTCAAGGTATGTTTACATGACTTGATGACTAACAAAAAGATCATAACAATAAATTTAAAGAATTAGCACACAACCAAAGAGGTACTTTTTAATTTTCATCTTGTATGGTCTTACATTACTATCAGGAGTCAAAATAAATCTTTCTTTTCAAAAGTAACAATGTACACTCCAAGTGAGTATAATTGTTAAGGCCTATATATACCATAGAAGAAGCACAGTTTTAAATTAAGATTGGTGTAGAGTATACACACCCAATGCAAAAATATATTGTTCTAGCTCAATAAACTATGGGCCCCTAGTTTTTAAACTTTTACATCCTGTATCTTTTGTGTTTGTTCTTTTAAGGGATGTTTGCTAATTTGAGGTGATCATGTTGATCTTTGTGTCAACCTAAACTAACTTTCTACTTATCATGTAACATTCCTAATATTATAGGACTTGTACTTAGGTTAACAAAGTATACATTTACTTTTGTTTTCTGGAAATTTAGTATCATTTCATTGAAATTTCATATTTTTACTAAATGTTTACTTTTTTCCAATTAAAAAAACTAGTAGCTTAGAAACCAGATTCAATTTGCTACAATTTCTATTGTTACATATTTTTCAAATTATATTAATAACCTATTCAAAAAAATTATGTGAAGTTTCCTAACCTTGTTTATATGAATTTTCATTGCCACTTAAGGGCCTAGTTTGGACCCCCATGATTCTGCATACACCCACAATCATTGTACATTCAATTTTATGATATTTTGTTGTTGTCCTCCTTCCTACCGCCAAGAGTGAGGAAAGATATAATCTACCTTGATAGATATTGGAATGATTTTCATTTCTTCCTATAGAGGATCTTGATACATGTTCGCCATGATTGAGAAGAAGAAAGGAAGCATTGGCAAGAGGATGTGGCTTACTTAATTCAATGCGGAAAGAAAATCAACTAAGTATCTGTGCTATCAAGTAGGTAGTCCTTGACTTATCTTTTTCTAACAAATGTTTGAACTAAGAAGTGTACAATAATTAGGAAATGAAAGCTAGACTCTCTCATAAATTTTCCTATAAGTTGATTTCATCCATAGGAAATCAAAAAAATTATCTCATTTTAGAATAACAAATTGTAATTCAACTAGTAGTATATCATTTTATTTACTTTTCTTAGAAAAAATAATGTTGAAATACTACTAATTTTTCATATTACCCATGTCTCCATACACCAAATATATCAGATAATCTATTATTTTATAAAAATTCAAATTAAAATAAATGTTGTGAAAATCACCATTACCCAAAACTTTCTAAAGAATTAATACTTTATGCTACAGACTAATTAACTTTAACTTGTATGCATCACATACTTGCTTGACCCATAGCATGGCATTTATAAGAAACTTATTTCTTATAGATATTTCAGCAACTACCACTAATTTGTGCTTGTTTATTTGGTTTTTGGGTTGTGAATTTACTCTATATGTAGCATAGAAAAAAAAATTCCTCACAAGATGCTTTGGGTATAAACTAACTTCAAAAACCTAACACCTTGTATCTTTACAATAAACCTTAAGGTTTTGTATTTGATCCATTAGGCATAACTAGTTAATTCTTATGACAAGAAGAGTGAAAAAAATATCATGGTGAAATCCACAATGTCATTAATCATTTTATCCTTATGATCATTTGGGAGCAAGTTCTTTGATACATAAATGATGTAATACGTAACTATTAGAATTTTGATCTATGTGGCACGGTTTATTCCTCATTGCATGAGATTTTATTTGCATGTGAAAATCTTGAAATTTGATTTATTTGCAAAACAATGATTTTATACATGCATTCTATCTTTAAAAAAATAGTAACTTCTAAAAAATTTTAATTATTGCACAACCAACAATTTCATAAGCACTAAAATCAATTGAAAGTTCAAATTAAGGAATAATATCATATTTTTTGCACTCAATAAAAAAGAGATGATTTAGGAGTCTTGTTTTTTGTGTTTTCTAAACACTTTCAAAAATTCATCCATGGCATCTTCATCAATTTCACATAAAAAAGAATGAGTCATACACTACAATGTCTATAATAATATAACTCCATTTATGTATATTTTTTACTCCCTCTATCCATCCACCATCATTAGAATCCTAGTAAATGGTTTGTATTTCATTGTGTCTAGACAAGGAACATTAAAAAATGATATTGGTTATTATGAAAATGTCTTGTATACTCCTAACTTGATCAATAATTCACTATTTTCTTATTGGCTTACTTAGTAAAAAGCTCTAGCACAATTTAGAGAAACTTCAAACATCATCAAAGGCTCACACCCAAGAAATTATTTCCAATGGAGAGCTTGATAGTAGTTATCAAGTCTATACATTTTCTCATTTTACACTTGGTATCTCTCTCTCCATGCTTCCTTCTCCATCATCATGTGTAGGGAGTAATTCACCCCTTTCCTAACAACATCAAGATGTTTCTTTGAGAACCTCTATTGACTCTATGGAGTGTGTTCATTAGTGTGTATGTTACTGAAGCTCATTATTTTTAGATTTCTTCCTATTATTTTCTTGTATGGTTCTTCATTATCATCTTCAAGCAGAAATTATTATGTCCTATTTAATTTTTATAATTTTGAGTCACTTCTTAGAGTGTCCAACACTTATTTGTGGCAATTTTGTTAGTTTTTTGAGCTACTTCTATTCTTGTTCCAAGTTAAATGGTAATCCATTGTGGCAACTTCATTTGTTTCTGAATATTCTCTCCACTAGGATTTCTACTACATGATATTCTAGAGTCACATCATCATGTGCTTCTAGAGATTGTTTGTATGATATCACATGGGCAATGGGTCAACATTTATAAATTTTTCTATAGAGGAGTTCATTGGTTTTTCTTCTCTCACTTTTGGAGGACTTATTATTCCTATCTAAGAAACACTTAGTGGATGTCAATGTTAGAATCTTTCTAGCACTAATACTTTTTCATATTCTCACTTGAAAAAAATAGATAATGAATGAAATTAATGCTCACCTATGGTTAATAACTATAAATTATATAAGAGTGGATCTTGTAGTTTTGCAATGTATAAGAAACCCATGACCACCTTAAGATGACCTTGGATGGCTACTAAATTCTTGCTAACAAATATATCCTAACACATTTCACACTAGTACCATGCTCTTTTTATAGGCCTCCATAGTTATCATGTTAATATACATCACAAAGTAACATAATACTTATGACCATCATACTAATAATTTTATTCTCCTCTAATAGTGACACGTTTATGCTTATTGAGCATCAAATCCAAACAGTATGAATCCTTTTTTATTTATTAACTACCATTTTTGGGTAAACTATGTTAGGTCCTAGAGACAACTGAGAGGGGGGGGGTGAATCAGTTGTCAAATAAATTCAAACCAAAAACAACTTACCCAACTTAATGCTTAATACCAGTAAACCAGTTAAGTATGTCAGTAGATAGTTTTAATAGTTGATTGTTATACCGGTAAAGATTAATGCATGAAACATAAACACAAAGTCATCCACAACACATGACACCAATATTTGTATGTGGAAACCCTGTAAGGGGAAAAACCATAGTGGGAAACCTTACCCACAATCAAATGATACTACTGCAGATAGTAAGTGTACATAAATGGGGTCTGCACATGCAGAAAGGCCAATAGCCTAGAGCTCACTGCTCAATCACAAAATGGGAGTCACACTGACTACAGTTGGATGGTTAAATCCAATAATAATGTACTGCACAAAATAGCATCTTCATATGCTAGATTCAGTACCGACGTAGTGCTGATATGCTTTCACAAAAACCTAGCTTCACCTTCAAATGATGTTTGTGTCTATTGCACTGCTTAATCTCACATATAACTTCACACAATTCTTTTTTGCATTCCACACTTGATCTTACAAATAAGATCTTACATTTATACCATAACCTAAGACCAATTTTAGTAGGTCGGCTCTACAAGATATTACAATAAAAAACATTTTACAAACAATATAATATCCGATGCAATAACCGATTGAACATGTCATCTTAATGCATTTATAACAATAATTAATCATCTCCATAGTGTGGCATGCTGATCTGGAAAAGATAAACCTGTCGGTGTAACCCTAGACCTATTTGCCAATAATAACAAATATGCAACTATGAATATACCAATGAACAAAACTCCAAGACAAGATGTCCAGATGATGTCTTCGACATTATCAAGTGTTTTCCATGCCATTCCAAGTGTCGGTAATCATTATATCTTGTCGGTGTACCATATACCAGTAACTGTGCAATAGTTGCTTGCCGGTGAATGCTGCTGGATCTCCAAAGTGCTAGTGTTTTAGTAGGTGTTGACATCAATGAAAAAACCATACCAAAATACCAACAATCTCCCCCTTTGGCATTGATGGCAACACAAGATGGAAAAACCATCAAAGTGCCAAAATAGAAATGCCAAAAACCAACAATCTCCAAAAAGATCATAACCATAAATCAAGATACATACAGAGAGTAATAGTCTCTCCCAAACAACAATCTCTCCCCCTGGGAGCAACATGTGTTATCCAAAGTTTTTCAATACCAATCTCTCCTCAAAAGATAATGTGTTTTTCCATAGATATCTCTCCCCCTTTGACATCAAATGCCAAAGTTATAATAAAACCAAGTTCATATATAAAATACCAGTCAATTCAATATACCAACTACTCCCCCTGAGAAGTAGCTTCCTCATCAAAGACTAGAGTAAAAGATTTGTCTGATAATTCTGTCGGTTGATGACAATCATCAACTATCTAAGTCTCTACTGGTGGTGGTATCACTCCAAGCTAATCTCTGAGATATTCAAAAGTCTCCTTGGGCAAAGGTTTTGTAAAGATATCTGCAAGTTGTTCTTTAGTATTCACATAAACTAGTTTTATCTCCTTTTCTTCAACTTTTTCCCTTAGAAAATTCAGTTTGATAGAAACATGTTTTGTTTTAGAATGTAGTACTGGATTCTTAGATATATCAATTGCTGCAGTGTTATCACAATATATAGTAATAGGTTCCTTGCATTTTACCTTTATATCTTTCAACATTTGCTTAAGCCATAGTATCTGTGTACAGTTAGTTGTTGTTGCAACATATTCTGATTCTGTTGTTGATAAAGATGTACAACTCTATTTCTTACTCGACCAAGAAACTAGTCTGTTTCCAAGAAAGAATGCTACACCGGTGGTGCTTTTTCTATCATCCACATCTCCTGCCCAATTTGCATCTGTGTATGCACATAATTCAAAGTTTTCATCTCTAGGATACCATAATCCAAGATTTATAGTGCCTTGTAAGTACCGGAAAAACCTCTTTACTGTTGATTCATGATTTTCTCTAGGATAACTTTGAAATCTTGAAACAATATATACTACATTCATAATATCAGGTCTGGTTTGTGTCAAGTACAGTAAACCTCCTATCATAGATTTGTATCTAGTTGGATTAACAGGTGTAGATTCATCCCTTTGAGATAATTTGTCATTTGTAGTCATAGCTGTGCTTACCAGTTTAGTGTTCTCCATCCCAAATTTCTTTAGTAACTCTTTCAAGTATTTGGATTGACTCAAGAATATACCTTTGTCAGTCTATGAAATCTGCAATCCTAAAAAGAATTTAATTTTCCAATCATAGACATTTCAAATTCTTGCTACATTTTAATAGAAAATTCCTTACATAAACCATCTTCTCCTCCAAAGATTATATCATCAACAAATACTTCTAAAATCAAGATGTCATCATTAGTTATTTTGTAATATAAATTGTTTTATGCATTTCCTTTAGTAAAACCAATCTTTAAAAGATACTTATCCAATCTTGCATACCAAGCTCTTGGAGCTTGTTTTAATCCATACAGAGCTTTTCTTAACCTACAAACCATATCATTGTCATTAGTCAAAGAAAATCCATCAGGTTGTTCAATGTATACTTCCTCTTCAATATCTCCATTCAAAAATGCACATTTAATATCCATTTGATAAACTTTGTAGTTCTTGTGTGCTGCAAAAGCCAAGAATAATCCGACTACCTCAATTCTAGCTACCGGTGCAAAGGTTTCATTGTAATCAACTCCTTCCTTATGAGAATATCCCTTACACACTAGTCTTGCTTTATTTCTGACAACCTTACCATCTTCATTAAGTTTGTTTCTGAATACCCATTTGGTTCCAATTACATTTTTATCTTTAGGTCGGGGAACTAATGTCCAAGTGTTATTTTTCTCAATTTGTTCTAATTCTTCTTCCATAGCTTTAATCCAAAATTTATCTTCACGTACCTCATTAATAGATGATGGTTCAATTTGAGAAATAAGACATACCTCTTCATTTGCCAATCTTCCTCTTGTCATAACTCCTTTAAACTTGTTTCCAATTATCTGATCTTCAGAATGATTCAATCTTACATACTGGGGTGTCTTAGTTTGTTGTTGTTCTTCAATTATTGTGGAATCCTTAGATGGCACCAGGGTAACTGGATCTTCATTCTATACCAGTTGATTTAGTGTAGGTTCATTTGTCACAATTTTTGTTGCCAGTTCAAAGTCTATATACCTTGAAGTTCCTCTGAATTGTTCATCAATTTTTACATTTGTACTCTCAACAATTTTCTGCAATCTCTTGTTAAAACATCTATATGCCTTGCTCTTAGATGAATAACCAAGAAATATTCCTTCATCACTTCTAGGATCAAATTTTCCAATATACTCATCTCTTCTGATATAACATTTACTTCCAAAAATTTTGAAATACTTAAGAGTAGGAGTATTACCAAACCATAGTTCATGAGGGGTCTTACCAGTTTCACCTTTGATGTGAACTTTATTGAATGTATAGACTGGTGTACTGACTGCTTCTCTCCAATACACATGTGGTAAATTTGCTTCTGATAACATACTTATTGTTGCATCCAAGATAGGTTTGTTTTTTCTTTCAACAACTCCATTCTGTTGTTGTGTCCAAGGTGCTAATAGCTATCTTCTGATTCCATTTACTTCACAAAATGTATTAAAGTCCTTAGATGTGAATTCTCCTCCTTGATCTAATCTTAAACATTTTATTTTCTTACCAGTTTCATTTTCAACCATTGCTTTGAACAGTTTGAACTTTCCAAGTGCTTCTTATTTTTCTCTAAGAAAGGTAACCCAACACATTCTAGAATAGTCATCAATGATTAGCATGAAATATCTATCACCTTGTAAGCTTTTAGTTCTAGCTGGACCATATAAATCGGTGTCAATCAAATCAAGAGCATTATTGGATTTTTCTGGAATACTTTTGAAACTAGCTCTAACTTGTTTTCCAAATTAACATTCCTTACATATTGTATTCTGAGGTTTGACAGTTTTAGGTAAATCTTTAACTACCTTAGTAGTACTGATCTTTACCATGCAATCAAAGTTTACATGATAGAGTCTCCTATGCCATAACCAACTTTCATTTATATGTGCAACCAAGCATGTCTTTTCACTGTTATTCAAATGAAAGATATTACCTCTAGTCTGATTACCAGTTGCAATTTCCAAACCAGTTCTATTCATGATTTTGCATTTTCCATTTTTAAATTATAACTGAAATCCTTTCTCAACTAATTGACCAACAATTAAAAGATTATGCTTTAATCCTTCAACATAGTAAACATTGTCAGTGTTATACTTACCATCAAGAGATATTGTACCCTTACCTTTGATTGAACAAGCTTTGTCATCTCCAAATCTTACCAAACCTCCATTGTATTCTTGAAAGTTCAATAATTTACCTTTGTCTCCTATCATATGATGTGAGCATCTTGAGTCAATGATCCATTCATCCTTTACTTTAACTTTAGTTACTAGGGCTTGTTCTACCAATTGAGTAGTAGGTGTCAGTTGATCTTCTGTTATAGCAACAAAAACCCATCCATTGTCTATTGGATCCTCATCAGAATCATCAGTCACACCTTCATTAGCAATGTAACAAGATTTGTCTTTATTCTTCTTAAATCTGTATCTCTAATATTCAGGATTAGGCTTGTATGTTCTTCTAGCTTCTTCTCTTAGTCTAGCATGTCTATCAGGGCATCTCGAAGCCATATGACCAATCTTATTGTAGTTAAAACATTTAAAGGGTGCTTTACCTTCAAATTTACTTCCAATTGGACCTTTAGGCATTTTCCTTGCAAATAGTGCTTCAAGTTCTTCAAGTTCTTCATTTTCTTTCCTTCTTTCTTCAAGTTCTCTTGCATAAAAGGCTTTCCAATCAAATTTTTCAAATGATGGAGTAGATGATGTTGATGCTTTAAAGGCTAAATCTATCTTTATAGTAGCAACAGGATCAAATTCTTCAATTTCAAAAGCTGAAAGTTTCGCAATCAATGTATCCCTAGTTACTAATGTATTAGGCATTGTTCTCAACTTATTTATAGCAGTAACCTTCATTTTATATGCTAGTGGCAATCCTCTTAAAACTTTTGAAACAATTTCATCCTCACTTAAGGTTCCTCCACAACATTTAATACCCAAAACAATTTCATTTACTCTTTCCATAAAAGAAGAAATCCTTTCATCTTCTTCCATTTTCAGATGTTCATACCTGACTCGGAAGCTTTCAAGTTTTGCAATTTTGACTGTGGAATCTCCTTCATTCAGTGTTTCCAAATGATCCCAAATATCTTTAGCAGTAGACCTATCTAATAGTCCCATGATTTGTTGATCTGATAATGTGCTCAAAAGTGCTTCTCTTGCTTTGCAATCATTTTCCTCATCTTTTGTCAAGTTAGTTGGGCTGCGCTGACCTGGTATAGTAGCAGTATAATCATTCTTTGTGACTTCCTAGATGTCTTTTCCAATGCAATTCAGATGTGTCTCCATTCTGATCTTCCATATGCCATAGTTGGTTCCATCAAGTTTAGGACTGTCCTTCCTGAAATAATTAGTAGACATTGGATCTCCTCAAGCTATTACACTTCTACAAAAGAGGACTAGGCTCTAAACCAATTGTTAGGTCCCGGAGACAACTGAGAGGGGGGGTGAATCAGTTGTCAAATAAATTCAAACCAAAAACAACTTACCCAACTTAATGCTTAATATTGGTAAACCAGTTAAGTATGCTGGTAGACAGTTTTAACAATTAATTGCTATACCGGTAAAGATTAATGCATGAAACATAAACACAAAGTCATCCACAACACATGACACCAATATTTGTACATGGAAACCCTGTAAGGGGAAAAACCATGGTGGGAAACCTTACCCACAATCAGATGATACTACTGCAGATAGTACGTGTACATAAATGGGGTCTACACATACAGAAAGGCCAACAGCCTAGAGCTCACTGCTCAATCACAAAATGGGAGTCACACTAACTACAGTTGGATGGTTAAATCCAATAATAATGTACTACACAAAATAGCATCTTCATATGCTAGATTCAATACCGGTGTAATGCTGATATGCTTTCACAAAAACCTAGCTTCACTTTCAAATGATGTCTGCATGTATTGCACTGCTTAATGTCACATATACCTTCACACAATTCTTTTTCGCATTCCACACTTGATGTTACAAATAAGATCTTACATTTATACCATAACCTAAGACCAATTTGAGTAGGTCGGCTCTACAAGATATTACAATAAAAAACATTTTACAAACAATATAATATCCGATGCAGTAACTGATTGAACATGTCGGCTTAATGCATTTACAACAATAATTAATCATCTCCATAGCATGCCATGCTGATCTGGAAAAGATAAACCTATCGATGTAACCCTAGACCTATTTGCCGGTAACAACAAATATGCAACTATAAATATACCAATGAACAAAACTCTAGGACAAGATGTCTAGATGATGTCTTCGACATTACCAAGTGTTTTCCATGTCATTCCAAGTGTTGGTGATCATTATATCTTGCCGGTGTACCATATACCAATAACTATGCAATAGTTACTTGCTTGTCGGTGAATGCTGCTGGATCTCCAAAGTGCTAGTGTTTTAGTAGGTGTTGACATCAATGAAAAAACCATACAAAAATACCAAAAAACTAGTGGGTTGACTTTGAGAGAAAGCTTCTAATGCATGTTTTAGTACCATACCCAACACTTACTATATTTTCATGTCCGCTCCATTACCTCTTCAAAATATATTCAATTTTGAAATTTGGCTTGGTTACATGAGAATTATCATCATTTGTACGATGCCTTATTTAGCTTCAAGTAGTATATTGGGGATGTTCCTTGGTGAACTATAAACCTTTGATCTTGTTATTTAAGAAAGGTCATATCGAATGAACCCGAAAGGTATAGTAATGACCCTCCAATGTTGTCCTTTTAAAATAACTACAAAATATTCATGTTATGTCTATGTATTTATCTAAAATTTAGATATTATTCTTCAAACAAATTTCATAATATAGAGTAATTTATAAGTTTATTTGATGATTATATGTTTAATTGTTTCTATGTTATAGTGGCATACATGAAATGAAAGGAAAAAAAATAACATTGGTCAGTCAACTTTTGAGTGGACGGTATTGTGTCCTTAAAAATATGTTTTTGGCATTACACTCTATAAAGAGACTTCTTGATCATTGTTTAAGCATGTAATTTTTTTCAAGATAATTCTTGGTTAGTTTATAGAAAACATTTTCTGGTACTAACATAGTTCTTTTATATATTGTATGCAGTGTTTAATAAATTTTGAGAAGAATTGTATGATAGGAATTATAATTTTTTATTAATATTAATCATTATACATGGTTTTCTTTCTGTTGTGCTACTTAACTTTTACATCGATTTAATTAATTATTAGTTTCAAAGAATTGATTCAAATGATATCAAATAAGGTTATTATTTTTGGAGAATTGTGTCAAATTCTACCTCCTTGACCATTCTAAAATTTAATGGAAGTGAATATGATTATTCTAAAATTTAATAGAAGTGAATATGGTTATTCTAAAATTTATTGGAAGTGAATGTGATTATTTGTTCATCAAAATGATATGTTTCTTGATAGTGAAAGATTTGTGGGAGATTGTAGAAAGATGTTATGAAGAACCAACTGATTTGACTATTGTTACAAGAAATGATAGAGTGGGTAAGAAAGATACAAAAAAGAAGAACAACATTTTTCCATAAATTATAGGCATAAACACATTGAAGGATACCTAAAATAATTTACAACAATCTTACCAAGGTAATGATCAAGTCAAAAATTTCAAACTAAGGACACCAAAATACAAATATTAAGATTTGAATGTGTATGAAGTTGAAAAAATAATTGATTATTGTGTAGCGTAAATGATGTTGTGAATAAGATGGCTACTCTTGGAGAAATTAAAATAAATAGTTTGAGATTAAAACAGTATTGAGTTATAAAACACCTAGATGGGACCATTCTTCTATTATCATTAAGGAAAGGAAATATTTAACTACTCTTCAAATTGATCACGTAATTGGATCTCTTGTCTCTTGTGAAGAAGGATTGGTACATACATGAGAATATTTTACAGTCAAAATTTCATATTACAAAGAATAAGGATGGCAATACTAAAACAATCAAAGTAACTAAGGCCAAGGTAGAGGTGAAAAAAATCAAGAGGAAATATAAGAATAAAATGTGGTTCAATAGGAAGAAAATAAATATCACATGTTAAGATCTAAAAAAGGTCAATTAATTTATCTATACCTACCATGTTTTAATATCCAAGAATTTAGTTTCATTACATTGTGATGAAATACTTCATGTTGGAGGGAAGGTATGGAATCTTCTATTACTACCATCTCCCTTTCCTCAACCATCTGAGAAATAAGGACTATATTTCCATTCTATTTGTCTTGTCGCATTCTCTAGATGCTAATGTCAAAGATATTGCCAAGACCAAGAAAAAGGGTAAAGATTTCCCCATCCTTCACCAGGGTCTCATCCTTCACCTTTTCAACCTCCACCTCACCCTCTGCACGCCCCATTCTATCTCCGTCTAGAATGTGACTAATACCAGTCCTTCAGCCTATCCTACTGCTAAACATAATGCTAGCCCCCCTCAAGTCCCAGAAATTGGCTCTTGCAGCAAGAAAAATAAAAAGCACTCCCCTGAAGAGGTCAGAACCCTCAAGAAAGTTAGAATCTAGGAGATTGATTCTGACATGGAAATCACTGACGAGGCCAACACCCCTTGCTGCTCAAGCATACTAGCCTCTAAACCCTCGGAAAAACCTTTGAGAGACCCCTCCTCCTTGCATGACATTGGAAACTCAAACCCAACTGATATGTGGTTCTATTCCACCCTAACCCGATCCCACACTCTGTCAGTTCCACCCATGCATCTAAAATCCCCACAACTTCTAAGAGTCTGGAGCCTACAAATTCCCCCTCCCTGACTTTCAGGCTGAAAAAATTGATGGTTGTGGAGGAGGCGAGTAGCATAAAAGAGGAGGATGAAAACAACTTGGCGGAACTAGGGAAAAAAGTGGAGGCCCTGTCTGATAATGTGCAGGATATCACCAACAAACTGGAGGCGGTGGAAACCAAAATGCATGATGTTTCTAAATTCGTGTTGAATGTGATGTGTTGTTCAACTACCACTGTGTGCCTCATGCAGTAAAGTGCTTCCAAAGGTAAATGCAAGGACAACAAGGACTACAAGGCCCTGTTCAAATTCCTCACCAAGGAATGGGCAAGAAAGCTTCTCCCCAAGGGGAGACATGAGAAAAAGAAATGATTTGTCTCTATGTTGTGGAAGGCTGGTTTTTTGTCTACTCTTAGTAGCCCGCAGGTGGATAGCGTTAGCCTATGTTTTTATTTGAACTTTTATGTTTATTGCCCTATGTGGCATATGTCTAAAACTTTGTTTAATACTATTTTATTTATGTTAAACTTATGTAGAATGATCATAGTTTTTGATAGAGGTAAAGGGTTGTACCTCTACTGTTATTATGCAGACAGTGGTTTTGCCACTGTTTTCCTTGTTGTTCCCATGGGTCAGCCCCTTGTTTTTTTGGCTTCTTTTAATATCAAAAACATGCACCTCAATATATGATCAAAACATAATGGTGAAACTTTCATATCCAATCAAATTCTCATTATTTTTAGTATATAATTGGAGGATACATTAATGCAACTATATATTGACAAATGGTATAACCTTGTCCCAAATAGGGCACGTTCTCTAATTAATCACCTTTATCAATTTGCATGCATCATCTTATATTTTATCTTATACCATCAAGTCATGCACATGTTCTTATGTATCAAATTAATTACATCTATTATTGTGTACCCACCCTTGATGACTATGAATTTATTGTCCACTTTACGATTAGGCATTTGTTATTCTTGGTCAATAATGTGGCATTGAATCAATGTTACACCATACAAAATTGACCCTTGAGATTTAGAAATTTAAATTCAAGTTTTTTAACTTAAGACATTTTATTTCTACCATGATTATGTTTAGTACATGGTTTGTATGGTTTAGTGCATGTTGTGGTAATTAAAAGCACTTAATGTGCATTTATTTATCATCTAGTCAATTAAATAATTCACTCAAGAAAAATTTCATTTCAAAGGAACATTTATCAAAGAAAGATTCAATTAGAGAACAATATGAATATATTTCCATCAAAATTTTCATCTTAGGAGATTTGCATACTTTTTTTTTACCAACATTTTTTAATCTCATTATTCCAACCATTGTAAGGGGCTAACATAGGAGAACTTGACATTCCTAGTTATTTGGCAGTTTCCCTAATGTGATTTTAGATGTGAATACTTGACAATTTAAGAAGAGATAACTTGAAGGTAAATGAGGAAAACCATGATATTTATTAGATAAAATCTATAGAAATAAAATGTGATCCACACCTAGAAAACTTACTTGGATATCTATGGATTTGGCCTAGAAAAGTTGCAATTCTTTGTAGAATCTAAGAAAGAGGATGCAACTATGCGTGTCTATTTTTTGTAAGTTACAAGAACAAAATCATCAATACATTCTACTTATTCATTCACATCGACTCTAAATCCATGTATCCTAACTCATTGCATTTACATGAACCAAAAATACCATTAAATGGTTAACTACCAATTTAGTTAATCTAGGTTTACATATGTTGCCTTTATGCATTTACTTGATCCCAAATTAACTCTAGATAAAGCTTATTTTTCTCTAAAGTTTGTCATTTCAATAGAGTCAAGAAATGTTTATGTTTTTGAGACTTTGATTAACTTTTAATTTGTTTGAAAAGATAAATATATGTGGTATTTATTTGGCATTCTAATACATGAAACAAAAATGAATATCGCATCTATCGTTTTTACCTCTCCATTTTACCGTTCAAATTTAAACATTGATAGAATAAAAAATATGTTAAATATTAAAATTTCTATGATATATTATATTTGTATACAACGAATAGAAAAGATCCGTTTCAATGATTTAAATTAATAAGGTAGAGAAAAACACTACAATGTAATAGTCAAAGAAACTGAATGAATATAAATAGAGCTCTCACAAACTATTAAAAGGTACAAGAAGAGAAAAGAAGCGTTGAAGGTGTAAATATGAAAAATAAATAAACTCATCTAATAATAAGTATTGTTAAGACGCGTCTATTTGGGTTTCAAAAAGACAGTACAGAGTGACTAAACACGCATCGCTTCAGCCGTATTGTTATATAATTTTGAAGGTGGCATAATTATTCAAAATAAAATAACTAATTAGAAGAAAAAATTAAAAATGAGATTGAAGGAGAATTAGAAGAAAAAATCAGATTAAAGGAGAATGAGAATAAGTAATTAAGAAAGAATAAGTTGTAAAACACATAGAAAGGTACAACAATACAAAATGAGGGCCAACTTTTCTGAATTTCGACCTCAATGAGCCCACCAGATTCAATGGCAGGATTACCCGTTGAGTGCAGGAAAATACTAAGTGAAGCGATGGACACAAGATTACGATTCCTTTCTAAGTGCAGCATTTTATTCTGGAAGAATTCCAGAGATGAGATGAGCATAGATAGAGAAAGAAAAAATAAATAAATTCATCCGATCAAGCACATCCTTATAAGAGGATCAATATTCTTATTTGGACAAGTAGGAGAATCTGTTGAAATTAAGGAGGAATAAACCAGTTTCACCAACGCTCGAATTACTTATAAGGCCCTCTCGCTATATATATTGCATGGAGATGAGAGCAGAAAATGGTATCCAGGTTAAGAAAACAAAAAGAAAAATGGATTGTTCAAAGGTGTTGGGTTTTTTTGGGTGTTGATATGCTTGACCATTCCCATGATATCATGTTCTTCGGACAAACTGTTTAGTGCTTGCCACGATGAAAATGTAAAATTAAGGGTGAATATGACACGCAGATCAAAGCGTGTAATGCCTGTTAAAATATTCTAAAGAAATTAATCAACTAATATGCAAATAGAGATAATTTTTTTAAAAAACATTTCCTAATACAACGTGTACAATTAACTATTCATATGCATTTAACATCCAATTACAAGATATATATGTATCCATCATAAACAAAATCATATAATTGCATTACACAAGTGAAAATAAACACAACTCACATCATATATCCCTAGGGTATCTCAACGTCATTAATTACAAGCGTCATTATGAACAAATCAACATAAGCATAACATCATAAATACTACCATAATCCAAAACATTCTAACTCAACTAACATTTCTCTTTACATGCATACATAAGATACCTCACTAGCCTATCTATCATGATTCCATTCATTAGTAATGCAAATACCATTAGACCACTTAAGATTCATTTTTTTAAGCACCAATTCCAAATGTTCCTAATCCCAATACCTATTCAACATCCTAGCATCATTATTCCATTTCCAATGCTAACTATCACCTTACTAATCTTTTTGCTTAATCATCTTAGACATTCACATAACACTAAATGCATATCCATAGAACCAATTCCATTGATGAGAATTATCCAAGATACAACAATATGTTCACCTAATATATTATCTACCATTACACATGAATACAACATCCATTTTACATCAAGGAGCATATAGCTCTCAACTACGAAATAAAATTACATCATGAATTATACACTTACATATGTCATATGAATCATATACATCAATCTACTACAAGTATCCATCCATGGTTGAAGAGATAGGAATCCACATCCATGCACAAAAGCATCCAATGAAGAACATCCCAATGGAAGAAGGCATCAAACCACCTGAACATGTGGAACCATAAGGAACCACCCCACGTGCTCGAAGATGACAAAAGATTCCACTCACGCTCAAGATCTAGGCTAACACCTAGCAACCAAAGGATACAACCACAACAAAAGGCTTTCTCAAGGCACAAGATACCAACATAAGATCTCCAAAGGCTACTCCACAAATTAAAACTCAAGGTGCTAGGACCTACCTGTAGGGAAGGAGTGTCATCACATGCAGTCGCCATGGGAACCTGGGAATCTATCCTGGTATCTATGATACCCATGCAGAGCTCTCTCAACCTTTGAGGATATCAAGGGAGTTCGACTTACCTAGATCACCAAGGTCTACTCAGCCATTCCCAAATCCATACAAATACCCTTGGGATATGAGTTGAGGCCATAGTTCTATTTCTTATCTTATTAGGATGAGTTACTACTACCCAACCCAGCTATAATTAAATATTTATGTTATCACTTTATTACAAGGAAAACTCCCAATGATCTATCCTAGTGGTCTAGACCCCAGATATCCTAGTTGTTTAATCCTCATGACCCGAGTCACTCATATGGAAGCCAACTCTACCTAACATGCACCTAGACCTTAGGGTAACAACATTAAGCATCACATAAACATGACCAAGGGTTCTCAGTGTATCATAACAAGATAACCAAGGTAAACCATCAATTATGAACTGAAGAGAAATGAATAACATATGTCATAATCACAATCTCACAAAGGCAACTAAAGATCATACACATACAAACATCCCACAATAATATAAAATAGGAGCCCAATAAAGCTACAACAAGGCAATAATCATCTTGCACAAAATCCAATTAGCATAAGAAATCAATTATAGTCAATAAACTAATCCTGGGATAGCTTCAGGAACTCAAAACCATCATACAACAGCCTCTGGAAAAACACAAAATTGAAAAAACCAACAGAGAAAGCCCAAAATAATAAAAATACATAAGCAAGGTAGTTTAGCGCATAGACCACTTCTTTTAGCACATCCACCCATTCTTTTAGTGCATCCACCAATTCTTCTAGAGCATCCACCAATTCTTTTAGTGCATCCATGAAATAGTTTAGTCCATCCAAGGGATTTTGTGGAGCATCCAAGACAAAGTCCAGAAACTCAAAAAAACATAATTTAAACAAGCAGAAAACAACTACAACTCAATCATGGCCTCAAATTGGCCCAAAAGGGACACAATGACTCCTATAACTCTAAGGATTCATCAATTATCAAAAGAGAACAATAAATAGAAGATTCACTCCACTTAGAACTTCATTGCGACTTCCAAAGACACACACAGAGAGACAACATTTATAACAACAATCAGGACTCCAAGACCTCAGTAAATAGACACACAAAATTTAGGAAAACCAATCTCAACATAGTCCAAGCCAATAACCTCAAAATCACAACATGCCAAGAATTCTTAGAAAATATGCACAAGCCATTCACGGCTATACTTCACCGAGACAAATCAGAATTCAAACATTACCATATTTTTTCCTATCTTAATATTTTAATTATAACTTGCTAAATGCGCCATTCATAGTTATTTTTCCCATACCCGCACACAACAAACACAATCACAAAGTAAACATTCCTTTCCAAATAATAAAATGCACAAAGGATTAAACAAAGCCAACCTGGATCTCAATGTTATAGAAGAGAAAATTCAAAGAAGAGCCAAATCACAAATACACAATCTAGCAAGCTCAACAATCCAACCAAAATTGAAAATCTCCAGCAATCTCCAAAATTCCTCAGAAAAAACCAATAATAATTTTTCAGAAAACTTACGCAAGCCAACCCCTATGAAATCTCAGGAAGCTCCATAAATAGAAAATCAACCAAAAACTATAGAAATATGTCAGCCAATAAAAATAATGTATTAAAATATGTTTCTTACCAACCCTTTCCAAATACCAAGGTAAGATTATAAAAATAATATTTAAATTAACTTACCCAATATGATATTGTCTGATATGTTGTCATTGATGTCAACATATGTGAGGTCAATATATGTTCAGATTATATATTATATGCATAGTATTTATGTATTGCAGTCAGATTGGTTGAGTTAGTTGAGTTGGTTGAGCCTATGTATTGCAGATGAGCTAATACGATTTAATAGGTTTAGAGATACTTATCTCTAGTTGATTCATCTATAGTTTTAGAGGTTCGCATGGTGATTTGGTCAAGTTATGAGATCTAGTATTATGGTTGGTTATTTAGTTGTTTAGTATTGGCAATTTTGGTAAATCAGTTTGTTGTGCTCCAAAATTGTAATATCTTTAGTTGTGTATGTGTGGGATGAGTTTTGGACATTGATGTGTGTCATCAGTTTGAATGGTTAATGATTTGGAGATCCACATGCAATTCTTTTAGTTTGACAGTCAATTATGTTGATGTTCTTGAGCTCTTGTAGAGAGATGATGATGATTCTAGTAATCCAAGATGTTATGGTTGTTGTGGTGCAATTCAAGTCGAGTATGGATGTTTCTAGATCATGTGTTATGCATATTGGTGGTTTGCATTAATTGTTGTGTGAGTTCTTGAATATTTTCTTGGTCCAATGATGTTATTCATGTTATGTGACATTCACGGTGTTGTAGCGTGTTGTGGATGATCAAGGCATAATTCTTAGAGGTGTTTCATATTTGCGGTGGTTGTTTATGTCCAAAATATGTCTTAGCCGACATTATTTTGATCCACATGCATTATGGTAGCGTGTGTGATTATGTTTTTATAATATGTAGTGTGTGGTGAGCCAACCTATATTTCATGGTTCATGGTGTGTATAGATAAGCATTGTAATCACGTGAGTGAGGTATCTTTGAATGTGTGTGGTTGATTAAGTGCATGAACAAGTGTTTGATCTTTTGAAAGTTGTGAAGGAGTGTGTTGCAGAGTAGATCAGATATTGTTCTTAACTGGAAATGTACTCAGGCATGTTGAGATGTTATTTCATCAATTCATGTTTCTTTGAATATAATCTGAATACTTTTGTAATTCGGTGTGACTTCCTGTAAGGTAGTGAACCTTTCCTAGGGGTTGTAGCCCTTTCGGGTTTTGTAAGTTGAGTAGTGTGCATGAATGAATGTGCATTCCCCATTGTAATATTTCACTTACTCCTAAAAGGGTATTATCTCATTTTGGGTAGGTTCCCGTCGTTGTTTTTCCCTTAACCAAATTTTCTATGCCAAAAATCTTGGTTTTATGTGTGTTATTGATGTTGTGTTGTTTTATGCTTTAACTGTTCATTATCAGATCTAAGTTGTGGTTTAAGTTGCAGAATTTTTTGAGCAAACTAATTCACCCCCCACACTCAATTTGTTGCATGGTTGCCAACAATTGGTATCAAAGCTAGATCCTCCAGAAGAAGCTTGACCACTTGAGGAGATCTAGGATGGCAACCTTTGCATTCAATAAGGATAGTCAGATATTTGATGGAACAAACTACACTCTCTAGAAGAGCCAGATATAATGTCTTTTGAGATGCATTGGAGAAGAGTACTATAAGATAACTAAAAATGTGTATAATGTTCCTCAGAATGGTCTATTGGCAATAACAATGAAGGAAAACTAAGAGGGGGGGTGAATCATTTTTCATCGGATCTACAAACTTAACCACGAAAATAGATTTGAAAAACTGCAGCAATAACAAAGATAAGTAGATAAATGACACAATACACATGAACACCAAGATTTTGATGCGGAAAACTCGGTTAAGGGAAAAACCACAGTGGGAACCTACCCACAATAATATGATACACTATAGTAGTATGTGAAAATATTACACTTGGAATTGCACATGCATTCAAGCACACTGCCTAGAGCCCACTACTCAAAAGATAATGACCTGGAAGGCTACATGGTGCAGGAGCACCCAAAGACACAAATGAAGACACAAATGAAGCCTAAAAGAGTCTAATATCACCCATGAGGTGAAAATTATCATATGTAATAGTTTGATAGGTTTGTCCTAGAAACATTAGACCAATCCTTGGAATAGGTCGAATACACCTTGGAGTCGCCAAATTTAAAAAGTGCAAGTTGACAACTTTTGTTGTCATTACAAAATGTTGTAAAAAGGGATAACTAATCCTCCAATAGTTCCAAATTTTGAAAAGTGGTTGGAAACCATTAGGGAGGCTATATTATGCCCACTTGGATCGATTCCAAGGTTGTTGTTGGAGTTGTTGAATTTGTTGAAATTGATGATGTTTTGGAGTTTGGAGCAATACAATATATTTGGAGTTTTCTGAAATTCTGTGTTTTTGTTGTCCCTTTCTGACCAGTATAGATTGGTGGATGCCTAAAACCCATTGGATGAGTTAGAAAATTCTCTTACCTTTCATTTGAATCAATTTTGAGGTCTTGTAACAATCGTGTTGTAGAGATCCATCAAAAAATGACCAGACTGGTCACAAACCCTACTGACGCCTAGGGTTTCACCGTAAAGATGCCCTTAATATGACATTTTCCCCAAAGGACCAAAAAACCTATGGGAAAATGTTAGATGGGCCATTTTAACATAAGATTTTGGTGTTTTTTCTATAGGGAGGCTCCAAGCCCGGAGAGATTTAATTGACCCTAGGTGGGCATCTCTATGTGACCGCTTGAACTGAAGAAGTGGAAATAACTTGTAGAAGACAAAGAAGATGGGATCAAATCTCAAAACCTTGGATTTGGTCGTTTGACACCTTACCCCACCTTGCAGAAGTATTTTTTGGTCGGGGGACTAATAAAAGGGGTACTTGCTTTGTAAATTAGGCCTAATTGGCTTAATTAGGTCTGAAAGGACAGTTGGGTATAGACCTTTTAACTTGGGGTTAGAGTCCAATCCTTTATGGAATTGTGTAACTTGATAAAGGGTATCTAAATATGCCCTCATTTTATCTTGTCTTTTATAATTTTGTTAAGTTGTATTTGGAGAACTCAACTAGTAGGGCTACTAGGCTACCGATAGGGCTACTAGACAAATAGGATAGTTGTGAGACAAGTATCCCCTAAAACATTTGATAGTCAGATATTATCCATTTTTTGTGTTGGTTGGACCACCAATAGACAAAATCCAATAGTTTTCCATCCCATCGGTACCGGACGATTGTCTACTATTCACATAAGGGTAGAGTATTTTCATCCTACCAGTACCAGAAGATACTAAACCGATATGGATACGGTCACACAAATTGTTGTGTGAGTTGATTATTTGGTAGGTGTGTTGTTTACACCTTGAACAAACAAAATAACTTGTTTAGGACATAGTAGTTGTGGGTGATAGAAGGTTTTCACCTAGTTCTTGCCTAGCTCTACATCACTACAACCCTTAGGGAAGTCTCACTAACTTACAACAAGATTCTAACTACAATCCAGAAGGAATGAACTAAAAGAATATCATCTCCAAATGCCCGATCACAATTTCGGTTAAGCACAATGTCTTCTCTGCAACACCAATCTCTACTCAATCACAATATCAAAAGATGAATCCTTATTCACACATATACCACTCTCTAATAATGCAGACACAACCATGATACCCAAATTACATGACAATATCACCTATTTATACAATTCATCAACCTTGACAATAAGGTCAGCTAAACCCTCAACTCATAATTACAAAATTACATCACACGATACAAAGATCAACTACCAGACCAACATAATGATATACATGACATAACATGGTCCTAAACTAAATTCCCAAATGCTCAACTCCATCGATAATCATGCCACGATCAACTGCAACATGCTACACCACCAAGAATATTGCATAACATGAAGAACATCATTGGTTCAGCAAAGTCACCAAGAACTCACACAATGATCAATTTGGATCATCAAAAAAATAAGAAATACTTAGGAAACACTAGCAAGCACGTTAGAATCATCAGCAACAGTTGCACCAGCACCACTTATCAAATCTTCATCGATCAACATCGGAATCTCAGGAATACACAAATAGCAGCAACTATCACAAAGAAAGATAACTTGCATAGTACCAAATCACAAACTATCTAAAATGAAGATACACAAGACTATCCCAAACAATATCCCAAAATCTCAGATCAAGATCTGATCACACTAGAATATAGCGGAAGAAATACTGAGCTCTGCAAAGCACTGATCAGAAAAACAAACTGCATAACTGGATCATCTGATATGATCAATTAAGCTTTCTAGATCACCAAAACCAATATAGAAGAATATAATGATACTAGAAATACTCCATAAACCAAACTATAATCCCAATAAACCAATCTGCAATCACCAGAGAAAGAATATGTTGACATCAATGACAACAACATATCCTAGCAGTAGCAATGTCCAACAATCGCCCCCTTTGGCATTGATGGCAATATATGAATGTGAAAAACAATCAACACAAAGAAAGAAAACATCTGCAACAAACTCCTCCTAAAATCAAGTACATAAAACAGTTTTCACATGCTTCTATCCCCCTTTGACAACAACGCCAAAGATCTCCAAACAAAAAACTAAACTCTCTCCTTAGAATATAAAACATGAATCTCTCCCCTTAAAACACATAACTAGACTACTCCACCAGAGGAGCAGTACCAACTCATCAATCTGGATAAAGAGATAGGACTGTAAAATCCACCAGATTGATGCAACTCAATGCATCTAGTTCTCATCAGGAGGGGTGGATACCCCTAACTTGTCTCTCAAATAGACAAATATATCTGCAGGTAAAGGCTTAGTGAAAATATCAGCAATTTATTCCTTTGTAGATACATATTCCAACTTCACTTCCTCTTCATTGACTTTTTCTCTCAAGTAATAATATTTGATTGACACATGCTTAGTTTTTGAATGATGCACTAGATTCTTTGACATGTTAATAGCACTAGAATTATCATAGTTTATGGCACTAGGCTCATCATAGATAACTCAGATATCCTTCAACATTTGCTTCATCGAAACTACCTAAGTGCAGTTACTAGCAACAACAATGTACTTAGTGTAGACGCCTAGAAATATCTCATTAATCATGTACTAATTATTCCTTTAATTGATTAAATATTTCTTTAATTCTTTAATTAAGTTAATTAACCTTATTCTTCTAATTTCATATTTTCTCATCATCTTACTAATTATTCTATTTTTAATTCTATCATCATTTAATCATTTAAACCATTTTATAATGTTAATTAAATATTTATTATTTAATTAATTGTGATTAATCGTTCAATTTAAATAATATTTATTATTTAAATAAATTCATTCTCAATTTCTATTTCTCATCAATTAATTATTTAACCCCTTTTCTAAATATTAATTAAATATTCATTATTTAATTAATTATGATTTTGGTTCCTTTAATTTAAATAATCTTTATTATTTAATCAAAGTCCATTTCTAAATAATTAAATAGTTTCTTTAAATTATTTAATTAACTAATTAATTCTTCTAATTCCAAATCCCCAAATGCTAATTTCATTTCTTCAAATTCTAATTCTTCCAATTTCTTCTAATTTCAATTACATGTGTATGATTTCAAAAATCAATTTGAAAATCAAAGTCAAGTTCTAAATATATTGAGATAACAAATTGAATTTAAAATAAATTCAATATTTGAATTAAATCTAATGGGGATGGGGCCCCCTACTCTGTCCCCACTGGTTCATAGCTCCAGTCAAAAGCTTTTCAGGCTTTGGCCAATTATCGATCAAAAATAAAATAAAATTGAATTAAATCTCATGCAAAGATTAAATTGAAAATCAAAGTCAAAGTGCAAGCACATGCTAAATTAATTAATTAGTTAATTAATTAATTAATTAAATCATTATCTTTTACATCTCTATTTCTATCTTCCACTTTGCTTTTTTTCCAAAAAGCTTTCAATCAGTTAACTATTCCATCTATTTTAATTGATCTTTTCAATTAACTGATTAATTGCATCATTTTCTTTAATTTCCTCCAATCATTCTTTTTCTATCTTCTAGTTAGATTTTTCTAAATAAAGTTTTCTATTTCACCCTCTTAATTTTCCTCCAATCATTCTTTTTCATCTTTCAATCAGCTTTTTTCTCAATCAGTTAACTCATTTATCAATTCAATCAATTTTGTTCCACCTCCAAATTAGCAGTTCAACTATCAATCATATGTGAGCTCACCTAAGTTCCACCTCTTGATCAATTTGTTCCACCTTTCAATCAATCCTCTCCAAAAATCTATAAATTGAGCATTCAATCTCCATTCTCAACAATCACGAACTTTGAATCTTTGTGCCATTTGCAGGTTGTCAGCACGATATTTGAGAGCCATCATACCACAAAGAAGAGAAGAACAATGGAAGCTATATGTGATCATGGAATAGGGAGAATTAATTGACTTATTTTACAATCCTTATTGATTAATTGTGTCATTTTCATTGGTTTATTTAGAATTCTTTGATTAGACAGGGATTTATGATTTCCATTGATTTCTAATTTTCTAGTTAATTATATGATGAATTTTAATTACGACACTCAACTTTAGCAGTAGATAAGGATACTGAATCCTATTTCTTACTAGCCCATGAAACCAATTTATTCCCTAAAAATAATACTCCACCAGTGGTTCTCCTCTGATCATTAACATCACCAGTCCAATCAACATCAGTGTAAGAACATAACATGAAATCATCATTCTTTAGATACCACAAACCGTAATCCATAGTTCCCTTCAAGTATCTAAATATTATTTAAATAACAGTGACATGACTCTCTTTTGGATCAGCTTGATATCTAGCAGCTATGCACACAACATGCATAATGTTGGCCCTAGTCTAAGTAAGATAGTAGTCCACCAACCATAGATTTGTATAAAGACTGATTAGATTTTGGAGATTCATCATTTTTAGACAATTTGCAGCCCATCTCCATAGGAGTTCCAACCAGTTTGGAGTCATCCAAACCAAACTTCTTCAGCAATTCCTTCACATATTTAGTTTGAGATACAAAAATACCTTTTCCAGTCTCTGAAATCTGCAAACCTAAGAAAAATTTCATCTCTCCTGTCATAGACATCTCAAATTCTTTCTGCATATGACCAACAAACTTCAAGCTCAAGTTATCATCACCTCCAAAGATAATATCATCAACAAAGACTTCAAAAATCAAGATGTTATCGTTCTCAATCTTAAAATACAAATTACTATCAGCGGTACTGTAAAGCGGAAAAATCGAACCCTAGTCGTTCTCCCCTCCCCAACTCCAAGGAGAGAGAAGGGAGAGTTACTAGGGTTGATGGTTTTCACTTAGGAGAGACTTTACATTCAAAAGAGGGGTTGAAACCCACAAGATCCAATCCCACGCAATGCAAGATTGGATTCTATATGAGTTTCAAGGGTTGTGACATCAAGGATACCCTCTTTTGTAAAGAATGTAGATAGAAAGATTGAACTAGGAATGCATGTAAAGTAGGAAAGATTCACTTATAAACAGAGATAGGGATATGGGATGAAGCTGCGGACCTGGAATTAGCAGTTAAATGTCGAGACGGTGCTGTTCTGCCAATTTGAGCGAAAGTTGACAGGACGATGGCGCCCGGCATGCACACGGTCCTCCGAAAAATCCGCGAAACGAAGGGGGATCTGTTCGTCTCTACACAAGGATTCCAGATCTTCAATTACAGCCACGTACCTACAACCTACACACAGAAAAGAGAGGACGATTGGGGGGTTAGGGATGAGGGGTTTGCCTTTAGGTCAAACCCTAGTTTTGGAATTAACCAAGAAATGAGAATGCTGTAAATGTAAATGTTTGTAATGTAAACAAGTACTAATACCTTGTTGTAAGAATGTTTGTATTCTTACATGCGAAGGTGTAATTTATGTGGTATGTTGTATGTTGTATGTGATCTCCTCTTCAATGGTTGAATTCTTGTCTTGAATGCAACACTTAGCCTTGAATGGAGATTTAGAATGCTCAATTTTTTGAAGGAAATGCTTGAATGCTTGAATGCTTGAATGTTTGAATATCATTTCCGCCTTTTTTTTTTTATCTTCCCAAAATGGGAGAGGAAATGTAGTTTATATACTTGTCAATTAGGGCTGATAGACTGATTTTCCCGACCTTAGGCCGACCAGGAAATATTATTTTCCAATTTGCAAACTTAAAGACCCGAAGCCCCAGAAGAGACCAGGCCCAAAATAGGGCCAGGGACCAGGGCGCTGGGCGCCCTAGTCCTGAAGGACCAAGGCGCTGAGCGCCATGGTCCCACCTCTAGGGACAGCAGGGTGCAAGGAGGATCAGGCCAGGGTGCTGAAAAATGCAGTTTTTGATGTCATGAACAAGTTTCGGGGACTCTATTCAGGTTCCGTGTTGCATCACCATCGTGAAGACCCAAATGCAGTTGAAATTGCAAGTGTCACAATTTTAGGACGCTACATTTAGCCCCCACTTTAGCGGGAGTATAAGCGTACGCTCATACTTTCGGTAAAGTACAAGCAAACAATATTGAAAGACTTTCACCACGTCAAGGAGGCAAGAGATACCAATCCCCAAGTGGACTAAGGATCTTACGACTTCGATTGACAAAGTAAAAGGGAAGATCAGGAGGGAGAACCATGACTGTCAGTAGTAAGGTTCCCTCACTATGAGTCATGCAAGAAAAATATCAAAAATTTTCAAGGTGAAGCTAAATTTGTCAAGAAATTTTTAAGTATCTTGAAAAGATATGAACGGGATGTATGCCCCCCTACGTTACAGCTATCGCACACGCCTCACCGGGGGTGATTGCTTTAAGGTAGTGATACATATAAGATATGAGAAGGGAAAGGAGCACATTATCACAAGGATTTAGCCCCCAAGTGTGAGATAAGCCCAAGGATAATAGACACAAAACACAAAGCACAAGGTGACTTCGCTTTCCTCGGGGTCAGTATGTTGTATGATAATTCATGTATATCATATGTATGTATGCATAATTGTTCCTCATTCCCCAATCAAGGAAGGTCACCTAGAAGAAGGGAACACATGTGTCTTTTGAGTCATAATGAGAGAGACCAAAAGAGATCTCAATGTTTTGCATCATCCTCAAGTAGACAACACTAAGGACAACAAATAGAAGAATGAGAATAACACATAGAAGAGGTAACAAAAGAGATCAAGAGAGGAGGAGAGAGTCTGCTATGCTAATGAACTAGTCCAGCACGTCATCTACCCCCCGAACTTGCTGATCAATATTTCGGGAAGGTAGGAAACATGCTAGTGGAGGAACATCCAACACAGCAGATGAAGCTATTACAAGATCCAAACAAAGGCTATGTTCATGCTCCGAGCCACGTTGTTCTTGTCTAGGAGTTAGGATAAGTGCTTTAGAAAATTCGTTAGATAAATGGTTATCAACATCAACATATTCATATTCACTATCAGAATGAACAGGAGTAACAGTCTCATCATGAATAACATTTTCATCTTAAAAAGTGGAAAAATCGAACCCTAGTCATTCTCCCCTCCCCAACTCCAAGGAGAGAGAAGGGAGAGTCACTAGGGTTGATGGTTTTCACTTAGGAGAGACTTTACATTCAAAAGAGGGGTTGAAATCCACAAGATCCAATCCCATGCAATGCAAGATTGGATTCTATATGAGTTTCAAGGGTTAAGACATCAAGGATACCCTCTTTTGTAAAGAATGTAGATAGAAAGATTGAACTAGGAATGCATGTAAAGTAGGAAAGATTCACTTATAAATAGAGATAAGGATATGGTATGAAGCTGCGAACCTGGAATTAGCAGTAAAATGTCAAGACGGTGCTGTTCTGCAATTTTGAGCGAAAGTTGATGGGACGGTGGCGCCCGGCGTGCACATGGTCCTCCGAAAAATCCGTGAAACGAAGGTGGATCTATTCGTCTCTGCACAAGGATTCCAGATCTTCAATTACAGTCGCGTACCTGCAACCTACACACAGAAAAGAGAGGACGATTGGGGGGTTAGGGATGAGGGGTTTGCCTTTAGGTCAAACCCCAGTTTTGGAATTAACCAAGAAATGAGAATGCTGTAAATGTAAATGTTTGTAATGTAAACAAGTACTGATACCTTGTTGTAAGAATGTTTGTATTCTTACATGCGAAGGTGTAATGTATGTAGTATGTTGTATGTTGTATGTGATCTCCTCTTCAATGGTTGAATCCTTGTCTTGAATGCAACCCTTAGCCTTGAATGGAGACTTAGAATGATCAATTGCTTGAAGGAATGCTTGAATGCTTGAATGCTTGAATGCTTGAATATCGTTTCCGCCTTTTTTTTCCCTCCCCTAAAATGGGAGAGGAAATGCAGTTTTTATACTTGTCAATTAGGGCTAATAGACTAATTTTCCCAACCTTAGGCTGACCAGGAAACATTATTTTCCAATTTGCAAACATAAAGACCCGAAGCCCCAAAAGAGACCGGGCCCAAAATAGGGCCAGGGACCAGGGCGCTGGGCACCATGGTCCTGGGGGACCAGGGTGCTGGGCGCCCTAGTCCTGAAGGACCACGGTGCTAGGCGCCATGGTCCCACCTCCAGGGGTAGCAGGGTGCAAGGAGGATCAGGCCAGGGTGCTAAAAAATGCAGTTTTTGATGTCATGAACAAGTTTCGGGGTCTCCATTCAGGTTCCGTGTTGCATCGCCATCGTGAAGACCCAAATGATGTCGAAATTACAAGTGTCACAATTTTAGGATGCTACATTTAGCCCCCACTTTAGCTGGAGTATAAGCGTATGCTCATACTTCCGGGAAAGTACAAGGAAACAACATTGAAAAACTTTCACCACGTCAAGAAAGCAAGATACACCAAGCCCCCAGTGGACTAAGGATCTTACGACTTCGATTGACAAAGTAAAAGGGAAGATCACAAGGGAGAACCATGACTATCGGTAGTAAGGTTCCCTCACTATGAGTCATGCAAGAAAGATATCAAAAATTTTCAAGCCAAAGCTAAATTTGCCAAGAAATTTTCAAGTATCTTGAAAAGATATGAACGGGATGTATGCCCCCCTACGTTAAAGCGATCGCACATGCCTCACCGGGGGTGATTGCTTTAAGGTAATGATACATATAAGAAATGAGAAAGGAGCACGTTATCGCAAGGATTTAGCCCCCAAGTGTGAGATAAGCCCAAGGATAATAGACACAAAACACAAAGCACAAGGTGACTTCGCTTTCCTCGGGGTCAGTATGCTGTATGATAATTCATGTATATCATATGTATGTATGCATAATTGTTCTTCATTCCCCAATCAAGGAAGGTCACCTAGAAGAAGGGAACACATGTGTCTTTTGAGTCAACATGAGAGAGACCAAAAGAGATCTCAATGTTTTGCATCGTCCTCAAGTAGACAACACTAAGGACAACAAATAGAAGAATAAGAATAACACATAGAAGAAGTAACAAAAGAGAGGAGGAGAGAGTCTGCTATGCTAATGAACTAGTCTAGCATGTCATCTACCCCCCGATCTTGCTGATCAATATTTTAGGAAGGTAGGAAACACGCTAGAGGAGGAACATCCAACACAGCAGATGGAGCTATCACAAGATCCAAACAAGGGCTATGTTCATGTTCCGAGCCACGTTGTTCTTGTCTAGGAGCTAGGACAAGTGCTTTAGAAAATTCATTAGATAGATTGTTATCAACATCAACATATTCATATTCACTATCAGAATGAACAGGAGTAACATTTTCATCATGAATAACATTTTCATCTATATCATCATCAAGATTTATAAAAATAGGATCTTTAACTCGCACAGGATCAAGACCATCATAAATCTTATGTTTAGGAGATTTCGACTCAATCGTCAGCTGAGGAGAAAATGGAATAATATTAGTTGAAGGTGTTTTTGGGGATTGCAAAGTTTGAGAAGCAGCTTCCTAAGCTCTAAGATGACGCTTTCGTCGGCGTTCACGTGCAAAACGATTTCATCTAGTCTTAGTAGGAAGTTGCGAAGATTGAGGAGGAGGAATGTTCTCATCCTTATCACTTGGGTGTTTAGGTTGTGGTCTCTTAGGTTGAATAATAGGAGAAGAGGAGGGTCTCTTCTCTCCATAAGAGGAAGGAGGAGGAACTGCTCCATATAAAGGAGGAATATTTGGTTTAGGAAGGAGACCAAGTCCATCATGACGAGGAGGGATAGGCCTACTTTTAGGAAGTTTATTAGATATAGGCATAGTCACATTCATAGGAATGGGTTGGGAATCTTCTTGAGGAAAGACATTAGTTTTATCTTTCAAAGGAAGAACTTCCTTCTCAAGAACGATAGGAATGTCAAGTTTGGGTCTTCTAGGTTCACTTAGAGATAGGACCATATCTTTTTTCCACTTTTGATAAGATTTGAAAAGATGATCACTTTGCGGAGGAAGAGATTGAAATTGTTTAGGCCAAAAGTAATCAATAGGAATGCTAGAAGTTCTTTCAGCTGGTTTAAAGAGACTATGATTGACAGTAACAACTTCACCATTATGGGGAAATTTCAAACACTTGTGAATAGGAGAAGCAATAGCTTTCATGGAAGATAGCCAAGGATAGCCTAGCTTCACACGAAATTGTTCGGATGATGGAATAATAGCAAAGTCCACATCAAGGAATTTGTTATGGACCTCAATAGGTAATGTAATAGAACCAATTGCAGGAGAAGAAAATGTATCAAATAGTTTCACAACCACATTTGTTTCATCATAGATCACTTGATTCAATTGCAAAGTAAAAAAAAATTCTTCAGTAATGATATTAACCATACAAGAAGGATCAATAAGCACCCCATGGCAAGGTGTATTCTTGACTTTTGCAACTATATATAAAGGACCATCAGGTGCCCTGATAGTTTCACTGGAATCAAAGGTGATGGAAGGTTCTTTAGGGATTTTCTGCTGCTCTACAAAGTTAATCACATTCGGAGTCATAGACACAAGATCATCAGGTGAGATAGAGGAATCAGTAGTATCAATCCCATTAGAGGTATGAGAAGGCAATGGATCAGTAAAAATCTGAAGATTTTGGTTAGGAGGAGCTACATATGTGTTGCCTTTATCATTCACTCCAGAAACAGAGATAGTATTATTATCAATCAAATCTTGAATTTTACCCTTTAAAGCAAAACATTTTTCAGTATCATGCCCAGGATGACGATGAAATTGACAAAAAGATTTGTTATCAAAATAGGGTGAATTAATCTTTGCAGGATCTATTTGCCTTATACGAGGAAGAGTAAGCACATTTTGTTCCAATAACTTATTCATAATACTATGCAATGACTCATTCAAAGGAGTGAACTTTCTTTCTTTCTTGAAAAACTTAGAAATAGGAGGCACACCTGATGCCGCATTCACATTGTTGTTGATGATGTTTTCATTCAATTTAATGGACTCTCTGTTCGGTTTAAACTTCCCAAATGGTTGTTGACTACTATCACCCTTATCACTCGAAGCCATAGGATTTGCTTGTTCCATTTGACTCACAATCAGTTGATAATTGTGAAGAGTTGCACACAACTGTTGGAAAGAAGTAAACTCAGAAAATAGGAGTTTTTCTCTAATATCTTTTTGTAAATTAGAAATAAAGATTCTTTGAATATCATTGTCAGGCACTGGAAAAGAAATCTGAGCATACAAATGCTTATATCTACCAGTGAAATCAGTCACTTTTTCTTTAACACCTTGTTTACAATGCATTAAATCAATCAAAGTAACTTTAGGACTTATATTGTTCTGAAATTGTTGAATAAAAGCATTTGCAAGTTGTTCAAAAGAAGTAATAGAATAAGAAGGCAACGAGCAATACCATTGTAGGGCTTTATCTCTTAATGTTCTAGTAAACAGTTTTGCAAGCAACCTTTGGTCATAAGCAAAATCAGTACATATTGTTTGAAAGGTCTTAACATGTATTAGAGGATCACCCTTACCATTATAAAGCTCCAAATGTGGAATTTCAACATGTTTAGGGGGGATAGCTTGAACAATGTCAAGAGAAAGTGGGCTCGCAACATCAAATGTGGGCACACTAAACTTAGATTGATTCATAGAGGCAACTTGTTGCTGTAAAGAAGAAATAGTTTGTGCAAGATTGTTAATGGTCGCTTCAATCGAAGAGTTCATATTAGACGTGTTAGATTGTGATGGAGGTGTTATGTTATTGAAAGAAGGTAGAGAGTAAGGTGGTGGGACACTATGATAGTTAGTCATAGGAGATGATTGAAAAGGAGGAACACTACAAGGAGGAATGGAAGGGTTAAATGAATTTCCCCCTTGTGTCATGTTCATTTGTGAAGATGTAATAGGAACATTTATTGAAGGAATGAATGAAGAAGTCAGATTGAATGAAGGAAGAGGGTTGATTGAATAAGAGAGATTGCCCCCATGACTGGTGATCATAGGCGGAATGTCTTGTATAGAAGTAGTCATTATGTTTGATGTAAAGGTAGGTATACTAGCAATCGGAGTTGTCAAAGGAATAGAATGATTAACTTGAGTAGGAGGTTGTGTATAACCTAAAGTTTCGGCACAACTCTTCATATGCATCACATTCAAATCTGCAATGTGTGCAATACCACGCAAAATATCAATTCCATTCTTCTCACTTTGAACCATACGTTTTAGACCCTCAATTAATGAAAGAACTTGACTATCGGGGTATGCTTGAGACATCCATTGTCGAAAATCATCAAATTGGTTATCCAATTTTGAAAGTTGTTCTACAGAAACCTCATGGAGAGCTTCTTCATCATTAACAGGATTAGAGGAATTACCCATGTCCTCGCTAAAAAGGCCATTCAAATTAGGTTCCATCTCCTCGGTAATTACACCTTGGAAAGACTTAATTCTATGGCTTCGTCTAATAGGAATAGTGTAAGTAGGGCTTATTGTTGTAAAACTCATGCACTAAAGAAAGAGAGAAGATTTTGAATTTTAGAGGTAGCAAATTTCAATAAAATCAGCCAATCTCCTAGATTTAAGCTGTTAAATGCAATCAGGACAATCTCCCAAAATTTCGGAAAAAATGTCCAGGACCGTGGCGAACGGAGTGCACATGGTCCTCGCAACTTTTTTTTGAAATTTTCAAGGATGAAAGTTATGATGATTTTAAAGCTAATCTGAAAAAATTGAGTGATTTTATGATCTGTAGATAGGCCAAATTAAAGTTGCAATCTCAAAATTGAACCCTACCAAGATTGTTGAAAAATGTAAATTTTGAATTTTGAAAAAGAGGGGGAAACTGAAATTTTGAATTTTATGATTTTAGAGGGGATACTGAAAGTAGTGGAAGTGTTGAAATTTAAAAGTTGACTCGATTTCATGCAAAATTCAAATTTGAAAGTGGAAATCAAAGTTGTTGCAATTAAACACTTAATTTCAAAAGTCACAAACTACAAAAATTTGAATAAAACACTGAAATTTCGAATGAATGCTAACACACTTTTCAGATTTAGGACTGTAAGAAACACAATTTTGATATGAATTTTAATTTCAACAATTTTTGAATGATTAGAAGCCTTTATCCAAGCAATCGCTAGACTAACTTTGACTTTAATTTTGAAAGTGTTAAAATTGATAAAATCAGCCAAAATTCTGGATTTTAGCAGAAAAATACAGTAAGATCTAGCTCCCGAAATTTCGGAAAAAATGTCGGGGACGATGGCGCTCGGGGTGCACATGGTCCTCGCAACTTTTTTCCAAATTTTCAGGAATGAGAGATATTGTGATTTTGTTGCGGAATCCAAAATTACAGCCGATTTGGAGATGTTTTGATTAGTGAATTTATCAGTCAAAGGTTGAATCAAGAAGGTCTTAAAAATTAGGGTTTTGACATTTAACCACTTAATTTTCAGAATTAAAGCACAAATATGAATTGAAAATTTGCAATAGAAGGGTAGATCTGAAACAAGCATTAACAATTAAACGTTTCACAAGCTTAATTACTAAAAAGAAAATTTTAGGGTTTTTATGCAATCAACCTCTAAAATTTGCAAAAGATCAAACATGGAAATATAATTAGGAAAGCAAAATTTTCAGATCTAACCATGAATAATCAGAATGAGGATGTTCACGTCAGGTTCACCAAAATGTAAAGCGGAAAAATTGAACCCTAGTCGTTCAACCCTCCCCAACTCCAAGGAGAGAGAAGGGAGAGTCACTAGGGTTGATGGTTTTCACTTAGGAGAGACTTTACATTCAAAAGAGGGGTTGAAACCCATAAGATCCAATCCCACACAATGCAAGATTGGATTTTATATGAGTTTCAAGGGTTAAGACATCAAGGATACCCTCTTTTGTAAAGAATGTAGATAGAAAGATTGAACTAGGAATGCATGTAAAGTAGGAAAGATTCGCTTATAAACAGAGATAGGGATATGGTATGAAGCTGCGGACCTGGAATTAGCAGTAAAATGTCGAGACAGTGTTGTTCTACAATTTTGAGCGAAATTTGACGGGACGATGGCGCCCGGCGTGCACACGGTCCTCCGAAAAATCCGCGAAATGAAGGTGGATCTGTTCGTCTCTGCACAAGGATTCCAGATCTTCAATTACAGTCGCGTACCTACAACCTACACATAGAAAAGACAAGACGATTGGGGGGTTAGGGATGAGGGGTTTGCCTTTAGGTCAAACTCCGGTTTTGGAATTAACCAAGAAATGAGAATGTTGTAAATGTAAATGTTTGTAATGTAAACAAGTACTGATACCTTGTTGTAAGAATGTTTGTATTCTTACATGCGAAGGTATAATGTATGTAGTATGTTGTATGTTGTATGTGATCTCCTCTTCAATGGTTGAATCCTTGTCTTGAATGCAACACTTAGCCTTGAATGGAGACTTAGAATGATCAATTGCTTGAAGGAATGCTTGAATGCTTGAATATCGTTTCCACCTTTTTTTTCCCTCCCCTAAAATGGGAGAGGAAATGTAGTTTTTATACTTGTCAATTAGGGCTGACAGACTGATTTTCCCGACCTTAGGCCGACCAGGAAACATTATTTTCCAATTTGCAAACATAAAGACCCGAAGCCCCAAAAGAGACCGGGCCCAAAATAGGGCAAGGGACCAGGGCCCTGGGTGCCATGGTCCCACCTCCAGGGGCAGTAGGGTGCAAGGAGGATCAGGCCAGGGTGCTGAAAAATGCAGTTTTTGATGTCATGAACAAGTTTTGAGGTCTCCATTCAGGTTCTGTGTTGCATCGCCATCGTGAAGACCCAAATGCAGTCAAAATTGCAAGTGTCACAATTTTAGGACGCTACACATCTATATCATCATCAAGATTTATAAAAATAGGATCTTTAATTCGCACAGGATCAAGACCATCATGCATCTTATGTTTAGGAGATTTCGACTCAATCGTCAGCTGAGGAGAAAATGGAATAATATTGGCTGAAGGTGTTTTTGGGGATTGAGAAGCAGCTGCCTGAGCTCTAAGATGACGCTTTCGTCGGCGTTCACGTGCAGAACAATTTCGTCTAGTCTTAGTAGGGAGTTGCGAAGATTGAGGAGGAAGAATGTTCTCATCCTTATCACTTGGGTGTTTAGGTTGTGGTCTCTTAGGTTGAATAATAGGAAAGAGGAGGGTCTCTTCTCTCCATAAGAGGAAGGAGGAGGAACTGCTACATATAAGGGAGGAATATTTCGTTTAGGAAGAAGACCAAGTCCATCATGACGAGGAGGTATAGGTCTACTTTTAGGAAGTTTATTAGTCATAGGCATAGTCACATTCATAGGGATGGGTTGGGAATCTTCTTGAGGAAAGACATTAGTTTTATCTTTCAAGGGAAGAACTTTCTTCTCAAGAACGATAGGAATGTCAAGTTTAGGTGTTCTAGGTTCACTTAGAGATAGGATCATATCTTTCTTCCACTTTTGATAAGATTTAAAAAGATGATCACTTCGCAGAGGAAGAGATTGGAATTGTTTAGGCCAAAAGTAATCAATAGGAATGCTAGAAGTTCTTTCAGCTGGTTTAAAGAGACTATGATTGACAGTAACAACTTCACCATTATGGGGAAATTTCAAACACTTGTGAATAGGAGAAGGAATCGCTTTCATGGAAGACAGCCAAGGATAGCCAAGCTTCACACGAAATTGTTCAGATGATGGAACAATAGCAAAGTCCACATCAAGGGATTTGTTATGGACCTCAATAGGTAATGTAACCGAACCAATTGCAGGAGAAGAAAATGCATAAAATAGTTTCACAACCACATTTGTTTCATCATAGATCACTTGATTCAATTGCAAAGTAAAAAGAAATTCTTCAGTAATGATATTAACCATGCAAGAAGGATCAATAAGCACTCCACGGCAAGGTGTATTCTTGACTTTTGCAACTATATATAAAGGACCATTAGGTGCCCTGATAACTTCACTGGAATCAAAGGTGATGGAAGGTTCTTTAGGGATTTTCTACTTCTCTACAAAGTTAATCACATTCGGAGTCATAGACACAAGATCATCAGGTGAGATAGAGGAATCAGTAGTATCAATCGCATTAGAGGTATGAGAAGGCAATGGATCAGTAAAAATCTGAAGATTTTGGTTAGGAGGAGGTATAGATGTGTTGCCTTTATCATTCACACCAGAAACAGAGATAGTATTATTATCAATCAAATCTTGAATTTTACCTTTTAAAGCAAAACATTTTTCAGTATCATGCCTAGGTTGACGATGAAATTGACAAAAAGATTTGTTATCAAAATAGGGTGAATTAATCTTCGCAGGGTCTATTTGCCTTATAGGAGGAAGAGTAAGCACATTTTGTTCCAATAACTTATTCATAATACTATGCAATGATTCATTCAAACGAGTAAACTTTCTTTCTTTCTTGAAAAACATAGAAATACAAGGCACACCTGATGCCGCATTCACATTGTTGTTATTGAATTTAATGGACTCTCTGTTCGGTTTAAACTTCCCAAATGGTTGTTGACTACTATCACCCTTATCACTCGGAGCCATAGGATTTGCATGTTCCATTTGACTCACAGTCAGTTGATAATTGTGAAGAGTTGCGCACAACTATTGGAAAGAAGTAAACTCAGAAAATAGGAGTTTTTCTCTAATATCTTTTTGTAAATTACAAATAAAGATTCTTTGAATATCATTGTCAGGTACTGGAAAAGAAATTTGAGCATACAAATGCTTATATCTACCAATGAAATCAGTCACTTTTTCTTTAACACCTTGTTTACAATGCATTAAATCAATCAAAGTAACTTTAGGACTTATATTGTTTTGAAACTGTTGAATAAAAGCATTTGCAAGTTGTTCGAAAGAAGTAATAGAATAAGAAGTCAATGAGCAATACCATTGTAGGGCTTTATCTCTTAATGTTCTAGTAAACAGTTTTGCAAGCAACCTTTGGTCATAAGCAAAATTAGTGCATATTGTTTGAAAGGTCTTAACATGTGTTAAAGGATCACCCTTACCATTATAAAGCTCCAAATGCGGAATTTCAACATGTTTAGGGGGGATAACTCGAACAATGTCAAGAGAAAGTGGGCTCGCAACATCAAATGTGGGCACACTAAACTTAGATTCATTCATAGAGGCAATTTGTTGCTGTAAAGAAGAGACAGTTTGTGCAAGATTGTTAATGGTCGCTTCAGTCAAAGAGTTCATATTAGACGTGTTAGATTGTGATGGATGTGTTATGTTATTGAAAGAAGGTAGAGAGTAAGGTGGTGGGACACTATGATAGTTAGTCATAGGAGATGATTGGAAAGGAGGAACACTACAAGGAGGAATGAAATGGTTAAATGAATTGCCCCCTTGCGTCATGTTTATTTGTGGAGATATAATAGGAACACTTACTGAAGGAATGAATGAAGAAGTTGGATTGAATGAAGGAAGAGGGTTGATTGAAGAGGAAGGATTGCCCCCATGATTAGTGATCATAGGAGGGATGTCTTGTATTGAAGTAGTCATTATGTTTGATGTAAAAGTAGGTATACTAGCAATAGGAGTTGTCAAAGGAATAGAATGATTAACTTGAGTAGGAGGTTGTGTATAACCTAAAGTTTTGGCACAACTCTTCATAGGCATCACATTCAAATCCACAATGTGTGCAATACCACGCAATATATCAATTCCATTCTTATCACTTTGAACCATATGTTTTAGACCCTCAATTAATGAAAGAGCTTCACTATTAGGGTATTCTTGAGACATCCATTGTCAAAAATCATCAAATTGGTTATCCAATTTTGAAAGTTGTTCTACAGAAACCTCATGGAGAGCTTCTTCATCATTAAGAGGATTAGAGGAATTACCCATGTCCTCGTTAAAAAGGCCATTCAAATTAGGTTCCATCTCCTCAGTAATTAAACCTTGGAAAGACTTAATTCTATGGCTTTGTCTAACGGGAATAGTGTAAGTAGGGCTTATTGTTGTAAAACTCATGCACTAAAGAGAGAGAGAAGATTTTGAATTTTAGAGGTAGAAAATTTCAATAAAATCAGCCAATCTCCTAGATTTAAGCTGTTAAATGCAATCAGAACAATCTCCCGAAATTTCAAAAAAATTGTTCGGGACCGTGGCGAACGGAGTGCACACGGTCCTCGCAACTTTTTTCAAAATTTTCAGGGATGAAAGTTATGATGATTTTAAAGCTAATCTGAAAAAAAATTGAGTGATTTTATGATCTGTAGATAGGCCAAATTAAAGTTGCAATCTCAAAATTGAACCCTACCAAGATTGTTGAAAAATGTAAAATTTGCATTTTGAAAAAGAGAGGGAAACTGAAATTTTGAATTTTATGATTTTAGAAGGAATGCAGAAAGCAATGCAAGTTTTGAAATTTTAAAAGTTGACTCGATTTCATGCAAAATTCAAATTTGAAAGTGGAAATCAAGATTGTTGCAATTAAACACTTAATTTCAAAAGTCACAAACTGCAAAAATTTGAATAAAGCACTGAAATTTCGAATGAATGCTAACACACTTTTCAGATTTAGGACTGTAAGAAACATAATTTTGATATGAATTTCAATTTCAACAATTTTTGAATGATTAGAAGCCATTATCCGAGCAATCACTAGACCAACTTTGACTTTAATTTTGAAAGTGTTAGAATTGATAAAATGAGCCAAAATTCTGGATTTTAGCAGAAAAATACAGTAAGATCTAGCTCCCGAAATTTCAAAAAAAATGTCAAGGACGATGGCGCAAGGGGTGCACACGGTCCTCACAACTTTTTTCCAAATTTTCAGGGATGAAAGATGTTGTGATTTTATTGCGGAATCCAAAGTTACAGCCGATTTGGAGGCATTTTGATTAGTGAAATTATCAGTCAAAGGTTGAATCAAGAAGGTCTTAAAAATTAGGGTTTTGACATTTAACCACTTAATTTTTAGAATTAAAGCACAAATATGAATTGACAATTTGCAATAGAAGGGTAGATCTGAAACAAGCATTAACAATTAAACATTTCACAAGCTCAATCACTAAAAAGAAAATTTTAGGGTTTTTATGCAATTAACCTGTAAAATTCGCAAAAGATAAAACATGGAAATGTAATTAGGGAAGCAAATTTTCAGATCTAACCATGAATAATCAGAATAAGGATGTTCACGTCGGGTTCACCAAAATGTAAAGCGGAAAAATCAAACCCTAGTCGTTCTCCCCTCCCCAACTCCAAGGAGATAGAAGGGAGAGTCACTAGGGTTGATGGTTTTCACTTAGGAGAGACTTTACATTCAAAAGAGGGGTTGAAACCCACAAGATCCAATCCCATGCAATGCAAGATTGGATTCTATATGAGTTTCAAGGGTTGTGACATCAAGGATACCCT
This sequence comes from Cryptomeria japonica, assembly GCF_030272615.1. NCBI lineage: Eukaryota > Viridiplantae > Streptophyta > Pinopsida > Cupressales > Cupressaceae > Cryptomeria > Cryptomeria japonica. Next base: position 649,049,475 of record NC_081407.1, on the reverse strand, counting down.
CTTTTGTAAAGAATGTAGATAGAAAGATTGAACTAGGAATGCATGTAAAGTAGGAAAGATTCGCTTATAAATAGAGATAGGGATATGGCATGAAGCTGTGGACCTGGAATTAGCAGTAAAATGTCGAGATGGTGCTGTTTTACAAATTTGAGCAAAAGTTGACAGGATGATGGCGCCCGGCGTGCACACGGTCCTCCGAAAAATCCGAGGAACGAAGGGGGATCTGTTCGTCTCTGCACAAGGATTCCAGATCTTCAATTTTAGCCTCGTACCTGCAACCTACACACAGAAAAGAGAGGACGATTGGGGGGTTAGGGATGAGGGGTTTGCCTTTAGGTCAAACCCCATTTTTGGAATTAACCAAGAAATGAGAATGTTGTAAATGTAAATGTTTGTAATGTAAACAAGTATTGATACCTTGTTGTAAGAATGTTTGTATTCTTACATGTGAAGGTGTAATGTATGTAGTATGTTGTATGTTGTATGTGATCTCCTCTTCAATGGTTGAATCCTTGTCTTGAATGCAACACTTAGCCTTGAATGGAGATTTAGAATGCTCAATTGCTTGAAGGAAATGCTTGAATGCTTGAATGTTTGAATATTGTTTCTGCCTTTTTTTTTTTTATCTTCCCAAAATGGGAGAGAAAATGTAGTTTATATGCTTGTCAATTAGGGCTGATAGACTGATTTTCCTGACCTTAGGCCGACCAGGAAATATTATTTTCCAATTTGCAAACTTAAAGACCCGAAGCCCCATAAGAGACCGGGCCCAAAATAGGGCCAGGGACCAGGGTGCTGGGTGCCATGGTCCTGGGGGACCAGGGCACTAGGCGCCCTAGTCCTGAAGGACCAGGGCATTGGGTGCCATGGTCCCACCTCCAAGGATAGCAGGGTGCAAGGAGGATCAGGCCAGGGTGCTGAAAAATGCAGTTTTTGATGTCATGAACAAGTTTCGGGGACTCCATTCAGGTTTCGTGTTGCATCGCCATCGTGAAGACCCAAATGCAGTCAAAATTGCAAGTGTCGCAATTTTAGGATGCTACAGGTACCTTTATTAAATCCCAATTTCAGCAAGTACTTGTCCAATCTGTTATACTAGGCTCTAGGGGCTTGTTTCAATCCATAAAGAGATTTTTTTAGTTTACACACCATGTCTCCATCATCTGATAATGAAAATCCATCAGTTTTCTCAATGTAAATTTCTTCCTCAAGATCACCATTCAAAAAGGTTGAATTCACATCCATCTGATACACTTTGAAATATTTTTAAGCAACATATGCAAGCAACAGTCTAACAGTTTCAAGTCTAGTCATTGAAGAAAAAGTCTCCTCATAATCAATTCCTTCTTTTTGTGAATATCCTTTGCATACCAGACTTGCTTTATTTCTAACATTTTCACCGACTTCATTCAATTTATTCCCAAATACCCATTTAGTACCAATAACATTCTTACATACTTTGGAGTTTTCTAATTTTCTAATTTTCAGGTTCATGCACCTCTCCACTGGCAACAGTAACATCTAGATTATTTGTCTCTACCAGATCATTATGCTTCAATTCTTCAGTCTGAATAGGTGTTATAACAACATGCTAACCATTATCATATCCACATGCTCTCATCTCTTTTCTAAGGTTCTCATCAACCTTCACATTTGCACTTTCCACTATCTTTCTCAATCTCTTATTGTAGCACCCGTAGGCTTTTCTCTTTATTGAATATCCCAAGAAAATTCCTTCATCACTTCTTGCATCAAACTTTCATATATCCTCATCCCTCTTGATATAACATTTCCTAGAAAATATTTTGAAACATGTCACAGTAGGAACATGACCAAACCATAACTCATAAGAAGCCTTACCGATATCAACTGTGGATTACACAGGCTTTGTCATCTCCAAATCTCACTACTCCACTATTATACCTTTCCATACTCACAAATTTTCTTTTATCACCGGTCATATTATGTGAACAACCACTATCAATTACCCATTCATCTTTCTATTCAACTTTAATAGCCAAAGATTTCTCCTCAATAGTACAATTAGTGGAATTAGTAGGTACTGGTCCCTCTTCTTTGATAGCAATAAACACAACTTCATCTCCTTCTGATTCTTCATCTATAACTCCTTCATCAACAATATAGTAGCATTTCTTTTGATGCTTATACTTCCGGTTAGACTTGCAAGGCTTATCATACTTCTCAATCTTCTCATGTCTATCATTCCTATCATGCTTATCAAATTTATCTTGCCTATCAAACTTAGCTATTCTCTCCGGACACCTAGAGGCAAAATCTCCTACCTTATTGCAATAGAAACATTTCAAAGGCAATTTTCCATCATACTTACTAGCTCCCTTAGGCAATCTTCAAGCAATCAATGCTTCAAGATCATTTAGTTCTCTTTCTTGCTCTTCCATATCTCTTCTCTCTCTTTCTTATCTGGATATTTTGCATTCTTCAGGATCATAATTCTTCTTTCTGGATATAGATGCTCTAAAGGTTGTCTCGTACTTTCCATGTGATTCACCAAATTCACTTAGCTCAAATGCAGCAATATTTCCAACCAACATATCTCTTTGTTACAACAGTTAAACTTTGGATCTCATCAATAGAAGCTACCTTATATTTATAAGAAGGAGGAAAAGATATCAGCACCTTAGCAGCAATTTCATCTTCTTCAAGGGTTCTACGGGAAAATCTGATACCTAGAACAAGATCATTCACCTTAGCTATAAGGGTATTTATATTCTCATCTTTAGCATCTCATATTTTCCTTTGAAGCTCTGCAACTTAGCAACTTTCACTTGTTTATCTCCTTCATACAAGGTTTCAAGCTTCTCCCAGATCTCATGTGCAGTCTGAAGTCCCATTACATTTTTCATCTCTGAATTAGTTAGGGCACTCAGCAATTCTTCCTTTACTCTAATGTTATTTTCAGCTTCCCTAATATCATTAGCAGTAACCAATCCATTCTGAGGAACAACATAGACATTCTTTGTCATCTTCCAATAATCTTCTCCAAGAAACCTCAAGTGCACTTCCATCTAGTTTTTCCATATAGCATAGCTACTACCATCAAATCTTAGACTCTTCTTCTTAAAGATAACACTTCCATTTCCATTTTCCATCCTAGATCTCCTCAAGTGGTTAAACTTCTTCCAGAGGATCTACCTCTGATACCAATTGTTGGCAACAACAATGAAGGAAAACTAAGATGGAGAGGGGGGGTGAATCATTTTTCACTGGACCTACAAACTTAAAGATCTAGAAAAATATAGCAATAACAAAGATAAGCAGATAAATAGCACTGTACACAACACTAATATTTTGACATGGAAAACCTGGTTAAGCGAAAAACCACGGTAGGAACCTACCCACAATTAGATGATACTCTGTAGTAGTATGTGAAAATATTACAATGAGGAATGCACATGCATTCAGACACACTACCTAGAGCTCACTGCTCAAAAGATAATAACCAAGAAGGCTACAACCCTCAGGGAAATCTCACTAACTTACAACAAGATTTTGACTACAATCCAAAAGGAATGAACTGAAATAATAGCATCTCCAAATACCTGATCACAGTTCTGATTAAGAACAATGTCTGCTCTACAACACCAATCTCTACTCAATCATAACATCAAAAGATGAATCCTTATTAGCACATATACCACTCTCTAATAATTCAAACACAACCATGATACCTATATTACATGACAATATCACCTATTTATACAATTCATCAACCTTGACAACAAGGTTAGCTAAACCCTCAACTCACAATTACAAAATTACATCACACAATACATAGATCTACCACCGGACCAGTATAATGATACACATGACATAACATGTTCCTAAACAAAATTCCCAAATGCGCAACTCCACCGGTAATCATGCCAAGATCAACCACAACACGCTACACCACCAAGAATATTGCATAACACAAAGAACATCACTGGTTCAACAAAGTCACCAATAACTCAAACAACGATCAATGTGAATCATCAAAAAAAATAGGACATACTTAGGAAACACCAACAAGAAAGTTAGAATCATTAGCAACAGCTACACCAAAACCACTTATCAAATCTTCATCGATCAACATCTGAACCTCAAGAATACACAAACAATAACAACTATCATAAACAAAAGATAAATTGTGCAGTACCAAATCAAGAACCATCTGAAATGAAGATACACAAGACCATCCCAAACAATATCCCAAAATCTCAGATCAAGATCTAATTACACTGGAATATATCAAAGGAAATACTGAAATCTACAAAGCATTGATTAGAAAAACAAACTACATAATCGGATCATCTGATATGATTAATTAAGCTTTCCAGATCACCAAAGCCAATACAGAAGGATATAATGATGCTAGAAATACTCCATGCACCAAACTATAATCCTAATAAACCATTATGTAATCATCGGAGCAGGAATATGTTGACATCAATGACAACAACATATACTAGCAGTAACAATGTCCAACATGGTCCTACTACTCGGGATACGTTTAAAGAAGTAGAATACAATATTAGAGCCAAGGAAGCATTGTTGAGTGCTTTTACAATTTCTGAAATGACTAATGTGATGGATCTGGAGACCACTCATGAGATTTGGGTAAAGTTGGAGACCTTGCATGAAGGTGATAGTCATGTGAAAGTTGCTAAGTTGCAAAGCTTGAAAGGAAAATATGAGAACCTAAAGATGAGTGAAAATGAGAACATTACTTCTTTTATGTAGAAACCGAATGATCTTGTGTGTAGAATCAAATGTGCTAGTGGGGTCTTTTAAGAATCTAAGGTTGTGGCTAAAGTGTTGATATCCTTGCATCTAGTTTACAAATATAAGGTCATTGCTATTGATGAGATCCGAACTGTGACAAATGTGACTAGAGACATGTTGGTTGGTAAACTTGGTGCTTTTGAGTTGAGTGAGTTTGGTGACTCTCTTCCTAAGACTGAGTCTGCATTCAAAGCTACTATATTTGGGAAGCAAATATATGATCTATGAGAAAGTTCTACAAGGGCGTCTAGATATGAGAAAGAGATGAAAGAGATGGAAGATGGTGAATGAGAGATTGAGGATCTTGAAGCACTTATTGCCAGGAGATTGCCTAAAGGTGCCAGTAAGTATGAAGGTAAATTGCCTCTTAATTGTTTTCATGTAATAAGATAGGACATTTTGCATCAAGGTGTCTAGAAAGAGATAGGAATCCTAAGAAGGAATTAAGCCATATAAGCCTAAATATCAGAAGAAGTGTTATTATACTACTAATGAAGGTGTGATAGATGATGAGTCTGATAAGGGAAACTTTGGAGATGAATTTGTGTTCATTTCTATCAAGGAAGATGATCCGATTTCTACACATTCTACAAGCTGAATTAATGAAGAGAAATCCCTAGCTTTGAAATTTGAACAGAAAGATGAATGAGTTATTGAGAGTGGTTGGTCTCATCATTTGATAGGTGATAAGAGTAATTTTATGAATATGGAAAAGTATGACGGTGGTGTGGTAATATTTGGTGATAATAAAGCTTGTGTTATCTGTGGTAGAGGTTCTATTTCTCTTAATGCTAAGCATAAAATTGATGATGTCTTGTATGTTAAAGGTTTAAAGCATAATCTTTTGAGTGTTGGATAAATGGTTGATAAGGGATGCAATTTGCAATTCAACAATGGGAAATGTAAGATCTTGAATAGCTTCGAAATTGAGATTGCATAAGGTACTAAGACTAAAGGTAATATCTTTCACTTGAATGTTGGTGATAAAAGTTGATTGATTGCTCAAATTGATGAAAGTTGGTTATGGCATAGAAGGATGTGTCATGTAAATATTGACAACATGGTTAAGATAATTTCCATTAAATAAGTGAGAGATCTACCTAAGTTGATGAAGCCTTCTAATCTGATATGTAAGGAATGTCAATTACGAAAGAATACAAGAGTTACATATAAGAGAAAATAGTATAATTCTAATGGATTGTTGGATCTTGTGCATACTGATTTATGTGGTCCTTCTAGAGTGAGAAGCTTGCAGGGTGATAGATATTTCATGTTGTCAATTGATGACTATTCAAGGATGATGTGGGTTTCCTTCCTAAGGGAGAAGTCTAAAGCATTACAGAAGTTCAAGATTTTCAAAGCTATGGTTGAGATTGAGACTAGACTGAAGTTGAAATGTTTGAGATCGAACAGAGGTGGAGAATTCACTTTTGGTGAGTAATGCATATTGTAAAGAGCGTGGAGTTATGAGATAGTTACGATCTGCTCCTAGAGCACCTCAACATAATGGCATTGTGAAAAGGAAGAATAGAATAGTTCAAGACGCTTCTAGAACCATGATGATTGAGGGAAATGTGTTGTATGTGTATTAGAGAGAAGTTGTGAACATTATAGTATACACTATTAATCGAGTAAATATCAAAGGTGATAATGGTAAGACCCCTTATGAGTTATGGTTTGGCCATGCTCCTACTATTAGATAATTTCATAATTTTTAGAATTAAATGTTACATTAAAAGAGATGAAGATCTTGGAAAATTTTATGCCATATGTAATGAAGAAATTTTTCTTGGTTATTCTATTAGAAGTAAAGCTTACCAATGTTATAACAAAAGACTGAGAAAAATTGTTGAAAGTGCTAATGTGAAGGTTGATGAAGGAAATATTAGATAGATGAGACCTTGTGGATATGATTCAAATGATGAAGATGTCAGTGCAAATAAAGGAAATACAATGAAGATCCAAAATCAAGTTCAGATTCATCCAAAAAAGACATAGAATCAAGGAGGAGCTACAAATGCTAATGCAAAGGAGAGATTTCAAGAACCTTAAAATCAAGGAAATTCTAAACTCCCAGGTATGTAAGATTAAATCATTCAAGGAATCAAATTATTGGTGACAAGAATAGAGGTGTGATGACTAGGAGAAGACTTGCAGAAGAAATTTGTTTGATTTCTAAGATTGAGCCTAAAAATTTTGATGAAGCGTGTAAAGATGAGAATTGGGGTAAAGTGATGGAAGAAGAACTTTATCAGATTGAGAAGAATAATACATGGGAACTTGTTCCTAGACCTAAGGATAGAAATGCAATTAGTGCTAAACGGTTTTTTCAGAATAAGTTGAATGAACACGGTGAAGTTGTTGGAAATAAAGCTAGATTTGTGTGTAAGGGATACTCTCAAGAAGAAGGAATTTATTATGAGGAAACTTTTTCTCCCATAGCTATAATTGAAGCTATCAGACTATTTCTTGTGTATGCTGCTCACAAAGATCTTAAAGTTTATCAGATGGATGTCAAATCATCTTTTCTTAATGGTGATTTGGAAGAAGAAATTTACTTTGAGAAACTAGATGGATTTCACTTGACAAATGAAAAGGACATGGTTTGTAGGTTGAATAAAGCATTGTATGGACTAAAGCAAGCCCCTAGATCCTAGTATGCTAGATTGGATAAGTATTTGCTGAAGCATAAATTTAATAAAAGTTTTGTTGATAGTAATTTGTATTTCAAGATTGATCAAAATAACATTTTGATTGTTGAAGTCTTTATTGATGATATTATTTTTTGGAGGAAATGATTGCTTGTGTAAGAAGTTTGCTGAAGATATGCAGAATGAATTGGAGATGTCTATGATTGGTGAGATGAAATTATTTCTGGGATTGCAAATTACTCAGTTGGATAAAGGTATTTTCATATCTTAGAGCAAGTATGAAGGAATTGTTGAAGAAATTTGGGTTGGATGACTCAAAGCCTATTGGTACACCTATGGTGACTCGATGTAAGCTGACAAAAGAAGATGATTCTTTGAAAGCTAATCAGACCAAATATAGATCTATGATTGGTGGTTTATTGTATTTGACACAAACTAGACCTAATATTGTGAATGTCTTGTGTCTTGTTGATATATTTCAAGCTGATCCTAAGGAATCTCATGCTACTGTTGTTAAAAGGATATTCAGATATTTGAAAGAGACAATTGATTTTGGTTTTTGGTACCATAAGCATGATGAGTTTACTTTGAGTGCTTTTACAAATGTTGATTTGGCAGGTGATGTTGATGACCGGATGGGCACTACTAGTGGGACATTATTTTTGGGTAAGAATTTGTTGTCATGGGAAAGTAAGAAGCAAAATGCTATCTCTTTATCTACAGTAGAGGTTGAATACATGGCTTTTGCTAGCAATTGTACTCAAGTAATTTGGATGAAGAAAATGTTGAAGGATATAGTAGTTATTTATGATGAGCTTATTGTTATATACTATGACAATTCAAGTGTTATCAATATCTCTAAGAATCCGGTACTGCATTCTAAGACAAAGCATATATCTATCAAGTATCATTTCTTGATAGAGAAGGTGAATGAGGAATAAGTCAGAATGGAATATGTATCTACAAAGGAATATATTTCACATATTTTATGAAGCCTTTGCCTGAAGATACTTTTTATTATCTCCGAGAGAAGTTAGGGGTGATTTCCCCTCCTGATAAGAACTAAGATGCATGGATTTGCATCAGTCTGGTGAACTTCATAGAGATATCTTGTGATCAAGATTGATGAGTGGTGGCTACTACTTATCAGTAGTCAGTGTTGTGATTTAGATGTTCCAGATGGTGAGCTAATGCAAGGGGGATAAATTCATGTTATATGTACATTTGTCATTCATAATAAAGGGGGAGAGAAGCATGTGAAAAACCCTAAAGCAGTTTAGGATGATGAGTAGATTTTTGAGTATGAGTTGTTGGTCTAAGGGGGAGTTGATCCTTCTAATTTTGTGGGAGATTATTTTCTTTATTTGTATTGATTTATTTTCACATTCATATGTTGTCATTAATTCCAAAGGGGGAGATTGTTGGATATTGGTTGATATTTTGTCATTTATGTCAACATATGCGAGGTCAATATATGTGCAAATTATATATTATATGCATAGTATTTATGTATTGCAGTCAAATTGGTTGAGCTAGTTGAGTCTATGTATTGTAGATGAACTGATGCAGTTTAATGGGTTTTGAGATACTTATCCCTATTTGATTTATCTATAGTTTAAGAGGTATGCATGATGATTTGGTCAATTTATGAGATGTGGTATTATGGTTGGTTATTCAGTTGTTCAGTATTGACAGTTTTGGTGAATCCATTTGTTGTGCTCTAGAATTGTAATATCTTTAGTTGTGGATGTGTGGGATGTTTTATGGATGTTGATGTGTGTCCTCAGTTTGAATAGTTAATGATTTGGAGATCCACATGCAATTATTTTAGTTTGATAGTCAGTTATGTTGATGTTCTTGAGCTCCAGTAGAGAGATGATGATGATTCTAGTAATGCAAGATATTGTGGTTGTTGCGGTGGGATTCAAGTCAAGTATGGATATTTCTAGATCGTGTGATATGCGTATTGATGGTTTGCATTGATTTTTGTGTGATTTATTGAAGATTTTATTGGTCCGATGATGTTCTTCATGTTATGCGACATTCACGATGTTGTAGCGTGTAGTGTATGATCGAGGCATTATTTTTGGAGGTGTTTCATATTTGTGGTGGTTGTTTATGTCCAGACTATGTCTTAGCCAACATTGTTTTGGTCCACATGCATTATGGAACCGTGTGTGATTATATTTTTGTAATATATAGCATGTGGTGAGCCGACCTATATTTCATGGTTGATGATTATAAATAAGTATTGTAATCATGTGAGTGAGGTATTTGCAAATGTGTGTGGTTGATTAAGTGTGTGAACAAGTGTTTGATCTTTCAAAAGTAATGAAGGAGTGTGTTGCAAAGCATATCATATAGTGTTCTTAATCAGAACTATGTGTAGGCATGTTGAGATGCTATTTCATCAGTTCATGATTCTTCAAATGTAATCCGAATGCTTTTGTAAGTCAGCATGACTAAAAATGGAGTTTCTACACTAGATGATGATACCATTTTGAAAATAGGGTATGAGCAGATAGCTTCGAACATGCATAAATACCTTTTCAACTTTGATTGGATGTTAGGAATCACTGTTGGATCGTTTCAAGATTTTTTTTTGCTACTCAATCTCTTTTTCTTTTCTCTTCTATTGCTTCACTTCATTCGCAATGTGAATAATGAATCATATAGTACCTTTTTATCCTTTGAAAACCTAACTTTAGGTTGTAATAAATGCATAACACTAAAGTTTTACTGGACACTTTGTTTTTCAATAATTCATCATCAGATTCTCAAATAAGCATGAAATCTTTTGAATATCAATTGCACAACTAATCTCAATCATTTGCAACCTTTTATACCTGTTTAGAAATCTCTGAAAGGGGGTTTTAAATATTTGCATGAAAAGCTTCGCCCTAAGGCCAAAATACCTTAGTTACCAGATGAGGTCTCAACACTGGATTCAGGTGTGGACCCATTCCTTGCATTTAAATCTTCCTTCTTAACCCACATCTTATTGATGAATACTAATAGGGGGGGGTGAATTAGTATGCCAAAAAATCTTTGCACTTAAACACTTTGAAGGACTAATAGTAAACCGGTAAAATAGTTTGGCAGACAAACCAGTTAACACACATGCAAACCAAATAGCTAATAATGCTTTCACCCATAGAAGCAAAAACACCATGACACAAGAGATTTTGACGTGGAATCCCAAATGGGAAAAACAACGGTGAGATGGAACTCACAAGTAACTATCTGCAGAATAGGAACCAGACCCGTTAAGGTCTGATCGGTTAAGGTCTTACAATGTTCTTTACTAGAACAAATCATGTTAGGAATCTCAATCTCTGTTAGGAGATAAGTCTGATTAAATACTATCTTGCTAGAGGATTTTAGATCCACAGATGTGAATCACCTTGTTAGAGGATTTACAAAAGGCTTTTGGGCCTACTCGGTTAAGGGCTATAGACTTGTTAGAGATGTGAGTAATCAACAAGTGTTTGATCTAGCTAATAGCACAGACTACTTGGTTAGATCCTTGATAGCTCATTCCTAATGCACTCTAGCATTACTTCATTCTTCTACACATTCATATTCTTTCCAACTCCTCAACCACCTTAAACCCTAGTAACAACATAAACTTTCACTACAACCACATCAACAACCTAAAACCATAGACATGATGTCCTTATAAAGGAATCTGATTTCATATCGGTCCAATAGGATTACATTACAATTTCATAGGTTCAATGAACCTAGACATACTTGGTAACACGACACAAAAGCATCGTTAATGTGTCGGCACCATCAAACAATCCGTGGATGGTAACTCATCAGAAAATGCCAGCTGGTAACTTATCATAGAGTATTACCAATTCATACAAAATGTCGGTTGTCGGTTTGACAAAAATGAAGACTGGTAAAAATGTGTTATGTCACTTTAATCCCTCATACCTCTTGGGATCCATGAACCACTTGGGGTCAACATGCCGCTTTAGACCGAGAAACACATTTTGCAAAACATCAATAGTCTAAAGACTATAATACAACATACCAGTTGGAACAAATACCAGTTGTGCTTTAACTCATACATATAAAGAGGATCTCAATGCAAGTGTGTGTCCATCAATGACAATCACAACATAAACATCAAAAATGCCAACAATCTCCCCCCTTGGCATTGATGGCAACACTTAGGAAAATAAAATTTTGACATCTAAGTGTTTTACAACAAAATCATACCATTAGCAAAATTGCTCCCCCTAAGCATACACACTATCCCTTTAGCAATACAATGTATGACAATTTTGCATAAAGAGCATAAACATTGAGATATTCAGAGCATATATCAAAATTTTGATTACCAGATACTTCTCCCAAATAGAATTCTTCTCCCCCTTTGCCAACAATGACAAAGTACAACCCTATTTCCATTTGATATTACAAATAATAAAAGTTTATGACAATAAGGAATGATACTTGTCAAAAACAAATTTAAAGTCCTGCAAGAATTGTTTCATCAACAAAGACCAAGACTTAAGTAGGGAGGTGGCTACTTCTTTTTCTGTCTGCATCTAGGAGACCTATTCTTCCATGGCATCAATTGTGCTCATCTCCTATGTAACTATTAAGGCATCTAGATTCAGATAGCACTTCTGAAGAATTTACAATCATGGGAGTAGAACTAGTTGTAGCTCCTGCAAATCTCTAGACCAAGTGTTGATCCCTTGCTCCATTTTTTTTGACTGGATGTGAAACCGATGAACGGTTTTCCCATAAGTTGTAAAGGAATCATAAGGTGGCTTAAATGTGCTCATGTAGGACTGCAAGTCTATTTGAAGCTTTTGCTTCTAAGCTAGCACATCATCATAGAACAAATGGGGTTGGCAGATCTTGTTGAGTAGAAGATTCCCCTCATCTATAGCATCACTTATATCCTTTGTTCTTTCTTCAGTTCAGACCAGAGCTCATTCAACTTTTTCACCAGAGCTATATTAAGAGCTTTTTGATGCTCCTTCTTGACATTTGCCTTTGCTGCCTCTTCTAGGCTCTGCACCTGATCATCCACTACTATGCATAGGAGCTTAAGTTTAGCTAGTGATGAATCGGTGTTGGGAAGATTTGTACCGGGTATCAAACCGGTAAGAGTTTCCATAGCCACTTGAATTACATCCTGCTCCTTCTTCCTTTGAATGATTTCAAGGTGCTCTTTTGCAACCTTGATGCTCTACATTAGCTCCGTTTCACTTACAGACTGGAGATCGATAGGACTAGTGAGATCAGCTAGTTTGGCTTGACTCCCAATTGCCTTCGGAGTCTCCATCTGGGTGCTCTTCTCCGCTTCTCCTACCTTGTCCTCTTCCACTTTCTTCTTCTCCACTTCTCTCCTCTTCTCCACTTCCTTATCCTCCTCTGCATTTTTCTTCTCTGCTTCTTTCCTTTTCTCCTCTTCCTTGTCTTCCTCAGCCTTTTTCTTTTCTGCTTCCTTCGGATTCTCCTCTTCTTTCTCTTCCTCTTCCTTCTTCTTTTTCTCTACTTCTCTCCTCTTTTCCTCTTATTTTTCTTCCTCTGCCTTCTTCCTCTCTACTTCCTTCTTTTTCTCTTGTTCCTTATCATCCTCTTCTTTCTTTTTCTTTTCATCTTCTTGCTTCTTTTTCTCTTCTTCATCCTTCTTCTTCTTCTCCTCTTCATCTTTCTTCTTCTTCTCCTCTTCATCCTTTTTCTTCTTCTCTTCTTCATCCTTTTTCCTTTTAGGCCCCTGTTCCTTTTCCACTTCCTGACTGTCCTTGGCTTACTTGTCAACCTGTTTAGCCTGTTGCTCATGTCTTGTTGCCTTAGATGGTGTTTCCTGAGTAACATCTTCTACATCTAGGGAATCGACATCAATAGTGTCGACCGGTTCATCAATCGGGTTTCCTTCATCATCAAATGCTTCATCCGATTTTGTTATAACCGGTTCTTTCTTAGCTTGTCGGTTGGCTTCAGCCACTCGATGCATCTTTAGAGCTTGTAGAGGAGGAGTGTGTGTATCCTCGAGAACTTCCTTACCCTTCCCTTCCAGTAATAGGAGTCTTCTTCTTCTCATGAAGAAAAGACCTTTGAATTTGTTCATTACATCGAATAGTTCAGAATTTGATACATCAGGAAAATGTTCAGCAAAAGCTTTTTCTCTCATTTCCTATTCTTGCTCTATGGCAATGCACCATTTATTGTCTAAGGACTTATACAAAGAATCCGATGTTTTAGATCTAATTTCTGAAGGTGACCAGTCATTAACACATAAATACTGAATTATTTCCTTTTCAACTGCTTCCTTTTCATCATCATTAAAGTCATCAAAATACTCAATTAAATCATGTGGTAGTTTTCTCCTAATATTCTTTATTGTTCTTTGACAATGTGTCGAAAGTTTATAGGAGGAGATATCAATATTTACCAGTGTAGATGATGTCGGTTCATTCTTTGTCTTCTTTCTTGTCTCTCACCTTCTTGGGCTGCTCCTTAGACACAGTTTCTTCTAAGTCTAGTGTATTGCTTTTAGTCTTCCTTTTTCTCTCGAAGACTTTAGCTGGTGCTGCTTCCAGTTTCTTCTTGGCTGGTGACCGCTTGGTCACTTTTGGAGTTGTAGTAGTAACAGGTGCTGATGCTGCAGGCACTGCCTTTGCCTTCTTTACTGCAGGTTCTTTTCTTTTCTTTGTAGAGGGTTCCTCGACTGGTGTAACCCTTTCCAGATAGGTTCCGGTCCTCTTTGCCTTAGGATCAAGAGGTGAGGAAATAAGGGTAGAGGCATACCCTTCCAGCATATCGTACATGACCTCATAGCCCATTGGCTCCACTTCTTCCTGTCTAGGCTCAACAACCTCCGTTATGTATTGATCCACCTTGATGGTGAAATAGATATTGTTCTCATATTTCTTGATGATGTCACCAGATATTCTCATTGTTTGGCTCATTTTCCATCTGAACTCATCAAAATACTTGTTCAGAACATTCGGGTAACTAGTTCCAATTACTTCAATGCTTTCCTTGATTTGCTTGGTCACCGGTTGGTCAGCAGACCACTGGACATCTCCTACTCTTGGAAAGTAGCCTTGGAAATAGAAGAACAACCCAACCAGTAGTTGTCCAAACTTGAACCTTAGTGCATTATCCTGTTTGATCGACTTCAAATTCAACAGGAGTTGTCTCTGTATACCAGTGCACAAGTCAAATGATGCATCCTCCTTTATCATCCGGTAAGCGGCATTTACCACTATAGCAGATACAGAGTTAATTCTATTGGCAAATAATGTCTGGTAGCCTATCACCATGCAAGCATACTTAACCAGATCATCCTTGATAGAATTGACTGTCATGCCCGTGAGTCGCTCACTGAATCGGTGAGCTTGGACATTTTAGTTTTGCTTACCGTCCTTAGGGCTGGCACTTCCCCTGTGTTGTAGAAACTGGTGACTGCATGAATTGCCTACGGCATGATATCATGTGTTCTTTCCAGGTACATCTTGTCACCATGGACTCTGCTCAGGATGATCCTTATATGATCCTCTGTGAAATCCTCCAGGAAGTAAACAACATTGTGGAGCTTCTTCTTCTCCAAAATATCATACTTCAGTTTGATCTTCTTATCCTTTCCACAAAATAAACCTAACTGGGAGTGGATGGCTAGAGACCCTAGGTCTTCAATCTTGCAATCTGTGTAGTCAGAAATTCCCTCTTCTACTATCACACCAGCCGGGACTTGTGATAGGGCATTATACTTAGACTTTCATTGAATAAAACTTGCAAACTCAACAAATGCACTCGAACTGGTATGAGATGTGGAAGCCATGATAGAAATTTTAAGAACTCGAGAAATACCTTTTGAAATAGGTGAATTTAGGGCTTGTAGATTCTCCTTCACTTCACACTCCATTGGTTGATGAATCACCGCTTTCTGTTCTCCACTTGACCGTTTGCAGTTTGAATTTGAATCTCCTTCGTGGTTTCTCAATTTCTCAAAATCTCAGCTCAAATCACCTTTTCGTCACTCTGCTCTTTGAAAAAATTTTCTTCGCTCGTAAACTGATAGTGAGAAATGATTTTAAAAATCCTTTTAAGCATATTTCTCACCTACCATAATTAATGCTCCTCCATTAAGGCGTAAACCCTAATTTGCCTTTTTACCATTTTTGGTCTTCTTCCAAATGACAGGTATCACATACCGGTTAAGGTCTTTTACTGGTGTTTTGAAACATTTTGCCGTTTGCTCCCCCTAAGCTCTTCTGAAGCTTAGTTTGTTAGTTCTGTGATTTCCACACTAGGTGCAGAAACCGATTCCTCTTGTACCACTGCTAGTTTCTTCTTCCAAGTTTTGTTCATGTCCACTTGAACAGTGTCAACATCAATGTTTCCTTCTAGAGTGACTGGTATATCATTAGATATGTCCTTTCTTGATCTACAGAATCTGGCAATGTGACCCAATTTGTTGCAGTGATAGCAGACCAATCCAGGTGCTCTCCAAGGTCCATTGTTCATGTTTCGATTCTTCCTTCTGCATGTTGCAGCAGTGTGACCATAACCATGATAGACCATATAGTTTGATCTCCATCCAGTTGCCGCTTGATAGCCACCGCTTCTTTGCTAATGATTGAAGGCATTAAACCGGTTGTGATTCCGGCTCACAAAAGGTTCTGGACTAGCTCTTTGGGTTCTCTGAGGATATCTATCAATGTTGTTCATAACTAACCTGCATTCAGATGCTCTATGCCCATACTTGTTGCATGCATAATAGTTACCATTGAATCTAAAGGATCTAGGCTTATCATTTAGGAAATAAGGAAAATTATTGTAAGCCTTACTCCTACACACATTTGCAGTATGTCCTTCTTTAAGACAGTTGAAGCAAATAGGTTTAAACTTTTGCTTACCTTTATACTTTGATGCTGGTTGTTTCTTTGATGTTCCAGCATTTGTACCAGAGGTCTCACCTTCCTCATGACCGAAATAACCAAGTCCATTGGTATTCTTGACTGGTTTTGTAGATTCAAGCTTTTGCTCTAGCTTGACAGTACTCTTGTTGAACTTAGCAAGTATTTCCTTTGACTCAGAGAGTTCTTTGGAAATAGCAGCATTTGTTTCCAACAGGTTTTCATTCTCAGAGATGGCAATGTTCAGTTCTCCTTGCATGCCTTCCTTTTTCACTTTGCTTGCATGGAGTTGAGCAGTTAGGGCACTGATCTCTTGTTTCAGCTTGGAGATCTCATGATCTCTTTCTTTCACCAGATCTTCAGCTTTCCTCCGGTTCTCAAGCTCTTAACACATCCGGATAGTCAGTCCTTCCAACTTCTTTCTTAGGTTGGAGTTTGATTCATTCAACTTATTTACTTCTGCAATTAGGGCTTCCATGTCTGCTTCATCTGAAGAACTATTTTCAAATAACTCCATCAGCTTTTCTACATGTTCTCTCATTTTTGCTTGAGATGCCTTGTATTTGACCATAAGATCATCATAGGCTTGCTCAAACTGAGTGAGCCGATGAGTAAGTTCCCTTATAGAGTATTCCCCCATATCTCTTTCCAAGTGGTTAAACTTATAGAAAGGTAGGCTTTGATACCAATTAATGAATACTAAGAGAGGGGGGTGAATTAGTATGCCAAAAATCTTTGCACTTAAACACTTTCCAAGACAAATAGTAAACCGGTAAAACAATTTAGTAGACAAACTGGTTAACACACATGCAAACCAAATAGCTAATAATGCATTCACCCACAGAAGCAAAAACACCATAACACAAGAGATTTTGACATGGAAACCCAAACCGAAAAAACCACGGTGAGATGGAACTCACAAGTAACTATCTGTAGAATAGGATCCAGACCGGTTAAGGTCTTACAATGTTCTTTACTAGAATAGATCCTATTAGGAATCTCAATCTTTGTTAGGAGATATTTTCGATTAAAGACTACCTTGCTAGAGGATTTTAGATCCACAGATGTGAATCACCTTGTTAGAGGATTTACAAAAGGCTTTTGGGCCTACCTGATTAAGGGCTACAGGCTTGTCAAAGATGTGAGTAATCAATAAGTGTTTGATCTAGCTAATAGCATAGACTGCTCGGTTAGATCCGTGATAGCTCATTCCTAATGCACTCTAGCATTACTTTAGTCTTCTACACATTCATATTCTTTCCAACTCCTCAACCACTTTAAACCCTAGCAAAAACATAAACTTTTGCTACAACCACATCAACAACCTAAAACCCTAGACATGATGTCCTTATAAAGGAATCTGATTTCATGTCAGTCCAATAGGATTACATTACAATTTCCTAGGTTCAATCAACCTGGACATACTTGGTAACACGACACAAAAAGCACCGTTAATGTGTTGACACTGTCAAACAATCGATGGATGGTAACTCATCATAGAGTATTACCGATTCATACAAAATGCCGGTTGCCGGTTTGACAAAAATGAAGACTAGTAAAAATGTGTTTGCCACTTTAATCCCTCATACCGCTTGGGATCCATGAACAGCTTGGGGTCAACATGCCGCTTCAGACCAGGAAACACATTCTACAAAACATCAATAGTCTAAAGACCATAATACAACATACCGGTTGGAACAAATATCGGTTGTGCTTTAACTCATACATATAAAGAGGATCTCAATGCAAGTGTGTGTCCATCAATGACAAGCACAACATAAACATCAAAAATGCCAACACTTCTTATATTGATCTCTTATCTCTTCTACTTTCACTTTTCTCTTTTCATCAGATTTGTTCTTGTTTACTGGACCATTGTTGCTCACTTTATTGATTTTGCAGTATTTTGTAATATGACCAATTTTGTTGCATGCATAGAAAACAATGTTGTTTCCTTGATAAGGTCTGAAATTCATCTAGTTAGGTCTCATCCTACATTGGTTAGCTATGTGTCCAAAAATTCCATAGGCATAACATCTCTTATTCTAAAAATTATTCATCATTTTTCTACACATATTTGACTTATGATCATATTTGTTGCATTTGAAACATTATCCCGTAAAGGTAGGACCACTATTCATCATCCTATTTCTGCATTCACTTGCCATTTGATAAAATATATTGCAACGAAAATATTTACCATTAAATTTATAAGTATTTGGTTGTCTTACTAGAGGTTGCTTGTTCTTTTGATGATTAGGTCTTACATTTCTTTTTCCAGAACCGAAGCTTTCTCCCTTTTCAAATCCAAGTCCTCGCTTATCATTTCCATCCTTTTGACTTTGTAGCATCTCATCTAGCATTGCTGAGCTAGTTTTGAATTTCTCTTTGTACTCATTAGCAGTGGAAAGTTAATCTCTTAGGATTGTAATTTGCCTTTCAGGTTCTTGTTCATCATTCTTTGTTTGCATCAACTCAAGGTTCAATTGGTCATTTTCATAGTTCAGTCTACAACATTCATCAGACCTCTCCTTCAATGATTGAGTCAAAATTTCCTCATTCTTCTTCTAGTTTTCAATAGCCTTTGTTAGCTTCATCACAATGGATTGCATTTCATTCTTCAAAACTACATTATCTCTAGCAAGCTTTTCACATTCATCAGTCTTGTCTAGTAGGGCTTGATTATCAACACTTTGCTCTTCTTTTTCGTTGAGTTTTTCCATTAGATGATTTCTCTTCTCTCTAGATGTATTCACTTGTTCCTTCAATGACTCAATGAAATCTTTAGAAACACTCATATTCCTTCTCAAGGTAGATGCTTCATTTCTAGTTGTATCCTGATCTTCAAGTGTCACAGTAAGTTGCTTTTGCAAATCGGAGTCCACTGATTCAATCTTATAGATCTTCCTCAAGCTGCTAGGATTTTTCTGAGGAACTAAGCTCTGATTCCAATTGTTTGACTCAATTAACACTAAGAGGCGGGGGATGAATCAGTGTTTTGCAATTCATAAGTTTAATAAACTGATTCTTAAACCACTAGATCATAAAGGAATCAACCACAAGACCATAACAACAAAAAATTTACGTGGAAACCCAAAATGGGAAAAACCACATTGGGATTGAGATCCACGATATTGTTATGTTTTGATCAGGATTATGGTAATATTAAAAATGGGGAATGCACTTGCATTCGAGCACATTGCCTAGAGCTCACTGCTCAATTATATATGAGGGCTACAATCTCGAAGGACTCACTATCCTACAAATGAGTTACAAATAGAAATTACAATGTCTATACTAAAATATGGCGTCTATAAATGCCAAAAATATGTTCTGGTTAAGCACAATCTGAGTGTCTCTCTCTGCACTGTCAATTTGCTATGTTTTGCTACACAGTCATATACCGGAGAACAAAATATACATTTTGGTGCTTATTTGCTCAATACACATCATTAATCACACAATAATACACCAAAATGATCAACTGAATTGATATTATGTATCTACACCATCTAATTAGATCTTCAATAAGTCGGCTTCACAATATTCCCAAAATATGAAACGTGTACCAAATAGTTAGCTCAATCCATCCATAAATCCATATATGGACATAAACAAGATGATAAAAATCTTCACATGCATCGGCACAACCACCTTGAACTAATAACTAATCACTGAATTCATTCCAAATATTCTAGATCACATGTTACATCACTATTTAATACAATAGCTTTGTTATCCTTGAATTACCGGATATTGGTCCTTGAATCTCACACATGAATCAACGTGGGAGATCGGGATTATGAAATAAACTGCCTCAAACCTTGAATCAACTTCCTCTATCACAACAACAAAAATTATGAAACTAGACATGATTTATTCTTATTGTATCTACACTTCGAGTTCCACCTTCCAAACTTATGCATAATCAATAACACATATTCTCAAGCTTTAGGTAAATCAAATTTACATACATTGGATAAGATTATTAGGCTGATTCACTATCAATGAAAACACCTAAGCATTCTCTATGAATCAATCATCATTAGAGTAGTGTCTCTTTCCAACAATATCCCCCTTTGGCATTGATGGAAATATTGTGAAAAATGAACTCAAGACTGCAAAACTCCAAAACTGCAAAACCGCAATAATCTACATACTCAACTAGCTCCCCTTGAGAATATACACCATTTCAACAATCTACATAATCAATTTTTCCCCCCTGAGAATATACACCATTTTTCACCTCACTCTCTCCCCCTTTGACATTAATGGCAAAGGTGGATATTTGCCAAAATTTATTTACAAGGATAGACACAGTTACTTACAAAAATGTGAAAATGTTAGCAAAAATTGTCTTCAATGACTTCAGATGCTCATCCCAACCCTTCTGAATATTTTCTAATATATTAATCAAAGCATTGAATAAGTAGGTATGCATCTCTTCTCCTCTCAGGTCTAAATGGACACTTTTCTTCAAATCTTTAGTGGAATCTCGTTGACTGCTAAGTAATGTATCTAACCAGGGAGTAATAAGACGCCTTAACTCTCCCAAACTGCTTATTATCCTATCCTTTTCCTTATTCAAGCTCTTTATTTTGTCAAGTAATCCCATAATCTGAGCTTCCAAACTACTAGCATAAACTAATTAGGGTACAAAGGATTGTGATATTCCGGCTAAATGTCCTTCACACTCTTTTATTTTCTTGTCCATGTCAATAATAAACTTAGGCCAAATTAGACATGACTTATATGTTTGACCACCTTCATCTAATACATCTTGTATTCCCTTCATAGTGGTTATCAAAGTATCTCTATCATTTTCAACCATTTTCAAATTTGTCCTCAACATCATTGCATTAAACTGATTCAAAACTTTAACATCTATCACTCTCTCCAAAGACACAAAATGAGAATCTACTACCTGCAACATGCTCTTAAGCTTACCAAAGGGAGAAGCAACTAAATCTTTCTTGAAGGTAGGAAAAAATTTCTCCAACACATATGCGACAAGTGATATTTGTTCCTTGTCTTCTATATGGGACTTTAGTAAGTCCTCACTTGCTTTGGCTTGAGCAAGGGTTACTAGCTTCAGTGCTTGAATAGGAGATAAAGTGTTTAGATCAATGGGTCCTTGTGAGAAATTATTTTTGTCAGAAATGATCCGCTTTCCCTTATCTGACACAATGTCTCTCGCCTCAGTCACCAGAGCCTTATCATCCTTATCTTCTCTCTTCTCCTTCTCAGCCTCAAAATCTGCACTTGCATCTATCTTATCATCTTCACCCTTCTCAGCATCCACTTGCATCGCATCACCTACTCCCTTGCCTACTTCAACTTCTCCTTTTTCATTTCCAATCTATTCACCTTCCTTTTCAAAGTTAACCTCTAACACCAGAGGATCTTTCTTAGCTTTATTGGGGACTCCAACATTTTGATCATCAGTAACATCATCAGCAACTATAGTTTGTTTATTTGTCTCTACTAGATTGACTTTCTCAATTGGTTGATCTGTCTGAACATCAGGAACCTCTATATGTGTCTATACTTCTGGAATGGAAGTGTCCTCATCTATTTTCTCTTCTGGTTGGGAGTCATCCTTCTCTAGATTTATCTAATAATGGTTCTCTTTCAAAATTTGTTTTAAAATAGCCTCGATTTCCTTGGTCACTTCATCAACTTTACCAAACACAATTTTATTTACCCTATGTTTGTTCCTGAACTTTTTTTTGGCAATCTTCAAGATTTGAGCTATTTCACTCTTTGATGTCACTAAACATAAATTTCCTAAGACATATTCTTTTAGGCTATCATCCTCAAGGTTTTCAATATGCCTTCTTGCATCCAAAATTTCATAAAGGCTCTTGGGAATCATAGATGAAAACTCTATAAGTGCTTTACTAAACACATTCATATATTCAACAATTGCTTCTTCAAGAATCCTTTTACACTTATCATCATAGTTGTCATACTATTCTAGCACATATTTCAGATTTCCATCCTTCACTACTGTATTTACAATCTAATCAAGATTGATAGGAGGGACAATAGTATAGGAACCTTCTAGCTTACCAGATTTCAATGCTTCATCCATCTCAGATTTTGAATTTCTACTAGATCTTGTTCTAATAGATGGGTTATCTTCTGATCTAGGCTTCTTGGAAAGCTAAGCTTCACTAGATGAAGCCTTCTTCACTACCTTTGCATAGGTAGCTGCCTCCTTCACCTCTCTAACCAGTTCATCGGACTCTATCTATTCCTCAGTAGTAGCTGCAACATATTCTCTTTTAGGATTTTCCTTCTTCCTCGTCTATATTCCACTGGATGATATTTTTTGAGCCTTAGGTGGAGGGATAGGCTTCTGAGCATCAGAGTTAGGTACTAACTTGGTTTTGCTAGGCTTGGTCTGCTTAGGAGGAGTGGAGACCGGTTTAGTCTTCTTAGGCTTTACCATGTCCTCCTCTTTTAGAATATTTTTCTTGCTATCCCTTTGAACATCTTTTTTGGTTATACCCATTTATTCTACAAGCTCTTCAACTTCTCTCCTAACCTTCCTCTTCCTTTTGGGTTCAGTAAATTAATTTCTCATGCAAATCTAAGCTTTTCTCTTTATATGTACCGAAATTCTCTTCTCATCAACAAGTTTACTTACAAGATGTTGTGCATAGGCATCAAGAGTGCTTCCATCCACTTCATACCCCATGCACATGATCCAAACTGTCCTTGGCTCAATTTCCTCCATAAGGCATTGATCTTTATCTACCATGAAACATATGGTATCTTCATATTTTTCGATAATTTATTTAGGAATCCTCTCTTTTCTTTGCATCATAGCCTAAAATAATTTGAAGTAACCCCACAAAGAAGATTTTTGTGTTAGAGCATCTCCAAGACTCTCCAAACCTTCTTTGATTTGAACTACCACTAGTTTGTGATATGCCCAGTGTGCTTTGCGAGCACCAGGGATTTTATTCAAGAAATAGAATGCCAAATAGATAACCAAAGAATCAAACTTGAAAAAATGCTTCTTATCTTGCTTAGTGTTCTTTAGATTTCCCAATAATTCACTAAGAAGGACTCTAAACAGGTCATATCTCTTGTCCTCCTTGAGTATCTGATAAGCTATAAAAATTGCAGTACCAGATACTGAGTTTTGTCTTCTGGAATGGTACACCTTTTATCATGTCAACATCAAAGCAAATCTCACATCATATTCAATGATGTCACTGATTGTCATTGACCAGTTATCATGTTGGGATCCGGTTACCTTTGTCACTATAGTTTTCTTGACATGTCTTAGATCGGGGATCTCACTGATTTCTTTTAAAAAAGTTACTACCTAAATAGCTTGCTTTGTGATCTTATGAGGTCTATCTAGACACATAAACTCATCAGGATTCAGCTCAAGACATACCTAACCCATTCGGGTTCATAAAAAACTAGAAAGTGAATGAACTGAATAAAACCCTTATCCTCCAATGACTTGAATTTGAGCTTCATATTTCCTATTTCATCCATCATGTGCTTGGTGTACAATGATATCATGTCTACATTTCCAAGATCTTTGATATTGCAATGAATGTATGCTCTAATATCCTTATTATGCAATACTCTGGATACGACACTGAGAAAAATTCTCCATTTGGATCATCTTCGATCGATTTGAATAGGTGTGTCTTAAACACTGGCCTTGCCCTTTTAGTGATTTCTACTACCAATGAAGTTTCTACACCAAATGATGATGCCATTTTGGAAATAGGGTATGAACAAATAGCTTTCAACACAAATAAATACCTTTTCAACTTCAACTAGATGCTAGGAATCATTGTTGGATCACTTCAAGCTTTGTTTTCGCTACTCAATCTCTTTTTTCTTACTCTTATGTTGCTTCACTACATTTGCAATGTGAAGAATGAATGATAGAATACCTTTTTATCCTTTGAAAACAAAACTTTAGGTTGTAAAAAATGGACAACCCTAAAGTTTTACCGGACACTTTGTTTTCCAATAATTCATCATCGGATTCTTAGATAGGCATGAAATCTTCTAAATATAAATTGTACAACTAATCTCAATCATCTGCAACCTGATGCAACCAGTTATAGATCTTTGAAAGGGGGTTTTAAAGATCTGCATGAAAAGCTTCCCCCTAGGCCAAAATGCCTTAGTTAACGGATGAGGTCTCAACACCAGATTCAGGTGTGGACCTATTTCCTACATTTGAATCTTCCTTCTTTACCCACATCTTCTTATGCTGATCTCTGATCTCTTCTACCTTCAATTTTCCCTTTTCATCAGATTTGTTCTTGTTTACCAAATCATTGTTGCTCACTTTCTTGCTTCTACAGTATTTTGCAATATGACCGGTTTTGTTACATGCATAGCAAATAGTTTTGTTTCCTTAATAAGGTCTTAAATTCATTTGATTAGGTCTCAGCCTGCATTGGTTAGCTATGTGTCCAAACATTCCATAGGCATAGCCTCTTATTTTGAAAATTATTCATCATTGTTCTGCACACATTTGACTTATGACCATATTTGTTGCATTTTAAACTTTGACCGGTAAAGGTAGGATCATTAGTCATCATCCTATTTCTGTATTGACTTGGCATATGACCGAATCTATGGCAAACAAAATAGTTACCATTGAATTTACAAGCATTAGGTTGTCTTACTGAAGGTCTCTTGTTCTTTTGATGATTATGTATTGCATTGCTTTGTCCAAAACCAGAGCTTTCTCCCTTTTCAAATCCAATTCCTCGCTTGTAATTTCCATCCTTCTGACTTTGTAGCATCTCATCTAGCATTGTTAAGATAGTTTTCAATTTCTCTTTGTACTCATTAGGAGTGGAAAGTTCATCTCTCAGGATTGTAATCTCCATTTCAAGTTGTTGTCCATCATTATTTGTTTGCATCAACTCAGCCTTCAACTGGTCATTTTTATAGTTCAGTCTGCAACATTCATCAGCCCTCTCTTTCAGTGATTGAGTCAAGCTTTCCTCATTCTTCTTCCGGTCTTCAATCTCCTTAGTTAGTTTCATCACAATGGATTTCATTTCATTCTTCAAAATTGCATTATCTCTAGCAAGCTTTTCACATTCATCAGTCTTGTCTTGTAGGGCTTTATTATCAACACTTTTCTCTTCTTTTTCTTTGAGTTTTTTCATTAGCTACTTTATCTTCTCTATAGATGTACTCACTTGTTCCTTCAATGATTCAATGAAATCTTCAACAACACTCAAATTCCTTCTCAAGGTAGATGCTTCATTTCTAGTGTTATCGAGATCTTCAATTGCCACAGTAAGTTGTGTTGGATTGATGATGATTTTTGTATTGGATGAATTTATGTCTTATCATTGATGGCAATATATATACACGCACATATGCTCATATTATCATATTCATCTTAGTTAATTCAAACCGGTTCTACTCCTAAGTCTTTGTATTGCAAATCAGTATCATATGTATAGAGAATTCTAACTGGTATGAAGGTGTCCAACTGGTATATGCAGTAAAGACAATTGGTTTTGGATAATTCCATTATCACCAGTTTCGAGAGACAGAAAAGAGATACAAGGAGGCAAATGAAGGACAATCGGTATATGAGTTAGAAGCGGTCAACACTCAACCGATATCGGTGTTCTAGCCAGTTTCACAGATTGTGTGATGAGTTATCTCTAATCGACATTTTTGGTGATGATTTGTGATGTGTTATGAAAAATTTTCCAAATACACTGAACCTAGAAAATTGTGATGAGGTTCTTGAGCTGACATGAAATCTAATGTCTATAAAAAGACATTGTGATGAGTTATTTTATATATGCAATATACAAGTGATGTTATGAGTTAGAGTTGATTTAATTTATTGAAGGAGTTGCAGAGTGTGTTGGTGGTGCAGTTTTGAGTGAGCAGAAAAGGATCTATACAAGCAAGATGTGCTATTCCTAGATCATCCCACCTGTTGTTTTCTAATCACTACAATAGTTAAATCCCTTAACTGGGTAAGCTCTAACATGCCTCATTATAGAAATCCTCAAACAAGGTGATTCATTAACTTGGATCTAAATCCTCCATTGAGGTTACTTTTAACCACGTATAGCTCCTAACAGGGCTTTGGGATCTTTAGCAAGATTCACTCCTACCAGAGCACTTTGTAGCCCTTAACCAGTCAGTTACCTATTTCTGTAGATAGTTAACTTGTGAGTTCCATCTCACTATGGTTTTTCCCAATTGGGTTTTCCATGTATAAACACTTTTGTTATGGTGAATGTTTTACTTGTTGTGAATTCTTTTATAACACTTTGGATTGCTTGCAAATTCTTAAGTAAACTGGTTAATTGTTTTTACTGGTCTGGGTTTAAAATGTTATTGTTTTTACTATCACTGATTCACCCCTCCTCTCAGTTATTTATAAGTCTATCAATTAGTATCAAATCCTAACTTCCTTAAGGCTTAATTGCTTGGAAGAAAACCCTAAAGCCATTATGGGAGATATGAGTTATAGAGAGATGGATAGAGTACTTGATGCAACTAGGGATGAGATTCAAAGCCTAAGAGAAAGATTCAAGGCTTCACAAGTAAAGAGGAGAGAACTGACTGAGAAATTATTGGAGATCTCTAACAACATCTCTTCAGATGAGGCCAACATTGATGCAGTAGCTGAAGAAGTGGAGAAATTGAATGGTGAAAAGCTTAACCCGAGGAGAGAACTTGAATCCTTTACAATTCGTATCAGTCAATAAATTGAAGCAAGAAGGGAAGTTGAAGACCTGGTTAGAGAGAAAGATCATGAGATTTCTAAGATCAAGCAGGAGAATCCAGCTTTGCATGAAAATTGGCATGAGGACAAGGAAGAAAAAGAAGCATTACAGTTAGATCTTGAAATGGCAATGTCTCTTAGAGAGACTCTTACAAAGCATAATGAAGATCTTACCAAAGAGTTTACTGAGGCTAATGGGAAGCTTGGTGAATTCAATAAGAGTTCCTCTATGCTAGATGAACAGATCCAATCTCAGAGAATGAAAGGTGACACATCTGGATTAGGATTCAATACATCTAAGAAAGGAGAATCTTATGGTACCAACAGCAACAAGCATGAAGGTAAAACTACTCCTAAGGCTAAGAATCCTACTAGTAAAAAATATTACAAACTTGTTTTCTTTATCTGTCACAAATCTGGACATACTACTAATGTGTGTAGAAGCAGATCTAATGAGAACACAGGTTATAATGTTAATACTAGATATGTGTCTAGAAGATTTGAAGGTCATTTTTTCACATGCAACATGTATGGAAATAGATCAATTGAATGTAGATATGGAGCAGACAATCTAGCACCTCACATGAATCCAAGACCTATCGGTAACTAGAGAAGGACTTATGACAACCAGAGAAACATAAGCTGACAAAAACCCTATGTCAACCGGTTCAATCCCTATGAGATGGAGAAGGTAAAAAATGTGATTTGTATAATTTTCAATAACTATGGACATGTGACTATGAACTACAGAAGAAGAACTAGAAAAGGTAACGTAGGAGCTTGGAGAGCATCTGGGATGGCCTGCTATCATTGTCACAAACTGGGGCACATTGCCAAGTTCTGTAGAAAAAAGAAGAATCAACTAGTAAATCACTTTGAAGATAAGAAAGGAAAGCATGAGGTTGATGTTGAAGAAACTAGAGCGGAGATGAATAGAATTTGGAAGAAGAAAAGTGAGGACAAACCATTGGAAGAATCAAATCCTTCACCTAGTGTGGAGAATCCTGCACTGGTGAACTGATCTTTTCAACAAGCCTAAGGGGAGAATATCAGTAAATCTACTTCTTGACCCCTTGAAGAGTCTATTGTAAGAGAGTTTTTCATTTTGAGTTATTATATGAGAATTTTTGATATTGTTATCTATCAGTTTTCCAAGGATTATCAACTAGTTATATACCTACCGCTATAGGTGATTTTTCTAAGTGGTAATTAGGGTTTTGTTACCCTATCGGTAGTATAATAAATGCAGTGGGTAAGTTAATAAAAGTGAGTTTCACTAAGATACTTTTACCCTAATTACATTCAAAGAATCATTTTGAGCACTTGTAGAGTGAAACAGAGAAATGTTAGCTGATTGAGAATGGATTTGTGCTATGGTTTAAAAAGTTGAATCGGATTTGAAGATAAGGAAAGGTGAATTGGGTGTGCATATGAGAGAGCAACTGGAAACCCTACCATCATAAAGGGCATAAGGTATTTTTGTTAATCTCTCTCTTGAATCAATATTATCTAAAATGGCATCATTGTCTACACCAGTAGAAAGTCTTTT
Source organism: Cryptomeria japonica (assembly GCF_030272615.1). Classification (NCBI taxonomy): domain Eukaryota; kingdom Viridiplantae; phylum Streptophyta; class Pinopsida; order Cupressales; family Cupressaceae; genus Cryptomeria; species Cryptomeria japonica. The sequence continues at coordinate 649,020,819 of NC_081407.1, read as the reverse complement.
TATTAGCGCTGAAGCTATGGAGTCAATAGGAACAGATAAGATAGAGTCTTATAATGCATTGTCTCAAGTTCCCCAAGGTGTTTTGATCAAAGGTGATTTATCTAGTTACATAGATTGCAAAACTGAGGATCTAGGGTCATTAGAAATCTATTCTCAGCTTAAATCTTTGTGTGACAAGAGCGAGAAAATCAAACCTGAATATATTAGGGTTTATGAAAAGGGTTTTCATAATGCAGTCTATTTTCTTGAATATTTTGAGGAAGAACATGTCAGGATTATCCTTAATCATGTACATGGTGGGAATATATATCTTGATAGATCTTACACCATCACAAATGAGGCTATTCATGCAGTAACTAGTTTCTACCAAATCGGTGAAGCACCAAAATTGACGAAAATCTCAAAGGAGACTATTATTGCATTGACAAAGACCACTGTTGATGGTCGTGATATATCAGTCAATAACATTTCACATCAAGGAGTTAGGTTTGAAATAATGGTTATTGGATACCGAATATTCCATTCTAGTAGGATGAATAGTGTACCATCTGTTGATGTGCATGTCACCTATAGAATGATAAAAGAGAACTCCAAATAGCATCAAACTATGCTTGGATGAGTTCTAGTTAAGTGCAATAAGTCTGACTATAACACCTCTACAACTCTACTCTATTCTTCTTCTTTGTCAACTACCAAATCAAGAATGCATACATGAAATTGTGTCAAAATAGTTTCTCGATCTCAATTCACTCATTCCATGCATCAAAAAGATCTTTCACACCGATCTTATATATTCGCAACCACAAAATGATCATTCACCAAGTTGGCCAAGCACAATATGCAATGTAATGTGTAATCGAGTGTCAGCTTAGATCAGATCACCAAAATATATGTGAATTTGTAAAATGATATTAAATGAATTCTACAAGTTGACCCTATCATCTCATGCATGAATCTCACCACCATAATCACTGCAACGCTTCCAGTCCAAAAGATGCTCTGTTATCCTAAAGTACCGGAGATAGACTACCAGACCACTTAATCCACCAGTTATCAGAAACCATGATTGTCGGATAAGATTTCCATGAAGAGTTGCCATCAATGAAAACCATAGACCATTAATCAAGCATCGATATCCATTGGATGAGTGTTAATTTCCAACAATCTCCCCCTTTGGAATTGATGGTAACACTCATGAAAAATGACCAAGTGTTGAAACCTGTACATCTAGATAAAAATTTCTAAGGCTCCCCCTTAGACCAAAATCTCAAAAACTTGTAACATTCTATACATTTTTCACTCTACTCTCCCCCTTTTACACTAATGCCAAAGTAGGGGTGTTGTCCAAAAAATTATGTACAAGGGTATCTACCGGACACTTTTTACATACTTGAAGATGACAGCAAAAATGGTCTTCAAAAATCCAAAGTGAGCATCACACTCACTCTTCAAGTTATCCAAAACTGTGATGAAGGCACTAAAGACATAGGCATATATCTCTACGTCCTTCAATTCAGATGAAAATAGTTGAGCAATTCTCTTTAAACAATCAACTTTATTTCTCAACATGTTATCCATCCGGGGAGCAATAAGGTTGCGGAGCTGACCTAATCACCTCACAATTCTCTCCTTTTCTGAATTTAGGCTTGATATTTGATCTATAAGAGGCATCACCTGACCTTCTATACTGCTGGCAAGTGAAACATTAGAATAAAATGTCTAAGATATGTTGTCAAGTTTGCCCTAGAAAACACTTATCTGTTTATCAATATCTAAAGTGAATTTGGATAGTGAAAGGCATGACTTGTATATTTTTCCTCCTTCACTCAAAACATCAGAAATAGTTCGCAATCCTTTATTTAATTTGACTCTATCATCCTCAATCATTTTCTGGAAGGTCTACATTCTCACCTCCTTGAATATATCCAATACCTTCTTGGTGATTGCCTTCTCTAATGATTCAAAATTGCTATTGATTAACTGCAAGAGCTTACCGGAGGGGCTAGAATTTGGATCTGGTTGCACTTCCAATACCACCTTCTGTAAAATTTCTATAGACATCTCAATTAATTTATTGTCCTCACTTTCAGATTTTAGCAAGTCCTAACTATCTTGAGCCTGGATTGTTGCTGCTACCATTAACCTTTCTGCCAGGGACATTTGTCCAATATAAATAGGTTTATCAAAATTGATAGAAATTTGCAGGAGAATTCTTTTGCCTTTGTCCTTATGAGTGTCAATTTCCATGACTACCAAGAAATTGTCAGTTCTCTGTTCTCCCTTCTCTTGTACCTTATCCTACTTATTATCCTTCTCTGCCTCTTCTCTTCCTACAACCTGTTGTTGTATAGTAAGATCTTCTTCTTCATCCTTCTCCTTCTCTTTAGCCTGTGCACTGGTGTTTCCACTTGGTGTAGTACCATCCATAGGAGTCTCTTGGGCCTCTTCACCTTTCATCTCCATTATCTCTAGATGATCAACCAAAGGATTTTGATTATCAGCAACATCAAGGGTTGAATGAGTCTGATCTATCAGATGAGAGGAGTCGTCCTTCAAAGAGTCATCATTGTTTATCAACACCCTATTGAATTTTAGAAACATTTTCCATATTTCTTCTATCTCTTTTCTCACTTCTTCAACTTTAGCAACCATAAGCCTGTTAACTCTATTCTTGCTCCTAGATTCCTTCCAGTTGGCCAACTCCATAAGTCTATCAACTTCTTCTTGAGATATGCAAACATTGTTGTTTATAAACTTGCGCTCTTTCATTTCTTTGTCTAATCTCCTTGATGTTAGTCTCCTGGAATCAAGAATATTATACAAATCTTTGGGAATACTATGTTCTATCTCAATTAGTGACTTGTTGAAGTTATGCAGATGCAATACAACAACTTCCCTTTGCTCATTTTCATCAAAATCATGATAGTATACACTGATATTTTTAAGATTTCCATCCTTAAAAATTTCATCAATTAGTTCTTTTGCAGATACCAGAGGAATAAAGATATATTTACCTTCTACCTTTTTGGATTCAAGGTCCTTGTCAAATTTTGTTCTCACCCTTCTTCCTCTTTTGAGTCTATTAGTGAGAGAGGGTTCTGATTTTGTCTTCTTGCTTTGCAAACCACCAGACTGAGGCTTCCTGATTACTTTGACAAATTCACCTTTCTTCTTTGATTTCATTGCTTCCTCATCTGACTCGGTCTCAGAAGAAATAGGGGATACAACTACATAAGTTCTCTTTGGCTTTTCTTTTTGCTTCAACACACCTTTTTTGGATGAGCTATGTGTTATAGATGACTTCACCTGAGTGGTAGAAGACTTAGTCTCCTTAGGCTTAGACTAGGAGAGAACTGATTATGTCTCAGACTTCTTAGATTCAATTTCTTCTTTCTTATTAGCCTTCATAATTGCTTCTTTGGTGAAACCCATCTGCTCATCCATTGCCTCTACCATATTGGTTACTTTTCTCTTCCTCTTTGGCTAAGTGAATTTCTTGTGCAATACCATGTCTTTCTCCTTGAAAGTGCCAAATTTTTCTTCTTGTGGATCTACTGGTTTTCTTAGAAGGTGTTGTGTGTAAGCTTCAAGAGTTTGAGAATCTACCTCATATCTCACTGGCATTATCCACACTGTCCTAGGCTCCACTGCCTCTATATGTCATTGACCTTTATCCACCATGAAACAAATAGTGTCAGCATACTTTTCCACTATTTCCTTAGGAATTCTTACTCTATTCTTCATTGTGCCTTGGAACATTTTAAAGAAGCTCCACAGAGTAGCTATCTGATTTTATCTATTACCCAATCTCTATAGACCTTTCCTAATCTGACTAGTTACCAGTAAGTCATAAGCCCATTGGACTCTTCTTGTATTGTGAATCTCATTCATAAAGTACAATGCAAGGCAAACAATTAGTGAACCAAATTTAAATATATTCTTCTTGTCAGTTTTGATCTTCTTTAAATTACTCAGGAGCTCGTTGAGAAGAATTGTACACAAATCATATTGTATATCTTCTTTCATAATTTGATACACTACATAAAATGTAGTATCGGAGATTGAATTCAGTTTGCTAGACTGGTAGACTTTATAGCCAATAATCATCAATGCAAATCTAATATCATGTTCCCGGATGTCATCAATTGTCATTGATCGATTGTCAAACTGAGCACTAGTTAACTTGGTAATAGTAGGGTTTGTCACCTTCCTTAGATTAGGTTTGTCATTGATTTGATTCAAGCATGTTACTGCATGAATTGCCTTCTTGGTTATTTTGTATGGTCTGTCTAGCCAAATAAACTCATCATGCACATGGCTCAGAATGTACCTTACCCATTTATCCTCATCGAATGTCAAAAAGTGAACAAACTATGTAAAATTCTTCCTCTACAAATGCGCATATTCTGGCTTGGGATTCCCAACTTCATTCATTATTCTCTCAGTATACAGGGTTAGGATGTCTTTATTTCTTGTGTCCTCAATTGAATAGTGAATATATCCTCTTACATCATCAACATGCAGAACTTTGTAAGGAACGAACAAAAAACCACCATTAGGTTCATCTTCAACAAACTTAAATGGGCATCTTTTAAATTTAGGCCTTTCTCTCTCAGAGACTTCTACTACCAAGGGTGTATCAATAGAAGAAGATTCCACTTTAAGAAATTTAGGGTTCAAACGCTTCGGTAAATACCTTTTTCTTCTTCTAGATGCACAAGAATTCCTTGTCTAATCACCTCAAGCTATCTAAACACCTTCAAATTTTCTTTGTCTCGCTCTGTAGTCACAACTCTTCATTTGCAATGTGAGAAATTATTCATATTTCACTCTTTTAACTTTGCAAACCCTAATTTTAAGTTGACATAAATGCATTGTTAAAGTTCAACCAGATGCTTTGTTTAGCATTAACCACTCAACCGGACTCCAAGATTTTCATGAAGAATTATGGATAATAATCTCCAAACATATGTAATCAACCTTGATCAATCATAGATCTCTCCAGGGGGTTCTACAAGATTATGCATGAAAATGCCACCCCCTAAGGCTAAATGCCTTAGTTCTTGGATGAAGATCCTGCACGAGATTCAGGTGTAGATCCACTATCTATCTTGGATTCATCATTTCTAACCCACATATTCCCATGTTTGTCTCTGATTTCTTCTACTTTATCTTTCCCTTTCTCATCTGATTTCCCTTTGTTTACCGAATCATTATTCTTGCATCTGCAAAATTTTGCAATGTGACCAATTTTACTACATGCACAACAAACAACATTTCTCTGCATAGGTTTGAAATTCATCTGATTTGGTCTCATCCAGCATTGGTTAGAGATATGTCCAAACATCCTACAAGAATAACATCTCCTATTCTGAAAATTGTTCATTACTTCTCTACACATATTTGACTTGTGTCCAAAATTATTACATATGAAACACTAATCGGTAAACATAGGATCATTGTTCCTATTATTCATTCAATTATTCATCCTACTTCTGCATTGATTTTCCATATGACCAAATTTATTGCAAGTAAAGAATCTACCATTGAATTTTTTGGCATTAGGTTGTCTTATCGGAGGATTCTTTCTCTTCTTTTGATTAGGTTTTACATTGCCTTGACTAGATCTAGAGGATTCTCCTTTTTCAAATCTTGTGTCAACTCTAGCTTAAATTGATCATTCTCATAGATAATCTTGAAACATTCATCTGCTCTTTCCTTCAATGATTGTGTTAATATTTCTTCAATCTCCTTAGTTAGCTTCATCACAATGGATTGCATCTCATTCTTCAATACAACATTCTCTCTTGCAAGCTTGTCATATGCATCAACCTTGTCCTGATTCTCCATGCATTGATCTTCTTTCTCCTATAGCTTGGCCATCAAATCTTTCCTCTTATCTCTTGAAGTGTTGACCTAATCTTTCAAATCATTAATGAAGTATTCTTTTGCATTCAGGTTTCTCTTTAAGGAGCTTATCTCATTTCTTGTTGCATCAAGATCCTCAAGTGCCACACAAAGTTGTCTCTGAAAACTGGAATCCTTTGATTCAATCTCATGGACCTTCCTCAAGCAGTTAGGTTTCCCTGGAGGAACTAGGCTCTTATACCAATTGTTGGAATCAAGGATCACTAAGAAGGGGGGTGAATTAGTGATCTACTGGTAAGTGAATTTTCTAATTTATTCTCAATCCATCAAAAGCATATGCAAGAAAGTAAAATGCAGAAGAACAAGATAATCAACCACAAAATCATAACACCAAAAGTTTATGTGGAAACACAAATGGGAAAAACCACGGTGGGATTTGAACCCACAATATTATTCCACTATGGCTAGTAGCAAAACCATATTACATGAGGGGAATGTACTTGCATTCAAGCACACTGCCTAGAAAAAAGGTTCAATTACAAAATGGAAGTCTCACTGACTTACAAATCAATTACAATGATTACTACAATGTATAAACTCCAAATAGCATCAAACTATTCTTGGATGAGTTCCCATTAAGTGCAATAAGTCTGCCTATAACACCTTTGCAACTTTGCTCTGTTCTTCTTCTCTACCAGCTACTGAATCAAGAATGTGCATGTCAAACTATGCCAAAATGGTTTCTCGGTCTCAATTTTCTCATTCCATGCATCAAAAAGATCTTTCACACTGGTCTTATATATCGGCAACTACAAAATAAATCATTCACCAAGTTGGTCAAGCATAATATTCAATGTAACATGTAACCAAGTTTTGAATTAGATAGGATCACCAAAATGTGTGTGGATCCATAAAATGATAACAAAATTACTTCTACAAGTCGGCCCTATCATCCCATGCATGAATCTCACCACCACAATAACCACAATGCTTCTAGTTTAAAAGATGCTCTATTGTCTTGAAGTACCAGAGATAGACTACTGGATCACTTAATCCACCAATTACCAAAAACCATGACTGTCCGATAGGATTTCCATGAAGAATTGCCATCAATGACAATCCTAAATCATTAATCAAGCATCGATATCCACCGAATGAGTGTCAATTGCCAACACTCCAGATATTGTAGAAGGATTTGAAGACATTAAGAGAAGGCTCTTGAAGACTAGCAGCAAACTCCTCAATCATGCAAAATCATGGAGCATCAGTCATTCCTAAATCAATGGGTAAAGTATTTGTTTCCTACAAGTTGCAGTTGCACACTACATTGTGTTATCTTTCTCCAACAAAGATAATTCAAGTTACCAAAGCACTAAAATATAATTGAATTATTATATATTATTATTCATGATGATCTAAAATTATTTTGTCAACTGAATTGAAGAATAATTCCTTCATTCATGTTGAGAACTTGAGGCTTCCTAAAAATCAGGCGCTTAGAAATTGTGAAAAATGTAATCGTACTAAAATGGTCATATCTCTCTTGTTTCTCAATGAAATAAAAAAATTCAAAATGATATGGAAATTAGACTTGAAGGGATAAAACCCATTTTTAGGGTTTGGTAATATTCGCAATGGGTAAGGAGTAGTTTGCATCAGAAAATGAGTGAGACAAATTGGCGGGATGAAGGACAACAATTTTTAGTTTTCTCAAAGTCTTGTAAATGACCCCTTAAAATTAGGATCTTGGATCCAAATTATTAGTAGATTGGTTGGGTAGATATATAATTAGACTTATATAAATGTATTTTAATCAATCAAGCAAAAGGGGGGATTAGAATGGCTTTTTTCAGCCTGAGGAAATAGGATAGTTTGTAGTTTCATTTCCATCAATGTATTTCTAGATTAAATCCTAGAGTAAACTTAATTTCAAGCAAGCATTTCATTTCCAATAAGTGTGAATTAGATTAGCCTCTTTCCTTTCTAGCAAGTTTGAGTTATATTAGCTATTTACTTTCATGTAATTTTAGTCTTTTAAATTCGTTCAAGTGTGACTTAGATTAGGTTTCCTTTCTTGCAATTTTGAATAGACTGTCAAATGAGTTTTCTCAATTTTCTATCACATACAGCCATGGACACCACTCTAGATTGATAAATTAATAAATTAAATAATGAGGATTACAAAGACCCCGTCATTTTTGGTGTTAATACTAGGGAAAGTGTTGGAAATATCAATGAAGGAAAAATGAGAGGGGGGGTGAATTGGTTTTCACTGGATCTACAAACTTAATCAAAAAAACAAATATGATAAATTGCAGCAATGACAAAGATAAGAAAATTTATAACACAACACACAATACTAAGATTTTGACGTGAAAAACCCGGTTAAGGGAAAAACCACAGACAGAACCTACCTACAATAAGATGATACTCTGTAGTAGTATGTCAAAATATTACAATGGGGAATGCACATGCATTCAAGATCACTTCCTAGAGCTCATTGGTCAGAAGATAATGACCCACAAGGCTACAACCCTCAGGGAATTCTCACTAACTTACAACAAAATTTAGACTACAATCCAAAAGGAATGACCTGAAAGAATAGCATCTCCAAATGCCCGATGACAGTTCCAGTTAAGCACAATTGTTTTCTCTACAACACCAAAATCTACTCAATATATTACACTAAAATATGAATCCTTGTTCACATATATACTACCCTCTGATAAGGAAGACACAACATTGATACCCCAAAATTACATGACAATATCACATATTTATATAATTCATCAAGCTTGATAACAAGGTCGGCTACACCCTCAACTCACAATTACAAAATTACATCACACAATACAAAGATCGACCATCGGTCTGATATAATGATATACATGACATAACATGGACCTAAATCAAATATCCAAATGCTCAACACCATTGGAAATCATGCCAAGATCAACCACAACACGCTACACCACCAGGGAAACTGCATAACAGGAAGAACATCACTAGTTTAGAAAAATCACCAACAATTCACACAACAATCAATGTGGATCATCAAAAGAAATAGGATATACTTAGGAAACACCAACAAGCATGTTAGAATCATCAACAACAACTGCACCAACACTACTTATCAAATCTTCATCGATCAACATCTGAGAACTCAAGAACACAACCAATCAGAAACTGTCACAAAGAAAGATAAATTGCGGAGCACCAAATCATGTGCCATGTGAAATGAAGATACAGAGGATCATCCAAAAAAATATCCTAAAAACTCTGATCAAAATCTGATCACACCGGAATATACTAGAGGAAATACTAAACTTTGCAAAACAATAAAACTGCAAAACAAAACTACAAATTGGATCATAAGATCTTCTTAATTTGCAATCACCGAAGCAATTCATAGGATTATGTTGACATCAATGACAACAACATATCCTAGTAGCAAAAATTTCCAAAAATCTCCCCCTTTGGCATTGATTGGAACATATGAATGTGAAAAACAATCAAAGCAAAGAAAGAAGCATCTCCAACAAACTCCCCCTAAGATCAAGCAAATAAAATAGTTTTTCACATGCTTCTCTCTCCCTTTGGCAGCAATTCCAAAGACAAAGTATAGACTATTCTTCTCTCCCCAAAACACATCCTCTAAGAAGGACAACCTCCCCCTTAGGATAAACTCACAAGTAATCACTTGAAACACATACTGACTACTCTAGCTAAGTAGCAACATCAACTCATCAATCTGGATAGAAAGATAAGGCTCTGAAATCCATCAAATTGATGCAACTTAATACATCTAGTTCTCATCAGGAGGGGTAGATACCCATAACTTGTCTCTCAAATAGACAAATATATCTGCAGGTAAAGGCTAGTGAAAATATAAACAATTTTTTCCTTTGTAGATACATACTCTAACTTCACTTCCTCTTCATTGACTTTTTCTTTGAGGAAATGATATTTGATTGACACATGTTTAGTCTTTGAAAGTTGCACCAGATTATTTGACATGTTAATAGCACTAGAATTATCACAATAAATGATAGTAGGCTGATCATAAATAATTTTGATATCTTTTAACATTTACTTCTTCCAAACTACCTAAGGGCACCTACCAGCAGCAGTAATGTACTTAGCTTCAGCAATAGATAAGGATATTGAATCTTGTTTCTTGCTATCCCATGAAACCAATTTCTTACCTAAAAAGAAACCACCATCATAGTTACTCTTTAATTCATCAACATCACCAGCCTAATCAGCATCAATGTAAGCACATAACATGAAATCATCATTCCTCAGATACCACAAACCATAATCCATAGTTCCCTTCAAATATCCAAATATCCTCTTAACATCAATGGCATGACTCTCTTTCAGATCAACTTGATATCTAGCATCCATGCACACAACATGCATAATGTCCATCCTATTCAGAGTGAGATATAGCACTCCACCAACCATAGATCTATACAAACTCTAATTAGCTTTCGGACAATCATCATTCTTCGATAATTTGCAACTAGTCACCATAGGAGTCCCAACCGGTTTGGAGTCCTCTAACCCAAACTTCTTCAACAATTCCTTCACATATTTAGTTTGAGATAAAAAAATTCCTTTTCCAATCTGTGAAATCTGCAAACCTAAGAAAAATTTCATCTCACCTATCATGGACATCTCAAATTCTTTCTGCATATCATTGGAAAACTTCATGCTTAAGTTATCACTATTGGCCATTTGGTGGAATTGATTATGTGTTGCATTTATGTTTTGTCATTTATGGAAACACTAGATGTGAAAAACATCTAAGTACCAAGAAATGCCAAACAAGTCTCCCCCAATGGAAGACAAACAACAATCTCCCATAGATAGATCTGAATATCAATATCTCCCCTTGTGAATAATATCTCTATAAAGCTCTAAATTTATTTTCCTTTTTCACATTAATATCACTCCCCCTTTGACATCAATGCTGGAAATCTGATAGAAATATCAAATCAAAAATGTAAACCTCTTAATCACAAAGCTAACTACTCCCCCTGAGTAGTAGCATCCCACATCAGTGTTGGAATGAATAATAGCTCTGATACCAATTGTTAGATAGTTCAAATAACTAGAAGACAACTGAGATGGGGGGTGAATCAATTTCACAAATTATCAAAACCATTAGCAATTTAAAATTTAATACCGGAACCCAAAACATTAATAACAGAATAGTAGATAAAGCAATTAAGCATAAACAATAATCACAAAATAAATACCATCCACATGACACCAAGATTTGTAAGTGGAAAACCTGGTAAAGGGAAAAACCATGGTGGGAAGCCTAGCCACAGTCAGATAATACTTCTGTAGTAAGTATGTGAATTACAATTGAGGGGCTTGCACTTGCAGGAAGGCCAATAGCCTAGAGCACACTACTCATCACAAAAGGAGCCTCACTAAGTACATAGAAATCTAGACTACAATCTAGAGAAGTGTTGAACTGCAAAAGATAGCATCTCCTATGCTTGAGTATAGTTATGGTTAAACTCAATACCAGAGGACTAAATCCTCTTACATAAACCCAATTCGATATCCAATTATTGACCAACTCCTCTGCCTGAATGATATTACATTATTTGCACATTACATTCATTGAACATGACCTCTAACAATAACCATGATGATCTACAATGAGATCTTACATCTATATATACAAACCCTCGGCCATAAACAATCAGGTCGGCCACAAGATAAGAAACCAGTTACATCATTAAAAACCATGTCGGCCTTAGACTAAACAAATAATATCAACACATAAGACATACCATAAATACATTAATAGGTCCTATCCACATGTTACATTAAAGTCAGTCCATAACCTAAATCAATTAGGACCAAGTATAGGTCCACATGCCACAACAATGATTTCCATCCACCAAGTCTTGAACATGATCACCAACAACATCCTAAAACTCCACCAGAAGCTACACCAACACCACTTATGCAATTCATCAAAATCTCCACCAAAATCTCTTCTCGTGAAACCCTCGTTGGAACCAAAAACCAATCTTCTAAGCAAGTAGGATAGCATCCAATCTCCATACCAAAACTAGCTGACCAAATATGAGCATGAGTATTATAAACAAGACAATTCCATCACCAAACGATACTAGAGCCTACCGGATCATGTCGGATCCAAGTTAACTAAAAAACACTCAACCTACCGGAACCAAAAGGGTACCAGTAAAGCATCCAAACAACTAATGTTGGCATCAATGACAAAACATCAATGCAACACATAATCAATTCCACCAAATGGCCAACAATCTCCCCCTTTGGCATTCATGGCAAGACTAGATGTGAAAAATATCTAAGTACCAAGAAATGCCAAACAAGTCTCCCCCAATGGAAGACAACCAACAATCTCCCATAGATAGCTCTGAATATCAATACCTCCCCCTATGAATAATATCTCTGTAAAGCTCTGAATTTCTTTTCCTTTTTCAAATCAATATCACTCCCCCTTTGACATCAATACCAAAAAAACTGAAAGAAATATCAAAGAAAAACATAAACCTCTGAATCACAAAGCTAACTACTCTCCCTGAGGAGTAGCATCCCACATCAGTGTCAGAATGAATAGTCTCTCTGATAATACATGTCGGACTAATGCCAAACCACATCAATCAAGTCTCTACCAGAGGGGCAGAAACTCCCAATTTGTCTCTCAGATACTCAAATAATTCCTTGGACAAAGGTTTAGTGAAAATATCTATAATATTCTCTTTAGTGTTCACATAAACCAATCTAACTTCATTTGCTTCCACCTTTTCCTTCAAAAAGTTACACTTGATAGATATGTGCTTTGTTTTAGAATGAAATACTAAATTCTTTGATATATCAATAGCAGCAGAGTTATCACAATGAATAACTACTGGTGCATCACAATCCACCTTTATATCCTTCAACATTTGCTTCATCCATAAAACTTGCATACAATTAGTAGCAGCAGCAACATACTCAGCTTCAGTAGTAGATAAAGAAGTACAGGACCATTTCTTGCTAATCCATGAAACCAACTTCTTTCCAAGAAAGAAAGCTCCACTGAAAGTACTTTTTTGGTCATCAACATATCCAGCCCAATCAGCATTTGTATATGCATATAAAGTAAACTTATCATCCTTAGGGTACCACAGACCATATTCTGATGGAACTTACAAGTATCTAAAAATCTTTTTCACCATCATCTCATGATTCTGTCTAGGATCACTTTGAAATCTTGAAACAATACAAACAAAATTCATAATGTCAGGCCTACTCTGAGTAAAATAAAGAATACCTCCAATCATAGATTTGTAGCTGGTAGGATTTACCAGTGCAAAAACATCTTTTCTTGTCAATTTTTCACTTGTAACCATAGGAGTACTTACTGGTTTAGATTCTCCCATACCAAATTTCTTCAACAATTCATTAGCATATTTAGTTTGATAGATAATAATACCTTTGTCAGTCTGAGTAATCTGCAAACCTAAGAAAAATTTCATCTTACCAATCATAGACATCTCAAATTCTTTCTCCATATTCTTAGAAAATTCTATGCATAACTTATCTTCACCTCGAAAAATAATGTCATCAACAAATACTTCAATAATCAGTATATCATCATTAGTGATCTTATAATATAAATTACTATCAGCACTGCCCTTTGTAAAACCAATCTTCAAAAGATATTTATCCAACCTTGCATACCAAGCTCTAGGTGCTTGTTTCAATCCATATAAAGCTTTCCTTAACCTGCAAACCATATATGTATCATCTGATTGTAGAAAACCATCAGGTTGCTTAATATAAATTTCCTCATCAAGATCCCCATTAAAAAATACACATTTAACATCCATCTGATAAACCTTGTAGTTTTTATAAGCAGCATAGGCAAGAAATAATCTTACAACTTCAATCCTAGCTACAGGTGCAAAAGTCTCTCTATAATCAATTCCTTCCTTCTGAGAATATCCTTTACAAACCAGTCTAGCCTTATTCCTTATAACTTGACCATCCTCATTCAATTTATTCCTAAAAACCCATTTAGTTCCAATAACATTTTTATTTTTAGGTCGCCGACCAAGCTCCAAGTGTTATTTTTCTCAATTTGATCTAATTCTTCTTCCATAGCTTTCAACCAATATTCATCTTTACATGCCTCAATTACTGATACCGGTTCAACTTGTGAAATTAAACATTCCTCATTAGTTGTCAGTCTTCTTCTTGTCATCACTCCAAAGATAATATCATCAACAAATACTTTAACAATCATCGCCTCCAAAGATAATATCACCAACAAATACTTCAATGATCAATATGTTATCATTTTTAATATTAAAATACATGTTACTATCATCAATCCCTTTATTAAATACCAAATTCAGCAAATACTTATCCAATCTAGCATAGCACGCTCTAGGGGCTTGTTTCAATCCATAAAGAGATTTCTTCAGTTTATATTCCATGTCACCATCATCTGATAATGAAAATCCATCAAGTTGATCAATGTAGACTTCTTCCTCAAGATCACCATTCAAAAAGGTAGATTTTGTTAGGTCCCGGAGACAACTGAGAGGGGCGAGGGGTAAATCAGTGTTGGCATTAAGTGAATTGGTATGAGGACATGATGACATTGTATGTTGTCATTGATGTCAATATGCTGAAGAGGAGAGAACCAGTATATGTGAGAAATGGTAGGTTACCAAGAACCGATATATGTGAGAACCAGTATAACACTATGAATGGGCATTTGTGCCAAAATGAAGTGGTGTTTGTTTAAGGTGAATAGGCATGTGGTTATGGGAACCGACACATGGAAGCTTTGTATGACTACTGGTTGGTAGTCTCAACTTCAGGGTTTCTGGTTGAAGTGTCTCAAGCCTGTGTGACTCAATCGGTGACTTTGTGTGATGAGTTAGCATTGGAACGAAGAACAGATCATGTTGCCATGTCAGCCTTGTGCGCATGAAGGATCTTGCATGAAGGAGATTCTCCCTATCTACCTCGGGAATGTGTGAAGTCTGTAAATGGTGATAATGTGTGATGGGTTAACAACTGTCATGAAATCAGTGGAAAATGAATGATGAAGAATGCCTTGAGATTAGATCAAGACTGTTGCATTTAATGCAATATTCTCAATGGTCAGGATTGAACCATTTGAATTTCTTAACCTAACAAGTTTAGGGTTTAGGGTTTAAGCTATCGACCTATTTGTTTCCTATAAGGTCGATGTTGTGTTTCTTTCTGAGGTTGTTGGCAAAAGTTGTGTGTGTGTATCCAAGAGAAGAGATACATGATTTTTGCCAGACCAGAAGAGAGAAGTGATACCTGCAGAGTGTAAGTGCAGAAGGTGAAGAGGAGCTAAAGTGGATCTGTATTGGCATTGAGTGTTGTTACCAGATCATTGTAATACCTGTTGATCTCTAACCACTTCAACAGTTGAAAAATCCCTTAACAGGGTAGCTTTAACCAGTTTACTATAAATTCTTTAACAAGGTGACTCAAAACCATTGAGCTCTTGAAATCCTCTAACAAGGTAACCTTTAAGAGGGTTTAACCCTTAACCAGGTATTCTAACCATCCCTTAACCGGGTGATCCCTAATAGGATTAGTTCCACAAAACCTATTGTATCAGTCTTTAACTGAACAAGGCTCCTAATAGAGCGGACTTCTAAAGAGTTCAAAAACAAGCTTGTGGGTATTCATCCCCATTGTGGTTTTTCCCAGTTGGGTTTCCACATGAAAAATATGTGTGTCATATGTGATGTCTTTTTCATGTGATGCTATGTTGTTTTCTGTCAAGAGGTGAATCATGTTGATCGAGCTGTTTATATATATATATATATATATATATATATATATATCTTTGATGGTAGATTACATGTTCATGCACTAGGGTGAAATGGAAATGAAGTATTAGATCGTATGAGAAGATAAGTGTCAACCAATTTATGCTTGTCTCAGTTACTCTGGGTTTTGTCGGTTGTACTCTGTTTAAGACCGGTGTTACTGTTTATCTGCCTAAGCACAGTGTTTGCTGACAAATCAGTTTAGGATTGTGTTTTTGTCTATACTGACTCACCCCCACCTCTCAGTACTAGTTTGGTACTATCTGTTCATCACTAATTTATCAATTGGTATCAGAGCATCCTCCAGGTCCTGTATGTTATAAGCTTAACCACTTGAGGTAAAGATCCCAATCTAATGATGAAGAGGGAAGGTCCAAAGTTCAACGCAGAAAATTTTAGTATATGGAAAGACAGAATGAAGAAATACATCAGAAGCATGGGTGCTCAACACTGGAGCTATGTTGAGAATGCCTATGTGGCCCCTACTAGTACTCTCACCAATGACCAAAAGAGAGAGATGCAGGAGAATGGGCAAGCCATGGAAGCCCTAATCAGTAGTTTATCTGACATTAAGTTTATTGATGTCCAAGATAAGGTAAATCCCAAAGAGGTATGGGATACTCTTGAAAATATCTATGGCGGTGATGAGCATGTAAAACAAGCTAAAGAAGAAAGCCTTAGAGGGAAGTTTGAAGACATGTGGATGGTTGAAGGTGAGACCATTCAATAGTATAGAATAAGAATCAAAATTGTTGTTGGAGATATCAAGAGTGCAGGTGGTAAAATGGAAGATTCCACTGTGGTAAGCAAAGTCCTAAGATCCTTATTACCAGTCTATGCAATAAGGGTTGCTGCTATTCAGGAGTTGAGATCAATAGACAAGACTAAGGTATCCCTAGACTCCATCATTGCAAAGTTGACAACCTATGAGCTAAATAGTTTTGATGGCAGTGTTCAAAAGATTGAATTAGCTTTTAAAGCTTCTATTGTACCATCCAAAAAAGGAAAAGAAGCTAGCACTAGTGGTGAACCAAGACAGAGTAGAGAAATGGATGATGAGGAGATTCTGATGGCATTTGAAGCTCTTCTTGCCAGGAAACTTCCTAAAGGAACCGGCAAATAAAGAGGTAAGCTCCCTTTAAAATGCTTTTCTTGTAACCGGATAGGACATATAGCTATAAACTATCCTAATGGCAACAACAAGGACAAATCGGAAAGGTTCAAGAAATTCAAAGGAGGAAACTGGAGAAACTATTTTGTGGCAATTGATGAAGGTATCACAGATGAGGAATCAGAAGATGAAGAAAATGAAGATACTGTGTTTGTTGCTGTCAAGGAAGATGTGTCAGACAAGAAGGCTCTTGTCTCCCGGTTTGATAATTCCAATGAGTGGATTATTGACAGTGGTTGTTCTCACCATATGACTGGAGACCAGAGCAAGTTTCTATCCTTGGAAGAGTATGATGGTGGTGTGGTTCGCTTTGGTAATGATGCACCATGTATGGTCAAAGGCAAAGCGTCCATCTCTCTAAATGGAAAGAGTAGTGTTGACAATGTGTCTTGGGTTGAGGGTCTTAGACACAACCTTCTGAGTGTTGCCCAGCTAAATGATAGTGGTCTCACTCTGGAATTCAAGAATGGAGTGTGCAGAATCAAAGGAAAGAATGGTGAATTGGTAGCTACTGGCATGCAGACCAAAGGTTACCTATTTCAGCTGAATGCAAATATAAGTACATGTCTTATGGCTAAATTTGATGATAGCTGGATATGGCATAGGAGACTCTGCCATGTAAACTTTGATAACATTGTGAAGGCAAGTAAGATCAAGGCAGTTAGAGGGTTTTCAGTGCTAAGCAAACCGGATAATACCTTGTGCAGAGAGTGTCAATTGGGGAAAATGTCTTCCTCAACCTTTAAAGGTAAACCTTTCACTGCTGACAATTTGCTTGAACTTGTGCATACTGATTTGTGTGGTCCTATGAAAACTAGGAGTGTGCAGGGTGATAGGTACTTCATGATTCTCACTGATGACTGCTCAAGAATGATGTAGGTCACATTCTTGAAAGATAATTCTGAAGCTTTTATGAAGTTCAAAGCTTTCAGAGAATTAGTGGAGAATGAAAGCGGTAAAAGGATCAAGTGCCTGAGAACTGATCAAGGAGGGGAATTCACTTCTAGTGAACTCAACAAGTATTGTGAAGAACATGGCATCAAGAGGCAACTGTCTGCCCCCTAGACTCCATAGTAGAATGGCCTAGTAGAGAGGAATAACCAGACTGTGGTTGAAGTAGCTAGAACTATGTTGATTCAAGGAAAGGTAGCTCACACCTTTTGGAAAGAAGCAGTGAGCACTGTAGTCTACACAATGAATCAGGTACTCATTAAGAAAGGTAAGGATAAAACTCCCTATGAGTATTGGACTAGTAAGACACTTGTGGTTAGCTACTTTAGAGTGTTTGGTAGCAAATGTTACATCAAGAGGAGCGAACACTAGAGAAAATTTGATTCAAAATGTGATGAGGCAATATTCCTAGGGTATTCCACCAAGAGAAAAGCTCTCAAGTGTTTCAATAATAGGACTCAGAGAATTATGGAAAGCATCAATGTAAGAGTTGATGAAACCTCTGAGAAAACTGAGGAAAGCGATAGTGAGCAAGCAGTAAATGAACTGGTTGTAACCTTCTGGGAACCGGTTGTTAGTCTACCAAGTACCAGTAACAGTGTTCCTACACTAGTAGATGTAGATGCTGATACTGATGGAGATGAGGATGAAGAAGAAAAGCAAGAGGAATCTATCAAGACCATTCCTTGGTATGTCAAGTTGAATCATGATCCTAAGCAGATCATAGGAGATAAGGATGCAAGAATTCTTACAAGAAGAAAGGTCAGAGAAAACTCATGTATGATCTCTGAATTTGAGCCTAAATCATTCAAAGAGGCACATAAAGATGAAGACTAGATCAAGGCAATGGAAAAGGCACTCTACTAGATAGAGAAAAATGGTACATGGTCTTTGGTACCTAGATCGGAGCATAAAAATGTCATTGGCACCAAATGGGTTTTCAGAAATAAGTTGAATGAGGATGGCACAGTGATTAGAAACAAAGCCAGACTGGTCTGCAAAGGATATGACCAAGAAGAAGGAGAAGACTATGGAGAAACCTTTGCTCCTGTAGCTAGATTGGAACGAGTTCGTATGCTTCTTGTATATGAAGCTTTTAAAAGATTCAAAGTATATCAAATGGAAGTAAAATCTACATTCCTAAATGGTGTACTTGAAGAGGAAGTGTATATAGAGCAACCAAATGGGTTTTCCCTATCTGAAGACAGTGACATGGTATGTAGGCTATATAAAGCCTTGTATGGTCTAAATAAGGCACCTAGAGCATGGTATGAATGCCTACACTCCCATCTTGTGAAGATTGGACTTGAGAGAACAAGCGACGATAGCAATATCTACTTGAAGTCTAGAGGAGATCAGATCCTAATCTGTGAGGTATTTGTTGATGACATTATCTTTGGTGGAGATGATAAGAGGAGTCATGAGTTTGTAGATGAGATGAAGAAAGAGTTTGAGATGTCACTCATAAGGGAGATTAAGTTCTTCATTGGACTATTGATTCAGTAGATGAAAGTTGGAATCTTTATCACTCGGTCCAAGTATGTCAAAGAGGTGTTGAAGACCTTTGGCATGGAAGATAGCAAACTGGTTGGTACACCAATGGTAACCGATTGTAAATTATCCAAAGAGGATGACTCAGCATTGGTTGATGAGAAGGAATACCGATCAATGATTGGTAAGTTGCATTATGTAGTGCATAGAAGACCAGATATTGCACATGCAATTTGCATTACTGCAAGGTTCCCAGAAAAGCCCAAGAGAATCCCACTTGGTTGTAGTCAAGCAGATTCTTAGGTATCTAAAGGGAACTATTGATTATGGATTCTGGTATCCATACAGCAAGGATTTCAACTTGAAAGTATTTATAGATGCTGATTGGGAAGGTAATGTGGATGACCGGAAGAGCACAACCGGTGGTGCATTCTTTCTCGGTGGAAGACTGGTCTCATGGATGAGTAAGAAGCAAAGTTATATCTCTTAGTCTACAGTGGAAGCAGAGTATGTTGCAGCGTTCATGAACTGCACTCAGACAATTTGGATGAAGCATGTATTGAATGGCTTCAAAGTTCTTGTATCTAAACCGATAAGTATATTTTGTGACAATACTAGTGTAATTAACATCTCCAAGAATCCGGTTTTACATTCTAGAACCGATAACTTTGAACTTAAATATCATTTCTTGAGGGAAAAGGTTCAAAACAAAGAGATTGCACTGGAACATGTTTCTAGTAAGCAGTTAGCAGACATATTGACCAAGCCTCTTCCACGGCTACATTTATGTACTTAAGAGGTGAATTAGGGGTGCTGCCCCTTTAGGAGGTAAACTGAAGGTATATGCTCCACATCAGTCAAGTATTGCATAGTCAATTTTATGGGGGGGATTGATGTGTTGAAGGATGCTACTCCTCAGGGGGAGCAACATAATGGAACAGGGAAGCTTGTGCCTCCACTTTGGCATTGTTGTTAAAGGGGGAGAAGATGAGAAGCAGAGAAGATATCTATAGAAAGTGGGGGAGAAGATGTGAAGCAGAGATATCTTTGTATATTGCCATCAATGCCAAAGGGGGGAATTGTTGGCATTATGTGAACTGGTATAAGGACATGATGACATTGTATGTTGTCATTGACGTCAATATGTTGAAGAGAAGAGAACTGGTATATGTGAGAATTGGTATGTTACCAAGAACCAGTATATGTGAGAACCGGTACAGCATTGTGAACCGACACTTGTGTCAAAGTGAAGTGGTGTGTTTGTTTAAGGTGAACCAACATGTGGTTATGGGAATCGGCACGTGGAAGCTTTGTATGACTACTAGTTGGTAGTCTCAACTTCAGGGTTTCTAGTTGAAGTGTCTCAAACCTGTGTGACTCAATCGGTGACTTTGTGTGATGAGTTAGCATTGGAATGAAGAACAAATCATGTTGCCACGTCAGCCTTGTGCACGTGAAGGATCTTGCATGAAGAAGATTGTCCCTATCTACCTCGGGAATGTGCAAAGTCTGTAAACGGTGATAACGTGTGATGGGTTAATAGCCACCATGAAATCGGTGGAAAACAAATGATGGTGAACATCTTGAGATTGGATCAAAACTATTGCATTTAATGCAATATGCTCAACGGTCAAGATTGAACCATTTGAATTGCTTAACCTAACAGGTTTAGGGTTTAGGGTTTAAGTTATCAACCTATTTGTTTCCTATAAGGTCGATGTTGTGTTTCTTTCTGAGGTTGTTGGCAAATGTTGTGTGTGTGTATCCAAGAGAAGAGATACGTGATTCTTGCTAGACCAAAAGAGAGAAGTGATACCTACAGAGTGTAAGTGCAGAAGGTGAATAGGAGCTAAAGCGGATCTGCATTGGCATTGAGTGCTATTACCAGATCATTGTAATACCCGCTGATCTCTAACCACTTCAATAGTTGGGAAATCCCTTAACAGGGTAGCTATAACCGGCTTACTGTAAATCTTTTAACAGGGTGACTCAAAACCATTGAGCTCTTGAAATCCTCTAACAAGGTAACCTTTAACAGGGTTTAACCCTTAACCGAGTATTCTAGCCATCCCTTAACCGGGTGATCCCTAACAGGATCAGTTCCTAATAGAACTTGTTGTATCAGTCTTTAACCGGACAAGGCTCCTAAGAGAGCAGACTTCTAAAGAGTTCAAAAACAAGCTTGTGGGTATTCATCCCCACCATGATTTTTCCTAGTTGGGTTTCCATGTGAAAAATATGTGTGTTATATGTGATGTCTTTTTCATGTGATGCTGTGTTGCTTTCTATCAAGCGGTGAATCATGTTGATCTAGTTGTTTATATATATATGTCTTTGATGGTAGATTACATGTTCATGCACTAGGGTGAAATGGAAATGAAGTATTAGATCATATGAGAAGATAAGTGTCAACCAGTTTATGCTTGTCTCAGTTACTCTAGGTTTTGCTGGTTGTACTCTGTTTAAGACTAATGTTACTGTTTGTCTACCTAAGCACAATGTCTGTTGACAAACCGGTTTAGGATTGTGTTTTTGTCTGTACTGATTCACCCCCCCCTCTCAGTACCGGTTTGGTACTATCTATTCATCATTGAGTTATCAATCAGTTGTCAAGTAAATTTAAACCAAAAACAACTTAACCAACCTTAATGCTTAATACCGATAAACCAAACTTTATACCGGTAGACAATTTATCAGTTAATTGCAGTACTAGTAAAGATTAATGCATGAAATAGAAATACAATAACATCCACAACATATAACACCAATATTTGTATGTGGAAACCCTGTAAGGGGAAAAACCACGGTGGGAAACCTTACCCACAATCAGATGATACTACTACAAATAGTATGTGTATACAAATGGGGTTTGCACATGTAGAAAGGCCAAGTGCCTAGAGCTCACTACTCAAACACAAATAGGAGTCACACTGACTACAATTAGATGGTTAAATCCAATAATGATGTACTGCTCAAAATAGCATCTTCATATGTTGGATTCAGTACCGGTGTAGTTCTAATATACCTTCACAAAAACCTTGCTTCACCTTCAAATGATGTTTGCATGTATATATCTTCTTATTCTCACATATACCTTCTTACAATTCCTTTTCCCAATCGCATATCGATCTTACAAATAAGATCTTACATATATACCATAACCTAAGACCAATTTTAGTAGGTCGGCTCTAAAAGATATTATAATAAAATCAATTACAAGTAAATCAATAACCAATGTAATATCCAATTCAACATGTCAGCTTAATGCATTTACAATAACAACAAAATCATCTCCAAAGCATGTCATGTTGATCTGGAATAGATAAGCCTATCGGTGCTTATTCTAGACCTATTTGTCGGTAACAACAAATATGCAAATATGAATATACCAATGAACAAATCTCTAAGACAAAGTGTCCAAATGATGTCTTCAACATAACCAAGTGTTTTCCATGTCATTCCAAGTGCTAGTGAACAATATATCTTGGTAGTGAATCAGATGCCAGTGACTGTGCATAAAGTCACTTGCTTGCCGGTGAACATTGCCAATTCTCCAAAGTACCAGAGTTGATAAGTGTTAAAGGTGTTGACATCAATGACAAAACCATATCAACATAACCAAAATACCAATAGATTTCACATCCATCTGACATACCTTGAGATCTTTATAAGCAACATATGCAAGCAACAGTATAACAGCTTCAAGTCTGGCCACCAGAGAAAAAGTATCCTCATAATCAATTCCTTCTTTCTATGAATATCCTTTGCATACCAGTCTTTCTTTATTCTTGACATCTTCACCGGCTTCATTCAATTTATTCCTAAATACCCATTTAGTACCAATCACATTCTTATCTTTAGGTCTAGGCACAAGCTCCCGTGTATTATTATTCTCAATTTGATCTAATTCTTCTTCCATAGTTGTCATCCAATCTTCATCTTTACAAGACTCAACAACATCTTTAGGTTCAATTTTTACAAATCAAACATACCTCTTAAGTAGAGAACCTTCTTCTAGTTATCACCAATAATCTGATTTTCTGAATGATTCAATCTTACATACCTCAGGGTCTTCTAATTGTTCTGATTTTTAGGTTCCTGCACCTCTCCACTGCTAGTAGTAACATCCAGATTATCAGTCTCTACCGGATTAGTTAGCTTCAATTTTTAAGTCTAAATAGGAGCTAGAACAACATGTTATACATCATCATATCTACAAGCTCTAAACTCTTTTCTATGATCTTCATCAACCTTCACATTTGCACTTTCCACTATCTTTCTTAGTCTCTTATTGTAGCACCGGTAGGCTTTTATCTTTGTAGAATAGCCCAAGAAAATTACTTCATCATTCTTGCATCTAACTTTCATATGTCCTCATCTCTCTTGATATAACATTTTCTACCAAATACTCTGAAATATCTCATAGTAGGAACATGACCAAACCATAACTCATAAGGAGTCTTCTTGGTATCACCTTTAATATGAAATCAGTTGAATGTGTAAACAACAGTGCTAATATCTTCTCTCCAATAGATCTTTAGAACATTTCCTTCAATCAACATAGTCCTTGTAGCATCCAAAGTAGTCATGTTCTTCCTTTCAACAACTCCATTCTACTATGGGGTTCTAGGAGAAGATAATTGTCTTCTAATCCCATGCTTCTTACGGGATGAATTAAACTCACCAGAACATAATTCTCCACCTCTGTCAGATCTTAGACATTTCATCTTCAATCCTGACTCAGTCTCAACCTTTGCTTTGAATATCTTGAACTTGTCTAATGCTTCATATTTCTCCTCCAAAAAGACAACCCACGTCATCCTGGAATAATCATCAATTAAAAACATAAAAAATATATCTCCATGCATACTTATAATATTTGTAGGCCCACATAGGTCAGAATGTACAAGATCAGGCAATCCATCAGATGTATACTATTTGCTCTTGAAAGAAATTATTGTTTGCTTACCCAATTGACATTCCTTACATACTGGATTAGCAGGATTAACAATCTTAGGTAGATCTCTAACGGCTTGAATATAAATGATCTTAATGATAGAATCAAAGTTAACATGACATATTCTCCTATGCTACAACCAACTTTCATCAGTCTGAGCAATCAAGAAACTTTTCTCACTAGCATTCAAATGAAAGATGTTACCTTCAGCCTTAGTTCCATATGCACTATATACCAGAGGTATCTAAGATCTTGCATTTACCATTCTTGAATTTCAAACCATAACCTTTATCGATCATCTATCCAACACTCAAAAGATTATGCATTAAACCTTCAACAAACAAGACATCATTAGTATTATTCTTACCATCAGAGGAAATAGAACCTCTACCATGGATACACAAGCTTTTTCATCTCTGAATATTACTATTCCACCATCATACCTTTCTACGCTCATAAATTTTCTTTTATCACCAGTCATATGATGTGAACAATTGTTGTCAATCACCCATTCATTGTTTTCTTCAACTTTAGCAGCTAAAGCTTTCTCCTCAACAATACAGGTAGTGGAATCAACAGGTATCGGTCCATCTTCCTTAATGGAAAGAAACACAAAATCATATCCTTTTGATTCTTCATCTATAACACCTTCATCAACAACATAATAGCAGTTCCTCTGATGATTATACTTCTGGTTAGACTTGTAAGGCTTATCATACTTCTCATGCTTCTCATATCTATCATTTATATCATGTTTATCAAACTTATAATGCCTATCATAATTAGTCATTCTCTCTGGACATCTAGAAGCAAAAAGTCCTACTTTATTGCAAGAGAAACATTTCAAGGGAAATTTTCCATCATACTTACTAGCTCCTTTAGGCAATCTCTGGGAAATCAATGCTTCAAGCTCATCTAGTTCTCTTTCTTTCTCTTCCATGTCTCTCCTTTCTCTTTCATATTTGGATATTCTACATTCTTCAAGTTCATACTTTTGTTTTCTGGATACAGATGCTCTAAATGTCATTTCAGACTTTCCATGTAATTCACCAAATTCACTCAGCTCAAATGCAGCAATCTTTCCAACTAGCATATCTCTTGTTACAATAGTCACACTCTAGATCTCATCAATAGTAGCTACCTTATGTTTGTAAGCAAGAGGCAAAGATCTCAACACCTTAGCAACAATTTCATTTTCTTCAAGGGTTCCACCGACACATCTGATACCTAGGAAAAGATCATTCACCTTAGCCATGCAAGTGTTTATGTCCTCATCTTCTCCCATCTTCAATATCTCATATTTCCCTCTCAAACTCTGCAACTTAGCAACTTTGACTTGTTTGTCTCCTTCATACAAGGTCTCAACCTTTTCCTAGATCTCATGTGCAGTCTGAAGTCCCATTACATTTGTCATTTCTGAATTAGTTAGGGCAATCATCAATGATTCCTTGGCTCTGATGTTATTTTCAACTTCCTTAATCTCATCAGGGGTAACCGGTCCATTCTAAAGACCATAATCTAGGAAATCTTAGTAATCTTCCATTAATCTTCTCCAAGACATCTCAAGTGTACCTTCATCCAGTTCTTCCATATAGCATAGTTACTACCATCAAATCTTAGATTCTCCTTCTTAAACATAACACTTACCATCCTAGATCTCCTCAAGTGGTTAAGCTTCTTCCAAAGGATCTAGCTCTAATACCAATTTTTCATAATATCAATGAAGGAAAACTAAGAGGGGGTGGGTGAATTAGTTTTTGTCAGAACCACAGTGGGACCCTACCCACAATATGATGATACTCTGTAGTAGTATGTGAAAATATTACAATGGGGAATGCACATGCATTCAGGCTCACTTCCTAGAGTGCACTACTTAAAAGATAATGACCTGGAAGGCTACAACCCCAAGGGAAGTCTCACTGACTTACAACAAGATTCAGACTACAATCCAAAAGGAATGAACTGAAAGAATAGCATCTCCAAATGCCTAATGATATTTTTGGTTAAGTACAATTATCTGCTCTACAACACCAAACTCTACTCAATACATCACACTAAAATATGAATCCTTGTTCTCACATATACTACCCTCTGATAAGGTAGACACAACCTCAATACCCCAAAATTACATGACAATATCACCTATTTATACAATTCATCAACCTTGATAACAAGGTCGGCTAAACCCTCAACTAACAATTACAAAATTACATTGCACAATACAAAGATCGACCACCAGACCGACATAACGATATACATAACATAACATGGACCTAAATCAAATATCCAAATGCTCAACACCATCGAAAATCATGCCAAGATCAACCGCAACATGTTACACCACCAGGAAAACCGCATAACATGAAGAACATCACCGGTTCAAAAAAATTATCAAAAACTCATACAACGATCAATGGAGATCTTAAAAAAAAATAGGACATACTTAGGAACACCAACAAGTACATTAGAATCATCAGCAACAGCTGCACAAACACCACTTATCAAATCTTCATCAATCAACATTTGAGAACTCAAGAACACAACCAATCAGCAACCATCACGAAGAAAGATAACTTACGGAGTACCAAATCACAAACCATGTGAAATGAAGATACACAGGATCATCCAAAACAATGTCCCAAAAACTGAGATCAAAATATGATCACACTAGAATATACAAGAGGAAATACCGAACTCTGCAAAACAAAACTACCAACCGGATCATAAGATCTTCTCAATCTGCAATCACAAGAGCAATTCACAAGAATATGCTGACATGAATGACAACAACATATCCTAGTAGCAGCAATGTCCAATAGAAAGGTGTCATTAGGGAATTAGGAAAATTAGTTTGGCAGCCTTTTAGGTTTAGAAGTTCCTCAAGAAATATTTTTCTCTCGAAACCCCCCAAAACACCAAATCAAAACCCTCAAACATCAGATCTAAAGAGAAACTATGCTATTTTTTGAAAAATATCCTTAGTTGGAGGACCATCACTCCAATTCCTAGCAAGGGATATTTCTTTAAAGAAAGAATTGATGGATTATTTCTTGCAAGAGGTGGAGAATGCAATGAAGAAATTATATCTTCATTATAGAAGCTTGCAAAAGAGAGACTTATTAGGAGACCTTCAAAGTCCAAGAATGGCTACCCAAGTAGATTTTTGAAGTCAAAGGAGGATTGCCCAATCAAAGATTTGAAGAACAAGGAGATGATTCCAAGCATGCATGCACTGTAATAGAAGGAAGGATTACAATATCTCTCCAATAAGCCCATACATTTTCTAGAATCAAAAATCATGGAGAAGGTTTCCACTTCAAAGGAAGGTGAAGCATCAGATTTCAAAAAAATTGTCATCTTTTTTTCACTATCTTCTCTCAAAATTTTGAATGCATGGAAACATATTGTGAGAAAGGGAAGATATTTTTCACAACTAGTTAATGGTTATGTGTAACCTCTCTATGTCATTTAGTAGAGTAGGTTAGGATAGGTTGGATTTCTACAAATAAGTGATTTGCACATGCTATTTCCTCTTCTCAAAGGTTGTAAGAATGAACTTTTGTACCAATTGTTGCACTCAAAACTTGTTGCAAATATTTTGGCACCAAGGATGATTGGTTGTTGTAGTCTTGGGATCTAGTTCTAGCACCAAATCTTCAAAAGAATGGAAGCATAAACATTGATGAAGCAATGGGAGTCGTTATTTAGCATAAAGGATCAAGTTGTAGCTCTCAAAAGTTGAACTCTTTGCATGCATCAAGGGGACAATGAAATACATCTCATGCATGATAGTAGCATAAAAAATAAGGTAAAATTAGGTATTTGCTTTATTATTTTACTCTCATTCAACTTCAAGTTATTTAATATTTCTCAATCCACTCAGAAAGAAGAAGAAAAGTGCCTAAAATATTATTCCAAGATTTATGGAGTTGTCAAGAGCTAAAATTTTATTTTAAATGCTAATCGGGAGCCATCTGAAGCCATTTGGAGCTACTCGGAGCTATCTAGAGGAAATGTTATAAAAGTGAATTTATCTAATGTGAAGGCTCATTATGAGTTGCAGAGGGACCTACAACACTTTAGGTGTGGGGGAGATGATGAGACCATAAATTGTCTCGTATTTAACCTATTAAAATCATCTATTTCTTCTTAGTGTATTGTTGTAAAAGTGGATTTGAGTAATAATTCAAAGTTCTTTAGTTGTT
Source organism: Cryptomeria japonica (assembly GCF_030272615.1). Lineage (NCBI taxonomy): Eukaryota > Viridiplantae > Streptophyta > Pinopsida > Cupressales > Cupressaceae > Cryptomeria > Cryptomeria japonica. The sequence continues at coordinate 648,992,298 of NC_081407.1, read as the reverse complement.
TAAGGTAGAATATAAAGTATATATTTGATTTATTTTAGTTAAATAAATGTGATCCAAATTGCTTCTAATATGTCTCCATGAGTGTGAAAGATGTTACAATGCAGATGAATGAATTATTAAATAACTCATGACAAGAAGCTTGACATCAACTCCAGACAACTCTAAACACTCTAGAAGGCTTTGAAGACATTAAGAGAAGACTCTTGAAGACTCCCATCACACCCCATCAATCATGCAAAATCATGGAGCATCAGTCATTCCTAAATCAATGGGAAAAGTATTTGTTTCCTACAAGTTGTAGTTGCACTACACTGTGTTATCTTTCTCCAACAAAGATAACTCAAGTTACCAAAGCACTCCAATGTAATTGCATTATTTTATAATATTCTTCATGATGATCTAAACTGGTTTTTTCAACTGAATTGAAGAATAATTTCTTCATTCACATTGAGAACTTGAGGCTTCCTTAAAAGTAGGTGCCTAGAAATTGTGAAAAATGGTCTCAGCAAAATGGCCATATCTCCCTTGCTTCTCAATGAAATTAAAAAATTCAAAGTGATCTAAAAATTAGACTTGAAGGGATAAAACCCCTTTTCAGGGTTTTGCAAGATTCACAATAGGGAAGGGGCATTTCACATCAGAAAATGAGCGAGACTGATTGACAGGATTAAGGACAACAATGTTAGTTTTCTCAAAGTTTTGTAAATGACCCCTTAAAAATAGGATCTTGGATCCACATTCTTAGTAGATTGGCTGGGAGATGCTACTTTCATAGTTCATTCTTTCAGGGTTGTAGTCCAATTATTTTGTAAGTTAGTGAGACTTCTTCTTGTGATGAGTAGCGAGCTCTAGGCAGTTGTCTTGATTGCAAGTGCAATCCCCATTCTAATAATACATACTACTGCAGAAGTATTATCTAATTGTGGGTAGGGTTTCCCACTATGGTTGTTCCCTTTATCGGGTTTTCCATGTCAAAATATTGGTGTTGTGTGTATTGTGATTTCATGTTCTGTCCTTCATTGTATTGGTTTCTCTGTGCTCCAGTTTAATGGTTTTGATATGCATTAGTTCTGATTTCTGATGGTAAACTAAGTCACCCCCCCTCTCAGTTTACTCCTAGTACCAGATCTGTCTAACATGTTTAACATTATTGGTTTTAACAATTGAAAACATTTGAAATAATATTCAAAATAATATTCAACTACAAGTGGAAAGTGGATACTACTTGTTGAGGCCCCACTATATAAAAATGCCATAGACAAAGTGGATATATAGAGATCTAGTGACATTAGCTCCCACACTATAGCATGGGCACACTAGATCTCATTCCCCAAAGGTTTGAAAACCCTTTTGACAAGTAATTCTATATCTCATGATGAAGGATATATGAGGGGTATCTATGGGAAACTTTCCACATTCCCTGAATCTGCGAGCATGGGTTTTGGACTTTTACAATAATTGGTTCTTAATTCATTATTTGAGGAACAAATCCACATAATGGATTCACAAATAAAGCTACTTAAAGATCTTACAACCCTTATCAAACAACCCGAATTCAGATTCTACTCTAGCCATATGAACCTTTTGGCAAAAACCTTTTATATAGTGGCCCAAAGAGAAATACTGCTCCAAACCCACTATAAGGTAATGAAATCCCCAAAGGTGTTTCAATTTTCAAAATACACTATGAAGTGATGAAATACCCAAAGATATTTCTCTAAGAAAAAAAAATTGGGTGTTGTTGACACTTTTCTCATACACCCAAGATTCAAAAGGCGAGGGGAGAGGATACTCAATGCACCCGTGCGTCCACCCTACATAGTGAAAGCACATAAGAAATGGAAAAAAAAATTTCATTCCATTATGAAGATTGAATGTGTTCTAAACTATGAAAAACAAACATGCAATTGTTTAGAGTTATGAACCTTCATCAAGTGTCCTGCACCAAACTCGTTAGTAGTTTGTTTCATTCAATCTCCATCCCATGATTGTCAAAGTGTTGCATAGATTATCAATAACCTAGAAATATTTATGCTAAAAGAACTAGAAACATGCAAATCTGACTAAAAACCCAAAACAAAAATCAACCTTCACCACTCAACTAAGCAAAACATAGGCTCAGTTGCATATGACAAAGACTCAATTGCATAGAACAAGGCTCCAACTTTGCAACTTAGGGCTTTAACTACACAACTCAAGTCTCTAAGGGAGTTGGTTCAGGAGCTTGATCTCATTGTAGGATAAGTACCCTTTGAAGAGTTTCTTCTTGGCACTATGCTTTCTTCCTCTTCTTCTAAGATGAAAATTGTTCTCATGTATTCTATAAAACTTGTTTTTATTCCTAAGAAAGAGTGTTCAATTCTAAAATTATATCCTCGTGTTTGTCTTGGAAACCCAAATTCGGTTTAAGTACTGGGATTACATTCTTAGATGGGATAATCATTTTGACTCATAATCTAAAACTTTATCTAAATTAATATCTCTCCTTGAGATCCTATTTGCAAAATTAAATGTACAATTTGTGGTTTATTGTGATCCTAATTAGGCTAGATGATATTTGTAGTTCATTCACCCTCTAATTAAGCTTATGTGAGTGATTTGAAATTCTTTCAACCCTTAATTAAGCTTATGTGAGTGACTGATTTTAACCCTTCAAACTGAAATGAATAATTGTAGTTGAATGATCCCCTATGTATTCTATGTGAGCATTGTAATTCATTGAGATCCCTTAAACTAAAATGAAAGATTGTGGTTGATTGATCCCCTATTTAGTCTATGTGGAAATTGTTCATTGAGACCTCCTAATTAGATTATGTGAGCATTTATAGTTCATTTTAACCAATTAAATCAAGAAATATTATCATTAAACATCCATATCAAATCAAAAACCCTACATTCAAGACATTAGATCTTCAAAACCCTACTTGTAAAAAATTATCACAAATAGCCCTACATGCAAGCAAACGTTAAAAAAATCAAGCAATATGATCAAGTGTGCAGCAAATAGGCTCAATTGCACAACAATTAGGCTCAACTATGTATAAATTAGGTTCAGTTGCACAAAATTTAGGCTCAACTAAATAGTAAGTAGCTCCAACTACTCAGAAATAGAGGTCAATTGTGTAGCTCTAGGTTTCAAGTGTGCAAGTTTGGGTTTGAGATGCACAAAAGATGAAAATCTACCCTTTAACATCTGCATGCAAATGTGAGCAAAAAATTTTGCAAAATAAAATATGGAAATATAAATGATAACATAAAATTACACAATTATCAAGCCTACACTCATTATTAGGATGCTAAAAAGAAAACTAAGCAAATAACAAAAGCAATAGAAAGCACAAAACTCTAGTCTCCTTGCTTTGATTCTCCTTTGATTTGAATATGTTCTTTATCCTACATCTCTAAAGGTGCTTGAAAATGCTCCATGAAGGTTGATACAAAATCCAAGGTGCAGATTAAGCTAAACTATGGATGCAAGGAAAGATAAGGGTAATCAAATTGACATTATGAAATTATGATAGAATGAAAGTGGACGATTAATGAAGGAAAATAGAAAGTTTAAATAAGAATTGTTGCAGATGAGATGAAGTTTTAGAATGTTCCACTTGTCTCAATTGAGGGCAATTGGTGATATTGCAAGGAGTGACAAGTGTCCTCTAGTGGCAATATGGAAGGATTGATTATGTGTTGCATTGATGTCAACACTAGCTGTTATGGTTGGTTACCAGCAGATAGATTTTGGTTACCGGCAGAAGATCTAGTGTTACCAGCACAAGAGACTATTTGTTGGACACTTTTAACATGTTTGGGTAATTGGAATGGTGCAGGAGCACCTAGGACTTAGGAATATAGTCCTTCCATAATTTTGGCTTGTACTGACCTTAGCCAAGTTAGGTTCCTAATAAAGACTCTAGGAGGGTCCAAGGTGTGTGTGTGATGTGTGATTTGAGTCAAGTGTAGGCTTAGTTGAGTTGGTTTTCTTCCTAGGTTTGCACTTTCTGAATAGGTAGTAGTTTGAGTAGTTGAAGTGGCCTTCTTGATGGCCAAAAGTGGCATAAATTGGTGTGAGAATTAGAGAGGTTTAGAATGGTCTTAGGAATGCTTAAAAATTCATGACTAAGGACTTGAAATAGGTTGCTTAGGGTGGAAAAACAAAATGTGGAAAGTTGTAAAAGTTGTCATGACAACTTTTGTCCTAAAGGAGCTTAGTGGTGGAGTTAGGGATAGCACAATGCCCTAGAATTCCTCCACACATGAGGAAGATGATTTAAACATCCTCTTGCATGGTTACCAAGGTTGGAAGTTTGATTTTGTATGATTGGCAATCTGAAACTACTCATTTTCGGACTGTTATCATTGTTTTTGGCTTCTTTTGCTCAAAATGTGAATATAAATGGATTGAATCCATTGATCCAATTTTGGATTGTAGTTCTTTGGTGTGTTCCAATGTCATTTGATTCATTCCATGCTTTGTAGTTAGTGTGTGTTAGTACTTTCTTTGTTTTGTTTCCAATCAGCCAGTTTTGGATTGTAAATAGTAGTTTCATGTAAAATGGTTGCCCCATAAAATCCCTCCATGATACCATCACAACCTCTTGGGACATGGAAGGAAACCCATTGTACAGTGTAAATATGCAGGGAGGAGTTCTAGAAGTGGAGATTAACATGGTTACCACCTTGTTCTAGGCAAGTCCAGGAATAACCTGGGTAGAGAAGACAGGGTGAAAATTGAGTGGATAGTGCAGAGGTGAACACAAAACCATAGCAAGATCATTTGGAGAGGTTCATGAGGTCCATACAGAGTTTCTACTACAAGGAGAATCCTTGACAAGACATGTAGGTGCCCATTTCACTAAATTGATCAGTCACTATCGGATAAAGGCCTAGAAACCCCACCAAACCAAGGGGTATATGAAGCCAAGAAAGAGCAGCCAAATTTGCTAAGGTTCAAGACCTATTTGCCAAATGGAATTACAAGGGCTAATGGAAAATAGGCTATGAAGTGGGTAGAGTATATGCAAGCCAAGGGGTATATGAAGACAAGAAAGAGCTGCCAAATTTGCTAATAGAGGCTCAAGACCTATTGAAGAAGTTCAAAGGAATAGTGAGTGATGGATAGCCAGCCAAGGGGTAGAGTATATGGTCCTCACCCAAGTGGTCTATTGGAGCTAAGGGACTTAGGTAATGAAGCAACAAGAAGTGGATATGCTGAAGATTTTGCTAAGTCAATGAAAGAGGTACATTAATCAGTCAAGAAAGCATTGATGGAGAACACAAGTAAGATTAAGCAAAAAGTTGATGAGAGAAGGAAGAACCTACAATTCTAAGTAGGAGATCTTGTCATGGTTCACCTAAACAAAGCAAGGCTATAGAAAGGAGTACCTAATAAGTTGCAAATGAAAAGGTTGGGTCCATGTGCCATCCTAGCCAAGTATGGAGAAAATGCATACAAGGTGGACCTACCTAGTGACATAGGATTGTAACCGGTTTTCAACATAGAAGACTTAGTTGCTTACAAAGGGTCAATTCAAGGTTTAGATTGCAGTCACTCAGAGGTATCAGATGATGTAAATAACCTTCAAATACCATCAAGACCAAATCCAAAGGCTAAAAAGGTATTGAGCTCAAGGATCACTAAGAAGACAAGGCACCAAATCTATTGGGAGCACCTAATCAAGTGGCAGGGTATGGATGATGTTGAGGCTACATGGGAGCTTGAGACAGAGTTTAAGAAGTTATGCATTGATCAGAATCTGATCCCCAAAGAGGTGACTTGGTTTTCTTTTGTTTGGGAGAATGGTGCAGGAGCACCTAGGACTTAGGCTTATAGTCCTTCCACAATTTTGGCTTGTACTGACCTTAGCCAAGTCTCGTTCCTAATAAGGACTCCAAGAGGGTCCAAGGTGTGTGTGTGATGTCTGATTTGAGTCAAGTGTAGGCCTAGTTGAGTTGGTTTTCTTCCTAGGTTTGCACTTTGTGAATAGGTAGTAGTTTGAGTAGTTGAAGTGGCCTTCTTGATGGTCAAAAGTGGCATAAATTGGTGTGAGAATTAGAGAGGTTTAGAATGGTCTTAGGAATTCTTAAAAATTCATGAGTAATGACTTAAAATAGGTTGCTTAGGTTGGAAAAGAAAAATGTGGAAAGTTGTAAAAGTTATCATGACAACCTTTGTCCTAAAGGAGCTTAGCAGTGGAGTTAGGGATAGCACAATGCCCTAGAATGTTTTCACACATGGGGAAGGCTATTTAAACCTCCTCTTACATGGTTACCAAGGTTGGAAGTTTGATTTTGTATGATTGACAATCTGAAAGTACTCATTTTCAGACTGTTATCACTGTTTTTGGCTTAGTTTGCTTAAAATGTGAATACAAATGGATTGAATCCATTGATATAGTTTTGGATTGTATTTCTTTGGTGTGTTCCAGTGTCATTTTATTCATTTCATTCTTTGTAGTTAGTGTGTGTTAGTACTTTCTCTGTTTTGTTTCCAATCAGCCAGGTTTGGCTTGTAAATAGTAATTTCATGTAAAATGGTTGCCCTATAAAATCCCTCTATGCTACCATCATGGCCTATTGGGAAATGGAAGGAAACCAATTATATAGTGTAAATATGTAGGGAGGAGTTTTTGAAGTGGATATTAACATGGTTACCACCTTGTTCTAGGCGAGTCTAGGAACAACCCGACTAGAGAAGACAAGGTGAAAATTGAGTGCATAGTGCAAAGGTGAACACAAGACCTTAGCCAGATCATTTGGAGAGGTTCATGAGGTCCATACAAAGTTTCCAGCCTTGACAAGACCTTTAGGTGCCCATTTCACTATATTAATCAGTCAATTTCGGTTAAAGGCCTTGAAACCCCACCAAACCCTCATTTTTGGGTTAGGGAATTGTACGGCGAGTTGGAAGACCAAAACCAAAAAAATCTCTTAGGGTTGGGTGAGTGTTTGAAGATAAATAAACCTTTTTGCAAGGTCTTCTAGACCGATTCCCTCAAAACCCTTGAAAAACGGATTTTGGAGGCCTAATAGGGGCTCATTCCTTGTAGCCCTATTTCTATGCAAATTGGTGAAATCGGTAAGGAAGACAGTGAAACAAAACTCACAAATGGGCCAAGTTAACTTCATTTCATGGTAAATGCCACCTCTACACCTCTGCAATGACTCATAACAGTATGGGGGTGAAATTGACAAGTTGTCAAATTAGCAAGATTGAGCATAAGGGAAACACTTTGAAATGGTAGGGTTCTTGGTGAAACACTTGTTGAAAACACCTAGAGATTGGGAAAGAGCAAGTCCTAGAGGAGATTGAGAATTACTTGGAGGTCTTGGAGCAAAGCTAGACCTAGAGTGGTTGGTGGAATTGAGCAACACCAACTAGGTGAAGTGTGAGCAAACTAGGTGAACCCCACCAAATTTTTATCAGAGCCTATAAGATTTGGGCTAGGTGAGTAGATGTCCTTAGTGGAATCGGACAAGGTAGAGGTTCCTCATATTTTTCCTCAATGAACTATTACCATTGCAACCAGCTTGGTCATCCAGCATATAGGTGTCCAGAGAAGGGATCATCATCACAAAGTAGTGAAAGGAGAGTGAACTACCTTCAAGAAGAGACTTCAAGTAGCAAGACTTCAAAGGTTGCCTTAGAATTAGAGGTAGGTGACAACTTGATGATAAGAAGAACTTTGATAAAAGAATCTATGAGAAAAGAGCCTAGCCAAAGGAGGTCATTATTTAGGATCAAATGCAAGATTATGGACAAGGTTTGCAAAGTGATCATTGATTCAGGGTCCATAGACAACCTTGTGTCAAAAGAGGCAGTGAGTAAGCTTAAGTTAAAAAGGATACCTCACAAAAACCCATATAGAGTCACTTGGTTGAACAAAGGCCAACATGTCCTAGTCAATGAGCAAGCATGGGTAGATTTCACCATTAGGAGGTATAAGGACAAAGTGTTATGTGATTTCCTACCCATGGATGCATTCCATCTTCGACTAGGAAGACCATGGCAATTTGATAGACAATCTATTCATGATGGAGCCAAGAATGCATACTCATTCAAGAAAGATGGAGTCACATTCAAGATCCAATCTACCCTTGAGGAAGGCAAAAAGAGGGCAGTAGGTCCTAATGTCCTCTTAGTGAGCAAAAATTACTTCTTGAAGACACTTGATGAAGGTGAAGGTATAGGGTTTGCATTAGTGATGAAGCCTAAAGAGGAAGATAAGAAAGAGCAGCTGTATTTGCCAATAGAGGTTCAAGACCTATTGAATAAGTTCAAAGGAATAGTGAGTGATGGACAGCCAGCCACCTTACCTCTTAAAAGAGCCATAAGCCATCAAATAGACTTTATTCCTGGAGCATCCTTACCTAACAAGGCAGCTTACAAAATGACTCCCCAACAAAATGTTGAGATTGCCAAACAAATCCAAGAGCTTTTAGACCAAGGCCTAATTAGGAAAATCTTTAGCCCTTGTGTTGTACCTACCATTTTAGCCCCAAAGAAAGGTGGTACTTTGAGATTGTGCACTAACTCTAGGGCTATAAATAGGATCACCATTAGATATAGGTTTCCAATTCCTAGAATAGAAGACCTAATGGATTGTTTAGGGGAAGCCAAATAATTTACCAAGATTGACCTTAAAAGTGGATACCACCAAATTAGGATTAAGGAGGGTGATGAATGGAAAACAACATTCAAGACAACAAAGGGTCTTTATGAATGGCTTGTAATTCCATTTGGCTTATCTAGTGCTCCAAGAACCTTCATGAGACTCATGAATGAGGTGATGAAGGACTTTATAGGTAAATTTGTGGTGGTATATTTAGATGATATTCTCATTTTTCAGTAAGGATAGGGCAGATCATATTAATCATTTGCAAAATGTGCTACAAAGATTGTATGAAGAGAAGCTAACCATGAACTTGGACAAGTGTGAATTTGTTAAATAGGAGTTGGTTTACCTTGGGTTTTTGTTGTCTCAAGGAAACCTCAAGATGGATCCCAACAAGGTTGAAGCCATAATAAAATGGCCTACTCCTAAGTCAGCAACAGAGGTGAGAAGCTTCCATGGACTAGCTCAGTATTACAGGAAGTTCATTAAGCAATTTAGTGCTATATGTGCACCAATGTTGGACACTATTAGAGGTGGAATGAAGGAGAATTTTCAGTGGAATGAACAAGAAAATAGAGGTTTTGAAACCTTGAAGGAAAAGATAGCTACTCAACTGGTGTTAGTGTTGCCTAGTTTTGAGAAGCTCTAAACAGTGGAATGTGATGAAAGCAATGTTGTAGTAGGTGTTGTCCTAAGCCAAGAAGAAAGACCAGTAGCTTTCCATAGTGAGAATCTAAGTGATGCAAAGAGGAAATACTCCTCATATGACCTGGAATTATATGCTTAAGTGTAGGCTTTAAGGAAGTTGAGACATTATCTCCTTCCTAAAAAATTTGTAGTCTACACAGACAACCAAGCTTTGAGATTTCTAAACTCACAAGACAAACTTAGTCACAAACAAATGAAGTGGGTAGAGTATATGCAAGCCTACACATTCACAATCAAGCACAAAAAAGGTCAATTAAATTGGGTTACTAATTAATTGAGCAAAAGACTCTTGACAGTCCAAGAAATTCAGTTAAGAAGCATAGGTGTTGAGAGTTTTAGAGACCTATACCCGGATGATGAAGACTTCTCAAATGCCTACAAGGTGTGCAAAGAGTATCAAAATCATTTTCATAGTGAGCATTAAGATTTTACCTTGCAAGATGGGTTATTGTTTAGAGGAGGACAACTTTGTGTGCCTAGAGGGTCAATGAGAGAAAATCTCATACAAGAGAAGCATAAAGACAGTCTTAGTGGTCATTTTGGAGTCAACAAGAATCAAGAGTTGGTTCAGAGTATTACTATTGGCCTAGGATGAACCAAGATGTGAAAAAGTATGTGGAAACTTGTATTGTTTGTGAAAAGGCCAAGGGCACTTCTTCAAATACCGATTTATATCAACCCCTTCCCATACCAAATAGACCTTGGGAGTGCATTAGTATGGACTTTGTAGTAGGATTACCAAGGACAAATTAGGGATTTGATAGCATTTATGTCATAGTAGATAGATTTAGTAAGATGGCCCACTTTGTACCTTGCAAGGCTACTCATGATGCATGTCATATAGCTCATTTGTTCTTCAAGGAAGTGATAAGGATACATGGTTTACCCATGAGCATTCTTTCAGATGGGGACTCAAATTTCATGAGTCATTTTTGGAAGACACTTTGGTAAAAGCTTGGCACCAACGTATCTTTTGGATCAGCCTACCATCCACAAATAGATGGGCAGACCGAAGTGGTTAATATGAGCTTCAGAAACTTATTGAGGTGACCTACCAAGGACTATGGTCAGACATGGGATCAAATTCTATCACAAGCTGAATATGCTTACAATGACACAACAAATAGAACCACCGGCAAGAGTCCTTTTGAGGTGATCTATGGTCTTCACGCAAGGGGTATATTGGAGCTAAGGGACTTAGGTAATGCAGCAACAAGAAGTGGATATGCTGAAGATTTTGCTCAGATAATGAAGGAGGTACATGAATCAGTCAAGCAAGCATTGATGGAGAACACAAGTAAGATTAAGCAAAAATTTGATGAGAGAAGGAAGAACCTACAATTCCAAGTAGGAGATCTTGTCATGGTGCACCTAAACAAAGCAAGGCTATAAAAAGGAGTACCTAATAAGTTGTAGATGTTAAGGTTGTGCCCATGTGCCATCCTAGCCAAGTATGGAGAAAATGCATACAAGGTGGACCTACCTAGTGACATAGGATTGTCACTGGTTTTCAACATAGAAGACTTAGTTGCATACAAAGGGCTAATTCAAGGTTTAGATTGCAGTCACTCAGAGGTATCAGATGATGTAAATAACCTTCAAATACCAGCAAGACCAAATCCAAAGGCTGAAAAGGTATTGAGTTCAAGGATCGCTAAGAAGACAAGGCACCAAATCTATTGGGAGAACCTAATCAAGTGGTAGGTTATGGATGATGCTAAGGCTACATGGGTGCTTAAGATAGAGTGTAAGAAGTTAGGCATTGATCTGAATCTGATCCCCAAAGAGGTGAATTAGTTTTCTTTTGTTTGGGAGAATGGTGCAGGAGCAGCTAGGACTTAGGCTTATAGTATTTTGGCTTGTACTAACTTTAGCCAAGTGAGGTTCCTAAGAAGGAGTCTAGGAGGGTCCAAGGTGTGTGTGTGATATTTGATTTGAGTCAGGTGTAGGCCTAGTTGAGTTGGTTTTCTTCCTAGGTTTGCACTTTGTGAATAGGTAGTAGTTTGAGTATTTGAAGTGGCCTTCTTGATGATCAAAAGTAGCATAACTTGGTGTGAGAATTAGAGAGGTTTAGAATGGTCTTATGAATACTTAAAAATTTATGAGTAATGACTTGAAATAGGCTGCTTAGGTTGGAAAAGCAAAATGTGGAAAGTTGTAAAAGTTGTCATGACAACTTTTGTCCTAAAGGAGCTTGGCGGTGGAGTTAGGGATAGCACAATGCCCTAGAATGCTTCCACAAGTGGGAAAGACTATTTAAACCTCCTCTTGCATGGTTACCAAGGTTGGAAGTTTGATTTTGTATGATTCACAATCTGAAACTACTCATTTTTGGACTGTTATCACTGTTTTTGGCTTATTTTGTTTAAAATGTGAATACAAATGGATTGAATCCATTGATCTAGTTTTGGATTGTAGTGCTTTGGTGTGTTTCAGTTTCATTTCATTCATTCCATGCTTTGTAGTTAGTGTGTGTTAGCACTTTCTTTGTTTTGTTTCCAATCACCAAGTTTTGGCTTGTAAATAGTAATTTCATGTAAAATGGTTGCCCCATAAAATCCCTTCATGCTACCATCATAGCCTATTGGGATATGGAAGGCAACCCATTGTATAGTGTAAATATGTAGGGAGGATTTCTGGATGTGGATATTAACATGATTACCACCTTGTTCTAGGCAAGTCTAGGAGCAACCTGGCTAGATAAGACAGGGTGAAAATTGAGTGCATAGTGCAGAGGTGAACACAAAACCTTAGCCAGATCATTTGGAGAGGTTCATGAGGTCCATACAAAGTTTCCACTACAAGGAGAAACCTTGACAAGACCTTTAGGTGCACATTTCACTAAATTGATCAGTCACTACCGATTAAAGGCCTAGAAACCCCACCAAACCCTCATTTTTGGGTTAGGGAATTGTACAGCGAGTTGGAAGACCAAAACCAAAAAAATCTCTTAGGGTTGGGTGAGTGTTTGAAGAAAAATAAACCTTTTTGCAAGGTCTTTTGGACCAATTCCCTCAAAACCCTTGAAAACCGGATTTTGGAGGCCTAATAGGGGCTCATTCCTTATAGCCCTATTTCTAGGCAAATTGGTGAAATCGGTAAGGAAGATAGTGAAAGAAAACTCACAAATGGGCCAAATTGACTTCATTTCATGGTAAATGCCACATCTACATCTCTATAATGACACAACAGTATGGGGGTGAAATTGACAATTTGTTGTCAAATTAGCAAGATTGAGCATAAGGGAAACACTTCGAAATGGTAGGGTTCCTAGTCAAACACTTGTTGCAAACACCTAGAGATTGGCAAAGAGAAAGTCCTAGAGGAGATGGAGAAGGAATTGGAGGTCTTGGAGAAAAGATATACCTGGAGAGGCTGGTGGAATTAAGCAACACCAACTAGGTGAAGTGTGAGCAAGCTAGGTGAACCCCGTCAAATATGTTTGGTTCTATGTGTTACATGCTTCTGGAGCATGTCTTGGTCAGTTGGTATTGAATTTGAGATTGGATTCTATCATACACTCTAGTAAACCCTTACTGGCATAGGTTTAATGTTTTACCAGTAGAGCTTTTATGAAAAATCCTTGACATGATGCATAAGTGGTGTTGATGCAGTTTCTAAGATTCTGAAGATGATCTTTGATCATGCTTCAACCTGGTGGAGACATTGCTTTGGTGTGGTAGACCCAGAATAGGTATGGTGCTTATCTAGGTTATGGACCAGTATGATATTAATGTGTTCTCTACATGTTACCGAGATGGTTTATGGATTGGTTAATGTTGTTTTGTTCTAAAGCCAACATGGCATATCATTGTAATATGAATGTATGTAATGATCTTATTGTAATATCTTTTAGGTGGCCGACCTAATTGGTTTAGGCCTTAGGGTTCATATAAATTGATGTAAGATTTCATTCTAGATCATGGCATGGAATGTAACATGTGAATATTGTAATATCATTTAGGCAATGGATTAGGTCGATCATTGAAGATAGAATTGGGTTTATGTAAGAGGTCAAAGGCCTCCAGTATTGAGCTTAATAGGACTATAATCAGGCATGGTAGATGCTATCTCTTGTAGTTCATTCTACTGGATTGTTGTCTAATTATCTTGAGGTGGTTTTAACCTCTTTGTAGTCAGTGAGACTCTTTTGTAATGAGTAGTGCACTCTAGATAGTGTGCCTTCCTGCATGTGCAGGCCCCTCATTGTATCACATAATTTCTGCACAAGTATCATCTGACTATGGGTAGGCCTCCCACCATAGTTTTTCCCTTTACTGTGTTTTCCACATACCAATCATAGAGTTATGTGGTATGGTTTCTTTGTGTTGATTATTTATTTCTTTGTTGAGTTGCATTGTTTACCAGTATCTGTTTCTACCGGTATTTGTTTCTGCTATTCCCAGTATTTAATGTTTACATGTTCTTGTTTAAGGTTGTAAAGTGGATTAATTGATATAATCTATTAACAACTAATTCACATTCCCCCCTCTCATTTGTTCACCGGTTATCCTAACAATTGGTATCAAAGCTTTGGTCCTCTTTTGCAAAAGCTAAACCACTTGAGGTAGATCCTATGGCAACTAATCCACCAACAACTATTTTCAGAAGAGAAATCCCTAACCTTGATGGAACAAATTAGGGGATATGGAAAATCCGAATGGAGGCTCATCTTAGATGTCTTGGCAAAGATATTTGGGAGATCACTGAGAAATGATACACACCTTATGATCCGACATCTTGCAATCCTGCTTTGCAAACTTGGATACAAATATTGAGAATGATTGCAGAGCTAGAGAAGCCCTCCTGTGTGCACTTACTGATCAGCAAATCATGGGATTGACTGATAAATCATCTACAAAGGTTATGTGGGATAAATTGCAAATTTTGAATGAAGGTGACCCTACTGTAAAAATTGCTAAACTTGATGGTTACCGAGTGAGATATGAGAACCTAGAGATGGATGACAATGAAATAATTGCTACATTTATGGAAAGAGTAAATGATATTGTCATGGGAATTCAATGTTGTGGAGGATCTCTAAGTGAAGATGAAATAGTTTCCAAACTCTTCAGAGCCCTTCCACCAGCCTACAAGATGAAGGCAACTACAATTAATGAATTGAGAACAATGACAAACACCTTAGTTAATGAAGACATTATGATTGGGAAGTTATCTAATTTTGAGCTTGAAGTATTTGGACCTTCTAGAGCTTCAAAATATAAACCTTCTTTTCATCCATCATCATCATCATCTACTAGGAAGAATGATTGGAAAGCCCTATATGCAAAATAACTAGAAGATACGAGGAAAGAGGATGAAGAGTCTTCTACCAGTTCATCCTCAGAGTCATCAGTTACTCCTTCCTCAGGTTCATCCCCAGAAAGAGGAGGAAGGAGTAACTGATGACTCTAAGGATGAACCAGTAGAAGACTCTGCTAGTGGATCTGACAATGGAAAGGAATGGATGTTAGTGTAGCATCCTAAAATTGTGACACTTGCAATTTTGATTGCATTTGGGTCTTCACGATGGCGGCGCAACACTGAACCTGAATGGAGACCCCGAAACTTGTTCGTGACACCAAAAATTGCATTTTTCAGCACCCTGGCCTGATCCTCCTTGCACCCTGCTGTCCCTGGAGGTGGGACCATGGTGCCCAGCGCCCTAGTCCTTCAGGACTAGGGCACCCAGCGCTCTAGTCCCCCAGGACCATGGCACCCAGCGCCCTGGTCCCTGGCCCTATTTTGGGCCCGGTCTCTTTTGGGGCTTCAGGTCTTTAAGTTTGCAAATTGGAAAATAATATTTCTTGGTCAGCCTAAGGTCGGGAAAATCAGTCTTTCAACCCTAATTGACAAGTATATAAACTACATTTCCTCTCCCATTTTGGGAGATGGAAAAAAGGCGGAAACGATATTCAAGCATTCAAGCATTCAAGCATTCCTTCAAGCAATTGATCATTCTAAGTCTTCATTCAAGGCTAAGTGTTGCATTCAAGACAAGGATTCAACCATTGAAGAGGAGATCACATACAACATACAACACACTACATACATTACACCTTCGCATGTAAGAATACAAACATTCTTACAACAAGGTATCAGTACTTGTTTACATTACAAACATTTACATTTACAACATTCTCATTTCTTAGTTAATTCCAAAACCGAGGTTTGACCTAAAGGCAAACCCCTCATCCCTAACCCCCCAATCATCCTCTCTTTTTTGTGTGTAGGTTGCAGGTACGCGGCTATAATTGAAGATCTGGAATCTTTGTGCAGAGACGAACAGATCCACCTTCATTTCGCGGATTTTTCGGAGGACTGTGTGCACGCTGGGTGCCATCGTCCCATCAACTTTTACTCAAATTTGTAGAACAGCATCATCTCGACATTTTACTGCTAATTCTAGGTCCACAGCTTCATACCATATCCCTATCTCTGTTTATAAGCGAATCTTTCCTACTTTACATGCATTCCTATTTCAATCTTTCTATCTACATTCTTTACAAAAGAGGGTATCCTTGATGTCTTAACCCTTGAAACTCATATAGAATCCAATCTTGCATTGCGTGGGATTGGATCTTGTGGGTTTCAACCCCTCTTTTGAATGTAAAGTCTCCCCTAAGTGAAAACCATCAACCCTAGTGAGTCTCCCTTCTCTCTCCTTGGAGTTGGGGAGGGGAGAACGACTAGGGCTTGATTTTTCCGCTTTACATTTTGGTGAACCCAACGTGAACATCCTCATTCTGATTAGTCATGGTTAGATCTGAAAATTTTGCTTTCCTAATTATATTTCCATGTTTGATCTTTTGCAAATTTTAGAGGTTAATTGCATGAAAACCCTGAAATTTTCTTTTTAGTAATTAAGCTTGTGAAATGTTTAATTGTTAAATGCTTGTTTCAGATCTACCCTTCTATTGCAAATTGTCAATTCATATTTGTGCTTTAATTCTAAAAATTAAGTGGTTAAATGTCAAAACCCTAATTTTTAAGACCTTCTTGATTCAACCTTTGACTGATAATTTCACTAATCAAAACACTTCCAAATCGGCTGTAACTTTGGATTCCACAATAAAATCACAATATCTTTCATCCCTGAAAATTTCGAAAAAAGTTGCGAGGACCATGTGCACTCCGTTCGCCACGGTCTCGGACATTTTTTCCGAAATTTCGAGAGCTAAATCTTACTGTATTTTTTTGCTAAAATCTAGAATTTTGGTTGATTTTATCAATTTTAACACTTTCAAAATTAAAGTCGAAGTTGGTCTAGAGATTGCTTGGATTGAGGCTTCTAATCATTCAAAAATTGTTGAAATTGAAATTCATATCAAAATTGTGTTCCTTACTGTAGTAAATCTGAAAAGTGTGTTGGCATTCATTCGAAATTTCAATGTTTTATTCAAATTTTTGCAATTTGTGACTTTTGAAATTAAGTGTTTAATTGCAACAACCTTGATTTCCACTTTCAAATTCGACTTTTGCATGAAATCGAGTCAACTTTTAAATTTCAAAACTTGCATTGCTTTCAGCATTCCCTCTAAAATCATAAAAAATCAAAATTTTAGTTTCCCCCTCTTTTCCAAAATTCAAAATTTTACATTTTTCAACAATCTTGGTAGGGTTCAATTTTGAGATTGCAACTTTAATTTGGCCTATCTACAGATCGTAAAATCACTCAATTTTTTCAGATTAGCTTTAAAATCATCATAACTTTCATCCCTGAAAATTTCAAAAAAAGTTGCGAGGATCGTGTGCACTCTGTTCGCCACGGTCCCGGACATTTTTTCCGACATTTCGGGAGATTGTCCTGATTGTATTTAACAGCTTAAATTTAGGAGATTGGCTGATTTTATTAAAATTTGCTACCTCTAAAATTCAAAATCTTCTCTCTCTCTTTAGTGCATGAGTTTTACAACAATAAGCCCTACTTACACTATTCCCGTTAGACGAAGCCTTAGAATTAAGTCTTTCCAAGGTGTAATTACCAAGGAGATGGAACCTAATTTGAATGGCCTTTTTAACGAGGACATGGGTAATTCCTCTAATCCTCTTAATGATGAAGAAGCTCTCCATGAGGTTTCTGTAGAACAACTTTCAAAATTGGATAACCAATTTGATGATTTTCGACAATGGATGTCTCAAGAATACCCTGATAGTGAAGCTCTTTCATTAATTGAGGGTCTAAAATGTATGGTTCAAAGTGATAAGAATGGAATTGATATTTTGCGTGGTATTGCACACATTGTGGATTCGAATGTGATGCCTATGAAGAGTTGTGCCGAAACTTTAGGTTACACACAACCTCCTATTCAAGTTAATCATTCTATTCCTTTGACAACTTCTATTACTAGTATACCTACTTTTACATCAAACATAATGACTACTTCAACACAAGACATTCCTCCTATGATCACAAGTCATGGGGGCAATCCTTCTTCTTCAATCAACCCTCTTCCTTCATTCAATCCAACTTCTTCATATATTCCTTCAATGAGTGTTCCTATTATATCTCAACAAATGAACATGACACAAGGGGGCAATTCATTTAACCCTTCCATTCCTCCTTGTAGTGTTCCTCCTTTCCAATCATCTCCTATGACTAACTATCATAGTGTCCCACCACCTTACTCTCTACCTTCTTTCAATAACATAACACCTCCATCACAATCTAACACATCTAATATGAACTCTTCGACTGAAGCGACCATTAGCAATCTTGCACAAACTGTCTCTTCTTTACAGCAACAAATCGCCTCTATGAATCAATCTAAGTTTAGCGAGCCCACTTTCTCTTGACATTGTCTGAGCTATTCCCCCTAAACATGTTGAAATTCTGCAATTGGAGCTTTATAATGGTAAGGGTGATCCTCTAACACATGTTAAGACCTTTCAAACAATATGTACTGATTTTGCTTATGACCAAAGGTTGCTTGCAAAACTGTTTACTAGAACATTAAGAGATAAAGCCCTACAATGGTATTGCTCGTTGCCTTCTTATTCTATTTCTTCTTTCGAACAACTTGCAAATGCTTTTATTCAACAATTTCAAAACAATATAAGTCCTAAAGTTACTTTGATTGATTTAATGCATTGTAAACAAGGTGTTAAAGAAAAAGTGACTGATTTCATTGGTAGATATAAGCATTTATATGCTCAAATTTCTTTTCCAGTCTGACAATGATATTCAAAGAATCTTTATTTCTAATTTACAAAAAGATATTAGAGAAAAACTTCTATTTTCTGAGTTTACTTCTTTCCAACAGTTGTGCGCAACTCTTCACAATTATCAATTGACTGTGAGTCAAATGGAACAAGCAAATCCTATGGCTCTGAGTGATAAGGGTGATAGTAGTCAACAACCATTTGGGAAGTTTTAACCGAATAGAGAGTCCATTAAATTCAATGAAAACATCATCAACAACAATGTGAATGCAGCATCAGGTGTGCCTCCCATTTCTAAGTTTTTCAAGAAAGAAAGAAAGTTTACTCCTTTGAATGAATCATTGCATAGTATTATGAATAAGTTATTGGAACAAAATGTGCTTGCTCTTCCTCTTATAAGGAAAATAGATCCTACAAAGACTAATTCACCCTATTTTGATAACAAATCTTTTTGTCAATTTCATCGTCAACCTAGGCATGATACTGAAAAATGTTTTGCTTTAAAGGTTAAAATTCAAGATTTGATTGATAATAATACTATTTCTGTTTCTGGAGTGAATGATAAAGGCAACACATCTGTAGCTCCTCCTAACCAAAATCTTAAGATTTTTACTGATCCATTACCTTCTCATACCTCTAATGTAATTGATACTACTGATTCCTCTGTCTCACCTGATGATCTTGTGTCCATGACTCCGAATGTGATTAACTTTGTAGAGCAGCAGAAAATCCCTAAAGAACTTTCCATCACCTTTGATTCTAGTGAAACTATCAGGGCACCTGATGGTCCTTTATATATAGTTGCAAAAGTCAAGAATACACCTTGCTGTGGAGTGCTTATTGATCCTTCTTGTATGGTTAATATCATTACTGAAGAATTTCTTTTTACTTTGCAATTGAATCAAGTGATCTATGACGAAACAAATGTGGTTGTGAAATTATTTGATGCATTTTCTTCTCCTGCAATTGGTTCTATTACATTACCTATTGAGGTTCATAACAAATCCCTTGATGTGAGATTTTCTATTATTCCATCGTCTGAACAATTTTGTGTGAAGCTAGGCTATCCTTGGCTATCTTCCATGAAAGCTATTGCTTCTCCTATTCACAAGTGCTTGAAATTTCCCCATAATGGTGAAGTTGTTACTGTTAATCATAGTCTCTTTAAACCAGCTGAAAGAACTTCTAGTGTTCCTATTGATTATTTTTGGCCTAAACAATTCCAATCTCTTCCTCCGTGAATGATCATCTTTTCAAATCTTATCAAAAGTGGAAGAAAGATATGATCCTATCTCTAAGTGAACCTAGAACACCCAAACTTGACATTCCTATCGTTCTTGAGAAGGAAGTTCTTCCTTTGAAAGATAAAACTAATGTCTTTCCTCAAGAAGATTCCCAATCCATCCCTATGGATGTGACTATGCCTATATCTAATAAACTTCCTAAAAGTAGACCTATACCTCCTCGTCATGATGGACTTGGTCTCCTTCCTAAACCGAATATTCCTCCCTTATATGGAGCAGTTCCTCCTCCTTCCTCTTATG
Organism: Cryptomeria japonica; assembly: GCF_030272615.1. Classification (NCBI taxonomy): domain Eukaryota; kingdom Viridiplantae; phylum Streptophyta; class Pinopsida; order Cupressales; family Cupressaceae; genus Cryptomeria; species Cryptomeria japonica. Next base: position 648,972,272 of record NC_081407.1, on the reverse strand, counting down.
GAGAGAAGAGACCTTCCTCTTCTCCTATTATTCAACCTAAGAGACCACAACCTAAACACCCAAGTGAAAAGGATGAGAACATTCCTCCTCCTCAATCTTCTCAACTTCCTAATAAGACTAGACGAAATCGTTCTGCACGTGAATGCCGACGAAAGCGTCATCTTAGAGCTCAGGCAGCTGCTTCTCAAACTTTGCAATCCCCAAAAACACCTTCAGCCAATATTATTCCATTTTCTCCTCAGCCGACAATTGAGCCGAAATCTCCTAAACATAAGATGCATGATGGTCTTGACCCTGTGCGAGTTAAAGATCCTATTTTTATAAATCTTGATGATGATATAGATGAAAATGTTATTCATGATGAAAATGTTACTCCTGTTCATTCTGATAGTGAATATGAATATGCCGATGTTGATACCCATTTATCTAACGAATTTTCTAAAGCACTTATCCTAGCTCCTAGACAAGAACACCGTGGCTTGGGATATGAACATAGCCCTTGTTTGGATCTTGTGATAGCTCCATTTGCTGTGTTGGATGTTCCTCCTCTAGCGTGTTTCCTACCTTCCCAAAATATTGATCAGCAAGATCCGGGGGTAGATAACGTGCTAGACTAGTTCATTAGCATAGCAGACTCTCTCCTCCTCTCTTGTGTTACTTCTTCTATGTGTTATTCTCATTCTTCTATTTGTTGTCCTTAGTGTTGTCTACTTGAGGACGATGCAAAACATTGAGATCTCTTTTGGTCTCTCTCATGTTGACTCAAAAGACACATGTGTTCCCTTCTTCTAGGTGACCTTCCTTGATTGGGGAATGAAGAACAATTATGCATACATACATATGATATACATGAATTATCATACAGCATACTGACCTCGAGGAAAGCAAAGTCACCTTGTGCTTTGTGTTTTGTGTCTATTATCCTTGGGCTTATCTCACACTTGGGGGCTAAATCCTTGTGATAACATGCTCCTTTCTCATTTCTTATATGTATCACTACCTTAAAGCAATCACCCCCAGTGAGGCGTGTGCGATCGCTTTAACATAGGGGGGTATACATCCCATTCATATCTTTTCAAGATACTTGAAAATTTCTTGACAAATTTAGCTTTGCCTTGAAAATTTTTGATATCTTTCTTACATGACTCATAGTGAGGGAACCTTACTACGGACAGTCATGGTTCTCCCTCGTGATCTTCGCTTTTACTTTGTCAATCGAAGTCGTAAGATCCTTAGTCCACTGGGGGCTTGGTGTATCTTGCCTCCTTGACATGGTGAAAGTTTTTCAATGTTGTTTCCTTGTACTTTACCAGAAGTATGAGTGTACGCTTATACTCCCGCTAAAGTGGGGGCTAAATGTAGCATCCTAAAATTGTGACACTTGCAATTTCGACTGCATTTGGGTCTTCACGATGGCAGCGCAACACTGAACCTGAATGGAGACCCCAAAACTTGTTCATGACACCAAAAACTGCATTTTTCAGCACCCTGGCCTGATCCTCCTTGCACCCTACTCTCCTTGGAGGTGGGACCATGGCACCCAGTGCCCTGGTCCTTTAGGACTAGGGTACCTAGCACCCTGGTCCCCCAGGACCATGGCGCCCAACGCCCTGGTCCCTGGCCCTATTTTGGGCCCGGTCTCTTTTGGGGCTTCGGGTCTTCAAGTTTGCAAATTGGAAAATAATATTTCCTAGTTGGCCTAAGGTCGGGAAAATCAGTCTTTCAACCCTAATTGACAAGTATATAAACTACATTTCCTCTCCCATTTTGGGAGATGGAAAAAAGGCGGAAACGATATTCAAACATTCAAGCATTCAAGCATTCAAGCATTCAAGCATTCAAGCATTCCTTCAAGCAATTGATCATTCTAAGTCTCCATTCAAGGCTAAGTGTTGCATTCAAGACAAGGATTCAACCATTGAAGAGGAGATCACATACAACATACAACACACTACATACATTACATCTTCGCATGTAAGAATACAAACATTCTTACAACAAGGTATCAGTACTTGTTTACATTACAAACATTTACATTTACAGCATTCTCATTTCTTGGTTAATTCCAAAACTGGGGTTTGACCTAAAGGCAAACCCCTCATCCCTAACCCCCCAATCATCCTCTCTTTTCTGTGTGTAGGTTGCAGGTACGCTGCTGTAATTGAAGATCTGGAATCTTTGTGCAGAGACGAACAGATCCACCTTCGTTTCGCGGATTTTTCGGAGGACCGTGTGCACGCCGGGCGCCATCGTCCCATCAACTTTCACTCAAATTTGCAGAACAGCACCATCTTGACATTTTACTACTAATTCCAGGTCCGCAGCTTCATACCATATCCCTATCTCTTTTTATAAGTGAATCTTTCCTACTTTACATGCATTCCTAGTTCAATCTTTCTATCTACATTCTTGACAAAAGAGGGTATCCTTGATGTCTTAACCCTTGAAACTCATATAGAATCCAATCTTGCATTGCATGGGATTGGATCTTGTGGGTTTCAACCCCTCTTTTGAATGTAAAGTCTCCCCTAAGTGAAAACCATCAACCCTAGTGACTCTCCCTTCTCTCTCCTTGGAGTTGGGGAGGGGAGAACGACTAGGGTTTGATTTTTCCGCTTTACAGTTAGATGCCCTAAAGGAAGATGAACTAGAATTGGCTATCAAGAATGAAGAAAAGGCCTTAGCAAAAAAAGTTGAAGACAAGGATGAATAGGTAATTGATAGTGGATGCTCACATCATATGACTAGAGATAAAATAAAGTTTTTTGTCCCTGCATGAATACAATGGTGGTCAAGTAAGATTTGGGGATGAAAAGGCATGTATGATCAAAGGTAGAGGCACTATTTCTTTGGATGGTAAGCATAATACTAACAATGTCTATTATGTAGAAGGTTTAAAGCATAATCTTTTGAGTGTTGGTCAATTGGTGGACAAGGGATTCTAACTTTAATTCAAGGATAGAAAATGTGAAATCTTTAACAAGACTATCTTGGAGATTGCTACCGATACTCAGACTAGAGGTAATATCTTTCACCTAAACACTGGTAATAAGACATGTTTGATTGCTCATATTGATGAAAGTTGGTTATGGCATAAGAGGTTGTGTCATGTTAATTATGATTGCATTGTCAAGATCAGTTAAACAAAGGCAGTTAGAGATATTCCTATGATTATGAATCCTCATAATCTGGTATGTAAGGAAGGTCAATTGGGAAAGCAATTTAGAACTACTTTTAAGAGAATACAAGATAAATCTAATGATGTTGATTTGATTTATACTGATTTATGTGGTCCAACAAGGACAAGAAGCTTTCAAGGTGATAGGTACTTCATGCTAATAATTGATGATTATTCTAGAATGATGTGGGTGACTTTTCTTAGGGAGAAGTCTAAAACTTTTGAGAAATTCAAGATCTTTAAAGAAAAATTAGAAACTAAAATTGAACTGAAAATCAAATGTCTAAGATCAGATCAAGGCAATGAGTTCACTTCTCATGAATTTAATAGCTATTGTGAGATAAATGGAATTAGGAGACAGTTGTCTGCACCTAGGACTCCTCGGAAAAATGGAGTAGTGGAAAGAAAGAACATAACCATCTTGGATGCAGCAAGAACCAGGATGATAGAAGCCAAATTGACTCACATCTATTGGAGAGAAGCAGTGAGTATAGCAGTCTACACATTCAACAGAGCTCACATCAAAGGTGAAATTGGTAAGACTCCTTATGAATTATGGTTTGGACATACACCTACTATTAAATATTTTAGAATTTTTGGAAGTAAATGTTATATCAAAAGGGGTGATTCAATTGGGAAGTTTGATCCTAGATGTGATGAAGGAATATTTCTTGGATATTCTAATCAAAGCAAAGTATATAGATGTTATAACAAAAGATTATAGAAAATTATGGAAAGTGCAAATGTGAAAGTGGATGAGCAATACAGAAATCAATCTATATCATATGATAGGGAACTGGCAGTGGAAATGATCATAACTGAACTAGAAATACCTCAATCAGTATAGGACACTAAGACAGTTACATCGGCACATTCAAAAAACTAAACTATGACTGATGATCAGATCAGTGAACCTGAAATTTAGAAGACTCCAAGGTATGTAAGATTAACTCATTCTAATGATCAAATCATTGGAGATAGGAACAAGGGATTTATGACAAGAAGAAGACTGGAAAATGAAGAGGTATGTTTTATTTCTCAAGTTGAACCAACATCTGTTATTGAATATTTTAAAGATAAACATTGGTTAAAGGCTATGGAAGATGAATTAGATTAGATAGAGAAGAATGAAACTTGGACTTTAGTTCACTAGCCTAAAAATAAGAATGTTATTGGAACTAAATGGGTTTTTAGAAATAAATTAAATGAGGATGGTCAAGTTATAAGAAATAAGGCTAGACTGGTTTGTAAAGGATATTCTCAAAAGGAAGGAATTGATTATGGTGAGACATTTGCACCCGTAGCTATAATTGAAGTTGTTAGACTATTTCTTGCCTATGCAGCATATAAGAACTACAAGGTTTATCAAATGGATTTTGAATATGCATTTTTGAATGGTGAACTTGAAGAGGAGGTATAAATTGAGCAGCTTGATGGTTTTTCAATGATAGATGATAAGGATATGGTTTGTAGGTTAAAGAAAGCACTATATGGATTGAAACAAGCTCCTAGAGCTTGGTATGCAAGGTTGGATAAATATCTTTTAAAGTTTGGTTTCACTAAAGGCAGTGGTGATAGTAATTTATATTACAAGATCACTAATGATGATACTCTGATTATTGAAGTATTTGTTGATGATATCATTTTTGGAGGACAAGACAAATTGTGCATGGAATTTGCTAACAATATGAAGAATGGATTTGAAATGTCCATGATTGGTGAAATAAAATTCTTCTTAGGCTTGCAGATTACTCAAACCGACAAAGGAATCTTTATCTATCAGACAAAGTATCTAAGGGAATTATTGAAGAAGTTTTGTATGGATAATTTCAAACCGGTAAGTACTCCTATGGTGAAAAGTGAGAAATTATCTATTAAAGATACATCTGCATTGGTAAATTCAACAAGGTATAAGTCTATGATTAGTGCCTTGTTATATCTAACTTATACTAGACCAGATATTATGAATGCAGTGAGTATTGTTTCAAGATATCAAAGTAATCCTAAAGAAAATCATGAATGTGCAGTAAAGAGGATATTCTGGTATTTGCAAGGTACAACTAAATATGGCTTAGGGTATTCTAGAGATGATAACTTTACTTTATGTGCATATACAGATTCAGATTGGGTAGGAGATACTGATGACAAGAAATCATTTGGCATGGATATTTTGTGTTAGTAAGAAGAGCGCTTCCCCTTTTGGACTTCTTATTTGCTAAAAGGTATTGTACAATTAGTTGCTGCTGCAACATATTTAGCTTTTGCAATCTCTGAGTTTGATGGAAAGAAACTGGTTTCATGGATAAGCTAAAAACAGTCAAGCATTTCTTTATCTACTGCAAAAGCTGAATATGTTGCAGCAACAACTAATTGTACACAAGTCCTATGGATGAAGCAAATGTTGAAGGATATCAAGGTAAATTGTAGTGAACCGGTAGTTATCTACTGTGATAACTCTGTAGCTATTGACATGTCTAAGAATCTCGTATTTCACTCTAAGACTAAGCACATATCAATAAACTATAAATTTCTGAAGGACAAGGTAGAAGAAAAGGAATTCAAATTGGTTTATGTGAACACTAAAGAGCATATTGCAGATATATTCACTAAACCATTCTCTAAAGAATCATTTGAATATTTGAGAGACAGGTTAGGGGTATCTGCCCCTCTAGCAAAGACTTAGTTGGTTATGCATTGCATAATTCCGATATGGATTAGAAGCTTTATCCTTTGCTCCGGATTGATGTAGTGGTGCTACTACTCAGGTGGAGTAGTCAGCTTTGAGATTCACGGAATTTTGATATCAATGTCATATCTCTGGCATTGATGTCAAAGGGGGAGAGATATTGATGTGAAAAAGAAAACTTAAGAAGTTGTTTTTCAGAGCTATATAGAGATATTATTCAAAGGGGGAGTTTGTTGGTTGTCTTCCATTGGGGAAAACTTGTTTGGCATTTCTTCGTACTTAGATGTTTTTCACATGTAGTGTTGCCATCAATGCCGAAGGGGGAGATTGTTGGCAATATGGAAGGATTGATTATATGTCTCATTGATGTTTTTTCATTGATGTCAACACCAACTGTTATGGTTGGTTACCGGTAGGCAGGTTTTGGTTATTAGTAGAAAATCTAGTGTTACCGGTAGAAGAGACCATACACTCTAGTAAATCCTTACTGGCATAGGTTTAAGGTTTTACCGGTAGAGCTTTTATTAAAAATCCTTGACAGGATGCATAAGTGGTGTTGATGCGGTTTCTAGGATGCAGAAGATGATCACTGATCATACTTCAACCAGGTGGAGACATCGCTTCGGCATGGTGGACCCAGAATAGGTCTAGTGCCTATCTAGGTTATGGACTGGTATCATGTTAATGTGTTCTCTACACATTATCGAGATGGTTTATGGACTGGTTAATGTTGTTTTGGTCTAAAGCCAACATGGCATATCATTGTAATATGGATGTATGTAATGATCTTATTGTAATATCTTTTAGGTGGCCAACCTAATTGTTTTAGGCCTTAGGATTTGTATAAATTGATGTAAGATTTCATTATAGATCATGGCATGGAATGTAATGTGTGAATATTGTAATATCATTTAGGCAGAAGATTAGGTCAATCATTGAAGATAGAATTGGGTTTATGTAAGAAGTCAAAGGCCTCCGATATTGAGCTTAACTGGGACTGTAATCAAGCATGGTAGATGCTATCTCTGGTAGTTCATTCTACTGGATCATTGTCCAATTATCTTGAGGTGGTTTTAACCTCTCTATAGTCAGTGACACTCTTTTGTGATGAGCAATGCGCTCTAGGTAGTGTTATGCCTAGCATATCTATTTCCCCATTTGGTTTCCTTGAGTCAAAATAAGGACCCCCTTTTTTTCTTTCTTTCTTCCCTTTCTGGTGTCGACCTCGAAACTCTGGAGTCCTAGAGTCCCGAGGCCCCTTTTGGGTTTCACCTTGGAACCCCGAGATCCCGAAGTCCCGAGGTTCTTTTTGGTTTCACCTCGGAACTCTGAAATCCCGGATTTTTGAGGTTCTTTTTGGTTTCACCTCGGAACTCCAGAATCCCAGAGTCCTGAGGTTCTTTTTGGTTTTACCTCGGAACTCCAGAGTCCCAAAATCTTGAGGTTCCTTATTGTTTTGACCTCAGAACTCTGGAGTCCCGAAGTCCCGAGGTGGTTTTGGTTTAGCCTTCCACCTCAGAACCCCGGATCCCTGGAGTCCCGGGGTCATGTTTATGGTTTTCATACAAAAGGGTTTTGGGAGGCTATATATAGGAGATAATGAACTTTTTGAGTTCATTTGTGCATTTAGACTTTCTCCTCCCTAGCTCCAAGTCGTGAACCTCCAGACTCTTGAGCTCTCTCTCTTGGCATCCATTCGATTTTTGATTCACCAGGTTTGTGAATTAGTTTTCTCTCCTTGTGTTTTTTATAGATTAGATGTATTTTCTTGTTTTTGTTCTTTTGTGTTTGTTGTTTGTGGGCGTGCCCTAGCCTTCCACCCTAGAACCTTGGATCCTTGGATCCCCAGAGTTCCAGGTTTCATTTAGCATTCCACCTGGGAACCTCGGATCCCCAGAGTTCCGAGTTTCATTTAGCATTCCACCCCGGAACCTTGGATCATTGGAGTTCTAGGTTTCGCCTAGCCTTCCAGCCCAGATCCCTGGAGTTCCGAGCCCTTTTCCTTTGTGCTTATCCCGAGACCCCGAAGTCCCGAAATGGATCAAGTTTTATGTTTAGTATTGAGGACTAAAATTTGTGTTTTGCCTACAAGTTACAGTGGTTAGATGGACTCATCTGCCAACAAGAGAGGTAAAGAAATTGACAGACTTCCAGCCACCATGATGTACCAATATCAGGGATAGGTCCATGTTTCAAAACTGGATGATCAAATTAAATGGATCACGGACACCGAAGTAGGACACATAGAGATTGGGGATATTGGAACCCAATTGGATAAACCTAACCTAGATTCTCTCCACCGAAGGATCAAGAGGTTGGGTCTTGTGGAAGCTACTGTATTCCCGCAGTCGCTTCAAGCACTAGAGTTTATAATGACCATCGCTCCATTCTACAATCAACGGATAAGAAAGTGTATGGATGTACATGGAAAGACTGTTATTGACTTGTCACTAGATATACTAGGGTTCATCTTCAAAATCCCAACTAGGGAAGAGGCATTCTTACTGACGGAAGAAGAGGCCTTGAAAAAATGGAACGAGAAGGTGTCAGCCAGCAAAAGGCACATGAATACTAACTGGTTGGAAGAGGAGAGGAAAACAGGGCTCAAAGCTATAGAGGTCTTGAGGGAAGACTTCAAAGAGCCTCAAAGGGACTTTATTATTATGCTCAGCAGGGCCTTCGGCAAGCCTGACTGCAAGCATTTCCACCCTTGGATGTTCCAATTTATGAGTACCATATTGGTAGGAAAGCAATACTTTGATTGGCCGCAAATCCTTTCTGATAACATTTGTAAGTAGATGAAGGAGGTGCAACACACCTAGAAGTTCTTTTTCACGTCTTATGTCATTTGGGTAGCTGCCAGAGCCAGAAAGTTTCCAGGCCTACAGGTAGAAGGGCAATTAGGAGAGAAGGAGGGACAGAAGAAGATATGGGAATATTATTCCCAGCTCACTCTAACAAATGCAAAGACACACTTCAAGAGGGTTAATGATGCCTTCATCTTCCCTATAATCATTAAGTTGACTGAAGACGTAGGATATCAGATAAGCCCAGAAGCCATGGCTATTATCTGGGAGTGGCCATGTTGGTTCATCCAAAACCCACATTCCACTTACATCAGAGTTAGTGGATTCACAGGGAATCCAATGTTGCTACCTCATTATTGCAATGATAGGGTAATCCTGCTAGAGTATGTGAGTCAACTTCTTGGTCTCTAGTCACTGCTATCTTCTAAACACAAAATAGGTATTGACTTCTTGGTGTCCATTGGGTACTTCGCCTATTCTAAAATACAAGTGACAAAATTGGCCGAGCAAGAGCTTCAGGATTTGAACCTAAAAGAATATAATCATACTAGGGAATTTTATGATCCCTATGGGAAACTTAAGCAAGCTATGCCTAAGGCATATGAGGGGCATAGGCCCAACTTGGAAGACTTTTGGGCCAACTTATAGGATAGTTTTGAAGTCAGGGAGAAGAATTATAATAGGTTGTCCATGCCGCAGGTTAGAGACTTTGGTTTTGAGACTAACCTCCCTAAAGACCCGAGGGATGATGGAGAGTTACTCGATCTAATTTATAAAGAATCAGGGATAGACAAGAGGCCCCTCTCCCTAGTAAAATGGTCCACAAGCAAAGATACAAATATGGAGAAGGTCTCCCAGGTAGCCAACAATAGGACTAAACAATGGTTAAGCCAGAGGGTCAGAGCCAGTGCATCAGAAACAAAGCAAAAGGAATCCACCTCAGGGGTACCACAATCAAGAGGTCATAAAGAGTATGCCCGAAAAACAAGGTCAGCTTCAAGACAGAATACCTCCACTGACCCAGGTGAGGAAGACAAGCCTCAAGAAAGTACTGAGGACTTGCTGAAGAAAATCCAAGAAAAGATGAAGGAGTCTGAACTACTAAAGAAGGCTATAGACCTAGGGGTGACTAATGGGCTAGGCATCGTCCCACTTTCCAGAGTTCTCCCACCAAGGATTGCTATAGGCCACACTGAAGGATAAGATACTCAAGAACAGGAAGAGAACCTAGAAGCCACCAAGAAGGTACCTATTTAGCCACCTTCCATAGGTACAACAAGTGCTCTGGGCACCGCTACTCCTGCACCACCATTTGTTAATGTATCCATAGGGTAGCTCGAAGTGCAAGGTTTTACATCCACTACTGAGAAAGTGAAAATTAGAAACGTCAAGTCTGACTTTGACTAGGAGGAAGAGGATCTTGACCAACAACAACCTCTAGGTAGTGAGAAAGAAGGAGGTGAAGCATAGGATATCTTGAATGAAAGGTTGATTCTAACTCCTCAAGACCAAGAAGACTTTCTTAAGGATATAGAAGTCAGGCAAGTAGAGATGGAGCTAGGGAATGAAGAAATAACATTCAATGAGGAAGTTAGTGGTAAGCTAAGAGAGTTACACAAACAACAAGCTCTCCAAGCTAACTTAGCCCACCAAATTTCATCATTTCAAGTTCCTGGCCAAACGAGAGCTGAAGCAGAGGAGCAGGTAGAGGAGCAAGCAGAGGTGCATGTTATAACTGCTGAGATTATATCACATCAAGGTGATAAAGCTAAAGATATACCAGAATGGTTAGAGTTTACCTTTGGAAAGAAAAAGAGAAAAGCAAAGCTTCCTAAAGCTACTCTACAACAAGTAATCACCAAGGAACCACCAAAGATTAAGAAGATGAAGACGGTTCATCACTTGTCAAAAACTAGTTTTGATGAAGTGATTGCAGATGTGGTGGTTCCATCATAGGCTGAGGGACAAGCTTCTCCCAAATACCAAGTATCACAGATAAACATAGGTAAACAGACCAAGTGGGGAGAGTTAGATACCTTGGAACTAGCCACAAGCATTGTCAAAGGGCATGTGGAAAAGGAGCATAGCTCAAATGTAGAACTTAAAGTGCAGCATGGGCAGTATAAACACCTCTTGGTAGAAATGTGTAAACCTTTGGACTCCTGTAGGACAGATGATCTACCTTCAACCTCATCCTTGCCAGAAGGAGATGTAAAGGAACTATTGGAGGTGAGATGAGTATCTGCGGCTGCTAAGTCTTGGACTCAAATGAATGCATCCAAAATTAGGTTGTTTCTATAGGACATGATGGAAATACATCGTAAAGTAGTACAGGCAGGTGGAGCTTTGACAACCTGTTCCACACAATGGGAGCAGAAGGAGAGCACCTTTAATAAACAGCTCTGAATTTTGAAAAGGCTACTACGATTAGGAGAAGAGCTAATAATAAAAGAAGACCTCTTAGGAGGAGATAGTTGTGAGAATTTATAGTCCTATGTATACATTTTGGAGCTGAAAGTAGAGATGTATCAGCAGTATGTCAAGGAGAGGACTAATATTCGGGACCCTCTTCTCAAAGAGATTTTTTCATATGAGAATTTTGTAATGAATATACTAGGGCCTTTTGGCCTCAGAATAGCTGATACTAGAATAATGGACCAGTAGAAAGTTTTGAATCAATGGGATGCATATGAGGCACAAAACTTAGGACCTGTTGCCCAGTTCGATACCGCCCTTATGGATAGATACACACAGCTAATCACTCAGTGTCAGGAGGTGGCAGATACAGTAAAGGAGTTAGAGGAACAAGGAGTACATGCAGAGGAGACTTTGAAGAAGTATAAATTTAGAATTAAGCATGTAGCCAATCTGCCAGTCCAAGCAGTTGCATGTATAATTGAAAATTATAAGGCATTTACCAAGAAATAAGAAAAGCTAGGCACACAATTGCTAAAGATAGCAAAGCTTTTTCTTGATTTTAAAACTGCTCATCCTACTCAAGTCCCAATTTTGAAAGAAATCCTGCATGGTTACGAAAATGTGGCTCACCCAGCATGGTCTTCGTAATGCTCATGCATCATCCATTTAGTTGTTAAGTGGAGTGTCCAGGTAGAAACTTGCAAGTTAACTGTGACTCCTAATTTTAGTTCCTAATTTAGGATAGAGTTATTTCCTAAATAATAGGGTGAAAAACTTCTATAAATTGAGAAGTTGAATTCATTTGTAAGGGTCCCCAAATTGATGATTTGTGGCCCACTTAGAGTTTTTTTCCAGATTGTTAAGAAGTTTGAGTTATTTTTGCTATACATTCATGGAGATTAATATGAAAAGCAGCTTGTAGATTGCCTGATTTACATCTATATTCTACCAAATTGTTCTATGTAATCAATAATGTCTATTATTTTGAGTTCGCAACGTGGTAATATTTTTGTCTATTATGATATGAACCATATTGCACATGTCAGTGGTGTATGGGAATTACTGTGATAGGCTATATTGTTGATGATTCTATGTCCGCAGATTTGTGAAATTGATGATTTTGTAGGTTTTATGGAAGTCCGTTGTTGAATTCTAACTTGGATAATATCTGATAATTGCTCAAATTGCAGGGAACTAATTGAATAGTTTATTAAGTTGTCATTGTATTGATCTTTATTGTTATTTTCTTGTTTCCCTTACGCTTCGCATTTTATTTCCCCAGAGAGTCTTAAATCATAAAATACAAAAAAGAAAAAGAGGAACTGCAATTGTTCATAAACCAGCGAGATTTAGTTCTAACCAGCAGGCCCCTTTATAGGTATAACCACATTAACCTTTGATTTATCCATCACCGTCGAGACCCGACTACAGAGACCTTGGGGTAGTCAGTTCTTCCGAACCCGTTACTTTTTAGGAGAGGTGGTGAGTGTTTGCATAAACTACCTGACTGTTGGTGGGTGTGTCAAAACGCACGTCAATAGGTATTGTGCCTTCCTACATGTGTAGGCCCCTCATTGTATCACATACTTTCTGCATAAGTATCATCTAACTATAGGTAGGCTTCCCACCATGGTTTTTACCTTTACCGAGTTTTCCACATACAAATCATGGTGTTATGTGGTATGGTTGCTTTGTGTTGAGTTGCATTGTTTACCGGTATCTATTTCTACTGGTATATGTTTCTGCTATTCCTGTATTTAATGTTTACATGTTCTGGTTTAAGGTTATAAAGTGGATTAATTGATATAATCTATTAACAACTAATTAACCCCCCCCTGCCCATCCCCCCTCTCAATTGTTCACCATTTATCCTAACATCCTCTAAGAGGGAAAGTATCAGTGTAAGAAATGACAAGTGGAAGGTAAGCCACATGTTGGTTTGGGAGAGAAACACCCAAACAAATTGAATCTATTTCAGATTTTTTACAAAATTATGAATGTGTACACATATGCCAAGGATGGTTGAAGGGATAGAGTTGGTTAGAACCCAAGGGTGGTTAGTGGGTTAGGTTAGATGAGAGGTTAGATGGGGGTTAATATTAGGATCCATGTTCTCTAATTGAATTATTTGAATTATTAAATTCAAATTAAATAACTAAGAGGAAAAGAGAGTAAATTAAATTCAATAAATTATATATCTATTTTATTTAATAGAAGAAGGGTAAAAGGGGATTAATTAATTGAATGTTCACATGAAATATTAATTAATTTACACTGCAAGAATCGGGTATACCACCTCCTATAAAATACAATACGCCAGGTAAATTTTTTAACACGATTGATGACGTCGGCACGACATGTCCTCTAGTACCACATGGGCTAGCGAGAGACTAGACCTTGTGACCTCATGTTTTATCATTGGAAGCTCTTGCTGATCAAGCTAGGCCCCCAACCCATGAAACATTAATAATTAATTGAAAGGGGATGTAATAATTAATTAAATCATATTAATTATTCAATTAATCTGTGTGACCAAAAGGGATAAAAATTTGATTAAACTAATTAATCAAATTTAAGTGTCTACATTTTACCCCTCTTTGTGGGTACTAGAATAGTATTAGCTGAAATAAAATGAGGCACTGACGACTAGAAGAAATCGGACCAACAAGATGCCCCAAACAAGACTAACGACAATGAAGGGGCAACAAGATGGAGGAAAAGTTAGTGATACCCCCTCGAGAGGGTGCACAAAAAATAAAGGACTGAGCGGTGTCTCAAAAGAAACATTACTCCTATTGACAAAAAGAAAGACTATGTAAAATGAAGCCTATAGCCAAAAATGACACTAAAACAGGAGTTTGTAGTAATAAATGGCATGAAAAGTGGTCCCAAGGGACCAAGACAGTGAAAATAGGGCTTGAGAAGGCCCTGTAATAGCAAATTTAAAAATTTACTATTCACATTTACCATTCATAAGAGAGAAATATAGAGATCCTTGAGCCCATTTGTGCATTCTAAAGATTTTGTACACGTAGACAAGACGGTGACTAGACAAGAATCAAGGCATCACACTGCCTTCATGGCAAGTGTCAGACGACTCCAACGATTGGACCCCTTTGTGTGTCTAAGAAAATTGGACCTCACGGTGTATTTTTATACATTTGTTAGCCTAGAAGGAGGGAAAAATCAGCATTCTTGTGGGTTCATGTCCCATGGGAATGCACGGTGAGGTGGTGGGAATGCATTCTTGTCGCTCATGCATGAGGATTGAAAAAAGGGTAGAGTTAGCATAGTATCAAGAGAGAGTTGGGAACACACTTCTGTGATTGAGGGAGTGCACACAAGGATAGTAAGAATGCGGTCTTGCAGTTTTAAGTGATGCAAGATCATATTCCCACAACTCAGGAAGGGTAGAGGTGCTAGACCAGTAGAAATGCAATCCCATAGGAATGGGAGAGGGGGAGGGTCGGGTAACTATACAGTTAGTCATTCTAGGGTGGGAATGCCACAAATAGTGGCGGGAATACCACAATAGAGGAAAAATTGTGATAATTCCATGAAAAGTGGAGGGAATGACTGCCCAAAGGCAAAAGGGGACCTAGAAGATAAATATTGGGTAGGCAAGAAAGTTGATATTGTCTTATGGGTTGGATGCAGCAAAGCATTGACATCTTGGTGAGTCGGGAGAGGAGGTCATTGATGTTATAGCTGGTAGACTAGTTTGGGGATGCAAATTGGACCATGATAAATCTGATTAAACTAGGCTACCTTGAATGGATGCCCTATATCAAGGCTCATATAGTGATGGTCATTGGGCTAGTGGAGGGATGGAGGAGTGACGCCATCACTTTCCACTTGCCAATGAGGGAGATGATAGTGACCACTGAGGATGTGTACCACATATTGAGGTTATCAATCCAAGGAGTATGGGTGATAGAAGAGAGGGCACCACCGAATGACTTAATACAAAGACTATTTGGAGATGATGTGGAGATTCATCATGAGCAAATATCTCTAGATCAAGCAATAAGACATGTATCACCAAATATACATATTTACTTCTATATATGTGCATTGGTGAACAACTTCAATTTTTTAGACAGAGGTGGGCACTCAGTAGTTTTGGGCATGATCCAAGTGATGATCGATGCAACAGATGTAGTGTAACCTATAGCCTAGGGTACACCTGTTTTGATTGAGTTGTATAGAGAGTTACATTGCATATGCTACCTCTTAGGCCATATTTTTGGATATGTCACATTGCTTAAGGTGTGGGCTTGGGAGCATATTGTGGTCACACAACCAGCATGGTCAACTGATAGGAGGGTCAAGGAGCCCATTATGTACAGTTAGCATAGAGATCTTGATTACAAGGAATTCAATGATGTAGACCATTGGATTCCTTTTGATCGGATCAATTCAGGTGGGGTTACATGGAGGCCCTACATGGGTATTATAGGTTGGGTAGAGGATGCATGGCATATTCCATATGTTATCATACTCATTTACATTATCAATGGATGGGAGTGTGTGATCAAGCGGTATAGGGCAATTAGGGCCCACAAGTAGTTTGGATTTGTATAGGATGTCCTCAAGATGGAGCATAGGTTTCAATGAGTGACAAGTGAGAGAGTGGTGAAGTTTGGACTATCACTAGATAGGAAGGAATTGATTGTAGAGTAGACACAGTTGGCACCCATTGCATAGGATCCTAGTGTAGGGGTAGCAGATGTCAAAGTTACAAATGCCTATTGTAGTGTCATAAATTGTGCACCCTTGCTAGGGTGGTACAATTTCACACTTAGGTTAGCACCCACCTTAGTATGTCTTGCATCTTGCATCTCTAATTTCCCTTTAATAATTTAATTCATTAATTTAATTAAATCTAAAGTCATGTTTCATCACTTTACATATTATAAAGTTGGGCCCTTTACCCTAAGCATGCCCCTTTCCATTTTATTCCTTCAATAAATCATTTAATCATAAACCCTAATTGTGTCTTATTTTGACCTTTAAGGCCCAATTTCATATATCAAAACACCTCAAAATCAACTGTAACTTTGGGATGTGCTCTAATATCATCATATCTAACAGCCCCAAAAATTTGGTGAAAAGTTGGTCGGACTGTGGCAGGAATGCACATGGTTCTCGACTTTTTTCCCAAAATTTTGGGAGCATAATTGTATGATATAATTGAGCTTAACCGCAAAATATTGGTGGAGAATTCAAATCCTAGGTCGGCCTAAAGACAAAATTAAGATCTAGGGTTTCATACTTAAGAGCTCTCTTTCTTCATTTGAAGGGGTCTTCTTCTAAGAATCTAAGAGCAGGTTTTTGGAGAATAAAGAGCCTTCTTTGTAGTGAAAGAGTAGAACTTTTAAGTATTCAAAAACATTCAACATTTATTCATCAATCATCATTTCATCAATTGGGGGCTTTTGAAAATGTAGGAGAATAATAGGAGATCACCAACTGAAGATTTGCTTGTACCTCTCCCTTGGGGTTGGTTATGATTACATGTTATTTTTAATGTCTTTGCATAAGCTTCATTTTGATTAATATTCATGCTTTAGATCACTTTGCATCATGGATTTAGAGCACTTAATTTTTCAATTATAAGCAATTGGGGTTTACTCTCTAGGGTTGCTCTAGATTGTTTGTTTCATTTTAGGATCTTGCACACACACAAGGTTCTTGTGCACACATTTTATGTACATTATCTGCTATTCATGGAGGTGGAAATAACCAACATAGGGGTTTGACTAAGGAAAAACCGTATATAGCCATCTAAAACCCTATTTTGTAGATTCAGATACAGGTTTGGATCCGAGTGTCGCCAAAAGTTTTTAGGATTGGAGGAATGCATAGAGACAGTTTTTGAGTGCAGATATCATCAAGAACCCCAAGGATAGGGATGTGGCACCATGGTCCTACCTAGGATAGGGGTGTGGCACCTTGGTCCTTCCCTCTATTAGCAAGATTTGGCAAAACAGTGTCTTGTAGGCTTCAGAACTCACCTTGTCAGTTGCAGCTCTAGATTTGCAGAATCGAGACAGTAGAATGGCACCCTAGTCCTAGAAATTTTTGCTTAGATTTTAGACATAGGTGCACCTCTGATTTTGCCTCCTATTTTATACTTTTCAGCTTTATATCAGTCAAGTCCTTTGATTTGCATTTCCAGATTAGGGTTTTCTTTCTTACTTGCATTCCAGATTAGATTGCATTTTTGAATCATTAATCTCTATCATTTACAACAAAGGAATAGAAAACCTAAGAGGTGATCCTTGGCTCTCTCTTCCACACAATAAGTAGCCCAAAGTGTTTCACCTCCCTACGCTCTTTCGTATTTTGTGAGTGTGTATGAGAGTGGGATTAGGGTTTCCATACCTAGTCTCACTTTTTCCCCTACACATCTTTGGTGAACCTGACATGAACATGGTTGCATTTTCATTACTTTTCATTGTTAGATCTAGTTTTATATATTTTCATTTTTTTCTTTATAAACATATAATTCCAAAAAAAAAAGTGAAAAAAATTCAAAGAAAAAAAAAAATGATTTCCCTTTATTTGCTTGCATTGTGTGCTTTCATTTCAATTTCAAAATGTCAGATTTCTATTTGCAAAATGTCCATATTTTTTTATGATGTATGCAATTTTGTTGACTATGAGTTTAGTAAGGATGAATTAGATGAATCTCTAGATGATTTTTTGAACCCTAAGCCTTTTAAACCCTCATTTTTCCAAAAACTAATCAACCTTGTTATTATGCTATTTCGTGGTGATGAGAAAGATAAGTTGAATGATTCCTCTCATGGGTATATTCCTATTAACTCCTCCACAAAATCTAATGACATGGTTGACCTTCACAATTCCCTTTATTAGGTTATGTCTCCTTTTGAGTCCAAAGATAAACCTTTCAATCACTATGATAATGCTTTATTGGATGATGCCCTTGATGACTTTATGTCTTTTCCTAAACCTTCAAACAAGGGTAATGCATCTAAAAGGTTAATCAATATGATCATTGTGAATGAACATAGAAAACCTATTTTTGTATTCCAAGGTGCTTTTCCTTCTCCGACTTCACCACTTCCTAATCAACCTCTTTTCACAGTTCGAGGTGGATATAGTCATGATTCCTTTAGTACTCCAAACAAACCCATCATTACGGTTCAAGGAAGCAATCCCACTAAGAGTCCTTATAGATATGCTAAACAACTAACTAAGGAGAGTTAAAATGTAGTTGTCCATACCTATAATATGAGAAATAATAGGCAAGCTAATCCTCCTCCAGTTATTCTAACTTCTCTTCCTAATCCTCAACCCATTCTTCCTCAAGCGCCTCGCATTTTACAAACTCTTAGTAAGGACTATGACCTAGTTGAACAACTTAAAGCTACTCCTACAAAGATATCCCTCTGGGATTTGATTCAAACATCTTCAACTTATCATAGAATGCTACAAGATTCATTGAAAATATTCAGTGTCCCACCTACAGCGACATCTAATAATATGGCTTCCTTGATTAATTATATCATGGCACCTATGGCTCAGATTCTATTTACACAAGATGAGCTACCCTCTAGTGAAATTCAACAACAATATGATCCTTTGATTATTGTGATTATCATAAATTATAGTGAAATCAATTGAACACTAGTAGACAATGGTTATGACCTTAATGTTTGTAGCATTAACTTGTTGCATAAGATCAATGTTGATACATCTCTTATTAAGCCAGATTATCTTACTATATGAGGCTTTGATAATGTTGCTAAATCTTCATTAGGTATCATTACCTTGCCTATTAAGGTAGGTCTTGTTACTTTACCCATACCTATCCATGTCATATCTAGAGAATTGACTTATAACTTGTTGCTAGGGTGACCTTGGATTCATAGCATGCAAGTTGTGCCCTCTACATTGCATAGGAAAATTAAATTCAATTACAACAATAAAAACATATACCTTTCTAGGTGACACAAGTCTCCAGGCTTTTCTACAAACTTAAAGTTCTAAATCCTCTCCAATTTTCTCTTCCCCAATTATCTTAGATAATTCCTCTAAAGCTTCTACTCCTACTAGTGTGACCAATTCATCAAACTTATCTCCTGCATCTGAATCAATTCCCCATACTCCCTCAAGTGAACCTAATATTCTTGAGGGAGAATCTTCTCAGCCTGAATCTATTACTAAGAATACCTTTTCTCCTGAGAAGGTTCTTGCAGAAGATGATTGGGAATCCCTTGATTTTAATCCTACTTTCATAGGGGAATACATAATTCCCCCTAGAGAACCTAAGGGGCAATTTGCTTTGTCTAGGCTATTGAGTAATAACTTTGTGGTGGCTTCTCAGACTTCGTCTCTCATTTCTGACCCGGAGGACTTTGATCCTTTGCTTTACGAAAATCCTCCTCCTTCCATAGAAATGGCTAATATTTATGGTACTAGATTTCACATCCTATCTAGATGCAGATATAATGGTAATGGATGTGGTGCTCAAGAACAGGGGATCAAGGTTCCTTTAGAAAACAACTTCCGCAATATGACATTTGGGCTTGGTTATGATCCTTTTAAGCATACTAAAACCTTTAAAGAGATCATTTATTATTGTTAATGTCATTTTTTCTTCTCTTTCGCTAAAATATCCAAAGTATATTGACTGTGACTCTTATAGTGTCCTAGCTGTGGATGTTTTTCCTAACGATGATTCCTTAGCCGAATTCTTAGGAGCTTATGACAACTTTCCTCATTATCACCATAATCATGGCTTTCCCTATTGTCTAAATGTGGAAGATTACTTTCACAATTTTCTATGGTAAATATGATACCCTGTTTCATTTCACTAATTAGCAAGTTGAAAGATGGGGGAATATAGCTATCCGTGAATTTCATCACCTTCCTTAGTAAGCATTATGTGATTTTGTGATCTAACATGTGGTTTTGTAGGTTGTGGTTCCTAATTATGTACTACAGATACCATTAGGGGCTTCGTCTAACAACTTATGGATTATCCTTTTTCAAATGATGTTTACTTTTCTGTACTTTATCTTTCATATGCATGTAGTGTCATATGACCACTGAAGTGGGGGCTAAATGTAGTGTCGTAAATTGTACACCCTCGCTAGGGTGGTACAATTTCACACTTAGGTTAGCACCCACCTTAGTATGTCTTGCATCTTGCATCTCTAATTTCCATTTATGCATTTAATTAATTAATTTAATTAAATCTAATTTCATGTTTCATCTTCGGACATGTAGTGTCGCGGTTAAAACACTTCGTTGGTGAAGCAGCCACCAAGGTTCAAACCCCTGTTGGGCCATTGTGCTTGCAGGCCTTATGTCTTCATTGAGCCATTGTGCTCGTGGGTTTGAACAAGTGAAGTGTGGGGATGAGGTCCCCAGGTTATGCCCTCACCAGTTCATAGCTCCAAGTCAAAAGTGTTTCACATGGAGCTAGAGGGTGTGTCATGCCAGCATCATCGGTCATGTTATAAAGTTTACCAGACATTATTTAAATATTAAAGAAAAAATTCATGTTTCATCACTTTACATATTATAAAGTTGGGGCCTTTACCCTAAGTGTGTCCCATATCCATTTTATTCTTTCAATAAATCATTTTATCATAAACCCTAATTGTACCTTATTTCAACCTTTAAGGCCCGATTTTGTACATCAAAACACCTCAAAACTGATTGTAACTATGGGATGCGCTCTAATATCATCATATCTAATGACCCCAAAAATTTGGTGAAATTTTGGTCAGACCGTGGCGGGAATGCACATGGTCCTCGACTTTTTTCTCAAAATTTTGAGAGCATAATCCTATGATATAATAATGCTTAACCCCAAAATATTGGCAGGGAATTCAAATCCTAGGTTGGCCTCACTAATACATTTACCCTAAAATTCAGATGGCAGTTTCTGACGAAGAAGGTATATTGTGAACAAATTTGATTTTTTTTTGAAAAATTGCCCACATTCATTGGAATTCCGATGATAATTCAATATATATTTACGGAAGAGAAGGAATTGGCAACAAAATTTGTGTTTTTTACAAAAAGTTCCTGCATTCATCGAAATTCTAATGACAACGGGCATTACTTAAAAAAAAAAGACCAAGACATTTCAAATCATTTTCGCGGCCTCTTCCCATTCTCTCGTTGCCGCCCTAGTAGTGTATTCTCACCCACAGTTCCAACTCTGTTTGCTAGAATCCCCTAGCCTTGCCTCCGCCACTACTCATTGCTTGTTCTTGGTCATAGTTGTTTAGGTGGGAACCATTGGTCAAGCAGTTAACTAGTTTTTGTTCTTATGGTGGAATTTTCCTGTAGGAACTGGAACAAAGCACGAGTTCTTTGAAGTGGAATCTTTCAATCAGTCGTAGAAGGAACTTGAACAAGGATTGAAGGCCCCCCACTTCATGGTCATGGTGTGGTTGATTATCTATACAATATACAATATAGTGACAAACCCCAGCCATGGCCGGTTTTTTCTGGGCAAAGGAAGCAGCATAATATATCAATAAGTTGGTCATCGAAGCATTGTTGGGGGTCATTGTTGAGTCTGAACCCAACATTCCCAGGCTCCCCCACCCCCAAGTGGTGGGCATTGGCATTTACCAATAGCGATCATTCGGGCTAGCCTCAAAGCAGACCCGTAGGGAGAGGTACAGTTTTTTCTAATCTTAACACTTTTTGTTTTCAAGACATTTGAGTGAAGTAGACCACAGCTACAATTGTTATGGAACACGGGAAGTTGCTTGAAATTTCATATTGATCAACCTTGTGAGTAAACCATGGCTCCATTGGGTTTGTGATAACAATTTCAGCACCATCCATGATTAGTCCAGCATCTTTCATGATTAATAGTAGCAAACTTATCCAATGTCACATAACACCATGCAATGAAACTTAAGACATAACTCATTATTCTTTTGTATGAGATTTTTTAACCAAGATTATCATATTTCAGCTTGTGTGATAAGTTTTGCCATGGGAATCAACTAATAGACAACATAGATATTTATCATCAACCTCCTTTTTTTCACCAAAGGGATAAAAATTTATTAAACATAATGAGAATTACAGAGCAAGAAAGTAGATACATAACCTAATCTAATCTCCATTTGCATAACCTAAGAAGGTAGATTCAACTAAATAATCTTGAAAGAATTGCATATGAAGGGCACTATTAGAAAAGAACTTATGTACCATTCTAGTCTATGTATCTACTACTAATTATTGCATAGAAATAGATACATGTGTTAGAATGTGTTGAAATAGTAGCTAGCTTGAATACCTATCTATTATATTTTAATGTTGTCAATGACAATTAAAATACACATGTATTATCTATTATGTAAATCAAACTTAGGGCTGGGCCCAAATACATGTAACTTGTAATTATCTCTTGCTTGGGCAAGACCTATATATAATGTAACTTGTGGATAGGAAAAGCCCTATAAATGTAACTTGTAATTTGGTTTGACCCTAATTGGGTGATGTAACTTGTGGTCCTATATTGAATGTAACTTGTAATTTGGTTTGAATGTAACTGAGGATAAATATTCAAAAAGTATAATAATTACACTAATACATATATCACTCTCATGCCTTCCTTAATTTGATATAAGGTCCCTCTATCCTGTTAATGTATGATAGCCTCGGTAAGATAAATGATTGAATAAGAGATAAATTAAGTCTCTCATTCAATCATCTATCCTATCGATAAACTATGATGAAGACTTCAAGCTATTGTTCCTTCATTTGATCGATGATCATTCTTAAATTTGTATATATTCAACCATACTTGCAAACTTCGATCAATGCTTAACTACCAATAATCTTCGGTTGTAAATCTCATAGCATGGAATATCGATTGGTATTGGTTTACATTAAAACCAATGCACTACGATTAATATCAGTTAACATATTAACTATGAACACTGATTGTTATCGGGCTTAACCAATGCACTTCGATTAATACGGTTAATATATTAACTATGAACATTGATTGTTATTGGGCTTAACTAATATATACTGACTAGTATCGGTTGTCTTGCATATGATAGACACATCGATTAAGAATTAGGTGGTTTGTTAAGTGATATACATCGATTTATGTTTCTATCCTCCTCCTTTGTTGACATCCCCTCCCTCATTGTCTAATATATCTATGACTTTTCCAACAACTTTTAATATCACAACAAGAGATAATTTTGTATGAGTTTCTTAAAGCTAGCTTTATTACTCTCCCCTTGAAAAATTGAAGAAAAAACTATAAACAAAATTAGGACAATCCTTTTTTCAAGCATCATCAACTATTCCACTAATGAATGTCATGAATTGGAGATTAAAATTCAACAACTTATTGTAGTTCTAGTAACATTTAAATAATAGGTGACAATGAGTTATACACTCATCATATCCCTTCTAAATGACATTTATAACCTATTATTTTTTTTATCTTGCTATATGACATTGGTAGCTTAATTACCTATTAGGGGCTCATTGTCATTCATGGTACTACGATTTCATGTGCAATCATATTTGGGAGGCAACGTAATATCCTAGTTCTTCTTGCCTCTACATTGTGGAGCAAGAATAATAGTTGTCAATTGTTCCTCTTTTTTAAGGATCCACTTTACGTTTGTTGATTTTTATCTTTTATAACTTGATATCCTTTCTTGCATAGAATCCTGAATCCAAATTCTCTCATTTCTTGGACGTGTGTGTTCCTTGATTGGGACTTCTTTCATTGTTTTGTAGGCAAATAAACAAAGACATTGACCTCTCCTCTCTACTTATACACAAAATGGCTAATTGAAACCACTTCATATACACAAAATATCTCCTTGTACTGATCAAGCCTCAAAAATGTGACACCCTTGTTCAACAAGGGTTGATACTCTACAACACGATGCCTATCATTCATGAGCTCAAGGTGGTTTTTTTCATGCTCGATAAAAATATGATCAAAACTTTTTGTAGTTTCACCACCATCATAATATCATTTTTCTATTGTTAACATCATACATCCTCATGCTACACTAGCAATTCATCAAGCTCTTCAATTTATTCACTCTTTATATGTTAGTGACTACCTTTAACTTATGAACCTTCAAATAAATCATCATAATGACCCCTTCACTATCTTGTGTTGAATGAAAATCCTTCAACTAGACTACATTATATAGGAATTTGGTGTGGATCTTTCATTCTTTCTTTGATTTGCCATTTTTTATTGTTTCACCCTACAATTTTGTATTTGAGGTATGTAAAATAGTTTCTCTATAGATTTTTTTTATCTCTCTACATTATTTTGGTTGCCTTCATTTAAATTATGTAATGTTTCCATAATATCTCTTTTACAACTATCTCTTCCTTTCTTTTTCAGTTAAGAGATCACTTGAATTGTAGGTAGACCCCTTCAAATAACAGGGCTAGCTTCCTTTTATACCTAATATATGTCTTGAAAGCATTTTATCATGATGGCATTAAATTAATGTACTTTCTCTTCTATTTGGTATTGGTGGAGCAGAGGTTGCATTGCATTGACCTGGGATACATATTTCCATAGATACAACACAAGTTAAATGTATCCCAGGTCGATGCAAAGCAACCTCTGCTCCAGAGATAACCAGAAAATAGAGAAAGAATTTTAATTTAATGCCATCAGGATAAAAGGCTTTCAAGACAGATAAATGGTATGCAACTGTATCTATTTGGAATGCATTACCCAAACAGCACAGTCGATCAGTCGCCTTTGAAAAGAAAGTGGTATGATGAAATCTTTGGGCATAAAATAGATGAAATGCACTCCATACTACTTCTGTACAATATTTTGGTCGATGATATTTTTAAAGTAGTAAAGGAAGGTGTATGGAACAACCAAATTCTTATCATTATAAACAAACCATCAAAATTTGAGTTTGATTGTCATCATTTACTTTGCCAAATTCTTCACATGTAACTCCTGAATCAATTTCCTACACACAAAATGACAAAAAAATAGGTTTTTTGATGGGGGATTACCTAGGTCAAACCTTGGGTTGTGAATTAACCTTGAAGTACAATGTTTTCCTTTTGAGGGAAAGGATAGATCTAATCTAAAAATGCTTAAAATTGAACATGATACCTTGATGAATCTTTCTTGAATCCTCACACAAGGTTTTAGGATGTCATGCAGACTATTGATCATGAA
Source organism: Cryptomeria japonica (assembly GCF_030272615.1). Taxonomy (NCBI): domain Eukaryota; kingdom Viridiplantae; phylum Streptophyta; class Pinopsida; order Cupressales; family Cupressaceae; genus Cryptomeria; species Cryptomeria japonica. Next base: position 648,946,977 of record NC_081407.1, on the reverse strand, counting down.
TGTTGTGCTTTAACTTGTGATGCAGAGGAAGGGTGTGATAAATGAACCTTTAATATTTATAAGGGAAATACAAGGTCCAAACCCTTAGGCCTACTAGCACCTAAATGGCTCAAATAAGTAAAATGCAAACCAACACTTTTTCAAATGATTCCAAAGGTATGAAATGTTTTTACTACCTCCAAATAAGTTTTTTTAATTGTTTTTGTGGTTCCAAGAACTTGTTTAAGTGCAAAGCCCTCTTTTTAGCCTTCTAGGCGTAGTTGCCCAATTAGCCCTCTAGCGAGGAAAATGAATTGTTTTCTCTCAAATTTCCCAAACAAATAAACAAAAAATTTGGATATTCAAACACCCATTTGTCTTCTCTTCAACATACCAGAATATTGCATATGATTTCTTTGGAAAGTATATGCTTAACTATAACTATGCATTGTTTTTGGACTCCAAAAATGATAGTTTTACAAAGGAAGTATATAATGTTTTAAATCCTTGACTCCCAGACTCTCAAAAGTCATCCAATATGATTCAAAACTAAGGAAAATGCAATTATTTACAAGGTTTAACCTTCTTAGATGCAAAATCCCTTATTTAGCCTCTCACAAACCCTTAAAAGTATGGTTTCTCATATACCCCTCTTCCAAACGCTATATCATCCAAATGATGATGGATTCACCTTTCATTTGAAATTTATAAACACTATCAATCATAAAATGTGCCCCTCCTTAAGGTAGATTTTCTACTGTTGGTCCTTAGCAAGCAATTTCTCCACTCTTACATTCATTGTTTTGGTGATCACCTCGGTTCTCCACCCAATCTGCACATCAACCTATTAGTAATTTATTGTACATGTTAGAGGAGTGGAATCCCATGAATATTAGGCCGTTTACATTCCTGGAATGACCACTCTCATTGTAAATCAACCAAATCAAATGCCAAATTGCACAAATTTGTTAGAACAGTCAATGCAACTAGTCTAAAGTCTGAGACAAATGGATCATCAGTGCATATTCCCTACAAATAAGATGTTCAAGGTCTCTTAAATGCATCACAAATTCAAATACACACTCAAGACAAAGTTACCATAAGCCAAAACACCAAAAAAATTCAAGAAAACAAAAATTTGTTGTTATTGCTTGTCCCAATCTGTACACCAGCATTCTTTGTCGTACAAAGCATTACATCAACCATTTGATCAAAAAATCTTAATTGCTGACACACAAGGTCATGAAATGATTTATTGAACTTGCCTAAACTCTTCTAGACTCCTTAAGCCATAAATTCCTATTACATATTTTTGTTGGTCCTAAGGTCCTTACCAGGCCCTTTAGGACAAATTACAAACTTATTACAATTTTTATCATTAAAGCCCATAATGGATCTTAAGACATCATAATTTATTGTCTCTTCATTCCTAAGACCTTCAAAAGTCTTTAATGGCTTCATTGAGTCCTTTGGTCTTCCAAATGCACCTGCACCAACTTGAATTCTCCTTCAATGCTTGATGAATGCTTGATTGCTTGTTCACTTCAAGTTGAATTGATTTTATAATTAAGAGATCACTTGAATTGTAGGTAGACCCCTTCAAATGACAGGGTAGGCTTCCTTTTATACCTAATATATGTTTTGAAAGCATTTTATCTTGATGGCATTAAATTAAAGTACTTTCTCTTCTATCTGGTATTGGTGGAGCAGAGGTTGCATTGCATTGACCTATGATACATATTTCTGCAGATACAACACAAGTTAAATGTATCCCAGGTCAATGCAAAGCAACCTCTACTCCAGAGATCATCATAAAATAGAGAAAGAACTTTAATTTAATGCCATCAGGATAAAAGGCTTTCAAGATAGATAAAATTTGAGTTTGATTGTCATCATTTACTTTGCCAAATTCTTCACACATAACTCCCGAATCAATTTCCTACACACAAAATGATGAAAATAGGTTTTTTGATGGGGGATTTCCTAGGTCAAATAGGTTTGAATATACCTTGAAGTGTGCAATATGGAAGGTTTGTATTCTTAATCTCTTGCCCATTTATTAATTTGAAAGATGATGTCTTTATTAAATATCTCCTCTATTTTTGGAGGTAGACATCTTTAGGAAAAGATCTCTTCCTCCCTCTTTAAAATGATCCCTTTAGATCTAATCTAAAAATGCTTAAAATTGAACATGATAGCTTGATGAATCTTTCTTGAATCCTCACACAAGCCTTTAGGATGTCATGCAGACTATTGATCATGAATGTTGTGCTTTAACTTGAATTCTCCTTCAATGCTTGATGAATGCTTGATTGCTTGTTCACTTGGGATTTAATTGATTTTATAGTTAAGAGATCACTTGAATTGTAGGTAGACCCCTTCAAATGATAGTGTAGGCTTCCTTTTATACCTAATCATACATAAAGTGTCTGAATTTTTTCTCACACATCAGGCAAGAAATGAGGGGTCATATTTTGGGTCCCAATCACGAGTCTTGTCAATTTAGGATGTGACATGCTAAAGTGGGCAACAATGTCTCAAGATCAGATGGACCTTAAGTGATTATCTCCCTTGCATATGATTTGTTTGGGTGATAAGCTTCACCATTCTACTCAAGAATTTTATTAAGTCTCAATATAGGGAAATGAAAGGCTTAAAATAGAAAACTTTTACATGCAACTAAATCCATTGACTAATCAGAAGAACAAAATTAAGAAGCGGTTCGATCATCTGAGAGATGTTGTAGACTTGCAACTCACCAGCTACTTAGTTTTTGTGGGTAATAATTTTTTTTGTTTTGGTTATGGTTGTGGTGTTTGTAGGGAGACATTTACAAATTTATATCTATTTTCACTATTTAATGGTTTATGGGTTTGAAATGGTAATTTAATGTTCTTTCATATTTTTGTATATATTCTTTATAATAGCCTATTATATTGATTTTTTCTATTATAAATAATGGTGTGGGTCAGATGGCTTTGCCATCGGTGCATGAAAGCATTGCAGGAGTTCTACTTTTAAAAATTACATGAAACATTTTTAATTTATTTGATTCAATGTTATTTGAAAAAAAGTTTATCAATGATGTTTCATTTCTCCGAGAATTGTCTAAGATCTTTCCGTCAAATAATATGTAACATCCAATGACTAAATATTTTCTTTACAAATTCTTATTTTATTTAATTATCATCTGAGTGTGAATTAAAATTTATATATGTATGGAAGCAGAACATACAAGTTGAAGACTCATGTGCAAGTAAATTTCATAAAAGAAAGCAAGTAGGCATTATCTTGAATGAAATGGAAAGAAGCCAATCAACTGCCTAGAAGAGAGCAATTGGAAAAAAGAAGAGGAAAGTGTTAAAGGGTGATAAATACATAGAGAGTAAGCAATACAAACAAACAATGTCTGGAGTGTGTGATGTGATGTCTCTAATTTATGTCGGAGGGACTAACTGGTTTTGGAGTTCTTGCAAAACCTATTGGGCCACGCTTGGAGGAAATCAATGTGTTCATGCAAGGAGCACCTTTTTTCTATTATGAGAATGATGCTTTTTCAACGAAGGATATTTGGAAGGCAATATCCAAAAATTTCTATAGTGTGGAACTAGAGTTGGTGGACTCGAAGTAATTTTCAGCTTTCAGAAGACCAAGTGGTTATGTACACAATCTCCCAATAGAAGGGAAATTTCAAGCATTACCTCTCCCCCCCATGACTATTCAGGAAGCACTTCCTCAGACAAAGGACTATTGGCCTCCATGGGATGAAAGAAAAAAAATGAAGCATAAACTTTGGACGATGTGGTGGTGTCCTTCGTGAAGAACTCTGCACTATAATTGAAAATTCACAAGGGAAACTGCAAGATAGTGAAGAGAAATACATTCTTGAAAAGTGGGAAGAATGGATCTTGGTTTGGGTGCGGCCAGGTCAGGTGGCTCCTCTAGAGGTTGACGAGATAGAAATAATATTAGGATTTGAAAAAGATCACACTCGTGGAACTTCGTGTGCGACTGATCGATTGTGTTGTTTGGGTAATGCATTCCAAATAGATACAGTTGCATACCATTTATATGTCTTGAAAACATTTTATCATGATGACACTAAATTAAAGTACTTTCTCTTCTATCTAGTATTGGTGGAGTAGAGGTTGTATTGCATCAACCTAGGATACATATTTCCACATATACAACACAAGTTAAATATATCCCAGGTCGATGCAAAGCAACCTTTGCTCCAGAGATCACCAGAAAATAGAGAAAGAACTTTAATTTGATGCCATCAGGATAAAAGTCTTTAATCAGGATAGATAAATGGTATGCAACTCTATCTATTTGGAATGCATTACCCAAACAGTGCAATCGACCAGTCGCACAAGAAGCTCCACGAGTGTGATCTTTTTCAAATCCTAATATTATTTCTATCTCGTCAACTTCTAGAGGATCCACCTGACCTGGCCCCACCGAAACCAAGTTCCATTCTTTGCACTTTTCAAGAATGTATTTATGTTCACTATCTTATAGTTTCCCTCATGAATTTTCAATTATAGTGCACAGTTATTCACGAAGGACACCACCACATCGTCTAAAGTCTATGCTTCAATTTTTTTCTTTGATCCCATGGAGGCCAATAGTCCTTTGTCGAAGGAAGTGCTTCTTGAATAGTCATGGGGGGGAGAGGTAATGCTTGAAATTTCCCTTCTATTGGGAGATTGTGTATATAACCTCTTAGTCTACTGAAAGCTGAAAATTACTTCGAGTCTGCCAAGTCTGGTTCCACACTATAGAAATTTTTGGATATTGCCTTCCAAATATCCTTCAGTGCAAAAGCATCATTCTCATAATAGAAAAATGGTGCTCCTTGCATGAACACATTGATTTCCTCCAAGCGTGGCCCAATAGGTTTTGCAGGAACTAAAAAACTAGTTAGTCCCTCCAGACATAAATTAGAGATGTCACATCACACACTCCAGACATTGTTTGTTTGTATTTCATACTCTCTATGTATTTATCACCCTTTAACACTTTCCTCTGCTTTTCTCCAATTTCTCTCTTCTAGGCAACTGATGAGCTTGTTTCCATGTCATTCAAGATAATGCTTGCTTGCTTTCTTTAATGAAATTTACTTGCACATGAGTCTTCGGCTTGTATGTTCTACTTCCATATAGATATAAATTTTAATTCACGCTCAGATGATAATTAAATAAAATAAGCATTTGTATAGAAAACATTTAGTCATTGGATGTTACATATTATCTGATAGAAAGATCCTAGACAATTCTTGGAGAAAGGAAACATCATTGATAAATTTTTTTTCAAATAACATTGAATCAAATAAATTAAAATGTTTCATGTAATTTTTAAAAGTAGAACTCCTGCAATGCTTTCACGCACCAATGGCAAAGCCGTTTGACCCACATCATCTCTCACCATCAGAATTCCAAAGACAACTAAACAAACATCTGACAAGGATGTTGTATATATGATGTCACTTCCATGTCGGATAGTCATTGAGGAGCAAACATAGCATCCATCGGAACTCCAACGGCAATCCGCTGAAATTTGTGGTCAGGGGAGCAAATATAGCCGTCGTCGGATGACCGACACAAATTGCATCATCGGGAAGACCGATGATGATTTTTTGATGGTAAAATTGGTCGTAAGTCCAACATGGTGTCATTGGATTTCTGACAATTAGCCGTTAGAAATTAGACCCAAATGTACTAGTGCCTAAAGACGAAATTAAGATCTAGGGTTTCATACTTAAGAGCTCTCTTTCTTCATTTGAAGGGGTCTTTTTCTAAGAATCTAAGAGCAGGTTTTTGGAGCATAAAGAGCCTTCTTTTCAACAAAAGAGTATATCTTTTAATTCTTCAACAACATTCAACATTCATTCATCAATCATCATTTTATCAATTGGGGGCTTTTGAAGATGTAGGAGAACAATAGGAGATCATCGATTGAAGATTGGCTTGTACCTCTCCCTTGGGGTTGGGTATGGTTTGATGTTGTTTTCATTTCTTTGCATAAGCTTCATTTTGATTCATATTCATGCTTTAGATCACTTTGCATCATGGATTTAAAGAACTTACTTTGTCAATTATAAGCAATTAGGGTTTACTCTTTAGGGTTTCTCTAGATTGTTTGTTTTCATTTTAGGATCTTGCACACACACAAGGTTCTTGCACACATATTTTCAGTACATTACCAACTATTTTTGGAGGTGGAAATCATCAATATTGGGGTTTGACTAAGGAAAAAACCTATATAGCCACCCAAAACCCTATTTTGCAAATTCAGATACAGATTTGGATCTGAGTGTCGTTGAAAGTTTTCAAGATCGGAGGAGAGCACAGAACAAGTTTTTGAGTGCGGACTTCATCATAAACCCCACGGTGCATTAATCAATCCTCTTGCAGTCTATTTCTGTACAAGCATATAGCATAGCATCAATTATTTCATGCACTCACAGTGTGGATTTCCAACAAATAATTTTCAGGATTTGCAGTTGTACACAACCTTATCTATACAGATATGCAGCTACAACCAAATGCAATTTTACAATGACCTTCATGCCAACAATATTGAATCTAGATATACTACCAAAGCATAAACTTCTTTTGCATAAAAAACTAGAGAAAATTTACAATTATTTTAAACTTATCTCAATCATCAACTCTATGATATGTTGTCTCATCTTCTTCCTCCACATCTTCTTTTTAAAGTTGGTCTTCTTCATATCTTTAGCATCCAATTCTTTTCAAAATTTTGGGGGTGGATGATGTGATTAATATGTTTCTCCCCCTGAGGTCCCACATCTCCTTAAGCTTGAGGTGATGTCACTTGTGCATGAAATTCACAACACTTGCCTACTCATGAATGCATTCTTTCCTTGTTAGGATTCCCAAAGATACTGAGAGGGGGGGTGAATCAGTATCTAACTGGTTAATTGATTTTCTTAACTTATTAAATCAAAGCATTCCAAAACTGTGTACCAATAAACCAAAATTAATGTAGTAAATAACAACAACAACCACAACATGAAGGACACACCATAACATAGTATTTTTAATGAGGAAACCCGATGTGGGAAAAACCTTGGTGGGATTTGTGACCCACAATATTCACTTACTAGCCAATAAGAGAATATTATTGTTACAATAGGGGCATGCACATGTAGGAAGGCCAACTGTCTAAAGCTCACTGCTTATTTCTCAGTTAGATGAAGAGTCTCCTATCGGTGGAGTGATACTCTATTCTACTGGTGAAGGAATACCTTCACTAACATTCATGTCAAACTTTCTAATCCATTGTTTTGAAAATTCTTGCTTTACCTCTTCAACCTTTTCTTTACCTTTCAAAGTGTGTCCTTTGTTATTTATCGATGATGTCTTGCTTCCACAAAATTTTGCAATATGTCCAATCTTGTTACAAGCAAAACAAGTCACATTGTTTTTTCTGAATAGCTTTCCCATATCCTATGCTAGTATGTGTTCTACATTGATTAGATAATTGTCCAAATCTTCCACAAGAATAACATCTTACATTCATTCTATAGTTTCTTGAGTTATGTCCAACTTTGTTGCATTTAGAACATTGACCGGTGGGTGCATTGGTGTTCTGATAGTTTCTAGATCTATATTTTTTTTTCTCTATGACCATACTTGTTACAGTTAAAGCATTTTCCATTGAATTTATAAGCATTCGGTTGTCTTACCAGTTTGTTGTTTCCATTGAATTTATAAGAATTAGGTTGTCTTGTCGGTTTGTTGTGATCATGTTTGTTTGTAGTACCGGAGCTTTCACCAACTTCAAAGCCAAGGCCATTTGTATCTCCATTAGGTTTATGATTTTTCAGCGTGTCATCAAATTCTTCTGATCTTTTCTTGAATTTCTCCTTGTGTTGATTTGTAGTAGCCAACTCATTTTCCAAGAAATCTTTCTATCTCATGAGTTCAGTTTTATCATGTTCCAAGTGTATCATATCTATTTTTAACATATCATTCTCATGACTAAGTCTCAGATTTTCATTTGCATCATCATTGATTCTTCTAGCCAAATCATCTTCATTCTTCCTTCTATCTTCAATGTATTTACAAAATCCCATGGTCATATCTTGCATTTCATTCTTCATTGTACTATTTTCTTGTCTCAGTTTGTTCACAAGGTCATTAAGAGCTTTTTCTCATCATCATCACTCTGAATCTTCTTAGAAAGTTCTCTTCTTTTGTTCCTAGCAATAGTGAGATTTTTCTAAAGTCCTTGAATGATTTCCTGTGCAGCCTTCAGATCATCTTCAAGTTTTATATTCCTCTTTTTTTGCATCATAATCTGCAAGAGATGTTTCTAGTTGCTTCCTCAAGTTTTCCATCAGTATCGGTGTCAGAATCTTCCTCAAGCTATTAGGCTTTTGAAAATAGAGGACCAGGCTCTGATACCAATTGTTAGGATTCCCAAAGATACTGAGAGGGGTGGGTGAATTAGTATCTAACTGGTTAATTGATTTTATTAACTTATTAAATGAAAAGCATTCAAAAACTATGTACCGGTAAACCAAAATTAATGCAATAAATAAGAACAACAACCACAACATGAAAGACATACCATAACACAATATTTTTAACAAGGAAACCCAGTGTGGGAAAAACCTCGGCAGGATTTGTGACCCACAATATTTGCTTACTGTCCAATAAGAGAATATCACTGTTACAATAGGGGCCTACACATGCAGGAAGGCCAATTACCTAAAGCTCACTACTTACATACAAAAGAGAAGTCTCACTGACTTACAAAATTGGATTATGAAAATCCAATGTCATGTACTGCTACAAAAGGGCATCTGCTATGCCAAATTCAGTACCGGTTTAAGCTTTGCAACTTCCAAAACCTTATTCCGAACTCTGTCTTAATATTCGCACCTAATATCCATCACCTATCCTATCTACAAATGTTCTCTAAGATCTCATACTTATATATGAGCCTTATTACAATATGCCTTGTCGGCTTTCAAAAAGATATTATATTTTGCAATAAATAAAATCATGTCAGCCAAGGTGCCAGTAATCAATCTTTTCGGTGCCAGTGACACATATGTCGGTGTAGTCTGCCGGTGTCAGTGCCTGTCAGTATCATATGATTGTAAGGTTGCCATCAATGACAATACCTTCAATCAACTACAATTTCTCATCTCCTTGCTTGCACTTTCTCCTCTAGATCTGCTTGATCTCCTTGTCTCTTATTTGCAACTTTTGGAGCATCATTTGTCATCTTCCTTTTTTTGACCACCTTTTTTCTACAATATTTTGTTATATGGCCAAAATTGTTACAGCTGTAGGAAACTGTGTCCTTACCAAACAAAGGAGTAAAGTGATTTCTATTTGACTAATTTGTTCACCTTATTCAATCCATACTTTTGTGACCAAATGACTGAACAAATGAGCTTCTTGACAAGCCAAAGACCCTTCTAGTTTTATTTCATGCATATGATTTTTTTCTACATTCATGACTCCTATGACCAATTTGATTTCAGCTGTAACAAATGACATATTTATTTGGGCAGACAATGGACTCTTCCTATCATAAATGGGGGAAGATATATGCATGAATTTTCAACTTGACACACTATATCCATATGCACCACATTTTTGACAAATCACATTTTTATTTTTGAAGGCAGCGACTTAACCTTTTCTAGACCTATTTCTACATTCAGTTACCCTATGTCCATAAGATTTGCATCAATAACAATAACCAGAGAAAGAATAATTATAACTTACAAAATTTTTTTTCCATGTATGTGGAGATCTTGCAGGCTTGTTTACTCGATCTCCTCTTCTTTTTTGGCTAGCCTTGGGTTTTGCATCTGTAGAAGTCTTATCATCTGATCCCTTCCTTTTCCAGACTTGTTTAGTCTTCTTCTTCTTTTCTATTGTAATTTCCAAGGAGCCAACATCAAAAATCTTATCTTTTCCTTTTTTATTGGCATTGTTTAAATCTATTTTCTTTCTTGGACCATTCTTGACTGAAGATTTATCTCTTGCCATTCAAGCTTGAAGACACAAAATTTATTGTCACCTTTTGATGATTCTCCATTGGCAGAACATTAGCCAGCCTCACATCCTAATCTAGAGGTATCCTTTGAATGCTTTTGTTTATTCAACATTTCATCCAATGCTTTAGTGCCACCATTATACTTCTTCCTTAGCTTAAGTTCCTCTTGGAAACTCTCAAGTTCTTTGATGAGATTTTCAACTTCATCTTTCAGCTTTCATTATTCTTTTCCTTTTGTCTCCACTTCCAGCTCTAACTCCTCACACCTTCTCTCCTTGGCATCAAAATTAGATTTTATTACTTCCTTTATCCTTTTAACTTCATTTGATTGTGTTTTCATATTAGCAATAGTTTTCTCTGACTCCTCAAGACACTTGTTCAATCAGTCATGTTCCCTAGTAGCAACATTCTTACACTTTTTGCATTATGTCCTCATCTTTCTGAGTTCTTGTAATTTAGTTGTCATAGAAGCAATATTTTGATTTGATTCTTCAAGGCTTTTGCTCAACTGATCATGTTCCTTTGTAGTTGACTTCTTATAATCTTTGAATTCTTTCCATTCTTCCAGAGTGCATAATAGTTCCCCTCCAAATTCAAGTTCAACATCACCTTAATCTTAATCGTTGCTACCAAATACATCTTGCATTTTGGATTGAGTTCCACTGCCACTCTTAGATGTTTGCTTCTCACTTTGGATCTCTTGTTCCATGAATATCTGAGTTTTATTTTCATCTTCACTACAACTACAATTTGATCTTTGTTTATCAACTATACATTTGTCTGCTTCATTATTCTTCTTCCTTCCACAATCTGATTCAGTAGTGATAGGCTCTTCTCCATAGATTTTCTTCAGTCTATCCCATATGCCCTTTGCAGATTTACATCTCTTGACCTTTGAAGTCACTGTATCAGACAACCCACTAAGAATAGCCTTCTTGGCTACAACATTGCATTCATATTCTCTTTAAGCATAAGGATTAGTTGGAGAATTAGCAGAAGCAGAGCATCCATTCTTGACTGACATCTAGACATCATATCCTAAGGAGGATAAATAGACTTCCATTCTAGAACTCCAGATGACATAGTTTGTGTCATCAAACTTTGGTACAACAACAAAGGATAACTCATACATCACTATTGTGTTCACACTCCAGAATCTACCCAAGCCAGAGGAAGCTTATCTAATCAGGAACCTAGAGCTCTAATACCAATTGAAGAACATAAGTGGACCACTCAGAGGGGTGGTGAATCAGTGGTAATAAAAAACATAAACTATCTGAATGATTAAAACATTCAAAATTGAGATTATGAACCTATGAGCAGAGATTTTTAAACTCATTAACACATACACATAAAATTCAAGCCCATAACACAAGATGTAAGAGGAAAACCTAATGTGGGAAAAACCTCAGTGAGAAATGTTGTTGGAGCCTACTGCTCCAATCCAGCCTCACAGATAAAACTAATTACAATGTTTAGGGCACAAACCCAAGGAGCACCAACCCCTAAAGTTAATGGGCACTAACCTAAAGGAGAACCAACCCCTAGCTTTATGGACAACAACCCAAAGGAGATCCAACCCTTTCTCTGAGCACCCACTCAGATAAATACAATAATATCAAATTTTACAATACAGTGAAAACCCTTGTTACAAATGTGTTTTTTAACACTTACAAATTTTGCCCTTGAGATTGATATGATTTTTTTCTTCTCATAAGCTCTTGCCTTTGATCTCTGATAAATCTTTGTCCTCTATTTTTTGTTTTCTCCCTTGTCTCTAAAAATATCTCTCTTCTCTCTACACTATTCACTTCTTCTTCTCTGCCTCTCACAATGTGTATAACCTACTGCGTTATCTACCTTGGCTCTACACTCTGGTCTCTGAACTCTGCTCTTCTTTTTCCTCTATTTTTCTGCTCTCTGCATGTGTTTCCTGTTGGTTGTTATCTTGTCATCATATTCTGATCATTTTTTATGCAACCCTTTTCTAGAGTGTTATGATTACATTGGGATCGTGTAATGCAAACTTGCATACCTCCTATGTTTTTGTAGAGCTTCAATCTCTACTCACCTCCCATACTCACTCACTTCAACTATACAGAAAATATTTTCTTTTTTGCCTCCTCAGCAATCACACCTACCTCAGTCGCATCTCATCATTCATGGTATGCACAATATTTTCCCTTCAGAACAGGTTGTTCCAGCTACTTTCCTTCCAGAAACCGCATTTCCAAAAATGACTTCCCTCCAAAACAAAATTCAAAAAGTAATTTTCTCGAGCTTCCAAGAAATTTCCCACACTATCTGATTTGGCCATCATCATTAATTATATCCTTTTTTCCATTTGATTTTCTCTGTATCAAGATTTGGTAATCTTCACCTGCCCCTATTTGATAGAAATCAACCTCATTTATGTGCTCTATCTTTGCACGCAATGTCTTCTACAAATTTGATTATAGATTGACCTTAGTGAGTAGGTTACTAAATCTAGTAACTCTCTATGTATTGTGTGAATTTTTCATTTTGAATAAGGCTATTTCTGCAACCCTCATAGTTGTGAGATCTCACCTACTAAAGATTTTTAATCATTCTAGAGCCACCAACTTCTCCACAATGTTCTTCATTAAATATAGTTATGTATCTGACCAGATTTTCAACTGCTCTGATTTGTTTATTTTCATGGATTTTCTCTGCATGTGCTTTGTTCTCATTTCTTCCAAGTGGAACTTTCTTTTTCTTATGTCCACGTTCTTAGTTTTCTTTACACCCATTCGATCAACACCAGTCAACTTTCCACGTGGATCATTCATCTATCAGCATGTACCCAAAGGAATAAAATCATGTCATTCAGTTAAGTTATGTCACTTAAAACATTTCGCCAAGACTGGTAGCATATCACAGTGAACCAAACTCCTTATCGCTATAGCATAAGGGACTTAAATAGGCATTTTGGTGTCATAGAGAAACACAAAGTCACCTCAAAATAAAGAGGGGCTTCGCCATGAAGATCATCACATCGACATGGAGAATCTTGCCACTCAGACCACAAGCTCATCACACTGAAAGAACGTATTTCAGTGTAATCCAAAGGGGTGACAAAAGGGAGAAAGGGTCTTACCGAGAGGGCAAGTCATGTTGAAAAGGATAGGTGACTTCCACATGAACACCTCATCATCCAAGTGGACCAAAGATCTGTAGTCACCAAGTTTCCTGCATACCACGTGGGCAAAGTGGACCCCACACACAAAAACTTGCACAAGGATGAGAGTATTCCCTTCCGACCATATTTCCAAGACCCACACCTATCACACCAAAAATTTCATATCAGTTTAGCTACTAAGGATTGGCTCGAGGAAGGAATCATCTTGCCAAAGCTTGAAGTCACGGTGAAAAGTTTGTAACATTGGCCATACATCATGTCCATCTCAGCAAAGAAGATCATTTTGATGTAGTTCCAAGGGCCGACCAAGAGAAAAGTGATTCTTGCCAAAAGGCAAGGTCACATCGAGAAGGAACATGTTGATGAGACATATCCAATGTCCCATCAAAAAGGCCATATTGGCATATGTCTAATGTGTCTACACAAGCCAAAAAGGATCTTGAGAAATAGGGAGGTCTCACTAATAAAGGCTTTTTCTGCCACAGGATCACGGGCCCCACACAAACATAAAACAACAAGAGGTGGACCAAAGAGATATCGCCAACTAGATACCTGTCGACATAGGAGAAAAGTGGACTAGGAAGTGGTGATGAGGTTATGAGGGGTAAAAAGTTATGTCACCAAGACACTTGGTGTGTCACACTGAACCACAACTCATGTCAGCCAAATATTGAGACCATCACATCGAAAAGGAAGTTGTCAGTATAGTATCAAAGGGTTGCAAGAGGTGAAAAGAGCTTTGTCGGAAATCGAGGTTTCACCAAAAAAGGACCATGTTGATGAGACACATCAAAGATCACAACAAAACTCAATAAGACACAAAGGATCTACAATAAGCGAACAAAGTCATTTTAAAAGCTGAGGTCACACTGAACAGAGGCCATGTTGCCGAGAGCCGAGCCAAAACACCACGAATCACAAGTCATATCGGTAGGACCTGAAATAAGTCACACCTAAACAAGAGGAATGTCGGTATAAAAAGAATGCTCTGCAAAGCTGGATAACATTCATGTCAATAAAAGAGGTCACGCCGAAATCCAAACACATGTCACCACGATGAAGCTACAGTCATGTCGAACAGAGAGCCTTATTGGTATGATAGAAAGAGCCATTGAGATAAATGAAAGGTCTTGCCGATAGACCTTCTCATGCCAAAGAGGAACCTTCATCGCCAAGATGAAATAGGGGTCTCGCCGAAATCTTTCATCAAAGGTATTTTTGCATTTTTCAATCTGCAACCAACATAGGTCAAACCCGATGGATCCAACATATTATAAGGAATATTTATAACATTATGAAGTCAATGTAGAGCAATAATTCCAACACTGAAACACATGAATTTCACACATGATCACCACTGCAATCCATGAACTCTGTTGCATATCGATTCTTCTGCAACCTACAACTGTATAGCGATAACTTGCATGTTATGTGCATATTTTTGTAATAGAGTGTGACTAACACGACATGTTAATCAAACAAAAACGATAATATTTATGTATCAGTCTAGCTCATCCAATTCATTTCCAACTCAAAAAATGATGATTTCCTTGTCCATTTTCACATTTCAATACTTCATGCTTTCCTTCAGTCTCTAACTGTATGCAACTAACACAATGTGTTATGCATTTTTGCATCTGCACTTGCTTTCAGCGGCACTTATCAACTCTGCATCTTTGACCAATCTAATCTTCATCTTCTTGTGAGGCACATATCATGATGCATCTTCACCAGTACTGACTTGACAACAATGATCTTTGCATGCCTATACACAAAGACTCCTCAACTATTGATGTCAATCAACTTTGCATGCCTTTGCATATCTGACCAATTTGTTCTCTGTTGCATCAACTCAAATGTTGACATCAATGACAACCTCAATGCCAATAGTTTATATTTCATTCACCAATGATATAGTGATTAGTTTGTAACAATTAAAATCATAGTTTGCTTATGGTTAGTCTAAAATATCATTTAAAATTATCAATTTAGTTAGGTAGCAACATGTGCAATCAATTCTAAAAAATAAAAATTCTAGATATTCTTCAATTGATATGAGTTTTTTCATCCTTTAATCTAGTATTTTCTTTGAATTGTAATTTCATTAGTATATGTCCAACATTCTAGAAATTGTTTCATTTCTTTATATACTCCTTTATTTGAAATGCACACTAATGTATGTTGAGAATTTTACAAACTATTTTATTTATCTACTTTTTCCTTTTTATTGAAAGGTAATTTGAATTTGTATTTGTTATACATTTGAAGATCTTATATTTGGATGGGTAAATAACTTGAATAAGAGGTGAAATAAAAAACTAGTAGAATTTGGTATCAACAGTGCTTTTGTCTCACATTTATGGGTAATGTCATCATCCTTGAGTTGTACTTCATTTATAGCCTAACATAGTTGCAACAATGACATCTATGGCATCATCTCTTTAAACCACTATGAAAACCCCCTTGAATCAATAATTAAAAATTAAGCCTAATGAACCAAAATTTTCTAGTATAAACATAAAAAACCTCACATAGAATTATGAGAGCTATGCAATTGGATTTATATTTCTTGTTATATGAATGTTTTACTATAATTTTTGACATATGGTTCAGGGGTGATGAAATCATGGGATTAGGAATTAGTTGATTTTAGGAAAACAAAAAATTATCATGATGATTCAATTGATCAATTTGTTCCCCTTTGTGGGTAGCAACCATGGAGGCATTGTTTCAGGAAAAGGACCCTAGAAAGGGTTGCATACCCAGTTTATTGTTTGCATAAAAACTAGTTAAAAAATAAAACTACATATTCTATGTCTTGATCCCATTTGGAAGTATGGTATGTAGAAAATCAAGGAAACAAAGGAAGTTCCCAATATTCATGCATTCGAGGATGAGATTTATGGTAAGCCCATAAAAGTGATGCATCAACTATAAGCTACAAGATTTAAAATTAATCAAGAAAATTTATTTGACTAAGGGTGAGGGGTACAATCTCAAAGATTATATACAAGATAAACTTAATTCTCTATATACTCAAAAGGATCTGGAAAGGATCAATTGATTCTTTGGGGGTTTGAGGCCAAAATTTCAAGGTGGGTTTCAAGTCTTGGTTTATGTTTTATTTTTTTCTCCTAAAGATAGAGCTCGATGCACTTCCATTAGGAAATTTAGTTTTTAGAGAGAGTGTGATATAGGGTGGTTGAATATCCCTAAAAAAACTTGGGGCACGTTGGATTTTTCTTAAGTCTAAATCTCTAGCTAGAATATTATTTGTTTTCCATCATATTTTTGATAGATGGATGCCTATCTTGTTTGATGAATGGATTGTTATCTTGTTTGATGGATAGATGATGGATTCTTGTATTGTTTGATAGATGGATTCCCATTCTATTTGATAAATGGATGCATATCTAGTTTAATGGATAGATGTCTATTTTGTTTGATGGATAGATGAATACCTGAGTATATGAGAACATTGACATTAATTAACTTAAAGGAATAGAAATAAAAAATAGAGGTGTTTTAGAGTTAGATCTATTGGGTTCTTACAACTCTTATTGCACAAAGATATCTCCAATTGTTGTATGTGACACAAAGGCTATGATATTGGTTCCTACAAGATAAGGTTTTAAATTCTTCACCGCCTTAACAAGAGCATATATATTTTTTCCATTAAAATGTAACTCAATTCAACATCCCATTAGGTATTTCTAAATAAGTCTATTGGTTTTTCAAACCCCTCAATTTTTCGTAGTGTATGAACATCAATAGTCTAAAATGATGCAAAGAAAAATAACTGAAAAGGCCTTGAATAATCTAAGCTTTCTAACACTGGTGCCTTCTTCAAATGTATCCTTGATTTCCACATAGAAATTGCTTGATTCCTTGTCCCAACTTTATGATTGTCCATTTTTCAACACTTTTCAAATGACCTTTATTTTCTCTATAATTTTAGGAATGAACCTCCTAACAAAATTTATTAGTGCAAAAAATATTTGGAGAGCCTTTACTATTTTGGGTTGAGGGATGAGGTCAATTACTTCAACACATTTTGGAGCAATCCTCACCCTCTCCTTAAAAACAATATGTTTAAGCGAGTTTCCTTCTTCCACACAAAAATTACATTTCTTGGGATTTAATAAAATCTTGCATTCCAAGCATCTTTGGAAGATTAACTTCAATTGGAAATTGTAAAATCTATGCCCTTAATAACTACAAGGGATACTCATACCTCCACACACATTTTCCATCAATTATGTATCCCAAATTAGACTCAATAATATCTTTGTGTACCTATAAAGTATGGGATTTGCCATCCTTTCACTTGCAAAACATATAATCATCAATAGCATCCACAAAGGGTAGGAGACAGGGTGATATTAAAGTCAATAGTTGTACAAGATTTGACATGAAACTCTGTTATTTTGGTGCTTAATTGATTTTAGGTTTTAGGAGAAACCCAAAAATTGGAAATTACATGTTTTATTATCAAGGGTTGGGTTTGGGAGGAACTTTGAAACTAAAAATTGTATATTGTATCATTAGGGGTTAGTTTGTGAAAGAACTTGGGACATTAGATGCACCAAAAGATCAATAGGTTTTCGAGGATTGACCAGGAACTCAAAGCCTTGGTGGAGGTTTCAAGTTCCAAATCTCTAAGGAAGACCCAACATATTTATTTCTTCTTTATATTTTTAATGTAAAAGGAATCATAATACACAAAACAACCTCCCAAATTTTAGAGATTCATTGCCAACTAGAAACTATTCTATCTACTTCATTCAAATTCATCTCACCACTTAGGGATTTGTAGGAAATAGTAGCATGTTAGGAAATTGATGCTAGTTAATAACTTCAATGAAATTTTAGACCATGTTGGCAACCTAGTAATTTTAGACCATGTTACCAACTAGAAACTCTTATATCTACTTCATTCAAATCTATGGCACAACTTAGGAATTTGTTAGGAAATAGTAGCATGTTAGGAAATTGATACTAGTTAAGAACTTCAATAAAATTTTAGACCATGTTGGCAACCTAGTGCCCATCAAAAACCTAATATGGGGGTAAGTGCACAAAGATGAGTCCCACTTAGGGGGAAGTTTGTGCATTGGGAAATGCATTGCTAGGAATAGGGCCACGATATGCTTCGGGGCCCTGAGGCAAAAAAATAACAAGGCCCCATTACAAACGGGTCCCAGACCATAACGAGGGCCCATTATTTATACATAACGGGCCTCATTTTTTAAAAGAATTTTTCTTGATTTCATTTTGCTCAATTTCATTTTTTCTCTCAAATTTTCCAGTGTTAAAAGGAGAACCAGAATAGGGTCCCATGTTTGCTACCAATTTTCTAGCTCCCACCGTCATCTTTGGTACACTGTTTTTCACCTTCTCGACATTTTATAGTTTTCTTATCTTTTGTATTTTGTTTATGGGTTTACAATTTTGTATTTTACACATTTCAAGCTACTATTGTAAACCCTAGATTCCTGATATATTTTCTCCAAGTTTTACAAATTATCTTGATCCATAGACTTTAAACATACTCAAAGGAATAGGTTAGTGTATTAATTCTTCAATTTATTTGAATGGAATGTCACCTCCTCATGGCACCAAAGTCTCATCTTCTTTTCTGCCTCCTAACTTTATTCTTCAATACGGTATGTTACTTCAAAAATATTCACACTTTATTACTATTACACACACACAACAATTTGTTGAGGGAAAATGGCATGGTTGTCTTCTTCCTCAAACAAATAGATCACAAGATAATCCAAATAATCATGTGAACTTTAAAGATGAACAAACTAAATAACAAACCTAAACATGGGATAAGATGATTTAATATTCCTAACACCTCCATATTATGTCACTCTCCATATGGGTATAGGTGGACTAACAATACTTGATAACCATGTTTAGTTGCTCATAAAAATTATAAGGTATGAGTAGGGGCATACACTTCTCACAAATTTGATTGCGGATATACACATCCAATCACAAATACAAACTCTTGAATTTTTTTTGAAAAATATATTCCTCCTCACTATTCTTTTGTGGAGGGTCTTTAATAGGTACTTCAAAAAGGCATTTTTTATTATTATCTATTGTCAATGCCCTATATATATTTTATATTTTCATAAAGGAGATCCTTGACACATTGAATACATTTCATTATAATGAGCCTCTTTTCTTGCAATAGTAGCATAAATTATATCCTTAGAGAACTTATTTCCCTTTGAAGTATATGAACTATATTTATAAGAATGGTTAACTTAATTTTTGACAAGCATTGCAATTTCCTCTATAATTGGAAATTATGTTTCTCAGATTCTTCAATCAAACAAGGTAGTGATTATATCCTCTAGAGTAACATAACTACTTTTCTCAACATGAACACAATATTTCC
This sequence comes from Cryptomeria japonica, assembly GCF_030272615.1. Lineage (NCBI taxonomy): Eukaryota > Viridiplantae > Streptophyta > Pinopsida > Cupressales > Cupressaceae > Cryptomeria > Cryptomeria japonica. The sequence continues at coordinate 648,927,376 of NC_081407.1, read as the reverse complement.
AAGCTAGAAGGCATGCTATTCAACAAAATATTTTTTACATCATCATCATCTACCTTGTTTTTTATCCCAATAGTTGATTCATCAAGGAACGATACTTACTAATGTGTTGAATAATATTATCTTCCATTCATTTTTAGCTTGAATAATTTTTTCTTTAGTCCATATATTTGCACTTGATGCTTGTGATTCAAACAAAGTATCAAGATCATCCCATACTTGATTTAAGGTCTTCAATATGATCAAATATGCATTTGAAAGTTCAATATCAAAAAACTATAAGAATACCTGATTACAAAAAAATTAAATTGAAGAATTCAATAATCCTTTATTATTTCTTTCAACTAAATTAAGTACAGTACATGTTGAGTACCAAAGTAGGTAGATTTTTACTATTTTTATTGATGGATTGAATTTCATTCCATTAACCGGGTTTATATGTGCACTTTTTTAATATTGCAAATCAATCTATAATAGGAATACACTTACACAATTTTTCCCAATGTTCAACATCAATTTTATCTCGTAGTCTTCAAATGCACATTATGCAATCAAAACACATCATTTTAGATTGTGTACCCATAATCTAATATTCTTTCTTCCAACTCTAGTGGATAGTTATCTTAATCTATCATTATCACACAATGGAATATTAACAAAAAAACTTAGGATATGGATCCTTCCAATGATATAAGTATTGTAACATTTCTTTTGTATATTATTTAATTTTTTACCATATTGTTCTACATCCATCCTTTAGTTATATTACCCTTTATTTTATCCCCATCCATTTATTGTTTGGTTTAACTATAATTTACATCATAGTTACATTTTCTTGTTGTTCATTATGTTAACAATGTTGATATTTTATATAAAATTATATTTTTTATTTTTCTATTACTTGAGAGGTGATAAGAATTCTTATAATATACATGATAAATAGTGCATGACATAGTATTTAAGATTATTTTTTGATTAATAAGTATAAAAATAATTATTTACATAAAATTATATAATGATGAGTTCAATTTAAGTATGTGTATGTTTTCATTCTTCAAATATTATATGTATGTTTTTACTTATAAATACAATTTTTTAATCTAAATAGATTCTTGTTCATAAATTTGTATATAATTCATTTATATTTATATATGCAAGTGTTATCTTTATCATGCATGTCTTTGACATAGATGATCTATTAGGTCAAAATCCCCCACCTCAACCCCCTCCGCCACAACTCCACCCCCTAGATCAAATCAAGCTCGATTGAGAGCACAAATAAATGAAAACCTTGTGATCATACAGCAAAATATTAATGCAATCCGAAATGATCCTATCACCCCACTCATCTTCTATAGTTTTCAACTTCAATGCAAGTTGTTGTAGACTATGTTTGATCTATTGATACAGAGTTAGATCAACTCCACCAATAGAGAGAGAAGTTACGTCAGTTTTATGTTGATGGATACACTTATAAGCAAATAAATGATCTCAAAATCACCAAAGCACAAATATCCCCATATTTCATTAACCCTCAAACAAAACTACCCATTCCTACTACCCAAAAGACAATTTCAATTAGGTGGTGTCAGTATCCACAGATATCTGCATATTTCTAGGATAGGTGGTGGATGATTTTTTATCATCCACCACATTATGGTTATGAGGTCCCTTTCTAGTTTTTGAATAAATTATATTGCGAGTTTGTATTGGGTATAAAACCCAATCATTTTGACACGAGGTCATTTTAGGGTGTTGGTCATGGCATGTCACAACACAGATTAGGGACACATAATGTTACACCATTACTTGATCCACTCATGGTTCCTCCTATTGCTCCAACTATTCCTGCACGTGTGCATCATAGAGCACTTATTTCCACATTAGGTTCTTTGAATGCCCTCTGGAGTAACCTTAGTGAGCAAGCTTCCCACATTGAAATTTATTTGTGGTCAATTCCACATACATGTACGAGTTGTCATCAGATATGTGTACATCCTACTATGGATCCTGAATCCACTTTAGATGTACCTATTGTTGCGTCAGATGATATCACATCATATATGGATTTTTTTTGCTCGGATGATCATCTCGAGTGTGTGTGTGTTTGTGTGTGTGTGTAAACATTGTACTATTTGTTGGTGTAAATAATTATTCATCATGGATATTATTACACCTTACTTAAGTTTACTTAGGAAATGCATCTCATAGTAGTTTGGGTATGAGACACTTGGGTGTTTGTGCCATATTGAGATAGTGTGTGTAGGAGAATTTCCACCTTTATGGTGTTGATCTTGTTACTACTCTATCATATCCACTTATTGTGGACTGATAATTCCACCTTCAGTGGGTGATCCACCTCATGTGGAATATTTTATTGTTTCTCCTACCTATCCACGCATATTTCCTACCTACCCTTATTTCTTATTGAGCCACATGTCATGTTTGTGTGCTCACATATCCATATAGCCTTGCCTATATAAGTAGGCTCATCTACATTAAATGTAACAATCTTTTTTATATATTTGATGAGAATTGAGTTTATTCTTTTCTTATATTTTGTCTCTATTTTGTACATTTCATTGAGCTCTTGATCTTGGAAAAATCTCACATGGTATCAAAGTCATTAGAGCATCATTGATTCATCCTTGAGAAGCATTATTGTGATGTCAAGAGGAAGATCTAAGGAGCAACATCTTTTGGAGGCATCCTAGACTAGATCCGACTTCGCCATTGCGTCTAGGTGGCCATTTCCATGAACTTTGAATATAAATTTGGCCTATTTTGGTGAAATTCAAATTAGGTGCTTTGATTTGGCACTTGTATTGCATAGATCTATCTTGTTGGTCTTTTTCTTTGTAGTTGTTAGCCTATTGGGTCAGTTGTAAAACAAAATTAGAAGTCCACCTTGCCATTGTTTGCAAGTGGCCTATTGTACACGCACTACATATAAAGTGCCAAAATCATCATTTTATTTATTTATTTATTTTTTTGGGGGGGTACTTTGATTGATTGAATTTGGGGGGGGGGGGGGAGGGGGTGTCTCTTGTGCTTTTGTGCTCTTGTGTTCTTTCCTTTTTGTTGCTATGGGTTCTTCTAATTTTCCTCTCTTAACTCCTCATAATTATGCTACATGGAAAATTGATGCATGGAGTAAACTTATGGAAAAAGGACTCACTCATTACATTGATGGAACTATTGTTGCTCCCGTTGATCCTAAGGTTGATCTTGTTGGTCACTTGGATTGGCTTACTAAAAATATCATGGCAATTGGTACCTTAAGAAAGTATGTATCAAAGGATCTCATTTTTCATATTGAGAAATGTACTCTAATCAAGGATGCTTGGAAAAAGTTTCAAGACTTGTATGGTCAAGTTGATGATATTAGGGGATATGAAATTGATAGTGATCTCACCATGTTGGATCCCAAGAACTTGATACTATACAAGATTATGTCACTAAGGCAAAAGAATTGAGGGCAAAACTCAAGGATTTTGGCATTGATAATAAGGATACTCAATTGATCTTCAATTTGATGGGCAAGCTTCCACAAGAATATGTAGCACTTCTTTCTAGTTTCCAAACCCATAGGATGACAATGGGTTCAAGATACACAATGCCTACTTTTGATACTTTTGCTGAAATGTTGATGTTGATGATGGAACAAACTAAGTTGATAAGCATGGGAATTCTTTAGGCTTCTGAGTCTCAAGCATTAGCGGAAATTCAAGGGAACAAAGGAAATCAAGGAAAGGCCAACTCAAACAAGAAGAAATGGCAATCAAAGCCTAAGGACAAATCATCACCTTCTCCACAACAAGGAGATTCATCCTTTTCCAAGAGGGAAAATTCACCAAAGAGGGAGAGACTTACTTGTGCCTATTGTAAAAAATTTGGTCATGAGGAGCATCATTTCCATTCTAAGAAGATTGATGAGCTCACACATATCCTCAAAAAATATAACATTGATTTGCCTAATATCTACAAGAATGATGATTCATCAACTTCCACTTCCACACAATCAAAAGGGAGAGGGAAAGCATTCATCACTTCTACAAGTGGGAAGACTCACTCTTTTGGGACAAGAAAAGGAAAATCTCTTTGTGCTACTACAAGTCATGATTCAGGGAGATGGCTTCTAGATTCAGGGGCTTCTCATCATATGGCATCTTGGCAGTCTATGTTCTCTTCATTTGAGCCTTGCACCATGCCACAGATTTTGATGGGTAATCATGCATACATGGATGTGATTGGGAAAGGATCTATTTCCATTGGGGATAACTCCTTCAATGATGTGTTGTGTGTACCCCACTTGACAAACAATCTCCTTTCCATCTATCAAATCACACGTGACGGAATTGTGGAGTTCACACCTTAGTCAGTTTTTATTAGAGACTTGGAGACTAGAGCTATCATTGCAACTGGGGTGGTTGATCATGCATCTCAGTTATACTCCTTTTCAAATTTTGTTGATGATAATGATTTCACATATAATGATTCTTCACATGATGATCACACTTCTTGTGATGGTTCAGATTTTGAGGAGACCTTTGGGTACTTGAACTTGGGGATTCTCACATATGACCCCATTCTTGAGCCTTGTGTTTCATCTCCTCCTATTGATATCACATCACCTATTCCACCTGATGATGTGGATAGTGCAACAATTTTGCCTTCATGTGATTAAGTGCATCATGACATATCTTGTCTTCCAGCTTCAATTTCATGGGATGATTACTTGACAGACATTGCAGGATTGTTTGTGGAATCTTACATTGTAGATTTGGGAGACACCATTGATGATATTCATCTTCTCTTTTATGAAGATGATCCTTCTTTGATTGTTGCGAGGGAACATTCTAACCCTCTTTTTCATTCTCTACATGATCATTCTTTTGAGATTGACATGATTGTGGATACTTATGTACATTAGTTGGAGGAGGTATCTTTATCCTTTGAGGAGACATGTGATTCTTTGGGACATGTTCTACATTCATCTCCACTAGATCTTGGAGTACCTTTTTCAATAGTGTGCAGTAGTTCACCACCTTTAGAGGGGGTATCTCTCGGCATCGACATGGGGACACTTGAGCAGTTTTCAGAGATTCCATTCATCATGAGTTTTTTTCATACATCTTCCCTTCATGATTGGGGAGACTTCATGGATACACCTTTGGTTTTTTTTCTTCCTAAGGGGAGGAATGTTGTTTGACGTTCGTGGATCAGTTTCTTCACACATCATCGAGCTTCTATCATTGGTGCAGATTCCACATTAAGGGGGGGCTTCCTAGCTCCTCTTCTTCTCTCATATGGGGGGGACTTTTTCCTCACATGGGGTTTTGTTCCTCACATGCTTAAATGAGAGTTCTCTTGTATAGATTTCATCTCTCTTTTGGGGGAGGGTTTTTTCCCATTGGGTTTTTCTCTCTTTCCCTTCTTTTTGAGAGATTTCATTGCATTGGTTTGTATGCATTTGCATTTGTACATGGGTACCTAACATGGCCTCATAGCTGGGACCCATCTTGCATTGCTTAATTGCATTGTAGACTTAAGTGCATTCCCCCAAGTTACACTTAAGGGGGGGTGTTGGTGTAAATAATTATTCATCATGGATATTATTACACCTTACTTAAGTTTACTTAGGAAATGCATCTCATAGTAGTTTGGGTATGAGACACTTGGGTGTTTGTGCCATATTGAGATAGTGTGTGTAGGAGAATTTCCACCTTTTATGGTGTTGATCTTGTTACTACTCTATCATATCCACTTATTGTGGAGTGATAATTCCACCTTTGGTGGGTGATCCACCTCATGTGGAATATTTTATTGTTTCTCCTACCTACCCACACCTATTTCCTACCTACCCTTGTTTCTTATTGAGCCACATGTCATGTTTGTGTGCTCACATATCCATATAGCCTTGCCTATATAAGCAGGCTCATCTACATTGTATGTAACAATCTTTTTTATCTATTTGATGAGAATACAGTTTATTCTTGTCCTATTTTTTGTCTCTATTTTGTACATTTCATTGAGCTCTTGATCTTGGCAAAATCTCACACTATTTAAGTTATCATGTTATCATTTTGAACTATTTAAGTTATCATGTTGATACATTGAATGTTTATTTCTCTAAGGCCCAAGTCATGAGGCCTCTGCATTGTATCGAGCAGAGGATGTCACAAGTATGGCACCCACATCATTGAGCATTGAGGATTATCCATCTACTATATGTATCTTAGAAAATAAATATTAAATATGTGTTTAGGCATTTGTACTAGCTCAATTCAATACACATGTTTAATAAATATAATTTCATTATATGCATGTTTGCAGGTGGACACTATTATTAGGATAGACTATCCTCATGACATTTATTAGAGCCGAAATGAAGGGTCATCAACATAATTTCTGGTCTGGGATTAACAAAGTTCATACATAAATAATATTTTAACCTAATTTTTTCATAAAACACTTAATTTTACCTTGTACAGGATTTAGCTACTACAACTTTTGGCCTTGATTCTGGTGTACCTAGACCTCCAGGTGCACAAGATATTGCTAGAGGAGATGAGTAGCCTCATGTGCAGTATTTTAAATATTGTTTATTTAATCAAATTATAAATGAATTTTTATTTTAAAAAATAAATCTAAACATTTGTGTGTGTGTGCTTGTATATCTTATCATGTACAGGATGACACAACTTCTAAGCAAATAGTACATGCAGAGCAAGAACTTGGAGGTGATGAGCACTTGCTTATGGTAAGTTTATTGAATTTATGCATCCAACTAATGTCAGTGGTATGTGCACACAACTTTATTTGATGAATAATTATTTTTTAATAATTAATTTGATTTGAATATTAAAAAAATTCTTGTACAGCACGAGACGGGTCAATCCAATACACATGGATTGAAGAGAACACGATATTTGATTAATGATAGGCCTTAGATTTTATTGATGATCTAGCTCTGCTTTTAAATGTACTGAACTATGTGTTATACTTATTTGTGGATAGTTGACATAAAAAATTTCATGAACTATATAAATTTATATTTTCTTTGGCGTACATTATATATATGGACAACATTATGTGGAGTAGACCATTTTTATTTTTTTGGATTAGATATTATGAGGAGCAGATGTTTATAAGTTTTGGAAGTTACATTATGTGGAATAGTTATAATTTAATATTGTTGGTGTAATTAATTATTCATGTTGGATATTATTACACCTTACTTAAGTTTACTTAGGTACATGCATATCATAGTAGTTTGGGTATGAGACACTTAGGTGTTTGTGCCACATTGGGATAGTGTGTGTAGGAGAAGTTCTACCTTTTATGGTGTGATCTTATTATTACATTCCACCTTCAGTGGGTGATCCACCTCTTGTGGAATATTTTATTGTTTCTCCTACCTACCCTTGTTTCTTATTGAGCCACATGTCATGATTGTGTGCTCACATATCCATATAGCCTTGCCTATATAAGCAGGCTCATCTACATTGTATGTAACACTTGATGATCCAGTTGATCAGTATTTTCATCTTGATAGAATACAATTTATTCCTTTCATCTATTTTGTCTCTCCAATGTACTTTTCATTGAGCTCTTGATCTTGGCAAAATCTCACATGTTATCAGAGCCTAAAGGGCATCTTTGACTAGTCATTTTTTAGGCTTCAATTTTCGGATTTGGGGAGGTGCTATTTTTTGGTGGGTCGTATAGCGATTTGGACATCACAGTTGAGTTTGGGAGGTCATTTCCATGAAAATTATGTATAAACTCAGCCATTTTGGTGAAAACTGGATTTTGGGCATTGGAGAAAAAAAATTAGCCTATACGGCTAGTACGGTATGATTTTTTGCAAAATAAAAAATAAAAAATATATGTCTATATTTTTTGTGAAAAATTTCTATTTCTATATTTTTAAATTTCGCAGTTTTCATTGTAAAATCTTTTATCAAAAAAAATTAAATATATATATATATATATATATATATATATTATTTTTTACGAGGGCATACCATGTTTCTTGGAGAATTTGTGCCGGCCACTCCACCGGCAACCACCACTCAGCTAATCCACTGCCTAGGCTCTCGACATCGAAGTACCTTCATGTGTACTTGTGATCACCTGCTGACTGCAGTTTTGTCGGTGCCTCGTTGCTCACCTCCGGCTGCTTCTTGATAGCCCTGCACCCATCATCGACCATTGCCTTGCTTTTTGTCTGACAACTACACCGTCAGACACTCTCCATTTGCATCGTGCTACCACCGTCTTGTCAGAGCTCCTCCCATCGGTGGCTCCTTTCTGGTCGACGCCTCTTGAGTAGGATCCTCCCGGCCCGACCAATCAACACCAAATTGACTGAGTCTTTATGGTGACATGTGGCATTTATTTTTCTACCATGTGGTGCATATTAACCAGTCCATGCATTCATTCATACCGTGCAACATCGACATTTCTGTACAGTATGAAATCATTCATAGACTGCCATGTGGCACTTTTTGTACGGCTGGCCAGAGGGAGTGACGATCATTTTGAAGGTCATACAGCCATCAATTTTAAGCTCATTAATTGCTAACATCAATGCTACATCAGCATTTTCTGAAAAAAAAATTCCCCCCTCATTGAGCTTTTCATTTTTGCAGTTCGACTTCAGGAGGCCATATCTTGCTTATTTTTGCTCCTTTTTTTGTGCAATTTTTTTTGAAATGGGCTAGAATTTTGTGCGCTTCGTATTGGTGGAAGAATTTTCTGATTTTGATGGATGGATTTTTCAAAATTTTCAGATCTTAATGATTATACCTATCTAATCCCTGATTTTTCAACTTCAAAGGATTCGTTTGGGGTCATAAGACCTCCCTTTAAGGTGACATTTTTTTTAAAGTGCATAATTTTTTGTCTACTTTCATAATTTGTCATTTGTTTGCAGTGATTTTGAGTAGAAATTATACTTTTAGTATTTGGTGATTTTTGGCCTATTTGGTACTTGCATTTTGCTAGGATCTTATATTAGATCACTTGTAGTATTTGTTGGAGTCTCTTATAGCCTATTTGAGGCAGTTGTAAAATTGAAATCAGAAGTCCACCTTGTCTTGTTTTGCAAGTGGTCCATTGTATACGCATTAAGTATAAAGTGTCAAATCACCATTTGGAGGGGGTGTCTTGTGTGATTGTGTTTTTTCATTTTGGTGCTATGGGTTCTCCTAAATTTCCACTTTTAACTCCTCATAATTATGCATCATGGCAGATAAAGGAATGGAGTAAACTAATGGAAAAAGGACTCATTCATTATGTAAATGGAACTATTACGGCACCACCTGATCCTACGGCTAATCCTAATGCTCAAATTGAATGGCTCACTAAGAATGCTATGGCACTTGGAACTCTTAGAAAGTATGTATCATATAACCTCATTTTTCACATTGTACAACAATTAAAGAGGATTGGGATATTTATGAGAAGTTGTATGGTCAAGTTGATGAGATTAAAGGCTACAAGCTTGATAGTGAACTCACAACTTTGGATCCCAAGGATTTTGATACAATCCAAGATTATGTCACAAAATAAATTGAGCTAAGAGAAAAGCTAAAGGATTGTGGCATTGACAAAAAGGAATCTCAATTGGTTTATAGCTTTTTGGACAAGCTTCCATCAGAGTATGTAGCCTTTGTATCTAGCTTTCACACCCATAGGTTAGCTCAAGGTTCCTTATACACTTCTCCCTCATTTGATTCATTCACAAAGATGTTGATTCTTGAGCAATCTAAGCTTACCAAGATTGGAATTCTCAAAGCTTCAAAGTCACAAGCTTTGGTGGCTAATAGAGAGAATCAAAGCAATCAAGGAAAAAGCAAGAATCAAAAGTAACCTAAGTTAAAATCACAACAAGATGGAGGACAATCCTCCTCTCCACAACAAGGTGACTCACCTAAGAGGAAATCCTATAAGGATAATCTTTTTTGTGCATATTGCAAGAAGTCAAGACATGATGAACATCATTGTTACAAGAAGGATATTGATCAATTGAAGAATCTTCTTGAGAAGAACAAAATCAACCTACCTTATAGAATGCCTACATCAGCTTCTTCTTCCAAAGAAAATGATAAAGGAAAGGATCACTCTTTTGTGATAGATAAAGGAAAGGGACAAGCTCTTTGTGCTACTACAAGTCATGATTCAGGGAGATGGCTTCTAGATTCAGGGACTTCTCATCATATGGCATCTTCACAGTCTATGTTTTCTACATTTGAGCCTTACCACATGCCACAGATTTTGATGGGAAATCATACATACATTGATGCGATTGTGAAAGGGTCTATTACCATTGGGGATAACTCCTTCAATGATGTGTTGTGTGTACCCCACTTGACAAACAATCTTCTTTCCATCTATCTAATCACATATGGGGAAACAAAGAAAATTGTGGAGTTTACACTTGATTCAGTTATCATTGGAGACTTGGAGACTAGAGATATCATTGTGATTGGGGTGGTTTATCATGCATCTTAGTTGTACTCCTTTTCACATTTTGGTCCTATTGATGAGGTTGATTCTTCTTATGTTGATGATTTGGATTTTGAGGAGAATTTTGGGTACTTGAACTTGGGGATTCTCAAATGTGACCTCATTATTGAGCTTTGCATTTCATCTCCTCTTATTGGTATCACATCACCTATTGTACTTGATGATGTAACTAGTGTGATAGTTCTGCCTTCTTGTGATTTAGTGCAGCAGGATATTTCATGTCTTCCAGTTTCAATTCATTGGGATGACTACTTGACAGACAGTGTAGTTTTGTTTGTGGAGTCCTACATTTCAGATATGGACATCATTGATGACATTCATCTTCTCTTTGATGAAGATGATCCTTCTTTGATTGTTGCGAGGGAACAATCTGACCCTCTTGTGTATTCTCTACATAATTATTCTTTTGAGGTTGACATGATTGTGGATACCTTTGTACAGTAGTTGGAGGAGGTATCTTTATCTTTTCAGGAGACATGTGAGTCTTTGGGACTTGTTCTACATTCTTCTCCACTAGATCTTGGAGTGCCTTTCTCAGCAGTGTGGAGCAATCTACCACCTTTGGAGGGGGTAACTTTCAGCATCGACATGGGGACACTTGAGCAGTTTTCAGAGACTTCATTCATCATGATTTTTTTTCCTACATCTTCCCCTCATGATTGGGGAGACTTCATTGTATGTAAAAGTTGATGATCTAGTTGATCAGTATTTTCACCTTGATAGAATGTAGTTTATTCCTATCATCTATATTGTCTCTCTAATGTACTTCTCATTGAGCTCTTGATCTAGGCAAATTCTCACAAATATCTTGAATATATATGATGTATGCATATATGTTGATCTCCTTTTTGAAAGTATCTAGTGTTCAAAATTAGAAATAATTTAATGATATGTATGCAATATTTTTAATGATACATGTTACCATCTTAATTACTCAATAGAAAATGAGCTTAATTCAAACTTAATTGAACATTATGGGTTGAATGTTGTCATGTTTCAAACTTAATTGAACATTGTGAACTTAATTGAACATAATAAAGTAATTGAACTTAATTCACACATAATCTACCTAATTAAACATAATTAACTAATTGAACTTAGTTGAATTCAATTCAAACTTAATTGAACATAATTGAACTAAGTGAACTTAATTGAACTTAATTCAAACACAGTATACTTAATTGAATATAATTCAAACTTAACTGAACATAATTAACTAGTTGAACTTAAATCAAACTTAATTAAACATAATTGAACTAATTGAACTTAATTGAACTTAATTCAAACATAACATACTGAATTGAAAATATTTCAAACTTAATTGAATATAATTAATTAATTGAAAAAATTTAAGTAATTGAATTTAATTCAAACATAATATAGTTAATTGAACATAATTTTGTTTTCCTAAATCATTCTAGGCATGACGAGAAGGTTAACATTCCATATTTTCTGTTATGTTCTATGAATGCCACCATTAAGGCCTATAAAGAGAACCCTACGGGTGACACTACCATGCATCAAGGCTTAATGGTTCTTATTTATGACCACCTCGAGGCTAACCAAATATCCCGCTCGCAGCCCTCTATTTTTGAGTCTGAGGAGGATGCGTCAAACTCTATTTTTTCTTTGGATGAGGATTCTAACAGTGATCCAACGAGCGAGTCTGAGGAGAGTATGGATGACTCTGAATTTGAAGTAGGTAAGAAGAGGAAACATTTTAAAACTGGGCCTTCCTCCTCAAAGGGCAAGAAATCTAAAGGCAAAATTCTCCAAATATGCTCCTCCTCCTCCTCAGAGGTCTCTAAAGATTCAGAGAAGGAGAAACCTCAGGGCTCTCTGAAAAAGAAAACTAAAGTCCATAATCATACCAGAAACAAACAAAAGAGAAAGGATGAGAATGTGAATGAGCTGGAGGAACATAAGCAGAAAAAGATTTTGAAAGCTAATCAGAACTTGGAGGAGGTGACCACTGGAGAAGTTCATAGGGCTGAAGATAAAGCTACTATTGGTGACACCCCAAATAAGGAACATGACAACTCTAGTAAGACTGATCCCTCCTTAAACCCTCGTCCTAAGGGTATGAAAGGTTTTATGGACACCATGGAATGGTTAATCACCAGTTACAATAAAGTTGTGGATGACAACAAGAAGCTTAGCCATAGAATCCAAATTCTGGAAACTATCAACACTAGTGAAGGGAAGACTATGGTAGATTATATGGAGGATTTGACAAATACTATTGCTAAGGCTGAAAATATAAGAGACTACTTCAACCCCAGATTCAAGCAAATCAAGAAAGACCTGTTGGAGAGGAAAGCAAATGCTAATGCTATGGATCAAACTATGTCAGGAACTGTCAATAAAGTTAGCAAAATTGAGGAATGTCTCAAAAGTATCACTGAGCAAAGCTTAAACATTCTGAAGGTCTCTGCTAGCAATACCAAAACTCTCATCAGCAAATTAGATGAGGAGAAGGACACTCTGGAAATTGACCCTGACACTGAAGGCACAAGATATGTTCAAGAACCCATAACAAGAACTAGAGGTAAAAAGAAGGAGAAGAAGCCTAATAAGGCCCTGGAGGAACTCAAAGTTGTTGCGGCCACCTATGACTAGTTGGTGATTAAGGCGAAGGACCTCTTGAAGACTCTTTAATTATGCAGTGTTTTCCTGGTTTCTATTGTTTTGTTGTTTCTATCTTTCATTGTCCTTTCTATTTACTGGCTTTATTGCTAGTCATTTTGTAAGTTGTTTCTTATGGTCTGGATACTCTATGATGATATTTCTTAATCTCCTATGTTAAAGGTTTCGGGTCCTGAAAACCTGATTTTCTTATTAATCGGGACTAATTGAACTTAATTCAAACTTAATTGAACATAATTGAACTAATTGAACTTAATTCAAACATAACACAATTGAAAATAATTCAAACTTAATTGAACATGATTAACTAATTGAACATATTTAAGTAATTGAACTTAATTCAAACATAATTTACTTAATTGAGCATAATTAACTAATTGAACTTAATTGAACTTAATTCAAACATAATATACAAGTTAATTGAAAATAATTCAAATTTAATTGAACATATGTTGAACATAATGAGCAAAAATAAGAGATATAGTGGTCCTCGTGACCAAAATACAATCAACTCGTGCATAAAGAGTTAGAAAAATATGTGTTCAATTACAAATCATGTTAGTCCCAAGCAGTGCTGAGAGGGGAGAGGTGAATCAGCACTTTACCGGTTTTACACAATTAAAACTTTTAACTCAAGTTTGCACTAACTTAATATTCATCAATATAAATAAATACTGCAGAAGAATATGCATGCATAGAAAGATACACAGTGGAACCAAGATTTATCTCGTGGAAACCCAAATGGGAGAAAACCACGGTGTGAGTAGGAACTCACAAAATTTGTACTCTTCTAGAGTATGCCCGATGAGGAGCCATGCCTCTTTAGAGATTACAAAGACACTATTAGATGCCACCCAATTAAGGGATTTTTATTAAGGCCTGTTAGTGCCTTTGCCCTGTTAAAGGTAGCCTTGTTAAAGGTCTTAGGATCATCAATTAAGATGACACCTGACTAAGGGATTTTTACAATGGGACCTATTAAAGTCTACCCTATTAAGGGATTTTAGTTGCAATGGTTAGAAAGCAACAAAAAGATGATCTATTGGAGTAGCTATTGATAGCTTGATCAGATCACACTAAAAATCATACTCTTTCTACACTGGTTGTATCTTCTCAATATAACACCAGTTTTCTGCTTATACCTTCACCTCTGCACTCAGTCGGTTCTCTGACCCTTGGCTCTACACTCTGTTGGTTCTCTGATCCTTGGCTCTACACTTTGCTCTACTTCCCCTATATTCACCCTTCTTTAGATCTATTCGCACATGAACAACAACTTCATCGAAATGAATTAAGTGAATTTATTAACCTTTGATTATGTCGCCAAATTTCCTTCCAAAACATCAGATTCAAAATTTTGTTACCGTGCCATAAATCACTCTCCAGAAATCGTTCTAGGAATCTCTGTCAAAAATGTCATTCATGTCGATAAGTTTGTTGGTTGAGTGGAGAAGACTATCGGTTTAACTGGATGTTAACTGAACGTCACCACGTCTATCGGTTACAAACTCTACCGATGTATCGATCAAAATTTACCTAATCGATTACCTCCTGTATACCAATCTGGTCACTACTTAGTCGGTTGACCTCTTCTGTACCGGTTTACTCACTGCTTGTTGATTGACCTCTTATGTGTTAGTCTACTCACTGCTTGCTGGTTGACCTCATGTGTGTCGAACTACTCACTGCTTGCCCTGTCTACACATTGCTTAGCTAGTTAACCTTTGTATACCGGTCTACTTACTGTCGATATATTGTGAAGACTTGGAAGATGATTTTGCCAACAATGGCAACCATATCATTCATCGGTCATACAAAATGCACCAAAATGCCAACATATTATCATGCCAAAAAGCCTATCAAACTTATAAATTACATATTACATAAAGAGTTAAAGCTGTATGACCAAAAGCCTAAATATTGAGCCTATCTATAATCATTTAGATCTTCTTGTAAGGGACTTACAAAAAAATTACATTTTTAAAAAAATACATTATCATAATTCTATATTGTGTGCAAGAAAATTACATCTATTCAAGTAAAGTTAGACAATTGAACCTTACCATCTTACAAAGATAATTCTTTATTATATATCTTGTAGCGTTGTCAAATGTACACCCTTAATTGGGTGGTACAATTCCACGCTTAGGTTAGCACCTGCCTTAGTGTGTTGCATTCTTCATTTTAAGTTCCCTTTAAGAATTTAATTAATCAATTTAATTAAATATAAAGTCCTCTCTTACCACTCTACACATCATAAAATTGGGCCCTTAATCATAAGTGTGCCCCTTTTTATTTTATTCTTTCAATTAATTAATTCATCAAAGCCCTAATTATGTCATATTTTGACCTTCAAGGCTCGATTTTGCATATATAAACACATTGAATCATCACATCCACCTAGGATTGACTTTATTATCACGATACCTCGCATCCCTAAAAATTTAGAAAAAAGTTGATTGGACCATGGTGATTCACCATGGTCCCAACTTTTTCTCCTCGAATTTCGGGATCATGTTTTGGTGGTATTATAATGTTTAAATCTGACTTGGTGTGAAATTGTATCATTTCTAGGTTTCCCTATAATCAAAAACAAAGTTAGGGTTTCATATATATAGCCTTTCCTTTCCTCATTTGACGGATCCAACTCTATAAATAAAAGGAGCCTCTTGTGAAGTGAAAGTACAGGTTATGTGAAGTCTTCAATCAATAAATCAAGCTTTTGTCAAGTCTACATCAAACATTATGGAGAAATTTACAAAGCATGTATGTGATTAGGGTTTTGTCATGTTCATACCATTTCATACAACATATGTGATTACATTCAAGAAGCAAAGCATCATTATCAGTCATTGCAGATTTGAGGTATACCTTTACATTATTTATTCAAGTATTTGCAATATTTTATTCAAGTTTAATTCCTAAACTGAGGTTTGACTTAAGAAAACTTCTATTCCCAACCTATTTCCCCTTCTTTATATGTGCAAGAAATAGGTATGGAGCTGTAATTCTCAGAATAAGCATTATTTGCAAAGACGAATCAACCCCCTTTTGGTGTGCGAAAAGTGTGAAGGACCAAGGTGCCCACCACCATGGTCCTAACATTTTTGGAGCTTTTTGGGGGATCAGATTTGAATCTGCATATACTACTCAGATCTAGGTACATGCGAAAATCCTACATCTGTAGCTCACTATTTTCTTAGTTATACATTCATTTTTTAATATTTTAACTTAATTCGGCATTTCAACTCACAAAAGAGGGTAAACAAATTCACAACCCCTTGAATCCAATTAGTATTCAATCCCTATCATCCTTAATTCGGGATTGGATCTATTGGATTCATCCCTCTTTTGAATGTAATGGTAAATTAGTGGTTTCTATACATCTAATGGTGGAAACCCTAATTTTTCACCATTACAACATGATGATGATTCCTTACACCCTTATTTCTAATTTATGTTCTCAAATTTGAGTACTTATGCAATTTCAAATTCAAATTTACATTTATTAGTTTAGTTTTCAATTGAATTTCAAAATTTTAGAGGTTAAATTCACAAAAGCCCTAATTTTTAATTCTTAAATTGAGCTTGTGAGTTGTCTAATTTGGATTAATTTTAAAATATGATTTGTGAACATTCTAAATTTCAATATTGCACTCATAGAGCTTATTTTAATCAAATTACATAAATTTAGAGGTTTAAATCACAAAAACCCTAATTTATTTTTATTTATTTTTGTTAATTTTTTGTGGGTTGCATAAATTTTCAATCATGATTATTCTGATTAATATGAAAAACAGGTTTTAAGGACCCGAAACCTTTAACATAGGAGCATAAGATAGTTTAGCATAGAGCATCCAAACCACCATAGAAACAGCTTACAAAAGACTGGCAAAAAGGCCAGTAAACTGAACGGATAGCAAAAGAAAGGAACAACAAAGTGAAAAATTACATAAAAGACCTAAATAACAAAGAGCAACTACAAAGACTTCAGAAGATCAGCCGCCTTATTGACCGGCAGGTCATAGTTTTCCGAAGCACCCTGAGTTCTTTAATTTCCTTGTTTGGCTTCTTCTCCTTCTTCTTACCTCTAGTCCTCGTTCTAGGTCCTTGCACCTCTCCCATACCTTTAGTGTTAGGTTCCAGCTCTAAGGAATCTTTCTCATTCTCCAGTTTGCTAATAAGAATTTTGGTATTGTCAATCGAGGCCTTAAGAATGTTATGACTTTGTTCAGCAATGCTTTTGAGCCATTTTTCAATTTTGTTGAATTTGTCGTCAGTTTCAGCCATTCTCTGGTCTGTAGCAATGTCATTGGTTTTTATCTCTGTCAGGGCCTTCTCAATTTGCTCAAACCTAGGGTTGAAGGCATCTCTAATCTCTTCATCTTTGGCAAAAGTTTTACTCAAATCCTCAACATATTCAGTCATAGATTTACCTTCACCAATACTGATTGTCTCCATAATTTGAACCCTATGGCTCAGCTTCTTAATATCCTCCACAACTTTCTTGTGACTGTTAATTAACCAATCGAGGGTGTCCACAAACCCTTTCAAACCCTCTATAGGAGGATTTGAAGGGGGTATTTTCTCACCAACATTGTCATGTTCATTATTGGGAACATATCCACTAGTGATATGTTCAGCATTTCCACCAACCCTCTGATCAAAACCTTCTCCTGTGATCTCCTCCTCCACTTTTTGGTCGATGTCAGGATCCTTTCTCTACACTTTATCCTCCAATTCCATTTCATAATTGTCCTGCCTTTTCTGTTTTCTCCTTATCTGAATGGAAGTTTTAGTTTTCTTTTTCTGAGGGGATTGGGGCTCATCCTTCTCAGAGTCCTCAGAGACCTCCGAGGAGGAGGAGGAGTGAATCTGGAAAACCTTTTCTTTATTTTTTTTCTTACCCTTAGTAGAGGACGACTTAATACTCACCTATTTTCTTTTCTTACCAAGTTCAGCTTCAAATTCTTCCAGACTCTCCTCTGACTCACTTATCGAATCACTTTCAGACTCGTCACCCATAGAAAAATCAGAATTCGACCCTTCCTCCTGAGACTCAGAGATAGGAGGCTAGGGGCGGGCAATTTGGTTAGCTTTTAAATGGTCATAAATTAAAACCATAAAACCTTGGTGCATGTTTGTATCTCCCTTAGGGTTCTCTTTATGGGCTTTTATGGTAGCATTCATTGAACAAATCAGGAAATAAGGTATGTTAACTTTTTCATCATACCTAAAATGGTTGAGCAATACAAAATGGTAGCCATACACTTTGGTGAATCTTCCATCCAAGGTGATGTATCGCATAATAGAAAACAGAACCACCCTCGATGGCTTAACAAATGCCCTAGGAGGGTAGTAGGTCTTTCTTAGCTTAACCGGGCGCTTCTTCTCCTTTTCCGTTTTAGGGTATCGCTCAATGGCATCCTTGCTAAGTTTTTTGTCCCTGTAGAAATTACTTCCTTCCCTGCGAAGACCCGTAACTTGAGCAATGAGGTCTTCATCAATGGAGATAGTTTGATCTCCCATCTTTAGGGTGCCCTTAAATTTTTGCAGATAAAATTAGTGATTTTGGTATCCCTCCCATGGAGTCTCTCCATATACTTCGTAAACCTGCCCTTCTACAAAATGCTCCAAATTTCCTCCTTTTGTTTCCACTCCTTACAGTTGCTGGGCTCATAGCGATGCCTGTTTCCTCCCATAGTTTCGTTAGTCAAAACAAAAAGTCGAGAGTTGCAGAAAGCTACAGGAAAGAAGTTTCTCGAAGCGACCCCAAATACCCAGAAAGCGTGGGAAAAGGTGGCATTTGTCTTGTCATTAATGGTATTGACATAATGATAATTAGTAATAGCCCTCCAATTAATACTTTTAATCATTATTTTGTCCATTTATGATCTTTGGGATACAGTTATATCAATCCATGAAAATGATCGATCCGACATCATTGAGGAGACCTTCCTCACCCTTCCTGGTAACCATATTGTTGTGAGTGACCGCCACATTGGTTGCCCAGTCAGCAAGGCCATTTGCTTCGCGATAAATGTGGGAAATAAAACATTTATCTAAGGTGTTGATGAGATATCTAGCAGCCTTTATAATGTTGTTGATAGTCCATGAAGGCTTAGAAATTCGTTTTAGGCATTTGATGATGTTGTTAGAGTCCCCCTCAATCCATAGATAGGGACAGTTCCATCTTTTAGCCAAGAGAATGCCTTGAAGAGTAGCCATATCTTCCACCATGTGGTTAGTTTGGCAACCTATAGGGACAGCAATAATTTCCTTATAACTGCCATTTTCATCTCTGAGATTTGCACCACATCCCGTTGGGCCAGGATTGCCTTTGGCAGCTCCGTCGAAGTTGATTTTGAGCCAACCATGAGGGGGAGAGTGCCATCTAGCTTCAAGTCTCTTGCTTTGTTTAGAATCAATACTAACAGCACTCTTCAAATTCCAGGAGTTGAAAGCGCTAAAGAAAGGCAGAGAAGGCACTACATTGATAATAAATTTTATTGAATTATGTATAGCTCTCATTCATTAAACCCGCATGGCTGCATGAAAATACACAAGCAAAGCTTGTAATGTTAGAATGTGTTCCGGAGTACTTTCATTAAATCAAAGAATTAGAGACAAACCTTACGAAATCCATATTTAGCATATCCTGCAATCATTCAGTTCCATGGAATGACGTCTCCGAGGCATTCTGTCGAACGGTTCACGCGCTTTTCCTATGCTTCCACACTTTGCAAACATGTATACCAAAGCGTTCAACTATTAAGCTTTGATGGATGTCCATACCTTGATGGAAGTCTTCCGTGTTGGCACAGGCAGGGAGGATACTGGAAAAGGTTGCAGACCGTGGCTTTACACCTGCCTATTGAATTTGCTTGAATGTTTTTGAAACCCTTTCAACAAATCCATTTTGCTTATACCTGATGTATCGCGACATCAATATCGGAAGCTGCCGTTGTAGCATGGGCTGGAAATACACTATCAAATAACTTCGACTAGGGCTCGTGAAGTACTACAATGCGGGAAAAGTAGATGAGTTCGAATTTCATTTGGTTTATGCGCGCAATAACGGAACTGCTCAGGGGAACAGAAAACGGAAACAGGTGCAGATGATTAGATGGAACCCACAAGAGCAACCTAAGCAGTTTGTCAGCTTAGTGTATGCTCTTTCAAGGGCGGCCCTATTGCCTCTGCATCACTTTGGTGCATAAGTTCGTTATGGCTATACAACCAAATTTTAAAGCCACTTTCATTGTTTCAAAAGTTGATATCTTTGCATATACCCAAATGCTTTCTTCGAGTATGTTCTCATTCTCAAAAGACCATGATTACATTCATTTTCAATTTTACACTTTGATTGTTTTGACAACCTCCTCCTCAATTTTGTGAACATTTAAAATAAATCTTGTCTATGTCCTCGTTACCACACTAGGTCACAATTCAACAGAAAGAGCTTTCTGATTAAACTCAACTTCTTAGGAACCTCCATTGATTGATATACTTTTCTCAAATACATCATTGGTAGTGTAAGCCTCAATAGAGCAGTTAAAATAGCAAAAGCTAGTTGTGAACCTTGTATCGAGCATCCAACGGTTTGTGTGTGCTTACACAATTTGCATGCATGTATGTCAAAGCATTTCCAACTATATCTTGTGACAAAAATATTTCTTTCATTATGTTTTGATGAAGGGACATACGAAGTCTCAATGTCCTCATTTTGCTGCTTGGGAAGGAGATGCTGCCAAAGGTTGTTGAGGCCATATTATCGCTATGACCACGGTTCGCCATAAGACAACATTTCTTCGATGTATTTCTCCAAATGGCTCAAAGTGCCCTGTAAATGCATCCACATTCATGCAATTCCATCATGGAGGCTGCAACACAAAGTCTAACAAATCTATTTTGCGTACATCCCTGTTGTCCGCCGAGCCAATTCTTCCAACTGTGCATATCTCTTCTATGTTTTTAGGTTTGTTCTATCTACAAATGTATTTGCTTGACTAGAGTTTCTAAAGCGTTTTCAACAAATTCATTTTCTGCACATTTTGAAATCATTTCATGTTTTGAAACAGCATTTATTTCCCTCTTGGCATCGGTGCAGAACATGGAGCTCGCAACGGGCAAGGTAACCAAGTTTTATAAAGTATCCGATATGAAATTTAAATCAGTGTGTGGAAGAAAGTTGCCAACCAAACCAAGATCACTGATGAATATCATTAAATTTTGTTTATTCGGTGTGTAACAATCAACGTATAAATTCGATCGGCGATTTGGAGAGGTTATTAACTTCAATAAATGGCAGGATGATGTGAATCCTTCAATTGGCTTCATATTCGACATTATATAATAAGATAGTAACCCCGTTTTTGGTAGAATGCATGGAGTTGATACCTGATAAGAACTCCTCAGCAACCAGTATATTGAGTTCATTCCACAACTTCAAAACTTAACTTGAAATTATGAGTTGCAAAAATTCATAGCTTCAATTCATAATCGGCTTTAAAAACTTTATCTGTTGAACCTATGAATGTGGTGAATGGGAAAATAGGTGCAACTTTTGATTGAATAAATGTTTTCCATGAAAACTTATCAGATATGATACAGTTGCAATCAAAATTCAAAACTATATTTTCATTTCAACTTGATAAAACCTTCTATTTAATCATTTCCATGACTCAACCAATGGAAAATTTATTTTAAATTTTCCCAAACCAAAAGGTGTTTGGACCTAAAACTTCGCCAAATCATCTGGAATGATATTAGAAAAATCCCCATTAAAGGGTTTCACATCATCTTGTTCACATCATCTTGTACTAATTTTTAAATTTAATTGTTTTCATGATTTTCTACAAGCTACATCACTGCTATTGAGGGTTTTTATTGAGACAATTAGTGATTCTCCTTTGAAATGGCCAGAGGCTTAAGATTTATAGATGATTGAGGGTATTTCTGGCTAGGAAGTTCTCATTTTGACTATTTTGAAACAAATTGTAAAATTTGACTAGTTTAAATAACAAGGCTAACAAAGACCTTTCCATTGTCCTTCAACTCTTTTAGGACGTTCTCAAATTGCATGCTCTTACCAATCCCATAGACAATCTAAAAGAATAGATAACAAAATGACATAGGAACTGTCACTTCTTAACTAGTGAATCTCGAGCTTTGCCAAAAATTAGGGTTTTATGGGTATGAGTTTTCTACTTGGCCATATGCATCTAGGACAAATACCTTTTTAATGTACAATTTTTTAGGTTGTAGGCTTTGCATATATTCTCTACTTAATAATGAAGTCAGATACAAAGAATACATTGGGGCTAGTTTAGAGGAGAAGCAAAGACAAAGTCCTGGTCCTCAACAATGACATCCTTTATAAGAGAGGAAGGAGGTGGGAAATCTCTAATAGGGAAATAATATAGAGAACCATTAAGCCTAGGGGATCTTTGGGAATCAAAGATAAATGGGCTCAAGGAGTCAGGCTCATTTAAAAACTAAGATAAATGAATGCTTTAGGGGTTTAGGAACTTTAGCAAAGGAATAGTGTTAATAGAGGACTTTTACCCTTGAAGTGAGTAGAGTTTCCCATCAAGGAGTAGGAATGGGAGATAAACAATCGATTTTTAATCTTAGGGGGAAAAGGGCACAATAAGGGCTGGTCCTTACTAGGAGGAGAAACAAATATAGAAGTCAAGAGAGAGACAACATTTGTCTTGTGGGTATGAGGCCCTCATCCAAAAGGAGAAGGGAAGGATTGTGGATTCAAGGGAGAGTGGAATGAGAAAGAGTAACTGTAAAATTGAATTGGAAGAGATGGTAGATAAAACATTAATGTAAAGGAAAGGTCTTGGCAAGATCCCAGACCTCCCTAACACACTCTTGCAAAGATGAATAAACCCAGAAAGAAAAAAACAATTTTTAAATTTTGGATAAAATGATTAAACATTGCAAAATAGAAAGGAATGAAACCTCTTGTATTAGACCTTCAATGTGAATGTACCTTATAACGACTTTAGTGATTCTAGCCCAAACTCTCGAGAGATCTTCCTTATTGAAATCATTTAGGTGATGGTTGACCTTTGCATCCTTCCCCGAGAAATTTCATCACATCTTTGTAATCTGACTTAATTTCTTAGCAGTTCTAAACTTTTCATCACAAATAATATACTCAACACACCCCAAGATTGAGTGGGAGGATGAATTAGTCTTCAACAAATCTTAACACTTTATAACTCATATTCTATAGATGCTTCTGGTTTTGATTGTGTACCTTCTGTTCAATCGAAACTAGAAGCATCTATAGAATATAAGTATGGATTGTGGAAATTTGATTATTTTAACTTTATAACTCAATTCAAATTCAACTTTAAATTTAAGTAGGATTAGCAACAAGGAAAACTAAAAAATGAACACACATGTACAAGAGAACTCTAGATTCATGTGAAAAACCAAAGAATGAAAAAAGCATGGTGAGAGTTATCTCACACTATATATTTATAGTATTACAATTTGATGAAGGGCTAACTACCAAGGAATCTCATTGCTCTCATAGGGACTTGTATCCTTAGGATCAATTTCCTAGGGAAAGATACAAAGGAATTTCTAGGGAGACTCAATATCTCTAAGAAAGATACATGAATGTCTCAGATACAAGGAAAAAGCCTTCAACAATACTGCATCCAAAAATCTCCTCTAAATGTGGCTTCTCTTATCTCACTACCTTAAGCAATGATTGTCAATTTAGCTCCAATACACTCATCACACAATTATTGCTTCACATTCATATCTTCCACCTTCTCACTCATCTAGACAACTTGCAATTGATTTAAAATTCTTTATATACCATTTGAATCTTCTCAAAACATCAATTACATTGGCCAACATAGGGAACAAAAGAGAAATCCCACAAGGTCAACCACAGAACAAAATTGTGGTGAAAATAGTCCTATTGAAGAGATAGATAGAACCTATAAATATACTAATACATCATTCAATGCAGTCCCAAACAACACACACGCTGACACACATCCTCCAAGTTCAACAATAGGGTAACATGTAGGATAAATATGCAACACATTATGAGTCGGCCCATAAACACTTCTTCCAAATGAAACCATACAATTAAAATCCCCATACAACATATTAGGACCCAAATGTAACTCTACAATTCTTCCAAAGTTGGCAAAGACCCCAGAAGATGTACTACAATCAAGATAACAAGCCCTATGTGCTAGATAACAAGAAATTACCTTGAAAATTAACAATAGACACAATGCCATAGAAAACAAACCACCCAACATTATGTGTACCACATAAAGGAATTTCAAAAAGCCTCAACAACATCCTCATACACTTTTTTCATATTGTCAAGCTAAAACAAGATAACAAAATCTAGTTTGACATAGAATTATTCATTACTAGAGTGCCATAAAACATACTCATGTTGACTTACACACTTCTAGAACATTTCATCACCTAAAATATTAATTGATACATTGCACAAAAATTATAAGTATTTCATCCAAGCTACAATAATAGGAACACCATTAGAGAGTAATGTAAGGCATTCTCTTGACTATTCCTAACTAGTTAACACACTGCCAACATATTGCCATCACTAGAAACATTAGTTACAACACCAACAACCTAAAAAGATAGGAGTACAACATCCACGAAACATAGATATTATATCACAAATTGTGATACCATATTTGCAAATTTATAGGAATGTGAAACATTGTTCTAGACTATCTTTGATACACTTATTCTATAATTTCACTCTTTATCAACTTTCAGACATTAGAGTTCAACATTTTCTTCACTCGGGAGTAATAAATGAAATAATGCAACTTGTAGTATTCACAAGTTCATTTAAAAAAATCACTTTATCATTATGCTTCTAATCCTCATCTTAATATCATCAAGATATCATCTCCACAATTAATCATGAAGATCATCATCATCATTGTTTTCTAGCTTATCAACATCTTCACCTCAACACCACTACTATGAGATAATAAATGATAATATATAATCGTATCACCAATACCCTAAGTATGGGTATCATTAGCATGAAGGTGGATATCAACCATGAACCAACTACATAACACATATTTACATTCAACATTAATAACATAATACATCTGATAGAACAATCAACCACCTGACCATATCCTTAATATGTATTTCTATTTTATATTATTGCAACATATTGAATGTACAAATCAACACCAAAATGGTGGATATCCTCAACTATCTACACATACATTTGAGTCACCACCTAAGATTTATGCTATTAATAGTTATATGTTAGAGATATCAACATGTGCCTCCACAAAAATAATCATCAATGTATATTTCATAATGCCACCTAGTTATCCCGCATCATATATTTTCACACAAGTGCACCTTGGGACAACTACCAATAATGAACAACTACCGGTAATCTCCAATATATATAGCATAATACATTAGCAACATATACTTCCATCATTAAAGGTTTGACACAAATAGATAACACTAACCTTGTAAAGACACAAGATGAGTGTTGAAATAAATGACAACACCAATTCATAAATGACAATATACTCCAACAATCTCCCTCCTCATCATTGATGGTAACACTCACACGACATATATCCCCCTTTGATATCAATGACAAAGATCAAAGGTCTTTACTATGCCCTTTCTTAATTAGAATAGTCACCTACATATTCTTCATTTTGCACTTTTCTCTCCTCTATGTTTCTCTTTCTTTTGTTCATCATTATCTCTTCCATTTTGTTAAAAAAAAAAAACTATAGATTCTCTCCTCCTTTGGCATTAAGGGAAAGCTGTTAGCAAAAGACACTACACAGGTTATCAGGTGTTTCCATTGATGGAAACCCAAGTTATTTCTCCCATCTGCATTGCATGATTTTATCACATCGGAAGTCAGAGTGGAGATTTGTTCAAGTCTGTCAAAGCTTAGAACAAATCATCTAACAGTCTTTAGTATAATGGTCTAGATTTCTTTTTAGGATAAATATTTTGGGTTGTGGATCTAAAGGAAGGTAGATGGATGCCTGGATCATCTTATTCCAGAGTTTAGTCTCCGGTGATGATGGGTGTGCAAGTTAGAAGTTTTTGAGTACCGGTTTTTGGTTTGCTAGTGATTATCAAGTCGACTTGTGTAGTTGATCATTGTGCAGATTTGATGGAGTGGTTTTGGTGATTGATTTTATGATCTAGGAAGTTTGGCTGATATTTGGGGAAGTGTGTGGACAATTATTTTTGTTTTGCATAAGCATTGGAATTCGAATTCAGCTAAGAGTTCACACACATTTCAATAAATGAGCCATCTATGGATATAATTTTCTATTGCAGATATATATAATTGATGTAATTAATTATTTTGATTATAGGAAAGGTGTTGGTGACTGGTTTCATGTACCTAAGATGAAGATTTGTGCTTTGGATCATAGCAGAGCAGTGTAACAGAGCAGTGAGAGATGAAGTGTAAGAAATTAGTGTATTGTGCTTAACCGAAATTGTACTTTGGCATTTATAGATGTTGTTATTCATTTCAAATGTTTTCATAATCTTCTCTTAATTATTTTGTAGGCAGTGAACTGTGTAGTGAGCTCTAGGCAATGTGCTTGAATGCATGTACATTCCCAATGTAAAACTTTTATTTGAGTATACTCATTTTGTCGGTTCATCCCCACTATGGATTTTCTCCTAATAGGGTTTCCACGTATAAAATCCTTGTGTTATGTTCTTGCATATTTATTTTGATTAAGTGCATTAAGTAGTTGAAAGAATATATTTGATAATATCAAAGTTTGCAGAACACTGATTCACCCCCCTCTCAGTGTTCCTTGATTCCAATAATTGGTATCAGAGATTGGTTCCTCACAGGAAGTTTAACATCTTGAGGAAGATTTGGGAAGGTGATTCAATGGATTCTAGTGGTCTTCTTAAACAACTTCTAGTTGCACTAGATGATGTTGATCAGTCCAAAGCTAAAGTCTGGGAATTGCAAGGGAATCTTGAGGATACTGAGAATTTCATTCATTCATTGAAAGATCAACTAAACAATTTCAGCGAGAAGAGAAAGGAACTCCGTGAGAAACATAAGTAGAAAGAAAGCAAAAGAATGGAGGATGGTCATTTCAGTCAAGTCTTGAAGGAGAAGACAAAAGAATATGAGAAGCTTGCAAAAGGAAATGTAGCCCTGAAACATGAGATGTAATCTATGGTGATATGGTTGACTAGGGAAATTGAAGGAAGAAATAAGAATGAAGATAATCTTAATCAATCCTTGAATGATAGACCTAATGAATGTTACTGTTGGCATATGGACACTCCAATGAGACATTGTATGTGATTGAAGGTTTTGTCATTGATGGCAACCTTGCAATCCTATGGCACTGCAGGACATTATACCGGCAAAGCATTACACAGGCAACCTTGCAATCCTATGGCACTGGAAAGACATCATACTGACAAAGTATAACATAGGCAAGACAATGCATCGGTATCAACATATCACTCTACACCGGCACTGGCACAAAAGAAAATATATATATCAGTACAGAGGCCGACATGATTTTTGTTATGTAATATTTTGTTTATTATTGTAAGCCGACTTGGCAAATTGTAAAATGACTCTTGTATATAAAGGAGATCATTGTAGACATTTGAAGAAGTGAAGGAAGGAGTATAAAGAAAATTATTAAGCAGACCTAATGTGCGAATTATAGGTCAAGGGTATATGTAAAGAATAGAGCAAGAACCAGTACTAAATCTGGCATTGGAGATAGTATTGTAAAGCAGTACAAGTCATTGGATTAGTATAATCCTTATTGTAAGTCAATGTGACTTCCCATTGAGAAGTGAGCTCTAGGCAGTTGGCCTTCCTGCATGTGCAGGCCCCTATTGTAAGTAATATTCTCTTATTGGCCAGTGAGTGAATATTGTGGGTCACAAATCCCACCGAGGTTTTTCCCACACTAGGTTTCCTCGTTAAACATCTTGTCTTATGGTGTACTTTTCATGTGGATGTTCTTGATTTTGTTTATTGCATTATTTCTTGCTTACCGATACACTGTTATATTATGTTCTGCATGTTTTAACTTAAGAAATTCTTATTACCGGTTAGATACTGATTCACCCCCCCCTCTCAGTATCTATTGGACCCCTAGCAATTGGTATCAGAGCTTGGTTTTCTATTTTCAGAAGCCTAACAACTTGAGGAAGATCTTGACACCGGTAAAGATGGAAAATCTGATGAAGCAACTTGAAGGAGCTCTTACAGACTATGATGTAGAGAAATTGAAAAATATCAAATTAGAAGATGATTTGAGAGCTACTCAGGATATCATTTAGGCACTTCAAGAAAATTTTACTGTTGCAAGAAATAAGAGAAGAGAACCTTGTGAAAAATTGCAAAATGAGAATGATGAAAAGGAATCACTTAATGATATGATAAGCAAGTTGAAACAAGAGATCATGACAACAAAAAATGAAATGCAGGATATGACTATGAGATTTTGCAAAGAGATTAAGGATAGAAAGAAGAATGAAGAAGAATTGACCAGAAGACTAACTGATGCAGCAAACGAGAACACAAGACTTAGCTATGAAAATGACATGTTGAAGACAGATCTGATGCATACTCAGAATGACTAAAATGAACTGATGAGACAAAAAGAAATCTTGGAAAGGGAATTTGAAACTACAAATCAACACAAAGAAAAACTCAAGAAAAGCTCAGAAGAAATTGGTACATTGCTGAAGAATCAAAAACCTAAAGGTGACACTTCTGGAATTGGCTTTGAAGTTGGTGAAAGCTCCGATACTACAAATACTCAGGATCACAACAAATCGGTAAGACAACCTAATGCTTATAAATTCAATGGAAGATGCTTTAACTATAATAAGTATGGTCATAAAACAAATGAATGTAGATCTAGGAATTATCAGAATATCAATACACCCACCGGTTAATGTTCAAAATGCAACAAAGTTGGTCATAACTCTGAAAAATGTAAAATGAATGTGAGATGTTATGTTTGTGGAAGATTTGGACATTTATCAAATCAATGCAGAACACAAACCAGCATAGGTTATGGGAAAGCTATTTAGAAGAATAATGTAACTTGTTATGCATGTAACAAAATTGGGCATATTGCTAAAATTTGTAGAAGTAAAGGTACATTGGTAGACAACAAAAGTACTAGCTTGAAAGGTAAAGAAAAAGTTGAAGAGGTTAAGCAAGAATTCTCAAAGCAATGGATTAGAAAATCTGATCTAAATATTGAGAATACTTCTCCACAGGTAGAACCAACAAATGCTTCACTAGTAGGACAAAGTGATGCTTCACTGGCAAGACAGAGCAGTGCTCCACCAGTAGGAAGTTCTTCATCTAATTGAAGAAAATTTCCTTGAGGGTTTGGCAATCAAATGACACATATGCTAATTATTCCCTCGGTTAGAGATAAGAAGTTGAAAATTACTTATTACTGGTAGACAATGTTAAGTGAATACTTAACTGGCATGCAATTAATGTGGTAGATGGCAAAAAGACATTATAAAAATAAGGTTTTGGATCCATTTCATTTCACCGTGATTTCAAATTTTCAGATAGTGCAAAGACTCCGAGCTAAGGCATTTCGAGCAAGAAGCAAGCACACTCCAAGCAATCATCCATCCAAGGCAGAAAAAGGTATTTAATCATGGCATCCACCTCTACAATTGAATACATAGCAAACCCTACTATTGTGGAAGTTGTTAAAAGACCTAGGCCCGTATTTCAGCTAGTTCCCAAGATAGCAAAGAAGGATGATACCTTAGGTGCTTTTTCTCAAATCCCTAAAGGAGTTGTATATGTTGAAGACCCTAGAATGTACATCCACTACAACATTGAAGAGTTAGGAGATGAGGAAATCAAAACCATGTATAAAACTGTAATATGTGATAATAACAACAATGTTAAAGATGAACACAAGGTTATTGAAACCCTAGGATTCACAAAAATCCTTAGCATTCCTGAATTTCCAAAGGATGTGATTAGGATAGTGTTAAGCATATTTCATGGAGAATTTTTCTAGCTAGATGCAATCCATAAGATCACCAAGGAAGCTGTGAAAGCTGTCACAGGGTTACTGACCATCGGTAAGAGACCAAATAAAACCAAGAAGGTTCCAAATGACCTAGTTACAAAACTAACTGGTGCAACATTCGATAAGAGATCTCTAAGGGTTAATGATGTAAAAGATATCAATGTGAGATTCATAAGTATGATATTAGGTTACAAAGCCACTCATGCCTATAGACTTAACTCAGTTTCAAGTTTATGCATTAAGAGTGCTTATGATATGGTAACAGACAATGCAAAAATTGACATTTGTGAATGGTTAAACGATGAACTAATAGACAACCTTGGAAAGATAAAGAAGGACACAAAAGGAACTTTCAGATTTGGAAATCTGTTAGTATGTCTAATGCTACACATAACAAAATAGGTTCCTGGTATAGGTTATAAAGAACTTGGATATGACATACCGGTAGGAAAACAATTGACTGAACTGTTCAATACCATGGGTGAAAACAAGGAGAACAATATTCATGACTTTTTCCAATCATTAAAAACCAAAATGAAGCAAAGAATAAGGTTATCTTAGAAAATAGTAGACAAATACAAAGATGATATATGCTTTGTTATGAAATCTGGATGGAAGTGGTCATCCCAAGAACAATTTGGGTAACCGAGATGGGCTATGAGATAGATGATCACATAGTTGAAACTTATGCTAAAGCACTTCTGGAAGCCCCAAATGAACCTAAGGAAGAAGTATTTGGTAGTGTTGAGACTATAGAAAGCCAAATACAATCAAAGATAAGAGTAAAGAAGGTTGAGGCATTTGTAAGGAAAGGATCCAGGCAAGCAAAAGCCATTAAGGAAGATGTACTAAAGAAAACCGGCATAATAGAGGATGAGTTGGCAACCCCACAACCTAAAACTCACCTATCACTGGTAGGTACTTCTTTGGAAGGTGACATGCCAGCAACTTTTAAAAGTTGTTAGAAAAAGAGTTCCCTCACCGACAACCACTCCTTCACCTAGAAGGACAAGGCAAAAGCAACAAGTAGTGAGATCTCCAGTTAGAAATGCCACACCTAAGAAGAAGCTGACACCAAAGAAAACAAAAAGGATAAACAGTGACTTGACACCTCTTGATATACTGTTAAATGAAATCACAGAGGAAGGAAAACTGAAAAACATAGGGAAAATTTATGACACTCTATCTGCTGATGAGAAAGAGCAAGTTGAGAACAGTGTTGTACTGCATATGGACATGTACAAGAAATTTTTGATGGATGTAGCAAATGAAATTCCTGAAGATTTGTTCAAAAGACTTGAGGCCAGAAGGCAAGTAGTGATAGAATTAGATAAGAAAATAAAAATAGAAAAACTACTTGTTGTATATCCAGTAAACTCTCCAAAGGGAATTGATGATTTGATTGCTCAGGCAAACCGGTCAGTATTCTCTACTGCAGACTAGCACATTTCACTTATGGCAGGAAAAGTTACTGAAGTAACAGAGGAAATAGAAGATGGTTGGGATATATTCCTGGTTGACAAGGAAAAACAAGAAGAATACAGGAACCCTAAGACTATAAAGGTATATCAAAAGGATAGAGACAAGGGGAAAGGCAAAGTGGGTGGACCACCAAGCATAAAAGTTAAAGACAACCTACCCCCACCGATGAAAATTACAACTATTGAAGATCAACCGATAGTAGAAAGTATGGATGTAGAGGATAGCAATCCTAATTCTGAAGTCCTATATACTATAAATGTTGATACTCAAAAGATCAACATAATAGTTGATAAAGATACAACTGACAAGTTAGATATGGCTAAAGAGCCTTCGATAGCAGGGGAAACAGAGAAACTGATAGAGGATACAGAGAAAAAGGCAAAGACTGAGGCACAGATAGAGACAACACAACATTTCAAGAAACCAATAGAGCTAAAGGCTCCGGAATAGGTACATAAGGAAATAGTGCCACTGGTAAGTAGTGAAGTGGGAAAACCAGTGCTAAAAGAAATGTAGACACAAACTAACCTGCCAGAGGTCAATAAAAGCATGGTTACTTCCACCGATACTCAGATTGTTGGATCATCATCAACATTTAAGTCAACAAATGTGACTAAGGTATTACTTGATTCTATTAAGAAAATAACTGACTGCAGTTCACAGGCTTATAAAGCAATAGATGATTCTACACCAATTTTGAAGGTAATAGCTCCAAACTGTAACATAGATAATAAAGATTCTTTAGGACAATTGGATACATTGTGTAAATATATTTCTGAAAACATTGAGAAAATAAAGGAAGAATCCATAAAGGATAAGGTAGAGAAAGAAAAAAAAAAATTCTTTGATGAGGAAATAAAGAAGTATAATAGAGATTTTGACACACTTCTACCAGAACTATGTAGTTTATTGAAAGAATACAAAAATCTGTATAAAGATACATGTAAAACAAACTTTTTGACTGTAGATGTTGACAAGAAAATAAGAAAGGCACATGATGAGATAAATAAACTTGCAGACAATTTTGTCAACTCACCAGATTCATTATTAGTTTTTGAAGAGAAGATAGCAAATTTTGAAGAAGAACTACTCAAATTGGAAAGAGAGAAAGAGAGAATAATAAATGAGGCAAAGCATTTGAGATCTAAACTAAGTCCAAGATTGGACTATTTAGCATCTCTGCAGAAGGAAATTTTAGAGGCACTAGTACAAGGTAGCAAAACACCGGCAAAGCATTTGCAGCATCTCACCGATACAGTAAAAAGAACTGAGGTAGCAATAAAAGATAGTAAGAAATTTATGGATAGTTTAAACTTAATTTTGGGACATCTTTTTTAGATAATAACTACCCAACTATAGGGTTGAGGATAGATGAAACTGCAAACTCTACTGACATCTTGACAACCTTTGTCATTAATGCCAAAGGGGGAGTAGTGGGATGAGAAAGTTCAAAATATAGGTATCATATGCTCAGGGGGAGCTCCCACATTTTTGGTAACATTTTTGGACTACACATTTTTGGATACTTTTTGAAATTTCTCATGAGTGTTGCCATCAATGCCAAAGGGGGAGATTGTTGCCATATGGACACTCCAATGAGACATTGTATGTGATTGAAGGTTTTGTCATTGATGGCAACCTTGCAATCCTATGGTACCGGCAAGACATTATATCAGCAAAGCATTACACAGGTAACCTTGCAATCCTATGGCATCGGCAAGACATCATATCGACAAAGTATAACACAGGCAAGACAGTGCACTGGCATCAACAGATCACTCTACACCGGCACCGACATAGAAGAAAATATGTATACTGGCACAGAGGCTGACAGGATTTTTGTTATGTAATATTTTGTTTATTATTGTAAGCCAACTTAGCAAATTGTAAAATGACTCTTGTATATAAAGGAGATCATTGTAGACATTTGAAGAAGTGAGGGAAGGAGTATAAAGATAATTATTAGGTAGACCTAATATGTGAATTATAGGTCAAGGGTATATGTAAAGAATAGAGCAAGAACCGGTACTGAATCTGGCATTGGAGATAGTATTGTAAAGCAGTACAAGTCATTGGATTAGTATAATCCTTATTGTAAGTCAATGTGACTTCCCATTGAGAAGTGAGCTCTAGGCAGTTGGCCTTCCTGCATGTGCAGGCCCCTATTGTAAGTAATATTCTCTTATTGGCCAGTGAGTGAATATTGTGGGTCACAAATCCCACCGAGGTTTTTCCCACACCAGGTTTCCTTGTTAAACATCTTGTGTTATGGTGTACTTTTCATGTGGATGTTCTTGATTCTATTTATTGCATTATTTCTTCATACCGGTACACTGTTATATTATGTTCTGCATGTTTTAACTTAAGAAATTCTTATTATTGGTTAGCTATTGATTCACCCCCCCCTCTCAGTATCTGTGGGACCTCTAACAATTATAGACTTGATAGTGAGATTGGCCAACTGAAGCTTGATTTGTAAGAATCCAATCACCACGAGGAGGAACTTGAAAGGCAGATTATCATTCTTAGGGATGAACTTGTGACTTCAAATGAGTATAAGGGGAAGTTCAGGATTATCTCATATAAACTTGATGTGATGCTTGAAATCCAGAAGAAGGGAAATGACAAGCAAGGTCTTGGATTTGATAAAGGTGCAAGCTCCAAATCTAGTCAAAGAAATCTTAATTTAGAAAATCAGAAGAACAAACCTAAAAAGTCTCTAGTAGGACAACCTAATTCTCAAAGATATCCATCCTTCAATGGTAATTTCTTTGCTTCCAATAAATTTGGTCACAAGGATTTTCAATGCATAAGTAGAATGAATCAAAATGGTTAATCTTTCTTCAGTTGGTGTTTTAAATGCAAAAGTATGGACATAAATTAAATGAATGCAGAAGCATGATGAATAACTGTTTCAATAGAAGAAATGTTAGATGTTATGCATGCAATAGGTTTGGACACATTGCTAATTAGTGCAGATCAAGAGGAAATCATGGGAATTACAGATTTGGACAAGTAAGTTGTGTGCTACAATTGCAACAAATCTAGTCACATTGCCAGATTTTGCAGAAGCAATAATCTCAGTAGGAAGGGTCCAACAAACAAGAACAAGAATGTGTAGGCAGTTGATAAAGCAGAAGCAAAAGTCGATGAGATCAAGAATCAAATGAATAATACATGGGTAAAGAAGAGTGAAATTGATGCAAGAAATGGATCCACACATGAATGTGGTGCTGGAAATTCATTCGGGAATTAAATTAAGGCCTCTAGCCTAGGGGAGTTTTCGAGAAAATCCTATTTCCTCTTGTAGCAGTTGGTATGTGAAACTGACAAGTTGGAAAAAGTTGTATTAGGGTATTGCAGATGATTTTTATTTATTTCCAGAAGAATTTGAGGGAGATTGAAGATTGGAAAATGAATTTTGTGGAGCAGTCTGTGAAAATAGGGTATCTAGAAGGTTTAGGGAAAACACATTTATTACACCTAAAAGTTAGATATGTGAATGACAAAAGAGAACTTTACTCTCTCATTTGTCAATTTGCATTCAAAGAGAAAGAGGTTGAGAGTTCTCTACAAGTAGATTTCCAAGAGATCGAAGCTATAAGAATATTTTTTGTACAAAACCCTAATCTGACAAGAATGGTATTTATTGGTTAAGTTTTCAAATAGAAATGTCTGGAGATGGCTACTCCACTAGTTATTGAGGTCACTGAGAGATCTCACCCTTAGTTCAAGAAATATTCATTTAAACCTATTGAAGTAGATCTGTTAGGTGTTTTTTCCTCGGTTCTGTATGGTGTTCTTCACATCAAAGACATTAGGGTTTATATACATGCTAACATTGAGGAGCTAGGAAGCTCGTATCTATTTAATCTCTACTCCAAGCAACTGTTAGATGAAAATTTTAAGCTCAAATTGGAATTTAAGGTGCTAGAAGAGAAGAACTTTGTTTAGTTCATGAAATTATTGATGTTTTATGAACACAAATGGGTCTAGTATGTGCTTAGAAAGATTCATGTGATGAGTTTATTTGTTTGAGCAAGCCATTTATGATCACAAAATAATAAATTTGAGTTGTAACTAGTCTGTGCTCATCCAGTGATTTGCCCACATTGAAATTTGTGAAGAACCAAGTTGTCACTAATACAACTGGATCAAGATTTGACAAAAGGGCTATAATGATCAATTATATACTTGAACATGATGTGAGATTTTATTCAATGGTGATTGGCTATAAAATATACCACTTCAATCGAGAGAATTTGGTATCCTGTACCTGCAATGTATGCAACCTATGAGATGGTGAAGGAAAATAAGGAATATGACCTATGTGAATTTTTGCGGAGTGAGATGATAAAGAATTTAACCAAGATAAAGAAAGAGAAGGAGAACTCATTCAAGTCTAGTACTTTGATCCTATGCCTATTCTTTTACTTCATGAATGAGGTTTCAGGAGTAGGTCATGTTCAATGGGCTAGTGATAGACTGGTAGCAATTCGAATCAGAGAACTCTTGCACAACATTGGTAATAGTAAGGCCTGAAAAGCTACTCTTTAGGGATATTTCAACCATTTCCAAAGTATTATGTAGGATAGGGAAAGGATCTCTAAATTAATTGTTGAGAAATATAAAAATACTAAATTCTTAATGGTTGACACTGATCAATGCCTAATGGAAGTAGTAGAGCCAAGGACAATATGGATCATGCCCATGGGGTATGAAGTATATGCTCAGATTCTGGATATGTATGCTCAACATCTCTTGAGAAAGCATTTAGACACCTTTGAAGAGAGATTTGGGACATTTGAAGAGAAGGACTTACAACTTCATTCTTAGTTTAAGAAGCTAGAAATAGTGAAGAAGGTGAGAAAGAAAATAAAGGAGTATGAAGAAAGCATTAAGATTACAAAAGAAGCAATTCAAGAATCAAGGAAGAGAACACAACAAGCTGCAAAGGGGAGGCTAGTAAAAGTTGAATCTATTGTTCTAGAATCCTCCATCCTCAAGCCAAGGAAGACTAGAATCTTTGCATCCTCCTCCAATTCTGCCAAGCTAGCCAACACAGAGAAATCTCAAGATAAACCATCCGACAAAGATAAAATGAGGAAGAAGGACAAAAGATCAAGGGTATAAGTCATTGTTAAGGATGACGAAGAAACATAATCAGATGAAGCTATGAAGGAAATGAAGTCCAAGGGAAAAAAGGCATCTAAAGTCTCTAAGGACAAGCCCTCCTATGAAGAAATTGACAGTAATAAAGTGAAGTTGGATGCAGACAAGCCTGCCATGTCAGTTCATGAGGTTGAAGAATATTTTACTGTGGAAGGTAACTTGAAACCACTCTCTGAATATTATAAAAAAATTTATGATGCCGTCAAGAGAACTCTTGAAGAAGCCACAGTGAAATATTTGAACATTTTCAATAGGGAACTTGTTGAGATTATGTTTGAGATTCCTAAAAGTTTGTATAACATTTTAGAGATGAGAAGAGGTAGTGCTAAGGTAGAAGATGATACGTTAAAAGAATATGTGATAGTCAATCTATGCCCGGTGATAGGTGTAGAGGAAGTTAATAGAATACTCAAAGAAACTAAAAGGGAGTTTAGAAGCAAAACAAGAATTAATAGCTTCCAAAAATTGGTATCAGAGCTTGGTTCCTCAGAAGAAGTTTAACAACTTGAGGAAGATCTAGGAAGGTGATTCAATGGATTCTGATGCTCTTCATTAACAATTTATAGTTGCACTAGATGATCTTGATCAGTCCAAAGCCGAAGTCTGGGAATTGCAAGGAAGTATTAAGGATGTTAAGAATTTCATTCAGTCATTGAAAGCGAAACTAAGCAAGTCCAGGGAAAAGAGAAAGGAAGTTTGTAAGAAGCTAAAGTAGAAAGAAATCAAAAGCATGGAAGATGGTCACCTAAGTCAAGCCTTGAAGGAGAAGACATATGAATGTGACAAGTTTATAAAAGAAAATGCAGCCCTAAAACATGAGATGAAATCTATTGTGATGAGGTTGACCAAGGAAATTGAAAGAAGAAAGAAGAGCAAAGAGAATCTTACTCAATCCTTAAAATATAGATTTGAAGAATGTCACAGACTTGAATGTGAGATTGGCCAACTGAAGCTTGATTTGCAAGAATCCAAACACCATGAGGAAGAACTTGAAAGGAAGATTGTCATTCTTAGGGGTGAACTTGTGACTGCAAATGAGTACAAGGAAAATTCCATGATTAGCTTAGCTAAACTTGATGTGATGCTTGAAAGCCAAAAGAGTGAAGATGATGAGAAAGATCTTTGATTTGAGAAAGGTGAAAGCTCTAGATTTGGTCAAAGCAATTCTAATTCAAAAAATCAGAAGAATAAACCTAAAAAGTCTCTGGTAAGACAACCTAATACTCAAAGGTATCCATCTTTCAATTGTAATTGCTTTGTTTGCAATAAATTGGGTCATAAAGCTATTCAATGCACAATTAGAATGAATCATATTGGTCAATATTTCTATAGTCAGTGTTTTAATTGCAATAAGTATGGACATAAATCAAATGAATGCAGAAGTATGATGAATAACTCTTTCAATAGAAGGAATATTAGTTGTTATGTATGCAACAGGTTTGGTCACATTGCTAATCAGTGTAGATCAAGAGGAAATAAAGTGAATTACAAATTTGGAAAGGGAAATGTTGTGTGCTACAATTGCAACAAATCCAGTCACATTGCAAGATTTTGCAGAAGCAAGAATGTGAATAGGAAGGGTCCAACAAACAAGAACACAAATGTGCAGATAGATAAGAAAGGAAAAGTGAAAGTGGATGAGACCAGGAATGAAATGAAGAAGACATAGGTAAAGAAGAGTGAGGCTGATAGGTCTAAACCTGAATTTGGTGTTGGAAATTCCTCCTGGAATTAATTTAAGGCCTTTGGCCTAGGAGGAGTTTTCAAGGAAATCCTGTTCTCCCCTGCCAGTAGTTGGTACCTGAATCTGACAGGTTGGCAGCAACTATATTTGAGTATTACAAATGATTTGGGATAATTTTCAGAGGAATTTGAGGGATATTGAAGATCTATAGATGAACTTTGTGGAGCAGTCTGAGAAAATAGGGTATCTGGAAGGTTTAGGGCAAACAAATTTATTACACCAAAAATTAGACATGCAAATAATAAAAGGAAACTTAACCCAATCATTTGTGAGATTGCATTCAAAGAGAGAGGTATAGAGAACTCTTCAAGAAGATTCCCCAGACATCGAAGCTGCAAGAATATTTTCATGTGAAACCCTAATTCGACAAGAAAGGTATTTATCTGTGAAACTTTGCAAATCAAAAGTTCTAGAAATGGCTACTCCATTGGTTGTTGATATCACTGAAAGATCTCTCCCAAAATTCATGAAACATCCATTCAAATCAGTAGAAGTAGATCTGCTAGGTGCATTTTCCTTAGTTTCATATGGATTTCTTCATGTCGAAGATATTAGGGCTTACATTCATGCAAATCTTGAGGAGCTAGGGAGCTCACATGTATTAAATCTTTACTCCAAGTAGTTATTAGGAGATGATTTCATGCTCAAACTGGAATTTTAAGGTGATGGAGGAGAAGAATCTTGTTCTGGTTGTCAAGTTTGCATTGTTTGATGAAAACGAATGGGTCCAATATGTATTGAGTAGGATTCATGATAAATATTTGTGGTTAATAAAATCATTTTTTATCACAAAGGATGCAATCAAGGTTATAACAGGTCTTTAGAGCTCATCCGATGATTTTTCTATGTTGACAAAAGGGCTATGACAATCAATGATATACTTGAGCATGATGTGAAATTTTCTTAAATGGTGATTGGTTATAAGATCTATAATCCTAGCTAGGAAAACTTTGTATCTGGTATTGCAATCTATTGAGCCTATGAGATGGTTAAGGAAAACAAAGAATATGACCTATGTGAATTACTGCGCAGTGAGCTAGTAAATATTCAGACCAAGATAAAGTGGGCTAAGGGGTCAGTGCAAGAAGATGAGTCCACTTTTTGGCCAAAAAGTGGAAGTGTTTTCCCCGTTTTTCAGATTTTGTCTCACTTGAGCTTAAATTTTGAAACACTTAGAGATTGAATCTTGGAAAAAGTCAGTAATATAAAAGATAGCTATCTGAGTGTACTTTTAAAATATATAATTTATTTTAATACCCACATAATAAAAAATAACTTTTTGAATGGAGTTCTAAAAACTATGTTTTAAAAATGCCTGTTTCAGGACCATACCATGCATTTGTACGACCCACACTTTTTGACACAATTAAAATTATTTTCTCAAACCATTTTGGGAAATGGTTTGTAACACACTGAAGATTGATGAGCATATTTTTCTGTATTTTTTTTTCAATTTTTTTTTTTTAATTAATTTTTTAATGGCCATAATTATCTTTTTAAAAATTTGACGTGTACGACCCACATAATTTGACGTAAACTTAGCATTTTTTGAATTTTTTTCTTTTAAATTGAGAAGAATTTTGTGTAGATTGATGACATATAATTTTTTTTTCAAAATTCATTAAAATAAAAAAGTTATTAAATTAAGAAAATTAGTTAATATTTCAAATTTATGAACCTGATTTAGTATAAATTAAATGAAAAATAGTTAAAATAATCAATTTTTAAATTAATTTACCTATTTAGAATCTAGACAGTATAATCTGAAATGGGTTTTAATTTCGTATAAAAATTCTCTGATTAGAGGCACGTAAACTATTTCATTTCATCATATTTGTGCTTTCATTCATGGAGTTTTGAATTTGCAGGTTCATGTCTTAGGTGTGGCCATCCCAGGCCTATCCCGGGCCTAATCCCGAGGAAAGAGGCGGGTTATGAATTCAAATTTTGCATAACGGGCCCCCGTTTTATAAATGGGCGCCCATTTCAAAAACGGGGGCCCGTTTCATTTTTTGCTAGTTAAATTTAACAACGGGCCCCCGTTTCTAAATAACCGTTACTATAAAAAAGAAGATAGATTGCATCGATTTACGACACTATCATTGAAATCCGTACTGACAAAGATTTTTTACATCATTTGGCAGTACTTTTTAATATTTTTTACACGATTTTTTGAAGAACTCAATAAAAAGATATTATTTTTTGAAGACGAGTTTGTAAAAATGGGTTCTAAGCAACGTCAAAAGAAAAAAAAGAGGACAATGATAGTGGACGAAATTCAAGCACAAAGAGAGAAGGCGGCAAAATGCCAAAGAGATCAAAGATCACAACAACGACAATTGAATAACACTTCTGAAGCATCTAGTTCAGTGCCCGTTGTAGATGAGACCATTGAAGACATCATGATGGATGCAAGAAATGTAGAACCACACACGAGTATGACTGTTGATGCAAATGTTGATGTGGATGCGAATCCTGGTATGTTTTTAAATCCCGATGACTATGATGCCAATCAAATTGCTGATTTAAATGAAGTTGGATATAAATTTCATACACCAATACGAAAAGAAATAAAAATTGAAAATATTACACCACCCTCTCTAAAAGAAAATGAATGTAATTTGTTTACTATTGATAGCAATGTGCTAGATAATATTAATGGGTTAGTTTCTTGGAGACAAATCAGAACACATGCAAACATATTATATAAACAATTTTTCTATAATACAAAGTTAGGATTCCAATGTCAATTAATGCTACAATTAATAAAAATGTTAAAAATGCGTAAAGTCATGAAAAAAAAAGGTATTTATGCAAAACCAAAAAGAAAAGATGAATCATATAAGCAAGTTGTATCTACTGTTGCTAGTGCCATCGATTCTATAGGAAAAACAAGTCGATCTAAAGATAAGAATGCAGCACGTAGAGTTATAACGACTTCTATAGTTGACAAAATGATTGTTAGTAAAAGAATGTTAAGTGATATAAGTGGCTATTTGAACTTACATCGTAGAACCTTGTCAAGAGTGGCCAAAAGAAGAGACACAATTGAAATTGATCCACTAAACCATTGTTGGAGTTTTAGTGGTAGACTTCAAAGGTCGGACATGAAATTAAATGATGAAACTAAACAATTAATTGCAAAATTTTGGCATGATAACACTAGAGTTTCATCTAATGCTAGAGATGTTTTAAAGTTAAGGGTGGGATCAAAAATTCGTGATCCTCATCCAAAACATCTTCTTGACATGACTCAAACTGAATTCTTTAAAAAATTTAGTGATGAATCTATGTTAATGAATTTATTAATTAGTCAAAGATCATTTGAAAAATGCAAACCCTGGTATGTTAAAATCAATAAACAAAGAATATTTTGTTGTTGTAAAATTCATGTCTAGTTTCGTTACTATTATGATGTTTTTCGATATATTTGTTGTATGTTGCATGGTAATGATCTTGTGCAGGATTGTGGTGTTTATGTTCCACCTAAAACTATAAAAGATTTTATTGGAAGTTTATTTTGTAAACCACCTAATGAACAATTATTTCTTTCCAGTTCATGCATTTATGGTCTTTGCAATTTATGTGGGAACTATTCTTCGATAGGTGAATGTTTGCATGAACATGTTTCATCTGAGTTTGGACAAAAAATGGTTG
The DNA here is from genome assembly GCF_030272615.1 of Cryptomeria japonica. Taxonomy (NCBI): domain Eukaryota; kingdom Viridiplantae; phylum Streptophyta; class Pinopsida; order Cupressales; family Cupressaceae; genus Cryptomeria; species Cryptomeria japonica. The sequence goes on along the minus strand of NC_081407.1, from coordinate 648,885,034 downwards.
ATGTTAGGAGATTTAAAAATATAGAATACCCTCTAAAGGATGGAAAGATGGGGAAATGTTTAGAATTGATTACAGAACAGAATAGTGTGAATGCATTTATTAGTGAGTTTAAAACTCATATTGTTCCAAAATATGTGAAACATTCCCAACATGCCCGATGGCTTGATGGATAGTTTCGCATATGCAAGAACACATTTCCAGTTGGAACAATAGTGTCAGTTGTGGATTTTGCAGAAAATTATACTCTAAAACCACAAGAGGAAACTCAATCACAATACTACAACTCAGTTCAAGTGGCCATATTTGTGCACATTATATATAGACATGACCATGACAGTATAGAAGATAACAAAATTTTTTTGAGGGAGTATCATTTCTATGTTAGCGATAATCGATTACACTCTTCAGAGTTTGTCCAACATTGCTTCGAGGTATTTTATGATAATCTTAAGGAAAGAGAAATTGACATGAAACAACATATGATATGGTTAGATAACTGCACTGGACAATTCAAAAATGCAAGAATGTTTTATTGGCTATGCAAAGTTCACAAGATAACCAATGTCCAAGATTTATGGAGTTTTTTGGAAGCAGGACATGGTAAGGGGGAACACGATGGCGCTGGTGCCTGTATAAAAAGAGCTCTTGCTAGAGAACAATTGAAATTCAAGGATGCAGTGAAATTTAGAGATGCTCGTGCAGTTGTAGATTGGTGCAATTCAAAGTTGTCAAAAGGATCAACTGAAAACTCTACAATTCGACGTTTCTTCTCGTTGATAGAGGAAGATAGTATTCCCATTCGGCATGATTGTAATACCATCATTGGATCAGCTAAATGGCATTCGTTTAAGAGTTCTAATTCAAACACATGGACTATATTCACAAGGCAACTTGCTTGCTTTTGTCAATTTTGTGTTTCCGGAGATTGGGAATTTTGTGAGAATAAAGAATGGGTTGAAGAATGGCAACAAAGATCATTGACACCCATAGATGCAAATGATCCGCATGAAAGGAATGATGAAGATATGGATCAAATGTTTGCATCAAATGACTATGATCGCATTTTAGATCTTATACAGCAAGGTAAAATTATATTTGAAATTTGTTTTGATTTATTAAATAGTACATAAATTTATGAAATCTTATAGTGTATATTTTTGTTTTTATTTCTCATTAAATATGAAAATAAAATTGTTTTGTGCACAGGACATGTCTATGCTGTTGTTGCACCAGAGGACAATGAAGAGGGGACAGAGTATTGGTTGGCTCGATGTGTAGAGCCAAAACATAAGCTAACTACTCCTCGAGTAGATGATGATGGTTATGACTATCCAACAGGATCTGTGGTTGTTGTTGGCACTTGGCTACGCAAATATCTAACAAGAAAGAATGGATTGTCCGCATTTGAAGATTATGAATTAGAGAAGAAGATTATACATTACTCGCATTTGGTAGTGGCAACTAATATAAAATTGGATAGATATCGTGGCAGGCCTGCTAATAAACAATTATGGATTCTCTCTATGGAAGAGCACAAGACAATTATAGATGCTTTGCAAAAGAGAGAGGATGTAGATGGTATAACGGAATGAATCTAGTAAAATTTTGTTTCAGGTCTACCACAAGTAGAAGGTATCAATGAAAACAAAGTTATTTAAATAGACTGTTTATTTTATTTTAGATATGTCTTCTTGATTACATTTTGTGTACAATATACATAAATGAGAGACTATTGGTCAAATTTATGAATGAGATAATTATGTTTTAATCAAGTTCTATTCATTATATTTGTTAAATGATACTTTTTAATTTAGAATATGTTATAATTATAAGATATGTTTCGATACTTAGTTCATGATGTATGCACATTTAGTTTATCTAATCACAAGAACTATTTAAATGAAATTCCAAAAATAAAATTACAAGTCCACATAATGCCTATAAAGTTGTTTAAGCACAACTTTCATAAATAAAATTTCAAGTCCACATAATATATAAAGTATGCACAAAATTTCAAGTCCACATAATTTCAAGTCAATATATATGATCTAATGTGCACATAATTTCAAGTCCACATAATATCTAATGGGCACAATACACATAAAGTATGCACATAATATATATGATCTAATCCTATTATGAAACTATCCATATATATAAAGTATGTGTGTGCACGTGTAAACAAATATGTAAAGCCCATAAAATAGTACATATCAGAGCCAAATAAACAGTAAAATTTCAAGTCCACATAATCCATATAATATCTAATCCATATATATGTCTAGATAGTAACATGATGTTCACTCCACATAATATCTAATGTGGACAAAATATATAAAGTATGCACAAAATATATATGATCTAATCCTATTATGCAACTATCCATATATATAAAGTATGTGCATGTGTAAACAAATGTGTAAAGTCCATAAAAAAGTACATATCAAAGCCAAATAAATAGTAAAATCTAAGTGCTATCATCAATAACATCTCGTGGTCTCTTGTCCCCGAGACGTGGTCCAGATCCACCTGTCTCATGCTGTACAATAAAAAAATAATATTAAAATATTACTTGAAATTAACTATTAAAAGAATCATTTATCAAATATAGTAGAATTTGTAAATTAAGTTACAAACTTACCATATGCTCATCAGATCCTCTAGCAGTATCTCTCTTGTCCCCGGGACGTGGTCCAGATCCACCTGTCTCATGCTGTAGAATAAAAAAATAATATTAAAATATTACTTGAAATTAACTATTAAAAGAATCATTTATCAAATATAGTAGAATTCATAAATTAAGTTATAGACTTACCATATGCTCATCAGATCCTCTAGCAGTATCTCTCTTGTCCCCAGGACGTGGTCCAGATCCACCTATCTCATGCTGTACAATAAAAAAATAATATTAAAATATTACTTGAAATTAACTATTAAAAGAATCATTTATCAAATATAGTAGAATTCATAAATTAAGTTACAAACTTACGATATGCTCATTAGATCCTCTAGCAGTATCTCCTCTAGCAGTATCTTGTGCAATATCAACACCAAATGTAGTGCTAGCTAACTCTTGTACAAGGTCAAATTCAAAGTGTCCAATTAAATCTTAAATTAAGAGTCAAAATAAGATCAAATTAAGTATTACATATTAATACCTTAAAGGATGTCGATGTGCATTCAAATTGGCTCTGATCAAAATTATGAGGATAACCTATCCTAATGGTAGTGTCCACCTGCATAAATGCATTTAATGAAATCATATTTAGTGAACATATATATGTGTACTAAATAATTTCAAGTTAAGTTACAATATTGTAAGAGTTCATATTTAATTTAAGAATTATAAGATACATACCATAGATGGTGTCACAATAGTCAGACCCTCTTCTCGATGTGATGTAGAGGGTCCCTCATGACCTGAATCCTGGAGAAAGAAGCATTCAATGTATCAACATGAAAATTTATATAGTATACAATGATAACATATTAGCTTAAAAAGATCTAGTACAATGTCTAGATAGAAATTTATACTATACCCCATAAGGTGTGCCGAGTTGTGTTCCAGTAGATGCAATATTGACTCTAATATTAGGTGTAGTCCTTATCTACATAAACAAAATCTATTTAATGAAGTATTAGATTGTATAAAAAAAGAGATGCACTTAGTTTATACCTATATTTAATGAAGTATAAAAAGATTGACATGTGTACACGTATATATATATATATATATATATATATATATATATATATATATATATACCTGGTCAAGATGAGCATCCGAGCAAAGAAAATCTATATAAGATGTCATCATACTATCATCTGCTACATCATGCTCATCTAGAACTAAAGTAGATCCTGCAGCAGTAGTAGGACCTACACACATCTCATGACAGCTCGAACACATATGTGGCATCCATCGAGGAGCAGATGCCATGTGAGCAGCTTGCTCACTCAGGTTACCTATGAGGGAAGTCAAAGCATCTAATGTCGAAATGAATGATGTATTTTGGACATCTGCAGGAATCGATGGAGCAACAAGTGGAACTATGGGTGGATCTGGTAGGGGATTATTACTCCGTGCCCCTAATCTATGCTATGTCATTCCACGACCAACACCCTGGAATGACTTAATATCAAAATAATTTGGTTTTTGGTTCATTACAAACTCACAGTACAATTTCTTCAAAAAATAAAAAGGGACCTCATAATTATGATGTGGTGGATAATCAAAACCCATCCACCATCTATCCCAGAAGTATCTAGCCATTTCTGGATGCACACACCACCTAATTGAAATTCTTTTCTGGTTAGGTTGTATTGGTTCTCTTGTTTTTGGGTTGGTAAAATATGTACATAAATGAGCTTTGGTTATTTTCAAATCAGTAATTTGCCTATAAGTTAAACCATCAGCATAAAAATCACGCAACTCTTGTCATTGTCTATGAAATTGATCTAATTGAGAATCAACAGATCTAACTGACTCGACAATAGTTTGCATTGATTTTGCAAAGTGTACAAATGGGGTGGCATGACTTGCTCATTTTGGATAGCAGCAATGTTTTGTTCAATCACTTGTAGGTTTTCATTACTTCGTTCTCTTAAACAAATTTCATCCAATCTAGGGGGTGGTGGTGGTGGTGGTGGTGGTGGTGGTGGTGGTGGTGGAGGAGGTGGAGGAGGAGGAGGAGGAGGAGGGGGTTGTGGTGGGGGATTTTCACCTAATAGTTCATCTATGTCAAAGACATCCATGATAACAAAGAACTCCTGCATATATAAAGATATACATGAATTATATACAACTCTATGTCAAAGAAGAATCTATTTTACTAAATTAAAAAAAAACATTTATAAATAGTAACATTTCTATGTTGTTGAATGAGATACACATGAAATATATAATATAATATTGAACTTAAAAAAATATACATGTACATACTATTGAATCTTGAAATATAAAATTTGCACACAAAACTTAATAAAAACTTTCAATGAAACATCATAAATCTATTATATATTCAATTTAAAATTCATTTCTTGTAAAATGCATCAACTATTAAAATCAATATAAAATATTTCATACATAAGATCAATAAAGAAGTGAGAAATAAGATGATCCTCCTTCTAGTGTTTTGAGATAATTGCCATCAATTCATATTACATTGATTAGTCTTTAGACAATATTAAAAAAAAACTAATCTCCCATGACTATAAATGACATACTTAAAACATATTATATTCTAAGTGGTTGTCATGTAAAGACAAAACATCAAAACTTTTGAAGAGTTAAGCATATTTCACCATTAAATTTCTCCCATAATCAAATCTACACAAGATTATAATTTACAAAACCTTCAAAAAATATTATTTTCTATAAATCATTTATTATAAAACTCCGCAATCATTTGTTTTCATATATAATCTTTCTATAAAATTTAAGATATCAATTCATACACAAATTCTCTTACAAAGTTGAATAAGAAATGAAACTCTTACATAAAAATCAACACAACATGCCAACAATTAAAAACAAAATTAACCTTGCAATATTTACTTTTAAAATAATCAATTTCAACAATATTTTACACATGCATTTATAATTATTAACTAGAATATTATTTTGACTAACATTCCAAATAAAATTCCTAACATACTATATGATCCTCATTCCTAAATTCCACTATCATACTTGCAAGCACTTAATTATTAAGTCAATGAACAAACTACAACTCAATCAAGCTAAAAAAGTGATGCAAGCCTATTTTTAAATATCCCAATTCCTTTCTCTGACCTAATACTTTTAGTGGCAACCATTTTAAAATTTCGTATTAATCAAAGAGAATATTTTCGGGAAAAAATGCAGTGTTGGCACTTTATGAAAATGAAGGTTTTTAAGACTCTAGAGACTTGTTCATCACAATATTTTATTGTTTAATATGCAAAATTTTGAAAGATTTTGATATGTACAAACAAATTAAATTTTTCATATAATTAGAGGTGAAATCAATTTTGAATTCTACCTCAATGATTGAGGGGATCTTAGAATTTTGACTTTAAATATAGCTTCATTTAAACTCTTTCATAAATAAACTAAAATAGAAGCTATAAAGAATTGCTAAATTCTAGCAATATATGTGTATGCAAGCAAGCATAAAAAAATCAATAAAGGACTTAAACTATGAATTTCAAACCATTATGCTATGCATAAGTACCACCTTTAGATCGAGTTAAAGGATAATGTATAAAAGATGAAAGACAATAGTATCTTAGAAAGAAAACTCTTGTTGTAGCTAAAGGTTGATGGCTTCAAGATGGATTTGTGACCAAGATAGGATGTAAGGTGCTTAAATTGGCAACATAACATTGCATTACAAGAGTTCTTGAAAATAGCTCATATAATGATTTATTTATAGTCATGAAGGATAGAGGATTAAAGACTAAAATTGTTTTGAGAGATCAATAGAGTAGATTGATTGAAAGGATTGTGTGCACTAGAAGCTTCCAAGTGGCAACTTATGTTTGGTGCACATGAGGAGTTCATGATCCAAGAAATTTTTGATGAAAAGGTCTTCTTAGGGGTGTATACACCAAGATGTTGTAAAAAAAGGTAGCCAAATGACCAAAAAAAGATAAACATGAGTGTGTTATTGGGAAATTCATTTAACGCAATTGAGGTCTTTTTTGTAGTGATTTTTTCTTATACTATCCTAGGCTTGTTTACACTATCGTAGGTTCATTAGGACTATCCTAGGTTCATTAGGATTGTCCCAAGTTCATTATGGCTTTCTTAGGCTCATTAGGACTTTCTTAGGTTCATTAAGACTACCCTACATTCATTAGGATCATTTGAGGCTCATTGGGACTATCATATGTTCATTGTGATTGTCCTAGGTTCATTAATTTAATTCGTGTGTTCATTTGGACTATCTCACATTCTCAAATAGCTTCAACTAAGATCTTAAATTAACTATTTAAAAAAAAAATAGCTCCTTAACAATTTAATATTATATACAATCGAATATGATTTCAACTTCAAACCTTGTGCACCTTTTAAAACCAAAAGATGTTGTTAAAACCATTCTTCTAATATTAGCTTAATCATAACATAATCTAATAAATCTTCCTCAAAATATCTACCAACTTCAAATCATATATCAAACATTTTATAATATAAATTACATTCTAGATATACCAATATACTTCTAAAGATATTCAAAATACTTCTTGGGAATTATATTTTTCAAATCTTTTGGATGTATATATAATTAGCACCCCATTTAGAAAACTCATTATCAATCAACATTATAAATCAAGAATATTTTTTATTTTGTATTAATGAATTATATATTTGGCATATTAGCTTCCTTTATGAACCTATGTAAACCAAACTCCAATTTTAGTAGCTTATCTAGCTTTGCTCTAAAATTGTGTCCATAATTGATCCTTTTATACCATCACATGACATAATAGGACCATAATAGGACCTTTATGCCATGACATGGCATAAACCTAAGCCTAAACTTTCATATCTAAAATTTGAAGAGTAATGTTAATTACTTTTAAGGTTATACTAATTTAGTGGTAACTTTTGTATTGGCTAATGAGGATTAAGAACAATTTAGGTACATATGTTCGGTTTTATTTCAATTTCATTTTTGAACATTTTTGTTTTTGTTTCCATTTCATTTTTGATTTTTTGTTTGTGTCAATTTCGTTTTGTTAATTATCTAGGTTTGGTTTTGGTTTCTAAATTTGTTGATTACGGTTTAGGGTTAACTGTTCAAAAATATTTTAGATCAAAATCAAGAATTTACAAATATAAAAAATAATTTATTTATATGCTACTATAAAAAAAAACTAAAATAATAAAAAAAAAACTAAATAATACATAAAAAAACAAGAAAAATATACAAGAAAATTATGAAATGTGAAAATAGATGACTGAATGTGTACCTGGGATAGTGGTGGAGGCTTGAAGTGGAAACCACAGCATGGGGGCCCATTTTTGATCTCTTCTTGTCAACTTACTGTCACAGTGAAAATGAAAAATTGTCCAAAAAAATGGTAAAAATAGAATTTAAAAATGGGGGCCCGTTGTTTAAAAACAGGCCCCCGTTTTGTTTATAAATGGGGGCCCTTTTTTAATAAATGGGGGCCCGTTTTGTGACAAAATGAGGGCCCGTTTTGTGACAAAACGAGGGCCCATTTTATTTAGCTTCGGTACCCTGTGACCTTTCGGCTCGGGAGGCCGAACCATTAACGAGCCCCTATTTTTTGAAAACGGGGGCCTGTTTTGCGGAGCGCATTTTCCAACACGCAGACTTCGGCGAATTTGTGACTCATTAGCTTGCACATACCCTAAGAAGAATACCTTCAAGTATGGTACTTTGATTTTATGCATGTTCTTCTACTTCATGAATGAGGTTCTCGGATATGGTCATGTTCAATGGGCAAGTGACAGACAAACAATAGTTCAAATTAGAGAAATTTAATTTAGAATTGGTGATAGTAAGGCCCAAAAAGATACTCTTTGGGGATATTTCAAGAATTTTTAGAGTGTGATGTAGGATAGGGAAAGGATCCCTAAATCAATTATTGAGAAATACAAAGATACAATATGCTTTATGGTTGATATTGATCAATTCTTGATGGAAGTAGTAGAGCCAAGGAAAATTTGGATCATGCCCATGGGGTATAGAGTGGATGCTTAGATATTGGATATGTATGGTCAATATTTGTTGAGTAATCCATTAGACACCATAGAGGATAGATTTTACACATTTGTAGAGAAAGACTTGCAATTGCATAGACAATTAAAGAAACCTAAGATAGTTTGGAAGGTGAGAAAACATATAGAGGAGTATGTAGAGAGAATTGGCATTACAAAAGAAACAGTTCAGGAAGATAGGAAGAGAAATCAACAAGCTACAAAGGAGAGGCCATTCAAATTTTAATCAGCCAGTCTAGAAGCCTCCACCCCCAAGCCAAGACAAACCAGAAGCTTTGCACCCTCCTCTGATTCTCATAAGCCATCCAACTCAACAAAATCACAATCTAAATAATCTAACAAAGGTGAAAAGAGAAAGAAATGTAAAAGCACAAGGGTATATGTTACTATTAATGATGATGAAGAGATAGAATCTGATGAAGCTATGAAGGAAATAAAGATGAAGGGCACAAAAGCATCAAGGGTCTCTAAGGACAAGCCTTATGGTGAAGGGAAAGAGATCAAGAAAATGGAGTTAGATGTAGATAAGCCTAGCATGCTAGTCAATTATGTTGAAGAAGATATTATGTTGCAAGGTAATTTGAAGCTACTCTTTGAATATTATGACAATATTGATGATGCCAGTAAGAGAATTCATGAATAAGCCATAGTGAAGTACTTGAATATTTTCAATAGGGATCTAGTTGAAATAGTGTCTAAGATTCCTAAAAGGTTGTCTAACCTTTCTGAGATGAAAAGAGGTAGTGCCAAGGCATAAGATGAAAGGCTTAAAGAATATGCATTGATCAATTTATGCCCTATGATCTCGATAGAGGAAGAAAATAAATTAATCAAAGAAGCTAGAAAGGAATTTAGAAGCAAAACTAGAATAAACAAGCTTATGATTGGGCAAATTGATGTAGTAATCCAAGATACTGAGAAGATCATGAAGTCAATTCTGAAAACTTAGCACAAATTTGATGTTTTCTCAAAAGAAGCCCATGATGGTGTTGATTCATCTATTTTGGATGTACAAAAAGTGCAATCAAAAGTTGAACAAGTTGAGGTAGACATTTCCTCTATTCCAGAAGAGGAACGTGTGGATAAAAGAAAGGAAGATGTGATGGATTAGTTCGAGAAGAGATAGAGAAAGTAGAGTTAGTTGAGGATACTTAGAATCCTATGGACTAGACAAATAATATGGACACAATACCATTTGTGGAGACTCGAGCTCTAACTAATAATGAAGGTCCATAGGAGGTTAAAGAAAAAATTGACATAGAAGATAAAAAGGTTGAGATAATTGGTGCTATCTCAGAAGAAAGAGACACTTTTGAAGATGCAAGGACTTCCTTGTGAAAGATAAACTAATTTTTGATGATCTGACATTGTCTCGAGGGCCTATAGATTTGACCACTCTTTCTCCCATTCAAAAATTGAGGCTAACATCATTTGGATGGGCAAAGGAAAGAGATGAGATCCTTAAATATCACATAGAGGACAATGAGCTACTAAATATTACTTTTGGTGTCCTCGAAAAGATAATGCCTACATTTCATAAGGACACATATGATTCTCCCTCTAGTCAACTCAAGAGGCTAATCAATTTTGTAAGTACTCACTTTGAGCCTTTAGAGGAATTAGCTAAAGTTCGGATCCGGAATGAGTTTAGTGATAAAAGGTTCAGTGAATTAAAATAGATGATTGCTAATGATAGGAGTTTGCTAGACACCTATGTGAAAAGTATTCAAAATGCCTTATTTGAAGGAGGCAATGTCTACAAATCCAATTTATTATCTTCTAAATTTGTTGAAGACATTGAGAAGGAGATAAAGGAGAATGAGAAGAAATTGGTAGGTATCTCTCAATCCTTTAATCCTTTGACTACTTTTGTAACTAGTCAAGAAAGTGGGGTTATATCATTATTGGATAAAATTAAGAGCCAGATGCATGATAAGGACAAGATCATTGGTAGATTTGGTGAGATTTGAAGTTTAATTACTCCTAAGTTAGATACAATTCTTAGAGCTTTAAAGGAAGCCCAAGATGCCATGACCACAAATGACCCCATAGATCTTCAATCGATAGAGAAGCAAGAATTTCTCTTCAGTGGTCTCATATCAGACTTGGAATGTCTCAAAAAAGGTTGGGATAGTCATTTGAATTTATGGAATAACATTTTTATAGATATATTTAATTTTATGTAAGATAGGAATGTATATGTGTACATACGCTATTGTATATAGACTTTTTCTATGAATTTTCGGCATGCGAATCACTAACTTTTCCACTGATGTCAAAGGGGGAGTGTATGGTAGTGAAAAATGTAATACTCATCTTAGGGGGAACTCTTGAATTTTGGAGTTTTGAGTTTTTGAGTTTTGAAGTGTGTGTACATGTGTTGGTACTGATTTTGACAAAGTAATTTTTCACTAAGTGTTACCATCAATGCCAAATGGGGAGATTGTTGGTAAGAGACACTACACAGGCTATTAGGTGTTATTATTGATGGTGACCCAAGTCATTTCTCCCATCCACATTGCATGATTTGATCATACTGGAAGTCGAAGTGGAGATTTGTTCAAGTTTGGCAAAGCATAGAATAGAGCATTTGATAGTCTTCAGTATTTTGGTCCAGATTTATTTGTAGGACTAATATTTTGGGTTATGGATCTAAAGGAAGTGTAGACACCTAAAATTAATGTTTAATTAATTTAAGCCTATCATCATAATTAACCAATTTAATTGTGTTAATTCCATTCTTCTTAAGGTTAATTAAATCAAATTTAATCAATCTTGTCACAATAGTCCAATAATTAATTTATCAAATAAATTAATTATTTCCCTATTCTTCTAGAGTAAACCAAATCATTAAGTCTTCTAAATTCCTCTTAGTTAATTAATTATAATTAATTAACTTAAATCATGTGATTCCTACAAATCACTTTTCCTAATCCCCACTCAGCCTAATTGATTCTTCCTTAATCATACTTATCATTATTCTCCAATTTTATATTCCTCCACTCATGTCACGTCACCTTTGATCCTTTCAAGGAAATTAAAATTCCTTGAATCTCCCCATGCATCCTCTTCCCAAGGAATTTTAAATTCCTTTATCCATTTAGTCTTCCCACACATTCTTTATTTTGGAATTTTTAATTCCTTTCTCTTTTCCCCAAGGAAATTTATATTCTTTTTTATTCTCCCAATACACCTTGATCCATGTCTTCCATCCCAAATCAATCTCAACCCTTCATAGCAAAATTAATATTGGTCCCCCATTGGCCTCCTCCAATGTATCAATTGGAGTCTCATTTCCTCACAAGTGACTACATGGAATCTTCTTCTAATCTTATGATGCCCCTTTCTTCCTCTATCTCTTTCTATCATATCCAAATAATCCCTCACCCAAACAAATCCTTTTTCATCCAAATCCATCTATTCCTCATCCATCATAATCCAGATCCAATTCTAATCCACCAATCTTATTATGCATTCGGAGAGCATTCCACATCCATCAAGAAGAGCGCATCCAAAAAAAAGTGGAGCACAAGGGTGCATCTACTTCATCATTTGCTCAGTTGGAGGAACAAGAGAGACCTTCTCTTGCAAGGTAATAGTGTTATTTTTATACTTTCTATTTGTGTTTAGATATCATTTGTGTTTAAACTAACCCTCTACTACCTTTCTCGATTTCCCTTGGTTCCTTTTGGCATGCTTGATGGGACCCACACCCCTAATTTAACATTTTTCATGAAATTTTTGTGAGTTTTTGTTGAAGGTTCCAGATTAGTGTAATAAATTGCATTCTAGTACGAGTGATATAGGTTTGGCATAAGCGATACAAGGTTCAGCACGAGTGTTAGCATTTTGATGCGACTCCTTGCAATTTGAATTTTTCTTCCCGCCTTCAGAGTAGACTGTAGTTCGACGTGGGCATTGTGGGAATAGCACATCTGCCTGTAACCTTTCTCCATTCACTTCTCTGCTATGATTTTAACCCTTTCTACTTCCTATCTTTCTAACCAGTTATTAAAAAACACATAAAAAGGATAAATTATCTAAAAATTAAAAAAAAAAATTAGTTAAGCTGTTTTATCCAGTTTTATTATTTTTGCTAACGCCCTTTAGTGCAAGCACCTTAGAAAATCTCTCACCTCTTTTAAAATTTTGAATTTAAAAAAATTGCTGCTAACTACTAACGTCTTTTGTCTTCGGCACAAGCGCTCGCATTTTAGCGCGACCGACATTAGAACAACATGTCCGTTGGTATAACTACCTGATTGCCAATTTTTATTTTTTTTTATTTCGTTTGTTGTCTGTCTATTTTTTCCTTTACGGCTAGCACTCATGGTTTGGTGTTAGCGTCTACAAAATAGCGTGAGCGCTGTATCTACAGAAGTTTGTGTTACTGATCAAATTTTTGAGTCTTGCATATTTTATCTGAGCGGTCCAACACATAATTTAAGACTACTAATTTGTCTTTTTTGGAGGACGTTGTATAGAAGACAATATTCCCACTAGATTAGTTCTTGTGTGCATTAGTTATCTCACATTTGGTTTTTCTTAAGGGAATTAACCACTTGTACTCCATGTTTCATTTTCTTCTTGTTTGCATGCTTTTTTACCTTTAGCGGGCCTACCCTCCCGATTTGCCTGGCACACTAGCATAGGCATTGGTGAGAGGGGAATGACCCAAGTGAGTACAGCCGAACCCGAGCATTCCAACTCACTATAATCAAATTGCCTTTTGAGATGAAAATCTCAGAGGATGGAGCTATCTAAGTTTACTATCATATCGAGCATTTTGTAGGGCCCTTGAGGTCTAAATCACACTTGCATGACTACTATTGTGCTTGGTACTTTGTGATAATATGATGAAATAATAAGGATCTGGTCAACTACTAAGAGGGGGGGCTAAATCAATCGATAGAAAAAAAGCTAAACTTTCATGAAACTTAAACCCTAAAACTCATAAACAATTTGCTAATCTAAACTGGTTTAGACACTGTATCCAAACCTGCAATTGCACTATCAAACTTTACTAGTTGACAAAAACATCAAAGATACAATGTAATAGTTATGAAACTCAAATACCATTTAACCAAAACATTAGAACACCTTACTAACATCAGTAATAGCTCATTTTAGATCACTTCCAGTCATCTAAACATATCAAAGTGGCTTTACTAGTTAATCATATCAACCATATCAAAACATATCCACAAAATCATTCACCACTTAACACAATGATTTTTCACGTGGAAACCCAAATGGGAAAAAAAAAATGGGGATGAATAACTACCAAGTATTTTGAACTCTTCTCAAGTTTTCCCTATTACGAGCCAAGCCTTGTTAGAAGCCTATACAATAATATTGTTGTGTTAAGAACAAATCTAGTTAGGGACCAGGTTAAGGGATTGACTACAATACCCTGGTAAAGGCAATATCTTGTTAGGAGTAACCTCGGTAGAGGATTTCAAATCCAAGCTAATGGATCACCTTGTTAGAAGATTTAGACAACACCAAGCCTATTAAAGCTTACCCGGTTAAGGGATTTAACTGTTGTAATGGTTAGAGAACAACAGGGTCTTTCTTGATCTGGTAATAGCACTGCTCTGCTTAATCAAATCCTTTTTTTCTCCTATTTTCCTTCAAAACATTCTACAGAAACTCTTTCTGGTTCGACAATAATCACACTACCACACTTAACCAAATTGGCAGCACAATTACAAAAAAACTCATTGACCTTAACTACAAATACAATAGGTCGGCAACACATCACAAAACCTACAAATCTCATAGAGATTACAAATATATCAGTTCAATCATAACCATTGGATTACATAGCAATCAACTACACATTGTTCTAGATAACTTCAACTACTCCTGGATCACCACACATTGGATCCGATAGCTCATCACACATTTTCCAATTCATGCTATGCATTTGCCAATCCCATGATAAATGGTTAGCTTCACATGCCAAAACCCCTTTGAAACTCATCATGTGCATCATGCTTATGTGGCATCTCCATCTCCGATCACCATTCGATCATAGATCATCATGACTAATTCACCAAGCTCCATGAGTTAGGGTTCTGCTTATCAACTGGTTTGGGTTACCGACTGATCACTCTACTTGAATAACAATACCAGTTTCCATTCACTGCTCTACTACTGGTTGCATTACTGCATCACTACTGGTTGCAATACAAATCCATTACCAGCTTCTATTGACATCAATAACAACACTATACTTCATCAAACCAATCTTCATGCAATGCCAACAATCTCCCCCTTGGGCATTGGTGGTAATACAAGTATCAATACCCTTTGATTGTGATGATTGAGAGTAATGCATATACAGAGGTATAGGAATCTTGGTTTACATTTTTTCATGTACTCTCCTTCAACTGTATCTCCATGTCTTCAGCTGGTAACTGGCTATCAATCAAATACAGTTCTTCTCCCCTTTTGATAGCAATTCCAAAGTGATGGTTAACTATTCCATGCTGCACCGATCTATAACAAGCTGCTCCTCCTATGGAGTATCTTCACTCTACACCAATCCTGCTTCAAGATTTTCAATAAGCTTCAGGACTAATGTCTTCCATATCTTCTTAATTAACTTCATGTAGGAGTACGACCCCTAGATTACCTCTAAGATGCTCAAAAGTAGCTTTAGGTAAAGGTTTAGTAAAGATATCCACTAGCTGTTCTTTGGTAGATACATTCTCTAGTGACACATCTTTACTTTTCACTTTCTCTCTCAAGAAATGATACTTCAGCTCAATATGCTTTGTCTTAGCATGCAACACTGGGTTCTTAGAAATGTTTCTTGCACTAGTGTTATCATGGAAAATCCTTACTAGTTCTGATAGTTTCAACTTCAAACCTTCCAAAATGTGTTTCATCCAGATTGCTTGGGTACAATTCATATATACTACGACATATTCAGCTTCTGCAGTTGAATGTGAGATGCAACTTTGCTTCTTGCTGCTCCAAGACACTAGTCTACATTTGTATAGTATTTTAAATCAAAGACTCTTGCATATGGATACCATAATCCATAATCAATTGTACCTTTCAGATATCTGAAAATCCTTTTGGTCGCTACCATGTGTGTCTCCTTCAGGCTTTTCTAAAATTTGGCAACTAATCCTATTGCATGAGTAATGTTCGATCTACTGTGGACAACATAATGTAGTTTACCTATCATTGACCTATATTCCTTTTCATCTAGTGATGCAGAATTATCCTCCTTAGATAGTTTACAACTTGTAACCATTGGTGTTCCAACTGGTTTATAGTCTCCCATTCCAAAAGTCTTCAAAACTTCTTTCATATACTTCGACTGTGTGATGAAAATACCATCCTTCATCTATTGGATTTGTAGACCTATGAATTTTTTTATTTCGCCTACCAGTGACATCTCAAACTCATTCTTCATTTCACTAGCAAAGTCATGACACATATCATCATTTCCTCCAAAAAAGATATCATCAACAAATACCTCACTTACCAGCATCTTGTCTCCTTCTGACTTAAGATATATGTTATTGTCTTCATTGCTTCTATGAAAACCTATCTTCACAAAGTGAGAGTGAAATCTTTCATACCATTCTCTAGGTGCTTGCTTTAGTCCATATAATGCCTTATGTAATTTTCACACCATGTCCTTTTCTATAGTTAAAGCATAACCATCTGGCTATTCAATTTAGACTTCCTCTTCCAATATTCCATTTAGGAATGCTAACTTCATATCCATTTGATAGACTTTGAATCTTGTATATTCTACAAATGCAAGTAGCTTCCTTACTCCTTCCAATCTTGTAACTGGTGCAAATGTCTCACCATAGTCTTCACCTTCTTCTTGTGCATATCCTTTGCATACCAGTCTGGCTTTATTTTTGACTACTACTTTTTTCATTCAGTTTATTCCTAAATTCCTGAATACCTATTTTGTACCTATCACATTCTTGTTCTCTAGTCTAGGTACCAATGACCAAGTATTTTTCTTCTCTATCTAGTCAAGTTCTTCTTTCATTGCCTTGATCCAGTCTTCATATACAAATGCTTCTTTTTGGAGTTCTAGGATCAATGGTGGAAATCATACAAGAGTTCTCTTTGAGCCTTGTTCTTGTTTGCACACCTGCATTCATGTCACCAATAATATGATCAGGGCTATGATTGAGTCTAACATACCTTGGAATGACATGATCTTGATTTCCAAATTCTTCTTCTTCCTCACTTTCTTCTTCCTCTACTAGACCTCCCCATTTTGGTTGAACTAGGGCTTCTCTGTTATGTTCATCAACTTCTGGCTTCACTAGTTCCGGTTCCAAAAATAGTGTGTAAGGTTCTTCTTCCTCCTTCTCCTTACTAGATTCTCCTGATTTCTCAAGAAGCTCATCAGTGAAGAATGAGTTACTGATTCCCATGTGCAGTGAACAATGAATGATGCATATTGTATTGGGATCTATTTGAAATTGTATTCCTCTATGCAAAGTGTCTGGATGGTCAAGATTGGACCTCTTGTATTGTAAACCTAAGATGCTTAGGGTTTAGGGTTTATGCTACTGAACTAATTGTTGTCTATAAGGTCGATGATGTTTTTATTGTAAGTTGTTCATAAATGTTGTGTATGCATCTCAGTGATGAGATACTTGCCAGACCAGTAAAAGAAAACTGTAGAGTGTGATTGCAGAAGTAGAGGAACTGAAAAGGATCTGCCCTGGCATTTAGTGTTGTTATCAGATCAAAGTTTTTTACCTGTTGTCTTCTTAAAATTTCAAGAGTTGGAAAATCCCTTTACCGAGTAGCTTTAATAGGCTTACTATAAATCCTCTAAACAGGTGACTCAAGTTTATTGAGTTCTTTAAATCCTCTAGCAAGGTAACCTTTAACAGGATTTCTGCCTTTAACATGGTATATAGAAATCCCTTAACCAGGTGATCTTTAACAGGATCGATTCCTAGCAGAACCTTATTGTAGTCTTTAACCAAACTAGGCTCCTAACAGAGCGAGCTTCAAAAAAGTTCAAAAATAAGCTTGTGGGTATTTATCCTTAGCGTGGTTTTTCCCATTTGGATTTCCACCTGAAAAACCTGTGTGTCATGTGTTGTGCATTTTTCATGTGATTCTTTGTTTGAGTGATTCTGCATGTAGAGTTATTAGGTTATGACGTAACTATTATACCACATGCATATGTTTATGGGTGAAGTTTTTATGAAGTATTGAATGTATTTGAAGAGTTCAGACTTATCAATTTATGTTCTCTGAAGTCTTATTGTGTTTAATCGATATTGCCATGGTTAAGTTTAGTGATGAAGACAACCGGTTGGTATTACTTTAACTTGATAAGTTGTTGAGAAAGTTTTTGTATGTGCTGATTCACCCCCCCCCTCTCAATACTAGTTAGGGTATCTATTGTTCATCATTATTCATCAATTTGTATCAAAGCACATCCAGGTCCTCAATGATATAAGCTTAACTGCTTGAGGTAAAAGATTCTGCCTTAATGATGAAGAGGGAAGGTCCTAAGTTCAATAGAGATAACTTCAAAATATGCAAGGATATAATGAAGATCTATATCAAGAGTTTGGGTGCTCAACACTGGAGCTATGTTGAGAATGCCTATGTGATTCCCATTGGCACTCTGACCGATGATTAGAAGAGAGAGATTCAAGAAAATGGGCAAGTCATGGAAGCTTTTATTAATAGTTTGTCTAATATTGAGTTCATTGATGTACAAGATAAGGACACTCCTAAAGATGAATGGGACACATAGAAAACTATTTATGGTGGTGATGAACATGTAAAGCAAGCTAAGAAAGAGAGCCTTAGAGGAAAATTTGAAGACATGAGGATGGTTGAAGGTAAGACCATTCAACAATATGGCATAAGAATCAATATTGTTGTTGGCGATATCAAGAGCACTGGTGGAACGATTGATGATGCCACCACTATCAGTAAAGTTTTGATATCATAGTTACTAGTCTATGCCATTAGAGTTGCTGCTATCCAGGAACTAAGGTCTATTGACAAAACCAAGGTATTCTTAGACTCTATCATTTCAACGTTAACTGCATATGAGTTGAATAGCTATGATGAGAGTGTTCAAAAGACTGAGTCATCTTTTACAGCATCTATTGCACCAACCAAAAAAGGAAAAGAAGAAAGTACCAGTTATGAATCCATGTAAAGCAGAGGTATGGATGATGAAGAAATTCTTATGGAGTTTGAAGCTCTTCTTGCTAAGAGACTTCCAAAAGGTACTAGAAAATACAGAGGTAAGCTTGCTTTGAAATGTTTTTCCTACAATAAGATAGGACATATAGCTGTTAACTATCCTAAAAATGACAATTAGGATAAACTAGAGAGGTTTAGAAAGTATAAAGGAGGAAATAGAAGAAATTGTATTGTTGCAGTGGATGAAGGTGTTACTAATGACGAATTTGAGGATGAAGAAAATGAATACATAGTATTTGTAGCTATAAAGGAAGAAGTGTCTGACAAGAAAGCACTTGTCTCTCGCATTGACAACTCTAATGAGTGGATAATTGATAGTGGTTGTTCTCACCACACGACTGGTGATAGGAGAAAGTTTATGTCTCTAGAAGAATATGATCGAGGTGTTGTCAAATTTGGCAACTATGCACCATGTTTGGTAAAAGGTATAGGATACATCTCACTAAATGCAAAGAGTAGTGTAGATGATGTCTGTTGGGTAGAAGGTCTTAAGCTTAACCTGTTGAGTGTTGCTCAGCTAAATGATAAAGGACTCATTTTGGAGTTCAAAGGTGGAGTCTGCAGTATAATTGGAAACAATGGTGGACTTATTACCATCGGTCAGAAGACCAAAGGTAACTTATTTCAAAGGAATGCCAAGATAAGTCAGTGTCTATTGGATAAGTTTAATGGATAAGTGTATTTGAAGAGTTCAGACTTATCAATTTATGTTCTCTAAAGTCTTACTATGTTTAACCGATATTGCCATGGTTAAGTTTAGTGATGAAGACAACCGGTTGGTATTACTTTAACTTGATAAGTTGTTGAGAAAGTTTTTGTATGTGTTGATTCACCCTCCCCTCTCAATACTAGTTAGGGTATCTTTTGTTCATCATTATTCATCAATTCTTATCAGAGCACATCCAGGTCCTTAGTGATATAAGCTTAACTGCTTGAGGTAAAACATTTCGCCTTAATGATGAAGAGGGAAGGTCCTAAGTTCAATAGAGATAACTTCAAAATATGCAAGGATATAATGAAGATCTATATCAAGAGTTTGGGTGCTCAACACTGGAGCTATGTTGAGAATGCCTATGTGATTCCCATTGGCACTCTGACCGATGATTAGAAGAGAGAGATTCAAGAAAATGGGCAAGTCATGGAAGCTTTTATTAGCAGTTTGTCTGATATTGAGTTCATTGATGTACAAGATAAGGACACTCCTAAAGATGAATGGGACACATAGAAAACTATTTATGGTGGTGATGAACATGTAAAGCAAGCTAAGAAAGAGAGCCTTAGAGAAAAATTTGAAGACATGAGGATGGTTGAAGGTAAGACCATTCAGCAATATGGCATAAGAATCAATATTGTTGTTGGCGATATCAAGAGCACTGGTGGAACGATTGATGATGCCACCATTGTCAGTAAAGTTTTGATATCATTGTTACTAGTCTATGCCATTAGAGTTGCTTCTATCCAGGAACTAAGGTCTATTGACAAAACCAAGGTATTCTTAGACTCTATCATTTCAACATTAACTGCATATGAGTATAGTGTTCAAAAGACTGAGTCATCTTTTACAGCATCTATTGCACCAACCGAAAAAGGAAAAGAAGAAAGTAGCTGTTATGAATCCATGTAAAGCAGAGGTATGGATGATGAAGAAATTCTTATGGAGTTTGAAGCTCTTCTTGCTAAGAGACTTCCAAAAAGTACTGGAAAATACAGAGGTAAGCTTGCTTTGTAATGTTTTTCCTGCAATAAGATAGGACATATAGCTGTTAACTATCCTAAAAATGACAATGAGGATAAATCAGAGTGGTTTAGAAAGTATAAAGGAGGAAATAGAAGAAATTGTATTGTTACAGTGGATGAAGGTGTTACTGATGGAGAATTTGAGGATGAAGAAAATGAAGACATAGTATTTGTAGCTATAAAGGAAGAAGTGTCTGACAAGAAAGCACTTGTCTCTCGCATTGACAACTCTAATGAGTGGATAATTGATAGTGGTTGTTCTCACCACACGACTGGTGATAGGAGAAAGTTTATGTCTCTAGAAGAATATGATCGAGGTGTTGTCAGATTTGGCAACTATGCACCATGTTTGGTAAAAGGTAAAGGATACATCTCACTGAATGCAAAGAGCAGTGTAGATGATGTCTACTGGGTAGAAGGTCTTAAGCTTAACCTGTTGAGAGTTGCTCAGCTAAATGATAAAGGACTCATTTTGGAGTTCAATGGTGGAGTCTGCAGTATACTCAGAAACAATGGTGGACTTATTACCACCGGTAAGCAGACCAAAGGTAACTTATTTCAAAGGAATGCCAAGATAAGTCAGTGTCTAATGGATAAGTTTAAAGAAAGTTGGATATGGCATAAGAGACTTGGTTATATGAACTCTTATAATATTGTAAAAGCTAGTAAGATCAAGGCAGTAAGAGGATTGCCTTTGCTGAGTAAACCGGAAAATTCTTTGTGTAGAGAATGTCAACTTGGGAAGATGTCTTCTTCAACTTTCAAAGGTAAGTCTTTCTCAACAAAAAACCTACTTGATCTTGTGCATATTGATTTGTGTGGTCCTATGAAAACTAGAAGTATTCAGGGAGATAGGTATTTCATGATTCTTACTAATGATTGCTGAAGAATGATGTGGGTCACATTCCTGAAAGACGTGTCTAAGGATTTTGGAAAGTTCAAAGCGTTTAGAGCATTAGTAGAGAAGGAAAGTGGTCAAAAGATAAAATGCCTAAGAACTGATCAAGAAAGTGAATTCACTTCTGATGAATTCAACAAGTACTATGAAGATAGAAGTATCAAGAGGCAGTTGTCTGCCCCAAGGACACCACAACATAATGGAATAGTAGAAAGGAATAACAAGACTGTAGTTGAAGCGGCTAGAACAATGCTGATCCAAGGGAAGGTTTCTCACACTTTTTGGAGAGAAGCGGTGAGCACTGCAGTCTATACTATGAACCGGGTACTTATTAAGAAAGGTAGAGTTAAAACCCCTTATGATTATTGGACCAGGAAAAATCCCATTGTGAGTTACTTTAAAGTATTTGGGAGTAAGTGCTATATCAAGAGAGGTGAGCATTTGAGAAAATTTGATTCTAAAAGTGATGAAGGAATATTTTTGGGATATTCCACTAAGAGAAAAGCTCACAAGTGCTACAACAATAAAACATAGAAATTTTTTGAGAGTATTAATGTCAGGGTTGATGAATCCCATGAGGAACTTGAGGAAACCTGCAGTGAGGAAGTTCAAGATGAACCAGTTATACCCTTCTAGGAATCGGTTAAGAAAGAAACAAGTAAAGATCTCAGTGTTCATGCACTGGTAGAAGCTGCAGTATGAGAAGAAGAAGAGGTAAGTGAAGGAGAAGAAGAAAAGCTAGCAGATCAAGCTAGAGTCATTCCTAGATATGTGAAACTACATCATGATCCAAAGCAAATCATAGGAGATAAAGATGCAGGGATACTCACAAGAATAAAAGTGAAGGGGGACTCTTGCATGATTTCTGAATTAGAGCCCAAGAATTCCAGAGAAGAACTTATAGATGAAGACTGGATTAAAGCAATGTAAGAGGAGCTAGATTAGATAGAAAAGAATGCAACATGGTCTCTGGTACCTAGACCAAAACACAAAAATGTTATAGGTACCAAATAGGTCTTCAAGAATAAGATAAATGAAGAAGGCATAGTTGTAAGGAACAAGGCAAGACTTGTATGCAAAGGATATGCTCAGGAGGAGGGAGAAGATTATGGAGAAACCTTTGCTCCTATGGCTAGACTAGAAGATGTCCAAATGCTACTTGCATTTGCAAAATTTAAAGGGTTTAAGGTATATCACATGGATGTGAAGTCTAGGTTTTTGAATGGAATCTTACAAGAGGAAGTGTAAATTAAGAAACTAGAAGGGTTTTCCTTATCAGAAGATAGTAACATAGTGTGTAGATTACACAAAAACCTGTATGGATTGAAACGAGCACCTAGGGAATGGTATGAAAGGTTGCACTCTCATCTTGTGAAGATTGGATTTCAGAGAACAAATGAGGATAGAAACATCTACTTAAAATCTCAAGGTGATCAGTTTCTGATCTGTGAAGTATTTGTAGATGACATAATCTTTGGAGGAGATGATAAAATGAGTCATGATTTTGTAGATGAAATGAAGAAAGAGTTTGAGATGTCTCTGACTAGAGAGATGAAGTTCTTCATTGGTTTACAGATTCAGCAAATGAAAGAGGGTATCTTTATTACCCAGTCCAAGTATGTCAAAGAGATATTGAAGACCTTTGGCATGGAGGAGAGCAAACTAGTTGGTACACCGATGGTGACCAGCTGTAAACTAACTAAGGAAGATGATTTAGTGTTGGTGAATGAGAAGGAGTATCGGTCAATGATCAACAAGTTGCACTATGGGGTGCACAACAAACCAGATATTGCTCATACAGTAGGCATAGTAGCTCATTTTAAAAAAAGTCCTAGAGAATCCCACTTGGTAACTATCAAGAGGATTCTTAGGTATCTAAAAGGAATAATTGAATATGGATTGTGGTATCCATATAATGGTGACTATAACCTCAAAAGTATATACCGATACCGATTGGGCAGGTAATGTGGATGGCTGGAAGAGCACAACTGGTGGAGCATTCTTTCTTGGTGGAAGACTAGTTTTGTGGATGAGTAAAAAGAAGACCTGTACTCCCTAGTCTATAGCTAAAGCAGAATATGTGGCAGCATTTATGAACTGCACTCAAGCAATCTGGATGAAACATATATTGGAATGTTTTAAAGTACCTGTATCTGAAGCGGTGAATATATTTTGTGACAACACAAGTGCAATAAATATTTCCAAGAATCCGATATTGCATGCTAGAACTAAACACATTGAGCTTAAGTATCACTTCTTGAGAGAGATAGTTTAGAAGAAGCAGGTTGTACTTCAACATGTTTCTAGTAAGGAGGAGCTAGCAGAGATATTCACTAAGTGCTTACCGAAGACTACATTTACCTATTTGAGAGGTGAATTATGGCTTCTGCACCTTCATGAAGTCAACTAAAAGTTGTGTGCTCCACATCACTCATTTACTATAGTGTCAAATCTTTCTGGATTGATGTGTTGAAGGATGCTACTCCATAGTGGGAGAAGCATAGTAGTGAATGGGGGCTCTTGCCTCTACTTTGGCATTGTTGTCAATGTGGAAGAAGATATCTGATGTATGGGAAAAAGATATTTGATGTATGGGGAGAAGATATCTGATGATATAGAATACACTGGTCTATGATGTCTACAGTTGGAATGCTACACTAAGTATTGCCATCAATGCCAAAGGGGGAGATTGATGGCATATGATAAACCGACATGTTGATATGATGACAATGTATGTTGTCATTGATGTCATTAAGTGTAAGTGAACTAGTAATTAGATTAAAAGAAGTTGGTGAACCGGTATGAAGAGATGCAATAAACTAATGTCTGGGTTTCACTAAGTGTGACTACTAGTTGGTAGTCTTAGCTCTAGTGTTTCCGATTTGGCAATCCAACTTGGGTGATGCAACCGATGATATTCTGTGATGAGTTAGCTAAGTGATGAGGATGAGATCGAGGTGCCATGTCATCTTTGTGCACGTGAAGGATTTCCTTGAGGATTTTGCATAAGAAGATCGACTGCATCAAAAGTCTACCTCGGGAATAAGCATTCTTCTTGGCAGTATGAGAAGAAAGCATGATGAGTTATTGATTCCCATGTGTGGCGAAGAATGAAAGATGTAGATTGTCTTATGATCTGTTTGAAATTGTATTGCTCTATGCAAAGTGTCTAGATGGTCACGATTGGACCTAAGATGCTTAGGGTTTAGGGTTTATGCTACCGACCTAATTATTGTCTATAAGGTCGAAGATGTTTGTCATTGTAAGTTGTTGGCAAATGTTGTGTGTGTATCAATGTGATGAGATACTTGCCAGACTAGTAAAAGAAAACTACAGAGTGTGATTGTAGAAGTAGAGGAACTGAAAAGGATCTGCATTGGCATGTAGTGTTGTTATCAGATCAGACTTGTTTACCTATTGTTTTCTAACCATTTCAATTGTTGGAAAATCCCTTTACCGGTTAGCTTTAACAGGGTTACTGTAAATCCTCTAACCAGGTGACTCAAGTTTATCGAGTTCTTTAAATCCTCTAGCAAGGTAACCTTTAATAGGGTTTCAACCTTTAATAGGGTATATAGCCATCCCTTAACTAGGTGATCTTTAACAAGATCGGTTCCTAGCAGAACCTTATTGTAGTTTTTAACCAAACTAGGCTCCTAACAGAGCGAGTTCAAAAGAGTTCTAAAAGAAGCATGTCGGTGTTCATCCCCATCATTGTTTTTCACATTTGGGTTTCCACGTGAAAAATTTGTGTGTCATGTGTTGTGCAATTTTCATGTGATTCTTTGTTTGAGTGATTATGCATGCAGAGTTATTAGGTTATGTCATATCTATTATACCACATGCATATGTTTATGGGTGAAGTTGTTATCAAGTATTGTATGTATTTGAAGTGTTTAGACTTATTAGTTTATGTTGTTTGAAGTCTTACTATGTTTAACCAGTATTGCCATGGTTAAGTTCAGTGATGAAGACAACCGGTTGGTATTGCTTTAACTTGATAAGTTGTTGAAAAAGTTTTTGTCTATACTGATTTACCCCCCTCTCAATACTAGTTAGGGTATTTGATGTTCATCATTATGCATCAATTAGTATCAAAGTGCCTCCAGGTTTTTCAGTGATATAAGCTTTACCGCTTGAGGTAAAAGATTCTGCCTTAATGATGAAGAGGGAAGGTCCTAAGTTCAATAGAGATAACTTCAAAATATGGAAGGAGATAATGACGATCTATATCAAGAGTTTGGGTGCTCAACACTGGAGCTATATTGAGAATGCCTATGTGATTCCCATTGGCACTCTGGCAGATGATCAGAAGAGAGAGATTCAATAAAATGGGCAAGTCATGGAAGCTCTTATTAGCAATTTGTCTGATATTTAGTTCATTAATGTACAAGATAAGGACACTCCTAAATATGTATGGGACACATTGGAAACTATTTATGGTGGTGATGAACATATAAAGCAAGCTAACGAAGAGAGCCTTAGAGAAAAATTTAAAGACATGAGGATGGTTTAAGGTGAGACCATTCGGCAATATGGCATAAGAATCAAGACTGTTGTTGGAGATATCAAGAGCACTAGTGGAATGATTGATGATGCCACCATTGTCAATAAAGTTAATTTTGAGATCATTGTTCCTAGTCTATGCAATTGGAGTTACTACTATCCAGGAACTAAGGTCTATTGACAAAACCAAGGTATCCTTAGACTCTATCATTGCAAAGTTAATTGCATATGAGTTGAATAACTATGATGGCAGTGTTCAGAAGACTAAGTCAACTTTTACAGCATCTGTTGCACCAACCAGAAAAGGAAACAAAGCAACTACTAGTTAAGAATCCATGCAAAGAAGAGGTATGGATGATGAAGAAATTCTGATGGAGTTTGAAGCTCTTCTTGCAAAGAGACTTCCAAAAGGTACTAGAAAATATAGAGGTAAGATTCCTTTGAAATATTTTTCCTGCAATAAGATAGGACATATAGCTGTTAACTGTCCTAACAATGACAATAAGGATAAACCAGAGAGGTTTAGAAAGTATAAAGGAGGAAATAGAAGAAATTGTATTGTTGCAGTGGATGAAGGTGTTACTGATGAAGAATTTGAGGATGAAGAAAAAA
The DNA here is from genome assembly GCF_030272615.1 of Cryptomeria japonica. Taxonomy (NCBI): domain Eukaryota; kingdom Viridiplantae; phylum Streptophyta; class Pinopsida; order Cupressales; family Cupressaceae; genus Cryptomeria; species Cryptomeria japonica. Next base: position 648,858,317 of record NC_081407.1, on the reverse strand, counting down.
AGACATAGTATTTGTAGCTATAAAGGAAGAAGTGTCTGACAAGAAAGCACTTGTCTCTTGCATTGACAACTCTAATGAGTGGATAATTGATAGTGGTTGTTCTCACCACATGACTGGTGATAGGAGAAAGTTTATGTCTCTAGAAGAATATAATCGACGTGTTGTCAGATTTGGCAACAATGCACCATGTTTGGTGAAAGGTAAAGGATCCATCTCACTGAATGGAAAGAGTAGTGCAGATGATGTCTACTAGGTAGAAGGTCTTAAGCATAACCTATTGAGTGTTGCTCAGCTTAATGATAAAGGACTCATTCTGGAGCTCAAAGGCGGAGTCTGTAGTATAATTGGAAAGAATGGTGAACTTATTGCCACCGGTAAGCAGACCAGAGGTAACTTATTTCAGTTGAATGCTAAGATAAGTTGGTGTCTAATGGCTAAGTTTGATGACAGTTGGATATGCCATAAGAGACTTTGTCATATGAATTGTGATAATATTGTAAAGGCTAGTAAGGTCAAGGCAGTAAGAGGATTGCCTTTGCTGAACAAACTGGAAAATTCTTTGTGCAGAGAATGTCAACTTGGGAAGATGTCTTCCTCAACTTTCAAAGGTAAGTCTTTTTTAGTAGAAAACTTACTTGATCTTGTCCATACTAATTTTTGTGGTCCTAAGAAAACTAGAAGTACTCAGGGAGATAGGTATTTCATGATTCTTACTAATGACTGCTGAAGAATGATGTGGGTCACATTCTCGAAAGACAAGTCTGACGAATTCGAAAAGTTCAAAGCTTTTAGAGCATTAGTAGAGAAGGAAAGTGGTCAAAAGATAAAATGCCTAAGAACTGATCAAGGAGGTGAATTCACTTTTGATGAATTCAACAAGTACTATGAAGATAGTGGTATCAAGAGGTAGTTGTATGCCGCAAGGGTAACACAACAGAATGGCATAGCAGAAAGGAATAACAAGACTATAGTTGAAGTGGCTAGAACAATGCTGATCCAAGGGAAGGTTGCTCACAATTTTTGGAGAGAAGCAGTGAGCACTGCAGCCTATACTATGAATCAGGTACTTACTAAGAAAGGTAGAGTTAAAACCCCTTATGAGTATTGGACCGGGAAAACTCCCATGGTGAATTATTATAAAGTATTTGGGAGTAAGTGCTATATCAAGAGAGGTGAGCATTTGAGAAAATTTGATGCTAAAAGTGATCAAGGAATATTTCTAGGATATTCCACTAAGAGCAAAGCTCTCAAGTGCTACAACAATAGAACACATAAAATTGTTGAGAGTACTAATGTCAAGGTTGATGAATCCCCTGAGGAACCTGAGGAAACCTATAGTGAGGAAGTGCAAGATGAACCGAGTATAGCCTTCTGGGAACCAGTTAAGAAAGAAACAAGTAAAGATCGCAGTGTTCTTGTATCGGTAGAAGCTACAGTAGGAGAAGAAGAAGATGTAAGTAAAGGAGAAGAAGAAAAGATAGCAGATCAAGCTAGAGTCATTCCTAGATATGTGAAACTACATCATGATCTAAAGCAAAACATAGGAGATAAAGATGGAGGGATACTCACAAGAAGAAAAGTGAAGGAGAACTCTTGCATGATTTCTGAATTAGAGCCCAAGAATTCTAGAGAAGATCTTATAGATGAAGACTGGATTAAAGCAATGGAAGAGGAGGTAGACCAGATAGAAAAGAATGTAGCATGGTCTCTGGTACCCATACCAGAACACAAAAATGTCATAGGTACCAAATGGGTCTGTAGTAATAAGGTAAATGAAGAAGGCACAGGTTTAAGGAACAAGGCACAACTTCTATGCAAAGGATATGCTTAGGAGGAGGGAGAAGACTATGGAGAAACCTTTGCTCCTATGGGTAGACTAGAAGGTGTCTGAATGCTACTTGCATTTGCATCATTTATGATATTTAAGGTTTATCAGATGGATGTGAAGTCTACATTATTGAATGGAATCCTAGAAGAAAAAGTGTATATTGAGCCACTGGAAGGATTTGCCTTATCAGAAGATAGTAACATAGTGTGTAGATTACACAAAGCCCTGTATGAATTGAAACAAGCACCTAGGGCATGATATGAAAGGTTACACTCTCATCTTGTGAAGATTGGATTTTAGAGAACAAGTGAGGATAACAACATATAATTAAAATATGAAGGTGATGAGATTCAGATCTGTGAAGTATTTGTAGATGACAATCTTTGGAGGAGATGATAAGACAAGTCATGCTTTTGTAGATGAAATGAAGAAAGAGTTTGAGATGTCTCTTATTGGAGAGATAAAGTTCTTCATTGGTTTACAAATTCAGCAAATGAAAGAGGGTATCTTTATTACCCAGTCCAAGTATGTCAAAGAGATATTGAAGACCTTTGGCATGGAGGAGAGCAAATCGGTTGGTACACCCATGGTGACCAGTTGTAAACTGACTAAGGAAGATGATTCAACGTTGGTGAATGAGAAGGAGTACCGGTCAATGATCAGCAAGTTGCACTATGTGGTGAACAATAGACCAGATATTGCTCATGCAGTAGGCATAGTAGCTTGTTTTCAGAAAAGTCCTAGAGATTCCCACTTGGTAGATGTCAAGAGGATTCTTAGATAACTGATAGAAATAATTGACTATCAATTATGGTATCCATATAATGGTGACTATGACCTCAAAGTATATACCGATCTCGATTGGGCAGGTAATGTGGACGACCAAAAGAGCACAACCAGTGGAGCGTTCTTTCTTAGTAGAAGACTAGTTTCATGGATGAGTAAAAAGTAGAGCTGTACTTCCCAGTCTACAACTGAAGCAAAATATGTGGCAGCATTTATGAACTACACTCAAGAAATCTGGATGAAACATGTATTGGAAGGTTTCAAAGTATCTATATCTAAACCGGTGAATTTTTTTTATGACAACACAAGTGCAATAAATATTTCCAAGAATCTGGTATTGCATACTAGAAATAAACACATTGAGCTTAAGTATCACTTCTTGAGAGAGAAAGTTTAGAATAAGGAGGTTGTACTTCAACATGTTTCCAGTAAGGAGCAACTAGCAGATATATTCACTAAGCCCTTACCGAAGACTACATTTACCTATTTTAGAGGTGAATTAGGGGTTCTGCCCCTTCATGAAGTCAACTAAAATTTGTGAAGGATTTCCTTGACGATTTTGCATAAGAAGATCGACTACATCAAAAGTCTACCTCGGGAATAAGCATTCTTCTTGGCAGTATGAGAAGAAAGCATGATGAGTTATTGATTCCCATGTGCGGCAAAGAATGAATGATGCAAATTGTCTTGTGATCTGTTTGAAATTTTATTACTCTATGCAAAGTGTGTGGATGGTTAGGATTGGACCACTTGTATTGTAAACCTAAGATGCTTAGGGTTTAGGGTTTATGCTACCGACCTAATTGTTGTCTATAAGGTTGAAGATGTTTGTTATTGTAAGTTGTTGGCAAATGTTGTGTGTTTATCTGAGTGATGAGATACTTGCCAGACCAAAAGAAAACTGTAGTGTGATTGTAAAAGTAGAGGAACTGAAAAGGATCTGCCTTGGCATGTAGTGTTGTTATCAAATCAGAGTTTTTTACTTGTTGTCTTCAAACCATTTCAACACTTGGAAAATCCCTTTATTGGGTAGCTTTAATAGGCTTACTGTAAATCCTCTAAACAGGTGACTCAAGTTTATCGAGTTCTTTAAATCCTCTACCAATATAACCTTTAACAGGGTATATAGCTATCCCTTAACTAGGTGATCTTTAACAGGATCGGTTCCTAGTAGAACCTTATTGTAAATTCTTTAACCGGACTAGGCTCCTAATAGAGTGAGCTTCAAAAGAGTTCAAAAAAAAACTTGTGGGTATTCATCCCCACCGTGGTTTTTCCCATTTGGGTTTCCACATGAAAAATCTGTGTGTCATGTGTTGTGCATTTTTCATGTGATTTTAGTGATTATGCATGTAGAGTTATTAGGTTATGGCATAACTGTTATACGACATGAATATATTTTTGGGTGAAGTTGTTATCAAGTATTGAATGCATTTGAAGTGTTCAAACTGATCAGTTTATGTTGTCTGAAGTCTTACTGTGTTTAACCAGTATTGCCATGGTTAAGTTCAATGGTGAGGACAACCGGTTGGTATTGCTTTAACTTGATAAGTTGTTGAGAAAGTTTTTGTCTGTACTGATTCACCCCCCACCTCTCAGTACTAGTTAGGGTATCTATTGTTCATCATTTTTCATCAAACTAACATTCCTTGCACAAAGAATTCACCTATTTGTCCAACAATGACAAACCTCTTACTAATTTGGATTTATTGACTTTTATAATATTATCAAAATTTACATATTAGAATCTCCTATGCCAAAGCCAACTATCTTTTACTTTTGCAATTAAACAATTATTGACTTTAGAACTTAAATGAAATAAGTTACCTCTAGTCTGTTTGTTGGTTGCAATTAGTTTTCCTTTGCTTCCATAAATTTTGCAGACTCCATTCTTGAATTCTAGTGGATAACCTTTATTGTTGAGTTGAGAAACACTCAAAAGATTGTGTTTCAATCCTTCAACCGAATAGACATCATCTGCACTGCTTTTTCCATTCAAAGAGATGGATCATTTTCCTTTCACCATTTAGGGTGAGTCATTCCCAAATCTCACAACACCTCCATTAAACTCTCTCTAAGTAAGGAACTTACTCTAGTCACTAGTCATGTGGTGTGAACAACCACTGTGTATATTCTAGTCATTAGAACTATCCATGCCAGAGACTAGTGCCTTCTGATCTGATGTCTCTTTTTTAATATCAACAAAGATAATGTCCCTATTTCCATCTTCTTCAGATTCCTCATCTGTAATTCCTCCATCCACTGCAATGAGACAATCTCTCTTACCTTTACCTTTATACTTCTTATACTTCTCATGTTTTTGCTCATTGTCTCCATTAGGACAATTAGCTACAATATGTCCAATCTGGTTACATGAAAAACACTTCAAAGGTAATTTACCTCTGTGCTTATCGATACCTTTGGGTAACTGCTTGGCCAACAATGCTTCAATATCAATCAGACTATATTCATCATCAACCTCTCTGCTCGATTTGGACTCATGATTGTAGCTGACTTCTTTGCTTTTCCTTACCAGTGGGGTTGACACTAAGGCTCTAAATGCAAATTTTCATCTCTTAACACTTCCATCTAAATCATTTAATTCAAATGCAGTTAATTTACCAATGATGGTGTTAAGAGTTACCTTTGATTTATCAATAGACTTGAGTTCTTGAATGACTACAACTTAGATAGTGTAGACTGGTAGAAGGGTTCTCAACACATTACCAACCACTATGGTATCCTTCACTGTACCTCCAACACTTTTGATCTCTCTCACTATCTCCTTGATCCTCTAACTTTACTATTGAATGTTTTCTCCTTCAGCCATCTGCATATCATCAAATTTACCTCTCAGACTCTCTTCTTTATCAATCTTAACATGTTCATCACCGCTATAGATATCTTCCAGTTTCTTCCACACTTCATAAGCAGTCTCCAATCCATGGACATCAACATATTCTGAATTAGACAAGGAACTTATAAAGGCCTCCAACTCTTGATTGTTCTCCTATTTCTCATTCTTTTGATCATCTGACAAAATCCCACTAAGCAAGTTATATTTAGTAACAACATGTTCCTAATATTGACCTCCTAAACTCTTGATATAGATTTTCATCCTATCACTCTAGATTCTATAGGTTTCTCTATTGAATTTTAGACCTTCTTTCTTCATCATGCTCTCCTAGATCTTTTCCTCAGGCTATTAGGCTTAAACATAAGAGGACCTAAAATGCTCTAATACCAATTGATAATATGATAAAACAATAAGGATCCGATCAACCACTAAGAGGGGGGAGGTGAATCAGTAGATAGAAAACAAACTAAACTTTCACCAAACTTAAACCCAACTCATAAACAACTTGCTAATCTAAATTGATTTAGACGTTGTATCCAAAACTGGAATTACACTGTCAAACTTTACCGGTTGACCAAAACATCAAAGATACAGTGTAACAAATCTGAAACTCAAATACCATTTAACCAAAATATTAAAACACTTTACTAACATCAGTAACAACTGATTTCAGATCACTTTTGATCATATAAACATATCTAAGTGGCCTTACTAGTTAATCATATCAACCATATCAAAACATATCCATAAAATCATTCACCACTTGACACAATGATTTTTCACGTGGAAACCCAAATGGGAAAAACCATGGTGAGGATGAATACCCACAAGTATTTTGAACTCTTCTGAAGTTCGCTCTGTTAGGAGCCAAGCCTTGTTAGTAGCTTATACAATAATGTCCTATTAAGAACAGATCCGACTAGGGACCACTCGGTTAAGGGATTGACTGCAATACCCTGTTAAAGGCAATACCCTATTAGAAGGAACCTCGGTAGAGTATTTCAAATCCAAGCTAATGGATCACCTAGTTAGGGGATTTAGATAACACCAATCTTGTTAAATCTTACCTAGTTAAGGGATTTAATTGTTATTATGGTTAGAGAACAACAGGGTCTTTGCTGATCTAGTATAGCACTACTCTGCTTAATCAGATCCTCTTCTACTCCTATTTGCCTTCCAAACATTCTGCAGGTAATCCTTCTAGTTCGACAACAATCACACTACCACACTTAACCAGATTGCCAAGACAATTACAAACAACTCATCGACCTTAAATACAAATACAATAGGTCGGTAACATATCACAAAACCTAAAAATCTCATAGAGACTATAAACATATCGGTTTAATCATAACCATTGGATTACATAGTAGTCAACTACACATTGTTCTATACAACTTCAATTGCTCCTGGATCACTACACATGGGATCCTATAGCTCATCATGTGTTTTCCACTTCATGCTATGCATTTGCTCATTCCCAAGATAAACAATTAAGTTCACACACCAAAACCACTTCGAAACTCATCACTTGCATCATGCTTATGTGGCATCTCCATCTCCGATCACCATTCTATCATATATCATCATAACTGATTCACCAAGCTCCATCAGTTAGGGTTTTGCTTATCAATTGGTCAGAGTTGCCGGTTGATCACTTTGCTTGAATAACAATACCGGTTTCCATTCACTTCTCTACTACTGGTTGCATTATTGCATCACTATCGGTTGCAATACAACAACATTACCAATTTCTATTCACATCAATGACAACACTATACTTCATCAAAGCAATCTTCATGCAATGCTAACAATCTCCCCCTTTGGCATTGATGGCAATACAAATATCAATACCCTTTGATTATGATGATTGAGAGTAATGCACATACACAGGTATAGGAATCCTGGTTTACATTTTTCCATGTACTCTCCTTCAATTGTATCTCCATGTCTTCAGCTAGTAACTGACTATCAATCATGTATAGTTCTTCTCCCCCTTTGACAGCAATGCCAAAGTGAAGGTTAACTATTCCATGCATCATCGATCTACAAGAAGTTCCTCCCCCTGTGAAGTAGCTCCACTCTACACCCATCCTGCTTCAAGATTTTCAATAAGTTGTGGGACTGATGTCTTCCACATCTACTTAATTGACTTCATGTAGGGGTACAACCCCTAGCTTACCTATAAGATAGTCAAAAGTAGCTTTACGTAAAGGTTTAGTAAAGATATCCGCTAGTTGTTCTTTGGTAGATACATGCTCCAATGACACATCATTACTTTGCACTTTATTTGTCTAGAAATGATACTTCAGCTCAATATGATTTGTCCTAGCAAGCAACACCAGGTTCTTAGAAATGTTTATTGCATTGGTCTTATTGCAAAAAATCCTTACCGGTTCTGATAGGTTTGACTTGAAACCTTCCAAAATGTGTTTCATCTAGATTTGTTGGGTACATTTCCTATATGCTACAAAATATTCAGCTTCTACAGTTGATTGTGAGATACAACTCTACTTCTTGTTGCTCCAAGATACTAGTCTTCCTCCAAGAAAGAATCCTCCTCTAGTTGTACTCTTCATATCATCAACATTGCCTATGTAGTCTGCATCTGTGTAGACTTTTAAATCAATGTCTCCTACATATGGATAGCATAATCCATAATCAATTGTACCTTTCACATATCTAAAATTCCTTTTGGTCACTACCATGTGTGTCTCCTTTGGGCTTTTCTGAAATTTGGCAGCTAATCCTATTGCATGAGCAATGTTCGATCTACTGTGGACAACATAATGTAGTTTACCTATCATTGACTTGTACTCCTTTTCATCCACTGATGCAAAATCATCCTCTTTAGATAGTTTACAACTTGTAACCATTGGTGTTCCAACTAGTTTACAATCTCCCATTCCAAAAGTCTTAAAAACTTCTTTCACATGCTTGCACTATGTGATGAAAATACCATCCTTCATTTGTTGGATTTGCAGACCTATGAATTTTTTTGTTTCACCTAGCAGTGACATCTCAAACTCATTCTTCATTTTACTGGCAAAGTTATGACACATATCATCATTTCCTCCAAAAATGATATCATCAACAAGTACCTCACTTACTAGTATCTTGTCTCCTTCTGACTTTAGATATATGTTACTGTCTTCAGTGGTTCTTTGAAAACCTATCTTCACCAAGTGAGAGTGCAATCATTCATACCATACTCTAGGTGCTTGCTTTAGTCCATATAATGCTTTATGTACTTTGCACACCATGTCCTTTTCTATAGTTAAAGAATACCCATCCATCTTTTCAATGTAGACATCCTCTTCCAATATTCCATTTAGGAATTCTGATTTCACATCCATTTGATATACTTTGAATCCTCTATATGCTACAAATTCAAGTAGAGTCCTTACTCCTTTCAATCTTGCAACTAGTGCAAATGTCTCGCCATAGTCTTCACCTTCTTCTTTAGCATATCCTTTGCATACCAGTTTGGCTTTATTTATGACTTAGTCTTCAACTTAGCACATTAATCTAATCAAATTTCCAAAATCTCAATCGATTCTAATCAACCCAATCAATCCAATTATCCAATTAATCAATCAATCAACCTCATCCTAAGGTCAATACTTTGTGAAAGTTTAATTTAGACCTTTATATTTAATCAATCAATCAATTAGCTTTTGTCCTTGGGAAAGAATCTCCCACAAGTACCTTTTCTTAATAACTTTGGGTTGATCAAAACCCTAATACTTTTACCCTCTTTTGCTTAGGAACATAATCCTACCCTAAGTAGAAGAAGGTTTGATCAATTAACAAGGTCTAAATTTTACCTAGCTTTGTTGTCAACTTGCTTGTAGTCCATATCATCAATGCTCATCTAAGTCATAATCTAGGGTCTAAGGTGTCATCCTAATCCAGATCAATCTTGTCCTAATCCAAGGACCAATCCAATCAAATCCAATCGAATCTAATGAAATCAAGTCCAATCTAGTTAGATCGAATCCAATTAATCCTCAATCCAATCTGAATTTTCTAAGTCCTAATCCTCATCTTAATCTAGCATCATCTCATCACTTTTATCCTCTCATTCTCATCATGGCTTGGTATGAGAAAAGGGTTATGAAATTTCAAGGATCACCCTATCAACCATGCCCATCCAACTCATGCATGCCTTAATGGTATCCAACTTCCACCTACTCATGTCTCCCACCCCAACCCACTTACCAAGTCAATCCCATAACCCCTAATCCATCTACCCTATATCCATCCATTTCATCTCACCAAATTATATTCAATCCCAATAATCCATATTATATTCCTTATCCTTCCTCTACCTTTGACAAGGGAAATCCATCTTATTCCCCATCCATGTCTTCATATTATCCCTCATCCACATACCCCTCAGATCCAACATCTATACCTTAATCTTCTCCATGTTTACCCTCCACTCCATCCGATGATCTCATCCCTTAAACTTCCTCTCATGATCATATGATCCATACATCCAATCCTCTCTCACCATTGCATGATCCCCTTCCATCTCAAGATCCAATAGTCTCTCCCACTCCCCCAAGTGTTCCCCTCCCAAGTCAAGATCAAAAGATTCCTTCCTCTCCATCTCACAATCCTAATCCCGCACATCATCCTAATCCTCTGCATGATCCCAATCCTCCACAAGATCCCATCATCCCTATCTAATCTATCCATGAATCCCATACCTATCAACTCTAATCTTCCACCTTCATCTATTATGGTTTTCTTCAAGAGCTTACAATCCCTTCCACATCCCATCCGACTAAAAACGGACTCGCATCTTGTTTCCAACGTAATAAGTATCCTATGGGGAAAAGAAATGCTCAAGATATTGGTACATCACCTATTCCTCCTAAATCCAAAATCATTTCATATAAATCAAAATCCCACAATCCCCCATCATCCACATCCATCTTAGGACCCTATGTTCCAAAGCTAAATCCTCCATTCCTTCTATCCATTTTGGGTCCTTACATCCCTCCATTCACCACTCCATCACCTCAAATAATCCCTAAGAAAGATCAAAAAAGGAAGACATCATTGAATCCCTACCAACACTTTCCCTCCATCATCCCACCATCCATAAAATCTTCAAGTCATCCACCCTCATACACCTGCACCATTGCTATTGGAAGCAATTTGGATGCCAAATATAAAATTAATAAAGTCAATAATCCATAGAAATCAAAGGATCAATATGTCCCCTCAAAAAGACATGCTCAAGAAAAGAAAAATATGATCCAAAAGAAAGAAAAATCGAAAAGGTCACAAAGACCCCAAAAGAAAAAATAAAAAAACTATGTGGATTCCCAAACTACTCATAGAAGCAGTGCATCTCAAAGTAAAATCCAAATTGGTATCCAAACTTGTTAATCCAAAATATTCTTTCACTCAGAAGTCCTCCAATCCTCCATTTAACAATTCACCATCATCAAAATCCATATTTTATCCTCCATCTAATTTAAAACTCCCTCCTCCACCACTCCACCACCCTTCAAGGTTTGTGCCAATGTTGATCTTCCATAAGTTTTTCAAAACCCCATCCATTATCCAACATCCATTTTCTATAGTACCATCCTTCGCATAAATCCTCATCCCCCTAATTATTTCTAACAACATTTATGAGCATACCCCCAATTCAAAGAAGCACTAAGAGATACTATCTATGGAACTAGATGCTTGAGTCCTTCCTTCCTCCTTCATGAATCCACTATCTTCCACATCCACTTATCGACATGTTTATCCATCCAAACTATTCCAAAAAATATCAAAAAAAATAGAAAAAAAAAACAAAGAAGAGAAAAAATTCATCCAATGGTGAAAACCACGTCTTGTGGCACCTTGGATAAGTACCATGATGAAAAATTGAAAAAAAAGCATCATGTATAATCCCTCCTCCTCTTGCACTCTACACTTGGGGGAAAGCTTCATCCATTCCATCCTACCATCCACATCCCTTATCTTCTATCTGCATCCTATCTATGTTCATCCTCCTTTCTTATCTTTGATCTTGACTATCCTATCCATATCCTCCATCACATATCCCTAATCCTATCCAAATCTATTCTCCATTCCTATCTTATATCTTGATCATTTTAGAGGAAAAATAATATACATGCATGCTTTGGAAAAATACAAGCCTTAATTCCTCTACTATCCATATCCATTACACATTATCCTCCCATCTCATACATTTTTATCCACTATCCTTCCATCCTTAATTCCACTACCTCTAGTGTGGGGAATTTCACTCCTTTGTAACATAGTCCTTGGGTCTCCATTATCCTACCCTCCATCCTTTATTCCTCCATATCCCATCCATATTCACCCACTCCATTCATCTGTCCCCTATCCAAACAATATCTCCCTCCATTCATCCATCTTTTTACCAAACCTTGGTTCTCCCTTGTCATTGGTTCCAATCCATTTATCCTATATCCACAAATAAATCCTATCCATTCAATCCTATTCCCCATCTCATCCAATCCATTCAATTTTATTCCCCATCTCATCCAATCCAATTCAATCATATTCCCCATCCCATCCAATCTTATTCAATCATTAATCTACCTCCCATGTTATCCAATCCATTTTCCCATCAAAACTGAGCTTTTCCCATGTATCTGAGCTTATATTGACTTGCACATAATCCAAACATCCATCCATATTGTGCTAATAAAATCCAAGTGGAAATCCTTCCATCTACAGACTCTGCACAACCATCTTGTCCCTTGCATCTATCAATCTACCTATACCCTACCCATCAGGATGCATCCTTCCCATGTCTGGGAGTCTATCCAAATCCATGTCCTACTCTTGGCAAGAGATATTAGTTGGCCATTTGCATGTTGTTTGCATGATTGATATTTTTTCTTTAATTTTTATCTTGTGTCCCAGGACTATACTTGTTTAGGACTGCTTTGATCATCCTATATCTTGGTATGTATTGGTTAGTGTATAATGGTGCATAGTTTTTATGGTATGGTGTGTTTGAAGGTTTCCCTTGTACATACTTGCAACCCTGCATTTGTGTTTATCAAAACTTTCATGATTGTGTGCAAGGTATACTTGTTTGTCTAAGAGTCTTGTCCACGCCTCAGATATTCAAAACATCCTGATTCCTATAATCAATGGTGTAGATAATCTGTGGCAATGTCAAAATTAGGTTTTCTCTCCATATCTGCACAACAAGAAATCCTATCCACTTAATTTCATTCATTCATCTTAGAGGCTCCAATTCATTTATTCTCTCTTTCATCATTTTCATCCTTTCATTATTTAGTCTTCTAATCCATTTTGAGAGCACACCCATGTTCTTTGAACCTGCCTGTCCTCTCAAGGGGGCATACCACTAGTTCCTCGTCATCCTTCCTAGTTGCCATTTTTTGTCATCTCATGACTAGGGCATCAAGCTACTAGTCCTTATTCTTTCCATCTACTATATTTTATTCTTCTTTGATATAACATCACTTCATGATGCTATATCAAAGAGGGGGAAAATGCAGACACCTAAAATTAATGTTTAATTAATTTAAGCACGTCATCATAATTAACCAATTTAATTGTGTTAATTCCCTTCTTCTTAAGGTCAATTAATTCAAATTTAATCTATCTTGTCACAATATTCCAATAATTAATTGATCAAATAAATAAATTATTTCCCTATTCTTCTAAAGTCAACCAAATCATTAAGTCTTCTAAATTCCTCTTAAGTAATTAATTCTAATTAATTAACTTAAATCATGTGATTCCTACATATCACTTTTCCTAATCCCCACTTAGTGTAATTAATTCTTCCTTAATCATACTTATCATTATTCTCCAATTTTATATTCCTCCACTCATGTCACATCACCTTTGATCCTTTCAAGGAAAGTCAAATTCCTTGAATATCCCCATGCATCCCCTTCCCAAGAAATTTTTAATTCCTTTATCCATTTAGTCTTCCCACACATCCTTTATTTTAGAATTTTTAATTCCTCTCTCTTTTCCCCAAGGAATTTTATATTCCTTTTTATTCTCCCAATATACCTTGATCCATGTCTTCCATCCCAAATCAATCTCAACCCTTCATACTAAAATTAATATTGGCCCTCCATTGGCCTCCTCCAATATATAAATTGGAGTCTCATTTCCTCACAAGTGACTACATGGAATCTTCTTTTCTAATCTTATGATGTCCCTTTCTTCCTCTATCTGCTTCTATCATATCCAAATAATCCCTCATCCAAACAAATCCTTTTTCATCCAAATCCAATCCTAACCCACCAATTTTGTTATACATTTGGAGAGAAATCCACATCCATCAAGAAGATTGCATCCAAACAATTGGAGCACAAGGGTGCCTCTACTTCAACATTTTCTCAATTGGAGGAACAAGAGATATCTTCTCTTGCAAGGTAATAGTGTTAGTTTTATACTTTCTATTTGGTTCCCATATCATTGGTTTTTAAACTAACCCTCTACTACCTTGCTCAATTTCTCTTAGTTTAGGAAGGTAGAAGGATGTCTAGATCACCTTATTCAAGAGGTTTGGTCTCTAGTGATGATTGGTGTGCAAGTTAGAAGTTTGTGAGTACCATTTTTTGGTCTGCCAGTGAGTATCAAGCCAACTTGTGTAGTTGATCATTTTGCGGATTTTATGGAGCAATTTTGGTGATTGATTTTGTGATCTAGGAAGTTTGTCCAACATCTGGGGAAGTGTGTGGGCAATTATTTTGGGTCTGCATAAGAATTGGAGTTTGAATTCAACTGACACTTCATGCATGTTTCAACAATTGAGCCGACTAGTGATGGATATGATTTCATGTTGCGGATATATATAATCGATGCAATTGATCATTTTGAGTATGGGAAAGGTGTTAGTGATTGATTATGTGAAGTTTCATGTGCACAAGATAAAGCTTTGTGCTCCAAATAGAAGAGCAGTGTAATAGAGCAGTGAGAGATGAAGTTTAAGAAATCAGTGTATTGTGCTTAACTGGAATTGTACTTTGGCATTTATAGATGTTCTTCAGCTCAAAATTTTTAGTTATTTTCTATTAATGATTTTATAGGTAGTGAGGCTCCTTTTGAGAAGTGAGTTCTAGGCAGTGTGCCTGAATGCATGTGCATTCCCATTGTAAAATTTTTATTTGACTATACTCATTTTGTGGGTTCATCCCCATTGTGGTTTTTCCCCTAACAGGGTTCCCATGCATAAAATCCTTGTGTTATTATATTATGGTTTTTCATTTATGTTCTTGCTTCTTTCTTTTTATTAAGTGTATTAAGTGGTTGAAAGAGAAGATTAATAATATTAAAGTTTGCAGAATATTGATCCCCCCCTCCTAGTGTTCCTTGATTCCAACAAAAGGGTCTTCACTTGATCTTGTATTCTTCAGCCATCAGTGTTCTACTTTTTTCTTAGCTTTCATCTTTGTCTTGATATGATAATTTTCTTCTCTACACTTTCTTTCCCTTACACATGTTCGCCTTGTTTGAAATAATCAACAAACTAATTGCTTCCCTTGAGGGGTAACACAAAAATACTCTCATCTAACTAATATGATAGTCAAACTATCAACACTAAAATATACAAAATTACTTGAAGCATTTTCCCTTTTTTTTCAAATTTATGAACACCTTGTATTCATCATTGGATCAAGGTAGATCAACATCCTTTTAAACATAGTCAAAATAGTAAGATTCCCAAGAGGAAACCACAAAACTTTAAGGGAAAAAATATATATATTGAAAAACTCTGCCTAACTCTATTCTTCCTTTTCAATTACCAGAGGTTTCTTCTACACTAGGAAGAAGCTCAAATCCCTTTACTACATCATTTGACTTTTTCCACATCCCCTTCATCTTCTATTTTTCCTAATCTAGATTAATATTTTATGTGGTGTGAAGAGTCTTACTATCTTTCCCTTGTAGAGTCTTGCAATATTTCCTCCACTTTGTTGTAGTTACCAACATGTAGTACCATGTTGTAGACCATTTTCACCTCTTTTAGTATGATATCTACAATTATTATCCTCGTGACCAAACTTGTTGCATGGGTAATAATGACCATAGAAGGATTGAACATTTATAGAATTATTCTTATTCATGATTCATTCATCATCACTTTACTTTTGTATTCATTAGCTTTATGACCAAATTTATTGCAAGAAGAGTACTGACCATTAAATGGTTGATAATTCATTTTATTTTTTCTTGGATTCATATCAATCTTGCTTCTACATTCGATAGATCTATGCACAAACTTGTTGCAAGAATAACAATTACCATTGAAAGATTGAGAGTACTTGGTTGGAATAGTTTGTTTAGAAGTACCCATATTTTGAAGTTCTTCTTATGGTTCTATACTTGTTTGAATTTCTGCTCCTTTTCATTTGTCTTCTCAGATGCATCATCATCCTTCTCCTCATTCTTGACATTATCCATACTTGACTTGGAGCTTTCCCTCTCTTCAACATCAAAAAAACCCTTAATGTTTATCTTCTCTTTTTTATTTTCCAGTTCTTTTCTCAAATTAACAATCTCTTTTTCAAGCTTATAATATTCAGCAATTTTGTCATGGATCTTAGAATCTAAACAATTAACAATCATTTTACATTCCTTAATTTTAATCTTTAGGTTAACAATTTCATCTATTTTGAGTTTATCTTCACATTTTTTGTTATGTTTTAGCTTGAAAATTTCATCTTCTACATTTTTTAGTATGATTTCACATTCTCTACTTTCTTTAACTTGATCTTTTATGTTTACAATTATATTCACTATTTTACTAAGATTAAATTTGTATTCTTTACACTTTTATCTTATAACATCCAAGTCACGAAGAGCAGAGTAGAGCTCTCCTTCAAGATCTACTTCATAATCATCTGGATCAATATTTTATCCATGTGGCTCCATTACCTCTATATCTGATTTATAAAAAATGTGTCCTTAGCTATGTTAGACACAATGTGCCACTAATAGGGGGGGTGAATCAGTGGTTTACAAACTTTTCCCTTTACCTACCCTATGTGTGAATATCAGTTATCATACTAATACCTAGTGAGTCTACTGCTAAGATAAATCAAGACAATGCAATGCAAGCATACACAAGGGGACATCCCATAACACCAATATATATGAGGAAAAACTAAGATGGGAAAAACATTGGTGAGAAATCCTGCTGGAGTCTACTGCTCAAATCCAACCTCATAGTAAAATCAATGTATTAAAATTTTAGGGCACCAACCCTTGATAGTTTATGAGCACCAACCCTTGCTATTTATGGGCACCAACCCAAAGGAGCTACAACCCCTGTACCGAGCACCAACTTAGTGAAAACAATAAACTATATCATAACAAAAGTAATAGCCTAGTTATAAATGAGTTCTATAATCACTAATGATTCAGTTCTCTATTGATTTCCCTTCTCATCAACTTTACTAGTAGTGTGTTCTATCTTCCACTCAGTGTCCTCTCTGTTGGATCACACTCTATCTCATTCATTGCTACCTCCTTCTGTCTCTACTGCTCTCTTGCCAACTCAGCCTCTACCGATTGTTTATCCGATAGACTTTGTACTTGACTGTTGGTTACTCAGTTTACCGGTTCATCCCTACTCTATTCTATGCCCGTCGAATCTTCTCTGCCAATATCACACATAGCTGCTTCACTCCAAGCTACCTTCTAGTGGGCTTGATCACCATTGGTTCTCCCCTACAGTTAGCCTCTTTTCTGCTTACCGATTGCTTTGATCTTATCGGTTAAGCATCTGCTAAACCCTCTCACTGGTTGCATCTCCAACACACAACTTAAATGATCTTCAATGAAGTCACTGAATGGTTGGCTCTCTACTTCTCTTTCACACTCCACTCTTCCACATTTGGCATGCAACATCATCATCTCCTGGTCTTTGGTCTGCATACATATATCTAGGTTTTCCCACCAAAATACAAATTCAAACACTGGTGCGATTAGGGTTTCTTCTTCAACCAATGAGCCATACCATATCCAATTAAATCTCCTCAAATCATGTCTCATAGATGATTTCCTGTACATCACTACCAACATTGTGCCTTCCAATGCATGCCTTCTATCTTTAGTAATCTACATTCAATCTGTCAGCTCATCTTTTGGTCAATCGCCATAAATGGTTCAATGATTTTCTTCACCTACTTTGATCTATATCAAGACATCTTTCATTGATCAGTGAACTCCATGGATTTGACTAGATGTGTCCTTCCTCAAGCTGCAACCCCTCTACAACTCAACCCATAACAATCACAGTCAACATTAAATGTCGACCAACTCTATAACAACCTCATTGTCACGACACTTCATGGACCTCTACAAAATTGCCACTTCAACTCCACATGGTATCCCTATCGGTATCCATCTCAACTTATATCTTAGTGTCAGTTTAGACAAGATCACTGACCAACCACTCAATCGGGTTTATCTACCAGTCCCACTTTGCTTACCGATTTCTATCCCTACCGGTATATCTTTCATTATCGGTTAACCTTCATACCTTCACCTTCCTTGTACCCATGAATCATGTCAGCCCAATCATCAATCATGCCAATCCTCAACAACAATCTCAGATGACTCATCATGTGCATCTTCATCAGACTAAGAGCACTTCACTTTTATCTTTCAGTCCACTTGGCATAATGCCAGTATCCTCCTTGTTTACTAATTGACATGTTTCTGCCTTCATACCTGTAGTGCGCATGATATCTTCATTCCATACATCTCCAACTATTATGCATCTGTGGCAACACCACTTTCCATCTACATACCAGTAACTCCATGTGTGCAATTACAGAGTCTCATTTTTATTTGACTGGTTCACTTCTCAATCAGTTTGCCAAGGAGGAAAACTCACCATCTTAACTCTTCCTTCTCTGCCCTAGTAGCACCTCATGTCTTCACATGCTGACCCGGTGCACATCTTTGATCTCAATCTCAGGGGGCTTCCTCATCTTCTACATTACTCATCCGGTCTATGCATCCAATTACCTACCTTTTCTTGCTTTGTCTTATCCCGAAGAGTTATAATGCATTCCATGTATGTTAGGAGATAAGCCAAGTAATTTTTGCTTACCGATAGAAGTGAATCCTTGTCTCGTACGGGCCAATGATAGAAGAGAATTGATTATCAACATATTATGCACTTCAGCTTCTAGTGTTGCACTAATATGATCTTCTTGTGTGAGAAGCTACATCTCCTACACATAATCCGATAGACATCCCCTTTGTCTACTTCACAAACTTGCAACAGTCCAAACTTTGTCGGTCATGTCACCATCCTATGATGACCTAGTCTTCTGGTGGGAGTCCTGCAGTTTCACATCCACCTGCATATTAGTTTTGCACTTTGTCATTATCTAGCCCTACTAATGTGCTAGATACATTCTTACTGGTTGGCAACATCTCAATGCCAAAAAATTATTTTATCGGTCATCATACCATACCGTTCTTCAATACCTGTCATCAACACAAGTCAACACTAACTTGTGTACCAGTGAATTGCAATACTATATGACAACAAGGATAATGATACACTTCAACCTCCCATACCAGTTACCATACAGTACCGGTTGACATCAATGACAACACAATGCCAACAAGGTACTGCCTCAGTTCCTTTGTGTTCAAGTGTAGGATTTTCCTTAGTAGTTACTTTTAGAGAAATGAAAGAATTTTTCTCTTGTTCCTAGATCCTTTTTCTACCAATTTACTGGAGCCAACTTTTCTAATTTCAAAACCCTTGTTATGAAACATTTAAAATACGATATCCTTTCTACATATCTAATTGACACTGAGAAGATTATGTTTCAATCCCCTAGCAAAACTAACAATCTCTATCTTATGTTTACCATCAATTGTGATAGTACCTTTCCATATATTTGTGTTGATCCTTAATCTCCAAAATTGACAAATCCTCCATTCAACTTTGCAAGTTTGATTAAATTTCTCCCATCATTGGTCATGTGATCGGAACAACCACTATGAATCACCTAGCCATTTGGTTCTTGTTTTGCATGAAATTTAGTCCATGCAACCATAGGTCTTTCATTGTCTTTATGAACTTGCAAGGTGTCATATTTCTTCCCCTTTTAAACATCATTATTCTTGTCATCTACTCATATCCATAAAAAGTATTTCATTATTTGAATCCTCACAATCCTCATCTCGGGATGAGTAGCTATCCTCTTTAGAACAAATGCTTTTCTTGGACCTATCTCTTGTATTTCTATCTTCTCATCTCTTATTTTTGTATTCTTTGAAAGTACATTTATAAGAGAAAAGACCAATTCTTGTATAGTTAAAACATTTGAAAGGCAACTTACCCTTGTATTTGTCGATGCCCTTCTTCAATCTTCTTATAAATTTTTCTTCAATTTCATTATGATCCTCACACTAATCAACATCATCTTCAGTCTTCTTGACTTTTAATGAGCTTCTCTTTTAAGTGAAACGTCACCAAGATCTCTCACCTCAAAGGTAGTTAGGGTACTATATAGTTGGTCTATTGTAATTTTATCTAGATCCTTACATTCTTCAATAATATATACCTTAGGAAAATAAGATTTAGGAAGAAATATGAGTATCTTTTATATAACTTCATCTTATTTCTATTAAGTACCAAGACCTTAGATACTAATTACTACATCATCAACTTAGACGATAAAGCTAGCAATATTTTCATCCTTACACATATTCAAATTCTCAAACTTGCACTTAAAATTTTACAACTTGATTTTCATCCTTAGACATATTCAAATTCTCAAACTTTTACTTGAAATTTTACAACTTGATTTGCCTTACCTTATCATCTCCCTCACAAATTCTATTTAGTTTCTCTCACATTTATTTATTAGTGTTATAGTGGTTGATCACCTTCACAAATTTTGAATATGATAATCCACTCATGATTGCATTTTTTTCATTACCAATATTTTCATATAACTTAATATTAGCTACATAGTCTGGAGGAGTATGAGGAAATGTATAACAATCTCTGACTGAGTTCCATACACCAAACCCTAAGGCTCGTTCAAGTAACCTTCTATTCTGCATTTCCAAAAGGTCAATTTTGTACCATCAAACTTAGGTGTCTTGAGAGCGATGTGAATTATTCTTTGATAAATCTTAACACTTTATAACTTAATTCATATTCAACTTTAAACTTTAGTTATATTAGTAGCAAGGAAAAATAAGAAATGAACACACATGCACAAGAGAACACTAGATTTACATGTAAAAACCAAGAAGTCAAAAACCATAGTGAGAGTTAACTCACAGTATATAAATAATATTATAATTTCTTGAATGACTCACTACTTAAGGAAGCTCATTGCTCTAAGGAATTTCAAATCAAGAATCACTTCCCTAGGGAAAGATACAAAGAAATGTATAGGGAGACTCACCATATATATGTAGGATACATGAATGTCTAAGTTATAATGAGCAAGCCTTCAACAAAACTACATCCATCAATCTCCTCTTAGTGTAGCTTATCTTGAATAACTGCCTTAGAAATCCATTGGCAACTTAGTGCCAATACTTCTAGCACACATTGAATGCTTCACATTCATATCTTCCACCTTCTACCTGTTGGTATTTTGGTATGGTTTTGTCATTGATGTCAACACCTACTAAAACTCTAGCACTTTAAAGATCTAGAAACATTCACCGGCAAGCAAGTGACTAATGCACAGTCACCAGTATATGGTACACCGGCATGATATAATGATCACTGGCACTTGGAATGGCATGAAAGATACTTGGTAATGTCGAAGACATTGTTTGGACATCGTATCTTGGAAAGTTGTTTATTAGTATAGTCATATTTGCATATTTGCTTTTACCGGCAAATAGGTCCAGGGTTATCCAGGGTTTCACCGGTAGGCTTAACTTTTATAGATCAGCATGGCATGCTATGAAGATGATTAATTAATATTGTAAATGCATTAAGATGACATGTTCAATCGGTTATTGCATCGGATTTGTATTGTTTGTAAAATGATGTTATTGTAATATCTTGTAGAGATGACCTACTAAAATTGGTCCTATGTTATGGTATAAATGTAAGATCTTAAATGTAACATCAAATGTGGAATATGAAGAAGGTTGTGTGAGAAGGTATATGCAAGATTAAGCAGAGCTATACACAAAGACATCATTTGAAGGAGAAGCTAGGTTTTTATGAAAGCATATCAGCATTACACCGGTACTGAATCTAGCATTTGAAGATGCTATTTTGTGCAGTACATTCTTATTGGACTTAACTATCCAACTGTAGTCAGTGTGACTCCCATTTGTGTTTGAGCAGTGAGCTCTAGACACTTGGCCTTTCTGCATGTGCAGACCCCATTTATGTACACTTACTATCTGCAGTAGTATCATCTGATTGTGGGTAAGGTTTCCCATTGTGGTTTTTCCGCTTACAGGGTTTTCACATACAAATATTGGTGTTATGTGTTGTGGATGACTTTGTCTTTTTGTTTCATGCATTAATCTTTACTGGTATTGCATTTCTCAGTCAAATTAGTCCACCGATATCACAGACTGTTTCACGAGTATTAAGCAGTAATTTGATTAACTGGTTTTTGGTTTAATATTATTAGACAACTCATTCACCCCCCCCCCTCTCAGTTATCTTCAGGACCTAACACTACCCTCATCCACACCACTTGCAATTAATTTGCTCTTCTTTATATATACTAGCTATATCTTCTCAAAATATCAATTAGGTCAACTAGCATAGGGAACAAAGGAATAATCCCACATGATCGACCACTTATCATAATTATGGTGAAAGTGGTCCTATGTTGGAGATAGAGAGGACGTAATAAAATCTTAATACATCATTCAATGGAGTCCCAACCAACACACACACTAGGGCACAACCTCCAAGGTCAACAATAAGGTAACGTGTAGGAAAAAGGTGTAGCACATAACTAATCCACCTATAAACACTTATTTTATATGAAACCCAAAAATGTAGATCCTTGCATGGAATAGTAGGACCCAAATACAAATGAACACATCTTCTAAAACTGGTGGAGACCCCCAAAGATGTACCACAAGAAATAAAACAAGCCCTATCGACTTGATAACAATAAATTATCCTGAAAACCAAAATAAGACATGACGCAACACCAAATAGACCATCAAACATCATGTAGGCAATATAGAGGAATTCCAAAAACCCTCAATAAAATCTTCACACACTTTTTTCATACTATCAAGCCAAAAAAAGTTGGTAGAACACAATCTAACACAAAATTCATCATTACTAGAGTGCTAGTAAACACAATCATATTGACAAACACACTCCAGAATATTTTATCACTTAAAATTTAAAATAAGACACTGCACAAATATTATAAAAATATCCCCCAAGCCAAAGAAACATGTGAAGATCAATGCAAAGCAATATGGAGCATTCTTTGAACCATTCCTAACTGACCAATGCACTAGAAACATTAGTTGTAGCACTAGGGACTTGAAAACATAGGAGTGAAACACACATAGATCATAGACATTATATCTAAAATCATAAGACCACATCTGCAAATGTAGAGGAAGGCAAAGGAATGCAAAGTATTCTTTTAGACTATCAATGATGCACCTATTTTTCCAATTTCACTCTTTATCAGCTTTCAGACATCAGAGCAGCATTTTCTTCACTCAAGAGAAATAAAGGGAATACTAAAACTTGTACTATTCATAAGATCATATGGAAAATATCACTTCATCATCATGCTTCTAATCACCATCTTAATATCATCAAGATATCATCTTTGTAATTAATCATTACCATCATCATCATCATCATCATTTTTTAAGATATGAACAACATCATCGCCTCAACACCACTACTATGATCATCAATAACAATATATAATCATGCCATCCAATACCTTGAGTATGAATATAAAAACCAAGAGGATGGATATCAACCATGAATCAACTCCATAACATAAATTTGCATTCAACATTAATAACATCAGATATCTGATAGAACAATCAACCACCTAACCATCTCCTTAATATTCATTTGTAAATCACATTGCTAGAACATAGTCATCAACACCAAAAATGTGGACAAATTCTAAACCATATGAATATACTTTTGAGTCACCACTTGAAATTTATGCTATCAAAAGTCAACTTCATATATTAGATATATCAACATATTAGCAAAATGTGCCTCCATAAATCTCATCACTAGCATAGATTTAATAACAACACTTAGTTATCCCCATCACATCTCTACAAACAACTGCACCATATGAAAACTACCAACAATCAATAATTGCCAACAATCTCCAATAAACATAATAGTATATATTAGTAAAATATGCTTTCACTAGCAAATGGTTGACATGAATCGACAACACCAAGCTCATCAACACACAAGATGAGGGTTGACATCAATGACAACACAAGGTCATAATTGACAACATCTGTCAACAGACTAGCAGTATTAGAAATAATTTCAACTAAAACATGGAAGGAGATGCTATAGATAAAGATGTTGTCCACCTTTTAGGACATGGTGAACTCTATTGACAAGGTCAGGTAATACCCATTCATGCCTTCTATGTAGGAAGAAAAATTTCCTTTAACTAGAATGTTTAAAACCTCTTCCTCGATCTTAAGAGTTTCACAATCCTTTTGTTCAATTTGTAAGCGATCTCCAACCATGATAGACTAACTAGAACAAGAAACAAAGATATGGTAGGTCATAGAGAAGGTATAATTCTATAAATGTTTAAGATTGGCTAGGAACACTATAATGAGATAATAATGTAAAAGATCACTAAAATTTGAAGAAGGAAAAGGAGCCCCCTTCTATAAGTTAAAATAATTAGGGGTACAATTGAATGTGTGAGCCTTAAATGAAAGGAAAGCAAACTTAATTATGGTAATATGATCTAAGCATTTTAACCTCCTTATTGATTTTAATCTTCATACGATCCAAGAGAAAGATATCATCATCCCAAATCAATTTTTTTTATATTTAAAATTTCAACTTAGTACCCTTAGGCACCCAGAAAGAACAACCATTAGATTTTCATACAATAGTTTTCTTCTCCACTTGATCTCATGGTGAGGATGAAGAATCTAAAGCCTTTTTTCTTAGAATTCACAAAAGCACTATTGCACTAAACTATGCATGCATCCACCTTATATAGAGTACCTAACTGGACATCCTTAGCAAATACCATACAACCTCTAGTCATCTTACACCCACCTTGTGAGAAAACAACCTGCACACCCATATCGCTCAGCTTGCTAACTGAAAGAAGGTTTCATACCAAACCAGGAATATGTAGTACACCATCAATCCCCTTCACTCCACCATCAAGGAATCGTATCTTGAGTCTTCCATGACCAACAACCTTTCGGTGAGAATCATTACCCAAGTACACTTTCCTACCATCATATTTTTCATACTTTAAGAACCAATCCCTATGCAAGGTCATGTGGAAAGAATCACCTGAGTCAATCAACCATACATTTTTTGATGCATGGGTTTCCAAGGAAGCAACAAAATCATCTACATCATATTAAGAGGATTTATAAAAAATAGAATCAGAGGCATTATTGTTTTTCTTTTTCTTCTCCTATTTACAATATTTTTGAAAATGACTAGATTTGTTGTAGTTCTAACATTTCGCCTTGGACTTTTTACCAAAAGGCTTAGATATCCCCAGAGACTTTGATTTACCTTTCTTGTTCTTTTTCTTGGCTTTCTCCATCATTCTACCATTAGCAACTAGGGCCTCCTTATCCATGTCAGAATATTTCTTTCACTTCTCTTTAGATAACAATGGACCAACCACATCCTCCAACTTGAAAGTGGTTCTTATGCTTCCAATGGCCATCACAATGTGATCCCATGAGTCTAGCAAAGTACATAACATAAGCATACATTTGTCTTGATCATCAATCTTATCACCAACAGAATTCAATTGATCAACAAGCATCCTGAACACATTCATGTGATTTGCGATGGACCCTCCTTCCTCCATCCTCAGAGAATAAAAATTCTTTCTTAGGAATAACTTATTTACCAAGGATTTACCTTGATAAATATCACCGATATTTTTTCAAAGTGTAGCTCCAGTCTTCTCCTCATGGAAATTTAGGAGAATTAGCCAGACAGAGTCTTATCAAACCCTTGCCTTTCCGATCCATTTTATCCCTTTCATCTTGCGGTGTAGTTTGGGGTTTTGTCAAAGAAATAACAACCCATAGATCTCTATTCATGAACATATCCTCCCTTTAGAGTTTCCACAACTCAAAATTAGTTCCATTAAATTTTTCCATCTCTATCTTATTGGATTTTCTTGCCATATCAAACCTGCAACAAAGTTATGAAATCTTCCTTTACAAAACTCCCATTGAAACTAGATCAGCACAAAAAACCTATCAACCCAACAACAATAGAAAAGTTGGCCAGACTCTGATACCAATTGAATTGAAGCCAAAGTGTGGAATAATGATTCCAAATGCTAAATTTAATAGGAAAGGTGATGCAAAAATTTCTTACTAATTTTTAAACAATTGCAAATTAGAGAACACATAAGAAAATAGATTTAACAAATAAAACCATAACACTAGATATACATGGGAAAACCCTTTTGGGAAAAAACCCACACTCCAAAAGCTAGATTCAATTGTATTATCAGCAACAACAACATTTACAATACAATGTACAAACCCAATGCTCTCCAGGAGTAGCTACAATAGAGATTTCAAGAACAATTCTTACAACATAACAATGCCTTAGAAATAATCAACCTATCTCTCTTAAAAACAACTAAGGCATCCACATATTAATAGAGCTCATCACAAAGAGGTATGTGCCCATGGTTTCCAAAACTATCTCTAAAGCTCAAGAAATATGTTGTGTCACAAGCAACACCTTGCTAATCCAATGACATGTTGCACATAGCAACTTTCGAAGCAACAACACCTATCTTTTCCATAACGGTCATTTTGCCAAATGTAATGTAAGTACAACATAGAAGTTGCCATGACCAAATAGGTGCCTTCTTTACCTCACACCACTTGTCAAAAGTGAACTCAAACCATAAATGTAGACTACCAAAATATAACTCTCCATGACTCTTCCACTGAACTAGAAACTGTCATAGTCATAATAGAAATTTTTCATAGTCTCAACATAGCAGTCTATAACACTAGTTCCCTAAACATTAGGACTTCCAAAGTGGGTGAAAAATAAAACAAATAATTAAATTAGCATGTTTGGACTGTAAGGTTGAGACATCTTAATCCCAACAAAATCCCATGATAAGCAGACACCACCTCAACAATATTAGAAATTTGAAAAACCAAACTGATAACGTAGGCACAAATAAAATTAACTTTATAATTCTTTATAACCTCATCCCCACCCACTTGTCCCGAATTACCATTTTACACCTTTATTTTATAAAAATAATATTACTATTTTTTTTAAGTTATAGACTAATTATTTTCCTCACCTTTAAATTATACAACATCTGACAATAACTTTGTTTTAGCTTATATACTAAGTAGTGCCCAAAAAAATTTAAAAAAGAAACCAATTAAAAACTGAATGAAAATGGTAATCAATTTATATAATTTTCTTTTCTCTATCTGCACCCATATCATCTCTATCATTATTCTAAAATATACAATTGCAAAAACCAAAAAAAAACTAACATTGAAAGTTGAATGAGAATGACAATGAACATATTTAATTTTTTCTTCTCCATCTGTGGCCATCTCATCTCTGCCAT
The DNA here is from genome assembly GCF_030272615.1 of Cryptomeria japonica. Lineage (NCBI taxonomy): Eukaryota > Viridiplantae > Streptophyta > Pinopsida > Cupressales > Cupressaceae > Cryptomeria > Cryptomeria japonica. The sequence goes on along the minus strand of NC_081407.1, from coordinate 648,831,022 downwards.
TTTTTCTAGAATACACGACTGCAATTAGAAATAACCAATTTTTTTGTTCTGACATGTAGATTGGCTAGTAAGAAACATACATAAGAACGAAATCACATATGCCAATAGACGCGGAATAAAATTGACAATGGATTTGTTTAGTTTTGCTTTCTCTTTCTGTGCCCATCTCATCTCTGCCACCGTTCTAAAATAGCTGACTGGATTGAGAAATAAACTATTCTTTGTGCCCATCCCATCTCTAATTATTTGCGTGCACTCCTCCATTCCAATTGCTTCTTGCTATTGAATCTGGTGGACCCATTGAGACTGAAATTGGAAGGAGCCTTCAATGAATGAATTAAATTGTATTGCTGTACCTTTCTTAGAGTTCTAAATCTGCTTACATTTCATTTATTAATCATTTAGTCAATTTATCCAGCTTTTCAACTTGTTCTCATTGTTTTGTTTTGTATGCATCGTAAAATCAATCACCTCAGTATTATTGGTGTCCGCTGTTTCAACGCCACTTAATGAAAGCTCTATGTATATTTAATTGATTTATTCAGCTACTGAAGATACCTTTCTTTTTCGTTTTCGTCGTTGTTAATTCAGATTTTGCAACTTGTCGATTTCATATTTAACATAGTATCAAACTTACAATTCTCTATGTTTAAGCCGTCACAAAGTCATTTGTGGGGCAAGTGGCTAATCTTACAGAAATGGGGATGCAGATCGTGAAAATCTATTGTGTTTTGCAGCCTCATCTCAGATGTGGGAACCTTGCACTCATCAAGACTTGATCCCTGGTGGGTTAATTTGGAACCATTCAACTTCACCAGTAGACCAAGGACCCATTGACTAATAATAAATATTTATAATAATAATGAATTGATTATAAAATATAAAAAGTTAAACGCGAACAATGTAAATTAATCTATAATCCAAAGTTGCACATGAACATATAGAATTTGAAAGGAAAAAATTAGGAATAAGAAAATATTTTTAAGCAGGTTTTAAAAGAGTTTCTAATTTTAATGTATCATTAGATATCAAGTTTTTCCAATTAATTTTAAATACAATATTTACATAAAAAATAACTCTACTTAATTTTTTATACATTTTTTTTTTCACCTATATTTGAAGGTTTTTATTTTATCTAAATCTATTTAAGAATCTTAAAATGGTGTTTAATTTATTTTTTAATTATAAATTTTTTTTATATTTACATCAACTATTTAAGACTTCTTTTATTTTTATTTACTTAAATATTATTTCAATTAGCTTAAGAATAATTTTATTTGACAAGCTTGTCTATTTTATTTTTAAATTTACATTTTAATTTTAAATTTTTAAAAAATAATACTATTTAATGTCACATATAAATGACAAAAACTTTTTTTATCTATTTTCTTTAATTAATAATTAGACTAAAAAGATATGGCTAGATTTTTTTGAAATAAATAAAACATAAAATATGAAATCTAAATTTTGAAGTAAACTATAAAATAAAAATTAAATATTTATTATTAATAAAACTTATCTACAAAAATGTTTAATATGAATTTTATTGATTTATATAATCTATTTATAAGAAAATATTTTGTCATTTGAAAAGTGAAATCATTAATTAGTTTCAAGAATCATAAATAATTCAAAAATATAAGATTTAAATAGAATATTTGTTTAACTAATTTAAAAATTTATTATTAAATAATTTTTTTAAAGTCTACTATAATCTATCATAAAATTTAGTATATAGAACAATCTTCAATGTTAAAATTATGAGAAAAGAACAACTTCATTTATAGCTCTCAAATAAATCTTTAAGGCTACAATATAAAATATGAGAAAATAAAAATTGTTTGTTCTCACAAGAGTGGTATAAGCTTCAAAGGCAAAACCAATGAGAACTACAATGAGATTTAAGTTAAAAAGCATGGAGTGATCTTTTACTTCTTTCTTGTCTTCAATTTTTTCAAATCTACACATCAAAGATCCCATAAACAAGTATATGTTCTAAAGCTACTTGGAAAAAAAAATATTGCTTGATATATTTTTAACCAAATAAAATGATTAATTAATGAGATAGTTGACGAAACGATAAATTGAATAATCCATGTTATTTTTGGTTGAAATAATTATTATGGTCTAGAATGTTTCATGCCAAAACCAATCTCTATGCACCAATCTAATCTAATTTGAATTATAACATTTTAATATAAATAAACAAGAAATATTGTATATATATTTTTATCTTCCTTTCTATATAGGAGTATAATTTGTTTTGAGTTAAACCTTTGGATTTATGTTATTTATGTCTAGCTTCACATGATTGTCAGATTCTCAAGGTTATTTTCAGTTAGTGAATCTTTTAGAATGGTTGTCATTATGATGTTGAAAAATGTTGCTAAAATTTTAATAAACATATAAATATTGTACATGATGTATTTAATATAGATAGATTCCATTTAATGCTTCCATTAGTGATGAATGTTCTTTGTATGTGAATGAATATTCAATGACATGTCAAAATCATTTGGTGATACTTGATTTCACTTTGAATTTCTTTCAATGATATTACAAACGAATATAATATATGAAACATTTGGCAAGAAGGCTTATAGTGGAAATGAATAGCTAATTAAAAAGATGAATTTTAAAACTAAATTAAAGGGATAGTACAAAACGAATCTAGTTCTATAATAGTGGAAAATAAGAGGCATAATATATGTGAGATACATAAGAATATGTTTAAGAATTAATGGTAAATTTTTTAATATGCTAGAATACGTGTATATTGATAGGGATTATAGATCATAATATAATCTCAATATTACACAAGATTATATTATTTTGTATCATGCAATTCTAAAAATGAGCCCAAAACTAAATAAAAAATGGAATGGGTATGAAAAATTTACTATTACATTTTTTTCCATAATTTGGTCAATGTGAATTTGAAAATAATCACATATCTCATAGTGTTTAAGCACTAAAAAATGTACAAAAGAAAAAATTTATAGATATTGATACTATCTGTAGTTAAATTCATGGAGCACACCAAATTTCATTGTATATTAATTTTCTCTATTAATATGTTGGAGAAAATATTTCAACATCAATCACTCATTGATAAAGGATTACAATAGAAACACATATAAAAGATAAAGAATTTTAAAATTCATAGTTTTCTATACTTAAGCGTAAATATAGATCTCACAAATGCAATTGTAACAATAAAGAAAGGCAAGAAGAAAATGATATAATGAACTAATATTATACATTAAGGTTTTTTATTATACATGCATGCATGCATGCCTCCTATGCACTTATATACCTATGTAGGTACATATGTACATACATGCAAGCATATATTATACACTTTTAATGTATTATGGTTCATGTTATGATGATTGAATTTTTATTTTTTTAATTACGTATAATTTTTTATTAAAATATTTTATAACATATTGCACTTGCTCTAACCCTCTTCTCATCCTTAAAATTGGGGTATGAATATACTAATTCAAGTACATAAGAAGAAATATCTAATTTTGCCAATAATTTAGCTACATTATCTAGAAAATCATATAAGGAGAAAATAAACATTTAATAAGTAGACCTTTCAGTTGCAATAGAGAATACTTTAATAGTTTAAGTATTGAAATTAGGAAGAGACAAGATATCATGATCTAGAATAAAAATTATTCATTCTCTCCTCATACAAGTAGGTTAAGAATATATAGGTTTGACAAATGTAAAGTGGAATATTAAAAATATCTCTAAGAGATGCAACCTTTAAAAATATAACAATAGTAAATCTATTACAATGTATAAAAGGTTAATGAAATACCAAATCGATAAATATAATTTAAAAAATGATACATTAAAATGAAGATTGAAATAGGGAAGAAGTTGTATTATTCACATAGGCAAATATGGAAGAAAATAAGTTTTAAAGAGTTCAAAATAGACATAAAAGAAACCAAAAAAATGGAGAATAATGAGGAAGACATATTAGAGCATATAAGAAAGAATACTACTAAAAATAATAGTGAGAAAATATTAGAGTGTACCAAAGTGGTGATTGTTAAAATAATAAAGGAAAGAAAGGAAAAAACCCATCACTATTAGAATTAAGCACCAATTACCACACAAAAAGGATAGCAATTACATATAACAATTTCATTAAAATGCTTATAAATTTCCAACTAGAGAAATATAGATTAATCATACAAATTTATAATAAAGATACATACAAGCACCTCAATTCATATATAGATGAAACAATTATAATTTTATAATGAATATTAGAACAAATGAGAAAAAAATCTTTATCTAATTATTAATTGGGATAATGATGTAGATTAAGGAGTGACACACAATCAAAAAGTTTAACTTGAAACCCTCATTTATAACTTGACATATCTAACTTAAGAGTCATAATCAATGAAGAGTTTCAAAAGTTATTAAAACCTATTATGAAACTAAAACCTCTAAATTTAAGCTTTTATTTCTTATACAAGGGAATGTGCATAAAGAAGGGGGACCAAAAAGAGGCCACCCTACTTTTTGGCATCATAAAGACCATAAAGTGAGTATTTTATAATGCACTCAAGTTATCGAAGGCTTAATCACTCTTGACCATAATATGATCACTTTATGACCACGAAAAAAATTATTCAATAAACTCATTTCCACATTTGAGCTCTACAAAGCCACAACTAGGTGTTCATTTCAACTCCACTCATTATAGTGGAGAACCTATTTCTCCCCATTCTTCAACTAAATCATTACCAAAATTCCTTCACGAGGTCATCAAAGTCAATAAGGTAAGTATTTTTAGTTCTTAATGTAGAGTTTAGATTAAATAGACAGATTCAATTAGTTTTTTGAATGATTTTTTTATTTTGAAGTATTGAGAACGCACTCCCAAATGATCAATACTATAATACACATCCTCATAAAATAATAAAATAGAACTGGTGCTAATTGAAATTTGAAATATGTGGCAAGAACAAACTCTTATTACACCATCCTCCCAATATCATTAGAATATATTCTCTCTCATTTAGTACTAATGAAGGAAAATTAATAGTTTGTTTGACAAGAGAGAAAAAAAAGATAAGTTTAGGAAGATAAACTACCTGAGAAGAAATTTAAAAACATAAAATATAACTTGTGTACACGCTTTACTAATCTATTAACCAATCAAACCTTACATAGTGTCTGCAAGAGGTTCCCTATCCATTGGTGCCACCACCAAACAATAAGGAATAATTTTTGGCATAGGTGGTAGATGGTTTTTGACAATCCTCCATGCAACAACTATGAGGTATTGCAATATCTTTTGAGGAAACTCTATTGCAAGTTTTTCTTCAATGATATCCCTAATTACTTTGATATGTAAGAGTTATAGGGTAGATGTGGGGACTCCACAAAGGATAGAGTGGGTGTAAAACATGCACCAAACCAAGCACTAAGACCCTAGAAATACCATAGTTGGAGCATGTAGCTATCCCTTCCATTGCGAAGGAGAGTGTTTAGGTGTACACCTTAGAGCCCATTATTTTGATCACTTACAACCTTATAGAACACACTAGGCCTCTAGTATAGGATGATGTGGGTGTGTATTTCGAGCATTGAGTGCAACTTGATGTTTGATTGATGCAAGCCGCTATACAACCAAACACCATTTTTCTCTCCTCTTATGTAGATCCAAGATTATAAATAGGTTTTAGGTTTGAACTAAGGAAATAGGAGCATAGTGCCGACAAAGACAACACTAGTAAGAAAAAAATCAACAAAAGAGTCGAGGACTAGAGAACCTAACACCCCTATCCACTAGGACTAGGCTGCCTAGAACCCCTATCTACTAGGACTAGGGTTTCTACCATCATAGTTGAGGTGGTTTTATGTACAATTTGACCATAGGACAATTTCAATGCTCTTGAGTTTAGTTGGATTTCTATTCTACACTTAAAGAGCTGTTAGGACTAGGGAACCTAACCACCATTTCAATCCATTTTGAGACCATATTTCTACCATAGTTTTCTCTCTACATCCCCATTCTAGTTTTTTACATGCTAGATCACTTCTAAATCTATATTTATTTTTTAATGATTTTATTGTCAATTTAGTACCATTTAGTCTACTTCTTTGCATCCAACTTATTTAGTCAATCAAATTCAAAAGAGAACAATCAAACTACAAGTGCCCAACCTCTCAAGGGTTTCTATTTGGGCCTATTGGTTGTTCTCCAATGTAATTTATGCTATTGGGTTTGATTCCTAGTTTGCATGTTAGACTAGTGAGTCTCATTTTTCCTCCATTATAGAATTATGTGGTGTTATTTATGATGTCTATGTTTAACTCTTGAGAAAAATTGATGGAGATTTATAAAAAAAAAAGAATGAAGTTAAATGTTCCTTTTGAAATATCTTGATATGAGATTGAAATGCTTTTGGAGTGAAATATTTTCTAAAAAATACATTTAGCTAAATTTGCATTATTATGTATGATTCTTATTGGTTAAGAGAATTATGTGGTATTGTAAAAATATTAATATGGTTATAAAATAAAATTATGTAACCATAATCTAGATGATCATGTTAGCATTTTAGGAGCTATATTTTTTGTGTTCGAATTATTTTGTGTTGTAATATTAATGGGTAATATATTTTATGATATACTATTTTATTTCAAAAATATAATTTTTTAGAGTGTAGATAAGCATATTTAACACACAATTTTTGGCTATTTTTTGTCCTTTTTTACCAACCTAATAAATAAGATGTAACATATTAAATAATTTATTTATTTTATCATATTTTAATTGAATTTATAAACCCTAGTGACTTCCAAGAAGAATTATATTCTAAGGAGAGAGGAACGTAAGATCAACCTTTGTGTGATTTTTAGTACTCTTTTCATTAGTTGGTGTGGGTTCTATTGTTCCTAAAACCAGCTTGTGCATTATATCATCATTCATATTGATAAATCATGTACATTACTTCTCTTTGTATACTTCATGTAGTAAAGATGGTTATTATTGCTAAGAAATTTTGCATAGTACTTTTATGAGTTATCAATTTGGAAGACTATTAGCTCTTATACCTCACTATATGTTTTAAATTCTAATGAAATCAATGGTTGCAAATTTCAAAGTATTGGACCCATTTATTATCTCAACTTGAATTAAATATTTTATGTGATTTATTTTAAATTATTAGTTTGGATTTTCTAATTTCTAAACAGATTTTAATATTGGTTAAGACATCTTGTTTTTAGACTTGTTTTCATGAATTTTTTTATAAACAATTAATTTAAGTATAAGACAAGGACCAATGTGGTACCTAACTTTAATTTAACCAAATTACTTATGCATATTATGTTTTGTCATGAGGGTACTACATGCAGGATGGGTTGGGGTCTTCAAGAGTTTAAAGTAGTTCAAGAAGATTGGTAGCCAATTATATGCTAATTTAAGTGAATCTAGTTATAATTGAGCTAAAGAAAAACTTCAAGTAAGTATATGTGGTATTTGTATATATTTAATATCTACTACATTGTTCATTCTCTATATTAAAAAATATTTAAGATAAAATACGTAGAATAAAGGTTAAATTTAACTTTTATAAATTTATTTCCTTCGATGATGAATTTGAATTGATATTAAAACTGAGTAAATCATGAATTATATTTTCTATCATTTAAATCAAGAAAATATCTTAGTGACATTAATGTTTTTATAATATTATCTTAACTATTATGACAAGAAAATATGTTCTATATGAAGAAACAATGTGAGAGATATTTTAAACAATACATTTCATGTAATAAATATTCGAGAGTGGTCACAAATGTAGACACTACCATTATTACATATAAGGTTTTGTGAGTAGCTCTAGTATTTGTATCTATAAAGTGGTATAATTGGATCAAATATAAGTGACATTGATGAAGGAAAAGAATGTAATAATTCTATTTTTAGAAAAGATTGAGTGATAATTGTATATTTGAAAGAAGAGAAAAAATAATGAAATATGTTTTGAGGCCTATGTTCGAGTGTGAATATCAAGCATTGGAGTACAAGAATGAAGAGGAGATTCATTAGGAGCTCAATGTTATATTTTTAGCATAGCTAGTCCATAAAAAAATATTATAATCATTTCTTATTTTATGAATTATCACAATGATGTTCCACACTCCATGTGATCATGATTTGTGATCTATTTGAATTGTGTAATTAGATGGATAACCATGGATGAATCTTAAAGGAAGGTCATTCAAAAGATGACACATGAGGCTTTAAGAGGACATTTATTATTATGTGATCAATAGTATTTAGAATTGAAAAAATATAAAGAGATTACAAAGATGAAATAAATTATTCTTGACAATACAAGAGACGAGTTTTGAATTTTCCTATATGTTTCGATGTTGGAATTTGATTTATATTAATGACTTCTAAATGATTTCATGATGATTCTTATATGAATGAATGTGAAAGCTAACCTTAGGAACTCATTTGGTATATTTTATGATGTAATGGGATGGCAAGGTAGTTTTGTGTGTTTTATTTTACTCATTAGTTGTGTAATGAAATCTTTTGTCATATTTAAATTCTGAACACTTTTAAATAATGTCATTTTTTATTGATATCTATTGTAAATATAACTTCTTTATGATTAATAATTAAGAATTTATGATTCTTGTATAAAAGATTCTTATATAATATTATATTACATTTGAAATTTTTATAAATTTTATTTTATTTATGATATGAAAACTTAAAGATAAATTATCATATTAATATAGTGGTAAATGTTTTGATTGTTACAATTATTCTTTGGATTGTGACATCCTTATCGATGGTTGGATGAGGATTTAGCATCCGTGTGAACTGATATCTTGATTAAGAGAAAACAATTAAATAAAGGTACAGCAACACAAATTAATCACTACGCGTTCACATCTCCTTTTAAATTTCAACCTCATTGGGTCCACCAGATTCAATGGCCGGCTGCAATTTAATTAACCGTCGAGTGCACGGAAATACTAAGTGAACGTGTAGACACAAATAAAATAGTTTATTTCTAATTTTGGTAGGCTGATTTAGGACTATTCCAGAGATGAGATGGGCACAGAGAGAAAGCAAAATTAAATAAATTTGTCCAATCAAGCACATCCCAACAAGAGGGTGAATCTTTTTATTTGTGTGTAGGTAGGAGAATCTGTTGAAAAGAAGATTAAACTACTCTAAGCAGACTGACTGAATGCTTCTATCTATATATGGTATGGAGGCGAGCACATAAGAGCAGAAAAAGGTTTCCAGCTTTAGAAATCAAAAAGGGAAATGGAGTATTCGAAGTTGTTGGGTTTTGTGGCCTTGATATGCTTTATTATTCCCATGATATCATGTTCTTCGGACAGACTGTTTAGTGCTTGGCCGAAGTCTAGCAGCAATGAAAATGTGAAAATAAGGGTGAATATGACGCGCAGATCAGAGCCAGAGTTGAGCATTCCAGAGAGATTGCGTTTGGCTGTGGACCGAAGTAAGGGACGAATGAAGAAGATAGGGGCATTTACAAAGCAGAAGATAGGAGGGCGACTAGATGCTGAAACGCCCGTTGAAGTAGGGGATGGAGAATTTCTGATGAGCGTTGGAGTTGGAACGCCCTCTGTGAGCTTCGAAGCAATTGTGGACACGGGGAGTGATCTGATTTGGACTCAGTGCAAGCCTTGCGAGGACTGCTTCTCTCAGCCTACGCCAATCTTCGACCCCTCCAAATCATCTACATTTTCTACAATTCCATGCAGTGATTCTATTTGTGACGCCTTGGGGAATACACAAACTGGATGCACTCCAGATTGTACCTTTATGTATCAGTATGGCGATGGTTCCTTCACCAGCGGTGACCTGGCTTATGAGACATTGTCTATTGGGAGCAGCAAGGTTAAAGGCATTGCATTTGGATGCGGGCATGACAACGAAGGACAAGGATTCTCTCAAGGTGGTGGCCTTGTGGGACTGGGAAGAGGTGGTCTCTCCCTTCTCTCACAGCTCGGTTCCAAAACAGAGAACATGTTCTCTTACTGTCTTTTGTCCATCACCGACTCTTCTTCACAAACCAGCCCTCTCTTTTTTGGCGAGGGTGCTTCCTTGAGCGGAGCCAAGTCTATGTCACTCATAAAGAGCAGTATCATTCCCACTTTCTGGTACGTTCCTATTACAGGAATCACAATAAACGGTAAGGCAGTAGATATTCCTCCTGGAACTTTTGATCTGCAACCGGACGGCAGCGGAGGTATGATCATTGACTCCGGAACCACTATTACATATCTGGACGATGCTGCCTACTCTCCTATGAAGGATGCAATTCAGTCCGCAATTCATCTCACTCCAGTAGACGGGACTTCTACGGGGTTGGATCTTTGTTACGGTACATCATCCAGTAAGGTCACTTTGCCAACCCTGGTCTTCAACTTCAAAGGCGGCGTGGATTACGAGCTTCCCGCAGACAACGTTTTCATTCAGATATCTGCAAATCTCTTGTGCTTGGCGATGTTGGGTGAACCATCGGGAAATCCTTCCATCTTCGGAAACATACAGCAGCAAAACTTCCATATCCTTTACAATAACGCTAAGAACACGCTTTCTTTCAAGCCCACTAAGTGTGATTCTCTGTAAATATCGTCACCCTCTTCTTCTTCTGTTTTCTCTGTTTCTCTGATTTCCTCTTCCTTGTCCTCTGTAAATAATCGTCACCCTCTTCTTCTTCCGTTTGCTCTGTTTCTGCGATTTCCCATTCCTCTTCCTCTGTGTCCGTCGTCCGCATTCAACTGCAAATTTAATTTGTGATCTCGTCTCCTTCGTAAATATTAATCTTTTATGATTTAACTTTTATGGTTTTCAGTTTAATTAGTTTTCTTTGCCAGTAAATATTTGAATATAAATAATCTTCTAATCATACAATAATTTATTATTACGTATAATGCTAAAACGATTTTAGTGTACCCTATTTTCTGAACAGTGATATCGGAACACAGGTTATTAGTTATTTTTGGAAACTACAGTAGCGTAGTTATTTAGGGCAAAGAAAATCAAAAGTAATTGACAGACGAAAATTGTCATGAATCGTCGCCAGAATATCATCAACAAACCTGTGTTATTTCGGATGTGAAGAGGGAAAGTTTTGGACGCTTCATATTAGTTAAACAAGCCCGCGTAAATATCAATTACAGATAGACACGTAGTCTAATATATGAATTATGTCGTATCTGTTACAGATTATAATTTTTAGCTCCTGCCGACAGGCAGGATACTAACGCATCCGTTGGATGCATTTTGTTAGTTCGGCGGACCAATCATATTAAAATATTTTTTTGGCTCTTCTCTTATTTTCTAATGTTTGCTATTTTAATAGAATTAATAATTAAAATGAAATTATTTTTTTCTTTTATCATTGGGCATTGCGGCTAATTTTTTTTTTCCCAAAAAAACTAATTTCAAAATAGTGATAGTTTTATTATGTGGATATCAGCCGTAAAGGAAATATCCTCAGGGGTTTCTCGAATGTTTGACAGTTTCTCGAATGTTCGACAGTAAAAACAGTTTCTAGAAAGCATAGCCAAATCTGAATAAAGCTTCCCCATTGTCGTGAATCAGATAAGGAAGCCCCAATGCCGTATGATCTAGATAAGGCAACAGACAGCCAAGAGAACTATTCAATTCATTCCTACACACATATACAGGTATTTTGTGCGGTCTATTCAATTCATTCCTACACACATATACATGTATTTTGAACTATTCAATTCATTCCTACACACATATACAGGTATTTTGTGCAGTCTATTCAATTCATTCCTACACACATATACAGAGCATGGTTGTCTGCTTTGACAAAAGAAATGTAGGTTTCGGCTCACCACTTCTTTTTTGGCTTTGTTGTCTTGTAAGTTGCTCCTTGTTCTGCGCTTTTCTTTCATATATTTTGATTTCTGCACGAAACATTCACGAAGTGTTCACCAATTTATTTCTGCGGTGGGAATGTAAGATGAAACATGTAAGGTTTTTTGTATTCAGTTGTAGGAATGCTAGCAACATTTATTTATATTAGCAACATTTATTTATATTAACAACATTTCTTTGTTTGTATTATTAAAATTTTCACAGTTTGATGCTGACAATTGAAAGAAGAGTTTACATCAATTGAAACATGGGTTTGCACATTTACGGCATCATGCACTTGCTGAAAAGTTGAAAACCCATTTCAACTGAGGAAACCCCAATTTTTTAGCTGCCCAAAACTTTGAAATAATCACCTCCAGGCTCCTGTTTACTAATACATTTAAATACAAATAAATGTGTAAACCCCTAATTTCAATTGATGTAAACCTTTCTTTGAATTGTCAGCATCAAAGCCTTTTTGAAATATTTACTGAAAAAATTAACACCTTCAGCAATGCGTCTTTTTCTTTCGCTATTATTAGGACTCTCTTATTTTGTCACGGTATTGTTCCAGGTTAGATTTAGGTGTTATAGGTATTGCTAGCTCTATAATTGAGTAAACCGTCCTTGTGTGTTGCTATCACTGTCAAAGACTTTTATTGAAACCCTAGATCTATTGGGCTGTCATATATTTTTAATGTTAGCAAACTTGGTTCTAATATGCATTTTTGTTTAGGACCATGTTTTCCCTCTTGCCCAATGGGCCTGAATGGTTCTCAAATTCAATGCACTAATCTCAGCCAGTGGTGCAAGAAATAACTATCTTAATACGCTATACAATAACTGAAATTTTTAGTGTTGTCATTATCAATTCCAAACCATCCTTGTGTGATGATAAGTTTTTTGATCAAATTAATCACCCTATGGTTTTGTGTAATTATAAGAAAATAAATAAATTTGGATGTTATTGGTGTTGCTAGTGAACGAAACAACTTGTGATTTTGTCTTGTTGTGTGTAAAGTCAAACGAATGACTCTTTCATTCGTTTATTTATTCTTTTAGTGAAAAAAGGTCCTAGTCTTGCAGACACGGCTATGGAGAGGATTGCTCAAGGGACCAAAGTGCTTATAGAAGGAGGCTATGAAAAGATTTTCCATCAGAGCTTTGATAATCTCCCTGAAGAAAAACTACTAAAGACATATGCTTGCTACTTGTCAACCTCTACTGGGCCTATCATAGGAACACTATATTTGACCAACGTGAAGATTGCTTTCTGTAGTGACAACCCCCTTTCTTATAAGGTCAATACAGACAAGACTGAATGGAGTTTTTACAAGTTATGATCCCTTGACTAGCTTTTAAATTTCTAAGTTGAACTCAGTAATATGAAACTGGTTTTTTAAACAGAAATGATAATAAATTTGGGTGACTATTAACCCCAAAAATTATATTTTATTGTTACAGAATACCTATTACTGGTAAAAGGGGGATCGATAACTAAAATGGAATACGCTTCTATACGCACTAGCAAGAAAATTCCAAACAGTAAAATTTACTGAAACCATGACAAGTAACTTACCACAAGATTTTATGCAAATTGTTTCATGCTGTCAGTGATGCCGATAAGAAAAAAAACATAGGCACAGTTTGTAGGTAAAATTTAAGAAACCATACGGCAGCAAAGGTGAAAACTTAGCCTTCCTCACTGCAAAGCCTCAAAAATTTGATGCGTGGAATCAAACTGCAATAGAATTTTATGTGGAGGGTGAAAAACAATGTATGAATGCAAAATGTGGAAGCATTGACCAGCCACGTGAGCTATCCTAGAAGATGCCATGCACCACAACTACAACCCACGTGCCATCCCTCCAACCAAAGACAGAAAAATTCCTTTCTTGCATGCATAACTAAAACTTTTTATTTACAAGTTACATATTAATTAGATTTTTAATTATGAATTAATATTATTCTAATGAACTTTTTATTAAATTTGTCAATTTTTATTTTTCTTTTCTCATTATTACTTTTTAATTTGTTGTTTCAATAATGTATAAATACATAACAGAAATATTGTTTTGATGCATATATGTAGTTTATCTTATTATTGTTAATTTAGTCTATATATATTTCAATTTTGTATTTTTCCCTTGACCTTCCAAGGAACACATAATTTGTATAAGTTAAATACAAATACCTAATTATGATAATATTCATATGCAAATGTCTTCTACTTATATAGTCAAATTTGTTACTAAATTTTGTATCCATGTTTCATTTTGTTAGTATTTCATTTGCATCTCATTATTCAACATACAACATATTTGTAAGTGTTACATGCTTTGAGATACATGATCCTCCTAAGATTCACATGCGTCTTAACATGCTCACAAAATGCAATGGTCAAATTGACATATTGTGTTGATTTGACAATTGTCCTAAATTTAGTTTAATTGCCTCATAAACGACATTGTTGTTCTTTACCATTATACCTAGCATGTACATTAATCTTCTCTAACTCCCCTCTACCACCCATACATTTCCTATTCTCCTCTACCATCACATTTCTAACTCTCGACAAGAACATGATGCAGTTTTTGCTCCTCTTCTCGATGCTGAATTCATTAATTACTCATGCATCTAACTTGTATATCTTGTGCTATGGTTTTGAATGTCTATTTTTGATGATACATATTTGGCCTAATCATGACTCAAAACCTTCTCAACCATTTAATTCTTCTTCAAAATCTTCTTTTTTTTCATAACATGAAAGCCCATATTTCTGCTATGTCTCTCTATCCATTTAAGATGAATGAAAAATGCACGTCCGAGCACAAGATATATATTCAATGTATATATGCACTATTAGCAAATTTTCCTATATGCAACTTGTTCTAAATCTTTTACAAGTTTTCGTTATTAGATTGCATAGGCTCTTTCATCTCTATAATAAAACAGAAAAAATGGCACATAGTATTAAAAAGACAAGGGATAAAGTATATACACAGCTTATACATCCACCAAAAATTTAAACATCTCATCTTTCAAAAAATCATAAAGTTAATACTACTGTAATCCTCAATAATTCTTTACAATTCAGCAAAAAAATTATTAAACAATCCTTCTTTCCTCCTTGTAATTAATAAATCCACACTACAACAAGAACGATAAGATTGTGCACGAAGTTATTTAAAGAATCGCATTTGACATACAGGTAATACCCATTATGAGATAAGGTAAAGTCTTTACACGTTTCTAATTTCCTTATTATTGTATATTCTACATAGAATTATTCAAATAAACATAAATCCAAGTTCAAACAATATCAACTTTTCTATTCTATTTTCCATACCTACCGTTCCAATGAACTATATCAAAAATTTGTAAAGCGTTACTTGCCAAAAGCCACCTCGACCTTGCCTTATCTCTTCTACCTTCCACATTTCTAACTCTCGGCAGGAACATGACACTATGCGTCTCTTGTTTAATACAGTGATTTGTATTCTTGTAATTAATCAATAAAATAGATAAACCCACTTTCTTCTAGATGATGTTATCTTGGGTGAATCACGTAAATTTTATGTGTAGCTGAATCTTTGTTTATATTTACCCTAATTTTGGGTTTCATGTATCTGTCTAAAATCTAACATTTGGTTGGCAAAATTTTTTTTTTAAGATAAAATGAGAAATGGAGGAAACAAACAAATGGAGGATTGAGAAATTCTCAATAAAGAATTAGGAATGTGAAAGTTACATATTGAAGCTCTTTTAATCATTAACAATCTTTTGTTAAAAGGATGTTAGGAATGTGAGAAAGTGAGCAATGGTGATTATTAGTACATTATGTATAAGAAAATCTAGTATACTATACATTAAAAAATATAATGTAGTATTTACACAATTAACATATAGAGGTTTCATATAAAAGATTCGGTGATATGAGTAAGAAGAGCCTTGAAATATTGTGAAATGGACACTTTCTTCTATGTTTAGAAGAAGTCGATATGGAATTATGAGAGCACTAAGTGTATGGAAAATCGAGCAGGAAAATATTTTTAACTAAGGAACATGACAAGAATTTATGAGATTGGAGTTAGTGCATTGAAATGTCTTTAGCTACTAAGAGGTAGCTTCTATTCATGGGTCAATTGTTTTAGCTACGTTCTTTATATGAATACACTAGGAAGGTTTGGTTTTACATAATAAAAACAAAATTTGAAGTTTTTGGTATGTTCAAAATATTCAGGGAACTTTTATGAAACTAAATTCGTAGTAAAATTAAGTGTTTAGAAGCTGAGAATGGTGATGATTATTATTTGAAAGATTTGAATGATATTGTGTAGAGAATAGCCTTTAGAGAACAAATAATATTCTTCTTACACCAGAAGAGAGAAATCCAATAGAATAATTAAATACAACCATTTTGTGAAGTGCACATAGCATGTTATCGAAGGGACAACTAGCAAAATAGCTATAAGCTAAGGGTATAAATATAATAATGTACTTGATCAATAGAGGACCGTCCTCTCATTTAAATTTTGTAGTTTCAAAACAGAAATTTTTGGTTAAGAATATATTTTATAATTATTTATTATTAGATTCGTGTGTGAAGAATTCATTCATGTCTCACAAGAAAATAAAGTGAAGCTTGATGTGAAGTTTGAAAGGTCTATCTTCACTAGACATCAGGATGAAAAATATGATTCTAGGTTATGGAATCTAGTTACCAAGCATGTTGTATGAAGTTGTGAAATGATCTTTAATGAACAAGTAAAAAAAAATACTAAGACATAGGCATATCAGCATAGGAGAAGGTTATATTAAAATTCATTACAAATGCAAGTGATATGCTTGAATAATAAGACATTGTAAACTAACCATAGGTGCCATTTCACCAATAGATACAACCAAAAGTTTATCCCCTTAATTTCCATGATAATGTAGAGTGGGACCATCTCATTGGTACTCCTAATGAGGTTACTCTTGAATAATTTATTCCTCAAGTTAAATGATCTACTTGAAAACATAAACCTTCAACAAAGAATAGAGATTTCATTCAACACTTATTACTTTATGATGAATCTAAACCTATTATGATTGAAGAAGTATGTGTAGTAAATGATAGCAAATAGTGGATAGGGGCCTTGATAATTGAGATGGTATCTTTAATGGTCAACCACACATGGGATTTAGTTCCTATTCTGCCTAACATGAAAGCTATGAGAAAAAGATGGGTATATAGGCTAAATTAAGAAGAAGGTGAGAAAAAGAGATATAGGGTTAGATTGGTGGTTGAATCTCATGCTTAACAAATAGGTTTAGCATGAGGGATGCTAAGGTAATGAGTGTACCTCTAGTGGATAATTTCAAATTATCTTGTAAGATGTATCCTAAGACACTAAAAGAAAACGAATGCATGCCAAGAGTGTGTTAATTATCTACACTAGGAAAAGTTATGTATGCAATGTCCTAGACAAAACTAGAGATTACCCAAGTAGTGGGAGTGGTTAGTTGATATATGAGAAATCCACAAAAAATTCAATGGTAGGTAGTGACATGGATTTGGAGATATTTGTAGGTTGCATTGAATGATTTATGGAGGCTTAAAGTAGTGTTGGAAAAATTGTTGGAAATATCCAATCCAATAAAATCATAGATTAGATTCTTGTAGTAGATGTTTTGGGGAGAAATGTCAATCTTTGCATTTAGCGGGAAATTCTCAAAGAGATTTAACTATCTTTAGCCCCTTTTATAATCTTTCATCAATAATTATGGATGAAACCCTTTTTCTTGGCTCGACTTTAGTATTGGAAGCTAAGCCCAATGATGTTCCACCCTCTCTGAGTTTTCTCATGCTTTTGGGCAAAAAGTTAATCTGGATAGAGTTATTTATATTTCATGAATCTTCCTTAGTATCTTCAAAACAAAATTACTATGATTTCCAAGTGTCAAATTGCCCTCTTGTTGTCCTATTATATGGGATTACCTTTTACTTCCAAAAAGGTGGAGGATTCAGTCTAGATAGGGCTTCTTGAAAAAATCAAAGGAAACTTATAGGCTGGAAAGGTACCATTCTAGGTCATGTTGTGAAATTCAAGTTGCTCAATGCCTGAATCCAAAGCACTATAGTGTATCTCCTCTTGATTTTTCATACTCTTTCTACTTGGGCCAAGAAGTGATCAAATTTAAAGATCATTTCTTTGGTTTGGAGTTGGGCAGAAAAATAGGATTTCTTTGCTTGACTAGGAAAAACTTTGCTATAACAAAAAGTTAGGTGGATTGAGTATTAGAGACTCACATTGCCTATATACATTACCATAATGGTGAAGATCAAGTGGAGGCTTTTTTCTAATAATACTAATTGGATTGCAGTGATGAAAAATAAATTTCTTCTTGGAAGGGTCAATTATGCCTTCTTGGTCTCAGTTGTCCTTCACAAGGGATCCAATGTCTCGAACAACCCTCATAAGACAAGAGCATTGCTTCAAAAAGATATACAATGGTAGGTTAGAAATGGAATTAGTATAAGATTTTTGAAAGAGTTGTGGTCTTCCCCTATACCCTTGGATTTTGACCCCATCTATTTTGCTATTGAGAGAAAATTAACTTCCATAGATATGGGAGCTATCTTTTTGATAAGGATAAACGGGTTTTACAAGGACCCAAAACCTAAAATTTTACAACAACTGACCAACAACCAATCTAGAAAGAAGCAACAACAAAACAAGAGAGCAACCGCAAACAAAAATAAAGACAAAAGAAACACAGAAAAACAAGCCAAAGAAAAAAAGCTCTCAGTTAAGCGAGAGCACTAGATCCTTGTTCTTTTGGATGGAAATCCTGTTGATTTCCTCAATCTCCTCCATGATGAATCTGGAGGTACCCTTGTTGCTGCTTTTGCTCCTGGTTCTAGAATTGGGTCCAGTGGTTTTGCTGTCTCCAGCAGCTGCATCATCTCCTCCAAGATTCACCAGGTCACTGCGGAAGGATCTATAATCAACAACCATCTCATCTTTTCAAGACCCTCAATGTTGTTGTTCATGGCTTCTTTACTAATGTCGACCAGATTCTTGAGATTTTTCTTAATCTCAACCATGGATTGTTCCACATTATCAATCCTTTGCTCATTGTTACATTTCATTACCTCCACATTCTAAGAGATTTTTTGAGTCATGATCATGAGTTTTTCCAATGTGCTGGGTTCAAGGGAAGCAGTGAAAATGTCAATTATTTCTTTAACCCCCATCATGAGGGTGTTGATTTCACGCTCAATGCACTTCTAGCAACGCTCCTAGCTTCTGGTGGCTTCCATAACAAGATTCATTAGACTACCATCTTTTCCTTGATTATCTTTCTGGAAATTGATAGGGATGTCCAGTTTAATCCCTTGGTCCTTAATCTTTGGGTTGTGATCCTTCACCGCCAACTTTTTCTTTTTGGTGAGGGATTCGACCTTGGAGATCAACTTGCTATTGGTTTTGTATTTACTAGTTGCCCATCTAGGGGGTTCTTGCTGCTGAGCATCTTAGGAGTGACCATATTTTCCTTTTCATCCATAGGTTTGTATTCAAGGTCATCAACAGGATCTCCATTATTGTCTAGGTCCATCTCTGAATCCAAGACATCTTGGACCTCCCTCTTCAGACCAATCTCGGCAAGCGGGGGCACAATTTCAAGGGATTTGACATGTTCCATGATAAGGACGATAAGTCCCTCATGCAAAATAGGGTTGCTAGGGTTTTCTAGGTTCTTTTCCAGGCTATTCTCAAGGGAGGAGGCAAGATAGTAGGGTACATAGATAATTTTACCATGGCGAAAATGATTTAAAATAGTGAAATGGTAGGAGAAGATACTTGGATACCTTCCATCAAGGGTGATATATCTCATTATAAATTTAGCCATGTCAACCCATGGGGCCATGAGGTCTTTTCTATTATAGCCGCCATCAGCCATCTTGTTGAGTCTGGAGCGCTCCTTGTCTTTATCGAAGAAGCTTGACAAGTCCTCCTCTCAAGTTTTTCTATCCCTATAAAACCTTTTTGCAGTCATAGCTAGACCAGTGACCATCGCCACCAAAGATTCATCAATCAAATATTCCACACCATAAGCCCTAAGACTCCCTTTTTTGCATCCATTAACAAAGGCCTCCATAATCAAAGGAGAGGGGCCATGAAGATGATCTAGGTAGGGGACGAGACCACCATCGATGACTTCCTACCAGACATCTTTATTCATTTTCCACTTCTCACAAGTAGAGGTCTCTTGTTTGTTCTTATCCCCTCCCATTATGGTCCTGGTCACCAGATAATAGGAGATACTATTGCCAACCAGTAACAGAAAATGGGCCACACCGAAAGGATATCAAAACAGTAGCAGAAAAGCCACACCAATGAGATAGGAAAAGTAGTCGCCAAGGAGGTTTCTAGACTTTTGATTAGGGAAAACCAAAAAGAGCCATTTCCCTATCAACTCAGTCATGTCATGATGAGGGATCATTGAATAACAGAGTAATCGTTACATGCCAGAATGCACAAATTTTTGGGGAAATCATCCCTACTACTCCACCAGTTGGTTGCCACGTATCCGACCACCAGATTGGCCAGTAGATCCGTCACTTTATTATGTTCCCAGTATATGTGCAAGATTTTAAAATCTGTCAAATCATTAATTATATTTTGACAGTCCTTGATCAGGCTGGCAATTGTCTAGCTAGGATCCATGCGACCACCAAAGTAGTTGACAGTGTTTAACGAGTCAGACTCTAGCCAGACTTTAGTAAACCCCTCTCTTTTATCCATGTATAGCCCAATGTTAGCAGCACTAGCTTTCATGTAGTGGTTAGTCTGGGTGCCCAGGGGGAGTGCCACTATGGAAACCAGTAGACCAGAGTATTTCCTAGACACCCCCCCGCACCTAGACAGCCCGGGATTTCCTTTACCCACCCCATCCACATTGATTTTGATCCAACCCATAGGAGGAGGATGCCATACAATATTTTGTTTGTACTGCTTGGTTTTGTGGACTGGGTTGGCAATGTTCAAATCAATTTTCCACTAATTGATAGTATCCCAATCCTCTTGGAGAGTAGAAATGGGGGAGTCATTCTTTCTGCAAGGGAAGGTGATGAGAAAGTTCTCTCTAATAGTATTGTGTTTTCTAACAACCACAACAAAAGGAGGAGTTTCCAAGTCCCTAAAAACTCTATTATTCATTTCTTTCCAGATGCCTTGGGCAATATGAGGAAGAGATAAATTCCAAAGAAAACCTAAGGCCTGATTATCAGAAGGGCATTTCCATTCAGACCAAATTTGCTGAGTAGAAATAAGGAAGACCTAGACAATTTTCCAATTATTAAGGAAGTGATTCCAGATATCTTTGGCATAGGCGCAATGCAGCAGAAGATGGCCAGCATTTTCCTCTACCTCTTTATAGAGAAAACACCTATTAGAGAGAGGAATACCTCTTTTGCAAAGATTATCGATGGTAGAGATCTTGCCCTACATAAACAACCAAAAAAAGATGTTAATTTTAGTAATTAGGAGTTTGTTCCAGAGACCCGCCAAATGGGGGGGGTGGGGAGAAGGATCTAGCGATGAACTTATAGGCATCAACAACTTTGAACTTCCTAAAAGAGGATAAGTTCTAGAACACTTCATCCTCCCCTTGAGAATGGGGGATGTGGATGCAATTCAACCAAGGTTGCATAGGTCTCCGATCATTATCAATAGAAGAGAAGTCCAACCATTCTCCATTTCTAATGTAATCAGCCAGCCAGGCACCAATTTTACTGAGGCATAATTCTTTGTAAGGGGGAGCCCAAATAGAGTTCAATAGCGGGCCCTCACTGGTCCACTAGTCATCCCAAAACTTGATTTTGTTACCATTACCTAGCATCCATCTGTAACCATGCAAGATAAGTTTTGAGGAGCCAAATAAATTGCTCCTAAAATTAGAAACTGCATTAGGGAGCTCATAAGTTTCCAGAGTGTTTTGGAAATCAGGGATGTGGTATTTAAGTTTGAATATATCGGTCCATTCATTATTCTCCTTAACACATCTCCATAGCTTCTTGGACATTAGGGCTTTATTGAAGTCTCTCAAATTCTAGATATCCAGACATCCCATGAGTTTTGGCAAGCAGACTTGATTCCAGGGCACAAGGTGTAATCTATTTTTTGATTTAGTTCTAGTCCATAAAGTTTTTTTTTGAATTCTTTCCAATTAATCCACAATTTTGGTTGGGATTTTGAATAGACTCATAGCGTAAACCAAAAGGCTCTGAAGAGAGGCTTTGAGAAGTTGGAGCTTATCAACTTGGCTTAGCAAGATGCCTTTCCATCCAACCAGTTTGTTCTAGAATTTGTCTATAAGATTCACCCAAAAAAGTCAGGAGCTGAACCTTGATAGAGGGGAAGGCCCAGATAGGAATTAGACAAAGTTCCAATTTTGCAGCGAATAATTGAGGCAATTTTAACTTTCCTGTGCTTCAGGGTGTTAAAGAAGAAGATGGAGCTTTTAGCAAGGCTAAGTTTTTGCCCCGAGCCATGTTCATATATATTCAAAGTCATTTTCAAATTTTTGGCTTCTTTGATCTAACCTTCTGCCATCAAGAGAGTGTCATCCACAAATTGCTGGTGAGAGGAAGTGGGGGCTTGAGAGGAGGGCCAGAGGTCCATAATATTGCCATTTCTGATATCCTTCTAAATTATTCTGCTAAGAGCCTCACTCATCAGAATTAACCCCTAGACTTTTTGAAGTAGTCACCGGTGAGGAGAGACCTCAAGGAGATCGGTCCAAACCAATTAGCAAGAGTAAACACAATAGAAAGACACATACATGATAGAGAAAATGCAGAACAGATAGTTTTATTGCATGAAATTTGATTACATCCAACCGATAACAACTGGGTTAAAACATACCAGCACACAAGCTTGGTAGAATAGGTCACACCGGGACCTTGAATCAAAAGATCTATCTTCTAGGCATAGTCTATCTCTGAATGATTCTAATTGATATTCCCCTAATTGCATTATAAAGCATGATTACAAATATATATATCAATTCAAAGGATCCAGTCGGCCCAAAAGGATCAAAACCCGAAGAACAAGACCTAACATGCAAAATGAATAAGGTCAGCCTTCGCCAAGAGATTCCTCTGGAAAATCCAAAGGATGAAATCTAGAAGGTCAGCCACACACCAAGAAATATTGATAATAACATCCAAGGCTAATCAAGCTTCAGAATGGGTTATGGTAGATCACCAGAATAGGTCTCAGGCAACTCATAACGAAGGAACAACCGCTAACAAGAAACTGTCAAAGAAATCGGTAGCAATATCTTGCTAGAAAGTGATCCAAATAAGATGCTGTTTGAAAGAAAGAAATATGCTCAAGTATTCAAGTAGAATCCAACTCCACAGGATCTGGTGAGCCAAAATCGGGACACACAAAAAGGAAAACTAAAACTGCAAATAGAAAACAAAAGAAAAAAGAAAATGTTTTTGGTTGACGCAAGATTGTTGTGAACTAGACATGCTCTTGTATCATACATCCAGGGTTAATGATAAATTGAGCCTCTCACTTTACTAGTGTTAGAGGGAAACCAAGGCGGTCTACCTCTACCTGAGAAATCCAAGATGAATCTTTGACTGGTTTGGTCTTCCACTTCACAAGATATTCTTTGTATTGACTGTTCCGGGTACTACACCCAATCCTACTATCCAAAATCTCTTCAATTTGATATGGTTCCTTTCGGGGTAATTGTTTCTCAAGGTCTGCAAGACTATCCTCACTAAATTCTGGTTCATGATACTCATGATGATCTATAATATTTAATATAGGTGAAATACTTAGACTATCTGGTAGCTCCACTTCATATGCAATTGCAAACCTCAACTTTCTCAAAATATTACATGGTCCAAACTTCTTTATCTGCAACTTATTATAAGTTCCAACTAGGAATCTCTCTATTCTCAAGTATAACATCCCCTCATCGCCAACTTCAAATTCATTATATCTCCTCTTCTCATAGTCCTTCTCATATTTTCTATTCATGTCTTCCAAATGTTGTTTAACTTGACTATGCAACGCTGCCATGTGATCTGCAAATTCTTTTGCTTATGAACTCTTCTAGTCTTCATTGCTAGTGTCTCTCAATTCTTCTTTTCCTCTAGGATGTACTCCGGTAACAATCTAAAAAGGTATTTTTCAGGTACTTCTATTCAATGAATTGTTATAGGCAAACTTTGCTTGTGCAATGATTAAATCCCAACTTCCGGTTTTATCTTCCACTAAACATCATAACAAGTTTCCTAAACTCTAGTTAACTACTTTTGTCTGTCCATCAGTCTGTGGATGAAAAATAGAACTGAACTTCAAATCTATCTTCATCTTCTTCCAAATTGTTCTCCAAAAATAGCCAACAATCTTAGTGTCTCTGTCTGAAACTATGCCCTTAGGTAATCCATACAATCTCACCACTTCCTCAAAAAATAGGTCTGCTACATGTAATGCATCTGATGTCTTCTTACATGGTATGAAATGAGCCATCTTTGAAAATCTATCCACTACCACAAATATAGAATTATTCGCTCTCAGTGTCTTAGGCAATCCAAGTACAAAATCCATGCTTACATCCTCCCAAGGTCTTACCAGTACTATCAAAGGTTTATACAATCCGCCATTCTGACTACTATCTTTTGCAACTTGAGAAACTCTACAACTTGACACATATCTCTTAACATCCTTATGAATATAGGGCCAAAAGTACTACTCACTCACTAATGCAACTGCTTTATCAATGCCAAAATGTCTAGCTAAACCTCCACTATGCTTCTCTTTTATCAAGTTGTCTCTCATGGAACTCTTAGGTATGCATAACCGAACTCCCTTGAATAACATCCCATCCTGAATGCAATAATCCAACCATTTTCTTGTATCAACCATAACTAGTTCTCTACATGCTTTCCAAGGTTCTGCAAAATCGGGGTCTTCATCATACAAGCTCTTCAAATTTTCAAAACCTGAGACTTTCACTCTCATCTTTGTCAACAAATTCCTTGTCCTGCTCAATGCATCAACAACTTTGTTATGTCTTCCACATCTATGCTTCAACACAAAGGTGTAACTCTATAAGAATTCTAACCATCTCACATGTCTCTAATTTAGCTTAATTTGACTATTCAAATACTACAAAGCTTGATGACTTGAATACAACACAAACTCCTTAGGCAACAAGTAATGTCTCCATTTATTCAAGGTTTGAACTATGGCATAAAATTCCTAATCATACACTAAATATCTCTTCTAGGCATCATTCAATTTCTCACTAAAATATGTTGCTACTCTCCCTTCTTGACTCAAAATTGCTCCTATTGTTGTTCCACTTGCATCACAATCCACTTGAAATACCTTTTGAAATCTGGTAAAGGCAACACAGGCTGCTCAAACACTTTCTATTTCAACAATTCAAAAGTTTTGTTTGCTCTGGTGGTCCACTTTAATTCCTTCTGATCTCCCCTCATGATCTCAGTCATAGGGTTACAAACTGAACTAAATTTTTTGATAAACTTCCAGAAAAAACCAGCCAATCCATGAAATGATCTTGCCTCTCCAATTCTTTCTGGTCTAGGCCACTCAACAATGGCTTTCACTTTCTCAGGGTCCATCTTCAAACCATCCTTATATATCTTAATTCCTAAATGGACTAACTCATCCTTCATGAAAGTGCACTTCTTGATATTGATTAGCAAATTTTCTTCTCTCAACCTCTACAAAACTTGTCTTAACTGCAACAAATGCTCCTCTTTTGTTCTATTGAAAATCAAAATGTCATCCAAATACACAATAACAAACTTACTTGGGAATTTCTTCAATGCCTCATTCATCAGCCTCATGAAAGTACTCGATGCATTATTCAATCAAAAAGGCATCACCAACCATTCATATATTCCTTCATTTTTATTAAATGTTTTCTTCCACTCATCACCTTCTCCAATCTTGATTTGATGATATCTATCCTTGAAATGTATTTTGCTCCACTCAAATAGTCCATTATGTCATCCATCCTAGGCAAAAGAAATTGGTATTTCACTGTGATCTTGTTTATTGCTCTTGAATCGATACACATCCTCCATTCTCCATTCTTCTTAGGTGCTAATACTACTAGTACTGCACAAGGGCTCAAACTTTCCCTAATCAAACCTCTCTTCAACAACTCCTACACATGTCTATTCAATTCTTTATTTTCAATCGGTGTCAACTGGTGTGCACCTTTGTTAAGAAAACCTGCTCTAGGAACCAGGTCCATGCAATGCCTAATACTTCTAATAGGTGGAAATCCATCAGGTACATTATTTGAAATGATGTCCTCATATTCAGTCAGCAAGTCTCTTATCTCTGTTGGATGTTCTCCTTCCGATTTCGGTCTCAAGGTCTTCTTAGGAATTAAGGCAAAATACACATTCTCATGTCTCAGTCCATTCATGAATTAATTTCCATCTACTAAATAGATTCTAGTATTCATACAGACTTAATTATTTAAAGGTTCCTCCAAAGGTAACAAGGTTTGCTTCATCCCATCGGCCACAAGAGTGTATGTATTGTTCCTCCTATCACATATTTCTTGTCTATCAAACTGGCAAGGTGTTCTCAACAAAAGATGACAAATATTCAAAGGCAAAATATCACACAAAAATTCATCAGGATAATTCCCAATTTTCAATTTTACTACCTTGTTCACTGACTAGCAACTTATGTTCATCTCGAATCTATGCTATCTGATAAGGCTTAGGGTGATTCAATCTCTCCAATTTCAACTTTTTCACCATCTCTTATGAAACAAGATTATCTGAACTACCACTATCAATAACAAATTTACAACACTTATCGCATACCTTACATCTTGTCTTGAGCAAGTTCTTGCTCTCCAAGGGTTCTTCATCTCCTCCGGTATGACATAAATCTCTCCTCATCATCAACAGTTCTCCATCTTCTAGTTTATTGTCTGATCTGGTGGGGTTTTCTTCCACCACTGCTACTCTTTCGGTAGGCTCTATCTTATTACATTCAAATGCATGGTGTCCTTCTCCTCCACACTTAAAGTAGGTTCCTCTAAATGTCCTCATGTATTCTCTTCCAAAGTTCTCATTTCGGTAACCATCTGGTTGTTTCTTGCAATAAATATTTCTATCATCCTTCTGATATGAATTACCTTCTTTGCTTACTTCCTTGTCCCTGTTTTGATCTATATCAGTTCCTCTTCCTTTAGTATATCCTCTTCCTCCTTGAAATATTCCTTTGGTAAATCTTCCACCTCTACCTCTTTGTCTCTGCTCATGTCTTTTGTTTAATTTCTCTTCAGCCTTTAGTGCATATTGGTAAGTCTCTTCAACAATCTCCAATTTGATCATACTGATTTCATCTTGTACATAGACATCTGTAATCCATTCAAGTATCTTGCAATTTGTTAAACTTCATCATTAATATATCTAGATCTGATGTTCAAGTTGTAAAATGCTTCGGTGTACTCTCATACTAGATTCCTTCTGTCTCAGATTCTGCAAGTTCTAGAAAAAATCCACTTGATAATTTGTTGAGACTCTCTACTCCAACTATAGTAATAATAACTCTAATTGAAATCTCAATCTGAAGTTTGGACATTCATCTGGTAAAGTTACTATTTTCATGGCTAGCGTTCATTTAGTTATCAACCCAGGGAGGTAAAACTTGAAATGGGTCTGCACTATATATGCACTAAGCTCCTTCAATGGCTATTCTACATTGCTGCAATAACTAACATTATGCAGAAAGGAAAAGCAAGAATGGAAATCATAGAAGGCTACATGAAAACTTATAAAAACTATGCTGGAATGATCTAATCTAAATAACAGAAATCACTCTGTTCTGACTTTTCTACAGGAACAATCAGTGGATCTATTTCCAGTGGCTGCAGGAACAATCCATGCATGAACTTCTACTACAACTAAAGGAGAAATAATTTCAATGAACATAAACACAGGATCACTCACCAAGTGGGCCTGCTTGGATGAGTGATATCAAGCTTCTAGCAAAATACTTTTAACAGATCAGAACAACATATTTTTTATTCATTTCTTCCTAAAAATGATTACATGTTCTAAACGAAAAACTCCAAAATGCTTGTCAAAATTCTCTGCTCTATTCCTTTCTATTCCATCTAACCTCTAAGAAAAAGGAAGAGCTTATTATAAAGCAAAGGTCAACTATAATGGATAACTCAAATCACGCCCAAAAGAAGAGGCGAATGATTGACAAATGAAGAAGATAACTAGAGCATGGCTGCAGGAAATGTGGATCTAAACCGAACCACAACCTTTACATGTCATAGCGATATTTTGCGAATTCAATGCCCACTAGAGTTAAACTCCCATAGTGATGTATGGCTGCTCCGGTTATGCCATATCTTGTGCTCGCTTGACTCCTCTTCAGTTTGATCTATAGTTATCTCATACGTGATTCTTCATTCCTTAGGCACGAAAGGAGAACATCCATTGAGGCATCATTTATTATTTGCACTAAACAAGAACAACATACAAGGACATTCATATGCATTTTAATTAATTAATACATTCATTAACTCACATATAACATTATCCCAAATAATCCACATAACAATAGGAACAAATCACTTGGCTACAGGAATAAATTGGCATGGCTGCAGAAATAGACTAGCAAAGTTCAAACATGATTTCATAAGTTCAGGTTTACACATGGAATACATATAGTCAA
Organism: Cryptomeria japonica; assembly: GCF_030272615.1. Lineage (NCBI taxonomy): Eukaryota > Viridiplantae > Streptophyta > Pinopsida > Cupressales > Cupressaceae > Cryptomeria > Cryptomeria japonica. The sequence continues at coordinate 648,802,324 of NC_081407.1, read as the reverse complement.
TTCACAATACTTTTTTTACCACAATGCAAACCAAAATATGTCAAAAACCTAAGAGTTTTGATCGTAAAACCATGACAAAGTATCAACTTATCAGGGACAAACTTTGATTTCAACTTAGTAATCATTCGATCCCATGTCTTAATCTCTTCTTTACCTCTTCTTTGCCTATCAACTTGCAAGTGCTCCCACCAAAGAGATTCATGACCTTTCAACTAGGTACATGCATATTTCACCTTCCTCTCTTCTATAGTATTCTCAAAACTAAAGTACTTCTCCATCTCCATGATCCAATCCATCAATTCATCCGAATCTAACTTCCCATCATATTTCGATGGGGTAAAATGAGGTTTAGTCTTCGCCCTACTCAAAACCCATAAAAACATTTCTTCATCCGGATCAACTGGTGGTAGGTTCACTTGTTCCACTGAGGCTTCTTCTCCTTCATCTTCACTTGCATCCTCAATATGTCGGCCTCTTCTCCGAGCTGTCTCTATGGCTTCTAACTGGGCTACTATTCCTCGCAACATCTCCATCACAACAGGGTGTGCTTTCCCACTTGCTACACCATTCCTAGTTCCTATTCACGCCATTGATTCATGCTAGTCAACCGCAATTGCAGGTAGGATCCGCAATCCACTACCCTACAATAAAATTTAGGACACACAACCTCTGGAATGAAACTTCACTCTAATACCACTTGAAGAAGTCACCGGTGAGGAGGGACCTAAAGGAGATCAGTCCAAACCAGTCAGCAAGAGTAAACACAATGGAAACATACATACATGATAGAGGCAATGCAAAATAGATAGTTTTATTGCATGAAATTTGATTACATCCAACTGGTAACAACCGAGTTACAACATACCGACACATAGGCCTAGTAGAATAGGTCCCACTAGGACCTTGAATCGAAAGATCTATCTTCTAGAAATAGCCTATCTCTGATTGATTCTAATTGATCTTTCCTTGATTATATTCTAAAGAGTTATTACAAATATATATATTGATCCAAAGGATCTAGTTAGCCCAAAAGGATCAAACCCGAAGAACAAGGCCTAACACACAAAATGAACAAGGTCAGCCTCCACCAAGAGATTCCTCTGGAAAATCCAAAGGATGAAACGTAGAAGGTCAACCACACACTAAGAAACATCAAGATCAACATCCAAGGCTCTGCAAGCTTCAGAATGGGTTTCGGTAGATCACTAGAATATGTCTCATGCAACCGTTAACAAAGGAACAACCGAGAACAAGAAACTATCAAAGAAACCGATAGCAATATCTTATCAAAAATTGATCCAAATGAGATACAGTTTGAAAGAAAGAAAGATGATCAAGTCTTCAATTAGAGTCCAACTCCATAGGATCCGGTGAGCCAAAAATGGGACACACAAAAAGGAAAACTAAAACTGCAAACAAAAAACAAAACAGAAAAGAAAATGTTTTTGGTTGATGCAAAATTGTTGTGAACTGGGGATGCTCCAGCATCAAACATCCGAGGTTAATGAAAAAGTGAGCCTCTCACTTTGGTGGGGTTAGAAGGAAACCAAGGTGGTCTACCTCTTCCTAAGAAATCCAATATTAATCTTTGACTAGTCTTCTCTTCCACTTCACAAGATATTCTTTGCACTGACTATTTTGTGTACTATGCCCAATCCTACTATACAAAATCTCTACAATCTAATCTGGTTCCTTTTGAGTCAATTGTTTCTCAGGTATACAACACTATCCTCACTAAATTATGGTTCATGGTACTCATGAAGATCTACAATGTTGAATATAGGGGAAATACTTAGAATATCCGATAGCTCCACTTCATATGCATTTCCAAAACTAAACTTTCTCAAAATCTTATAGGGTCCAAACTTCTTCATCTGCAACTTATTATAAGTTCCAATCAGGAATCTCTCTTCTCTCAAGTATACCATCACCTCATCACCAAGTTCAGTTTCCTTATGTCTCATCTTCTCATATTCCTTCTCATATATCCTATTCATGTCTTCCAAATGTTGTCTAACCTAAATATGTAATGCTGCCATGTGACCTAAAAATTCTTTTGCTTCTGAATTCTTCTGGTCTTCACTTCTAATGTCTCTCAATTTTATTATTCCTCTAGGATTTACTCCAGTAACAATCTCAAAAGGTGTTTTTCCAGTACTTCTATTCACTGAATTGTTATAGGAAAACTCTTCTTGTGCAAGGATCAAATACCAACTTCTAGTTTTATCTCCCACTAAACATCTCAACAAGTTTCCCAAACTCCGGTTAGCTACCTTTGTCTGTCCATCAGTCTGTGGATGAAAAGTAGAACTGAACTTAAAATCTGTTTTCATCTTCTTCCAAAGTGTTCTCCAAAAATAGCCAACAAACTTAGTGTGTCTATCTAAAACTATGCTCTAAGGTAATCCATGAAATCTCACCACTTCCTTGAAAAATAGGTTTGCTACATGCAATGCATCTGATTTCTTCTTATATGGTATGAAATGAGCCATCTTTGAAAATCTATCCACTACTGCAAATATAGAATAATTCCCTCTCGGTCTCTTAGGCAATCCAACTACAAAATCCATGCTTATATCCTCCCAAGGTCTTACCTATATTGTCAAAGGTTTATACAACCCCACATTCTGACTACTACCTTTTGCAACTTGACAAACTCTACAACTCGACACATATATCTTAACATCCTTATGAATCTAGGGCCAAAAGTACTGCTCACTGATTAATACAACTGTTATATCAATGCTAAAATCTCTAGCTAAACCTCCACTACACTTCTCTTTTATCAGGTTCTCTCTCATGGAACTCTTAGATTTGCATAACTGAACTCCCTTGAATAACATCCCATCCTGAATGCAATAATCCAACCATTTTCTTCTATCAACCATAACCGATTCTCTACATACTTTCCAAGGTTCTGCAAAATTTGAGTCTTCATCATACAAGCTCTTCAAATATTCAAAACCCAATACTCTCACTCTTATCTTTGTCAGCAAATTCCTTCTCCTGCTCAATGCATCTAAAACTTTTTTATATTTCCCACTTCTATGCTTCAACACGAAGGTGTAACTCTGCAAGAATTCTACCCATCTGATATGTCTCTAATTCAGCTTACTCTGACTATTCAAATATTGCAAAGCTTAATGATCTGCATACAACACAAACTCCTTAGGAAATAAGTAATGTCTCCATTTCTTCAATGCTTGAGCTATGGCGTAAAATTCCTGATCATACATTGAATATCTCCTCTTTGCCTCATTCAATTTTTCACTAAAATATGCTACTACTCTCCCTTCTTGACTCAAAACTGCTCCTATTGTTGTTCCACTTGCATCACAATCCACTCAAAATACCTTATTGAAATCCGGTAAAGCCAACACAGGATGCTTAGTCACTTTCTGTTTCAATAATTCAAAAATTTTGTTTGCTCTGGTGGTCCACTTGAAGTCCTTCTGATCTCCCCTCATGGTCTGAGTCATAGGGTTACAAACTTAACTGAAATTTTTGAAAAAATTTCGATAAAAACTAGCCAATCCATGAAATGATCTTACCTCACCAATTCTTTCCAGTGTGGGCCACTCACCAATACCTTTCACTTTCTTAGTGCCCATCATTAAACCATCCTCAGATATCACAAATCTTAAATAGACCAACTCACCCTTCATGAAAGTGCACTTCTTGATATTGATCGACAACTTTTCTTCTCTCAACCTCTACAAAACTTCTCTTAATTGCAATAAATGCTCCTCTTTTGTTCTACTGAAAATCAAAATGTCATCCAAATACACAATAACAAGCTTACCCAAGAATTTCTTCAATACCTCATTCATCAGCCTCATGAAAGTACTCGGTGCATTAGTTCATCCAAAAGGCATCAAACCATTCATATAGTCCTTCATTTGTCTTAAATGTTGTCTTCCACTCATCACCTTCTCTAATCCTGATCTGATGATATCCTCTCTTCAAATGTATCTTTGCAAAAGTATTTTGCTCCACTCAAAAAGTGCATTATATCATCCATCCTAGGAAAAAGAAATGACTATTTCACTGTGATCATGTTTATTGCTCTTGAATCGCTACACATCCTCCATTCTCCATTCTTCTTAGGTGCTAATACTATTGGTACTGCATAAGGGCTCAAAATTTCCCTGATCAAACCTCTCTTCAACAACTTGCACTTGTCTATTCAGTTCTTCATTTTCTTCTAGTGTCAACTGGTGTGCAGCTTTGTTAGGTAAACTAGCTCTAGGAACCAAGTCCATGCAATGACTAATGCTTCTAATAGGTGGCAATCCATCAGATAAATTATTTGAAATGATGTCCTCATATTCTGTCAACGATTCTCTAATCTCTGCTAGATGTTCTCCTTCTAGTTTTGGTCTCTTAGTCTTCTTAGGAATTGAGGAAAAACACACATTCTCATGTCTCAGTCCATCCATGATATTCCTTTCATGTACTAAATAGATTCTGGTATTCATACAAACTTCCTTCTTCAAAGGTTCCTCCAAATGTAACAAGGTTGTCTTTATCCAATTGTCCATAATAGTGTATGTATTCTTCCTCCCATCAAGTATTGCCTATCTATCAAACTGCCAAGGTCTTCCCAAAAAAAGATGACAAATATCCATAGGCATAATATCACACAAAAATTCATCATGATAATTCCCAATTTTCTATTTTACTAAACATTTTTCACTTACTAACAACTTATGTTCATCCTGAATTCATGCTATCTGATAAGGATTAGGGTGTGTCAATCTCTCCAATTTCAACTTATTCACCATCTCTTCTGAAATAAGATTATCTAAAATACCACTATGAATAACAACTTTACAACACTTACTGAATACCTTACATCTGGTCTTGAACATGTTCTTCCTTTGCAAGGGTTCTTCATCTCCTTCAATATGACACAAAGCTCTCCTTATCATCAATAGTTCTCGATTTCTAGTTTATTGTCTGATCTGGTGGGGTTTTCTTCCATGAATCTTTCTCTTCTGGTAGCCTCTATCTTCTTACATTCAAATGCATGATTTCCTTATCCTATACACTTAAATAAGGTTTCTCTAAATGTCCTCATGTCTTGTCTTCCAAATTTCTCATTTCGGTAGCCATCTGATTCTCTCCTCTGGTAGAAATTTCTATCATCCTTCCAGTATGAATTACCTTCTTTTCTCACTTCCTTGTCCTTGTTCTGATCTATACTGGTTCCTCTTCCTCTAGTATATCCTCTTCCTCCTTTAAATATTCCTCTGGTAAATCTTCCACCTCTACCTCTTTGTCTCCACTCATGTCTCTTGTTAAATTTCTCTTCAGCCTTTAGTGAATATTGGTAAGCCTCTTCAACACTCTCCAATTTGATCATACTGAGGTCATCTTGTATAGACATCTGTAATCCGTTCAAATATCTTTCAATTTGTTGAACTTCATCATCAACATGTATACATATAATGTTAAACTTGTAAAATCCTTCAGTGTACTCCTTCACACTAGATTCTTCTGTCTCAGATTCTCCAACTTCTGGAATAAATCCACTTGATAATTATCAAGGACAAACTTTGATTTCAACTTATCAATCATCCAATCCCATGTATTAATCTCTTCTTTACCTCTTCTTTTCCTATCAACTTGCAAGTGCTCCCAACAAAGAGATGCATGACCTTTCAACCGAGTACAGGCATATTTCACCTTCCTCTCTTCTGCAGTATTCTCAAAATCAAAATACTTCTTTATCTTCAAGATCCAATCCATCAATTCATCTGAACTAACTTCCCATCATATTCTGGTGGGGTAAAATGAGGTTTAGTGTTCACCCTACTCAAAACCCTTAAAAACCTTTCATCATTTGGATCAACTGCCGGTAGGTTCACTTTTTCCACTAGGGCTTCTTCTCCTTCGTCTTCACTCACATCATCAATATGTTGGCCTCTTCTTTGGGATATCTCCACATCTTCTAACCAAGATATTATTCCTTGAAACATCTCGATCATACAAAGGTTTGCATTCCCACACACTCCACCATTCCTAGTTCCTCTTCACGCCATTGATTCACGCTAGTCCTCTACAATTGCAGGTCTGATCCATAATCTCCCACCCTACAATAAAGTTTATGACACACAACCTCTAGAATGAAATTTCACTCTGATACTACTTGAAGAAGTCACCGATGAGGAGGGACCTGAAGGAGATCAGTCCAAACTGGTCAGCAAGAGTAAACACAACGGAAACAGACAGATATGATGGAGGCAATGAAAATTAGATATTTTTATTGCATGAAATTTGATTACATCCAATCGGTAACAACCATGTTACAACATACCGACACACAGGTGTGGTAGAATAGGTCACACTGGGACCTTGAATCAAAAGATCTATCTTCTAGGCAAAGCCTATCTCTGATTTATTCTAATTGATCTTCCTCTGATTGCATTCTAAAGCATGATTACAAATATATATATCAATCCAAATGATCCAGTCGGCCCAAAAGGATCAAAACCCAAAGAACAAGACCGAACATGCAAAATGAACATGGTCGGCCTCCGCCAAGATATTCCTCCAGAAAATCCAAAGGATGAAATTTAGAAGGTCAGCTACACACCAAGAAACATCGAGATCAATGTCTAAGGTTCTGCAAGCTTCAGAATGGGTTACTATAGATCACCGGAATAGGTCTCAGGCAACCAGTAACAAAGGAATGATTGGTAACAAGAAACTATCAAGGAAAGCAGTAGCAATATCTTGCCAGAAAGTGATCCAAATGATATGTGGTTTGAAAGAAAGAAAGATGATCAAGTCTTCAATAGAATCCTACTCCACAGGATCTGGTGAGCCAAAACGGGAACACACAGAAAGGAAAACTGAAATTGTAAACAAAAAACAAAACAAAAAAGAAAATGTTTTTGGTTGATGCAAGATTGTTGTGAACCGGGGATGCTCCTACATCACTTTTATTATTTGATAAGAATGAATACTCAAGAGCTACTCGAGATTCTTAGTAATCTGTCAAATTGGGATTTAATTTTTTTCTCCATAATTCCCTCTCATCTTTTTAATTGGAAAAATATTTGGAATTCAAAATGATTCTAAAGGTTTCTTTCTTCTAGTGAATAGTTTTACTTGAGAAAATCCTCATTATTGACAACCTAAATAAACATGGTTTCTACTTCACGAATAGATGGGTGTTGTGTGAGGAGGAGGAAGAGAGTATTAAACATATTATGTTTCACCATCTTTTCTCGTAGAGTATTAGACAAAGAACTACTAATATTCTCTTGGTTTAATGGGTTTAGAACAAGAATCATAAAGGAAGTAGTTCTGGGTGAACTCCTCCATTGGTCATCCCTCCATTAATGAACTTTGATGGTAGGCCTTCTTCCATAAATGGTGGATTTTACAAAAAGAAAACAATAAAAAAAGTTCAAAGATAGAAAATTTAGCTAGCATTATTTAGCCATGTCCATAATTAATAATGTCAAAGAAGATATGAAATGCTTTATCAAGAACATACATTCTCACCCACCCTTATCCTTGGATTAATAGTTTTCTATAGGATGGACCATGGTTAATTCCCTATCTAATTTCACTTCTCCTCCTATTGGTTTTAGATATACTATTAAATGATCCCCCCTGACACCAATTTGTTGAAATTAAATTTTGATGACTCATCTGTTGGCATTCTAAACTCACATGAGAATGGTTGATGTTGTCATTGATGGCAACCAACTGGTAATAGGATTCTATAGGTTCACCAACAATGCAGATATCATTCACCAGCACCGATAGGCACAACAAAGTTCATTCACCAGCAACGAAGCATATCGGCATCCAGGCCGACATGAGACAAGTTTTGTTTATTTGAATTATATTGTAATTAATTATTTATAAGCCGACATGATGTATTGTAAAGACCCATATATGTATGAGATCTTATAGGTCATTTTGAGATAGCATAGAGAGGAGATTATGTAATGGTATTATGTAGAAGATAGCAAAAATATTTTGTAATAAGGTAGATAGGTTATGTGAGTGAATATAATTCACCGATAAGTTTTTAGTTATAATTTCTAACAGAGCTTAAACCGGTACTAAATCAAGCATTACGGATGCTATTTTGAGCAATACATTGTCTTGGATTTAATTATCCATTTTGTAGTTAGTGAGACTATTTTATTGAGCAGTGAGCTCTAGGCTATTGGCCTTCCTGCATGTGCAGGCCCCTATTGTAAGTAATATTTATTCATATTGTTCAGAGAGTAAATATTGTGGGTCACAAATCCAAAATATCTTGTGTTATGGTGTGTATTTTTGTTGTCTCTATTATTTCTATTTGCTGCATTATTAGTTGTTTATTGATACATTAATTTAGGTTGCAAAGTTATAAATAAGTTCAAATATTGCATTAACCTATTAGACACTAATTCACCCCCCCTCTGAGTGTCTTTGGGACTGCCATTGCATCTTAAAATTGGTATCAGAGCCTTGTCCTCTATTTGCAAAAGCCTAATAGTTTGAGGAAGATTCTAAAACTGGTACTGGTGGAGAGTTTGAGAAAATAGTTGGAAGGAGCTCTTGAAGATTTTGATGTAGAAAAATTGAAGAATATCAAACTTGGAGATGATCTGAGGACTACCTAGGAATTCATTAAAGGACTTTAGGACAAACTGGTTATAGCACAAAACAAAAGGAAGGAACTTCATGAGCAAATGCATAAACATGATGATGAAAAGGAAACTCTTAGTGATATTGCAGAGAAGTTGAGGCAAGAGAACACTAACATGAGGAACGAAATATAAGATTTAGCCGTGAGGCTATGTAAGGATATTGAAGATAGAAAAAGGAATGAAGAAGACTTGGCTAGGAAACTTAAAGATGGAGCAAATGAAAATATGAGACTTTATCATGACAATGATATGCTAAAGATAGATCCGATTCAAATGCAACATGATAAAGAGGAGCTTAGGAGACAAATTGGGATTCTAGAAAATGAGTTGAACACTGCAAATGAAAACAAAGGCAAATTCAAGAAAAGTTCAAAAAGACTAGATGACATGCTGAAAAGACAAAAACCTGATGGAGATAAAACTAGACTTGGATTTGAACATGGAGAAATTTATGGAATTGCAAATAATCAAGATCACAGAAAACCGGTAAGACAACCTAATGCTACAAATTTAATGGGAAATTTTTTAATTTCAACAAATTTGGTCATAGAGAAAATCAATACAGATTTAGAAATAATCAGAATACAAATTTACTCACCGGTCAATGTTCCAAATGCAATAAAGTTGGTCATAACTCAGAAAATTGAAAATGAATTTAAAATGCTATGTTTGTGGTAGATTTGGACATTTATCTAATCAATGTAGAACACAAACCAGTCAAGGATATGGAAAGGCTATTTAGAGGAATAATGTAACTTGTTATGCATGTAATAAGATTGGGCATATTGCAAAATTTGGTAGAAGCAAGACTATACCGAAGAACAATAAAGGATCTAATGAGAAAGGAAAGGAAAAAGTAAATGAAATAAAGAAAGAATTTTCAAAACAATCGATTAAGAAGAAAGATCAGAGAGTTGATGAATCTGTCTATGCACCGGTAGAACAGAGTAACCCTCCATCGGTAGGAGATTCTTCATCTAACTAAGGAATAATCCTTAGAAGGTATGGCAGAAAATTGAAAATCATGCATTCTACCCTCGATTGATGGTAAGAAGTTATATTTCTTCTTTACCGACATATATGTTAAGATTTCACTTAACCAACAAGCATTTAATGGGGGTTTTGGAGAAATTTTTGGTTATAAAGCACCAGAAAAGCCTCATTTCAATCCACCAAGCATCCAAGCATTCGAAGAGTGCAAAGAGAGAGAAAAGGCATTCTAAGGTGAAGCAATAAGGTGTTTTTCGAGAATTCAAGGATTTCACAAGTCAAAAGGTATTTATCTTTTGAAATGGCATCTTCATATTTTGTACCTGAATTTATTGCAAACCCTACTGTGGTAGAAAACATTAAGCACCCTAGACCCATGTTTAAAATCATCCCTGAGATTGCTAAGCAAGATGATTCCATCAGAGCCTTTTCTAAGATTTAGAAGGGAGTTTATTTTTCTGAAGACCCGAGGATTTATATTCACTGCAACATATAGAATTTAGGGTCTGATCACTTGAAGAACATGTACAGAGATGTTATAACTTATGAATAAGGTTTAGTCAAGTCAGAGCATAATATTGCTAAGGATTTAGGATTTGTTGAAATTCTGAACATTCCTGAATTTCTGGATAAGATAGTTCATCTTGTATTGAGCAGAGTTCATGGGTAGTTTATGTGGCTAGAATTTGTTTTTAAAATTACTAAGGAAGCAATTAAGCCAGTTACTGGTTTACCCTCAACCAGTACTAGACCCGACAAAAAGAAGAAGATACCAAACAAGGGTGTTATGGACCTAATCGAAGCTACATTTGACAACAAGTCTCTTAGGGTTAATGATATCACTAATGCAAATGTGAAATATGTGAGCATGGTATTTGGATACTAGGTTACACATGCAAATAGGTTAAATTTTGTTTCTAGTTTGTGTATTCATAGTGCTTATGAGATGGTTAAGAAAAATGCTAAAATTGACATCTATGAGTGGCTTCAGGATGAAATGCTAGATAACTTGAAGAAGATCAAGGGTGACAAGAAGGGGACATTCCATTTTGAAAATATACTTGTGTGTTTAATGCTTTACTTCACAAAGGAGATACCCGACATTGGTCACAATAAATTTGCATATAACATCCCGATAGGTAGATAGATCATGGAAGCTATTACCGACATTGATGCTAATAGTGATGACATGGTAAAATCCTATTTCAAAAACTTCCAAACCAAAATGAAGGCTAGAGAAAGGATACTGTAGAGTATTGTGGATAAGTATGACAAGCAAACTTTTTTTTTAATCAAAAGAGATGAAACATGGATGGAAGTTGTTACACCTAGAATTATTTGGATAACAAACATGGGATATGAAGTTGATCTGAATATTCTTGAGGCTTATGCTAAGACACTTCTTGATGGACCTAGGGAACCTTCAGAAGAAATTTTTGGTAGTCTTGAGACTATTGAGAGTGCTATTTCAATACAGAAGTAGGGAAAAAGAAGAGAAAAAGTTATCAGAGATGCATCCAAGATGGCTAAAGAAGCTAAGGAAAATGTGATGAACTTGAGTGGTATTTCTTCTAGTGAACTGGAAGGACTGGAAATGATAGCTCATGTTTCACCAGTTGTCACTTCTTCTGATATAGATAGTGGTATGGTAGCAGAGTTCGAGAAAGTTGAAAGGAGGAAGAGGAAACCCTCACCAGTACCTTCTCCTTCTCCTAAAAAGGAAAGAACATTAAGGAAAAAGCAACAGGATGTAAGGGAGCCTAAGAAGAAGCTAACTCCAAAGAAGAAACAATCTAAGGCACCAGATACCCTTACACCAGAGGAATTGGTAAATGAAGTTACTCAAGATGGTAATCTTTACAATGTAAATAAACTTTATCATTCATTCAAGGATTCAAATAAGGACACAATGGAGGAGAGCATCATTTTGCATCTTGAAATCTACAAGAAAGTTTTGATTGAGGTTGTAGATGATCTACCTAACAACTTGTACATAAGATTAAAGGCTAAAACAATGTTAGTGATCGAATTGGATAAAAAGTTAAAGGTTGAAGCATTGTTGGTTGTTCACCCTATTAATTCTAGGGAGGATATTGATGAACTGATTGCTGAAGCCAACCGGTCAATTTTTATGAGTGGTCACCAACAGGTCAGCCTAATGGCAGGAAGATTGAAAGAGATAGTTGATGGAACTGCAGAAAAATGAGACATATTTTTTGTTGAAAAAGAAAAGAAAGAGGAAAGGGAGAGATAAAAAATGGATAAATATTTTGCGAAGGTATATCAAAAGGAAAAAGGTAAAAAAAAAATTGGTAGTGTACCTATTATAAAGGTCATAGATAACCTTTCTCCGCTAGCACATGACAACCCACCAATAACTTTAGGAACACCGATACATACAGATAGTCAACCGGATAAGGAGGATAAAGAAATAACTCATGATGATAATAATCCAGATTCTGAAATTATTTTTACTATGAATGTATATGCACATGATGTTAATATTGTTATGGATAAAGAGACTGCAAAGGTTAAGACAGTTGATGCTATGAATGTTGAAATCTCCGAGTCACCGGTTAACACTGCTGACTCGTAGAACATTGAAATACTGACAGAAGCTAAAAAGCTTGAGACTGAGAAACCAAAAGATGTAGAGGTAATAACACAGACTAAGAAAATAGTAGAAGCAAAGGTAATAACACAAAGTGAGAAATCGACAACAACTGTAAATAAAGAGGATACAAATGATGGTAACAAGGAAGAAATTGTTAAGGTAATTGGTCAAGTATCCATGGAAAAGGAAGTTATTGCTGAACCGAGCACATCTACTACGGATTTCAGACCTACAAATGTAACAAATGTTCTTTTGGATTCAATTAAGAGGATCACATAGTGCAACGCATTAGCATACAAGGCCATTGATGATACATTGCCTATTTTGAAAATAATTGCACCGACATGTAAGTTAGATCATATCGATGGTTCTTTGAGTAAATTGGATGCATTGTCCAAATTTATTGCTACAAATGTTCTAACTATAGGTAAGATCAATGAAGAAACCATTAAGGAAAGGGTAAATAAAGAAAAAGGTGAATTATTTGAGAAGACTATCAAGGACTATTCTACGCATATTGATTCCTTATTATCAGTACTTAATTCAACAATCTTGGAATACAAAGAATTGTATAAGGAAGCTTGTATGCCTCACCACCTGACTGGAGACATTGATGAGAAGATTAAGGAAACATCGAAAGAGATAGATAACATAGTAGATAATATGATAGGTTCTTCAGAACTTACCTCAGTTCTTGATCAAAATATTGTAGTTTTTGAGGAAAAGATAGAGAAATTGGAGCAAAAAAAAGAAAGGATAAGGTTGAAGGCCCGGGAGCTGAAAAAAAAACATGGTCCAAAATTGGACAATCTTATAACTCAGTGGGTTGAGCTATCTAAAGCATTAATTCAAGGAGAATGATCACTAGAGTAACAAGTGCATTATCTAATCGACATGATCCAGCAGATAGAAACCATTATCTTTGATAGTAATAAATTCATGCAGAGCCTGAATCTAATATTGGTAGATATCTTTCAAACTGTAAAGAACTAGTTACGAGCTATGAGGTAGAATTTTTGTATTCTTTGATTCTTTTTGATATCCTTTGTCATTGATGTCAAAGGGGGAGTAGTATGGAGAAAAATAACATATGGAAGAAAATACACATAAGAAATCACTTCCTCAGGGGGAGCACACTCTTTTTGGGGATCAGTTTTGGACTTCATTTTTGGACAATAGTTTTTTGATTTTTCTCATGAGTGTTGCCATCAATGCTAAAGGGGGAGATTGTTGGCATTCTACACTCATATAAGAATGGTTCATATTATCATTGATGGCAACCAACTAGTAACAAGATTTTATAGGTTTACCAGCAATGCAGACATCATTCACCAGCACCGACAGGCATAACAGAGTTCATTCACCACCAACAAAGCATATCGACATCCAGGCCGACATGAGACAAGTTTTGTTTATGTGAATTATATTGTAATTAATTATTTGTAAGCTAACATGATGTATTGTAAAGGCTCATATATGAATGAAATCTTATAGGTCATTTTCGAGATAGCATAGAGAGGAAATTATGTAATGGTATTATGTAGAAGATAGCGAAAAGGTTTTGTAATAAGGCAGATAGGTTATGTGAGTGAATATCACTCACCAACAGGTTTTTGGTTATGATTTCTGAAAGAGCCTAAACCGGTACTGAATCAAGCATTGCAGATGCTATTTTGAGAAGTACATTGTCTTGGATTTAATTATCTATTTTGTAGTCAATGAGACTCTTTTATTGAGTAGTGAGCTCTAGGTTGTTGGCCTTTCTGCATGTGTAGGCCCCTATTGTAAGTAATATTTATTCATATTGGCCAGTGAGTAAATATTATGGGTCATAAATCCCACTAAGGTTTCTCCCTTACCGGGTTTCCTCGCCAAAATATCTTGTGTTATGGTGTGCATTTATGCTATCTCTGTTATTTCTATTTGCTGCATTATTACTTGTTTACTAGTACATTAATTTGGTTTGCAAAGTTATAAATAGGTTCAAATATTCCATTAACCGGTTAGACACTGATTCACCCCCCCCTCTCAACATCTTTGGGACTGTCATTGCATCTAACATCACCAAGAAGTAACCTAAGTTGGGCAAGTGGGCATGGGTTCATAAAGGACTCAAATGGAAAAAATGATTCTTTCTTGCATGGCTAACCTTAGAGTTAAAACCTCAAGTATTGTGGAAGTGGTTGCAGCCTACCATAAAATAGTGATTATGAAGGATAAAGGATTTGAATGTATCATTATTAAAGGTGATTTTAATAACACCATAATGATACTTATATGGAAAGCAAGGTGAGACTAGAAATTAGATACCTCATCCAAATTTCTTGATCTTGTTCCTATATTGAAGCATTAGAGAATTAATCATACATGACATGAAGGAAATAAGTTGGCAGATAGGCTAGCTAATCATCATTCTTTTTCCAATCATATTAAAATATGGATGAATTTGCACAACATTCTCAAAGATATTTGTTGCACTATCCTAGCTCACATAAGTTCTAATGCTATAAAATAATCCCAAGATTATCTTTTTACTTTTTTTCGTAGCCACCTTATTTGCCAATCATTTATTGTATTGGAGGCAAGCTTATGATACTAGCATAATTTACACCTCCCCCAATACCATCACGTGCTATCCATTTCTTTTTTTTGGATTTTTGATTTTGTTTCTAGTTTTGGCCTCTAGTTTCTTTGTGAAAAATATAGCTATGGATGGTGACCTAATCCAAACTAGACTGAGCTATTGTGATGAATTAAAAAATAATAGAATATAATTGGAAAACTATTATCTTCATAGAAGACCTAAATAGTTTGATTTTTTTTCTTCTGTTGCAATGGAATTAAGATTATCAAGTGTGTGTTTGAGATCTAGTGTTTATTAATAAAAATATGACTATTTTTATCAATAATGATAAATTACAATAATGATAAATTACAAGAAGGATAATAAACATAGTAAGGAAAATTTGAAAAGGAGATAAAGAGAGAAAATTGGATCTAGAAAATGAAGCTACAAGTGCCAGACATAGGTGTTGGGAACTCTACTCTAAAGATGCCTAATATTGATAGAGATGAATAAGGATACACTTAAGAGGTCTTCTGGATGAATCTCTAAAAAAAATAGTCTAAAATATTCAAACATGAGTGATGGCATCCTAATCTAGATGTTTTCATCCATTTAAAAGTTATAACTTGTAATAGTTTTTTGTATGCTCCTGTACCACTATTTTTTATTAGATTTGAACCATCACACACAGAAAATAGTGTTAAATTGTTTTTTGTATAGGGATTTTCTATGTCAAATCCTATGTTGGTGTTCCCACCTCAAGTATGACTGTGATGATGAAAAAGTATTTGTATTCTTAGAATATTAGAGGCTAAAGAGTAATGTAAATGCTAAAATGAAAAATGTTACTTGAAGAATGAAACTCTTAGCATGGAGTCTCACACAAGGCTTGACATTGATAGAACAAATTAATGGATTCCAGTGATAACTTTAAGAAACCCCCTCTCAAACAATTGAATAGAAACTTGGTGAATACTTAATTTTAAAAATAAATAATAATAATTTTATTGGCAAATCTTTCCTATTTAAAAGAAAGATATTAATTTTATTGGTGTTTTTTTAATATCAATTTTTTTTGGTAGAAAATATTAGTGAATCTTGGAAAATAATAAGAGTATGCATTAATTACAATTGCAAATCCTTTCATTAAAAATAAAATATTTTTTATAGAAAAGTAAAGGCTTGAAGGTGGAAATAATTAATGAGTTTAAGGGATAGAATCTACTTTATTTATTCTCTACCATTAATTTAAAATAATCTAACATCCCTCTTTGTATTTTGTGAGATAAAATGTACCAATAATTTGTAATAATCATGGGGTCAAAGATTGCTTTTAGACCATTGATTCTCATGAGGTCAACAATTCAAAAGCAATTTCAAACCCCGCAAACATTACAACTTGTAGGTACAATTTACCTCATGGAATATAATGAACGTAATTAGATTATATTTTAAATCAATGGTGACAACTAAAGATTGTTGATATAACCCTAAAGTAACTAATAATTATGATGTATTATTAGCAAATTAATTTAGATTTCTACAATAAATTATAAAATGTTGGCAAATCTGATCCAATCATGTATCGAATATTGTGGCAGATCTTTGAGTTAAAAAAAATAATAAAATAAATTATCTCGTGATTTAAGTAACACTAAAATAAAAATTTATAAAAATGTGCCATTTCGGGTCACCTTAAAAGTTGAACTTATTAGCCAAATTTTGATTACCAAACTTCAAAAAATAGTCAATTGGAGAATATTAGCCACTAAAAAATCAATTGATGGATTCTTTATCACAAAGAAACACAATGTAGATGATCATGATTATTGTAACAAAACTGTGTGTTTAAATGCTTTACTCATGGATTATAGATTATTAGTTGAACTTATTGAATGATTAGGATATACATTTATATAGGTTCAGATATGTATATCTAAAATGAGAGATGTATTTTTATTTATATGCAACTATAAGGAGCTCCATATTATTATATTAACATAATCAATTAAATACATGCAATTAAATAATCAATTAAAACCAATGTCAAAGGAAGTTGGGTTGTGACAACCTCCCCCAAAAAATCTTGCACCATGTCAATGCATCCAACAAATTTTATCATCATACCCAAAAAAGATCAAAAAGATTCACACAAGACATGGTTAGTATTTCTATCAACTAAATTCAAAATAATATTCTTTTATGTAACTACTTTTTATAAATCAAGCACAATCATTCATCAAAATAATAATTTTTCAATAGAAAATCCTAGGCAACTATGTGTATTACATTATTTCCATTCAGTTTGACAAAGCTAGGCTATCTCTCTCCAATGATATTAATGTAGCCATAACCGGTAAAAACCCTCAAAAGAGTCAACTGCCTTATGCAGTGAGAGAGACACAATGGAAGCAACAAGAAAACATAATAATTTTACATAAACAGATCATATTAAAGCCATAGAGCTTCCAAAAATCATCCGATAATCATTATATTATCATCAAAGAACATCTTGTAATTAACTGGTTACATGCAGACTTAAAGTGAGATACAATCCAACCGGGACCCTAAGAATCAACCGAATCACAACATGCGAATCTTAATCCTTATTCTTAGTTCTATTTCCTCTACCCCTACAAATGATTACCTAACATCATATTAATACCTATTGGAACGCATCTAGGTCAGCCTCATAAGATTACATTGACCAATGTAGGAAAATGAGACATGTAATTAGGTCGGCCCTAAGAATTAGATAAATCTTTCTAGAAAATAACAACCAAGTGATGCGGCTCAGTAAGAAGGTTGGCCACATGGCAACAAACATCATAAAAGACCCAAAATGAATCCACATGCCAAGAATCATGCTGGTAATGAAGGAAAACCAACTAGTAAGCACATGAACTATCTGGGGAACCCAGAAACAACAAACTAGAGCGATAGTTCTGACTGGAAAAGAACCTAGATGAACTAGAAATCTAGAATCAACCACATGAAACTACCAGGCATCCAAAAAAAAGATCTTCCATGAAGAACGAGCAACTACTGGTGCCAACTGACAAGAACACATAAAACTACACAAATAACTAAATAAGAACAAAACTAAAAGGAAATATTTTTGGTTGATGCAAGATTTCTCATCGATTGGGGATGCTCCCGCATCAGACAACCCAGGTAGAGAAAGATGTTCCATGAGAGGCAACTCATGAACATATAAAAGGATTCAGAATGAAGATCCCATGCTCATTTCTAATCCAAACATCTTCCTTATCTACCAACCTTTGATTTAGCTCCTCTGGTGCCTCAATCGACTTCTCTAACTTTTGACTCCCTCTATTTTCCTTCTTTGCTTCAGGTCTGCACATTCTCCCTGTGTACTTCCTTCTTTCTTTTGCAACTCAGGATTTCTTCTACCAAAAGACTTCATCCATATTGTCACCATGAGCTCTCTATTGACCGGTTCCATCTGTCCATTAGACTCATCTATAAAATCCTTCTACAAGCTCATGTCACCCTCTGGTATAACCTCTACAAATAGTTCTATTAGATCTTTCTTCAAAACCTTTGGTATGACCTCTACCACTAGTTCTTTCAAACCTTCCGGTATAACCCCTACCACCAGTTTCTTAGGACTCAGATTCTTCACCTCCTTCTCTTTCTCCTTTAAAGAAATCAATGTGAACTTCTTCCCATCCTTTTTAATAGTAACCAGGTTTCTTCTATAGTCATAAATAGCTCCTCTATCATATTGTGGAGCTTTTCCCAACAAGACATGACAAACACCCATTGACACAATATCACATAAAAATTCATCTCTGAAAGGCCCAATATTGAAACTCACTAAACACCACTCCTTTATCTCTATCTTCTGATCATCTTATAACCAATTCACCTCATAAGGACAAGGATGCTTAAGCCTCTTCAACCCAAGCTTCACAACCATCTCCTCAGATACTAAATTATCAGTAATTCCACCATCTACAATGACCTTGCAACACTTACCACCTAATTTGCACATAGTCCGGAAAAGACTCCTCCTCTGAGTAGATCTAGTATCCTTTCTTCTTAACATAAGGGATTCTCCTTTCTCCAGTGCATAGTTAGATCTGGTACCATCTGGTTCTTCACTTTCCACACACTTCTTGCCATTCCTTTCTTACATTCATAGGATCTATGTCTGATTTCTCCACACTTGAAACATTTTCCAAGAAATTCTCTACCGGTACTATTTATACCTTTCCTTGGTGTCTTCTAGTTCAATTGTTTACTCCACTTAGATTTTTCTTCCTCTTCTTCAACTGGTTTCTTCATACTATCATTAATTTTGAATTTCTCCTTTCCCTTATTCCCTTGTCTTCTTCTCACCTTCTCCTCAGCCTTCAAAGAATACAAGTAAACTTATTCAGTTGTGGAAACCTTCAACATAATCATCTCATCTTGAGTGTTAAAAGCAATTCCATTGATGTACCTCGCCACCTTCTCTATGTCCATCTCTTTATGTCTAGATCTAATCACCACTTTGTAAAATTCCTTAGTATATTCCTTCACAGTCATGTTTCTCTATTTCAAGTTCTGCAAATTCTTGAATAGTTCCAATTCATAGTATCCCAGTATGAACTTGGCCTTCAATCTTGCTACCATTTGTCTCCACCAAGTGATCTTTAATTCACCATTCTCCACTTTTTCTTTCTGCAATTACTGCCACCATAAGGCAGTATGCCCTTTCAACTTGATCTGTGCCAACTAGATTCTCTACAGGTCCTTGACATCCTCAAACTCAAATTAGTCCTCTAACTCTTCGATCCAATCGATCACATCCTTTAGGTTAAGCATTCTGGAAAAGTTAGAAACCTTAACTTTATGCTCTTTACTTGCTTGTGCTACTACTCTTAGGAATCTCTCCTGTCTCTCATCTTTTGATCCTTCAGCTTCCTCAAGCTCTTCATTGGCTTCCACATATTCATCCTCAGAATCAGAGTTTCCTCGCAAACCAGCCAAAGCATTCTAGATTTCATTCCTCACTTCATTCTTGAAGTCTTCCATCATCTATTCTACCCTTCAGGGGCTCATTCTCCTTGGTGGCATCTCTTCTTCCACTCCAATGAACCACCTCAATTTGATGATCTGATTAGCAGTTCCAATTGCCTCCCCTCGGTGATCTATTGAACACACACGCAAGATGGCTCCAATTGGCTTTCTATCCACCTCAAGGAATGTCTCAATGTTTGCAAATGATTCTTCCACCAGCCAATCCATAAGTAGCTCTGATACCACTTAATGCAACCATAACTAGTAAAAACCCTCAAAAGAGTCACCCAACTTATGCAGTGAGAGAGACACAATGGAAGCAACAAGAATACATAAGAAATTCACATAAACAGATCATATTAATTCCATAGAAGTTCTAAAAATCATTTGGTAGTCACTATATTATCATCAAAGAACATCCGATAATTAATCAGTTAAATGCAAGCTTCAAGCCAGATACAATCCAACATGGACTCTAAGAATCAGTTGAATCACAACATGTGTGATAACTCAATGATGAACCACTAGTACCAAATCGGTACTGATAGGGGGGGGGTGACTCAGTACAAACACAAATACAGTCCAAAATCGGTTTGACAACTAATATTCCAAATGACTAACAAATAGGGATACCGATAAAACAGAGTGCAACTGGTAACATCCAATATAGTTCAATCAGTCATGAACCAGTCACTCAATAAGCTTTCCTCTTAACTCAATACTTCAGTATCATTATATTCTCATGCATAAACAAGTAAACTTAACCATAAGATCTTTACAACAGTGAGTTCAATATGTTTTATAGACAGGCATAAAACACAGAACCTTCATGTGCTTAATTGGAAAAACAAAGCATCACAAGACAAAAGCATTTCACATGACACATATTTTTCACGTGGAAACCCAACTGGGAAAAAACATGGTGGGGATGAATACCCACAAGCTGATTTTTGAACTCTTTAGAAGTCCACTCTATTAGGAGCCTTGTCCGGTTAAGGACATTACAATAGATTTTGGTAGGAACCGATCCTGTTAGGGATCACCTGGTTAAGGGATACCCGGTTAAGGGTTAAACCCGGTAGGGTCACCTTGTTAGAGGATTTCAAGAACTCAATGGCTGAAAGGATCTCCTAAGCTCTCTAGCTTCTCAGAACTCATTAGCATTGAGTTACCTGGTTAAGGGATTTAAATCAAGTCGGTTAAGACCACCTGATTTAAGGGATTTTGAATCAAGCCAGTTAAGGCTACCCTATTAGGGGATTTTACAGCTGTTGAAGTGGTTAGAGATCAACAGGTATTACAATGATTTGTTAATAGCACTCAATGCTAATGCAGATCCGTTTAGGCTCCTCTTTTCCTTCTGCACATTCACTTTATAGGTATCTCTTCTCTCATTTGGTCTGGCAAGAATAACGTATCACTTCCCTTAGATACACACTCACAACTTTTGCCAACAACCTTAGAAAGAAACACAACATCAACCTTATAGGAAACAAACAGGTCGGTAGCAAAAACCCTAAACCTGTTAGGTTAAGCAATTCAAATGGTTTGATCTTGACCATTGAATCATACTGCATTAAATGCAACAATCTTGAATCGATCTCAAGACATTCTCCATCATCCATTATCCACCATTTTCATGGTAGCTGATAACCCATCACACATTATCACCAATTGACAAACTTCACAGATTCCCGAGGTATATAGGAATAGTCATCTTCATGCAAGATCCTTCATGCACACAGAGCTTATGTGGCAACATGATCTATCCTCCATCATATTGCTAACTCATCACACAAAGATCACTGATTGAGTCACACAGACTTGAGGTACTCCAACTGGAAACCCTGAAGTGGAAGCTACCTACCAATTGGTAGTCATACAATGCTTCCATGTCTTGGTTCCCATAACTACATGCCAGTTCACCTTGAACAAATATGCCACTTCACTTTGGCATATAAACCGGTTCATACATATGCCGGTTCCTCTCTCTCTTATCCTATCACATGTGCTGGTTCACACCATGTCTCATATTGACATCAATGACAACATACAATTTCATTATGTCTTCATGTCAGTTTTCATAATGCCATGTTGGTTCACATAATGCCAACAATCTCCCTCTTTGGCATTGATGGCAATATACAAAAGATATCTTCTCTACTTCACATCTTCTCCCCATTTGTTGTAGATATCTTTTCACTTAACTCCTTCTCCCCCTTTGACAACAATGCCAAAGTAGAGGTACAAAGATCTCTGTTTCATCATGTTGCTCCCCCTATGGAGTAGCATTCTTCAACACACCAATCAACTGAAACTTTGTCTTTCCAATACCTGACTGATGTGGAACAATCACTTTTAGTTCACCACCTGAATGGGCAATACCCCTAATTCACCTCTCAAATGCACAAATGTTGTCTTTGGGAGAGGCTTGGTGAATATGTCTGCTAACTACTCCTTACTAGACACATGCTCCAGTGCAATCTCTTTATTTTGAACCTTTTCCCCCAAGAAATGATACTTATGCTCAAAATGCTTGGTTCTAGAATGTAAAAGTGGATTCTTGGATATATTGATAGCACTTGTGTTATCACAGAATATACTTATCGGTTTAGATATAAGGATCTTGAAGCCTTCTAGTACATGCTTCATCTAGATTGTCTGAGTGCAGTTCATGAAAGCTGCAACATACTCCACTTCCACTATAGACTGAGAGATACAACTCTGCTTTTTACTCATCCATGAGACCAGTCTACCACCGAGAAAGAATGCACCACCTATTGTGCTCTTCTAGTCATCCACATTACTGGCCCAATCAGCATCTGTAAATGCTTTCAGATTGAAATTATTGTTGTATGGGTACCACAATCCATAGTCAACTGTTCCCTTAAGATACCTAAGAATCCACTTGACTGCAATTAAGTGAGATTCTCTTGGACTCTTCTGGAACCTTGTAGTAATGCCAACTGCATGTACAATATTCAGTCTGCTATGCACTGCATAATGCAACTTACCAAACATTGATTGGTATTCCTTCTCATCAACCAGTGTGAAATCATCCTCCTTTGTCAGTTTGCAACCAGTCACCATCGATGTACCAACCGGTTTTTCTATCTTCCATGCCAAAAGTCTTCAACACCTCTTTGACATATTTGGACTGAATGATGAAGATTCCATCTTCCGTCTACTAGATCTACAGTCCACTGAAGAACTTAATCTCCTCTATGAGTGACATCTCAAACTCTTTCTTCATGTCATCAGCAAACTCATGACTCATCTTGTCATCTCCACCAAAGATGATGTCATCAACAAAAACTTCACAGATCAGGATCTGATCTCCTTCAGACTTCAAGTAGATATTGCTATCTTCACTTGTTCTCTCAAATCCAATCTTCACAAGATGGGAATGTAGGCACTCATACCATGCCCTAGGTGCTTGCTTTAGACCATATAATGCTTTATCTAGCCTACATACCATGTCACTATCTTCAAATAGGGTAAACCCATCTGGTTGCTCAATATACACCTCCTCTTCAAGTACACCATTTAGGAATGCAAATTTTACATCCATTTGATATACCTTGAACCTCTTAAAAGCTACATATGCAAGAAGCATATGAACTCCTTCCAATCTAGCTACAGGAGCAAAGGTTTCCCCATAGTCTTCACCTTCTTCTTGAGCATAGCCTTTGCATACCAGTCTAGCTTTATTCCTAATCACTGTGCCATCCTCATTCAACTTATTTCTGAACACCCATTTGGTGCCAATGATATTTTTATGCTCTGATCTGGGTACCAAGGACCATGTACCATTTTTCTCTATCTCGTCAAGTTCTTCTTCTATTGCCTTGGTCCAGTCTTCATCTTTATGAGCCTCTTTGAATGACTTAGGCTCAAATTTAGAGATCATACATGAGTTTTCTCTGAACTTTCTTCTAGTAAGGATTCCTGCATCCTTATCACCTATGATCTGCTTGGGATCATGATTCAACTTGACATACTGAGGAATGGTCTTAACTGGTTCTTCTTGCTTTTCTTCTGCATCCTCATCTTCATCAGTATCAGCATTCACCGGTTCAGGAACACTATTACTGGTACTCGGTTGACTGACAACTGATTCCCAGAAGGTTGCAACTAGTTCATTTACAGCTTGCTCACTGCCGGTTTCCTTAGTCTTCTCAGAGGATTCATCAACTCTTACATTGATGCTTTCCATAATTCTCTGAGTCCTATTGTTGTAGCACTTGAAAGCTTTACTCTTGGTGGAATATCAGAGAAATATTCCCTCATTACATTTAGCTTCAAATTTGCCCTAATGTTCACTCGCCTTGATGTAACATTTGCTACCAAATACCTTAAAGTAGTTAACCACAGGTGTCTTACCGGTCCAATACTCATAAGGGGTTTTTTCCTTACCCTTTTTGATGAGTACCTGGTTCATAGTGTAGACTGCAGTGCTCATCACTTCTCTCCAAAAGGTGTGAGCAACCTTTCCTTGGATCAACATGGTTCTAGTTGCTTCAACCACAGTCTAGTCATTCCTCTTTGCTAGGCCATTCTGCTGTGGAGTCCGGGGGGTAGACAGTTGTCTCTTGATGCCAAATTCTTCACAATACTTGTTGAATTCACTAGAAGTGAATTCCCCTCCTTGATCAGTTTTGAGACATTTGATCCTTTTACCACTTTCCTTCTCTAGTAATGCTCTGAAAGCTTTGAATTTCCCAAAAGCTTCAGACTTGTTTTTCAAGAATGTGACCCACATCATTCTTGAGTAGTCATCAGTGAGAATCATGAAGTACCTATCACCCTGCACACTTCTAGTTTTCATAGGACCACATAAATCAGTATGCACAAGATCAAGCAAGTTGTTAGCAGTGAAAGATTTACCTTTAAAGGTTGAGGAAGACATTTTCGCCAATTGACATTCTCTACACAAGGTATTATTCGGTTTGCTCAGCACCGGCAACCCTCTAACTACCTTGATGTTACTAGCCTTCACAATGTTCTCAAAGTTCACATGGCAGAATCTCCTATGCCATATCCAACTATCATCAAGCTTAGCCATAAGACATGTACTTATATTTGCATTCAGATGAAATAGGTTACCTTTAGTCTACATGCCAGTGGCTACAGATTTACCATCTTTACCTTTGATTTTGCAAACTCCATTCTTGAATTGCAGAGTGACACCACTGTCATTTAACTAGGCAACACTTAGAAGGTTGTGTCTGAGACCATCAACCCAGTACACATTGTTAGCACTACTCTTTCCATTCAAAGAGATGGACGCTCTACCTTTGACCATGCATGGTGCATCATTGCCAAAGTGATGCACACCACCATCATTGCCAAAGTGATGCATACCACCATCATACTCCTCTAAGGATAGAAACTTTCTCCGGTTACCAGTCATATGGTGAGAACAACCACTATCAATGATCCACTCATTGGAATCATCAAACTGGGAGACAAGAGCCTTCTTGTCTGCCACATCTTCCTTTATAGCAACAAACACAATGTCTTCATTCTCTTCATCTTCTGATTCCTCATCTGTGACACCTTCATCAACTGCCACAAAACAATTTCTCTGGTTTCCTCCTTTGAATTTCTTGAACCTTTCTGGTTTATCCTTGTTGTCACTATTAGGACAGTTCATAGCAATATGTCCTATCTAGTTATAGGAGAAACATTTCAAAGGTAGCTTACCTTTGTATTTACAAGTTCCTTTTGAGAATTTCTTGGAAAGAAGTGCTTCAAATTCCATCAAAAACTCTTCATCATTCATTTCTCTATTCTGATTAGGTTCCCCACTAGTGCTAGCCTCTTTTCCTTTTCTGGAAGGTATAGCAGAGGCTCTAAAAGTTGATTATGTCTTTTGAATACTACCATCAAAACTATTTAGCTCATAGGCTATCAACTTGGCTATGATGGAGTCCAAGGACGCCTTAGACTTGTCTATTGATCTCAGCACCTGAATAGCAGCAACCCTTATTTCATAGACTGGCAACAGGGATCTCAGGACTTTGCTTACCACAGTGGAATCTTCTATTTTGCCACCTACACTCTTTATTTCTCCAACAACTGTTTTGATTCTTATTCCATACTGCTGAATGGTCTCTCCTTCAACCATCCGCATGTCTTCAAACTTTCCTCTCAGGCTCTCTTCCTTAGCCTATTTTACATGCTTATCACCACCATAAATGTTTTCAAGAGCATCCCATACCTCTTTGGGATTTGTCTTGTCCTGAACATCAATAAATTCAATGTCAGATAGGCTACTGATGAGGGCTTCCATGACTTGCCCATTTTCTTGTATCTCTCTCTTTTGGTCATCAATGAGAGTATTTGTAGGAACACCATATACATTTTCAACATAACTCCAGTGTTGAACACCCATGCTTTTGATCAATATCTTCATCCTATCTTACCATATACCAAAATTTTCCTTGTTAAACTTTGCACCTTCCCTCTTCATCATTTGACTAGGATCTTTTCCTCAAGCAGTTAAGCTTACAACACAAAGGACCTGGAGTGCTCTAATACAAATTGATAACTCAATGATGAACCACTAGTACCAAACCAGTACTGAGAGGTGGGGGGGGTGAATCAGTAC
The DNA here is from genome assembly GCF_030272615.1 of Cryptomeria japonica. NCBI lineage: Eukaryota > Viridiplantae > Streptophyta > Pinopsida > Cupressales > Cupressaceae > Cryptomeria > Cryptomeria japonica. The sequence continues at coordinate 648,775,853 of NC_081407.1, read as the reverse complement.
AAACACAAATATAGTCCAAAACCGGTTTCAAAACAAATACTCCAAATGACTGACAAATAGGGATACTGGTAAAACAGAGTGCAATCGATAACATCTAGTATAGTTCAATCAGTCATGAACCGGTCACTCAATAAGCTTTCCTCTTAACTCAATACTTCAATATCATTATATTCTCATGCATAAACAAGTAAACTTAACCATCAGATCTTCACAATAGTGAGTTCAATATGTTTTATATATAGGCATAAAACATAGAACCTTCATGTGCTTAACTGGTAAAACAAAGCATCACAAGACAAAAGCATTTCACATGACACACATTATTTTCATGTGGAAACCCAGCTGGGAAAAACCACGGTGGGGATGAATACCCACAAGTTGCTTTTTGAACTCTTTAGAAGTCCGCTCTGTTAGGAGCCTTCTCCGGTTAAGGACATTACAATAGTTTCTGGTAGGAACTGATCCTGTTAGGGATCACCCAGTTAAGGGTTAAACCCGGTAGGGTCACCTTGTTAGAGGATTTCAAGAACTCAATGGCTGAAAGGATCTCCTAAGCTCTCTAGCTTCTCAGAACTCATTAGCCTCAAGTTACTCGGTTAAGGGATTTGAATCAAGCTGGTTAAGACCACCTGATTTAAGGGATTTTGAATCAAGCTAGTTAAGGCTACCTTGTTAGGGGATTTTAAAACTATTGAAGTGGTGAGAGATCAACAGGTATTACAATGATCTGTTAACAACACTTAATGCTAATGCAGATCTGTTTAGGCTCCTCTTTTCCTTCTACACATTCACTTTGTAGGTATCTCTTCTCTCCTTTGGTCTGGCAAGAATCACGTATCACTTCCCTTGGATACACACTCACAACTTTTGCCAACAATCTTAGAAAGAAACACAACATCGACCTTATAGGAAACATACAGGTCAGTAGCAAAAACCCTAAACCCTAAACCTGTTAGGTTAAGCAATTCAAACGGTTCGATCCTGACCATTGAATCATATTGCATTAAATGCAACAATCTTGAATTGATCTCAAGACATTCTCCATCATCCATTATCCACCATTTTCATGGTGGCTGATAACCCATGACGCGTTATCACCGTTTGACAAACTTTGCATATTCTAGAGGTAGATAGGAATAGTCATCTTCATGCAAGATCCTTCACGCACACAAAGCTTACATGGCAACATGATCTATCCTCCATCATACTGCTAACTCATCACACAAAGATCACCAATTGAGTCACACAGACTTGAGGTACTCCAACCAGAAACCCCGAAGTGGAAGCTACCTACCAACTGGTAGTCATAGAATGCTTCCATGTGCTGGTTCCCATAACTACATGTCGGTTCACCTTGAACAAATATGCTACTTCACTTTGGCATATAAACCGGTTCATACATATGCCAGTTTTTCTCTCTCTTCTCCTATCACATGTGCTGGTTCACACCATATCTCATATTGACATCAATGACAACATACAATATCATTATGTCTTCATGCCAGTTTACATAATGCCATGTTGGTTCACATAATTCCAACAATGTGAATCTTAATCCTTATTCTTAGTTCTACTTCCTCTACCCCTACAAATGATTACCTAACATCATATTTCTACCTGCCAGAACACATCTGGGTTGGCTTCATAAGATTGCATTCACCAATGTAGGAAAATGAAATGTGTAATTAGGTCGGCCCTAAGAATTAGATAAATCTTTCCAAAAAATAACAACCAAGTGATGCGGTTTAGTAGGAAGGTCGGACACATGACAACGAACATCAGACAATACCCAAAATGAATCCACAGGCCAAGAATCTTCCTGGTAATGAAGAGAAACCAATCAGTAAGCACAAGAATTGTCTTAGGAACCTAGAAATAGCCAACTGGAAGCGATAATTGACCGAAAAAGAATCCAAATGAACTATAAATATGAAATCAACCACATGAAACTACCAGGAAACTGAAAACAAGATCTTCCATGAATAACAAGCAACTATCGTTGCCAACCGTGAAGAACACATAAAACTGCACAAAGAACTAAATAAGAACAAAACTGAAAAGAAATATTTTTGGCTGATGCAATATTGCTCATTGACCGAGGATGCTCCTACATCAGATATTATCTTTCTCATGATGGTGTTGACTTATCTATTTCAATTATAGAAACACACTGAAAATCATTATATGCTAGTGTCTGTAGTCAAATCAAGACTAAAGATTCCTTGAAATGTTTCTCCTTGTCCAAATGAGATTTAAATTATTTTATCACACATACCTATGCTCACCAAAACGTAACAATAGATTTACTTGACCAAGTTGCTAGGCATTTCTGAACAATTTTCCTAGCATTGTCCTTATATCTAAGTACATTAGCACTGGCTTAAGCTCATTCATGAGTTTTAATACCTAATAGAAGGATCAGTTTGATGTTTAATATGTTTATGTAAAAAATCATCATATGCCCATCTTTTCAAAACATGCTTAATAGCATTAGACCTTACACATTTGACATTCTATTCATGGAAAGACTCATATCAGATCTAGAAACACCAACATACAAGATTTAAAATACACAAATCCTTCAATTGATTTTCTAACTCAAAGAAAATCATACTAGCTTAGCTTTTAAGATTTAATTTCATGTAGTGCTTTTCTTACATTTGAACATTCACATTAATACACATGTTACGTGGCCTCAAATATTTCACAGGATTAAGAATGAAAAGAAACATGGGTGTAGAGGAGAAACTAAAATAAAAATGAGCTCTAAGATCACCTTCTCATTTGCTTAATTTTAAAATAGATACATAATAAGTTTTGTGTCCACTATAGAGAGAAGTCAGTTGCAACATTAATGGTAGATAGGTGAGATAAGTTGGAATAAATAGTATGGATCTAATTGAAGCCAGCTCTTGGTTAGTTGGTTGTATACTTGTAGTTGGTTTGTGTTGACAAAGCTATAGGAGATAATTAATATGTTAATCCCAAAATAATGGGATGCCAGATACAACCGATCATCAATATGTTAATCCAAAAATAATGGGATGTTAGATACAATCGATCATGGACCCCTTACAACAAATCAAGTATGATATTAACTTAAGTTTTCCCTTTTAACAAAGGTGACTATCACACAAATATTTCCCCAAAAATACCTATGCTCGTTTATAATGAAAAAATTTCTAGGCTTCACAAGAAATATTGAAGTATTTATTTGCAAATTCCCAAAATCTTTATGAATTGCAACACATTGTTTTGGATTAACATCTTTTGAATTGATATGTATTTGGTTGTCTAGAAAAAATAGTTTTCTCAATCTTGTGTTCATCAATTCTATCTTCCAAATCAAATCTACTACAACTTGTTTCCTCAATATTGATTCCTATGCTTGTCTTCTTTGGAGGAGCAGACAAAGTGTTTACCACTTCTATAATTTTTATCACCAATGCATCTATTTGATTGAATAATCTCTTTTGATCATCTGAATCATCTCCTATGATCAAGTTTACTCTCTCTTTTATTCTTAATCTTATATTAAAATCTTATATTATCTTATCTCTAGAATCCTTAGATAATGGACTACAAATTTTATGTAGAGAACCTTCTTATATTTTGTTTTCTTTTTCCACTACTTCCTTTCTTTTCAATGTCAAGGCTTCTAACAATTCCTTATTTAATTTAACTTCTCTATCACTAATAGATTTATTGAAACTAATAAGGTACATGTTTGCAACAACATAGAAGAAAACTAAGAGGGGGAGGTGGGTGAAACTATTTTCACTGAATTCGCAAACTTAATCACAAATTTAGATCTGATAAACTGCAACAATAACAAAGATAACAAAATTGAAAGCATAATAAACAACACCAAGATTTTTATGTGGAAAATCCGGTTAAGGGAAAAACCAAGGTGGGAACCTAGCCATAGTAAGATGATACTCTATAGTAGTATGTGAAAATATTACAATGGGGAATGCATGTGCATTTAGGCACACTTCCTAGAGCTCACTTCTCAAATACAATGACTCGAAAGGCTACAACCCTTAGGGAAGTCTCACTGACTTACGATAAGATTCAGACTACAATCTGGAAGGAATGAACTAAAAGAATAGCATCTCCAAATGCTCGATTACAATTTCGGTTCAGAATAAATGTTTACTTTGCAACACCAAGCTCTGCTCAATCATAGTGTCAAAGGATGAATCACTTTAATGTACATACACCACTCTTTGATAATGTAGACACAACCTTAATACCTAAATTACATGAATATATCACCTATATATACAATTCATCAACCTTGACAACAAGGTTGGCTAAACCCTCAACTCGCAATTACAAAGTTACATCACATGATACAAAGATTAACCACAAGACCAATATAATTTTTTACATGAAATAACATGGTCCTAATTCAAATTCACAAATGATCAACTCCATTTGAAATCACAGCAAGATCAATCACAACATGCTACACCACCAGAAATGTCGCATAATATGAAAATCATCACTAGATCATGAAAAACCACCAATAACTCACACAATGATCAGTGGGGATCAACAATAAAATTAGGACACAATTAGGAAACACCAAAAAGCACCTTAGAATCATCAGTATTAGCTACACCAACACCACTTATCAGTTCTTTATCAATCAACATCTGAGAACTCAAGTACACAACCAATCAGCAACTGTCATGAACAAAGATAACATGCGAAGAACCAAATCACAAACCACCTCAAAAGAAGATCCACAAGACCATCACAAACAATATCCAAAAAACTCAACTCAAGATCTGATCACACCTAAATATATCAGAGGAAATACCGAACTTTGCAAAGCACTCATTAGAAAAACAAAACAACAAAAAATGGTTCATAAGATCTTCTCAATCTACAATCATCAGAGAAAATCATAGGAATATGTTGACATCAATGATAATAAAATATCCTAGCAGCAACAATGTCCAACAATCTCCCCCTTTGGTATTGATGGTAACATATGAATTCGAAAAACAATCAATGCAAAGAAATAAGATATCTCCAACAAACTCCACCTAAGATCAAGATAGATAACGTATAATTTCACATGATCTCTGTCCCACCTTGACAAAAATGCCAAAGATCCTCAAAATAGAAAACCAAACTCTCTGTCCACAAAACAGAAACATGAATCTCAAGAATCTCTCCCCCTAAACCACAAACTACTCCACCAGAGGAGCATCACCAACTCATCAACCCAAATAGAAAGATCAGGCTTTGAAGTCCAGTATATTGGTGCAACTCAATGCATCTAGTTCTCATCAGGAGAGGTAGATACCCCTAAGTTATCTCTCAAATAGACAAATGTCTCTATAGACAAAGGCTTAGTGAAAATATCAGCTATTTGTTCCTTTGTAGATACATACTCAAGATTCACTTTCTCTTCACTAACTTGTTCTCTCAAGTAATGATATTTGATTGACACATGTTTAATATTTAAATGTTGCACCGGGTTCTTTGAAATGTTAATAGAAATTGAATTATCATAGTATATGACACTAGGCTCATCATAGATAACTAATATCCTTCAACATTTGCTTCATCCAAACTACCTGAGTGCAATTACTAGCAGCAACAATGTACTCAACGTCAGCAGTAGATAAGAATACCGAATCTTGTTTCTTACTAGTCCATGGAACCAATTTCTTACCTAAAAAGAATGGTTCACTGGTAGTGCTCTTCTGATCATCTACATCACAAGTCCAATCAGCATCAGTGTAAGCACACAACATGTAGTCATCATTCCTCAGATACCAAACACCATAATCCATAGTTCCCTTCAAGTATCTAAATATCCTCTTCACAAAAATCACATGACTCTCTTTCAGATCAAATTGATATCTAGCAACCATGCACACAACATGCATAATATCTGGTCTAGTATGAGTAAGATATAGCATTCCACTAACCATAGATATGTACAAACTATGATTATGTTTCGAAGATTCATCATTCTTAGATAATTTACAACCAGTCAACATTGGATTTCCAACATGTTTAGAGTCATCTAACCCAAACTTCTTTAACAATTCCTTCACATACTTAGTTTGAGATATAAATATACCTCTTTTAGTCTATGAAATCTACAAAGCTAAGAAAAAATTCATCTCTCCAATCATAAACATCTCAAATTATTTATGCATATGACTGAAAAACTTCATGCTCAAGTCGTCATCCCCTCCAAAGATACACTAGTAGCAGCAAAGAAGGAGGAGTGAGAGGGGGGGCATGAATCAATCTTCATTGGAATATGAAATATTAAACACAACAATAGATCTAACAAACTGCTGCAATAAATAGATAAACAAATTAACAGCACAACACACATCACCAAGATTTTTGACTTGGAAAACCCAGTTAAGAGAAAAACCATGGTGGGAACCTACCCACAGTAAGATGATACTCTGCAGTAGTATGTGAAAATATTACAATGGGTAATGCACATGCATTCAGGCTCATTGCCTAGAGCTCACTGCTCAAAAGATATTTGCCTGGAAGGCTACAACCCTCAGGAAAGTCTCACTAACATCCAACAAGCTTCAAACTACAATCATGAAGAAATGAACTGAAAGAATAGCATCTCCAGATGCCTGATTACAATTTTGATTAAGCACAGTTGTCTTCTCTACAACACCAATCTCAACTCAAAACCTCAACAACGAATGATAATTCACTTGTTCATACATTCACCATTCTCTGATAATACAAAAACAATACCAAGAGCCAAAATACATGAATAACTCACCTATATATACAATTCATCAAGCCTGATAACAAGGTCGACTAAACCCTCAACCCTCATTTACAAAATTATATCACATGATACAAATATCGACCACCAGACCAATTTAATTATTTTCATAGCATAGCATGGACCTAATTCAAATTCCTGAATGATCAACTCCTCTGGAAATCATGCCAAGATCAACCGTAACACGCTACACCACCAGAAATACCACATAACATGAAAATCAGTATTGGTTGATGAAAATCACCAAAAAATCACACAACAATCAATGCAGATAGCCAAAATAAACAAGACATGACTACTACACACCAACAAGAATTTTAGAATCATCTAGAACAATTGCACCAACACCACTTTTCAAATCTTCATTGGTCAACATCTAGAAGCTCAAGAACACAACCAATCAACAACTGTCATGAAGAAAGATAACTTGTGGAGTACAAAATCATGAACCATCTGAAATGAAGATACACAAGACCAACCAAAACAACATCCTAAAGTCTCAGCACAAGATCTGATCACACAAAAATATATTGAAGGAAATATCAACCTCTTAAAATAGTGATCAACAAAACCAAACTACAAAACTGAATTAGAAAATCTTCCCAATCACAAAGGAATATGTCGACATCAATGACAACAACATATCCTAGTAACAACAATGAACAACCATATCCAACAATATCCCCCTTTGGCATTGATGGTAACATAAGAATGTGAAAAATATAGTTAATGAAAAGAAATAAGATATCACCAGCAAACTCCCCCTAAGGTCAAGAAAGATAAAGTAGTTTTTCACATGATATTTCTCTCTCTTTGACAACAATGGAAAAGATCTCAAAAAAAATAACCAAATAGAAACATGAATCTCTCTCCCCTTGTGACACACAACCAAGTCAACAGACTACTCCAACAGAGGAGCAACACCAACTCATCAATCCGAATAGAAAGATAAGGCTCTGAAATCCATCAAATTGATGCAACTCAATGCATCTAGTTCTCATCAGGAGGGGTGGATACCCCTAAATTATATCTCAAATAGATAAATGTATCTAGAGGCAAAGGCTTAGTGAAAATATTAGCTATTTGTTCCTTTGTAGATACATAATAAAGCTTCACCTTCTCTTCACTGACTTGTTCTCTCAAGTAATGCTATTTGATTGATATATACTTAGTCTTCGAATGTTGCACTAGATTATTTGTAATATTGATAGCACTAGAATTATCATAGTAAATAACAGTAGGATCATCATGAATAACTCTGATATCTTTAAACATTTGCTTCATCCAAACCACCTGAGTGCATTTAGTAGCAACAACAATGTACTCAACTTCAGTAGTGGAAAAAGACATTGAATCTTGTTTCTTGCTAGCCCATGAAACCAACTTCTTACCCAAAAAGAATGCTCCACTATTAGTGGTCTTCTGATCATCTACATCACCGGTCCAATCAGCATCAATGTATGCACACAACATGAAATCATCATTCCTTGGGTACCACAAACCATAATCCATAGTTCCCTTTAGATATGACTCTCTTTCATATCACCTTAATAACTAGCATCCATACACACAACATACATAATGTTAGGCCTAGTCTGAGTAAGATATAACTATCCACCAACCATAGATTTGTACAAACTTTGATTAGCTTTTAGAGATTCATCATTTTTAGATAATTTACAACTAGTCATCATAGGAGTTCCAACCGGTTTGGATTCATCTAACCTAAACTTCTTTAGAAATTCCTTCACATACTTAGTTTGAGATATGATTATACCTTTTCCTCTTTGTGCAATCTGCAAACCTAAGAAGAATTTCATCTCACCAATCATAGAAATCTCAAATTCTTTTTGCATATCACCAGAAAAATTCATGCTCAAGTCATCATCACTGCCAAATATAATAACATCAAAAAAGACTTCAACAATTAGGATGTCATCGTTTTCAATCTTAAAATACAAATTACTGTCAGCAACACCTTTAGTAAATCCCAATTTCAACAAGTATTTATCTAGTCTAACATACCAGGTTCTAGGAGCTTGTTTTACTCCATAAAGGGCTTTCTTCAACTTACATACCATGTCTTCATCATCCAAGAGTGAAAATCCATTAGGGTCTTCAATCTAAACTTCTTCCGCTAGATCACCATTCAAAAAGGCTGATTTCAAATCCATATGATATACCTTGAAATCTTTATAAGCAGCATAAGCAAGCAACAATGTGACAACTTCAAGTCTAGCAACTAGAACAAAAGTCTCCTCATAATCAATTCCTTCTTGTTGTGAGTATCCTTTGCAGACTAGTCTACCTTTATTTCTGACAACTTCACTAGCTTCATTCAATTTGTTTCTGAATACCCCTTTGGTACCAATAACATTCTTATCCTTAGGTCTAGGCAAAAGTTCCCAAGTATTATTCTTTTCGATCTGATCTAGTTCTTCTTCCATGGCTCTCATCTAATTTTCATCTTTACAAGGTTCAACAACACCTTTAGGTTCAACTTTAGAAATCAAACATACTTCGTCAGTAGCTAACCTTCTTCTAGTCATCACACCTTTATTCTTATCACCAATAATCTGATTTTTAGAATGATTCAATCTTACATACCTCAGAGTCTTCTGCTTGTTCTGATTCTTTGTTTCCAGTACTTATTCAGTGGTAGCAATAACATATGGATTAACATTCTCTACTAGATCATTCTACTTGGGTTCTTCAGGCTAAACAAGAGCCAAAATAATATGTTGACCATCATCATAACTACATGCTTTGATCTCCTTTGCAAGGTACTCATCCACCTTCACATTTGCACTTTCAACTATCTTTTTGTCTCTTATTATAGCACAAGTAGGATTTTATTTTAGTTGAATATCCCAAGAATATTCCTTCATCACTTCTAGCATCAAACTTTTCTATATACTCATCTCTCTTGATATAATATTTGCTACCAAATACTCTGAAATATCTTATAGTAGGAACATGAGCAAACATAGCTCATAAGGGGTCTTACAGGTATCACCTTTGATGTGACCTCTCTGTTGAATGTGTAAACAACAATGCTAATGGATTCTCTCTAGTAGATCTTCATAACATTTCCTTCAATTAGCATAGTCCTTGCAACATCCAAAATAGTTATGTTCCTCCTCTCAGCAACTCCATTTTTTTGTGGTGTTCTAGGAGGGTCAGTGAAAGAAGATGAGTCCACTTTTTGGCCAAAAAGTGGAAGTGTTTTCCCTGTTTTTCAGATTTTGTCTCATTTGAGCTTAAATTTTGGAACACTTAGAGATTGAATCTTGGAAAAAGTCAGGAATATAAAAGATAGTCTTCTGAGTGTACTTTTAAAATATGTAATTTATTTCAATACCCACATAATAAAAAAAATAAAATTTTGAATGGAGTTCTAAAAACTATGTTTTAAAAATGGTTGTTTCAGGACCATACCATGCATGTGTACGACCCACACTTTTTGACACAATTAAAATTATTTTCTCAAACCGTTTTGGGAAATGGTTTGTAATGCACTGAAGATTGATGAGCATATTTTTCTGTGTTTTTTTTTCTAATATTTTTTTTTAATTAATTTTTAATGGACATAATTATCTTTTTAAAAATTTGATGTGTACGACCCACATAATTTGACGTAAACTTAGCATTTTTTGAATTTTTTTTTTAAATAGAAAATAATTTTGTGTAGATTGATGTCATATAATTTTTTTTCAAAATTCATTAAAACAAAAAAGTTATTAAATTAAGAAAATTAGTTAATATTTCAAATTTATGGACCTAATTTAGTATAAATTAAATAAAAAATAGTAAAATTAATCAATTTTTAAATAAATTTACATATTTAGAATCTAGACAGTATAATCTAAAATGGGTTTTAATTTTGTATAAAAATTCTCTGATTTGGGGCATGTAAACTATTTCAGAAGTTCATATTTGTGCTTTCATTCATGGAGCTTTGAATTTGCAGGTTCATGTCTCAGTTGTGGCCATCCCTGGCCTATCCCGGGCCTAATCCCGAGGCAAGTGGTGGGTTGTGGATTCAAATTTTACAGAACAGGCCCCCGTTCCATTTTTTGCCTATTGGATTTAATAACGGGCCCCCATTTTTAAAACGGGGACCCATTATTTAAATAACAGGCCCCCGTTTCTAAATAATCGTTACTATATAAAAAAAGATAGATTGCATCGATTTACCACACTATCATTGAAATCTGTACTGACAAAGGTTATTTACATCATTTGGCAATATTTTTTAATAATTTTTACACGATTTTTTGAAGAACTCAGTAAAAAGATATTATTTTTTGAAGAGGAGTTTGTAAAGATGGGTACTAAGCAACATCAAAAGAAAAAAAATAGGACAATGGCAGCAGACGAAATTCAAGCACAAAGAGAGAAGGAGGCAAAATGCCAAAGAGATCGAAGATCACAACAACGACAATTGAATAACACTTTTGAAGCATCTAGTTTAGTGCCCATTGTAGATGAGAACATTGAAGACATCATGGTGGATGCAAGAAATATAGAACCACACACGAGTATGACTATTGATGCAAATGTTCATGTGGATGTGAATCCTGGTATGTTTTGAAATCCTGATGACTATGATACCAATCAAATTGGTGATTTAAATAAAGCTAGATATAAATTTCATACACCAATACAAAAAGAAATAAAAATTGAAAATATTACAGCACCCTCTCTGAAAGAAAATGAATGTAATTTGTTTACTATTGATAGAAATGTGCTAGATAATCTTAATGGGTTAGTTTCTTGAAGACAAATCAGAACACATGCGAATAGATTATATAAACAATTTTTCTATAATAAAAGTTAGGATTCCAATGTCAATTAATGCTACAATTAATAAAAATGTTAAAAATGCATAAAGTCATGAAAAAAATAGGTATTTATGCAAAACCAAAAAGAAAAGATGAATCATATAAGCAAGTTGTATCTACTATTACCAGTGCCATCGATTCTATCAGAAAAACAAGTCGATCTAAAGATAAGAATGCAACACGTAGAGTTATAATGATTGCTATAGTTGACAAAATGATTGTTAGTAAAAGAATGTTAAGTGATATAAGTGGCTATTTGAACTTACATCGTAGAACCTTGTCAAGAGTGGCCAAAAGAAGAGACACAATTAAAATTGATCCACTAAACCATTGTTGGAGTTTTAGTGGTAGACTTCAAAGGTCGGACATGAAATTAAATGATGAAACTAAACAATTAATTTCAAAATTTTGGCATGATAACGCTAGAGTTTCATCAAATGCTAGAGATGTTTTAAAGTTAAGGGTGGGATAAAAAATTCATGATCCTCATCCAAAAAATTTTCTTGACATGACTCAAACTGAATTCTTTAAAAAATTTAGTGATGAATCTGTGTTAATGAATTTATGAATTAGTCAAAGATCATTTGAAAAATGCAAACCCTAGTATGTTAAAATCAATAAACAAAGAATATCTTGTTGTTGTAAAACTCATGTTCAGTTTCGTTACTATTATGAGTTTTTTTGATATTTACGTTGTATGTTGCATGGTAATGATCTTGTGCAGGATTGTGGTGTTTATGTTCCACCTGAAACTATAAAAGATTCTATTGGAAGTTTATTTTATAAACCACCTAATGAACAATTATTTATTTCTAGTTCATGCATTTATGGCCTTTGCAATTTATGTGGGAACTATTCTTCGATAGGTGAATGTTTGCATGAACATGTTTCATCTGAGTTTGGACAAAAAATTGTTGATGTTAGGAGATTTAAAAATATAGAATACCCTCTAAAGGATGGAAAGATAGGAAAATGTTTAGAATTGATTATAGAATAGAATAGTGTGAATGCATTTATTAGTGAGTTTAAAACTCATATTATTCCAAAATATGTGAAACATTCCCAACATGCCTGATGGCTTGATGGACAGTTTTGCATATGCAAGAACACATTTCCACTTGGAACAATAGTATCAGTTGTGGATTTTGTAGAAAATTATACTCTAAAACCACAAGAGGAAACTCAATCACAATCCTACAACTCAGTGCAAGTGGCCATATTTGTGCACGTTATATATAGACATGACCATGACAGTAGAGAAGATAACATAAATTTTTTGAGGGAGTATCATTTCTATGTTAGTGATAATTGATTACACTCTTTAGAGTTTGTTCAACATTGCTTCGAGGTATTTTATGATAATCTTAAGGAAAGAGAAATTGACATGAAAAAACATATGATATGGTCAGATAACTGCACTGGACAATTCAAAAATGCAAGAATGTTTTATTGGCTATGCAAAGTTCACAAGATAACCAATGTCCAACATTTATGGAGTTTTTTTGAAGTGGGACATGGTAAGGGGGAACACAATGGAGCCGGTGCTTGTATAAAAAGAGCTCTTGCTAGAGAATAATTGAAATTTGAGGATCTAGTGAAATTCAAAGATGCTCGTGCAGTTGTAGATTGGTGCAATTCAATGTTGTCAAAAGGATCAACTGAAAACTCTGCAATTCGATGTTTCTTCTGGTTGATAGAGGAAGATTGTATTCCTATTTGGCATGATTGTAATACCATCATTTGATCAGCTAAATTGCATTCATTTAAGAGTTCTAATTCAAACACATGGACTATATTCACAAGGCAACTTGCTTGCTTTTGTCAGTTTTGTGTTTCCAGAGATTGGGAATTTTGTGAGAATAAAGAATGGGTTAAAGAATGGCAACAAATATCATTGACACCTATAGATGCAAATGATCTGCATGAAAGAACTGATGAAGATATGGATCAAATGTTTGCATCAAATGACTATGATCGCATTTTAGATCTTATACAACAAGGTAAAATTATTTTTGAAATTTGTTTTGATTTATTAAATAGTACATATTTATGAAATCTTACAGTGTATATTTTTGTTTTTATTTCTCATTAAATATTAAAATAAAATTGTTTTGTGCACATGACATGTCTATGCTATTGTTGCACCAATGGACAATGAAGAGGGGACAGAGTATTCGTTGGCTCGATGTGTAGAACCAAAACATAAGCTAACCAGTCCTCGAGTAGATGGTGATGGTTATGACTATCCAATAGGATCTATGGTTGTTGTTGGCACTTGGCTACACAAATATCGAACAAGAAAGAATGGATTTCCCGCATTTGAAAATTATGAATTAAAGAAGAAGATTATACATTACTCACATTTGGTAGTGGCAACTAATATAAAATTGGATAGATATCATGGTAGGCCTGCTAATAAACAATTATGGACTCTCATGATGGAAGAGCACGAGACAATTATAGATGCTTTGCAAAAGAGAGAGGATGCAAATGGTATAACGGAATGAATATCAAGTAAGTTATAATTTAAACCCTTAATCCACCTCCCTTTTAAAAGTCATGATGCATATTATATATAGCATTTTAAATTATGCATCATAATTATAAACTCTAATCTAGTAAAATTTTTTTTCAGGTCTACCACAAGTAGAAGGCATCATTGAAAACAAAGTTATTTGTGCATAGTTTAGGTTTCATTTTGAATAATTACAAGTTAAATTTTTGTACCCTTAAGGCAAATCCCTTTGTATTTTAAATTCAATGCATCCTAATTATAATAATTAATCATATGTATTTATATTTTCCAGGTCTCTCAGAGTAGACTTGGCCTCAATGACTACTATTGTTTGTGCATACTTTATGTTGTATTTTGAGAGACATAAATACTTATTATTATAATTTAAATAGACTGTTTATTTTATTTTAGATATGTCTTCTTGATTACATTTTGTGTATAATATACATAAATGATAGACTATTGGTCAAATTTATGAATGAGATAATTATGTTTTAATCAAGTTCTATTCATTATATTTGTTTTGATACTTTTTAATTTAGAATATGTTATAATTATATGATATGTTTTGATACTTAGTTCATGATGTATGTACCTTTAGTTTATCTAATCACAAGAACTATTTAAATGAAATTCCAAAAATAAAATTACAAGTCCACATAATCCCTATAAAGTTGTTTAAGCACAACTTCCATAAATAAAATTTCAAGTCCACATAATACATAAAGTATGCACAAAATATATATTATCTAATGTGCACAAAATATAATTTCACATAATTTCAAGTCCATATAATATCTAATGGGCATAATGCATATAAAGTATGCACATAATATATATGATCTAATCCTATTATACAACTATCCATATATATAAAGTATGTGTGCATGTGTAAACAAATATGTAAAGTCCATAAAATAGTACATACCAAAGCCAAATAAACAGTAAAATTTCAAGTCCACATAATCCATACATACATCTGGATGGTAACATGATGAACTCCACATAATATCTAATGTGCACAAAAAATATAAAGTATGCACAAAATATATATGATCTAATCCTATTATGCAACTATCCATATATATAAAGTATGTGCACGTGTAAACAAATGTGTAAAGTTCATAAAAAAGTACATATCAGAGCCAAATAAATAGTAAAATCTAAGTGCTATCATCAATAACATCCCATGGTCTCTTGTCCCCAGGACGTGGTCTAGATCCACGTGTCTCATGCTGTACAAGAAAAAAATAATATTTAAATATTACTTGAAATTAACTACTAAAAGAATAATTTATCAAATATAGTAGAATTCATAAATTAAGTTACAAACTTACCATATGCTCATTAGATCCTCTAGTAATATCTCTCTTGTCCTCAGGACGTGGTCTAGATCCACCCATCTCATGCTGTACAATAAAAAAAAAATATTAAAATATTACTTGAAATTAACTATTAAAAGAATCATTTATCAAATATAGTAGAATTCATAAATTAAGTTACAAACTTACCATATGCTCATCAGATCCTCTAGTAGTATCTCCTCTAGCAGTATCTCCTCTAGTAGTATCTTGTGTAGTATCAACACCAAATGTAGTGCTAGCTAACTCCTGTTACAAGGTCAAATTCAAAGTGTCCAATTAAATTTTAAATTAACAGTCAAAATAAGATCAAATTAAGTATTACATATTAATACCTCAAAGGATGTCGATGTGCGTTCAAATTGGCTCTGATCAAAATTATGAGGATAACCTATCCTAATGGTAGTGTCCACCTGCATACATGCATTTAATAAAATCATATTTAGTGAACATATATGTGTACTAAATAATTTCAAGTTAGGTTACAATGTTGTAAGAGTTCATATTTAATTTAAGAATTATAAGATACATACCATAGATGGTGTCACGGTAGTCAGACCCTCTTCTCGATGTGATGTAGAGGGTCCCTCATGACCTGAATCCTGGAGAAAGAAACATTCAATGTATCAACATGAAAATTTATATAGTATACGATGATAACATATTAACTAAAAAAGATAGTACAATGTCTAGATAGAAATTTATACTATACCCCATAAGGTGTGCCGAGTTGTGTTCCAGTAGATGCAATATTGACTCTAATATTAGGTGTAGTCCTTATATACATAAACAAAATTTATTTAATGAAGTATTAGATTGTATAAAAAAAAGAGATGCACTTAGTTTATAATTATATTTAATGAAGTATTAAAAGATTGACATGTACATGTATATATATCTATACCTAGTCAAGATGAACATCCGAGCAAAGAAAATCCATATAAGATGTCATCATACTATCATCTGTTGCATCATGCTCAGCTAGAACTAAAGTAGATCCTGTAACAGCAGTAGGACCTACACACATTTCATGACAACTCGAACACATATGTGGCATCCATCAAGGAGTAGATGCCATGTGAGAAGCTTGCTCACTCAGGTTACCTGTGAGGGAAGTCAAAGCCTCTAATGTCAAAATGAATGATGTATTTTGGACATCTGCAGGAATCGATGGAGAAACAAGTGGAAAAATGGGTGGATCTAGTAGGGGATTATTACTTTGTTCCCCTAATCTATGTTGTGGCATTCCACGACCAACACCCTGGAATGACTTAATGTCAAAATAATTTGGTTTTTGGTTCATTACAAACTCACAGTATAATTTCTTCAAAAAATAAAAAGGGACCTCATAATTACGATGTGGTGGATAATCAAAAACCATCCACCATCTATCCCAAAAGTATCTAGCCATTTCTAGATGCACACACCACCTAATTGAAGTTCTTTTCTAGTTAGGTTGCATTGGCTCTCTTGTTTTTGGGTTAGTAAAATATGGACATAAATGAGCTTTTGTTATTTTCAAATCAGTGATTTGCCTATAAGTTAAACCATCGGTATAAAAATCATGCAACTCTTGTCATCGTCTATGAAATTGATCTAATTGAGAATCAACAAATCTAACTGACTCGACAATAGTTTGCATTGATCTTGCAAACTCTACAAGATGGGGTGGCGTGATTGGCTCATTTTCGATAGCAACAATGTTTTGTTCAATCACTTGTAGGTTTTTATTAATTCATTCTCTTAAACAGATTTCATCCAATCTAGGGGGTGGAGGTGGAGGTGGAGGAGGAGGAGGAGGGGGTTGTGGTGGGGGATTTTCACCTAATAGTTCATCTATGTCAAAGACATCCATGATAACAAAGAGCTCCTGCATATATAAAGATATACATGAAATATATACAACTCTATGTCAAAGAAGAATCTATTTTACTAAATTAAAAAAAACATTTATAAATAGTAACATTTCTATGTTGTTGAATGAGATACACATGAAATATATAATATAATATTGAACTTAAAAAAATATACATGTACATACTATTGAATCTTTAAATATTAAATTTGCGCACAAAACTTAATAAAAAATTTTCAATGAAACATCATAAATCTATTATATATTCAATTTAATAAATTCATTTCTTGTAAAATGCATCAACTATTAAAATCAATATAAAATATTTCATACATAAGATCAATAAAGAAGTGAAAAATAAGATGATCCTCCTTCTAGTGTAAGACTATATAAGGATTGATGATAAGTGCTTAAAATAAGATATTGAAATGTAAGATCATTGTGCTCTATAAACCAAGATATGATCATAAGATCATCATGTGAGGCACAATCATATGATATTAAGATGCAAAAATGCGTGATCAAATAGTGATAATCTATTATAATCTCTATAATAATAGGCCAATGTATGAACATAAGATAATACTTTAAGAAGATAGATTAACCAATATACAAACATAAGATAATGCTTTAATAAGGTAAAAAAAACACTATCTGAACATACATGTGAAGCAAATGGTGTTGAAGATCATAAGCTAGAACAAAGATTAAAGTATAAGACATCAATCATTATGGGAAATTAGTAGTTACTAATAAGATTAGATTTAATGTAAAAATAGGAGATAAAACACATGAAGTAAAAGTATGATTAAAAGAGGAAATCAAGTGAGAAAATATTAAACATGCCCTACAAGTGGGGTAATAGAATATGAAGCAAACATAAAATATTAAATCATGTGATATCTAGTGGTTTCTCTTCTATGTTATGTGTCACCTCAATGTGTACATTCACTTTGTTGGTGCATCACTATTTTCTTGCATTTACCTAACTATTGCATTGCATATTTGCACCTAGAGGATAGGATAAGATTACTTGGGTAGATATCTACCAAGGTAGGCATCACATGTTCAACTCATACTCCCTAATTTGGTAGAGATGTGGATATATGTTACTCATCTTCTCAATTTTTGTGTAACAGTTCTCTATAAATAGGATTTTATATATTAGAATTTTCCTAAAACATGTCTCAAAATGATTAAAACACTTGAATCATGGTCAAAAACTAGGAATGTGAGATACATGATATGGATGATGACAAGGATGGTTGAGAATAAAGATAATTTGAATGGATTATGGTATACTCCCAAGTGTAGGGTACTTTTTAAAAAAATTATACATGATGCCAAGGTACTTGTCCAAGGTGTCATAAGAATGGTTTTCACCCATGAATAAAAAAATTATGTTTACTTTTCTCTCTTTTTTAATTTTTATGCAAAACCAAATCCTTTAGGTGTGGATATGTTAAATGATACACAAGATATTTATAAGTTTTTAAAAATCTAATAATAGGGCCAACTATGGACCTATTATGCAATGTCATGGCATAATAGGACCTATTATGCCATCATGGAATAATAGGACCTTAATTGGTCCTATCATACTAAGTAAACATGTCGAATTAGCATAGTTTTAGTGTTGGAGATGAATTAGATGGTGAAGTTGGCAATTTTTGAGAAAATCATGTCATGTTGTGGCTTAGTAGGTCCTATTATGCAATGTCATGGCATAATAGGTCCTATTATGCCATGACATGACATAATAGGACCAACTATGGATCCATTATGCAATGTCATGGCATAATAGGACATATTATGCCATCATGGCATAATAGGTCCATAATTGGTCCTATCATACTAAGTAAACATGTCGAATTAGCATAGTTTTAGTGTTGGAGATGAATTAGATGATGAAGTTGGCAATTTTTGAGAAAATCATGTCATGTTGTGGCTTAGTAGGTCCTATTATTGACCTGTTATGCCATGATGGCACAATAGGTGGACTATTATGCAATGTCATGGCATAATAGGACCTATTATGCCATGATGGTATAATAGGTCCTATTATGCCATGATGGTATAATAGGTCCTATTATGCCATGACATGATATAATAGGACCAACTATGAACCCATTGTGCAATGTCATGGCATAATAGGACGTATTATGCCATCATGGCATAATGTGTGCTATTATGCCATGACATGACATAATGTGTCCATAATTGATTCTTTTATACCATCACATGACATAATAGGACCACAATAGGACCTTTATGCCATGACATGGCATAAACCTAAGCCTAAACCTTGATATCTAAAATTTGAAGAGTAATGTTAATTACTTTTAAGGTTATACTAATTTAGTGGTAACTTTCGTATTGCCTAATGAGGATTAAGAACAATTTAGGTACATATGTTTGGTTTTATTTCGATTTCCTTTTTGAACATTTTTGTTTTTGTTTCAATTTCATTTTTATTTTTTTTGTTTCTATTTCATTTTCGTTTTTGTTTTTGTTTCGATTTTGTTTTCATTTTTGTTTTTGTTTCGATTTCATTTTTAATTTTATTTTTGTTTTGATTTCATTTTTGTTTTTGTTTTTGTTTCGGTTTGATCTTCATTTTTGTTTCGATTTCATTTTCGTTATGAAGTTTCTGAGATATCTAATTTGATATTTTGTTTTGTTAATTATCTAGGTTTGGTTTTGATTTCTAAATTTGTTGATTAGGGTTTAGGGTTAACTATTGAAGAATATTTCAGATCAAAATCAAGAATTTACAAATATAAAAACTAATTTATTTATAGGCTACTTTAAAAAAAAACTAAAATAATACAAAAAACTAAATAATACACAAAAAAAAATATATATATATACAAGAAAATTATGAAATGTGAAAATAGATGACTGAAAGTGTACTTGGGATAGTGGTGGAGGCTTGAAATGGAAACCACAGGATGGGGGTCCATTTTTGATCTCCTCTTGTCAATTTACTGTCATGGTGAAAATGAAAAATTCACCCAAAAAAACAGTAAAAATACAATTTAAAAACGGGGGCCCATTTTTTCAAAACGGGCCCCCGTTTTTTTTACAAACTAGGGCCCATTTTATTTAGCTTCGGCCCCCCATCACCTTTCGGCTTAGGAGCCCGAACCATTAACAGGCCCCCATTTTTTTAGAACAGGCCCTTGTTTTTTGAAAACGGGGGCCCGTTTTGAGGAGCGTGTTTTCCAACGTGCAAACTTCCATGAATTTGTGACTCATTATCTTGCACATACCCAGGAGTAGATAATTGTCTTCTAATTCCATGGATCTCATAGAATGTGTTGAACTCACTGGAACGTAATTCTCCACCTCTATCAAGTATTAGACATTTCACCTTCAATCCTGACTCAGTTTCCATCTTAGTTTTGGGTCAGTGCAAGAAGATGAGTCCACTTTTTGGCCAAAAATTGGAAGTATTTTCCTTGATTTTCAGATTTTGTCTCATTTGAGCTTAAATTTTGAAACACTTAGAGATTGAATCTTGGAAAAAGTCAGTAATATAAAAGATATCTCTCTGAGTGTACTTTCCAAATATATAATTTATTTTAATACCCACATAATAAAAAATAACTTTTTAAATGGAGTTCTGAAAACTATGTTTTAAAAATGTCTGTTTTAGGACATACCATGCATGTGTATGACCCACACTTTTTGACACAATTAAAATTATTTTCTCAAACCATTTTGGGAAATGGTTTGTAACACACTGAAGATTGATGAGCATATTTTTCTATATTTTTTTTTCTAATATTTTTTTCTTAATTAATTTTTTAATGGCCATAATTATCGTTTTAAAAATTTGACGTGTACGACTCACATAATTTGATTTAAACTTAACATTTTTTTATTTTTTTCTTTTTAAATACAAAAGAATTTTGTGTAGATTGATGACATATAATTTTTTTTCCAAAATTCTTTAAAATAAAAAAGTTATTAAATTAACAAAATTAGTTAATATTTCAAATTTATGGACCCAATTTAGCATAAATTAAATGAAAAATAGTTAAAATAATCAATTTTTAAATAAATTTACATATTTAGAATCTAGATAATATAATCTGAAATGGGTTTTAATTTCGTATAAAAATTTTCTGATTAGAGGCGCGTAAACTATTTCTGAAGTTCATATTTGTGCTTTCATTCATGGAGATTTGAATTTCCAGGTCCATGTCTCAGGTGTGGCCATCCCAGGCGTATCCTGGGCCTAATCCCGAGCCAAGTGGTGGGTTGTGGAATCAACTTCCACAAAACGGGCCCCTATTTTCAAACAAGGGCGGCTTGTGGAAAAAAAAGTAAAAATGCCATTTAGAAACGGGGGCCCGCTTTTAAACAAAACAGGGGCCCGTTTTGTTTAAAAGTGGGCCCCCGTTTTAGAATAAAACGGGGGCCCATTTTTTTTTGCTTCGGACCCCCGTTACCTTTCAGCTCAGGAGCTCGAAGCACAAACGGGCCCCCCATTTTTTGAAAATGGGCCCCCATTTATAAGAGCGTGTTTTCCAACGCGTGGACTTCTGCGAATTTGTGACTCATTACCTTGCACTTGCCCTTTTGAATATCTTGAATTTGCCCAGTGCTTCTGATTTATCCTTCAAAAAGGCAGCCCACATCATCCTAGAATACTCATGAATTAGCAGCATAAAATATATATCAGCATGTACACTTCTAACATTTGTATATCAGAATAGGTCAATATTCACAAGATCTAGCAGTCAATCAGATGTATATTATTTTCTTTTGAAATAAATTCTTGTTTTCTTACCCAACTAACATTCTTTACATACCAAAATAGCACGCTTCACAATCTTATGTAGATATTTAATAACTTGTGTAGAACAAATTGTAATCATTGAATCAAAGTTTACATGACACATTCTCCTATGCCACAACCAACTCTCATCTATCTTAGCAATCAAACAACTTTTCTTAGTAGCATACAAATAAAAAATGTTACCTTTACTCTTAGTTCCATATGCAATCTCTATACTAGAGGCATTCAAGATCATTCATTTACCATCCTTGAATTGTAGATCATAACTCTTATCAACCATCTGTCCAACACTCAAATGATTATGCTTCAAAACTTTAACATATAAGACATAATTAGTGTTATGATGACCATCAAAATAAATAGAACCACTCCCATAGATTCAATAGGCTTTGTCATTCTCCAAATCTAACTATTCCACCATCATACCTTTCCATGCTCACAAATTTTCTTTTATCACCAATCATATGATGTGAACAACCGTTGTCAATCACCCATTCATCCTTTCCTTCTACCTTAACTATCAAATCTTTCTCCTCAACATAATAGCTGGTGGAATCAATAGGTACAGGTCAATCTTCTTTAACGGCAATAAAAACAACTTCATCTCCTTTTGATTCATCATCTGTAACACCTTCATCAACAGAATAACAATAGTTATGGTTCCTAAAATTCTAGTTAGACTTATAAGGCTTATCATATTTCTCATGCTTCTCATATCTATCATTCCTATCATGCTTGTCAAACTTAACATGCCTACCATACTTAGTCATTCTCTCTCGGCATCTAGAAGCAAAATGTCCTATCTTATTACAAGAGAAAAATTTCAAAGGAAACTTTCCATCATACTTACCATGACCTTTAGGAAATCTTTAGGAACTCAATGCTTCAATCTCATCAAGCTCTCTTGCTTTCTCTTCAATCTCTTCTCTCTCTCTCTCTCATATATGGATATTCTACACTAATCAAGATCATACTTCTGCTTATAGGATACAGATGTAGATTCTCTAAATTTTGTCTTAGACTTTCCATGACATTCTCCAAGCTCAGTCAACTCAAATGCAGCAAGCTTTCCAACCAACACATCCCTTGTGACTATAGTCACACTCTGGATCTCATCAATAGGAGCAACCTTATGTTATATAAGGAGGAAAATATCTCAGCACCTTAGCAAAGATTTCATCTTCCTTAATGCTTCTACTTGCACATCTAATACTTACGACAAGGTCATTCACCCTATCCATAAAAGAATGTATGTTCTCATCATATACCATCTACAATGTCTCATATTTTCCTTTCAAATTCTACAACTTAGCAACTTTCACCTGTTTATCTCCTTCATACAGGATCTCAAGCTTCTCCCAAATTTCATGTGTAGTCTAGCATCCCATAACATTTATCATCTCTGAATCAGTCAGGGAACTAAGAAATTCTTCCTTTGCTTTAATATTGTATTCTTCTTCCTTCACCTCATCAGGAGTAGATGGTCCATTCTGAGGAACAACATAGTGATTCTTTGTAATCTTTTAGTAATTTTCTCTACAAAATTTCAAGTGCACTTCCATCATATTCTTCCATATATTATATTTGCTTTCATCAAACCTCAGATTGCTCTTGTCAAAGAGAATACCTTGAGATACCATATCGGATCTCCTCAAGCAATTAAGATTCTACTAGAGGATCTGGCTTTGATACCAATTGTTAGCAGTAACAAGTAAGGAGGACTAAGAGGGAGGGGGGGGGTGAATCAGTCTTCACCGGAATATAAAAATTTAAGACAACACCATATCTAACTAACTACAACAATAAATAAATAAGAAAATTAATAGCACAACACACAACACTAAGATTTTTGACGTGGACAACCCAGTTAAGAGAAAAACCATGGTGGGAATCTACCCATAGAAAGATGATACTCTATAGTAGTATGTGAAAATATTATAATGGGGAATGTACATACATTGAGGCTTACTACCTCGACCTCACTGCTCAAAAGATATTTTCTCAGAAGGATACAACCCTCAAGGAAGCCTCACTGACTTACAACAAGCTTTGAACGACAATCCTGAAGAAATGAACTAAAAGAATAGCATCTCCAAATGGTTGATTACAGTTCTAGTTAAGCATAATTGTCCTCTCTACAACACCAAATGATAATTCACTTATTCAAACATACACCACTCTTCGATAATGTAGACACAACACCGACACCCAAATTACATGAATAACTCACCTATATATATAATTCATCAGTGTTGATAACAAGGTCAGCTAAACCCTCAACTCTTAATTACAAAATTACATCATATGATACAAAGATTGACCACCAAACCAGTATAATAATTTTCATAGCATAGCATGGACCTAATTCAAATTTCCAAATGATCAACTCCACCAGAAATCACTCCAAGATCAATCGCAATAGGATACACCACTAGAAATATTGCATAACACAAAAATCAATATCGGTTGATGAAAGCCACCAAAAACATGCACAACGATCAATGCAGATAAAAAAAAAATAGGACACTACTATATACACCAACAAACATTTTAGAATCATCTGGAACATCTGCACAAACACTACTTTTTAAATCTTCATCAGTCAACCTCTAGAAGGTCCAAAACACAACCAATTAGCAACTGTCATGAAGAAAGATAACTTGTGTATTACCAAATAATGAACCATCTGAAATGAAGATACACAAGACCAACCAAAACAATATCCGAAACTCTTAGGACAAGATCTGATCACTTTGGAATATACTGGAGGGCATGTCAACCTTTGCAAAATAGTGATCAACAAAACCAAACTACAAAACCGGATCAAAAAATCATGTTGACATCAATGACAACAACATATGCTAGCAATAGTAACTGAAAACCATATGCAATAAGATAATATCATCAACAAAGACTTCAACAATCAAGATGTTATCATTCTCAATCTTAAAGTATAGATTACTACCAGCAACAACTTTATTAAATCCCAATTTCAACAAATATTTATCTAATCTAGGATACCAGGCTTTAGGGGCTTGTTTCAATCCATAAAGTGATTTATTCAGCTTACATACCATGTCTCCATAATCTAATAATGAAAATACATTAGGTTTCTCAACGTAGAATTCTTCCTCAAGATCACCATTCAAAAAGGCAGATTTGACATCCATCTGATATACCTTAAAATCTTTATAAGCAACATATGCAAGTAGCACTCTAACAACTTCAAGTCTGGCCACTGAAGTAAAAGTATCCTCATAATCAATTCCTTCTTTCTGTGAATATCCTTTGCAAACTAGTCTAGCTTCATTCCTGATGACTTCACTAGCTTCATTCAATTTGTTCCTCAATACCCATTTAGTACCAATAACATTCTTATCTTTAGGTCTAGGCACCAGCTCCCATGTGTTGTTCTTTTCAATGTGATCTAATTATTCTTCCATAGCTCTCATCCAATTTTCATGTTTGCAAGATTCAACATCTCTAGGTTCAAATTTAGAAATCAAACAGACTTCTTGAGAAACTAACCTTCTTCTAGTCATCACACCTTTATTTTTATCACCAATAATCTGATTTTCTGAATTATTCAATCTTACATACTTCAAGGTCTTTTGATTGTTTTGATTCTTAGTTTCTTGTACTTCTTCACTGACATCAACAATATCTGGGTTAACAGTCTCTACCGGATCAGTCTGCTTTGATTCTTCAGTCTGAATAGGTGCTAGAACAACATGTTGTCCATCATCATATCCACAAGCTCTGATCTCTTTTCCAAGGTTCTCATCCACCTTCACATTTTCACTTTCTACTATCTTTCTTATTATTTTATCATAGCACCAGTAAGCTTTTCTCTTTGTTGAATATCCCAAGAAAATTCCTTCATCATTTCTAGTATCAAACTTTCCTATATCCTCATCTCTTTTTATATGGCATTTTCTACAAAATACTCATAAATATCCCACAGTAAGGACATGACCAAACTATAGCTCATAAGGGGTCTTACCAGTATCAGCTTTAATATGGACTTTGTTGAATGCGTAAACAATAGTACTAATAGCTTCTCTCCAGACAATCTTTGGAACATTCCCTTCAATCAACATAGTTCTTGCAGTATCCAAGAAAGTTTTTTCCTTCCCTTCAACAACTCAATTATGCTGATGGGTTCTAGGAGCAGATAATTATCTTCTAATCCCATGCTTCTCACAGAATGAATTAAACTCACTAGAGCAGAATTCTCCATCTCTGTAAGATCTCAAACATTTCACCTCCAATCCAAACTCAGTCTCAAACTTTTCTTTGAATATCTTGGAATTGTCCAATGCTTCTGATTTCTCCTTCAAAAAGACAACCCACATCATCCTGGAATAATCATTAGTTAGAAACATAAAATATTGGTCACCCTGCACACTTCTAATATTTATAGGTCCACATAGGTTAGTATGCACAAGATCTAGAAATCCATTAGATGCATACTATTTTCTCTTGAAATAAATTCTTGTTTGCTTACCCAACTGACATTCTTTACATACCAAATTAGCAAGCTTAAGATCTTAGGAAGATCTCTAACAACTTGAATAGAACTAATCTTAATTATTGAATCAAAGTTAACATGACACATTCTCCTATGCCAAAACCAACTTTCATCAATCTGAGCAATCAAACAAATTTTCTCACCGACATTCAAATGAAAAATGTTACCTTTAGTCTTAGTTCCAGATGCATTCTCTATACTAAAGGCATTTAGGATCTTGTATTTTCCATTCTTGAATTGTAGATCATAACCTTTATCAACCATCTATCCAACAATCAAAAGATTATGCTTCAAACCTTCAAAATACAAGACATGTTCAGTATTATGCTTACCATCAAAAGATATAGAACCTCTTCCATGGATCACACACACTTTGCCATCTCCAAATCTTACTATTCCACCATCATACCTTTCTATACTCACAAATTTTCTTTTATCACCAGTCATATGATGTGAACAACCACTGTCAATCACCCATTCATCTCTTTCCTCAATTTTAGTAGCTAAAGCTTTCTCCTCAACAATATAGCTATTGGAATCAATTGGTATAGGTCCATCTTCTTTAATGGCAAGAAATACAACTTCATCTCCTTGTGATTCTTCATCTGTAACACCTTGATCAATAGCATACTAGAAATTCTTCTGATTCCTATGCTTTCATTTAGACTTGTAAGGCTTACTATACTTTTCATGCTTCTCATATCTATCATTCCTATCATGCTTATCAAACTTATCATGCTTGTCATATTTATCCATTTTCTTCGGACATCTAGAAGAAAAATGTCCTATCTTATTGCACGAGAAACATTTCAAAGGCAGTTTACCAGCAGACTTTATGACTCCTTTAGGCAATCTCTAGGCAATCAATGCTTCAAGCTCATTTAACTCTCTTTCTTTCTCTTCCATCTATCTTCTCTCTCTTTCATATATGGATATTTTGCACTCATTAGTATCATACTTCTTCTTTCTAGATATAGATGTTGATGCTCTAAATATTATCTCACACTTTCCATGTGATTCTCCAAACAGTTTAAAATCAGTAATCTTCCCAACCAGACAATCTCTTGTTACTATAGTCACACTTCAGATCTCATCAATAGCAACTACCTTGTGTTTATAAGGAGGAAATTATCTCAACATCTTAGCCAAAATTTCATCTTCTTCAAAGGTTCCACCACCACATCTTTTACCTAGGACAAGATCATTCATCTTAGCCATGAAGGAGTGTATGTTGTCATCTTCTCCCATCTTTAACATCTCATAATTTCCTTTAAAACTCTGCAACTTTGCAACTTTCACTTGTTTGTCTCCTTCATACAAGGTCTCAAGCTTCTCCCATATCTCATGTATGGTTTAAAGTCCCATTACATTTATCATCTCTAAATCTATCAAGGCACTAGCAAATGCTTCCTTGATCTCATCAACAGTAGTGATCCATTATGAGGAACATAATAAGCATTCTTCATAATCTTCCAGTAATCTTCTCCAAGACATCTCAAATGCACCTCCATCTGGTTCTTCCATATAACATAGTTACTTTTATCAAATCTCAGACTCTCCTTCTTAAAGATAGTTTCCATCCTAGATCTCCTCAACTGGTTAAGCTTCTTCCAGAGGATCTAGCTCTGATACCAATTGTTGGCAACAACAATGAAGAAACCTGAGAGGGGGGCTAAATCAGTTTTCACTAGATTCACAAACTTAATCACAAATTCATATCTAATAAACTGTAGCAATAACAAATATGAGAAAATTGAAAGCAAAATACACGACACCAAGATTTTGACGTGGAAAACCTAGTTAAGGTGGAAAAAATGGTGGGAACCTACCCACAATAAGATGATACTTTGCAGTAGTATGTGAAAATATTACAATAGGGAATGCACATGCATTCAAGCACATTGTCTAGAGCTAACTACTCAAATATAATAAACTAAAAAGCTACAACCCTTCGGTAAGTCTCACTGACTTACAACAAGATTCAGACTATAATCCAGAAGGAATGAACTGAAAGAATATCATCTCCAAATGCCTGATTATAGTTCCGGTTAAGCACAACTAGCTTCTTTGCAACACCAATCTTTTCTGAATCACAATGTCAAAGGACGAATCACTTGCATACACATACACCACTCTCTGATAATATAGACACAACCTCAATGCCTAACTTACATGAATATATCACCTATATATACAATTCATCAACCTTGACAACAAGGTTGACTAAACCCTCAACTCACAATTATAAAATTACTTCACACGATACAAAGATCGACCACAAAACCAATATAATGATTTACATGAGATAACATGGTTCTAATTCAAATTCCCAAATTCTCAACACCAATGAAAATCATGTCAAGATCAACAGGAACACGCTACACCACCAAAAATATCACATAACATGAAAATCATCACTAGATCATGAAAACCACCAATAACTCGCACAATGATCAATGCGTTCAATAAAGAAAATAGGACACAATTAGGAAACACTAGCAAGCATGCTAGAATCATCAATAACATCTACACCAACACCACTTATCAAATATTCATCGATCAACATCTAAGAACTCAAAAACACAACCAATTAACAATTGTCACGAAGAAAGATAACTTGCAGAGCACTAAGTCATGAAGCATCTGAAATGAAGATACACAAGACCATCCCAAACAATATCCCAAAAACTCAGCTCAAGATATGATCACACCGAAATATACCGGAGGAAATACTAAACTCTGCAAAGCACTGATCAACAAAATAAAACATCAAAAACCGGTTCATAGGAGCTTCCCAATCTGCAATCACCAAAGTAAATCGCAAGAATATGTTGATATCAATGATAACAACATATCCTAGAAGAAGCAATGTCCAACAATATACCCAATATCCAATAGTACCTAATCACAACTTTGTCTATTATTTGTTTCTCTCGTGGAGAAAGATCATTGTACAGGCTCACAAAGAACTCCAAAGAATTGTGGACATAGATAGTGTTTACCATATTGTCAAGCTTCAATGACACATAATTTGGATCATCATCTAGTTTCTTCTTCTACTTTGTCTTCTTTGGCACTTCCTTTTCTCTTCTTTTTGGTAGGGGTCTCTCCGAGAGAGACAACTAGCCATTAAGTCAATCTTCATGACTTATAGCACAATGTTTTGTACTAGCCTCTTCAAAGCAACCACCCAAATATTATCAATAATTTGGAGAGTTGTTAACTAATTATTATTTTTAATCTATAGGCTTAGTCTTCTCATATTGTTCCATCTCTAGGGAGTTCAACCTTTCAATTAGTAGCTTAACCAATTTTTGGTGACTTTTGACAGATTTGGGACAAATAAACATGCCTTCAAGCTCCATGGCTTCACTTTGCATAGCAACTTAATAACTCATGAACTATTGAAGGGAATTCACACTTGCAAAATGACTTTCTCTTCTACACTTGGCCCACTTAAAATTATCAAATATGCTTATCAAAACTATATGCAAAGACATAAAGAGAAATAGATCTAGAACATTGACTTCCTTTGAGATATGGTATCCCTTGTCTTTCTCTCGAGTTCAACAAGTCCTCTATGCTTATCATCAATTTTTCATATAAGAATGATTCCTAGGACTACAACATCCTCATAATCTTTCTCTTCGCTTCTATCTTTTTAACTTCAGTTGCACGAACAATAGATTTGGCAGATCAAGAGACCCATGCATATTATTTCTTAACAATGTTGTACTTGATAGATTTAAAATGAACTTGCTCTCCAATGATCTTCCAATCTAATCAAACCTTTGGTCTTCTCCTTATAAAAACATGACTACCATATGCACTATGACTTAATAACAACTTTGAAAATTTTTTGGTTTTCACTTCTCTAACAATTGGTTGCAATCTATCTTTATAGATCTAAGATCCTTCTTTGATTTTTTTAGGCTGCAATTTCATTAGTTCAAACTTGCCTCAGTTTCATTCAATTCATTTTTTATAATAACTCAAAGTCATTGATTTTTATAGATATACTCTGGTAGGGATGAATTATTCACACTTGTACTGGTGCTAACAATCCTATCTTTGGCTAAGAGTAGGCAGCACCTACTTCTCTACAACTACAACTACAATTAAAGACTCTACTATCTAACTTAAAACTACACACAACAGATTGGCCTACCCATGAGATTTTAAAATTCCCATGTGAACTCTAATATGGCTCTAATACCCTCGAAAGAAACATTGTTGTAGGGGTGAAATTCAAGTAAAAATAAGGTCTAAGATTATCTTCTCCTTTGTTCAATTTATAGATAGATACACAATAAATTTGCTGTCCATTATAGAGAGAGGTTAGCTACAACATTAATAGTGGATACATTAGATAAGTTGGCATGAACAACATAGACAACTAAAGTTGGCTCTTCATTGGTTGGTGGTGGACCTATAGCTAGTTTGTCCGAATAAAGCTTTATGAGAAAATTAATTTATTTCTCCATAGTTCAACTTTAATATTAATACAAGAATACGATGGGTACATTTGCCACCATCTAATCTCATACATTCTATCAATGTTCATCATGAACACGATGCTTCTCATACAAATAAATGTGATAGCTAACCTTAGGATTTGTTATGATATTTTTTTATGATGTAACGAGATTGGAAGGTAATTTTTGTGTTTTATTTAATATGTTAGATGGATCATGAAATCTTTTGCAAAATTTAAATTATGAATGCTTTTCAGTAATGTGATTTTTTCTTGATATCTTTTGTGGATATAATTTTTTTATGATTAATAACTAAGAATATGTGATTCTTGTATAGAAAATTCTTATGTAATATCATATTCATTTAAACATCTTGTATGAATCTAATTTTGTTTATTATATGAAAACCTTGAGGTAGTGGTAAATATTCATTTAAACATCTCTTATGAATCCAATTTTGTTTAGGATATGAAAACTTTGAGGTAGGGGTAAATCTTTTGACTATTAGCTTCTTGAGATTGTGACATCCTTATGGATGCCACATGAACACAAAATAAACAGCAATCATTTAAACACTATAAACTTTGTTCAATTGGTACATTAATTTCAGCTTGGAACTTGCTTTAATTAACACCTTCAAACATTGGCATTCTCTTAGATTCTTTTGGCATACACTTCACCAGATTCTTTTAGCTCTTCAGGATCCTCAAGATCATCCTCCATTGGCTCTAATACCATGAAAGAAATATTGTACAAAGGAGAAACACAAAAATGAGCTCTGAGGAATTTAGGCCCTTAGCACTGAATTTATAGAGCAATACATATTAAATGATGGTCATCAAGTTACCTATGATATTTAATATGGGTAGTTGAGAAGATCAGGCCAAATCAACTTGGGTAGTTGTAGATGACTACAGTTGAGCGTAGAAGCTTTTGTCTTAATGTTTGAGCTTGACATCAATGGTGGAAATTATATCTACCAATAGTCTATTAGTCGGCTAGTGGTGGACCTATAGTTCATTTGTCTTGACAAAGTTTTATGAGAGAATTAATCTATCTCTTATAACAAAGAACTTAGTTCAACTTTATTGTTAATACAAGTATAAGATTGGTACATTCTCCACCATTTACTATGCCGTACATTCTATTAGTGCTCATCATGAACATAATACTTCTTATACAAATGAATTTGAGAGCTTACCTTAGAAACTCTTATGATATTTTTTATGATGTAATGAGATTACAAGGTAGTTTTGTGTGTTTTCTTTAATGTGCTTGTTAGATGATGAAATCTTTTGCAAAATTCAAATTATGAACACTTTTCAATAGTTGATTTTTCTTGATATCTAGTGTGGATATAACTTTTTAATGATTAGTAGTTCAGAATTTATGATTCTTGTATCGAAAATTCTTATGCAATATCATACTCATTTGAATATCTTATATAAATCCAATTTAGTTTATGATATGAAAACCTTAATGTAGGTGTAAATCTTTTGATTGTTACGATTATTCTTGAGATTGTAACACCCTTATGGATGGTTGGCTGAGGATTTTGCATTTTGTGAACTGATATTTTGATTGAGAGAAAATAATAATATAAAGGTACACCAACACAAATTAACTACTAGTCGTTCACAGCTCGTTTTCGAATTTCAATCTCGATGGGTCCACCAGATTCAAAGGCCGGCAGAAATTTAATCAAACGGTCGAGTGCACGGAAACACTAAGTGAATTTATTTCTAATTTTTGTAGTCTATTTTAGAAAAATTGATGAGATGAGATCGGCACAGATGAGAAAAAATTAAAATTAAAATTAATTCGTCCAATCAAGCACATCCAAACAAGAGGACGAATCTTTTTATTTGTGTAA
The DNA here is from genome assembly GCF_030272615.1 of Cryptomeria japonica. Taxonomy (NCBI): domain Eukaryota; kingdom Viridiplantae; phylum Streptophyta; class Pinopsida; order Cupressales; family Cupressaceae; genus Cryptomeria; species Cryptomeria japonica. Next base: position 648,742,799 of record NC_081407.1, on the reverse strand, counting down.
AGAGGAGAATCTGTTAAAATGAGGAATACACTACTTCAATCAGACTGAATGTTTCTATCTATATATATGGTATGGAGGCGAGTAGATGAAAGCAGAGAACGGTTTCCAGCTTTAGAAATCAAAAAGAGAAATGGAGCATTCAAAGCTGTTGGGTTTTGTGGCCTTGATATGCTTTACTATTCCCATGATATCATGCTCTTCGGACAGACTGTTTAGTGCTTGGCCGAAATTTAGCAGCGATGAAAATATTAAATTGAGGGTGAATATGACGCGCAGATCAGAGAGCGAGTTGGGTTTCTCTGATAGATTGCGTTTGGCTGTGGACCGAAGTAAGGGACGAATGAAGAAGATAGAGGCATTTACAAAGCAGCAGATAACAGGGCGACTAGATGCTGAAACGCCCGTCGAAGTAGGGGATGGAGAATTTCTGATGAGCGTTGGAGTTGGAACGCCCTCTGTGAGCTTCGAAGCAATTGTGGACACGGGGAGTGATCTGATTTGGACTCAGTGCAAGCCTTGCGAGGACTGCTTCTCTCAGCCTACGCCAATCTTCGACCCCTCCAAATCATCTACATTTTCCACAATTCCCTGCAGTGATTCTATTTGTGACGCCTTGGGAAGTACGCAAACCGGATGCGATCCAGATTGTACCTTTATGTATCAGTATGGCGATGGTTCCTTCACCAGCGGTGACTTGGCTTACGAGACATTGTCAATTGGGACCAGCAAGGTTAAAGGCATTGCATTTGGATGCGGGCATGACAACGAAGGACAAGGATTCTCTCAGGGTGGTGGCCTTGTGGGACTGGGAAGAGGTGGTCTCTCCCTTATCTCACAGCTGGGTTCCAAAGCAGAGAACATGTTCTCTTACTGTCTTTTGTCCATCACTGACTCTTCTTCACAAACCAGCCCTCTCTTTTTCGGCGAGGGTGCTTCCTTGAGCGGAGCCAAGTCGATGTCACTCATAAAGAGCAGTATCATTCCCACTTTCTGGTACATTCCCATTACAGGAATCACCCTCAATGGTAAGGCAGTAGATATTCCTCCTGGAACTTTTGATCTTCAACCGGACGGTAGCGGTGGTATGATCATTGACTCCGGAACCACTATTACCTTTCTAGACGATGCTGCGTACTCTCCTATGAAGGATGCAATTCAGTCCTCCATTGATCTCACTCCAGTAGACGGCTCTTCTACGGGGTTGGATCTTTGTTATGGCACATCATCCAGTGAGGTCACCTTGCCATCCCTGGTCTTCAACTTCAAAGGCGGCGTGGATTACGAGCTTCCATTAGACAACGTTTTCATTCAGATATCTGAAAATCTCTTGTGCTTGGCGATGTTGGGTGAACCATCGGGGAATCTTCCATCCATCTTCGGAAACATACAGCAGCAAAACTTCCATATCCTTTACAATAATGCTAAGAATACGCTTTCTTTCAAGCCCACTAAGTGCGATTCTCTCTAAATAATCGTCACTCTCTTCGTCTTCTGTTTGCTCTGTTTCTCTGATTTCCTCTTCCTCTTCCTCTGTAAATAATCGACACCTCCTTCTTCTTCTTCTTACTCTGTTTCTGCGATTTCCCGTTCCTCTACCTCTGTGTCCGTCGTCTTCGTTCAGCTTCGAGTGTAATATGTGATCTCGTCTCCTATGTAAATATTAGTCTGTATGATTTAACTATTTTCGTTTTCAGTTTAATTAGGTTTATTTGTCAGTAAACATTTGAATATAAATAATCTTTTAATCATACAAAATTTATAATTTTAGTAAAATACTAAAAACGATTTTATTGTAAGTAATATCGAAAGAGAGGTTATTAGTTATTCTAAAAAATTACACGGTAGCGTAGAAATTTAGGACAAAGAACATCAAAAGTACTTGACAGACGAAAATTATCATGAATCATCGCCAGAATATGAATAAACGAATCTGTGTTTTTTCGGATGCGAAGAGGAAAAGTTTTGGACGCTTCATGTTAATTAAACAAGTCCTGCGTAGATATATATTACTGATAGACACGTAGTATATGAATTATGTCCCATCTGTTACAGATACTAGTTTTTGAATATAGTGGTTTGTATTGTTATAATTAATCAATAAAATAGATAAACCCACTTTCTTCTAGATGATGTCATTTTGGGTGACTCACGTAAATTTTATGGGCTGCTGCGTTATTCTTATCTTTGTTTATATTTATGCAAAGAGTGGGTGTTCATTTATTGTTTAAAATCTATTTTTTTGTATCAGAGTCAGAGAGAGTTCACAAATTTGTTTAGATAAAATGAGAAATGGAGACAAACAAACGGAGGATTGAGAAATTCTTAGGAAATAATTAGGAATGTGGAAGTTACAGATTGAAGCTCTTTTAATCGTTAACAATCTTTTGTTAAATGATGTTAGAAATGTTCATCATCACAGTAGAAACCTTATCTTAGCTGGATAGTGGGATACACTCTTATGTAGTGTCATATTTGAGGCAAGCGTGTGGAATGTAAGAAAATGAGTATTATTGATTATTGGTACAGTACTTTATTCATTAGAGGACTAGGAAAAAGTGAGAGTTACAATGGTAGACACAAATAACATAAGAGAGGTTTCACATAAAAGGCTTGGTGATATGAGTAAGAAGAGTCTTGAAAGGGGCATTTTCTTCTATGTTTAGAAGCAGTATATGTGAGAGCATTAAGTGTATGGAAAATAGAGCAGGAAAATATTTTTTTATTAACGAATATGTCAAGAATTTATGAGATTGGAGTTAGTGCATTCAAATGTTTTTAGCTCCGAAGAGGTACCATCTATTGATGGGTCAACTTATTTTGCTACCTTCTTTGTATGGCTATACTAGGAAGGTTCAATTTTACATGATAGAAAAGAAGTTTGAGGTTCTTGGCATGTTCAAAATATTCAAGGAACTTGTATGAAACTAAATTTGTATTATTTGAGATGGCGATGATTATTATTTGAAAGAATTTGTATGATATTGTGTAGGGAATAGCCTTTGGAGATTAAATATTATTCATCTTACACCACAAGAGAGCAATCCAATAGAAAAATTAAATATAACCATTTTGAAAAGATCACATAGCATGCTATCAAATGGAAAACTAGTAAAATAGTTATAAGCTAAGGCTGTAAATATAATAGTATACTTAGTCAATAGAGGACCATCCTGTCATTTAGTTTTTAGAAATCCAAAAGAGAGATGGCTAGTTAAGAATATTTCTAATAGTTATTTATGATTAAATTCATGTGAAGAGTTCATTCATGTCCCACAAGAAAATAAAATGAAGCTTGATGTGAAGTTCAAAAGGTGTATCTTCACTAGATAATTGGATAAAAATTATCATTATAGGTTGCGGGGTCTACTCACCAATTGTGTCGCATGAAGTATTGACATGACCTTTAATGAACAAGTAATTATTTTTATCAAGAATAAGGCACATCAGTGTAGGAAAATGTTATATTAAAAATAATTACAAATGCAAGTGATATGGTCAAATAATAAGAGATTGTAAACCAATCACAGGTGCAAATTCACTAATAGATACAACCAAAAGTTTATACCATTAACTTCCATGATAATAAAGAGTTAGACCATCTCATTGGTACTCCTAATGAGGATACTCTTGAATAACTGATTCTTCAAGTCAAATGATCTACTTGAGAACATAATCCTTCAACAAAACCTAGAGATTTCATTCAACAATTATTACTTTATGATTAATCTAAACCATTTTATGTTTGAATAATTATGTGTAGTGAAAGATAGAAAATAGTGGATAGGAGCCCTGATAAAGGAGATGGTCTCTTTAATGGTAAATAACATGTATGGGATTTATTACGTATTCTTCTTAACTAGAAAGCTATGGAAAACAAAGTTGTATATAGGTTGAAGGAAGAAGAAAGTGGGAAAAATAGGTGTAGGATTAGATCGGTGGTTGAATCTTATGCTTAATAAAAAGGTATTTCTTACTAGTTATAAAAAATTACCACTATTAGAGAAAAAATGGGTTTAGTAGTTGTTAATGATCTAGAATTAGAGTAGCTTGATATAAAAACATATTTTCTACATGGTGGCTTGGTGGAAGAGTTATACATGAAGCAACTAGAAGGCATCAAGGAAAAAGGTAAATTAGTTTTAATTTGTAGATTAAAATTATGTTTGTATGGGTGGAAACAAGACCCAAGGTAATGGTATTTAAAATATGATTCATATAAGCCTAAAAATTATTTCTCTAGAAGTGAATATAATCAACCTATTTATTATAAGACTTAAAAAATGACAATTTTATGGTTTTCTTATTGTATCTTGACTACATGCTAATTAAAGGAACTAGCATGGCTCTAATTAACAAGATAAAATAATTATTGGCTAAGAAATTTTAAAAAACTGGTACAATGATAATTATCAAATACAAGAAGAAAAGGAAATTAAAACTATCACATGATAAACATATTAAAAAGATACTAAATAGGTTTAGCATGAAGGATGCTAAGGTAATGAGCATATGTCTAGTAGATCATTTCAAATTATCTTCCAAGATGTATCCTAAGGCACTAAAATAAACATAATGAATGTTAAGACTGTGTTAATTCTCCATACTAGGGAAAATTATGTATGCAATGGCCTACACAAGACTAGACATTACCCAAGTAGTGGGAGTGGTTAGTTGATATGTTTGTCAATATATAAGAAATTCAGAAAAAAATCATTGGTATTAGTGACATGGATTTGGAGACATCTATAGACTGCATTCAATCATGTATGGAGGCTTAAAGTAGTGTTGGAAAAATTCTTGGAAATCTCCAATCCAATAAAAGTATTGATGAGACTCTCATGGATGATGTTTTAGAGAGAAATATCAATCTTTATGTTCAATGGGGAATTATCAAAGAGATTAAACCATCTTTATGCCCTTTCATAATCTTTCATCAACAATTTGTGGATGACGTCCTTTTTCTTAGCCCAACTTTATTGGTGGAAGCTAAGGGATGGTGTTCCATTCTCTTTCAGTTTTCTTATACTTTTGGGCAAAAACATAATCTAGATTAGAGTTCTCTATATTTAATGAATGTTCCTCAACATATTTAGAACCTAATTGCTATGGTTTTTAAGAGTTATATTACCCTCCTATTATCCTCTTATCTAGGATTATCTTTAACTACTAGGAAGGTGGAGCATTCATTCTGGACATGTCTTCTTGAAAGAGTTCAAAGGAAACTTGTAGGCTAGAAAGGTACCATTTTGAGTAATGCTAGGAAATTATAGTTGCTCAATGCCTCTATCCAAATCACTTTAGTGTATCTCCTCTCACTTTTCCATATTCCTACTGCTTGGGTCAAGAAATTAGATCAAATTCGAAGAGGATTTCATTGGTCTAGAGTTGAACTAAAAAATAGGTTTTCTCTGCTAGATTGGAAAAATGTTTTTATAATAAAAAGTTAGGTGGATTGAGTATTAGAGACTCACATTCCCTAAATATGATACTCATGGCAAAGATTAGGTGGATTCCTTTGTCTGATAATTCTAATTTAATTGCAGTAATAAAGAATAAATATCTTTTGGGAAGGGTCAATTATGTCTTCTTGGTCTCAGTTGTCATTCATAAGAGATCCCATGTCTGGAGCAACCTTCTTAAGACAAGATCATTTCTTAAAAAAGCTATACTATGCTAGGTTGGAAATGGAAGCATTATAAGATTTTGGAAATACCCATGGTCTTCAATATACCCTTGGAATTTCACCCCATGTATTCAGTTATTAAGAGAGAATTAACTTTAATAGATATGGGAGATCTATAAAAACAATCAGATTCCCAATTATTTTGCACTTTTTTAGAGAATTAACCCCTTGGATTTTGATCATCCGATGAGAATGACTACCAAGGAACTACTCGAGATTCTTAATAATCACAAATTTTTACCTTATCACCCCTTGCCCCTCCTTTTTAATTGGACAAATATTTGAAATTCAGAAATGATTCTAAAGGTTTTTATCTTCTAGTGGATAGTTTTCCATGAGTTTTTCTCACTATTGACAAACTAAAGAAATGTGGTTTATAGTTTTTGAATAGATCTGTGTTGTGTGATGCAGAGGAAGAGAGTATTAATCATTTTATGCTTCATCATCATTTATCCTTAAATATTAGGCAAAGAATTACCAATATGTTCTTTCTTTCATGGGTTTTGAACTAAGGATTGTAAAGGATGCACATCTGGGTGGACTCCTCAATTGGCTCATTTCCTCATTAATGAATTTTGGTGGTAGGTATTCTTCCCTAGGGGATAGAAATATAGAAATAAAATAATAACTAAATATAGAGAGAGAAAAATGTAACTATTATTCTTTAGCCATCTCCATAACTAATAATATCAAAGAAAAAATGAAATGATTTGTGAAGTACGATCATTCTCACCCACTCTCATCCTTGGATTAGCAAATTGCTAGAAGATGGAGAATTGTTAATTCCCTATACAATTTTACTTCTCCTCCTATTAGTTTTAGAAGTACTATTAAATGGTCCCCCCTAACACAATTGGTTGAAATTAATTTTTTACAGCTTGTCAAGAGGTAAAGCGGGTTATGTGGGTGGGTGGGTTGGTGGTGGTGGGGTCACAAGGGACCTAAATAGAAAAAATGATTTTATCTTGCGTGGCTAACCTTGGAGTTCAAACCTCAAGTTTTGTGGAAGTGTTTGTGACCTACCATAGAATAGTGATTGTAAAAGACAAAGGATTTGAACGAATCATTATTGAAGGTGATTCTAATTAAACCATAATGATACTTAAATGAAAAGCTAGGCCAGATTGGAAATCTAGATACCTCATCTCCAAATGTCTTGATCTTCTTACTATATTAGGCCATGTTAGAATTAATCACACATGACAAGAAGGAAATAAGTTGGCAGACACACAAGCTAATCTACCCCCTTTTTCCAATCATATAAAAATATGGGTGCATTTGAATGAAGTTCTCAAATACATTTGTGCAACTATCCTATCTGATATAAGTCATAATGATGTGGAATAATCACAAGATCAAATTTTTACTTCTTGTCATAGCCACCTTACCTTCCAATAATTTATTCTATTGGAGGCATGGTTATAAGACTAGTGTAAGTTACACCTCCCCCAATATTGTCTCTTACTATCGCTTTCTTACTTTTGGATTTTGAATTCCCTTTCTAGTTTTTGCCTTTGGTTTCTTTGTGAAAAATATAGCCATGGATGGTGACCTAATCAAGACTTAAACAAACCGCTATGATGAATTCAAGAATAATAGAATATCATTAGAACATGAATCTATTCATCTATTGTCCTCAAAGGAGAGGTAAACACATGCGATTTTTTTTCTTCTTTTGCAATGGAATTAAGATTGTGAAGCTTGCATTTTAGATATAGTGTTTATTAATATAAAATTGACTATTTTTAACAATAATGATAAACTGTAAAAGTGATAATAGACATAGTAAGGAAAATTTGAAAAGAAAAATACAAAGAGAAACTTGGAGCTAGAAAATGAAGCTACAAGTGCTAGATGTGGGTGTTGGGCACCCTACTCTAAAGATGCCTAAAATTGATATAGATGAATAAGGATATAGTTAAGTTCTCTTGTAGATTCACTTCAAAAAATTCTACCCTAAAATATTTGAAAATGAGTATTGGGCATCCTAATCTAGTTGTTTTCATCCATTTAAAAGTTATCATAACTTGTAATAGTCTTCTCTATTCTCTTGTACATTTTTTTTCTATCAGATTTGAACCATCACACATGGAAAATATGGATAATTTTTTTTTTTGTGTAGCAGGTTTCCTAATTAAAACCTTATGTTGTTGTTCCCACTTAATGGACAACTATGATGATGAAAAAGTGTGTGTATTATTATAATGATAGAGGCTAAATAGTAATGGACATGATAAAATAAAAAATGTTACCTCAAGTATGAAACTCTTAGCATGAAGTCTTACACAAGGCTTGATGTTAATAGAACATGTTAATGCATTCTTTAATCATGAAGAGACACAATGTAGATGATCATGATTGTTATAACAAAGTTGTGTGTTTGAATTCTTTTCTCATGGATTATAGATTATTGATTGAATTTATTTAATAATTAGGATATAAATTTCACTTGAACTTGCTAGATATAGGTTAGATATATGTCTTTGAAATGAGATATGGATTTTTATTTATATGAAACTATAGGGACCTTTATATTATTATTCACATAATCAATAAAATATACACAAATAAAAAATGATTTAAAAGTAATTTAAAAGGAAGTAAGGTTGTGATATCCTCCACCCAAAAAACTTGCATCATGTTGATGCATCAAGCAAATTTTATCATCATACCAAAAAAAGATAAAAAAATCATACTAGCAATGGTTAGTATTTTTATCAACTAAATGCACTCAATATTTTTTTTTGTAAAACATTTTTTATTAATTCAAGCACAACATTCATCAAAATAATAATTTTCAATAGAAAATCCTAAGTTACTATGTGTATCCCATTATTGCCATTCAGTTTGACAAAGCTAGGATAGATTTTTCCAATGATATTCTCTTTCCCATGATGGTGTTCACCTATATTAAACTTATGGAAATAAAACTAAAAATCATTATATGATAGTGTCCATAGTCAGCTCATAACTAAAGATTCATTGAAACAAATCTCCTTGTCCAAATTAGATTTAAATTATTTTATCACACATACCTATGCTTACCATACCCTAATAATAGATTTACTTGACCAAGTTGCTATGTATTCCTGAACAATGTTCCTAGCATTTTCCTTATATCTAAACACATTAGCACTAGCTTAAGATCATTAATGAGTTTTGATGCCTCGTAGAAGGATCAGTTTGATGTTTAATATTCTTATGTTAAATTCGTGATATGCCCATCTTATCAAGACATCCTTAATAGCATAGGATCATATGCATTTGAAATTCTATTTGTGCAGAGATTCACATGAGATATAGAAACACCAATATATAAGATTCTATAATGGTGCAAAAGTGATCCTATGTAGGTAAGAACTATGTTCCCTTAAGAGTCAATTTCACCACATACATTTAGATATCGCCAATTAGTGAAACTAATGAATATATCTAATCAGATAAATTGAAAGAGAAAACATAGAGAGTACTCAGTCAGAGTCTGAGCATCTCAGTCAAGGACACCAGTGCAGTCTACATACATCTGTGCAGAATGTTGTAGGCTCGTACGGACCATGAATGGAAAAGACCTACAAACATAATAACTCAACCTTGAATTTTGATTAACTTGCAAAATCCAAAATTTAGAACGATAGTAGAAAATACTAGATGATAAATACAAATAGAAATGAATATAACTGAAATAGATAAATCAAAAGTAAACCCTTATGAAATTTAATTCTTCTAATAATCCTACACACATGAAGAAGAGGAAAAATGTTAGAGGTTGTGTTTAGCAGCCTACCTTAGTCAGACCCAAGTTTTGTTGTTTCCACCTCCACAAACAACCTAGATAAATACATAGATTGAAAGATAAATAGATAGAATGATAAAATGATCTAATATATAAGGGATATTATAAATCCCAAGATGATGAAATATGAGATAGATATAATGATATTACCAAAGAGGCTTCAAAGAGGCAAGAGAGTGTTGTAGCAAACTAGAGTTTGTTATAACAAGTGACAGAGAGAGAAAGATAAAGTTGTGTGAGCCCAAAGAATGAGAGATATTTTCTTAGCGAACCAAGAGAGCTTGCATGAATGAAAGAGATAGATTTAAATGAGAGAATGGGAGGGAGAGAAGATTCTAATCCATTTCCATTGACCAAGATAGGGGACAAGTGCCAAAATGTGTGGCGTGGGAGAAATTTGTGATGCACAAACATCCATGCGGTGTGCTAGTGTCCAATAAAATGATGCTAAAAATGACAAGAGTAGAGACAAATGTATGCTAACATGAAAGAAAATTTGAAGGATATCTATTGAAAAGGGTTCCTTGAGCATTCTGAGAGGGAAAAGGCTAATGCAAGGGCTTAAATGAGATTATTAAAATGCTAAGGGAATGGACACTAAAGTGGCTACAAAAGTGTAGGTGTAATTGCAAAGCGGTATGCAATTTTTGACTCTACATTTTGCAACCACTTTAGAATCCTTATGAATGAAAATGAATATGCACACTAAAGGAAATATACTAAACATAAAATATCATGGTTCCAAAAGGATACTTAGAGGAAACAGATAAATATTTGAACCAAGGAAACATTTCTCCATGTTGAAGACATATGAAAGGAAAGAATTAGACAAATAAATCCACATGACAACAAACTTAGAATGTGAAAATTCCTAGGATGACAAGGTTAGATCATGATAAACATATATATGTATAGATAATAACATGGATAACATACCTATAAAGTAAACTAAAAGTATTGAGTGAGTAAATTGAAAAAGACCTCGATATAAAAGGTTGTCTCGGTACTATGCATCATCCCCAAAATATGTAAGAAACCACACAGAGGAATTCTAAAAAGGAGAGCAAAATGCAAGGATCAATTTTTTTAAGGAAGAATGCAATGAGAAGAAAGAGAAGCAATCAATGTTCAAGAGATAATATATGACCTAAACACTAGGTTTCTCTATAGCTACTAATCATGGTGATAGTAATGATTTAAAAGAGATCACAATATAGAAGTTTGTGTTATGATAGGTGATCAAAGATAAGTAGGAACAACCCTTCTATAAAGGAAAGCCATTACCAACAGATAAGTAGAACCAACCTTGATATGAAGGAAACCTACTACCAAAAGATAAGATACCTAGTAGAACCTACTTCGCTTGTGGTGGAGAGACACTACTGATAGAGATAAATAGATGCTCAATAGGATCAACCTCGATGCCACAGAGGAATGTCACTATATTTAAGATAGATTTTGATAAGTGCCATAAAGGGAAAAAATAGATCCTTACCACATTGGGCGACAAAAAGATAGTCACCACAACGGGCAGGAGATAGACATGCACCACAATGGTTGGAGAAGAGATAGGTGCTACCATGGGTGGAGAGTAGGTATAATGGAATATATAAAACAATGAGATAGAGGTAAACCTTGATATCACTTGTTGTGCAAAGAAGAAGGTGCTTCAATAGATGAAGATTTAGGGACACCCAAAGTTGTCATGTATCTTGTCCCTCAGGGCCTTACATTCACTTGTGCTGAACACTAAATGGTATGCATAGAAAGAATGCTTTGCCTTATCATCCTTGTGAAAATTATTATGTGTAGGAGGAGGAAGAGTCACCAAGTGGGATTTAAAAATATGAAAAAAAATAAGCTCTTGATTAGATAAAGGATGAGGAGCAAGAAGCAAGCCTTTCTCTTGTGGAGAAAATTTTGACTTCTCACAAGAAGAAGAACACATAGGAGAGAATTGAGGGGATGAAGAAAAAACATAAACTTTATAACCTAAACCAATTGTAAAAGAGCATAGTTTTGATTCCAAAGGGACCTTAACTCCTTGACCCATACACACAAGAGCATTTCCTTTGTATACATATTTGGAAGCAATATTGAATCCTATGCCATAACATGATTATAACTCCTCCAAAGGGGGAGGATCACCTTTACTAATGTAGCCAATGGTGTTCACATGCTCCTATGATACAAAATAATAATGATTTTTGATAGCTAGTGTGAATGATAGTTTTGGAAAGTTAAGGTAGATAGGGTCAACTTTATATTCTCCAATTAAGGAGCTTGTCAAGTATAATGAATCCCAATCATCACCAAGAAATGCATTTGATTGAGAAGATGATGAATTTGAATAACAAGATGGAGTAGGAGTAGACTTAGGACTTTCTACTTTAGGAAGATCTTCTTTAGGAACAACCTTCTCATGGGTTTCCTCTTTAGAAGGTTCCATGGGAATAGCTATTGGAATATTAGAAGATAAATATGGAACATAGTTTTGAAATGTAGGTGTAATCGAGGCATGACCAACTACTGTAATTTAATATAAGTGCACAGTGTTAGGATCAACCTTGGTTGTAACTACCCAATTGTTAACAAAAAACTTAATAGAACCATGAAGGGTAGAACTCATTGCTCCTAAAGGATGAATCCAAGGTCTACCCAAGAGAAGATTATATGATAAAGGCCCTAGCATAACATGCACCAGGTTTGGAATAGTAATTGGCCCAATATTTATAGGAATAATAATAGTTTCCATAGAATATTTACTAGTATTATCAAAACCATAAATGAACATACAACATACAACAAGAGAATTTGAATCCACTTTGATTTTTGGTAATAGATCTATACTAAAAAAATTGAGTGCTGAGCTAGTATCAATGAGAGTTCATCTAATCTTGACATCGTTAACATAAAGAATTATCATTAATGGATTTGTTTGATTTCTTACTTCTAGAGGAGAGAGCTCATGCAGACAGAATGTCATATTCAACAAATTTACATAAATGATCCATCAACACATTTACATTTGGAGGCCTATTAGAATAATGCCAAAAGATATTTGTAACGTCCTAAAATTGCATCCCTCACAACTTTTTAATACATTTGGGTCTTCACCTTAGTTTTTACACCCCTTGGCCTGATCAAAGACTTGAATATGCACATGCACACCAAAAAAAGCCATGCAATTTAACAATGCACTCAGGGGCCACCTTGATCATGCCCTAAAATAGGGAAAGACTAGGGTGTGGTGCCCCTGGACCCCTTAATTGGGGCATATCTTGATCCCCTCCTTTGGACCTAACTCACATTTGAAGCAGGAAAATTTGGCATATGTTGGCTCAAGTTGGAAAATTAATCAATTAATCCTACTAGAAAGTATATAAGAGGGATTTCCCCTCTTATTTGACATCTGAAAAAAATTACCTTCAAGAATCAAGCATTCAAGAGAAATTGAACATTTTCACTCTTCCTTCAAGCTTTGGAGCAACAATAGAGTCAATATTTTAAAAATTGAAGAGCAGATCATCATTCTACTTCATGAAATCATAATTCCATGTGGAGGCAAGAAAAACTTCACAAGGAGGTATAAGCATTTCATTTTCAAGCAATTCAACAACCCCTCAAAGAGGAGGATTTCTACTTTTAATTATTTCAATAGATTATTTCAACCACTTGGTTAATTCTAATACTAGGGTTTGACCTGAAGGCAAGCCACTATTCCCAACACATTTCACTTTCTTTTTATGTGCACAGGAAATAGGTGCATAGTTGTAGTTCCGAAATTAAGCTTTATTCACAAAGATGAAAAAACTTTTTTTGATGCGTAGAAAGTTTGGAAGACCGATTGGAGGGTGTGCCTATTTAGACACATGGTCCCTGCAACCTTTTACCAATTTCATAGAAAAGCTCCAAATCATCTAAAACTTATCATATTTAGGTGCATGACTGAATCCCAAATCTGTAGCTTTCTATTTTTGCATACTTTGTCTTCATTTCTAGCACTTTGCCTTAATTCAGTTAATCAACTTACAAAAGAGGGTGAATTACATTACAATCACAATCAATCTACTTAGTATTCAATCCTTGCCTTCTTTGGGATTGGATCTAGTAGTTTCATCCCCTCTTTTGAATGTAAAGTTTTCTCAAGTAAAAATTGAGCTTAGTAAATTTCCACACTTGCAAGTGGAGAGTTGGATAAGACCCCAATTTTCCACTTTACATTTTGGCGAACCCAAATTCTTACACCCTTAATTCTGATTTTTGTTTTCAGATCTGAGTGTATTCAAATTGAAATTTTAATTTTAATTTACAAGTTTACTTTCCTTACAATTTTTAAAAATTTAGAGGTTGAATTCATCGAAGACCTAATTTTTAGATTCAAAATTGAGCTTGTGATTTGTCTAAATTGGATTGATTGTTTTGGATCTCAGAACTTTTCAATTTTTCAATTCAAGTTTTCATTTACACATTCAATTTTTTAAAATTTTAAAATTAAGTGGTTAAGTCACAAATCCCTGATTTTTTATTTTAAAATTGAACATCTGGGTTGTGTAGCTCTGGAATTAATTTTCAGATTTGGGTCTTTGCTTCAATTTCAAAATTTTATTTTCCCTCCTCGCAACATTCAAAGTTTCAAATTTAAACTTTTAAAATTAAGCGGTTTATGCAAGAAACCCTTGTTTTTAAAATTAAATTAATCTTGCGCAATTTTAAATTTTACTTTAAGCATTTAATTGGCTCAATTAAATCTAAGGTCTCTTGTCTTAGTTCTAAAAATCATAAAAGTCGACCCTTATGTGTGCCCTTTTTCTTTCAATTAATCATTTTATCAAACATCATAAGTGTGTTCTATTTCAACCTTCGAGGCTTATTTTTGCATATCTAGACATCTTAAATTCCTATATTCTTCTAGAATTCACATTAAAATCACAATATCTTACTTCCCCAAAATTTAAGAAAAAGTTAGTCAAACCATGTGTTCGGACAGTGCTACTACCACCTTGGTCCCAACTTTTTTTGTTCAAATTTTGGGAGCCTATTTTAAATGTATTTTACTACACTATTCTAGATATTTGTGAAATTTAATTTATTTTAGGTCACCCTAAGGTCGAAAATAAATCAGAATTTCAACTTTTCCATTTTCAATTTAACTTTTAAAATTAAGTGGTTAACTACATATACCCTAATTTTTAAAATTAAATTAAGTTTTTCAATATTTCAACATTTCAAAATCTCAAAATTTAATTTAGAGGTTAAATTTGGACAACCCTAATTTTAATTTTGACTTTCCCTCCTTTCAAACTTTTAAAATGAAGAGGTCACTTTCAACCCTAATTTTAAATTTCAACTTTCTAGGGGATTGCATTATTCAAATTTCCCTTCCTTAGTGTATGAGTTTTACTACTATTAGTCATACCTATAGTATCCTAGTGATTAGGAGAAGTTGTAGAATTAAGACTACCCAAGGTTTAATTATCGAGGAAATGGAGCCTAATTTGGATAGCTTTTTCAATGAGGATATTGGTGCCTCTTTTAATCCTATAGGTATTCCCATTTATCCTCTTGATAATTATCACAATGAGGAGGATTCACTAACTAGAGTTTTCATTGACCAATTGGAGAAGCACAATCAATTTGACAATATTGAACAATAGATGAGTCAAGAATACCCAAAAAGTGAAGCTCTCCCATTAATTAAAGGATTAAAAAGAATGATTGAAAGTGATAAACATGGTATTGATATCTTGTGTGGTATTTCTCATATTGTTGATTATAATATCATTCCTATGAAGAGTTGTATCAAAAACTTTGGTTATACACAACCTCCTAGATTAATCATTCCATTCCTCTGACAACTGCTATGACTAGTGTCCCTTATAAGGAAACTTGTAGACAACTTTATGACAATTTCCACATAATCCATCATAGATTTCAATGAAATCAACTCATAGAAGCCATATGTAAAGAATAGAGAATATTCCCATGAAAAAGTGACACAAGATATATCTTGTGAAAACCCTCATGAGGGATAAACCCAACCTCCAAAAGCATCATCCACCATGTATTATCATAAATGTGTCCATTACAATACAACTATGAAAATCCTTCAAAAACCCAGCCATAACCAAGCACTCGATGTGACCAATCACGAATCCATAAATCCCATGCCATGCTTCCTCCTTCACAAATGCTAACCTGGCTAACCCAAACAACTACCCTTTTGGTTACTTTAATAAACACAAGCTCCCACAAAACCACCAAGTGTTATTATATCAAAGCCACATGCCCAAAACCATGTGACAATAAATATAATATTTTTCCTACCTACCCTTGACCCACATTTAATATTAGGTACTTATTCATAGTTACATTACCCAATATTAAATAAATACAATATAACAATACCAATCTATCAATAAAACTCATCAAGTGGTTACAAGAATATTTCAAGGAAATCTCTGCATGTTGCACACCCATATAGGTGCTCCTAGGTGCAACAATACAATATGATATTACAATATAATTCCATGTCCACCTCACACAATAATACAATAATAAAACATTATTATGCAAGGTGTACAACACTATTTTCCCAACATTCTCCCACTTATTGTATATATTGCATAAGGGACAAGAAGTAATCATTCACATGAACAAGAGACTGATCTCTCCACACACATACCATCATGGAATTCAAGTTCTCTATGTGCCCCATCAACATACCTATAACAAGAAACAAAGTGACCACCATCTCAGACATGAATGCTCCCACCCTCCATCATGCCATTGCAACTAGACATGAAAAAACCATGCAAAGAGAAAGTGACACAACTTATCACAACAAATGATAAGTCTTGTACCAACTGATATCCGAACACAAACACTAATACAAAGGTATCCAATGTAAAGGTAGCTGTTTACATTTCTAAAAATAACATCCACAAGTGCTAACACATCAACTATACATGCCTCCAAATCATACAAACCAAGTGAATAACATCTCATCAACATATGCAACTTGTAACATGCAACCATAATCCCCAAATACAATACATGCCATGTATGTACACCAAGGAACTCCCACTACATAGGTCATGTCAATATAAAAAATGAATCCATTAATTGCATATCATAGAAGTGTAATCATGTAGTATTAAGAACATCCACATCAATATGAACATCATGTAACTAATAAAATACAAGTACCACTCTCACACCATGTCTCCAAAATTCTCCATGTTCTCCACACCAACAAAGGAAAGAGATAAAGGAACCCCTATGCCATCTCCCACATGACAACACATGAACACAAAACTAGTGAAAATGTAGATCCAAACAATCTCCAACCAATGTAATGTGAATACAAACATCTAGGAAGATAACCAAAACAAAGAGAGAAACACTAGAAATCAAATCCTATAGTATGTCTTTCTACACACACCTCTAAATGATATTTTTTTCAAGTATGATCTCCTCCATACAACCCCACATGAAAAGAATAACACCACCCAAACATCGTTCAGTACCTTGGAATAAACCAACATATATTACATGTACTCAACATGGATATAAGCTTCTCATAACCAAGATCATAAAACTAAATATCCATTCGCAAGCCTAGGGAGTACTTCAAATAAATCATCTCCCAAAATAATATCAATGACTGCCACCATCATAATAATAACTCAAATGCACAAGGAGATAACCAATGCCATACATCTCTCAAATGAACCCTCCAGAACTAAACATCTCCATAGCTCAAGATCCATATCTATGAAAGATAAGCATAAAAATAATGTACTTGAAAGGAAACAATAGGCAATACCTCTCAAGTAGTAAAGTGGTGAGTAGACCAAGAGTGGGGAATGAGAATGCTTATCAAGCTATACAAGTCACCAATGACTCACTCTAAGAAGAATCTCCTCTCAAGTCTATAAACCAAGTGAATGCTCCTCGGACTTCCTACTGAAACAACCAACTATCCCAGCCTATGTCTCTAATCACAAAAGACTACTAGCATCACCAACATCTCAATGTATCCATAAGCACCTATAACTGATCAATCCATGCCAAATTCCAAATGAAACATAGCGCCATCATGAAGTAATCAAGAAAATGATCATGTACCCAATACAAAGAGAGCCAACCAAGATCAATGTCTAAGATCCAATCTTGAGAACCAGGAACATAAACATTGCAACATGATTTAGTCCATCTCAAAGAGATAACATGCCTCATATGAACATATCAAATAACCATACCATGACAAAATTGTAAATTCATATCAAGAGTGTACGATGACATAATATAAGTCAATCCTATCCACAAGGATAACATGTCAAATGAAAGCATAAAATCACACCTCAACCAAGAACTCCTTGAGCCCTCAAGATGTAAACATGTCCTAACATTGTATCCACAAATGCAATATAATCCTTCTACAACAAAATGATCTAAGGAATCCTCCAACATCTGTACACTAAAAGGATCATCCACCAACCAACATGGTGAATACTCTTCACTGCTATAAGCTCCCGCTGAACTATGATACCAAGCTCTCCATATCATTGTGATAATCATCTCCTAAAGGAAGAACATCCAGGTCTACACATATCCAACTAAAATGTCAACAATATCAAGTAAATCATGAACCTCATCTCAAGGAGATACATAAAACCACCAACAATCCACCAATCAGGAATCAATCCTACACTGCCAACTCATCACCATCAAAAGCTCCCACTAAAAGCGTAATCAAATAAATAACCAAGCTATCATGACATTGTGACCAAATAAATGCTACAAGTCACTTGCCAACTATAAAAGTACTAAAACATCATCCATCCTATCATCTCAAAACAACCACACCAATGCACAAATGACCACAGGCAAGACCAACTAGCAAGTATGCATCACAATAAATCAAACCTGGTGGATATAGATAGTCCACATCCGAGTCATCTCACTGCAGCTGAATGGGTAGCTAATCCACAACCTATATAAATCATAGATCTAATCACTGAACATAAAAAATCATCATCACATTAGTAAAGTGCAAATTGATATATCAAAGAGAATAATCCTATAGACCACATGACTCAAACACCAAATCAACATCTGATCTGATTTTCCAAGCATGTTCACAACCAAGTACCATAGTCATCAACCAAATAAGCATCAAGGAGATAATTAAAAACCTCCTAACATCAAATCAAATCACCACCAAATCACCACAAACATGACTATGGCATGTCAATGCAAAACATGTACCTACATACCCATGACACCACAATCATCACCAATTTTGTATTTACACTCAACTATCACCCACATAAAATTCCAAGTCTCAAACAATATCCAACGATGTCCTGAAACTGAAGAGAACCTATGTACCTATCACCATCAAAGTTCAACTCTGAAAAACACTTGTAAACCTATACCAAGGACCACCAAATCTGTTAATCAACTATAGCATCATAAATATCTCATAGAAACATGTACTCCCTCAAGGTTTCTCCTCATGACTCGTTCAAATGCACTCACACTTACACCATGAATCTCAGGCATCTACAAGTTATCAAACAATTACACCACTCTCCATACTCAATAAATTGATAAAATAACAACACCACACTATATTACACTAAACATGCTCTCCAACACCTATTCAAAATCCAAAATCCGATTTCATATGCAAAAGTTATGACAAAAAACTATGTAACAAAGAACATCTAGCTTCCTAGCTCCAAAAACATGTCAAAATGAAAAAATTAGGAACGAATCTTATACAAAACTATAGTTCTCAGAATAATCTTTCCAATAAGTTTAAGAAGTTGAAAATCCAACATCCCAGATGAAATTTATGCTTCTTTGAATAAACCAACTAATTTGCCCAAATACATAGTCCATGATGAACCCCACTCCATTCAAACAAAGTTAATATTCAAAATATTCCAAAATAGGACCACCTTTATGCATAATAATTTAATTTTCAATATTTAAAAGTTCTAGAAGAACTTCTATGTGGCTTAACCCTTTTAAAGTGGGTGGAGTGGTTTTAAAGAAGTGGTTTATTAATTTAAAAATTTCCAAGCTTTTATTCAAAAACAAACTTTGACTTTCAAAAAGCTGACAACATTATAAAAAGATGGTTTATATTTTGAAAAATTTGGTGGTGGTACAAGGTGAGTAAGTGGGGGTTGGCATTGTAATCATGTACCATACAACACTATGTCTGCGGTACTACAGAGGTACCAACATAAACTTTATTTCATTTTGTGTAAAATCTTTTTTTTCCCCTTTTCTATTAATTTTAAAATGCCTCCTTGATTTTTTATTTATTTATTTTGCAGGTTTGACTTTTTTTATGGATAAGGCAATTTTGATAATTTTTAATTAATTTTTGTAGACTGTGATGACAAATTGACAGTCATCAGGGTCATAATTTTACATTTTTTCAACTGTCACCGAAATAGGTCAAATTATATATCATTTTTCATCCTAGCCAACCCGAATCCATCCACGAGGTCTGTTTTGTGTCATGGGGCCAAATATAAAATCTCACCCCCAAAATCCCCTGTTCAAAGCATTTTTCAATGATGCCCTTGTTGGAAATTGACACTCATCAGGTAGTCACCCTTTGAGGTGAATTTCTTTTTTGGGTTGTCATTGATGGCAACTCATCTTGAGGAGATGGTATCTCTTCATCTAGACTCATCACTTTATCATTTTGTCTAGATAAGGCCAACTAGTATACACTCTATGGTTTACACTTGTTAACCGATTATTCTTGGTACCGATAATTCATATTATGGGACCTGGTAAAGCCATTTGAGGAATTGAAGGTAGCGTGCCAAGCCGACATCAAATAAGATCATCAGGATAATTTATAATATACTTTATGATCCAGAATGAAGCCGATAAGTTTATTTTTATTATAAAGGATGACATGATCAACAAGTTATCAGGGTATATAAGAGAGATCTCTTAGCGATGGATGATACATATTCATATGAAATAATTGGAGATACAAAAAAGGTCAGAGGTTGATAGTATGTGAATTGATGTGCAAATGATAGCATATGTGCAGTTGCACGAGCGCAATCCTAACCGGTAGCAAAATAGAGTATCAGTATCACTAGTTCAGTTGAGGAACTCAGAGCTACAAACGGAACCTACCTAGGATGGTCAGATGCATCATTTAAGTTCAATATTGTTATAAAACATTATGTAATTATCTGTAAGTCAGTGAGACTTCCATATATGTGTATTTGAGTAGTGAACTCTAGGTGGTAAGCCTATATGCATGTGCATACCCCTCTATATAATATTTGTATACTTTGATCAAGTATATAGATATTGTGGGTACCAACCCCACCATGGTTTTTCCCTTTATAGGGTTTTCCATGTATAAATATTGGTGTTATGGTATGGCTTTATGTGTTCATTTGTTATGCACTTTAATTTTATATTCTGTCATTTGGTTGATCAACAATAAGCTCATAAATTCTTACACTGGTAGAACATTGTTTCACCCCTTCCCCCTCTTAGTGTTCTTGGATTCCAACAATTGGTATCAGAGCTTAGTTCCTTGGAAGAAGTTTAACAACTTGAGTCAAATCCATAACTTGAAAACAATGGAAACTTGTTTGTAGCAACAACTCCAACTTTCTCTTGAGGATCTTGATCATGAAAAAGAAAAATGCAATAAATTAAAGAATGAACTAAGGCAAGTCAGAGATTACATCATTTCATTACAAGGAAAGTTGTGAGCTACTCAAGCTAAGAGGAAAGAACTCTGTGACCAACAACAAAACCAAAGCATTGATGAAAAAGATGTTTTGAAAGATTAAAGTCAAAAACTCACTCAGGAGAAGACTACCTTGAAGAATGAAATGCAAACCCTAACTATGAGAATGTGCAAGGAGACTGAAGACAGAAAGAAGAATGAATAAAAACTAGCTCAAGCATTGAAGGATATATTAGATGAATGCAACTGATTGATACATGACAATGATATGCTGAAACAAATTGATTCAGTCCAGGAATAATGAACAGGAACTTGAAAGACAAATCATAATCATGAGAGATGATTTGGCCATTGCATATGAGTATGAAGACAAGTTCAAAGTTATCTCCACAAGACTTGATGAATTACTGAAAAGCCAGAGAAATGTTAATGACATGAGAGGTCTTGGAAATGAAGTAGGAGAAAGCTCCAAAACTGCATAACAAGATCAATCATCTGGTCAAAAGTAGAATCATGCCAAAAATCCAAACAACTAGAACCAAAAATCATTGATAATACAACCTAATGCTCATAAATTCAATGGTACATGTTTTATTTGCAATAAATATGGTCATGTAGCAAGTCAGTGCGGAAATAAGAATAATCAGAACAATGCATCATTCACTAGTCGATGCTTTAACTACAATAAACATGATCATAAGTCAGCAAAATACAGAAGCATTAGAAATGTCAAATGTCATGCTTGTAGTAGATATGGACGTATGGCTAACCAATGTAGATCAAAATAAAATCAAGGGTATAGCAAAGCAATTCAAAAGAATAATATTACCTGTTATGCATGCAACAAGATTGGACATATTGCTAAGTATTGAAGGAATAAGAATCCATGGTAGCTAATGGAGATTTAGATGAGAAAGGAAAGACAAAGGTTGGAGATATCAGAAAATGACACATGAGAAAAGATGGGTTTGAAAATTAGAAACACGATCTGTAGATCAACCGGTAGAACAAACAGGTCCTACGCCGGAAGCAGGAACTTCAACCGGTAACTAGGGCACTTTCCCTTAGGGGTAGGCAAATCAATGAAGATCATGCAGACACCCTGGATTATGTTTGAATTTAGGTAATTTTGATTGTGGATGGACACTCAAGTGAATTCAAGTGTTTATCAGAACCTACATGCAGATTATATGATCCAATCAGATTCTCTGGTTAGATTTATGACAATGGAAAATTAGGGTTAATGGTGATAAAAGGGGAAAAGTTAAATCATTTCTTTACATAGCAATCGACTATTCTTACGAGTGATTTCAAAGGAAATCAAGAGTCCTAAGGTGATTTGTGCAAGCAACTGAATCGAAAGAGAATTTCATCATCTGAAAGATATCAAGGTATTTACCGTTTGCTAAAACCCTCAAAATTTATCATGGCATCCTCATCAAATGTTGATACTCCCATGGTAGTTGAAATCAAGAACTGCCCACATCCAAAATTCAAGAAACATCCTTACAAATCGCTTCTAGATGATCTTTTGGGGGCATTTTCTAGTGTTTGTCATGGTGTTATTCACACTGAAGACATTAGGGCAGATATTCACTACAATATTGAAGAAATTGGGAATTATGAAATGTCCCATGTATTCACAGATCACCTTATCACTAACAATCAACTCAAACCAGAACGTGCACAGTTGAAGAAGAAGGGTTTTAACCAATTCATGGATTTTCCATCCTTCGATGAAGATGAATGGCTAAGCTACATCCTCAGCTGAATTCATGGGGAGTTCTTATTGTTGGACTAGCCATAGAAGATAACAAAAATATTGATCAAGAATATCATGTGCCTCTACAAGGTTGAAGGTATGCAAGGGCTTCAGTAGATATCAAACAGATTTTTATACAAACTCATTGATGCAACGTATGATGGAAGATCAATGCGGGTTGATGATATCAAGGACCCTGATGTAAAATTTTCCACAATGGTGATTGTCTATAAGGTTTACCAATCTAATTGATTGATCTTGGTCTCTGGAACCGCCATTCACATTGCTTATCAGATGGTGAAAGAAAATGCACACTATGACCTATGTAGTGTGATTCTTAAGGAATTGATGACCAACCTCCAAAATTTAAAGCAAAATAGATCTCAATATCTTCTTGGAAACTTCAACAAATAATTGACTACATTCCTAAATAGTATGATTCTTTGGTTAAAATTTCTGAACTTGAGGCCAAAGACAAATTTGTTGAGGCTAGAAAACAAAAATTTTTGCAGATGATATCAACACAAAAAGGAAAAAATTCACACCGCCTTAGCAGAAGGAGGTAAAGTATATATAACTTGTCTAGATTTTTCAAATCTCACTCCCTCCCTAGAAAAAAAATTTATGGATTTTAAAAGCCAATTGCTTC
Organism: Cryptomeria japonica; assembly: GCF_030272615.1. Classification (NCBI taxonomy): domain Eukaryota; kingdom Viridiplantae; phylum Streptophyta; class Pinopsida; order Cupressales; family Cupressaceae; genus Cryptomeria; species Cryptomeria japonica. The sequence continues at coordinate 648,719,160 of NC_081407.1, read as the reverse complement.
AGATTTCACATTCTTACAATCTGACATCAATTCGAACAAGTTATTTTGAAGGTCCAATTTTGGCAGTCATGGATCAAATATTAAAAGTTAGAATAGGAAAGGGATAGTATGATAAAGAGAGCCCAGAGCTTCAAAACTTTATACTAATGAATACTAAGAGGGGGGGTGAATTAGTATGCCAAAAAACTTTGCACTAAAACACTTACACACTATAAAGATAAACCGGTAAAGCAGTTTGATAGTCAAACTGGTTACCACACATACAAACCAAAATGCCAATAAAACATTCACCCACAAAAGCAATACAACCATACCACAAGATATTTGATGTGGAAACCCAACTGGGAAAAACCATGGTGAGATGGAACTCACAAGTCACTATCTGTAGAATAGAAACTAGACCAGTTAAGGTCTTACAATGTTCTTCACCAGAACAGATCCTGTTAGGAATCTCAATCTCTGTTAGGAGATAAGTTCGATTAAAGACTACCTTGTTAGAGGATTTTAGATTCACATGTGTGAACCACCTTTTTAGAGAATTTTACAAAGGCTTTGAGGCCTACCTATTTAGGGGCTACTGACTTGTTAAAGATGTGAGTAATCAACAAGTGTTTGATCTATCTAATAGCACAAACTACTTGGTTAGATCCAGTATTGCTCATAGCTAATGCATTCCAGCATTATTTTAGTCTTCTCTATCTCTCTCTCAGTTACAACTCGATCTTCTTAGATAAGATCGCTCTTCTAACAACTCAACATCCACCTTAAACCCTAGCTCAACATTAACCCTTTTTGCAACCACCTAAAACCCTAGACATGATGTCCCTTTAAAGGAATCTGATTTCATGTCGATCCAATAGGATTTCTTTACAATTTCCTAGGTTCAATGAACCTAGACATACTTAGTAACATGACACAGGAATCACCGTTAATGTGTCGATACCATCAAACAATCAGTGGATTGGTAACTCATCATAGAGTATTACCAGTTCATACAAAATATTGGTTGCCGGTTTGACAAAAATGAAGATTGGTAAGAATGTGTTGTGCCACTTTGCTCCCTCATACCGCTTGTGATCTGCAAACCGCTTGGGGTTGATAGGCCGCTTCAGACTGGGAAACACATTCTGCAAAATCACTACTAGTCTAAAGACTAGAATACAACATACCAGTTGGAACAAATACTGGTTGAGCATGAGCTCATACATATAAAGGGGATCTCAATACAAGTGTGTGTCCATTAATGACAATCACAACATAAACATAAAAAATGCCAACAATCTCCCCCTTTGGCATTGATGGCAACACTTAGGAAAATAAAATTTTGACATCTAAGTGTTTTACAACAAAAACTTGCCATTAACAAAATTGCTCCCCCTAAGCATATACACTATCCCTTAATCAACAGAGTGTATAGAAATTTTGCATTCAGAGCATAATCATCAGAGCATATAGCATATATCACAGCATATATCAAAATTTCAAAATTTTAAAACCAAAAACCAGATATACTGCTCCCCCTTTGCCAAAAATGACAAAGAACCACTGAAAAACCTATTTCCATATATATATAAAAGAGTTTATGACAATAATGAATAGTACTTGTCAAAAACTGCTTTATAATCCTGCAAAAATTGTTTCATGGAAAGAGACCAGGACTCAAGTAGGGAGGTCACCACTTCCTTCTCTATCTAGATTTGTGATACCTATTCCTCCATGGCATCTATTGTGATCAGTTCTTGTGTGACTATCAAGGCATCCAAGTTCAGATAGCATTTCTAGAGAATTTGCAGTCATGGAAGTAATACTAGTTGAAGCTCCTGCAAATCCTGAGACCTTGTGCTAATCTCTTGCTCTATCTTGGTTGACTGGATCTGGAACTGGTGAACGGTTTGCCCATATGTTGCAAAGGAGTCGTAAGGAGTCTTGAGTGTGCTTAAGTAGGACCATAAGTCCATTTGAAGCTATTGCTTCTTGGCTAGCACATCATCACAAAACAAATGAGGCTGACAGATTCTGCTGAGTACCAAGTTTCCCTCATCCAAGGCACTCCTTATGTCCTTTTGATCCTTTAGCAGTTCAGTCCTAAGCTCATTTAATTTCTTCATGAGAGCAACATTAAGAGCCTTTTGGTGCTCTTTCTTTACATTGGCCTCTGCTGCTTCTTCTAGACCCTGCACCTGATCATCCACTATAGTACACAGAAGTTTGAGTTGTGCTAGTGATGAATCAGTGTCAGGAAGATTAGTACTGGGGATTAAACTGATAAGTGTGTCTATAGCTGCCTAAATGATGTCCTGTTCCTTTTTCCTGTGAATGATCTCAAGGCACTCTTGAGCAACCTTGATGCTCTGCATAAGCTCCAACTCACTTGTAGACTGGAGATTGATAGGACTAGAGAGATCAACCAGTGAGGGTTGACTTCCAGTTGCCTTTGGAGTCTCCACCTGAGAGATTTTTGCCACTTCTTGTTCCTTGGCTTCTTTAGCTTTCTTCTTTTCCACTTCTCTTGTCTTCTCTTCTTCCTTGTCTTCCTCTACCTTTTTCTTCTCCTCTGCTCTCCTCTTCTACTCTTCCTTTTCTTCTTCTTCCCTCTTCTTCTTCTCTTCCTCTTCCTTTTTCTTCTTCTCTTCCTCTTCCTTTTTCTTGTTCTCTTCCTCTTCCTTCTTGTTCTCTTCCTCTTCCTTCTTCTTCTTCTCCTCTTCTTTCTTCTTCTTTTCTTCCTCTTCCTTCTTTCTCTTTTTTTCTTCTTCCTTCTTCCTCTTTTCTTCCTTGTCCTCTTCTTCTTTCTTCTTCCTTTCTTTTTCTTGCTTCTTCTTCTCTTCATCTTTTCTTTTCTCCTCTTCCTCTTCCTTTTTCTTCTTCTCTTCCTCTTCCTTCTTCTTCTCTTCCTCTTCTTTTGCTTCTTACTGTGTGCCCACAGCTTGTTCACCACCCTAATCAGCCTGTTGCCCCTGTTCAGTTCCCTCAGAAGGTATGTCCTGAGTGACATCTTCTATATCTAGGGCATTGACATCTATGGTGTCAATTGGTTCCTCCACTAGGTTTCCTTCCTCATCAAAAACCTCATCCGGTTTGCAAATAACCGGTTCCTTTTCCGCTTGGAGGTTGCCCATTTGAGCTTTGTGAAAGCTGATAGCATGGGCTATGTGTTGATGTGTATCCTTTTCTACATCATCAACTCTCCCCTCCAACAACTAGAGTCTTCTTCTCCTTGTGAAGAAGAGACCTTTATTTTGATCCAATACATCAAATAATTCTGAATTTGAGAGTTCGGGGAAGTACTATGCAAAAAATTTCTCCCTAATCCCTTGTTCCTTTTCAATGGCAATGCGCCATTTGTTATCCAATGCTTTAAATAATGAATCCAGTGTCTGAGATTTAATCTTTGATGGTGACTGGTCATTTTTACATAAATAAAGAATGATTTCCTATAGTACTTCATCTTTTTCTTCACTATTGAATTCATCATAATATTCTATTAAATCATGAAGTAACTTTCTCCTAATATTCTTTAGTATTCTTTGACAATGTGTCAAAGGTTTGTAAGAGGAGATATCTATATTTACTGGTGTGGATGTTGCCGATTCATTCTTCTTCATCTTCTTGGTCTATCTAGCCTTCTTTCGCTATTCATTAGACTCGGTTTCTTCAGAATCTGGTTCATTTTCCTTAGTCTTCCTCTTTCTTTTGAAGACTTTTGCCGATGTTACCTCTGGTTTCTTCTTTTCTGGTGTCTACTTGGTCACTCTTGGAGTCGTAGTGGTAGCTTGTGCTGATGCTGCAGGCACTGCCTTAGCTTTCTTAGCTGTCGGTTCTTTTCCCTTCTTCACCAATGGTTCTTCAATCGGTGTGATCCTCTCCAAGTAGGTTCTGGTTTGTTTAGCCTTTGGATCAAGAGGCGAGGCGATAAAGGTTGAAGCATACCCTTCTAGCGTGTCAAACATGACCTCATAGCTCATAGGCTCCACTTCCTCCATTCTAGGCTCAACAGCCTCCATTAGACATTTGTCCACCTGTATAGTGAAACAGATGTCATCTTCATACTTCCTCACTATGTCACCTGAGATTCGTACCCTCTGACTCATCTTTCTTCTAAACTCATCAAAGTATTTGTTCAGTTCCTCAGGGTAGCCAGTTCCAATGGCTTGCACACTTTCCTTTATCTGCTTGGTTACCGATTGGTCAGGGGACCACTGGACATCTCCTACACCTGGAAAGTAGCCTTGGAAATAGAAAAACAACCCTACTAGTAGTTGTCCAAACTTAAATCTCAGTGAATTGTCCTTTTTGATTGCCTTAAGATTTAATAGGAATTGCCTCTGCATACCAGTGCATATGTCAAATGATTTATCCTCTATAATCATCTGGTAAGTGGCATTTACCACTGCAGCAGATACAAAATTAATCCTCCTGGCTAAGAATGTTCTGTAGCCTATCACCATGCAGGCGTATTTTACCAGTTCATCCTTGATAGGATTAATTTTCATACCTCATGAATCACTTGTCGAACTGGTGAGCTTGGTCATTTCCATTTTTCTTACTGTTCTCAGGGCTAGCACTTCCCCTGTGTTGCAGAAACTAGTGACTGCATGAATTGCCTCAGGCGTGACATCATGCATTCTCTCCAGGTACATCTTGTCACCATGGACTCTGCTCAAGATGATCCTGATGTGATCCTCTGTGAAGTCTTCCAGATAATATACTGCATTATGGAGTTTCTTCTTCTCTAAGATACTGAACTCCAGTTTGATCCTTTTGTCCTTTCTGCAAAATAGACCTAATTGAGTATGAATGGCTAAGGACCCTAGGTCTTCTATCTTGCAATCAATATAATCTGAAATTCCTTCTTCAACTATGACTCCAGCTGGAACTTGTGACAAAGCATTATACTTGGACTTCCTCTGAATGAAACTTTCTAACTCAATGGATGTGCTTGAACTGGTATGAGATGTGGAAGCCATTGAAGAGTATTTCAAGAACATGAAAAATACCTTTCAAATGCGAATTTAGGGCTTCCTGATTCTGCTTTACTTCACTTTCTTTCGGATGCCAAATCATCGCTTTGAGTTCTCCACTACCGATTGCAAACTAGATTTGAATCTCTTTCAAAGTTATCCAATTTCTTGAAATCTAAGCTCAAATCGCCTTTTCTTCGCTCTGTACTTGAAAACTTTTCTTCGCTCTGCACTTGAAAAATTTTCTTCGCTCGAAAAAAAATGGTGAGAAATGATTTAAAAAATGCATTTATACATGTCTCTCACCTACCATCATTAATGCTCCTCTATTAGGGTGTAAACCCTAATTTGTTTTTTTTACCATTTCTGGTCTTCTACCAAGTGATAAGTGTATCATACCGGTTAAGGTCTTTTACCAATGTTAACCGGGGGTTCAAAAGCATTTTGCCATTTGCTCCCCCTAAGCCTTTGAGGCTTAGTTTGCTAGTTTCGATATTTCCACACTAGGTGCAGAAACCAGTTCCTCTTCCGACATTGTTGGTTTCTTCTTCCATGTTTTCTTCATGTCTCCTTGAACTTTTTCAACATCTATTTCTCCTTCCTGAGTGACTGGTATATCATCAGATATACTTTTTCTGCTTTTGCAGAATCTTGCAATGTGACCCGGTTTGTTGCAGTGATAGCAAACAAGTCCAGGTGCTCTCCAAGGTCCATTGTACATGTTTCCATTCTTCCTTCTGCATGTTGCAGCAGTGTGACCATGACCATGATAGATCATACAACTTTCTCTCCATCCGGTTGCTGCTTGATGACCACCGCTTCTTGACTGATGATTGAAGTCATTAAATCGGTTGTGGTTCCAGTTCATAAAAGATTCAGGACCAGTTCCTTGGGTCCTCTGAGGATATCTTCCAGTGTTATCCACTATAGACCTGCATTCAAATGCTCTATGCCCAAACTTGTTGCATGCATAACAATGACCATTGAACTTATTGAATCTAGGTACATTGTTGATAAAATAAGGAAAATTATTGTAGGCTTTGCTCCTACATACATTGGCAATGTGTCCTTCTTTAAGATAGTTAAAGCAAAAAGGTTTGAATTTTATCTTACCTTTTCCTTTAAGTGTCAGTTGCTTCTTTGATGCTTTAGCATTTGTTCCTAAGGATTCTCCTTCCTCATGTCCAGAAAAACCAAGACCATTGGTATTCTTTACCAGTCTAGATGACTCAAGATTTTGCTCTATCTTGACTGTACTTTTGCCAAACTTAGCGTATTTCCTTTGACTCAAAGAGTTCTTTGGAAATAGTAGTGTTTGTCTCCATAAGACTTGCATTTTTAGACATGGCAATGTTCAATTCTCCTTGCATGTCTTCTTTTTCCATTCTACTCTCATGAAGGCGAGCAGTTAGTGCACTAATCTCATGTTTCAACTTGGAGATCTCATGATCTCTGTCTTTTACCAGATCTTCACCTTTTCTCAAGTTCTCAAGCTCTTGACTAAACCGAATAGTCAGTCCTTCCAACTCCTTTCTCAGATTGGAGTTTGAATCATTTAGCTTATTCACTTCAGCAATCATAGCTTCCATGTTAGCTTCATCTTCAGAACTACTTTTAGATAGTTCCATCATCCTTTATACATGTTCTCTTCTTTTTGCTTGAGATGCCTTGTATTTGACCATAAGACCATCATAGGCTTGCTCAAACTTAGTGAGCCATTGAGTAAGTTCCCTCAAGATGTATTCCCCCATATCTCTTTCCAATTGGTTAAACTTATAGAAAGGTTGGCTCTGATACCAATTGATGAATACTAAGAGGGGGGGATGAATTAGTATGCCAAAAAACTTTGCACTAAAACACTTACATAGTCTAAAGATAAACCGATAAAGCAGTCTGACAGTCAAACCGGTTACCACACATACAAACCAAAATGTGAATAAAACATTCACCTTCAAAAGCAATACAACTATAACACAAGATATTTGATGTGGAAACCCAACTGGGAAAAGCCACAGTGAGATGGAACTCACAAGTCACTATTTGTAGAATAGAAACCAGACTGGTTAAGGTCAGACCGGTTAAGGTCTTACAATGTTCTTCACTAGAATAGATCCTGTTAGGAATCTCAATCTCTGTTAGGAGATAAGTCCGATTAAAGACTACCTTGTTAGAGGATTCTAGATTCACATGTGTGAACCACCTTGTTAGAGGATTTTACAAAAGCTTTGAGGCCTACCCGGTTGGGGGCTATTGACTTGTTAAAGATGTAAGTAATCAACAAGTGTTTGATCTATCTAATAGCACAAACTGCTTGGTTAGATCCAGTATTGCTCACAGCTAATGCATTCCAACATTACTTAAGTCTTCTCTATCTCTCTCTCAATTACAACTCGATCTTCTCAGATAGGATCGCTCTTCTAACAAATCAACATCTACCTTAAACCCTAGCTCAACATTAACCCTTTTCGCAACCACCTAAAACCCTAGACATGATGTCCCTTTAAAGGAATCTGATTTCATGTTGGTCCAATAGGAATTCTTTACAATTTCCTAGGTTCAATGAACCTAGACATACTTAGTAACATGACACAGGAATCACCGTTAATGTGTCGACATCATCAAATAATTGGTGGATTGGTAACTCATCACAAAATGCTGGTTGGTAACTCATCATAGAGTATTATCGGCTCATACAAAATACCGGTTGCCAATTTGACAAAAATGAAGATTGGTAAGAATGTGTTGTGCCTCTTTTCTCCCTCATACTACTTGTGATTTGCGAACCGCTTGGGGTCGACATGCTGCTTCAGACTGGGAAACACATTCTGCAAAATCACTACTAGTCTAAAGACTAGAATACAACATATTGGTTGGAAGAAATACCGGTTGAGCATGAGCTCATACATATAAAGGGGATCCAAATACAAGTGTGTGTCCATCAATGACAATCACAACATAGACATCAAAAATGCCAACATATAAGTCCCCAGTTAGACAACCTACATTGTCAAAAAAAAAAAGTTTATAGAAAATATGCAATAAGAGGATCTGACAGAATCCCAAGCTATTGAATACTATGATTGTATCTTGAATGGGTTCAACTCCATTCTAGGCTCACTTAAGCAAGAATGTGATACTTACTTTTCATTCTTAAAGACTTTGTATGTAGACATTCTGAAATATGTATAGAGACCGGTGTATATATATATGTATATATGTTCGTATATGTATATATGTGTGTGTGTGTGTATATACACACACACACATATATAAATCACTTGTACATATTTGTTCTTGTATTTATTCATCTGACTTTGTCATGGATGTGAAAGAGGGAGGAGTACAATGAAAAATGAATGAATATCATAGGGAAGAGTATAAATGTAAATAACTCCATGGATGTTTAGGAAAGGGGGAGCACACTCAAAGATAATATCACTTTTTATATGAGTGTTTTTATCAATGCCAATTGGGGATATAGTTGGCAATTGACACTCATCTGGTAGTCACCCTTTGAGGTAATTTCATTTTTGGGTTGTCATTGATGACAAATAATCTTCAGGAGATGGTATCTCTTCATCCAGACTCATCACTATCATTTTGTCTAGATAAGGCCAACCGATATACACTCTATTATTTACACTTATTGACCGATTATTCTTGGTATCAATAATTTATATTATGGGACCCAATAAATCCATTTAAAGAATTGAAGGTAGTGTGCTAGTCCGACATCAAGATAATTTATAATATACTATGATCCGAAAGGAAGCTAAAAAGTTTATTTTTATTGTAAAGGCCGACATGATGAACAAGTTATAAGAGTATATAAGAGAGATCACTTAGCGATGGATGATAAATATTGATATGTTTTAATTGGAGATGCAAAATAATTCGGAGATTGATAGTGTGTGAATTGATGAGAGAATGATAGCATATGTGCGCAGTTGCATGTGCACAATCCTAACCGATAGGAGAATAGAGTATCAGTATCACCGGTTCAGTTGAGGAACTCAGAACTACAACTGAAACTTATCCATCATGGTGAGATGCATATTTAAGTTCAATATTGTTATAAATCATTATGTAATTATTTCTAAGTCAGTGAGACTTCCATATATGTGTATTTGAATAGTGAACTCTAGGCAGTAAGCTTGTATGCATGTGCATACCCCTCTATGTAATATTTGTATACCTTGATCAAGTATATAGATATTGTGGGTACCAGCCCCACCATGGTTTCTCCCTTTATAGGATTTTCCACATATAAATATTGGTGTTATGGTATTGCTTTATGTGTTCATTTGTTTATGCACTTTAATTTTATATTCTGTCATCCAGTTGATCAACAATAATTTCAGAAATTCTTAGACCAGTAGAATACTGATTCACCCCCCCTTCTTAGTGTTCTTGGATTCCAACAACCCTAGATTGACCAAAATTCTTCCAACCCCAAATCTCCAAACAACCCATTATAACAAAAAACCCAAATGACATAGATCTGCAATAAAAACTTGCAAAACCATATATCTTGTCTTGTCTTTTCATTCTTTTATGAAATGATGGATTCCAACTAGGGTTACAAACACCATTAAACCAATAGCTCTGATACCACTTGTAAGGAAATTTCAAGCTAACTTTATGACAATTTCAATATAACCCATCATAGATTTCAATCAAATAAATACATAGAAGCCATATGCAAAGAGTCGACAACATACCCATGAAAAAGTGATACAAGATATATCCTAGGAAAACCCTCACGAGGGAAAAACCAACCTCCAAAAGCATCATCCACCATGTATTATCAACAATGCATCTATTACAATACAATTATGGAAAACCTTCTAAAACCCAGCCATAACCAGGCACTCCATGTGACCAAGCATGAATCCACACATCCCATCCCATGCTTCCTCCTTCACAAATGCTAACCTGGGTAACCCAAAGAACTACCCTTGTGATTTCTTTTATAAACACAAGCTCCCACAAAACCACCAAGTTGTATTACATCAAAACCATATTCCCAAAACCATGTGATAATAAAATATAATATTTTTCCTACCTACCCTTCACCCACATTTAATATTGGGTACTTCATCACAACTACAATACCCAATATTAAATAAATACAATATAATAATGTCAGTGTGTCAATACAACTCGTTAAGTGGTTACAAGAATATTCCAAGGGAATCTCTACATGTTGCAAGTCCATCTAGGTACTCCTAGGTGCAACAATACAATATGATATTATAATATAACTGCATGTCCACCTCATAGAATAATAAAATAATACAACAAAGAAACATTATTATGCAAGGTGTACAACACCATTCTCCCAACATTCCTACCTTCACATCAAACATCATGACTACCTCTACACAGAATGTTATACCTACAAGTGTTAGTCATGGGGGAGATACCTCTTCTTTCATTTTTCCTACCATGAGTGTTCCCCTTGTTACCCAGTCATATTCACCACCTATAAATGTTAGTCAAGGGGTTAAATCCTTCAATAACAATTCCTTTATTCCTCCTATGAATCTTCCATGTGTTACCCAATCTTCTCCATTACCTACTTATCATAGTATTCCGCCTCCTTATTCCCAATCTCTTTCTTCATTCAACAATATTAATCCACCATCTCAATCCAACATGTCTAATTCTAAACTTCTACCGAAGCTACAATCAATAGTCTAGTCCACACAACGTCTTCATTACAACAACAAATAGCTTCTATGAATAAATCCAAGTATAATTTGCCCACATTTGATGTAGCAATCCCATTATTCAATTACATTGTTAGAGACATCCCTCCTAAACATGTAGAAGTCCCTCAATTGGAACTTTATAATGGAAAAGGTTATCTCTTAACTCATGTTAAAATATTTCAAACTTTGTATCGTGAGTTTTGTCATTATCAAAGATTATTAGCAAAATTGTTTACCGGAACATTAACAGATAGAGCTTTGCAATGGTATATTCTTATTTGCCTCCTTATTCTATTAATTCTTTTCAACAACTGGCTAATGCTTTTATTCAACAATTTTATAATAATATTGGTCCTAAAGTTACTTTGATTGTTTTGATGCATTATAAACAAGGAGTTAAAGAAAACTTTTTTGATTTTATTAGTAGATATAAGCATTTGTATTCTCTGATTTCTTTTCCTGTACCTAATTAGGACATTCAAAATATTTTTATTGCTCATTTACAAAAATATATTAGGGATAAATTTCTCTTATTCGACTTCAAATCTTTTCCATAGTTGTGTGCAATACTCCACAATTATCAATTGATTGTGATTCAATTAGAACAATTATCTCCTTCCATAGCTCCAAGTGATAAGGGTGATAGTGCTCAACAACCGTTTGCAAAGTTCAAACCAAACAAAGGATTCATAAAATTCAATGACAATAAAACTCAAGTAGTATCCACTATAGGTGTGCCTCCTTTGTCTAAATTAATTAATAGAGAAAAAGATTTTACTCCTTTAAATGAATCTTTGCATAGCATTATATCTTAGTTAATACAAAGGAATGTGTTAAAACTTCTTGAAATCAAACAAATCGACCCATCCAAGACAACTTCACCTTACTTTGATGCTAAATTTTTTTGTCAATATCATCGCCAGCTTGGTCATGATACTTAAAAGTGTTTCATTAAGAATTAAGATTCAAGAATTGATTGATAACAATACTATATCTATGGTAGGTGTGAATAATAAAGGAAATAAATCCATAGTGCCTCCCAATCAGAACCTTCAAAATTTTACTGATCCTTTACCATCCCATTCCACTAATTTGATTGAGACTAATCATCTTGCTTACTCTCCCAATCATGTGACCCTTGAATCTAATAATGTGGTGAACCTTGTAGATCAACAAGAAACTACTAAGGATTTGAGCATAGCATTTGATCCGAGTGAGACCATTAAGATACCCGATGGGCCATTATACATAAGTGCAAAAATAAAAGTTATACCTTCTAGATTAGTGCTTATTAATCCTGCTTGTATGGGTAATGTGATAATTGAATAATTTCTTTTCACTTTAAAATTGCATCAAGTTATATATGATGATACTAATGTGATAGTTAAAGTTTTTTATGGCTTCTCTTGTCCTTCTATTGGTTCTATAACACTTTCTATTGATGTTGGCACTAAATGTTTAGATGTTCAATTTGCTATCATTCTTACATATGATCAATTTCATGTGAAGTTGGGACATCCCGAGATCTCTTCCATGAAAGCAATCACTTCTATTGTTCATAAGTGTTTGAAATTTCCTCATAATGGTGAAATCGTAACTATTAATCATAGTATATTTCAACCTACACTGAGGCGTGGAGATGTTTGTCTTGATTATTTTTTGTCTAAACAATTCAAGCTTCCTCAACCTAGAAGTGATGCTCTCTTTAGATCATATATCAAAATTGGAAAAATAAAATGATTTTTTCATTGAATAAACCTAGAAATACAACACTTAGCATTCCTCTTGGATATCATATACCCCTTCTTGAGGATAAGATTATTCTTCCTCCTTAGAAAAGAAATAATCTTCTTCCCAAAGAGGCACCTATTCCTTCTCCTAAAGAGAAGAGTATCCTTTCTCCTAAGAAAAGAGATACTATTATTCGTAAATAAAAATCTATTCCATCTCCTATGGATGAGCCCACTCTTCCTCTTAAACAAAAATCTATTCCTCCTAAGGCTAGACCTACCACTCCTCCTCGTGATGGACCTGATCTCCTTCCTACACCTCCCATTCCTCCTTTATATGTTGTGGTTCCTCCTCCTTCATCTTATAGAGAGAAGCAACCTGCCTCTCCTATTCTCCAACATAAAAGACCTCAACCCATTCACCCTTCCCTAAAAGAAGAGACAAAACCTATACCTAATGAGCCCAACCCTTCTCAACCTTCAGTCAAAACTAGATGAAACCATTGTGTGAGAGAACACCAACAAAGACGTCATACTAGAGCTCGTGAATTTTCTTCCCAAATTGTTTCTTCTCTTAAAATTCAAAAAATTGACATGATTCCATTTTCTCCAAAACAAGATGATCAACCTAATTCTCCAAGACAAAAAATGCTTAAGACAAATGATGGTTCAAGTTATATTCCTATTAGATCTCCTATTCTTATTAATCTTGATGAAGAAATAGGTGAGACTGTTCTTAATGATGAAAATATTTGTCCTAATATTTCTGATGATGAACATGAATATGTTGATGTTGACAATGACTTATCTACAAAAGTTTCAAAAGCATTAATCCTAGATCCTAGTAATGAACAAAGTGACTCATCATTAGAGTATGGTCCTTGTTTGGAACTTGTAGTAGCCCCATCTATGGTATTTGATGTGGCTCCTCTTGCATGTTGTCCACCTTCCCAAAATAATGATCATCAAGATCAGGGGGAGGATGATGTCTTTATCAGCTTCATTAGCACCATAGATTCTCTCTCCCTCGCTTCTCTTGCTTATTTGTGACATTCTTGTATTTTTTCTCCTTATTCTTCTATTTGTAGTCCCTAGTTTTTTCTACTTGAGGATGATGCAAAGTGTTGAGATCTCCTTTGGTCTCTTCCATGTTGACTCAAAAGACACGTGTTCCCCTCTTCCATGGTGGTTTCCTTTCTTTGGGGGATGAGGATGATTATATGCACATATATATACATGATATACATGAGTTATCATAAAAATCATACTGACTCCAAAGTTAGGTGAAACCACATTGTGCTTTGTGTTTTGTGTTCAATATCCTTTGATTTATCCTCTCTTAGGGGTTAAATTATTGTGATAACATGTTTGTCTTCTTTGGACGTATCCTACCTTAAAGAACTTACTCCCGATAATGCATACACAATCGCTTTAATGTGGGGGCATACACTCCGCTCATGATTCTCTCTTTTGATACTTTGAGTTAGTTAGCAAAATTTGTCTTTCCTTTGTAATTTCTGGTATTCTTTTTGTGACTCATAGTAAGAGAACCTTACTAGTTGTAGTCATAGTTCTCTCTTTCTCTCTCATGATCTTCCCTTTTACCTCATCATTGAAGTTGTAAGATCTTAAAGTCCACTGGGGGCTTGGTGAATCTTGCCTCCTTAACATGGTGAAATTCTTTCAAACAAAATTTCTTGTACTGTACCCATAGTATTTGCATAAGCTCATACTCCACTAAAGTGGTTGCTGAATGTAACATCCTAAAATTGTACCCCTTGCAATTTTCAACTGCATTTGGGTCTTCGCCTTAGTGTTTGTGCCCTTCAACTTGATCAAAGACGTGAATATGCTCATTCACACCAAAAAACCCTTGCAACTCAACAATGAACTCAGGGGCCACCTTGATCTTACCCCAAAAGAGGGAAGGACTAGGGCATGGTGCCCTGGGACCCCTTAATTGGGGCCTATCTTGATCCCCTCCTTTGGATATAACTCAAATTAAAGCGGGAAAATCCCTCCTATGTCAGCTCAAGTCAAAAAATTAATCAGTAATCCTACTAGGAAGTATATATGAGTGATTTCCTCTCTCATTTGACATCTAGAAAAAATCATCAACAAGCATCAAGGAGTCAAGAGATCAATAATTCAAGCATTCAAAAGAAATTGAGCATTTTCAGTCTTCCTTCAAGCCTTGGAGAAGAAATAGAGTTAAGATTTCAAGCATTGAAGAAGAGATCATCATTATACTTCATGAAATCATAATTCCATGTGGAGGCAAGAAATAATTCACAAGGAGGTATAAGCATTTCATTTTCAAGTAATTCAACATCCCCTCAAAGAGGAGGATTTCTATTTTCAGTCATTATAATTACATTATTTCAACCACTTAGTTAATTCTGAAACTAGGGTTTGACCTAAAGGAAAACCCCTATTCCCAACACATTTCACTTCTTTCTATGTGCACAAAACAGGTGCACAACTATACTTTTGGAATTTAGATTTATTCACAGAGATGGAAAAACCCTTTTCGACACATGAAAAGTTCGAAGGACTGATTGGAGGGTGCCCCTATCGAGACACACAGTCCCTATAACTTTTGGCTGATTTCATAGAGTAGCTTCAAATCATCTCAAAATTCTCAGATCCAGGTGCACGACTAAATCCCAAATCTGTAGCTTGCTATTTTCACATACTTTGTATTCATTTCCAATACTTTGGCTTAATTCAATTAATAAACTTACAAAAGAGGTTCAATTATATTCCAATCATAACCAATTTACTTAGTATTCAATCCTTGTATCCTTTGGGATTGGATCTAGTAGATTCACTCCCCTCTTTTCAATGTAAAGTTTCCTCAAGTGAAAATTGAGCTTAGTAAATTCCCACACTTCCAAGTGGATAGTTGGCTAAGCCCCCAATTTTCCACTTTACAATCTTCTGAAGAGCTTCCTAAAGCATACGTTGATAAACTAGAATACTCTAAAGAAAATCCCAAAGTGAGATCTAAGCAGGAGTAAC
This sequence comes from Cryptomeria japonica, assembly GCF_030272615.1. Taxonomy (NCBI): domain Eukaryota; kingdom Viridiplantae; phylum Streptophyta; class Pinopsida; order Cupressales; family Cupressaceae; genus Cryptomeria; species Cryptomeria japonica. The sequence continues at coordinate 648,703,737 of NC_081407.1, read as the reverse complement.
ACAAAGTTGCTCAATAAGATCATACTTTCTTAACTGAAGGTTTATGTGCTTGAGGAAGATTTGGTTGAGAACTTGGCAAAGAGGTATTTTACTGATCAACATTTTTTTAATTTCTATGAGTGTTATAAGTGTTGGCTACCATTCTATGAGAATGAGCCTTAGACTTTTTGTATCTCATAAAAAGATCTGGTGATTCATTTTTAAAAGTAACACCATGAATAGAGTCATAGAATTGTTACAAATTCTAAAAGAACTGGTTGAAGGAGGTTTCTCCACCTCAACATGTGGTAGATCAAATGTGGGATGAGAGTCCTTATTCACTAATGCACCATCTCTTGAAGAGAGTGTATTGGAATGAAAATAAGGTAGAGTAATGTTAAGAAAAGTATCAATGATTTCATCCTCTTGCAATAAAACATGTTTTGAGACAAAATATTTTTTACAAGAGTGATCAAGGACATAAAGTGACATAGGCAAGGCAAAGTCTGTTGGAATTAAGGAACACTAAGAGGGGGGGTGAATTAGTGTTCGATCGGTTATTAAATTTTCTGACTTAACCTTAAACCACCAAAACCATACGCATGAAACTAAAATGTAGAAACACAAAAAAATCAACCAAAAAATTACAACACTAGGATTTTTACGTGGATACCAAAATGAGAAAAACCATGGTGGGATTTGACCCCACAATATTATTCCACTATGGCCAATAGAAAAACAATATTACATGAGGGAAATGCACTTGCATTCAGGCATAATGCTTAGAGCTTACAACTCAATTACAATAAGGGTTACAACCTTGAAATTCTCACTACCTTATAAATCATCTACAATGATGAATTACAATGAATGAACTCTAAAATATCATCTCACAATGCCTAGATGAGCTTTGGTTAAGTGCCAAAAACTCTGATTGTATCTCTTCTGCAACTCTACTCTATTTTTTGACTCAGTCAGCTATCAGATCAATATTTTGTGTGAAATTGTGACAAATAGGATTCTCGATCACTAATCACTCATATTAATTCATACTATACATCAAAAATATCTTTTTCATTAGTCTTATATATCCGCAATCACAAAAGAAATAACTATCCTGGTTAGCCTGTAGTGTAATGTGTAGAATTGAGTAAACTTGACCATATCACCAAAAACAAAAGGGGATCACCAAAAAGATAGTAAAACAATGTCTCTATGTCGGCCCTATCATCCCATGCATGATTCATAACACCACAATTAGCGGAAAGCTTCCAGACCAAAAGCTGCTCTGCTCAACCTGAATTTCCGATTAATTAGTTACCGGTTCACATCCACTTCCGATTATCAAGATCTATAGATGCCAGATATAATTCCATGAAAATTTTCCATTAGTGACAACCCTTAAACTAATAATCAAGCATCGATATGCACCAAATGAGTGTCAATTGCCAACAAATTCACCATCACATGCATGAAAAGGAACATTGTTAGTACTTTGAATAAAATTAGAAATATAACTAAAATTAAGAGATAATGCATAAAGAGGTTGTCCAAAGATCGATGTATCATTTAAAAAATTAAGACATGGAATGCGTTTCAAGGCAGAGCCTTGAATTTTTTTTTTGAAAGAAGGGGAAAGATTATAAATTGTCCTTTTCTTTCTTTTTTTTTAAAGGGGGATATTGAATGAATAAAGGAATGATAAATAATTCTTTAAAAATAATAAAGAATAAGTGTTCACCTCAAGTTCACCAAAATGTAATGGTGCAAAAGTGAACCAATAAAGTGAAGAACTATGTTCCCTTAGGAGCCAATTTAATAACATATATTTAAATATCTCCAACTATTGAAACTGGTGAAGATATCTAATCAAACAACTTGAATGAGAAAATATAGAGAGTACTTGGTCTAAGTTGAGTGTATCAGTCAATTGTGTAGCATGTTGTAGACTCGTATGGACCGCAAACAAAAAAGACTTAAAAAAATGAAAACTCTACTTTGTGTTTTGATTAACCTTGCAAAATCCAAAACTTACAAATGTAGAGGCAAATACTAGATGATAAATAGAAATATAAATTAATATAATTGAAATAAAGAAAGAAAAAGAAAACCCTCATGCCTTCAAATGCTTCTAATAAACTTGTACGTATGAAAAAGAGGAAAAATGTTAGGGGTTGTTTTTAGAGGCCTTCCTTAGTCAGACCCCCATTTTGGTGTTTCCACCTCCACAAACAACCTAGATAGATAGATAGATCAAAAGTTAAATAGATAGAATAATAAAATGATCAAATACGTAGGGGATGTGGTTAATTCCAAGATGCTCAAAGAAAAGATAAATATAATGATAGAAAGATATTACCAAATATGCTTGAGAAAGTCAAGAGAGTTGAAGAAGAATATTGTGAGATATTGAGAGTGTTTTCACAAAGTAGAGACTATTGTAGCAAGTGAGAGAGAGTGAGCAAGAGAAAGTTTTGTGAGCTCAAAGAATGAGAGATCTTTCTTAAGAGAACAAAGAGAGATTGCATGAATGAAAGATAGATTTAAATGATAGAATAGGAGGGAAAGAAGAGGCCAACGAGTTATTTGGAAGATTCTAAGCCATTTGTAGCAATCAAGATAGGTGACGAGTGATGAAATACACAAAAGTAATATTTGAATGTGAAGATGTCATGGGACGAACGTGCGACATGCAGACATCAGGGCATCGTGTTGGTTTCCAATCAAATCATGCTAAAAAATGACTAGCAACAAGAGCAACACGTGACTAACATGAACCAAAAGTTGAAGGATAGTTGTTGAAAAGGATGTCCTAAGAATCCTTAGAGGGAAAAGGCCTATGCAAGAGCTAAAATGAGGCTACTCAAATGCTAGGGGAATGGACACTAAATTATCTATAAAAGTGTAGGTGGACTTGAAAAGGGGTATGCAATTTTTTACTCTAAAGATTTATCATATCATACTATCATACTAGGGAAAGTAATTTATAATGAACACACTTTCTAATCATTAATTTGGGATTTATTTGTGAACTTTTATGCATCTCCTTTTGTACATGCATATAAAAGATTACTGAATGAATATAAAAAGTGGTCCATCTACCGACATACATGGGTAATTAGCTTGCATACTTACTAGTTCTATAGTAATCCTTTTCAAACGCATGGTACATCAATATATTAATCCCAAGACTACGGGGTGTTAGGTACAACTAATAATGGACCCCTTACAACAACTCATGTATGATATGGACTTATTTTTTCCCTTTAACGAAGGTTAGTGTAATGCTCATCAAAGTGCCCTAGAAAAAACTAATCATCTATCATACTAATTGATATATATATTTTTTCTAATTAACTTTTAATAAAAACTAATTTAATACATAAAAATCTCCATATAACTACATTCATTAACCATATGAATATTATGAACATACATCATCTCACATTTCACTAATTTATGCAAGTGGAAATAGCATAACATCATTAACCTTTCCCTAGGGTACTTCAACGTCATTACTCATTTAACTTCCATAATGACACCCTACTCACATGATAAACACATTTCATCTTTAATTAATGTATAATATTTAATTTTGTAATCATGAGATATGCAACCACTAGCTTATCTATCCAATATGAAATGCATACCATAATACCATTCTGCTAGCATATTACAATCCTTTTTAAAATGCAAGACAACCCAAAATCCTGCATTCGTTTTATGCACCAAATCTAAATGTGTTTTAACCCAATATATCCTATCTACATGCTCTTTAACTTTTCCATGATGATGCAATCCTAATGCATAGGTAAAATCCATCTTTGATAATCCATGTAATCATACTTCAATCGCTTCTAATACTAACATGATCTCATTCTATTTATTATGATTATCTCCTCATAAAGTATTAACTATAATTCATTCTTCAATCCATATGATAAACTAATTCCCTTATTCCTTTACTCAAGCACAACATCACACTAATCCTTCAATCATAAAGTTCATTTATTGACTTACAAACATATAATAGTATAAATCCATTAACTTTATTATAAGTATATGGCATACATCATATAAAAGTCATTTATGATTTATCTAGTATGATATACATTCTATTACTATGCAAATCAATCTATTTCATATTAGTTTCATTCTAAATCCTCAATACCTTTTAATCCCAATTTTCATTTACATTCAAATTCTCACATGGTCATTTATGTCTCCTCCATCATGATTTACCTATTAGCAACATGATCTATTCACATATCCAATTCCTTCATAACATCTTAGTTTTCACATAGCACCAAAAGTATATCCACGAATCCAATAGAAATAGTTTCCTTTCCTAATCCAACTACACATGAAACCACTTCCTCAATTTGAAAATAACCCCAATGCATAACACAAGAATCCTAATATTTTCCAAGCATACAAATAGAGACATAATTATCTAAACCTTATCCATATTATCTAACATCCTCAATATTGATATTTAAGATTATTCCATTTCTCAAGGTTCTTTCACATATTAATGGATAATTTAAAGAATAACCATAGAATTCCTTTCTAACTAATACAAGCAAGTCATATTATAAATCACATCTATTTCAGTTGCAATCCAATTACCACATTTGGGTACATGAAATCAGTCCCTTCATTTAACAAGAACATATTCATACATCTCATTGCCACATTTACAAATCATCACATACCCTAACTACCAATTATGAACTACATAAAAATACATTTACATAACAATAGATCATGAACATAGCTCTTCCTTTTACATGATTCCATATACCATATACAAGATACAACATACATGTATTGCATTATATTAATTACATAAATTTTCTACAAGGTACATCCATAATCCGTCAAGAAGGACAATCTACATCCACACATGAAGAACACCAATAAGGGGAAAAGCCCAATGGTTAAAAACACCAACCACCCAACCATGTGGAACCAAAGGAACCACCCCACTTGCTAGGAGATGACACAGGGTCCCAACACACACTCTACATCTCTGTTGACACTTAATACCAAAAGACAAGATTAAAACAACTCTCTCAAGCATGGAGAAAATACAACCAACACAAACAATTTATAATAAGAAACTCCCAGAGGCTTATCAATCAACAAGGCATAGTCATAAGATCATAAAAGGGAACACATGTAGCAGTGGAGTGTCAATGCATGTTAGAAGCATCCTTTAAAGGAATCTCTTATTAGATTTAGACCCCCAAGCATCCTTTCAAGGAACATCTTGGTAAGTGACACACATGCGGAACCAACTCAACCTATGAGAAATCCAAAGAGTTTGGTTTACCATCTTCACGGCCTTCTCATGCTTATCCTAAAACATGCTCCCTAGGATCAAGTCATGAGGTTCAAATTAGTTTTGTCCTTGTTAATAATATAACTACTTAGCCCATTAATTATTAGGTTATCACTTATCTACAAATCATAATAAACTCCCAATGTACCCTGGTGGTCTAGACTTCATGCATCCTTACAAGGAACCTCATGCAAGTCTATCTCTCATGACCCTGGTCGTCACAAGGAAGCCCACTCCCCCCTAACATGGTCTTAAATATGAAAACACAAGAGGCTCTAGAATCATAATTAAATTTGAGAACCTACATAAATATGAATCACAAACAATCTATATGCAACCAACAATCTCATTCATAATCATGAAACATGTGAAAGGTAACATCATGAGAACCAAAAATCAATGAGCCTCTTGGCCAAATAAACATATCAAGGCCATAATAAATGCCATCATATCTTAAATGAATCGTCAAATAATCTCAACAAGGCCTATCCACTTGCTAGCGCATGATAACAAGAATCTCAATCTCTCTCTTGGCGCATCAACAAGAGAGGAAGCACAAACAACTCAAATAGATTAAAATGCATACAAAAGTAGAAAATAAATCATATGATGACATCAACAATCATAAATCAACATCATACACATCATAAATGCCCTAAAAAATCCTCTGGTATGGCCCAAAACCCAACTGACATCAAACAAACTTCAAATTGGACAAAACCCTAAAAATACATAGAATGGCACATACATTCTCTGAAGTGGCACATTTGACTAATACTTTAGCAAATATGAGTGATATTTTAGTGCATCTAGTGATTAGTTTAGTGCATATGGTCATTCTTTTAGCGCATAGGAAAAAATGTAAATTTTGGCAGAAAACTGCTTAAATGCGGGATCAAAACTGCTCGAAACATAATGAGCCAAATATTACGTATTTATACTCATTAGAATCATAATGAAATTAAATATAAGAATATGTGAACAAAATAAAATAATAAAATTCACCAAAGGAACTCCAATTGAAAACATAATGCAGACTTTAGGAGGGAAAAACATCTCCAACAAGTTTAGAAAACCATCAAACATGAGATATTGAATCCAAATAATGAGATAGACTCAAAACACGTATAAATACAAAAAATAACTTATTCTAAACATAAAAAATACATTAACACAAGGAAAATATATAAAATGTTTTAGAAGGAGATGAGTCTTGTGAGTCTTCCTCATGACAAGGCTAGTCTGGAAGCTCACAAGGCTCTCTCCTCTCAACTCCACAAACTCTCTTAAATCTTTAACAACATGAAAGAAATCTCAAAAACAACAATAATCAAATAAATTCACATCATAAATGGAAGAAATCTCAATACATATAAACCCCATGTCATGCATTCATGGCAACCACAAAAAATATAACTTCCAAACTTTTATCCAAATAAAGATCTCATAACCCATGGGATTCCCAATCATTTCCATTAAGAATAGAGAGAATGATTTTTCTTATTCCCCAACATAAAAAATTCATGGAGTAAACACTTGTAGACAGTGAAACAAAGATGAACAAGGGTATGGCCTCCAACCTGCAACCCATGTGATGGTAGGTTGATGAAGGAGAGCCCACCTATTTTGTAATCCAAATACCAACCCAAATCTCTTCCAAACCCAGTCAAAGCAATCCAACAAGAATCCATAGCCAAAGAATGGAACCCATGAATCATCATAGGGAATCCATTTAAAGAAAACAAAAAACAAGAAACCCTAGAAAACCAACCAATAGGGTAATTCCATTTTGGAATATTTTTCCCATATCCTATGGTTTCCCAAAATTAAACCCTCCAATAGGAGAATACGATAGGTAGGAAATACTAACATATATTATAAGTAGGTGGGATAAATATATTTTAATATCCCAAGGTATAATTACCATACCACCAAATAAATATTAGTATTTAAACTATAGCCCTATAGGAATTATTATTTAATACATTATGAACTATAGTAAGTTTTAATTAAATACTTCATCAAAGAATGCTGGCATTCTACACTCTTATGAGAATAGTTGATGTTGTCATTGATGGCAACCATCTAGCAATGAATGGGTATTCATATGGTAAGCCACTGATAGTTACCGACATCAGCAATAGACATCTACATATATTGACAGGCACTTCACTGGCAGCGACAATAATGCATACTGACACCCCAGCCAACAGGGAATGAATTTTTGTTTATTGTACTTAAATGTAATTATCTTTTGTAAAAGTTGACATAGCATATTGTAAAAGACTCATATATATGTATGCGATCTTATAGGTCATTTTGAGTAATAGAATATGCATGGAGAGGATATATGGATAATATTTTTGTATAAGGAGATATAGTTGATAGCGAAGGTTTTGGTTATAGAATGATCTTTAACCAATACTGAACCTGGCATAGCTGATGTTGGTTTGAAGTAGTACATTGTATTGGATTTCATAATCCACTTTTGTAGTCAGTGTGACTATTATTGAGTAGTGAGCTCTAGGTAGTTGGCCTTCCTGCATGTGCAATCCCCTCATTGTAAGTAATATTTATTCATTGGCCAGTGAGTGAATATTGTGAGTCACAAATCCCACCGAGTTTTTTCCCACATCGGGTTTCCTCTTTAAATATCTTATGTTATGATGTGTTCTATATGTTGTCTTTGTTATTCTTATTTGCTGCATTAATTCTTATTTACAGGTACATTATTTTGGGATGCAAAGTTCTTAATAAGTTTAAATATTCTGCTAACCAGTTAGATACTGATTCACCCCCTCCTCTTAGTATCTTTGGGACTGACAATAATCCTAACAATTGGTATCAGAGCCCACTCCTCTATTTTCAAAAGCCTAACAGCTTGAGGAAGATTTTGACACCGGTATAGATGGAGAACTTAAGAAAATAATTAGAAGGAGCTCTTGTAGATTATGATGCAGAAAAATTGAAGAATATCAAACTTGAAGATGATCTGAGGACTACACAAGAATTCATTCAAGGAATTCAGAAGAATCTTACTATAGCCCAAAATAAAAGAAAAGAAATTCATAAGAAGATGCAGAATGATAACGATGAAAAGGAAACTCTTAATGATCTTGTGAACAAGTTGAGACAAGAAAATAGTACTATGAAGAATGAAATGCAAGATATGACTATAAGGTTTTATAAGGACATTGAAGACGAGAAGAAGAATGAAGAAGACTTGACTAGGAGACTCAATGATGCTGGAAATGAAAATCTAAGAATCAATCATGAAAATGATATGTTGAAGATAAATCTTATTCACATACAACATGATAAAACTGAACTTATGAGACAAAAGAGAATTCTGGAAAATGAGTTGGCTATTGCAAATAAACATAAAGATAAATTCAAGAAAAGTTCAGAAGAACTTGATGATATGCTAAAAAAGTCATAAACCAAATGGAGATACTAATGGACTTGGATTTGAAGTTGGAGAAAGTTCTGGTACTGCAAACAATCATGATCACAGTAAACCGGTAAGACAACCTAGTGCTTATAAATTTAATGGGAAATGCTTTAACTGTAACAAGTATGGTCATAGAGAAAATTAGCATAGATCTAGAAACAATTAGAACATTAATGCACCCACTGGTCAATGTTCCAAATGCAACAAAGTTGGTCATAATTCAAAAAATTGCAAAATGAATGTGAGATGCTATGTATGTGGAAGATTTGGGCACTTATCTAATCAATGCAGAACATAAAATAGCATAGGATATGGAAAGGCTATTCAAAAGAATAATGTGACTTGTTATGCTTGTAACAAAGTTGGACATATTGCAAAATTTTGTAGAAGCAAGACTTCACTGGCAAATAATAAAGGATCTAGTTGGATGAAGAATCTCCTACCGGTGGAGGGTTACTCTGTTCTAAGTAACCCTTTGGGGGTATTGTAGAAAATTGAATATCATATAGATTACCCTGGGTCGATGGTGAGAAGATATATTTCTTCTTTACCAACAGATGTGTTACGTTTTCACTTAACCAATGAGCATTTAATGCAGTTATTGAGAAAAAATTCATTATAAATCATCAGATTTTCCTCATTTTTGATTCACCGAGCATTCAAACTAGTAGAGAGTGTGAAAAATAGCTAAGGCATTCAAGGAAAAGCTGTGAAGCAATCTCTTTCAAGCATTCAGATATTTTCAAGCAGCTAAAGGTATTTTTCAAATGGCTTCTTCTTCTGCTCCCGAATTTATTGTGAACCCTACTTTTGGGGAAAAGGTAAAACGCCCTAGGCCCGTGTTTAAAATAATTCCTGAAGTAGCTCAGCAAGATGATTCCATAGGTGCATTTTCAAAAATTCCTAAAGGTGTAGCATTTGCTGAAGACCCTAGGATTTATATTCATTGCAACATTGAAGAATTAGGTTCGAAGGAATCCTTGAAAATGTTTAGAATGATAATTTGTGATGAAAATGGCACTGTTAAACTTGAACACAATATTGTGGAGACTTTAGGTTTTGTTGAGATATTCAAATATCCCTAAATTTCCAGAAGTAGTGAGAATTGTCCTAGGTAGAGCACATGGAGAATTTCTATGGTTGGATTCTATCTGCAAATTTACCCAGCAAACAATTAGGGCTATAACTAGTTTACCCTCAACCGATATCAAACAAGACAAAACAAAGAAAGTTCCTAACAACAAAGTAATGACCCTAATTGGAGCAACATCAGACAATAGCTCACTAAGAGTGAATGACATCAAATACATCAATGTGAGATTCATAAGTGTGGTGTTAGGTTACAAGACTACACACGCAAACATGCTTATGTAGTTTCTAGTCTTTGCATTAATAGTGCTTATGAGATGGTGAACAACAATGCAATGATAGATGTGTGTGAATGGCTGAAAGACAAAATCATTGACAATTTGAAAAAGATTAAAGGTGATAAGAAAGAGACATTTCACTTTGGTAATCTTTTAGTATGCTTAATGTTGTGTTTCACTAAAAAATTCCTGGTACAAGACCAAAAGACTTTGGATATGACACACTGGTAAGAAAAAAATTACATGAATCTTTTACTGGCATGGGAACTACAAAGGACAACAACATAACTGAATACTTTAAAGATTTTCAAGCTAAAATGAAAACGACAGAAAGACTACCGCAGAATGTAGTGGATAAATATGACAAAGAAATATGTTTTTTCATCATGAAGGATGAGACATGGATGGAAGCTGTACTTCCTTGAACTATCTGGGTAACTAAAATGAACTATGAGGTAGATCTCAACATTATTGAGATATGGAAAATATTTGTTAGATGCACCAAGAGAACCAACAAAACAAGTTTTTAATAGTGCTGAAACCATTGAGAGTGGTGTGAAAACAATAAAGCAAAGGAAGAAAAGAGAAAATTATATTAGGGATGCATCAAAGAAGGTACAAGAATTCAAAGAAAATGTTATGAACTTTACTAGGATAACGACTAGTGAGATGGAAGGACTGCAATTGGAGGAATACATTTCACCGATTGGCATATCTTCTGATAGTGACATACTAGCTAAATTCAAAAGAGTTGAGAGGAAGAGAAAACCTATACTGGTACCCTCTCCTTCACCCAAAAGAAAAAGGACTTTAAGGAAGAAACAACAGGCAGTAAGGCAACCGGCTAAGAAACTAACTCCCAAGAAGAAACAAAAACCCGTCATACCTTCATTAGATGATTTACTAAATAAAATAATTGATGATGGTAATTTGGCTAATGTGAGTAAATTGTATAACACATTCAAATATTCAGACAAGGAAAGCATTGAGAATAGTATAATTTTACATCTAGATATATACAAAAAGGTGTTAATTGAAGTAGTGGATGATTTACCAAATGAACTGTATAGAAGATTAGATGCAAAGAGGATTGCAGTGATGGAATTGGAAAAGAAACTAAAAGTTGAAAAACTTCTAGCTATACATCTGGTTAACTCAAAAGAGGAAATTGATGATCTGATTTGTGAGGCTAACAGATCTGTTTTTTCTAGTGGGCACCGACAAGTAAGTTTAATGGCAGGTAGAGTAAATGAGATTGTAGAGGAGACTACTGATAAATGGGATATCTTTTCTGTGGAAAAGGGAAAAAAAGAGGAAATGAACAAGCCAAAGAAAACATTCAAGGTGTATTAGAAGGATAAGTATAAAGGAAAAGGTAAAGTTGATGGAATTCCAAACATCAAAATTACAGATAATTTACCACTACCACCTTTGGATACTGCATCAGTACATACTGATGATCCACCAGTTACTGAAACTGAAGGTGTCACACATCATGACACTAATCCTAAATCAGAAATACTATTCACCATGAATGTGAATACTCAGGAAGTGAATATTATTATTGACAAGGACACTACAAAGGTTAAGGATGATAATATTGATAGTGGCAACATTGCTGAAAAATTAGTAGAGACTGTTAAAGTTGAGATCCCAATAGGGCATTCATTACAATCAGAGAAATCATTACAAATAGAGCAACCATTGGATACTGGGAAGAATACTGAAGGTATAGATGTTGGCATAGAGAAACCTACCGAGTCTTAGACACCGACAATTGAGCATATAGAGAAACCTACTAAGGCAAAGGTACATATGGAAGCAGAGAAAAGTTAACAATCACTGAGACACCTAAACAATCAGACAAACCTTTACTAGTTGAAATGCAAACTCAGACTGATCCACCAAAGGTTAACACAAGAAAAATGGTTACTAATGTTGGAAGCACAAAGCTAATTAAGGTAATTGGTCAAACATCCAACACTTCATCAAGTGAATTCAGACCTACTAATGTAATAGAGGTACTCCTAGATTCAATCAAGAAGATAACAGACTATAATGCATTGGCCTACAAGGCATTTGATGACACCATACCAGTTCTTAAGTTGATTGCACCAAAATATAACATAGATCATGTTAAGGATTCTTTAGGTAAATTGGACATATTGTTGACAATGAAATAATGGTTGATAAGGTGAATGAGGAAACCTTCAAAGAGAAAGTTGAAAAGGAGAAGGATAAATTATTTGAGGATACAATAAAGAAGTGCACAAAACACATGAATACACTATTACCGACACTAAACACTACAATTTTGGAATACAAAGAGTTGTACAGAGAAACATGCAAACCACTTTTTTTGATAAAGGACATAGAAAAGGAGATCAACAAAGTACAAAAAGAAATAGATGACATGGTTAATAACATAATTGGTTCATTCGAACCTATATCAGTTATTGAGCAAGAAATAGTAGGCTTTGAGGAGAAATTAGAGAAATTTGAGAAAGAAAAGATAAGGATTAAGACTAATGGTAGAGAACTTAAATACAAACTTGGTCCTAAGTTAGACAATCTAATCTCTCCGAGAAATGAAATCTCTAAGGCATTACTTCAAGAAGAATGATCACCGAAAGAACACATGCATCATCTCACCAGTACAATCCAGCAGATTGAGGCAACCCTGAATGATAGCAATAGATTCATGCAGAGTCTAAATTTGGTTTTGGCAGATATATTTCAGATTGTAACCAACCGATTACAAACTTTGAGGTGACATTTTTACACTCATTTGACTATTTTTGACAATCTTTGTCATTGATGTCAAAGGGGGAGTAGTGGAGAGAGAAAAATGATTATTTAGAAGAGATCATTTGCTCAGGGAGACCACATCTTTTTGGTAACTGTTTGGACTTCAGTTTTGGAACAGTTTTTGGATTTTTCTCATGAGTGTTGTCATCAATGCCAAAGGGGGAGATTGTTGGCATTCTACACTCTTATGAGAATAGTTGATGTTGTCATTTATGGCAACCATCTAGCAACAAACTGGTATTCATCTGGTAAGTCTCTAGTAGTTACTGACACCGACACTAACAATAAACATCTACATACACCAGTAGGCACTTCACCGACAACGAAAACAATTCATACCAGTACCTCAACTGACAGGGAATAAACTTGTGTTTATTGTATTTAAATGTAATTATCTTTTGTAAAAGCTAACATGAGATATTGTAAAAGACTCATATATATGTATGAGATCTTATAGGTCATTTTGAGTAATAAAATATGCATGGAGATAATATATGCATAATATTTTTGTATAAGGAGATATAGTTGACAGTGACGGTTTTGGTTATAGAATGAGCTTAAACTGGTACTGAACTTGGCATAGCTGATGCTGATTTGAAGTAGGACATTGTATTGGATTTCATAATCCACTTTTGTAGTATGTGTGACTCTTATTGAGAAGTGATCTCTAGGAAGTTGGCCTTCCTGCATGTGCAGGACCCTCATTGTAAGTAATATTTATTCATTGGCTAGTGAGTGAATATTGTGGGTCACAAATCCCACTGAGGTTTTTCCCACACTAGGTTTCCTCATTAAATATCTTGTGTTATGGTGTGTTCTCTATGATGTCTCTGTTATTCTTATTTACTGCATTAATTCTTATTTACTGGTACACTGTTTTGGGATGCAAAGTTCTTAATAAGTTTAAATATTCTGCTAACCGGTAAGATACTGATTCACCCCCCCCCCCCCCGCCCATCTAAGTATCTTTGGTACTGTCAATAATCCTAACATAGAAAACATAATTAAATAAATAAAGCATTAAAAAATTTATTACTTCCAATATTAAATATTAATTAATATTTAGACTATAAGCAATAATCAATAATTAGTTAAATAATCTTGACAAAATTATTAATTAAATAAATACTATAATTCTAAAAATCATAAATCAAACAGTCAAAATCTCAAATAGCTTAAATCAAATAATTAAAAATAAATAATAGTAACTATCAAATCTCTCATCGAATAGACAAATAATCCAACGCCACACAAATAACCATGTGGCAATAAAATCAACCACAACATAAATAATCCTCATACCAAAAGAGTTAATCAATAGTAACATACTCCCAATACTAAAAGAGCCAAGCTAACAACTGACGTGACCAATTGTGCCTACTGACAACTTAAACCTAGAGTATGTGAAGGGAACCCATGTCAACTCCAAAACCACATATTATCATTGGGATAAGGACACACTCGCACCTGTGAATCCAAGGGAACTCACACCTGGGAATTATAGTAGGAATAAATGGTCTAGTACGTGCAAGTCGTGCAACCACCAACAAATGGTTTCTAAATGGGGTTTCCATTAAATCAAAGACATTAACCTAAAGAATAGGGCAACTTCTAGTAAACAAGATGAGTTGGTTGAAAAAGTGTAGCCTTAGAAGACTAAAAGGGTAATCTAGACCAAGGAAGAAAAGATATCAATGGCGAAGTGTCTACAAAGAACTGTGGACCTTATAGAAAAAAGAAAAAAAGAAAATGAGAATAAAACCCTGCAGCCTAAAGGGGAAGTGAAAAAAATCAGGGAAACGTTGAATACCATAATGAAACAAAGTCACAAGATTAACAAGAATTTTGTGGCCACAATGAACACGATGGTGGATAAATTAAAAAAGTCCTAGCAGGGTACCCTAATCGTGGACCTTGATGCTAATAGAGAAAAAGGCCAAAAAGAGGAATCTTGTCCATCCAAGAGAACTAGAGCTAACCTGGAGAGAAAGGTGGAGTCCTCCAATCAGAAGCTTCACCTGAAAAAGGTGATCCAAGAGATGAATACTCTAGAAAATAAGATAGCTGGGACTTTAAAGTCTTTAGGTTAATGTTTATCTAGTTTTAGCTTTCACTGTCTTTCTGTTTGGTTTATTGTCCTTTTGTCTGTTTGACAATTTTTCCATGTTGGTGAACTTAGACTGTTTATTTTATTTTTATTTGTAACTTTGTGGTTTCGTGTCCCTATAAAACCCATTTTTTCCCTAATAAAAAACAAGTTATGAACAACAAAATGAACATATGTCAAAATTTAGTAAAATATAAAATATTAAAGATAATATTATGAAACCAATTGCAAACATTAGATATGGATGTTACAAAACCAAATTTGAAAGAATCATATTCATATATATTTTAGAAAAAATATTATGTTTGACCAAGTGAGTATCACTCTTTAAAAATGTTGCTTTTTGTAAAAAACAAGTTTTCGAGGTAGATAGAAAATTGGAAGAAAATTTGATTCTAAAAATTTTCAAAAAAATATTTTTATAATCTACACACAAAATCACATAAATTACTAGTTTACATCATCTACAAATTCTTTACAGTTTAGCAATAATAGGTGTCTGAATGTGAAGTTTTTTCTAAAAATGAATATTGCAGTGTCAAAGTTGGCAAAAAAGTGTAACCCACTATTGTGGGTTTATGTTGACATAGAGAGAGGTTAGTTGCAACATTAATTATGGATATGTTAGATAATTTCACATGAACAACATGGATGACTGAAGTCATCTCTAAAAGAAATCTACTATAGAGGAGAAACCCAAAAATATGCTATGAGAAATTCAATCCCTTAGCATTAAATTTATAGATAATATATAGTAAATGATGGTCATAGTATTAGCTATGATATTTTACATGGCCAGTTCAGAAGATTGGGCAAAATCAATGTGGGTGGTTTTAGACGAGTGTAAAAGATTTTGTCTTAATCGTTGAGCTTGACTTTGGTTACGATGAACCTCCCCCTCCCCCTTTATTTCAACCACATATTCCTCAACATTTATCATTTCTAATGTAACTAGACTTTAGTGTGTTGCTTCTTTTTTTTCTAATTTTCCTTCATTATAATAATCTTGGATTTTTACAGCTTATTCCTAACCATAAACTCTTCTCACAAATGGTTTCTACTTGACCATAAATTTTGCGTTCATGTGGTTTGTACTGACCACAAACTTCACATACTAGTGGTTTTTGCTAACTGCAAAAACTTGTACTCAAGTTGTTCCAGGTTACGATGAACCTCAAATACAAGTGGTTTCGGCTTACCACAAACCTCAAATACAAGTGGTCTTAGATGACCACCAACTTCACATACAAGTGGTTTTAGATAATCACAAACCTCACGTACAAGTGGTTATAGATGACCACAAAATTTACAAATGGTTTCAGATAACCATGAACCTCTCATGATGGGGAAAGTAATTTATAATCCACACACTTTTTGATATCCCTTTGAATTTTATACACATACTTTTATGCTTCTTCTTTGGTACTTGCATGATTATTGAATCCATCTACTGAGTCACATGGGTAACCATCCTATTAGACACACTGCACTACTGAGAGTGGGGTGAATCGGTAGTTCTCCTTCTTTTCACTTTAACTATCCTATGTGTGTATACTGGTTATCAGAACTAACTCAATGCAGAATTACCAGTTAGTGGGGAGACTAATCATGAATGTATTCAAACATAAAGGGACATCACATAACACCAGCATATATGAGGAAAACCCAAGATGGGAAAAACCTGAGTGAGAAATGCTGCTGGAGTCTACTGCTCCAATGTAGCCTCACAATGAATCTCTAATTACAATGTTTAGGGCACCAACCCAAGTAGCACCAATGCTTGATTTAGGGCAGGAACATGAACCCCTGATTTAGGGCACTGACCCAATGAGCTACAACCCCTACATCGAGCTTCAACTCAGTGGTCTACAATGAGTATATTCAAATACAATAGTAATAGTCTTGTTACAAATGGATTTTTTAACTCTTCTGCAAATCTCTCTACCGATTCTCCTCTCTCCAATGCTCTGCAGGTTCTCTACTCACCTCTCAGTTGCAAACCTATCCCCTGATGCAACCTTATCGATTCATCCTCTTCTCCTTCTCTATTGGTTCTCTCTTTGTTGTTTTTGTCTCCTATTTGCCTCTTCTCTCAACTGCTCTGCCACTCTCCACCGGTACTATGTTCTACCAGTTTCTTTAACCTCACCGATTGAACCTTCAGCAAAACCTATTACTAGTTGTCTCCCTACTGGTCAATCTCTATGATCCTCTATAGATATCACACTTCATCTACTTCTCTCTTCGACCTTGTGCATCACTAGACAACATATCTCTCTGAGGAATTCTCTAATCTATCTTTGACCTACATATTTGTATTCAGGCTTTCCCACCAAAAGTAACATTCAAACATGGCACCTTAGGGTTTCTTCCACTAATCACTAGGCACATCGAATCCAATCATATCTCATTCGATCTGAGATACAAGACAACTATCTTCACATCACCTCCATTAACGTGCCTTCCAATACACATTTGTTATGTTTAGAAAACACAGTTAGTCATTTGGCAAGAAACAAGATCAATCACCATAAATGGTTCTGCAAATTGCATCACAAACCTCATTCTACATCTAGACACTCTTCATCGATCGATGCATCCTGTCAATCACCTCTGTTTGACCTTTCTCGAGCCACACACCTCTGCAACACCTTTGATGATTTACGGAGTCTATAATTAATATCAACCAACTCTATAACAACTTTGTCGGTGTGCACTCCATCTACCATTGCATGCATGTCCACCACCTTGACTCTATGTGGCACCTTTGTTGACATCCACCTTATTTTGGACATCTATGTCGGTTCAAACAAGATCACCAACCAATTCTATTACTGGGTTCATCTACCGGCTCTCTAACCCTACTGGTTATACCCTAATCAATCTTCCATTACCTTGCACTTGTCTTCTCTTTCGATGGAGCACCTTTGCTGATTGCCTTCATGTCTACACTTTCCTATTATGTCGGTGTAACACCTTAATCGGTCACTAGACATGCCTATCCATAACATGCTCATCCTAATCAGGTATGATCACATCACTTAGCCTCTTTGCTTCCTTACTAGTTCTCATGCTCATCGGTAGCCATCCTGATGACACCATGACATCAACCTTCAACTGATTCCATCTAAGGCATCTACACACTGGTTGCACTTTCTCTCTACAGCTACTATTATGCCTTTCACCATGATCAATGTGAAGATCATCTCAGCCGATTTGTCAAGGTGATAAACTCATCCCTTCTATACTTTTCTTTTTCTTCCCTACTGAATTGGTTATGCTATTTAACATGTTTTCCAAAGTGACAAACATATCCTTCCTTTTCTGTACCACCAACCCATCATGTCTACCTGACTTATCTGGTGCACATCCCTGCACTTATGCACCTTGGTCATCCTGCATGTACACTGGTCATAATTTTGTCGGTTGACAACCACTCAATTGGTTGATTTATCTTCTCCATGTCAACGCATCACTTACTAGTTGACATATTCTCGTTTCCAGTGACAGACTGTATCTATAACCTGTCCATCTCTTCCACACAAGTCAAACACTAACTTGTATAGCAATGACTCCAAAGGTCATTATACTAAATGACATTCTCTCCTTTAACTTACTGGTGCATTTCAACACAAGGTGATATCAAAGATATCTCATCCTTTATGTATCCCTGACAGTGTTGCCCATACATCTCCTATACTAGTAGCCCTTCTATACTGGTTGACATCAATGACAACTCAATGCTAGCACATCCATCATGCTCATTAGTCCTATAGGAATCCTTTTCATCTACATGGTTCATCAATATGTTAAATAAAAAATATCTGAGTTGTCAGGTAAAACCGATAATGCAACCCTTACAAAAAATCAAGTATTTGTTGTTTTACTTCTAAACAAAGGTTTCTCACAATCAAACATTTACTAAAAAACTACCCATGCCCATTTACATCAGCAATAATATAGGGATATTTTCTTTACCTATTTTTCTCGAGTCTTCCTTCTTCAACTATGATTGGCTCTTATAGATTTACTCAAACTTCTATATATTTATCACCTCCGATCAAAATATTTTTTATTTGATTGTTATACTCCATTGACGTACTGTAGTCTATCTTCACATATCTAAGATCCTTGTTGGTACATTCAACTTTTACCAATCTTTGCATGTTCATTTTTCCTTGGCAGCTTTGACTGCCTCTAATTACATATCAACAACAACCACTTCTTTCAATGATTCCCTAAACTCTAATAAATTCCTAGCTGTGGATTCTTAGCTTCAATGGCCTTCTTAAACCCTTGCTGGCTACTGTTCAAATGACAACCTCAGCTTACACACCTATGATCTCAAATTTTGTAGCATTTCCTCATGACTTGACTCTGCCTCTATGTTGTGTCCACATGATCTTTCATTTCCATCTAACTTTGATTGGCTTCTTCATTTCGACTATGCCATCACCTTATTTTCAATTATTTCATCTAGCCAATAGAAACTTCCTTCTTCTAGGAGCATAAGCCTTGATTGGTAGCTACAATTTCTTTCTTTTAGTTTACAAATTCTCCTTGGGCTACTTCAACAACCTCCCAAACTATGATATGATTTTGGCAGAGGCTTATTTATTCCCTTTGGCTCTTTTCACTTCAAGTATAATGATATCCTCTTCTCTGCAATGATCTTTACACCTCTATAGTGGCCTTCACACAGTTGTCCTTCAAAAAGGTGACTACAAGAACTACTTGAATTTTCGTTCTTTCCATTTGGCAGCAACTCAACAATCACTTCAATCTTTTATGACTTTAAACCTTCCTCCTTGGTAGTGGTAGAATATCTACAAATCATAGGCCAAAGATCTACAAGCTTTTCAAATGCTACAATCTTCTCCTTTCATGGAGGAGGCTGACACATGAACACAAAATAAACAACAATCATTCAAACACTGGAAACTCCATTCAATTGGTAAAATAGTTTCAGACTAGCACTTGCTTTAATCAATGGCTTCAAACATCAACATTCCCTTAAGATTGTTTTGGCATACACTTCACCAGACTCTTTTGGCTCTTAAGGATCCTCAAGATTATCATCCATTGGCTCTAATACCATGGAAGAAATCTTGTACAAAGGAGAAACACAAAAATGAGCTATGAGGAATTCAGGCCCTTAGCATTGAATTTATAGAGCAATACATATTAAATGATGGTCATAGAGTTACCTATGATATTTAATATGGGTAGTTGAGAAGATCGGGCAAGATCAACGTGGGCGGTCGTAGATGACTACAGTCGAGTGTAGAAGCTTTTGTCTCAATGACTGAGCTTGACTTCAATGGTGGAAATTATATCTACCAATAGTGTCTTGGTCGGCTAGTGGTGGACCTATAGTTCATTTGTCCTGACAAAGTTTTATGAGACAATTAGTCTATCTCTTATAACAAAGAACTTAGTTCAACTTTAATGTTTATAACAAAGAACTTAGTTCAACTTTAATGTTAATACAAGTATAGGATTGGTACATTCTATTAGTGCTCATCATGAACATAATGCTTTTTATACAAATTAATTTGAAAGCTAACCTTGGGAACTCTTATGATATTTTTTATGATGTAATGAGATTGCAAGGTAGTTTGGTGTGTTTTCTTTAATGTGCTAGTTAGATGATGAAATCTTTTGTAAAATTTAAAATATGAACACTTTTCAATAGTTGATTTTTCTTGATTTCTATTGTGGTATAACTTTTTAATGATTAATAGTTAAGAATTTATGATTCTTCTATAGAAAATTCTAATGCAATATCATATTCAATTAAATATATTATATAAATCCAATTTAGTTTATGATATGAAAACCTTAATGTAGGTGTAAATCTTTAGATTGTTAAGATTATTCTTGAGATTGTAACACCCTTATGGATGGTTGGCTGAGGATTTTGCATTTTTGAACCGATATTTTGATTGAGAGAAAATAATAATATAAAGGTACACCAACACAAATTAACCACTACTCGTTCACAGCTCGTTTTCGAATTTCAATCTAAATGGGTCCATCAGATTCAAAAGCCGGCAGAAATTTAATCAAACGGTCGACTGCACGGAACCACTAAGTGAATTTATTTATAATTTCTGTAGTCTATTTTAGAAAAATTGATGAGATGAGATCGGCACAGAGAGAGAAAAAAATAAAATAAAAATTAATTCGTCCAATCAAGCACATCCGAACAAGAGGACGAATCTTTTTATTTGTGTAAATAGGATAATCTGTTAAAAGGAGGAATAAACTACTTCAATCAGACTGGATGTTTCTATCTATATATATGGTATGGAGGCGAGTAGATGAAAGCAGAGAACGGTTTCCAGCTTTAGAAATCAAAAAGAGAAATGGAGTATTCAAAGCTGTTGGGTTTTGTGGCCTTGATATGCTTTACTATTCCCATGATATCATGCTCTTCGGACAGACAGTTTAGTGCTTGGCCGAAATTTAGCAGCGATGAAAATATTAAATTGAGGGTGAATATGACGCGCAGATCAGAGAGCGAGTTGGGTTTCTCTGATAGATTGCGTTTGGCTGTGGACCGAAGTAAGGGACGAATGAAGAAGATAGAGGCATTTACAAAGCAGCAGATTACAGGGCGACTAGATGCTGAAACACCCGTTGAAGTAGGGGATGGAGAGTTTCTGATGAACGTTGGAGTTGGAACGCCCTCTGTGAGCTTCGAAGCAATTGTGGACACGGGGAGTGATCTGATTTGGACTCAGTGCAAGCCTTGCGAGGACTGCTTCTCTCAGCCTACGCCAATCTTCGACCCCTCCAAATCATCTACATTTTCCACAGTTCCCTGCAGTGATTCTATTTGTGACGCCTTGGGAAGTACACAAACTGGATGCGATCCAGATTGTACCTTTATGTATCAGTATGGCGATGGTTCCTTTACCAGCGGTGACTTGGCTTACGAGACATTGTCAATTGGGAGTAGCAAGGTTAAAGGAATTGCATTTGGATGCGGACATGACAACGAAGGACAAGGATTTTCCCAGGGTGGTGGTCTTGTGGGACTGGGAAGAGGTGGTCTCTCCCTTGTCACACAGCTCGGTTCCAAAGCAGAGAACATGTTCTCTTACTGTCTTTTGCCCATCACCGACTCTTCTTCACAAACCAGCCCTCTCTTTTTCGGCGAGGGTGCTTCCTTGAGTGGAGCGAAGTCTATGTCACTCATAAAGAGCAGTATCATTCCCACTTTCTGGTACATTCCCATTACAGGAATCACCCTCAATGGTAAGGCAGTAGATATTCCTCCTGGAACTTTTGATCTTCAACCGGACGGCAGCGGTGGTATGATCATTGACTCCGGAACCACTATTACCTTTCTGGACGATGCTGCGTACTCTCCTATGAAGGATGCAATTCAGTCCACCATTGATCTCACTCCAGTAGACGGCTCTTCTACGGGGTTGGATCTTTGTTACGGCACATCATCCAGCGAGGTCACCTTGCCAACCCTGGTCTTCAACTTCAAAGGCGGCGTGGATTATGAGCTTCCATTAGACAACGTTTTCATTCAGATATCTGAAAATCTCTTGTGCTTGGCGATGTTGGGCGAACCATCGGAGAATCTTCCTTCCATTTTCGGAAACATACAGCAGCAAAACTTCCATATCCTTTACAATAATGCTAAGAACACGCTTTCTTTCAAGCCCACTAAGTGTGATTCGCTGTAAAGAATCGTCACCCTCTTCTTCTTCTGTTTGCTCTGTTTCTGCGATTTCCTCTTCTTCTTCCTCTGTAAATAATTGTAACCCTCTTCTTTTTCTGTTTGCTCTGTTTCTGCGATTTCCCGTTCCTCTTCCTCTGTGTGCGCTGTCTTCATTCAACTGCAAATGTAATTTGTGATCTCGTCGCGTATGAAAATATTAATCTTTATGATTTAACTTTTTTTGGTTTTCAGTTTATTTAGGTTTCTTTGTCAGTAAATATTTGAACATAGATAATCTTCTAATCATAGAATAATTTATAATTACGTTAAGTACTAAAACGATTTTATTGTGACTTATTTGCTGAACAGTGATATCGAAACAGAGGTTATTAGTTATTCTTAAAAATTACAGTAGCCTAGAAATTTAGGTCAAAGAATATCAAAAGTACAGACGAAAATTGTCATGTATCATCGCCAGAATATGAATAAACAAATCTGTGTTTTTTCGGATGTGGAGAGCAAAAGTTTTGGACGCAAGTCTAATATATGAATTATGTCGCATCTGTTACAGATACAACTTAATTCATATACTTGTTTTTTTAATACAGCGATTTGTATTGTTGTAATTAATCAATAAAATAGATAAATCCACTTTCTTCTAGATGATGTTATTTCGGGCTAATCACGTAAAATTTATGTGCTGCTTTGTTAATCTGTATTTTGTTTATATTTATGCAAATATTGGGTGTTTATTAACTCTGTCTAAAATCTGACATAAATCTAACATTTTGTATCAGAGTCAAAAGGGAATTGAAAAAATTGTTTAGATAAAATGACAAAATGGAGGAGACAAACAAATGGAGGATTGACAAAATCTTAGGATAGAATTTAGAAATCTATAAGGTACAATTTGAAGCCCTTTTAATCCTTAACAATTTTTTTGTTAAATAATGTTAGAAATGTCCATCATCTTAAAAGAAACCTTATCCAAGTTGGGTAGTTGGATTCACTCAGATGTAGTGCTACATAGTGTTACATTTGAGGCAAGTGTGTAGAAGGTATGAAAATGACCATTGATGATTACTAGATTTAAATCTAGTATAGTTGTTATTAAGGGTTAGAACAAAGTGCGAGCTATAATGGTAGACCTAATTAGCATAAGAGAGTTTTCACATAAAAGGCTTGGTGACATGAGTAAGAAGAGCCTTGAAATCTTGTGAAGGGGTTACTTTCTTCTATGTTTAGAAGTAGTAGATATGGAGTTGTGTGATCAAAATTGCATGGAAAATAGAGCAGGGAAATATTTTTTACCAAGGAACATGACAATAATTTATGACATTGGAGTTGGTGCATTCAAATGTCATTGGCCCCTAAGAGGTAGCATCTATTGATAGGTCAACTTATTTTGCTACCTTCTTTTCATTACTACACTAGGAGTGTTTGGTTTTACATGATAAAGAAGAAATATGAAGTTCTTGGTATGTTCAAAATATTCAAAAATCTTGTATGAAAGTAAATTGGCAGTAAAATTAAGTGTTCGAAATTTGAGAATGGGGATGATTATTGTTTGAAAAAATCAGAATAATATTGTGCGAAGAATAGCCTTTAGAGAATAAAGATTATTCTTCTTACACCACAAGAGAGCAATCCAATAGAAAAATTAAATATAACCATTTTGGGAAGAGAACATAGCATGCTATCAAATGGAGAACTAGTAAAATACTTATAGGGTAAGGCTATCAATATAATAGAATAAAGGACCATCCACTGATTTAGATTTTGGATTTCCTAAAGAGAAGTGGTTTGTTAAGAATATTTGTAATAATTATTCATGAGTCTTGATGTGTGAATAATTCATTCATGTCCCACAAGAAAATCAAATGAAGCTTGATGTGAAGTTTATAGGGTGTATCTTCACTATATATTCAGAAGAAACATATGGTTATAGGTTATGGGATCTAGTTACCAAGTATATTATATGAAGTAGTGACATGATCTTTAATTCAAATAGGTAAAAACTTTTTTTACCAAGAACAAGGCACATGAGTGTAGGAGAATGCTCTATTGAAAAACATTACAAATGCAAGTGATATGCTCTAATAATAAGAGATTGTAAATGAGCAATAGGTAAAATTTCACCAATAGATACAACCAAAAATTTATCCCCTTAATTTCCATGATAATGAAGAGTAGGACCATCCCATTGCTACTCCTAATGAGGATACTCTTGAGTAATTGATTCCTCAAGTTAAAAGATCAAGTTGAGAACATAAGCCTTCAAATAGGCATAGAGATTTCATTGAACACTTATTACTTTATAATGAATCTAAACCTACTATGTTTGAAGAAGTATGCATGGTAAAATATAGCAAATAGTGGATAGGGGCATTGAGAAATGTGATGCTATCTTTAATGATCAATCACACATGGGATTTAGTTCCTATTCTACCTAACAAGAAACCTATGGAAAACAAATGGGTATATAGGATAAACGAAGAAGAATGCTGGAGAAACAGATATAGGGTTAGACTGGTGGTTGAAGCTTAGGCTAAACAAAAAGGCATTTCTAACTAGTTATAAAACTGACCACTATTGGAGCAATATTGGGTTTAGTAGCTGTTAATGATCTAGAATTAGAGTAAAATAATATAAAAGATAAATTTTCTACATGGCAGGTTGGAGGAAGAGTTATACATAAAGCAACTAGAAGGCTTTAAGGAAAAAGGCAAACCTTCTTTAGTTTGTAGATTTAAATTATGTTTGTATGGGCGGAAATAAGACACAAGGTAATGGTATTTAAAATTTGATTCATAAATGGCTAAGAAATATTTCTCTAGAAGTGAATCTAATAATTGTGTTTATTATAAGACTTAAAAAATTGTTAAGTTTATGTTTATATTACTATATCTTTACTATATGTTAGTGATAGGAACTAGCATGGCTCTAATTAACAAGTTAAAACAATTATTGTCACAAATTTATTGAAAACCCATAGAATGATAATTATCAAATACGAGAAGAAAAGGAAAATAAAACTATCACAAGATAAACATATTGAAAGGATACTAAAGAGGTTGAGCATGAAGGATGCTCAATAAAAGGGCATACCTCTAGTAGATCATTTCAAATTATCTTCTAAGATGTATCCTAAGATACTAAAAGAAAAAGAACACATGTCACGAGTGCCTAAATTCTCTACACTAGGAAAAATTATGTATGCAATGGTCTACACAAGACTACACATTACCCAAGTCTTGGGAGAGGATATTTAATATATGAGAAATCCATGGAAAAATCATTGGTTGGAGATATGTTTAATGTGAATTGAATCATGTGTGGGGGCTTAAAGAAGTGTTGGAAATATAAAATCTAATAAAAATATTACATTTGAGATTCCATGCTTAGACTATACCCAATGAAAATTTGTGAATGCATTAAAATTTAAAAATTAAGTTATCTTAATATAGAAAACCACAGAGCTATTCATCTTCTTTTTTATGAAATAAAATCACCACTTTAACATGCTTAGTAAACCTATCTTAAGTAAACATAAAACATCATATAAATGAACATTACTTCATCATAAGATAGTAGAAATAAGTATAAATCAGCAACACAAGAAGAAAATATCATAACATAGGATTTATATGGAAAAACCCTTTGGAAAAAAACTCCACCAAGAAGAGAGGCCTATTCTTGTATTATCTTCATGAAACAAAGATTAAATACAATTCATTCCTTCCTTCTCGTCTTCAGCCTTCAATCCAACTACAATTATGTACACAAATGAACTCTCATAATGTCTCCATCTCAATCCCTTAATATATAGGCTTATAGAGGCCCAAAATACCACTATAGAACATTTCTATGACCCAAAAATGGTTCCAACATACCATGGTAACAGACCATAAGACCCACCCTTCTTGTAATCATGCATGTAGCTCAAAATAACTACTTACAAATTCTCTTACAGTTTTCATAAGACAGCTTACCAAGTTGGACACCCACATCTGTCACAACTACCATAGATGCTCTTATAATACCTTACATGTGCCCCAAAAACCTAAAATAGAATATTCCAAATGGGATACCTAGCTATTTTGTCATTTTTCAAAATCTAAATGGTAATTGTAACTGTATATCTACATGAGAACTCTTACCCCTATTGGTGAAATAATTTCATCTCTTATGGGTAATTAACAAATAACATTAGAAAAGAAATTAATACAAAAGTTTACAAGCTTGATGTCACATAAATCTTAACATTGTCCCACTTGATATCATACATTATAAATTGCACCCATAGAAATACAAATAATCAAGTACAATAATCAACTCTCAAGGCCTTCCTACACCAACAAAGAAAAAACACCCCTTAGCCATACATGTATCACTTGATTCTTTAAATGTATATTATGCTTTAACAAGATACCTATAATAGCAACCAAGGCAACCACTATAAAGAAAAAATACTCCTTACTTCCTCCAACATGATACCTATGGAAGGAAAGGAACATTCCAAGATAAATCATACCCATGATTATTGAGTATTGCACCAATCTATAAATGAACACAAGAATCAAATTGAAATGATAACAAAGGATATACACAACTTCCTTACGCATACCACCTGGAATATCAACCACAACAAATTACAATGCAAACTAACCATACCTCAAACTAGGGTATTTCAACATAAATATAACTTTGTGCCTTTAACATAGCAACTCAAAACTGCAATCAAGTCTCTATTTATCGATCCTTCTACCTCAATGTAGCATACCCATGCATAAATGACTAAAGACAAGTCCAACTAACATAGTTTTCAATAACATTTAAATAGTCTTGTGGATGTAGAAAATCCATATATGAGTCATCCCACTACAATCAATAGGCTATAAAGACCTACAAATTACATAACTCATAGATCCTAATCCAATAAAACGTGAAAACTCATCATCGCATCAATAATAAACAAACCAAGATGTTAAATAGGATATCCAAACATATATCTAGAAACTCCCACTACACGACTAATTAATATCTAATCTAAAAATATATCAAAGTATATCAAGTATATCTATAGTACTTGAGATAGAGGTTGTGGCTATTTCCTCTATCACATAGTGCCAAAGAAACATACACTGATCTACAAATCCAATAAAAAAATATGTTGCACTACCTACAAATCAAATCATAGCCTTATTCCGCACTAACATGTGTCAAGTTGTGTAAAGTAAGATCTCCTTCACCAATCTTAAACTAAAAGGATATCAACATCTAAAATTCCAAGTATAATGAAAACGTGACAAAAATAGATGTAAGGCTCTCATAGTGAAGGTAGATCAAACAAACCATTGATTTCCACAACATAGGAAATATGCCCAAAGCCACAAACTAGTTCCTATACCTATCCAAATAAGTCCTCCAAACTAGACCCATACACCAAGACCAACAACAAGAGTAACAACAAAAATCCATAAAACCATGCTTCTTCTTCTTGAAAAGTCCT
This sequence comes from Cryptomeria japonica, assembly GCF_030272615.1. Taxonomy (NCBI): domain Eukaryota; kingdom Viridiplantae; phylum Streptophyta; class Pinopsida; order Cupressales; family Cupressaceae; genus Cryptomeria; species Cryptomeria japonica. The sequence goes on along the minus strand of NC_081407.1, from coordinate 648,675,488 downwards.
CAAAATGTCTATATTCAGTTGACCTAATTCATTTGAGAAGATAAAGAATGTGAATTATTCACCTACCAAGTAGAAGAATAGGATTTATTATTGTCTTATGCACACAACTGCAAGCACTAAAATATTATAATAAAGGGAAATTCTCTCTTTGGGTCCATAATAGATTCACATCTATAACCAAGTGTAGGCTCCTCAGTCTTTTTACTGAAATTGTCATCAAAGAGTAACTATCTCAATATGTGATGCCATAAATAAGAGATCTTCTAGCCTCACCCAAGTCTTTTTAGTCTACATGAGCATCCCCCAATCATTTCATGCCAACTTCAAATACAACCTTGCAAAATAGGGAAGCTGCAAGAAATGATTAATACTCAAAACCAAAGAGAACTAATAAAACCATTGTCAAAGTTCCAAATATAGAATCAGGAAACATATCATGAAAACATGATCCATCATCTCTCTAAAAGAAGATCATATTATCCAAAGAACATAACATGATCTCAAGATAACCTGCATCATGTCAACACTCGAATCAAGAATCAAGAGTACATTATGACATAATATAAACCACACTCTAAACCAAAAACAAATCTACAAACATATGAAGGTAATCATCTCTTATCAATGAAACCAAAGATGTCAAAGAACCCAAACTGCATATAAAATAGAATCAAAGACACCAATAAATATTGAAGAAGATTATCCACCATCAAATGGTGAATCCACATTATTGCCACAAGCTCCCACTGAAATGTGTAACCAAGTTATTTTCCATATCATGATAAACCATCTCCTAAGTAAAGGTCCTTCATGAGCCCAAAAGAATAAAAGAAATCAACATTAAGAGCTCCAAAAGGGTATAGTCAAACCACACTCTCCAAACCAAGAAGTTATAATACTGCACATCCTTTGTCAATACAACCAAAAATATCAAAATCTCACTACAATATGAAAAATAGAATCTAAGAGCTTGACATGATACCAAAAATTATTATAAAAGACCATCCATATTTTAATCAAATTGGCTTAATATACATTGTATTATCAACAAATTGGAACCAAAATTAAAATAAAGAAGATAACACATGTGTAATGTAACTACATAAACCTCTTGTTGAAAAAAGATGAGAAAAAGAAATAACTAGGGTTTTAGTAGGCAAGGGAGAGGATGGGAGGATGCAAAGGATGATGACAATGAGGTGGATGAAGAAGGGGGAAACTTGTTTTGATGGTTCTTGGTTTTTGCAGTGTGGGTGGAATTTTTCCCTCCTTTGGTAGTTACAAAAGGGACAGGTTTTCCTTTCTTTCATAGTCTTTTCTGGGTACTTCATTGGTAGATTTTGGTCTTATAGGCTCCAGTTATACTCGCCTTTGACCATGAGGGCCATATTCTCTAGTGTGTTCCCTTCTTGGTCTATGAATCTAGGCATTTTGGTTTGAGGTTTTGTGTTCGATTGTTGCTTGATGGCCCCTAGAATTCTTCTCTCTAAGATGCCTGGGTACGACCTTCCTTGTGCTTGGTCCCCAATGAAGATTGTAATGATTGACATGTATCATCCTTGCATGAGTAATGGTCGTGAACCTTTCCCATTATTTGGTTTTTATTCCCCTGATATGGCTATGGGCTTTTGGTTTTGAGTTCCCCTACATTGAGTTGTTTGCCCAATATTTTTGGCTTTCTTACTTGGTGGATTTTATCAGTCCTTGAAGTAGGTAGTCATGGTTAATGGAGCCTGGGATACGACCCTAGGGCTTCTTGTTGGTGATGGGTGTTGTTGGGGCTTGTCTATGTAGACTTATGTGGAAGATGGTGCTTCACTTTTAGTGGTGGCTTGTCTCTAAACATGTGTTGAGGGTTGGTTATCCTGTAAGTGTTTAAATAAAGAGGTCTTTGCCTCCTTTATGCCTACTTTTATCGTAGACTCTAGTTTCCTTTGGAAGATGTTGCTTCTTTCATGGGTCTCTATATGTCACCCCTTTTGGGTTGACTCTTTATGGACCTCCTATTCGAAGATTCAATTGGGATATTCCTTGACCTTATATATTGAAGAACACTTCTTCTCCTATGTTGTTTTTAGGTACTGCAAACAAAGAACCTATTGAGGTAGTCCAGGTTGTGTTGTTTATAGGGATTTTCATCAGACAAAGGTTAAGGGATACCTTTCAAAACCCTTGAAGTTTTTTTGTGCTAGTCAATTCCATGGTTACTTTGTTTATTAAATTTTTGAACTAGTTAGATGACTCTTTTACCATAAGTTTTTTGGGTGTCTCTATATTTTTATGGACTCCTTGTTATACTTTCAAGTTGCTCCTTCAAGAAAAAGGTTGTAGGAAGCCTTTGAAAACTTGTTGTTAGGTTTATGGTTCCCTGGCTGCTTTGTTTCCAACATAAAGGTTTTTGTTTGGATGTTGGTTAAGATTTCTTGCCTAAACCCCCATGTTGTGATTAGGTAGTTGTTAGTGGGTTTAGGACCTTTGTTCCTATTGGTTCATTACTCTATTCAAAAGCTCCCTAGTTTTGGTGGTTTGTTTGGTCATTGACTCTTTCAAAAAAGGTTCTACATTTTTTAGTTCTGTGTCGATGGTGATCTCACTACTTGTGAGGCCTCCTCTTTGCGTTCCTCCTTGGTAGTTTTATAATGGTTTAGACCTCTCTTGATTTAATCTAACCAGAACTACATAAACCTCCCATTAAAAGTGATATCAAGTTATACATGGAATCATGACCAATACTATTACCAAAACTCCACCTAAAGTGAACAAAGTTTCTCATGCATAATTGTCTACTGCTAAGATTCAAATGAACACCTATATCAAGTACTCCCAAAATACCATTTTGTCACTGCAATAAACATACAAATGTAAGAATAGGGCCTACCAAGTAAAATCCATATTAGTAACATGAAAAATAGAGATAATGAGGCATAACATCTCTATTTACAAGACTCGAACACCGAAATCAATGGTAGATCTAATTTTCTAAACAAACCCATATAGGACTAACCATAGATCAATAAGATCCCTCCAAGTATCCATGTAAACTTGTAATATATTCTTAGGAACATTAGGGAAATTAGCTGGATGTCTAAGGCTCAATTTCAAGAAGCTCAATAGAGAAACTAAATAGATGGAATCCATGATAGCTATTTAGGAGACACGTTCTATAACTCTCTAAGAACATATTAATTTCCATGAGTTGGCTTCCAATTCTCAAGATCACTAACATAAATATCATATATAGAAAATCCCTTTCTTTGGGCATTCTTTACCTACATAGTTTAGATTTTCCTAAGTTCTATTGGTTTTTTAATACCATAAATCTCAATATGTATACTATGGATTTATTCTTGGTCAACTAGTTGATTATGTCATAAAATCCTAAGGGGTCCACATATTAGTTGACTTGATCTTAGAAACTTAAAAGTTCTAACTCATGGCAAGAAAGATAGTAATCCACTCTCTTATCTACCTAATTCCCAAACTCACAATCCAATAATTAGCCATATATCCTACTATAGATAGTGTCTTAGGAACTATCTTATGATCTACAAAAAAATCAATTTCTCCAATATCTATGAAAATAGTGACAAGTCACCCATGGAGCTTACCAAACAATTAAATTTTAATTTATTGAAATTTTACTATCCTATTATTCACCAATCCATGAATGTCATATTGTTCTAGTTGTTAATTAATTCCATTGCATCTTTCTAACCACTAAAGTAAAGAGCATCAATAATGTTTCCCTCTGTTAACAGAGCACCCATCATCCAATACCTTTTTAATTTTTGAATTTGAGTTAATATATAGTGCATGTTAATATATTCTATTTATTTTGTGCATTCATGGATTTAATTACTATAACTAACACACACACACACATACACACACACACACACACACACACAAACAAACACACACACACACACAAACACACACACACACACATACACACATACACACACACACACACACACATACATACATACATACATACATATTGTGGTACCCCTCCTTGATCAGACTCATTTTGTATGTTTTTGATTGACTTCAGTGGAACAGTATTGTATATTGATTCAGATTTTATATAGTGTTATTTCATGCTTTATCTGGATCTATGGTGTATGATTTTATGTAGTATCTCAGTGCTTATGATTAATGTTATTTTATGGATCATTATCATGGACTGACACTCTTACCTTATATGTGCGATGCATTATTTATATGTTGCATGTTTTCAAGTGTACTGGGATGTGAGGGGATGATTTTCCTTCACTCACTTTGGTGAGATAGGGAACGTCATGATTCTCCTTTATCAGTGTGCATGTCATGTCTGTTTATATATATGTATATTTTTTTATATGCACGTGTGGATACTTTGGTGCAGGACATTCTAGGTACTAGTACCAGGTAGGTATGCGGTATCGACTCCACCTAACTTCACAGGTTTGAGTATTCCTTACATGTCCGATGGGAGTGGAGATGATAGTTGTCGAACCCTAACTTGACCCATAGTTACACTCCTATGAGTGTTGCTAGTCGGTTGTCTTTCCTGTCTGGCTGGTATGCGAGTCATAGTGCTTTGGTTTGGTCATTTGTGAGTCGTCATTTGATCATTCTTCATTTTGTGTGCTTTCATTCATCTGAATGGTTATTTAATTGAATGGATGATGCTATCTTCTGTTGGTGTAATTAGTTAATTATTATTCTCTAAGATTATTGATTTAATTAAATTAATGATTTGCTAGATTAAATGGTTAAATGGCTTATTTTATTGTGTAAAGTTGCATTAATATATTTTGTGGAAGGAAATAAATAATTGAAAGAAAGTATTTTGGAAATAGAAAATTAATAAAAGCTTTTCCTTTTTACCTTGTCATTTGACTTTTGTATTTTGTTTTTTGGAAAAGAATTGTTTTCGGAAAAGAGAAAATCTGATTGCTTTTTGCTTTTTAAATAATTTAATTTGATTGGTGGAAAAAACTTTTAACCTAGAAAGTTTAGGTTCAAATTATTTTTCCCATATATTCCTGGAAATTCACAGGAAGAGGAGGTAGAAAATTTGGAGAAGAAATTTAGAAAACCATTCTGAAGGAGGACCTGGAATTTGATTTGGTTTGCAAGGATTGGGATTCTTCCATCATTTTTACTGCTAGTTTGCTTCAAGGTTGGATAATCTCTTCTTGTTTGAAATTTAATTTTGAACTTTTTAGTTGCTTCCTATGTGTTGAAAAAATGCAAATATCCTTGTAGATTCTTGTCGAATGACTGGAATAGAAGAAAGAGTGCATGTTATGGTTGATTTTGTGAAGCTTATATCATATGATTGCTTATAGGAAATAAATGGTTTATTTATCTATTTGTTGTATTTTTTTGTTCTAAATCAACCTCTTGAATTACCTCTTCTATTTGGAATAGAATGCATTAGATTTAGTTTATTGTGTGCTTCCTAGTATCTAATTGCCCAAAATTTGGGGTTTATGTTGGCAAAACATGGTTATTGCCTTTTTGTTTGATGCAAGGAATTCTTCTTGTGTATGTAAGTAAGGAAATTTGATTTTAATCCTTCTCCTACCTATTGAATTCTTCTATTGTTGCCTAAATTATTATCTATCGGGTTCTTGTGTGATTTTATTTCACCATTTACCTTATTGGTAAATATCCCTTTCAAATTTGGATCTTGGCACTGTGTGTGTGTGCCAGTGAAATGATCAGGGAATGAACCATTTTCATGTTTAAATGGTTTTGTTGCATATTGATTTTTAAAATGCTTTGGAAGCATGTAATTATTTTATTCATAGACCTTACCTTACCCCGTGGCAGGCTAGTCCCACCACGCGGGTTGGTAGTGTTTGCTACCCGCAGCTAGCAGTACTACTGGTCGACATTATTGCTACATGGTAGCAGCACTACCGGTCGGTAGGACTGCTGCCAAACAGTAGTACTACTACGGGTCGGTAGGTTTTCTATCGGTTGGTAGCAGTGCTACCGATAGATGGGCCTACTACCGGTCAGCAGCAATACTACCGGCAAGTAGTGTCTACTCCCTCGACAGTAGCACTATTGCGGGTTGGCCTTGGGCCCCACGTGACGTTGTACCCCTCGTGGTACAACCTCTTTTGTGCTATGAATTTTATTTGTATAAATGAAATATTTTTAAAAGTTGGTTTTTATGATTAAATAAAAATAGTGATTTTTATTGTGTGGATTAATAAATTTATCTATGGAAATCAAGGCCTGAATTAGTAATTCAAACTGGTTAATTTGGGTATATTTTGGAAATAAATCAAATGCATGTTAGGAATTCATGTTTTATTTGGTTGAATATTTAATGTGGATTTCATTCTTGATAGAATATTGATTTGGGAATTGAATAGATGTGATTGTCATAAAAAAGTATTTTATTTAATTTTCAATCAATGAAATTTGCAAGTGCTTATGATGCTAATTTCTCAAAGATTGTCTGAGTGTGGACTTAGCAAAATTAGCTTTCCTTGCAAGAGTTATGTTGTGTTATTTCTTGTCTATGGTTCAGTCATCCTATGATGGCGTATTTGGTACCTTTGACCAAGTGATATATGATGACTTTGTTGTCTTAACCATGCACTGTCTTTTCCTTATGGTTAACCAAGAGTCAGTATGTCCTTGTTTGACCACTTATTTCTAGATAGTGATTTTATGGTTGTCTACTTCACCATAAGGTCCTCGTTGAGTGACCATATATGTTTAGTGTTCTTTGAGAGAGTGACTTTCAAGTGGGGGCTACACCTAAAGTGGTTGGTAGTATAACCCATCGAAAGTCAGATAATAAGTGTTAATCTAATTAATTGATTAGGTGGGTAGTTCATAACATTAAATAAGATATTGTACCTCGTGCATAGGTGAGTGCTTTTACAAAAATCATAATGTAGTGACATGGCCTGGAATGGAAAACCGAGCACGTTCTCTACACGAAAGGCTGGTAGGGTCCACATGAGACTTAGATCAAGCCGGAGGTTCAGGAAAGGTTACCAAGAGAGTGTGCCGGGATCTATGGAGGCCGACCATGGTAACCATTGATGAGCTTAAAATATGCTCGTAATTTGGATGTTATGATAAACTTTTAAATGCCTTGACTATTGTTATTTCAAGGCTGTTCAAACTTTGTTGAAACCTTTTATTGGGATATCCTGTAGCAAGATACTTTTATATTCTTGCAGCTCATTGTGTTGACTTGATTGCATTTATCGCCCCTTTGACTCCCTAAAATGACTGGTATATTGTATACAGTTTTTGAATGATGAAGTAGATTTAAATGTGTTATTAATGAATAGATATCGTGTATATGCCATACGGCCTTTCTGTTGCCTATTACCTTTTGTTGCAGGCTGTTGAAGAATGATCGAGTCAAGCGCAGCCGATCTCGGCCTTGCAGTAAAGTCCATTTCCTGCACGACTTCGAGGGAGCTCCAGCGAAGACTCTTTGACCGAAACCATGGGAAAGAATTTTAATGACAGTTAATCTGGAAAGAGTGGAGTGCTAGATTCTTTGTGGATCGGGTTGAATGCATAAATTCATTTATGAAGTTTGTTCCTTAATTGGGGTATATATTTTACTCCCACGTCTTTCTTTGATGGAGTTAGTTAGTTAGTTGCTCTCCTGTTTTTAAATAAAGCTCTCCTCCTGCGAAAAACAGAGAGGATAGATAGAGTAAGATAGAATCAGAGTAGTAGATATCATGTAAGAATCAATATGATAATGAAAGACAAAATCTATTTAACTAGAGACAGAGTTTGTTGTTAGTTTTCATATCAACAAAACAATGTATGTCATTTTATTTTTATGAATAAAGTTCAATGAAGTTCTGAGTTTAGCATCTGCGTAATCAGTAGATGCTTGCTAAGGGGGCCCACTTATTACTTATTAAGTATCTGAAGCTAGTTAGTTAGTTGTTCTTTCTTGTTAAGCTTCAGTTTACTTTCATCTTTAAAGTTTTTATACAAACTCAGCCTTATATTGCTTTTGCAGCACAAGGAATCCATCACTGTACCTATTCCTGTAGCATAAGGCCAGTTCATAGTCTGTGTTTCAGTTGTAGTTATTATGGTTTCTGTTTTAATCAAATCATGGTTGAGTTAAAGAACTTTGCATTGCCTTCCTGTAGCGTAGATAGAATTTCTTTCCAGTATGTATTTCTGCTAAGATTTGACCAAAATGAGTTTCTAGTGCATATATTTTGTTGCGCCATTTAAAGTATACGTCCCCTGGTTTGACAAGTAAATGAATGTCTACAGAGAGAGATATTGGTCACCTGTTGGAATGCCCAATTCCCAGGAAAGGTTTTACTATGATTTTCATATCCTTTTGTGGGTGCGACCATTTTTGGCGCCATTGCTGGGGATGGTGTCTACCTAGGAGTTTATCAGAAGCCATTTTTAGCATTAGTTTAGCTTGTTAGTAAAATTTTCTAGATCCTTCAAGCCACTATTCATCATATTGCATGAATAGAAGAAGAAGAGATGCCTTGGGAAGGTTCCTCCCTGAAAATCTATTTATTGAACTACCATTTGACCCAGCTAACAACGAACCTGGGGAGAATCCATTCGCTCTGTTATTCCAGCAACCAAACATGGCAAATAATCCACCTCCTGCATTTGAGTTTCCTATTGTTCCTCAGGGAGATACTGACAATATTAAAAACATTCCCTCTTCTTTGCTTCCAAAGTTTTATGGCCTGGTCACAGAGGACCCAGAAACCTTTTTGTTTGAATTTGATGTCCTCTATCGCAGTTATGACTACAACACAAACCCTCATAAACTGAAGTTATTTCCTTCCACCTTGAAGGAAGGAGCTCTCAGATGGTTCATGAGTTTGGGAAGAGGTGTCGTCGATAGTTGGGCGGCCATGCAAACAACATTCCTTGACAAGTATAAGGAATATTGTAAGAGCGCCAACAAAAGTGATGACATATTCCGAATTCAGCAGAAAGACGATGAAAATCTGGAAGATTATATTTCCAGATTCTTGTTTTCACTAAAGAGGAACTCAAACCATACTCTCAATGAGGACTCTCAGAAACTACTATTTCTAAGGGGAATCAATGATGGCTGTATAGATGCCCTAGACCTGATAGGAGGAGGTGATATAATCCAGCTGCCTTGGGATGATATAAAGAAAATATGTCTTAACTACTCTCGAGCAATAGTTAAGAAAGGTCGAGGTCATCATGCTACAATAGGGAAGTCTTCTTCTAGTGGAGTTTCCCGAATGGAGATAACAAATTTTCCATCTGACTTCAAGTAGGACACTATGCAAGTTCGGAAGAAACATGAGGAGGCTGAAGCAGTTTTGGCCAAGTTCTATCCACACTACAGACAAAAGAAGCATGACTGCAGATGCAAGATGGTGGCTAATTTGGAAGCCAAACAACTACTTACTGACTTCAAGCCAATAGAAGGAGATGATGATCAAGTGTTCTTTGTTGCACAAAGGAGACCATGGGCCCAAAGACAAGGTATGCCTCAAGATCCTTTAACTTTTGGTAATTCCTATTCTAGCTATAATAACCAATGGCAACATGCATATGGAACACCACCACCCTAGAATCCACCTCAACCAAATTGGCCTAATTATCAGAACCAACAATGGCAATCCGTTCAAGGAGGATGGCAGTAGCCACAAGGGCAATGGACCCCACCTTCAGGAAATTGGCAGCAAAATCTTCAATGGCGAGGCCTTCAGCAATGGCAAAACCAGTCCTCTGGATTCCTACAGCTTCCACAGCCACAACCACATGCCCTTATGCCGCCTCCTGCAGTAACTACCACAAATCCTGGACCTCCAAAACAAACACCTATGCTTGCCCAGCCGTTGCCCAGTCCCAATAATAAGCAGTAGCAGCAGTCTGTGTATCTTGCTGAAGCCAACCAATATCAATCTTATGCTTTAAACATTAATGACATCCATTTGAGGTCTAGAACTACTTTACCTACTCCAAAACCGCCTCTGATTACTAAAATACCAGATTCTCCCCATGAAGAATCTACTATATCTGTTGTTCCTACTGAGTACATGCCCATAACTGATACAGTTCCTAAAGAGTCTGTTCTGCAAAATCAAGACAACCCACCTTTTCCTTAGAGGTTACAAAGTACTGCATATAAATCCATGGAAGAACCCACTTTTGACATTCTAGATCAGCTCAAGAATGTGCAGATTTAAATTCTTTTATTTAAGGCTATTAAAGATATTCCTATTTTTGGAAAAGCTATTAAAGAAGCCTATTTGAAGAAGCCTGGATGAAAGAAAAAGGATCCTCAAACAATTCATGTACTAGGAAAATTGGCTGATATAATGTTGGGAAATGTAGTTATTCCAAAGTATATTGACCCTGGAAGTCCTGTAGTGCAGATAAATGTAAATGACCAAGTCGTAAAAAATGTTTTGATTGATTTAGGTGCTGCCATTAATGTCATGACAAAGCATACTATGGACTCCCTGAACATTTCAAACATTAGGTCTACACCCACAGTTCTGCAGCTTGTAGAGAGCTCCACAGTTAAACCTGATGGGATAGTAGAAGATGTAATTGTCACTCTTGAATCTTGGGAGTATCCTGCTGATTTCACAATATTATCAGTTAAGGCAACTTTAGGAGGATATCCAGTTATTCTTGGTAGACCATGGTTAGCAACTGCTGATGCTTTTATAGGATGTCGTTCTAGAGATATGACCATTTCTGATGGACAGTCCACAAAGAAATTGGCTCTGTATCTACTTGCTAGACCTCAGCCAGATTTGTCCCAACCTGTTTAGCCAGATGTGGGAGAAGAAATTGAAGAAGCCAATTCTTTGGCTCAATTAATGATGATTCAAAATGACCCATTTTCACAAATTCAGAGTGAGGATGCCTTGCTATTTCAAATTCTACAGTACAACTCTGATCCAAATGGTACTCATTTACAATGTTTCCTGCAGCAACCAGATTCTGAAAGTTCACTGCCTAAACTCCAAGCAATTTTTCATAATTTTCTTCCACAAGAGATACAAACATTACCTATAGACTCTATGAGTAATCTCACAGAGCAGATAGAATTGTCTCAAGGTCATTGTTTGAATATCAATAGCAAGCTGTCAGAGTCTCAACAGACTGAACTATTAAAAATGCTAAAAGAACAGCATAAAGCTTTTGCATGGGAATATGGGGACATGCAAGGAATAGGTCCTCGAGTTTGTACTCATAGGATATATATCAAAGAAGATTGTTCACCAATTAGACAACCTCAAAGAACAGTAAATCCAGCACTTAGAGAGATAGTTAAAAGTGAGCTTCAAAAGTTGCTTGATGCTGGTTTTATTTATCCAATCTCTGACAGTCAATGGGTTTCTCCATTAGTCATTGTCTATAAGAAAGGTGGAAAATGGAGAGTATGTGTAGATTACAAAGAATTGAACAGTGCCACTAAAAAAGATCACTTTCCACTACCTTTTGTAGATCAAGTACTAGACTCACTGTTTGGCAAAAGATATTTTTCCTTTTTGGATGGTTACAGTGGGTACAATCAGATAAAAATTGCCCCTGAAGATCAAGATAAGACCACTTTTACCTGTCCACGGGGAACATTTGTTTATTCAGTCTTGCCTTTTGGCCTATGCAACGCGCCAGCAATATTTCAGAGAGCAGTAATTAGTATCTTTGCTGATATATCTCATGAATGTATGGAGATTTACATGGATGATTTTACTACCTATGGAGTCACATTTGAAGAAGCACTGGTGAATTTAAAAAAAGTATTGAAAAGTTGTAGAGAACAAAATTTGTCTCTAAATAGTGAGAAGTGTTTTCTAATGATGGAAGAAGGTATTGTTCTAGGTCATCATGTTTCAAAGAGTGGAATTCAGGTTGACCCTGCTAAAATTGAAGTAATTCAGAATTTACAAACTCCTGCAAAATAGAAAGATGTCAGAAGTTTTCTTGGTCATGCAGGGTATTATAGAAGGTTTATAAAAGACTTCAGTAAAATTGCCAATCCACTTTATGCTTTGTTAACAAAGGATTCCTAATTTGAGTGGACAGAGGCCTGTGAAAAATCCTTCCTACAACTAAAGGATTTGCTTACTAAAGCCCCTGTTCTTCAAAGTCCAAAATAGAATTTGCCTTTTCACATACATGCTGATGCTTCTGACTTTTGCATAGGAGTAGTTCTGAGTCAAAAAGAAAATTCAGTTGAACATGCTATTTACTTTATCAGCAAGAACCTTCAAGGTCCTGAGCTCAACTATACTGTCACAGAAAAGGAGTTGATTGTAGTAGTGTATACTTTGAATAAATTTAGGCATTATGTCACAGGTTATGAGATATTCATCCATACTGACAATGCAGCAATCAAGTATCTGATGAACAAACCTGCCATCTCTGATAAGTTGGCACGTTGGCTCCTATTGTTACAAGAATTTGACATTACCATAATTGAAAAACTAGGGAGAGCTAATGTTGTAGCTGACTTTTTATCAAGACTTCAATCAGCTGCACCTGTTGAACATGAGATCATTGATGATAGGTTCCCAGATGAACACTTGTTTTCCATCGCTGCACATACACCCTGGTATGCAGACATTGCCAATTATCTAGCAGCAAACAGAATACCAACCCACTTTTCTCCAAAAGAAAAGAAATTGTTAATAGAGAAAGGTTTTAACTTTTCCTGGATTGCAAATAGTTTGTTTTATACTGGACCTAATCAAGTAATGCGAAGATTTGTAAGAGAAGATGAAACTTACGACATATTGCATGCTTGCCATGACGAACTATGTGGAGGACATTTTGCAACAAAAAGAACATCAATGAAAGTTCTTACAACAAGGTACTACTGGCCAACATTACATAAGGATACTGTGGCCTATACAAGAAAATGTGACAGATGCCAGCGTATGGGAAGACCAACTAAGTCCGATGAAATGCCACTATATCCGCAGATAATTGTCACCCCTTTTGATAAATGGGGGATAGATTTTGTAGGGCCAATTGATCCACCATCAAATGGAAAGTCATACATTCTAGTTTACATGGACTATGTAACAAAATGGGTTGAGGTAGCAGCTATGACTCATGCCCGAGATAACAAAGTTGTTGAATTTCTGTATGAACAAATTTTCACAAGATTTGGAGTTCCCAGAGAGTTTGTAATTGATCAAGGAGCTCAGTTTACGTCGAATCTAATCACTGCACTAATGAATGACTATAAAATCAAACATAGGAAGTCCAGCCCCTATCACCCTCAAGCCAATGGTCAGGCGGAGGTAACAAACAGAGAAATTGAGGCTATCCTCACAAAGACAGTGCAGATCCATAAAAAAGATTGGAGCAATAGACTTCCTGAAGCAGTTTGGGCTTACAGAACTACATGGAAAACAACAACTGGGTTTACACCTTTTGAGCTGCTTTTTGGGAAAACAACAATGTTACCCATAGAATTTGAACACAAAACTTTGAGGACAGCTCTTGAACTCAATATAGACATATCTGAAGTATAGAAGGACCGTCTCCTGCAGTTAAATGCTTTGGACGAAATGAGAAAAGCCGCTCTACAGCATACAGAAGCAATCCAACAGCAAAGGAAGAAATGACATGATTAACACATCAAAACCAAGAAATATTCTGCTGGAGATTAGGCTCTGTTATATGATTCTAGATATCAAGAAACTCAAGGTAAGCTCACAACACGCTGGCTTGGCCCCTATGAAGTTGAGAATGTATTCGACAATGGAGCTGTACAGCTGGTAACAATAGACCCAGTCCGCTTCAAATTGCTAGCGAATGGCTACTGACTCCGGTTGTACCACAAACCAGTCTCCAGGGAAGAATTCATGTAGCAATTCATTCAGGTTCCTCTTGCTATTCTTCCTACAGCCGAAGGCTTTAGCCTTTCTCCTGCAGCGTTACCATAATTTTAAAAAAAAAAGCATGCCCATAATAAAGGTTTTCTTTTAAAAAAAAAAGGAAACCCTTTTTTCCCCATTTTCATTTATCGTCCCCATTTCACTTCTTTATCTTCCATCCATCCGTCACCCATCCAATTCATCCACCCACATCAACCTTAATTAAGATATCTTTCCCACTTGTCAATTCATGCAGACGCCGTCATCTTTCTTCACACGTACGTGCAATTATCAAAGGTACACCATATCTTTTCTTATCGCATATTTGATTTATTTCATTCTATTCATTTATTGTTATGTATGTACCAATCATTATTACCCGAACCTCTACCTGATCTTTACGACATGTGAGGACATATGTCATACTTTAAGTAGGGGGCGGGGTAATCCATCTTTTAAAACTTGTCTTTTTGCCACTGCCATAGCTGCAAAATAATTTTTCTTTAATATTTTTCTGGTACTTTCCAAATACGCTCGCATGTCCTTCTTTATTGCATGATTTTTGATTAAGACTGCTTGTCCAAAAAGTTCATTTTTGGAAAAAAGAAAGAAATGTGACGGCACGAAAGAAGAAAAACCAGAGAAGAAAGGGAAACAGAGAATTTGAATCTTCAGCAAGGAATTGAGTTCAGCTAAAGGAAAACTACAAACATGGGTGGTCAGTTGGTGTGACATGAGCCTGTAGCTCATGAATTGTTATTACAAAATCCACAAAGAGTCCATGCATTCATTCTCTATGGATGGTTAAATTATTTATTGAGCTTAAATGATTTTGATGAGGAGGCTGCTAGAGAATTTTTGAGAACCCTTTCTGAAGGGGAAGCCACCATATGGGGTCTAACGGTTGTTGCAACCGAAAATAGAATTGCTGAAATAACTGAGCTTCCAGTTGTTGGAGAAAACTTTTCTTCAGACGCTGCAGCTGCAAGGGCTAAGTTTTCAATGCCTACTGATGGACCTCTAGAAGTCTCCAAGCAGGAATGCAAGTGCGTATCATTGCCTCCTCCTTATTCAGAGTATGTTATTTACATAATCAGGTATTTGACCTGTGAAGGCCATTTTTCCAATCTGCATTCTCATCATTTTGAATTATTGAGCCATATGAGGCATGGGTTAGTTATAAATGTTTTGAATTTCTTGTTAAAATTTTTAGAACAAAGTGCCCACGGAACTCAATAGGGGAAAGATAATTTTGTCGCTCATCATGGCCTTATTAAATTACTGATTGAGCGCTCTTTAAGGGATGTCTCACCTCTCTCCTGGCAACAATTTGTTGCCCAAAAGAGTTTGCAAATTCCACAACCCCCTAGGGTACTTACCTCACGACCTCAGAAAAAGAAGAAAGAAATTGCATCTACCAGTAGAACAGGGCAAGGGTCATCTACTCCTATAGCACCTAGTCCTGCAGCTTTCGCACTTGAATCCTCTGCTAGGGTATAAACTAGGTCTGCCACTGGGAGAGAGAAGGGAAAAACAAAGGCAGAAGGGTCCCCAGAATCTGACCCTCATTCTCAGAAAAGGCAATGCCCTTCTCATGCAGCACCTTCCCCTGCAGCTGTTTCTCCTACAGCAACACCTATTGCTATTTCTAGTTCACCATCATCCTCTGGTAGGGTAGAGCCTTCTGAACAAACAAAGAAGAGAAAATCTACCAGAACACCTCCTGTAGCCGCATCAGTGCCAAGAAGGGTTTCCACAAGGAAACAATCTAAGACCTCCCCTGCTTCACCATAGCCAAAGGTGATTGTAATTTCAGAAGGGTCTGTTGAGTTCAAATTTAATGTTTCTCAGAATGTGTCCGAAAATGCTACTCAGAGTTCATTCGTTCTTGAAGAGGAACAAGTTGAGACAAAAGAAATAGGGCATAATGAGCAAAAGTTACCAAATCTTGATGATTTGGCTACTGCTGCAATACAATTTTTGGAGGAAGCACAGACTTCTCCACCGTAGCAACAAGAAGAATTTATCTTGCAGCAAGAGCAAGAATAGACTAAACAATTGAATGTGCCTAGTAAAGTTGTAATCCACCCTGCAATTTGTAAAGCCATTGTTGTGTATAAGAGAACATTTTTAATTGAGTTTTTGGAATATGTTAAAGCTAATTGGGAAACAGTTACATTGCAAACCCTGACTTTTTGACTCATAGCCCAGACTGACATGCAACAAAGTCTATGGGAAATAGAAAAGAGGAAATTGAAAAAGAAAATTGAAAGTCAGAAGTAGGAAATTGCTGAGTTGAAAGCAAAAATGGACGAAATGTTAAAAGTAACTGGTCAGATTATGGAATGTAGACCACCACCTAGAGTTTATGCTCTGTGCCTCAAAAAATAGTTTTTATGGTTTCAATTGATGAGAATTTCTAGAAACCAAGATCCTATAATTCATACTGCTAAGGAATTCTATGAAGCATACCAGGCATCCCCTAACTGGTTAAGGAATTCTCTGTGTGAATTCTATTTGCATGGCTTTTTAATACCATTTGAAACAGAATGGAATCCTCTTCTATATATTGGTGATATTCATTTGAGAGCATTTATGTCATGGGCAGCAAATGAGGTGAATTATGGTAGGCAGTGGGAAACATATGAGGAAGTTGAGAAAACAGAGCCTGTTCCATTACGTTCTCAAAGTTCAAACCCCCATGCAATGTTGAAAGATTGGTTTGCTCTGACATATGGTATTAATAATGTTTCAGTAAGAGAGAAAATATTTGATATCAGAAAACAAGTATATGATGAATTCCAGGCACAACAATATTTATTTTGGAAACTGGCATACACTAGAAGTGAGAAAAGATGGGAGAGATTAACTATTGGGTTAAGAAAGTCAGAAGCACATGGTCCCCTAAATTTCATAGCAGCTCTCAAACGAACCAGCAGATATATTCAATTAGGACTTCAAACAAGATTTGAACTGTGGCTGCCGCTGACATTCAGACCCCCTGTGCTAATGTGGCAGAGATTTCAGAGGATTTTATTACAAGTTTAGAAATCTATTTCAGAGCCAGGCAGCAAACACCGACTTCAGAGAAACCACCAGGAAAGTTAATGCTGGAGGATTAGCATTGGACTAAGTAGGGGGCAATGATGAGCTTAAAATATGCTCATAATTTGGATGTTATGATAAACTTTTAAATGCCTTTACTGTTGTTATTTCATGGCTATTCAAACTTTGTTGAAACCTTTTATTGCAATATCCTGTAGCAAGATACTTTTATATTCCTACAGCTCATTGTGTTGACTTGATTGCATTTATCGTCTCGTTGACTCCCTAAAATGACTGGTATATCGTATGCAGTTTTTGAATGATGAAGTAGATTTAAATGTGTGATTAATGAATAGATATCGTGTATATGCCATACGCCCTTTCTGTTGCCTGTTACCTTTTGTTGCAGGCTGTTGAAGAATGATCGAGTCAAGCGCAGTCGATCTCGGCCTTGCAGTAAAGTCCATTTCCTGCACGACTTCGAGGGAGCTCCGGTGAAGACTTTTTGACCGAAACCATGGGAAAGAATTTTAATGACAGTTAATCTGGAAAGAGTGGAGCGCTAGATTCTCTATGGATCGGGTTGAATGCATAAATTCATTTATGAAGTTTGTTCCTTGATTTGGGGATATATTTTACTCCCACATCTTTCTTTGATGGAGTTAGTTAGTTAGTTGCTCTCCTATTTTTAAATAAAGCTCTCCTCCTGTGAAAAAGAGAGAGGATAGATAGAGTAAGATAGAATCAGAGTAGTAGATATCATGTAAGAATCAATATGATAATGAAAGATAGAATCTGTTTAACCGGAGACAGAGTTTGTTGTTAGTTTTCATATCAACAAAACAATGTATGTCATTCTGTTTTTATAAATAAAGTTCAATGAAGTTCTGAGTTTAGCATCTGCATAATCAATAGATGCTTGCTAAGGGGGCCCACTTAGTAAGTATCTGGAGCTAGTTAGTTAGTTGTTATTTCTTGTTAAGCTTCAGTTTACTTTCATCTTTAAAGTTTTTATACAAACTCAGCCTTATATTGCTTCTGCAACACAAGGAATCCATCACTGTACCTGTTCCTGTAGCATAAGGCCAGTTCATAGTCTGTGTTTCAGTTGTAGTTATCATGGTTTCTGTTTTAATCAAATCATGGTTGAGTTAAAGAACTTTGCATCACCTTCCTGTAGCGTAGATAGAATTTCTTTCCAGTATGTATTTCTGCTAAGACTTGACCAAAATGAGTTCCTATTGCATATATTTTGCTGTGCCATTTAAAGTATACGTCCCCTGGTTTGACAGGTAAATGAACGTCTACAGAGAGAGATATTGGTCACCTGTTGGAATGCCCAATTCCCAGGAAAGGTTTTACTATGATTTTTATATCCTTTTGTGAGCGCGACCAACCATCATAAGCTATGTGATGACACTCTCTCTTTAGGTTCACTTGTGTATTTGTGATGTTGAGTCACCTAGATATTGTGGAGTCATATCATGCTATCATGGAGTCATATTGTTCCATCGACCATGTAATGCTTTTGCTTGCTTGAGAGTCCTCTGCTATCTCCTAGCATAGTATGGTAATTCCATTTTGGGAGTTACATGACGAGTGGTAGTGACACTTCCCATAGGATGTTCCTATTTGAACCTTCATGCGAAGATTGCCTTCACAGGTGTTCCTGTGGTTCATGGCTCATGCTTCATCTCATGTTTGGAGAATATTGTTATTTGGAGACCTATGTGGTCATTGTATCATTAAAATTTTGTAACCTTATATTTGGTTAAGTTGTATCTTTATATGTATACTGAGAAGCCATGTATTGGAAGAGCAATGTAATCCTATGTTTGGGATGTTTTTATCAGTTTCCTTTATGATATGTGTAAATACTTATTGAAGAGAAACTATGTTGTATCCTTTCAATCTTTCAATGATGTATCTATTATTGCATATGGCTTCTTGTGATCATTGAGTTAATGATGGATTATTAGATTAATCATAATTGTGGAATTTAACTTATGGTTTTTATTCTTCGTTGGTAACCCTTAAGGAATTCTGGTGTAAGACTTCCGCTTGTGTTTTATCTTGCATGTTGTGTTTAATTCACTTAGTATGTTTATACTTAAAAAAAATAAATTGTTTCACCCTTGTGTTGTGTTTTCCTTTGGGGTTCCTAGCGGGGCATTACATTTGGTATTAGAGCCCATATTTCAACACTAGGTACTTTGGGTTTGTAGTGAGCCCATTCTCCTTGATCTTTTGTGTAGGTCTTAGTGGTATGAATTCCTGGCTTCTTTCCTTGCCTTTGATCTAAACCTTTTTCTCTTGTGCAGTGTTAGGTCATGGCTAGGAAAGCCAAGGGAGGTGGCCATGCTGGTGCCTACACCAGAGGCAGACAAGAAGGATGGGGTTGAGGTTCTAACTGCCATATTCCTTCGCCACCACCCACTCATGCGAGTGCAGATTTGGACCAGTCTCTTCATAAGGAAGAACAACATTCAGGAGAGAAGCTTCCCGAAAGGGAAGAGTTGAGGAAAATGTTTTAGGAGGTGCTAGCTAGACTAGGCCTAAGACTCGACGTGGATCAGCACATCCATGCTCCAGTAGAGGAGTCACTTAAGCAACTTTCAGAGAGAGAGAGAGAGAGAGAGAGGTCCTAGTGGACCAGGATTTAGCTATCATGGGGCACATGAGGAACTTGATGAGGTCCAGTCCTCCCTTCTTTGATAGTAAAGGTATCAGTCTCGAGGCAAAGACTTGGCTTATCAGTTTAGATAGATGTTTCACCATGTATCCATATGGTATCAACACCAAGGCGAGATGCATAATCATGCATCTTGATATTTTTGCATCTATCTGGTGGCGGTTAGAGGAGGAGAGGATCAGTGTGAGTATTAACACCGCATCTTGGGAAATATTTCTAGAGAGATTCAGAGCATGAATTATCTCACCCCAGTGGAGGCAGTCGTGAGCAGGTGATTTCTATGGTTTGTGCCAGTTTGGGTTGCCAGTGGATCAGTTTGAGCATAGGTTCTATGAGCTCAAACAGTATGCCGAGATCGGCAGTGATGAGGGTATGCTTGTGCAACACTTCCTGAGGGGTCTTAATGACCACATAGTGGAGGAGTGAGATTTTTTGAGCCTGCTATAGTAGAGGTAGCTGTGGCAAAAGCCAGGGTGATAGAGAAGAACCTTAGTTGTGGTCATGGTGGCCAGATTGGAGTTTAGTTAGGGAGTGATCCTTTCAGTGGGTCTAGAGGAAGAGGGAATTAGTCCTAGACTACTGCACCTCTTAGGGGACCTCAAGCACCCGCTAAGGGTGGTCAATAGTAGCAGCCGCTGAGACCGAACCAATCTTAGGGCCAGCAGGATGGAAGCTCTCAATTTTGAAAGAGCAAGAACTAGTAGAGGAATATGCAGAGCTTTCCAGGGTAGTCCTCTCAGGGTGCATCTCAGGCCCCTAGTGGGGAAAGCTTTCAGTAGTCCAATGGGTCATCTAGGAGTAGAGGACCTGGTAGAGAAGCTTTCTTCACCTGTGGTCAGTTTGGCCATAAAGCCGCTCAGTGCCCTCAGTGTCCTCACCAAATGAGTAGTCAGAGGCCATCCCCATCAGAGCGAATAGTGGGGGATGCAGGTAGATCCCATAGAGTATTTGCAATGATGGATGACCGCTAGGCTGAGCATCAGAGTACAGTGATTGAGACCATTGGTGTGTTGTGTGGTATCCCTATCTTTGTACTTTTTGATTCTGGTGCTTTAGATTTTTTTTGTTTCTTCATCCATTATGGAGCAGTGTGGGATCGCATCTGCTAAGCAAGTGGATAGGTAGCAAGCATAGTTGGATATAGATATGTGAGTGTTTGTAGATGCCTTCGTTCCCATTTATGAGTTGGACCTAGGACCCTTTGTAACTTCGGTTGACCTTCGAGTCATTCCTTTGGGGTCCTATGGAGCTATGTTGGGGATAGATTGGTTATCATCTCATAGTGCTCATGTAGACTATCATTTGAAGACATTAGAGTGTTTAGATGACCATGGCAGGAGAGTGGGGATCGTTGGAGTTCAGCGATTGATATCCTTACGTATGATTTCTGCTATGCAACTTAGGTGGTGCTTGCATCAAGGGTGTCATGTTTTTGTAGTTACTCTTCAGGATGTGAATGAGGAAGAGAGTTGAGAAATCATTGTTGATGGTCACCCTATTCTTTGAGAGTATGCTAATGTGTTTCCTTTGGATATTCCCAATATGCCTCTGAAGCGAGACATATACTTTCACATTGACTTGGTTCCTGGTGCGGAATCTATTTCTAGAGCTCCTTATCGGATGACTACTCTGGAGTTGAGTGAGTTGAAGTTGCAGGTTGAGGAATTGTTGGCCAAGGGGTTCATTCATCCTAGTGTTTCTCCTTTGGGTGCGCCAGTTATCTTCATTAAGAAGAAGGATGGTTCTCTTCGATTATGCATTGATTATTGATAGTTGAATAAGGTAACCATCTAGAATCAATATCCATTGCCTCAGGTTGATGATGTTTTTGATCAGGTGAAGGGAGCCAAGGTGTTCTCTAAGATAGATCTGAAATCTAGGTATCATCAGTTTCACATTCATGATGCATACATTCATAAGACGGTGTTTCGTACTCGTTATGGTCACTATCAGTTCACAGTGGTGCCATTTGGGTTGATGAATGCACCTTCAATGTTCATGAGTCTTATGAATGGGGTTTTTCGCACCTACCTTGACCATTTTGTCCTTGTGTTATTGGATGACATATTTATTTATTTTAGATCTATGGAAGAGCATGTGGGTCACTTGTGTCAGGTATTGCAATGCTTGAGGGAGAATCATCTTTTTGCGAATATGGCAAAGTGTGATTTCTTCCAGTCAGATGTGAGCTATCTTGGTCATATATTTTTGGGAGAAGGTGTATCCATGGATTCTTCTAAGATCCAAGTCATTGTGTATTGGCCAATGCTGACCAATGCTTCTCAAGTTCATAGTTTCATGGGTTTGGTCAGATATTACCATCACTTTGTTCAGAGATTTTCTTGGATAGGACACCCGATCACTTCTCTTAAGAGGAAAGGGAAGAAGTTTGTTTGGTCAGAACAATGCAATTAGCTTTTTGTACCTTGAAGGAACTCCTTGTTAGTGCTCCAATTTTTGCAGTTCCTAATCCATTCAGAGATTTAGTGGTATGCACAGATGTCTCTTTATAAGGTTTAGGTGCAGTGCTTATGTAGGATGGATATGTGGTTGGCTATGAGTCTCATAAACTCAAGGATAATGAGTTGAACTATCCAATTCATGACTTGGAGTTGGCAGTTGTCATGCATGCGTTGGTTAGATGGAGACATTTTCTGTTGGGGTGTCAGTTTGAGCTGCATAGTGATCACCGCAGTTTGTAGTATATTTTCACGCAGCTAAACTTGAATGCTTGACAACAAAGGTGGATGGAATTCCTCTGCGAGTATGATTTTGAGGTTCGCTATATTCAAGGGAAAGAGAATGTAGTGGTAGATGTCTTGAGTCGTAGGCGGCATGAGGTTGCAACATTGTCCCTTGATGTTGACTTGAGTGAGAGAATTCTTGGAGTTCTTCCTTAGGACACCTAGTATCAGGATGTTAGAGTCATGGCGGAGTCTAGAAGACCATTAGAGGGTAGATATTCTAGATATACTCTTGAGTTAGATAGTCTTCTTTGACATCTTGGATGAATATATGTACCTCCTTTCGAGGGCCTTCACATTTTGATCATGACTAAGGCCCATTGTGCACCTTATTCGGTACACCCTGGTATCAAGAAGATGCACACATATCTTGGATAGATATATCATTGGGCTCATATGAAATATGACATTGCTGATTTTGTATCCAAGTGCATAGAATGTCAGAGGGTGAAGGCAGAGCATCAACACACTCCAGGGCTTTTATAGCTGAATTTGATATCGAATTGGAAATGGGATATCATTTTTATGGATTTCATTATAGGGTTGTCTGTTTCTTCATGTCATCATGATGCAATCATGGTCATTATTGATGGATTGACCAAAGTTGCTCATTTTGTTCCTATTCAATCTTCTTATTAAATAGCAGTGGTGGCTCGAGTCTTCTTGGAAGATGTGGTGAGGTTGCATGGGATCCCAAGGTGGATCATTTTTGATAGAGACCCTATCTTTACTTCAACCTTATGGACCTCACTTCAACATGCTTTGGGAACCCAGTTGAACTTCAGTTCATCTTATCACCTAGAGACCGACAGTTAGACTGAGCGTGTGAATTAGGTTTTGGAGGACATGCTTTGCATGTATGTTATGGATTAGCAGTCACATTGGGAGAAATATCTTTTCCTTATGGAGTTTGCTTATAACAACGGATATCACAGCTCTATAGGCATGTCTCCCTTTGAGGCATTGTATGGTCATCCTTGCTGTACTCCTTTGAGTTGGGATCAGTTGGAGGATAGGGCACATTTAGGTCTGGATTTTTTTTGTGAGATGGAGCAATAGGCTGAGCAGATTCATGGGCATTTGGTTGCTGCTCACAATAGGTAGAAGAAGTATGCCGATGCCCATAGAGTCAATCGCTAGTTTTTAGTTGGCGACCGTGTGTTCTTGAGAGTGCATCCATGGAAGAGTCTGATTCATTGTGGAAAGGGTTCTAAGTTGGCGCCTTGTTTTATAGGCCCTTTTGAGATCTTTGAGAGGATAGGACCTGATGCCTACCATCTTGGCTTACCACCGAGTCTATCCTGCATCCATGATGTTTTTCATGTTCTTGTTCTTCAACCTTATCATCCTAATGTGAACCATGTTCTTGATTGGAACGCTTTGCAGGTCGAGGATGGGTGGCTTTCCATGGAGCCCGTGCACATTCTTCAGCATCGAGATTTGACCCTCAAGGGTCGTACCATCGAGCAGGTAAGGGTCGTATGGGACCCAAGTGATGAGACCTCAGTGACATGGGAAGATGCAATGAAGATGAGAGAGCTTTATTCTTATGTGTTAGGCTTCTAGGAGTAAGCTTAGGCTTGGGGGGAGGATGTAGTACCCCTCCCTGATCAGACTCTTTTTGTATGTGTTTGATTGAATTCAGTGGAACATTATTGTATATTGATTCATATTTTATGAGATTTTATTTCATGCTTTATCTGGATCTATTGTGTATGAGTTTATGTAGTATCTCAATGCTTATGATTAATGTTATTTTATGGATCATTATCATGGACTGTCACTCTTACCTTATATGTGTGATGTATTATTTATATGTTGCATGTTTTCAAGTGTATTGGGATGTGAGGGGATGATTTTCCTTCACTCACTCTGGTGAGACAAGGAATGCCATGATTCTCCTTCATTGATGTGTGTGTCATGTCTGTTTATAGATATATGTATATTTGTCTATATGCACGTGTGAATACTTTGGTGCAAGACATTGCAGGTACTACACTAATACATTTGGGGTCAAATTCCGACAGAGGTTTCCGACAAACAAGGAGCATTGTGTGAAAATTTGATTTTTTTTTAAAAAAATGCCTGTGTTCGTCGGAATTCCGACGACCTCAGACATTTTATTAAAAAGAAAAAACACAACGCATTTTCATTTTCATGAAAGCAAATCGATTGAAGCAGGCGGCGACTATCTTGCCTCCCTACCCCCCCTCCCCCCCCCCGCTGGAGCGATCTCTGCACAAGCAAGGTAAGGTTTTTTTTGCAATCAAAGCAACTCTCTGTTTTTCAATGAAGGGCAACTAATTTTTTTTCGCAATAAAGGGCAATTGGTTTTTTTTTGCGAATTAATCCATTTTGTGCATATCCTGCGATCTTAAAATTCCATGAAATGACATCTCTTTGTGGTATTCCGTCATACAGTTCACATGTCATGTGTATGCTACCCCATTTTGCGATTTTTGTTATTGGAGCATTTGCAACTAATTTCCGACAAAAAAACCCCTTCGATTATGCTTTGATGGATGTCCATACCTTGTTCCAAAGCTCATATTTTGGCACACGTAGGGAGGATGTTGGCAAATGTTGGATTGAGATAAACATGACTATATTTCATGAGGATTTGAACTCAAAGCATTGGCACTATCACTTATGGCTATATTAGCTTTTTAAGACACTTTCATAGTGCACTTCACCTGTCCTAATAATGGACTATCATGAGATTCTTAAGAATGGAAATACTCCAAACATTCATGCCCTCTATGTTGTCATTGTGGTTTTCAATCATTGCGACTACATGCTTTTCAAGGACCAAGTAGTGTTCTTTTTTTATTGTTCTACTATGCTTCTCAAGCTGCACCAACATAGTTTTATTTAATGGCTTTGTTTGGATAGTGATTTCTCCATGGCTTCCACTGCCTTTTTCTTGGCACATTCAATGCATTGTCATCTATCACTACTATTTATTGTCCTTTTTACCTTTATTGAGGTTGTTCTCATACATGTCATTCACTTTGTCTATGAGTATATCTCAACCAATTCACTGTTGTAAGTGGAAATAAAAGATTAGTCTCATCTCTTTTACTATTTTAGACCTTCATAGTAATCTTTGCAATATATCATTTCCTTCCAATTATATGGAATAATGATTTTCTTCTTATGGAATGTGATGAAGGCTTGAGTGTGTCTTCTTGAACTCACTTATTATCAACTCCTCTATGATTACCTTAGATCTTTGTGGCTAAGAATTGTTCTTGATGAACTTATGCTCTTTATTGATTTCTTTTACTACCATTATATTATCCTAAAAAAGGCTTTTTCAATGCTCCCTTAGCATGCATGTGCTCTCTTTGTATTGATCTAGGGCTAATCATTAATGTATCTATGGATTTCCCTTATTCACTATGTTGTGACAGTCATTTGTAGATTTGGTACTATCATCTTTCATAATTTGATGTCTTTAAGATGTGGGTACATTGCTTGACAAGAAAAGCTCAAGAATTTGTGAAGTTCAAAGAGTTTAAACCCCTTGTTGAATGGTCATCCAGTTGTTCTCTAAATGCAAAATGCTCAAATAAATGAGAAATTCACTCAAAATGGCTTATCCACAACTAAAAGAAAACAACTAACCACTACATATATGCATCAACAAAACTGTGTTGTATAGAGACCTAATCATGCCTTCATGGATATGTAGATCAAGTTCCTACATTTTGGACAAAAGCAATTCACACAATAGTATATTTGTTGAACACACCCACCACAAAGATTTGGTTATGAAATAATATATTTGTTGTTAACTTTATCATGGAGGATTTGGTTATGCTTGTTACAATAAAGGTTTGACCAAACTAATTCTTAAATATACAAATGAAGAGTGTGGTTGGTTGGTGACTAATTACTCTTTTTAACAACATTTACAATATCATATCTAAATCAAGTGTGTCAATAATTAAGCTACTACTATGAAGATAGTTTGCCTAAAGCAAATGGGTTTCTTGGGTGGCTATTTATTGTAGATAACTTAGTTCCTTCATGAGAATCAATCAATTTGGAACATGTATAACTCACATTTGTGAAATGTCACTAATGCAATTCCTTAGTACTTGTTTGAGTACTATCTCCTCTATTGTTTTCTATCCACTTTTGTGTCCTTCTTAAAACAAATAATAGATTAATGAGAAGGTGGAAAAGGTGGATTCACCTAAGAGGGAGTGGATTTTCCCAATAATATGTTAGATTCTCCCAAGGATGGATGGAATATACACTTGAAAGGTAGATGATTAAGGATGATGACAAGGTGAATTTTCCTTAGAATGATAGGGCTGATTTTCCTAAGAACAAGTAGATTCATGTAAACTAGAGGATACAAATTTGGACAAAATAATGGAAGGAGACTAAAACTAGATAGATTCACCTAAATGGGAGTGTAGTCATCTAAGGATAGGAAAAATTCACCATTTGCGTAAGAAAGATGGATAAGATAAATGATTTATGCGAAATAGATTCACCTAAGAGAAAGTAGATTCACATAAGGATAGGTGGATTTTCCTAAAGATGAAGGGATAAGACTTAAGAAAAAGAGGACTTAGGATGATGACAAGGAGGATTCATTTAAGGATATGGCATATTCACCTAAGGGATAGTGTATTCTCCCAAGAATATGGAAAAATTATTGATTGGTGGAATGACATACTAGATCAAGGAATGATACAAGGGTAGATTCACCTAAATATAGAGTAAATTCAGCTAAAAGGGTACCCATGAGATTATGGTGTCTCTATTATTTGAGACACCATTTTATTAGCATATCCAATTAGGGTAATTTATGGGTTTAATTATGGATCATGTTGTCTATTTCCATGCACTATTGAACTTATTTGGATGTATTGTGATTATTTTAATTTTTATGTTATAAATAAATTATGTTTGTACCTTAGAAAGGGTAACTCCAATTGATGTTTGGGTAGTTTATTTGAAAACTTATGGTGATTATTGCCCTATGTTATGTAATGGAGTTATTTTTACACTAAGTAATTAACTAGAAAAATGAATTTGTATTGTTGTACAAGTATGATGAAACCATGCTTGTGTGTTTACATGTTTGTGCATCCTATTAAGAACCAACCTCGCTATTGAGGAACTCAATAAATGTGGTGTTAAGTAGAAGAATGGAAAACTCAAGAAGCTATGGTGACATATTGTGGCATTAGTAGGGATTATCTCTATTGACCACACCTTTCAAAGATAGTATCCCCTAGTTCTCCTCATAGAATGGACCATTGGATGGCTCATAGTGGTATCTTATCCTACATTTATCTTGATGACATTGCCGATAGTTGGTATGTGGTTCTTGGTACGAGTTTCCTCATACCCTATTATCTTATTTATATCTTTGTTCCAACATGTGGAGATTGATTTTTGTCATGCTATGATGATTTTCATGTTTGCATGTGTTTTGGCATTATGAAAATAGACATGATGTCACACCATACTTATGTTTTGATATAGTGTAGGTGATGGTTACATGTTTTTGATGGTAGTGATTTGGGTTCAAA
The DNA here is from genome assembly GCF_030272615.1 of Cryptomeria japonica. NCBI lineage: Eukaryota > Viridiplantae > Streptophyta > Pinopsida > Cupressales > Cupressaceae > Cryptomeria > Cryptomeria japonica. Next base: position 648,647,593 of record NC_081407.1, on the reverse strand, counting down.
GACACAATTCAACACACACACAAATATTTGAAGATGCATTTTATATTATTCCTTCTTAGTGGCGATTAGTGTTGGAAGATTTATACACATGTAAAGAGGAACTAATGTTAGATACAATAGGTTGTGTTTGATAACATATGAATGTGCCTCATGATGTATACATATAGCTTTGGTTTGTGACATGCATGCACATTTTTCCATAAGACACATTGCTATGTGGCATGTGCCCTATGCATGTCTTCTTTGTGAGGCACATTGCTATGTGCAATGTGGCCCTAGGTGTGTCTTCTCTATGAGGTGTATTGCCATGATATGTTAGGATTTGTAGTGTGCAGGCCACAAATGAATGCATGAGGGACTATTATTATAGTCATGTTTTTTGGGCATGTAGCCTAGGCATGTCTTCTCCATTAAGTACATGGCCATGCCATGTGCAAGGTTTTTGTGTTCATGCCACAAATGCAAACATGAGGGACTATTATTGGAGTCATGATGAATCTTCACTCTATTTAGCCATAATTTCTAGTCGTATAGTTATGTAATGTGCACTTTTAAGGATTGTGAAGTTTCCTTCAATTATTGATGATCTCTCATCTTTGTTGAATGGGCCAACAATTTTATTTTATCTTGTTTGAATTAGTTTAATCACTATTGTGAGTTTTCTCTATTGTGTAGTTATTGTGGCTATGTTTGACTTGCTATTGGAATTGAACACATTTATTTGACTTATTATTGGTACTATTTTTTCTTTCTTTCAATATTTATGATCTTTGGTAGTTTAGTGAAACTCTTGCTATTTTTAAATGTTGCCTTCTTTGTTGTGATGTGTTTCCTCATGAAGATTGACGTAGATAACCTTGGATGAGTGTATATAAGGAATCAAACATTGGGAAAATTTGAGGATAGGGGCAAGTGTTTGTTGTATGGGTAGCTACGATCCACTTGTACATTCTTAGTGATTATTGATGGCTATGTCTTGGAGGCTAATCCCATCAAACAAATAAGGGGGAAGTCATACATAATCATATGGATCCTCCCTAGTTGTGTGTGGATTCAAGACCATCATTTCATATGGTTCTTGGTTACTTTGTGAGACCATGGCATCATCTTAGACCAATATGTGAGCCTTGTATTGTTATCGCTGCAATGTGGATGAATAAGTTTATGCTAAAATAAATTCTTTGCATGCCATATAGTTGCATATGAGTTGTTCACATCACTAGATCATGATCTAGAATATGTGAATTCTTTTATCCATGTCAAGTCGAATGATTGATTATGAAAATGTGTTATACATTGAAGCATAATCTATAAGATGTTGTCTTCAAGAAAAAATATTTATGCTTTCATAGTGAAATGTTGACGAAATGGGGTCCTAGTCTAGGAAAGTAAACTACAAACTTATACATTCACCATTTCAAAACATTTTATTGGGGAATAGTCAATTTGGTTCAATTTAATTCCTCTAGGAGAGACTAGCAATATGATTAATTGTTCCATTTTAATGTGATTGGATATGATTAGATATAATTTCATTGAAGATGCAAGAACTAAGTAAAATTATTCAAAATTGACAAGATTAAGCATAAACAGGCAAATAATAAAGCAAAAAGCTAACCTAGAGGTACATATATGGAAATAAGACTCTAAAATGAATCTAATCAGTTACCTATAGGGAAAATGAGGTTAGAGATAATCTACCTATATGGAGAGTGGTTAAAGTCTACCTCTAAGTGGCTCATCTTGAGCATTGTCAGTATATGGGCATTGATGGCATATTATATCTGGTTCTATCATTTTTGTGGGTTTAAAATTAACAAGGCAAAATAGCATTAGTGGGATCATGATCTCATCAAAATGGTTTTGGCTTTGCATTTATGATAGCACATTGATCACACCATACAAAAGGTTCCAATCTCATACATAGCATCCAAAAGTAAGGTCAATAATGATGTAACTTAATGCTTAAACTGGAGTTCTGGGTAGTCATATACCGATCATTTCAAGGATTGATGCTTAAAATGGAGTTCTGGGTAGTCATATACCCATGGCATAGGGTAGGGGTGACCTGCAAACAATGCTAGTTCTAGATGACTATTCGCTTGGTGTATAACTTGTCAAAATTAGATCGATTGGCTATAGGTCTGCCATAAAGTTTCCAACTTATCACCAGTGAAAATACAAGAACCAAGGCTTAGAATACTCAAAAATGTCTCTTAGAAAGTCTACAATAGGCAAACTTTTAGTAAGAATTTGTAGACACAATGCTCAGAAATTCACACAATCAGCTACATTAAATACATTCTCTATTAAGTTCAATGTTTTAAGATGAAAAAGAAGAGTTAAATGGTTTTGGTTCAATTTGCAATTTTTGTGAAGCTTTTGCACTGAAGTTTCCATAGTGTGATTTTTTTGCCTTTGAAGAAAGACCATGTTAGATAATATCAGTGAAGAACAAAATAAGGAGACAATTGCTAGATTATGGTCTAACTTGAAAAGAAAAGGTGATGGGAAATGTTATTGTCCCTGCAAAATTTGTAAGGGCTTAAAGACTAGAAGACTTCTAATCAAAACAACTAAGAAAGATTGTAGGCGGCATGGTCACATTGAAGGGGGACATGATTATCATCCACTGGTAAGTTGTTCATTATATCATTTTAACAATTTATATACATAAGAAATCACTTGATAATGAGATCATGATCATGGTTTATTTATGTTGATCATTTTTATATAGGTCGAGCACCCCAGGGCACATGATATGGACCAACACAACCTGAAGAATATGGTTTTTGAAGTGGAGGAACATGGAGGTGTGAATATCGAAGCTGAAGATAATGATCCCATGGAAGATGACGATCATACACTAGAAAACACAATTGAAGATGATGTTACAAATACATTGATCCATGACACATTTAATACTGGCATAGTTGATCATGATGATCAGGATGACCTTGATGTTCATGATTTACCTCTTCTTGAGAAGGCATATGAGCCCCTTTACTAAGGCTCCCAAACAACTCTTCTCTTTGTTGTATTGTTGTTGGTGAACTTGAAGGTTATGAATGGTTTATCCAACATAATAATCTCACGTATGTTAAGGTGTGTCATACATGTCATTAGAGTTAATAAATGGTGAATCATGTACCATTAATATTCTTTATATTAACACCTCAAACCTTTTTTTTTTGCTGTAGATTGATAGGTGAGTTTTTCTTACCACCATCAAATATTCTACCTCACTCATACTGAGAATTATCTGCCATTATGAAAGATATTGGAATGGAGTATCAAACAATAGATGATTGTCCCAATGATCATATTATATATCATAAACAACATGAATTTGCAACAAAATGCTTTGAATGTCATATCAGTAGATATGGAATAGATCAAATAACAAAAAAGGTGCCTTGCAAGGTTCTTCGTTATATTCCCATTATTCCACGTATGCAACGATTATTTAGGTGCACTAGCTTGTCACAATTTATGGATTACCATGCACACAATAGAATTCAAAATGATATTATTCAAATGCCTGTGGATGGTTCAGCATTTATAGACATAGAGGAAAAATGGCCACACTTTAAAGAAGAACCTCGTAATCTTAGGCTTTCATTGGCAGCAGACGGTGTCAATCCATTTGGAGAGTTGAGATCTATTTACTCGATGTGGCCTATTTTTGTTATCAACAATAATATTCCTCCATGGATGTCAATAAGAGGGAGCACATAATGCTAGCAATGATTATTCCAGGTATTTAATCATTTAATAGTCATCTACATTTAATTATAAATATTGCAGTAAAATGGTCATAATAATTATGTAATGTTTTTGTTCATTCCACTAGGCAAGTACCAAGTTAAAGATATGAATGTATATATTGAGCGTCTTATCGATGAGTTGCTGGAGTTATGGAATGGTGTGACCATGTATGACATCTCTACACCAATAGGACAAAGAAAATTTCAATTCCATGCAATGCTTGTATGGACAATACATGATGCCCCAGGGCTAACACATTTTTGTGGTACATTATAGTGTTCAAGTTGTGCATGATAATTATAATTATAAAAATTAACAGATTTAATAGAATTATACATTATCTTGTAGGTCTTCAAACAAAGGGAAAATTTGCATGTCCAATTTGTGGTCTAAAGATGAAATCCTGTCATTCAAAAAGTTTAGGAAAGCAGGTGTTTGATGAGTATAGGCACTTCCTTCACAAAAATCATAAGTACTGGAATACTAAAAAACATCTTTTCAATGGGAAAGAAGAGACTACATCAAAGCCATGAAGAATGACTCCTCACTTATGGAAGTTGGAATATAATAGAATTAATCATCAAGGTCATGTCATTCCATCTAATGGTTTATGTTTGGAATTTGAATTTTTCTATCGTGTTTTGTTTACTGATGATGTAATTAATGATACCGAAGGTCGTCAAGGCATGGATGACCACCTTCCAAAGGGACTAAAAAGTTATCCTAGACAACTCAATAGGTTGCCTTACTACGAGCAGCTACAAATTGTACATTTGTTTGATACAATGCATATTGGAAAGAATATAACAAAGACATTATGGAGAATATTGGATGGAAGGCATGACAAAGAAAAAATTGTCAAAATTTGTAGTGACATTGTGGAATCCAATCATGCAATGAAAAATGCCATTCAATCAAATAGCAATGGAGATCAGATTAATACAAGTTCCCTTCGTTGGTTATTAACGGAGCAGCAAAACAATTCTATAAAAGAAGTCATACAAAAAATTCAATTTCCCACAGGATTTGGTGCGAACATAAACAATCTCATATCAAAGAAAAGTGAATTTGGGCCAAGGATGAAAACGCATGATTGGCATACCTTCATTAAGGTAATTCACATTCTTGTGTATTTACTATATATTTGTATACTACGCATGTACTTTTAATTGTATTATGTTAGAAAAAAATGGAAAGATCATTTTATAATTGTTGCAGTACATTGTACCTCTATCTCTCCCAGACCACTTCAACAATAATATCAAGCAAGTCATATATGATCTTGGAAAATACATGAGGTAACTAGTGATGTTTGTTCAATTTTTTGTATAGATATTATATTTGCCATTTGTTTTACTTGTTATGCAATATATTGTATATTATTTTGTAAAGTCTAGTTTATATATTTTTGCATCTTCAATCTCTTTTAGGTGGTTGTCATCTAAAGAAATCCACAAGGAAGATATAAAATATTAGAAGAGAAAAATCCCTCATCTATTGTGTGAAATGCAAAAGTGTCTACCTTCAACTTTTTTCAATGCACAAGAACACTACCTCATACACCAAGTTGAGGAGATCGAATTGTGTGGACCTATACACACTAGGTTAATGTGGATGGTTGAGAGGCACTTGAATTTTTTTAAGGCTTTGGTTTGACAAAGAGTACATCCTGAGGGTTCTATGGTGGAGGGATATATGGTATAGCAAACTATGGTGTACATTACTGAATATCTTCCTAAGTTTGCAGCAAAAATCCACGTAGATCACATTTGGGATCTCAACCCCATTAATAAATTAGAAGGGGAGCACTTGATGGGGAAAGGTAGATTGAAGAAAGTGAGAAGTAATTATAAGATGTTATTGTAGTAAATTAATTATTCATCTTCTAAATAAATCAGTTGTAAGTGGTCTATTAATTATTTGTACAGTTGGTCGGGAGTGGGATGTGCTACATTTGTATATTGAAAACAATCTTGTTTGGATGATGGTGTGGATTGAACGATGTCAACATTCTGGTCACACATTAACATGGGATGGTGTCACTTCATTGGTTAAAGAAGCTCATCGTAATGGAGATTGCAATGTTACACAAAGGGAAATTGATTTAGCATATGGTTTAAGAGATCAACAGGCATGTATAATTTTATTAATCACCCGTATGTTTATCAACTAATGATGCAATATTGCAGGTCAAACACCACAAGGCTATGTGATGCAATGGTCATAAATTTTGCATCAAACAGTTGGATGACACGAAGAAAACTTGTGATTCTGGGATAACAGTAGTCTTTGAGGTGACCAATATTTCATCTAGAAATGACATACATCCTCAAGAGTCTCAAAATTGATACTATGGCATTTTGGATGATATACTTGAGTGTGACTTTAATTCCTTCAAATTAGTTCTGTTCATCGTCAAATGGTATAGGCTACGACTAAATAAAAATGATCCTGATAGAACTATTATCGAACATGATAATGGATTTACAATGGTTAATACAAGGTCATTTGAACGAGTTGGGGATGAGCCCTATGTTCTTCCAAGTCAATGTGAGCAGGTATTTTACTCGGAGGTTCCACATAAACTGGGTTGGTCATTTGTTGTTAGACATGATCCAAGAGGAAGGCCGATAATGTATAATGTGATGGAAGAAGAAGATACCAAAGAAGTAGAAGATGATATAGATGATGATCACAATCGACAGTTAGTCGATGATGTTCTTGATGAAAATGTACACGAAGAAGAAGCTGATGATGATGATGCTATTGTTGCTGATGATGATGGTGATGGTGATGGTAATGGTGATGTGATTGTGATGATGATGATGATGATGAACACAATGAAGATGATGACAATGATGATGATGATGATGATGATGACGATGACGATGATGATGATCATGATGATGATCATGATGATGATCATGATGATCATGATGGTCATGATGAGTTGGATGAAGAAGAAGATCAATGACATGAATTAAATGTATGAGATGCGATTATTATATTATCTATTTAATATTGATATCTTAATAGAAATTGATTTGACTTATATGGTTACATAAATAATTCATATGTTTTGAATTCTAATGCCATTACTTAATTAATTCATGATGCACCTCTAGCTATGTGAGAGATGGTGATTTATGATACGTATGTGATGGATTACATGTTTATGATGATACATATTTGATTCTTATGATACTCAATTACATATATGATGATACACATGTGATGCTTGTGATGCTTATGATACTACAGTATTTATTGTTTATCAAATTAAAAACGTAATGCTTATGATGCTCAATTGTTGGTGTAGGAACCTGAACCCCTTTGATGAGGATCCTGCACAGTCTCATGGATCGACAGGTATAAGTCAATACATCTTATAGAAATAATATATTTTTTAAAAATTACAAGAAAAACAAACTTCCTCAGTTTTTCAAACCTCAACATTAGCAGCAAATCTAATACAGTTATCAACACTTGAGGGCCCAATTGGACTTACTCAAATTTTAATCTCAACATCAACTTTATGGCCAACTTCTTCATCAATATTACCCTCATTTGCGAAATATCTCTCTCATTACCAACTAACTCTCTCATTTGATGGTGCATAGGTATCACCAAATAGGTATTTGTCAAATGTGTCTTCCTCGAGTGAGGGAAATGTAGGAATAGAAGAGGAAAGTGAGACATGTAGTTGATCTCAAATAGGGAGATCAACTAGAGGTCAAAAGATTAGAAGAAAATTCAATAAAGGCATGGAATTTTTTCTTGCCCAAGGGGGGTCATGTTCTTATGATGATGAGACCAAAGGCAACATTGAAGTGCCCTTGAGGTACAAACATCTACTGAAACAATTTGTGCCCAAGGAACTTCCTCCAATAAACACTGATTTTTGTGTTAATGAGAGGATATATCACATAGCACCTTCGTTGTTACATGGTTTGGGCCTATTTTCCATGGATAGCATAAAGGTCTGTTACAACAAAGTTGCTGAATTGATGGAGTTTGTTGGACCTTGTTACAATTATAATGATTGGATGCAGATTGTTCGATATAAAAAAAGTATGCATAGGTATGCACTGTAAGCCAATTATATACAACAAAAAGATAATGATCAAAGTGAATGAGTGGCTGTATACATTGATGGAAGGCCAAAAGTAACAGGGAATATTGTAGGTTTTATAAATAGTACATGACCAGGGTCAACTAATAAGCAACCCAATTGCATATTTGAGGCACATGAGGGAAATTGTGTGTTTGTATGTGTGATAAAATCAATAAGTGCAGGGGAAGAGCTACTAATCAATTACAATTTGAATCGCATAGATACAAACAAAGTTACTATCATGGGGGTGGTACGTACTATATATATACCATTTAAGCCAACTTCCAATTAATGAATCCAATAAACCATTGTATTATTAAGTTTTTTTGCTAAGTCTATTGGTTTCATTTCGCTAATGTTTTTATATTTTTTCTTTGTCATAGGGCCACATGGATCCACCACATAGCATAGATAGGGGTGTAGGTCCCAACACTTCTATGGAGCAGGCAAACCTCATTGTAATTCTACAAATTAGATAGAAGCAAAACTGTTACATTATGATCTTTTCTTGAGTGTTTTGAAGTAATTTTGATAGTGTTAATTATATTATTGTCACAGATAGATGTTTGGGATAAGGGAAAGGAACCTGCAGTACCTTAGTACCTCCATAGGGATGTGGGGCGCTCGACAGTGTTATGCGCTGATGACATCGCACTTAGCGCAAACCCTATACAATTCATACAAACGAATATTAGAAAAATTAGCCAAGAGATTGTTGATTTGGCAACCATAAGCCCTCAGACTGATGAGATAACAGAGAGGGTGCAACTATTGTTGCGGACAGTGGAAAACTTGCAAGTAAGCAGTAATGAAAGCTTTAATCATAACAAAAGTTCAATAATGGTTTATATTTTTTTCTCTTTTATGTTATTAACTAAAATATGTATGTGTTGTTTTTACATAAATTTATAAGGGCTCATCATCCTGGTGGTGATGATCAGGGTATTGCGGGTAGTTCAGGTGATGACCATGTTCTATATATTAAAACCACTCCTTTGGACTTGTGAACTTTCTTTTTTAATGTTTTATATATTTAATATATTACTCTTCAGGTGCTGACATGGGTCCGAGGTCGACCCCAACTGTATTGCTGACTGCAATACTGGCAACACGTAGCATGCAGACATCGTCTATTGCACTGACTCATGTTGACCCACCCACTAGTGGTAGATCCCTATTTTTCTCTCTCTTTCATTATGTGTTTATTGCCCTTGAAGTGTTCTTACTCGGAGGCATTTCATAGTGGATTCATTTATTGTGGCAGGAGATACACATGAGGATGCACTAGAGGCGACTACTAGTGATAACATACCATCATTTCCTGGATCTTCCCGTAATGCTAGTACAAGAATGTTGCAGGCCACATTGGAGGTGAGCGACGAGGAATTGATTCCCTTGAAGATACAGAAGGTTCCAGGTACTTTAAAATTATTATTATAGATAGTCTAATTGTAATTTACTTACTGATCACTCATTTTGGACTAATGATCCCATGTTTTTTTTGCAGGAAATGATATTTTTTATAAAAATCTTAATGACATTAAATTGTAGGTATTTGGGCCCACCATACGTTAAAGGTGGAACATCATACGTGAAATAACCCTTATCCATTATTTTGATTTCATATCATTGCTAGAATAGTTTTCCTTTTATCCATTTCTTGAACTATATCAAAGGTAGCTTCAGTTTCTTTCTAAATCTAACAAGTTTGTTTTTGCTTTAAAGGTGGAATGACCAAGAAAAAAAGTTAAAAGATGAACTCACAAACCGTATGGTAGGGTTATTTGGAAATGACACATTCGACAAGACTAAGCTCTTGGAAAAAGCTGGCACATATCTAAAGTGACCAATATAGGACACATTTAGAGAAGAACGTAAAGTATGAGCATCCCCCCAAGATTCCAGAGAGGGAGTGGAAGGACCTAATTTTGGATGCAAAGGGGAAAATTGAAAGGAAAAAAGGAAATACACCACCAGATGCTAGAAGAAGGTATGTGATACTATTAAGAATGTGAATATGTACTAATTATTCATTATATTTATATAATCTAACATACTTAAAAAATTTCATAAATTGAGTGACACGTCAAAGGCAACCAAGGCAAGACAAGAAAAGCATGGGCAACACAAACTCAGCTCTGGTGGCTATATGAAACTTGGTGCACGAATTGTAAGAATCAATAAATTAAGTATCACATCAAAATATTTATAAATTGTAAACAATTTTTTTTTTATCAAACAATACAAGCAAAATTCACAATACTAAGAAAAAATGTAGGGCTCTGAATTCAATAGAGTGCCCACAAAAGATGACAAGAGAATTGGCTACCAGCAAGGCTATATAGCTATGGCTAAATGGCTATGAGAACTAAGTGGGCAAACATGAGATTCTGATGCATCTGTCACAATGGTAAATAAGCTAAATGAACATTATTTCAAATTGAATACTTAACCAATAATCTATTTGATGTTAAGTTTCAACATAAAGTGACTATATTTTTTTTAAATAAGCAAGCAATGATAACATTGCACATGACATTGGAATGCAGCATGATAATCGTGGAACAGAACTTGTACATGAAGGTCTGGATGTGCATCCTAGTAGTGGAGGTATTCATTTGCTATTCAAATTATTTTATGTAATTATTAATACAATTAAACATCTTAAATTGAAAATTAGTGTAGTAATTAATGTAACCTTTATTGTTAATATTTTAGAGCATGTAGTTGGTGGTGACCAAGTGGAGCATGATTCGGGTAGACAACATTAGGAACGTGATGTTCCCCAATCAGGTAAAGAGAACCACTATTATTCCTTTAAACAAATTTAATTGCAATTGGTGTATTGATTAATGTAACATTTCATATTTCAACTCCAGAGGATCTAGAGGGTGTTCAGCATGTCGAGGTTGAGGCTAGACAAAATGATGTGGAAGATGATGTGGCCCCATCAGGTAAAGAGTGTAACTGTTGTGTTCTTTAAATTAATGAAATACTTGTAACAATAATAAAAAAATGTTTTGAATTTAACCCAATTCTTTGTTATTGCAGAGGACCCTAGTTTAGCATCCTCGTCCTTTGTATAGGACTAGGCATACATCAAGAGCACGAGAAGAGGGTAGAACATCCGAAGATGGGGGAAATGATGAAGAAGATGATGCTCCACTTAGACTTTACATAGCTTAAAAAAAAAAAGGAAAAGAAATGATTGTAATCTACCTTATTTGATAATGACTGATTTTTATGTGTTAATGAATGTAATTATGTGCTAATGAATGTTCATGAATGATATGTGTTGATGATTATTGATGAATGTTGTGTGTTAATGAAAGTTAATGGATTTTATGTGTTAATGAACGTTATGTGATAATGAATGAATGTTATATTTTAATAATGGATGAAAGAATGAATGAAAGAATGAATGAATGTTAGATGTTAACAGGGAATTTAGAGTGATGTTAGTGGGGGGCGGGGGAGGGGCCAAATGAGCTTCCACCTTCACGTGGTTGGCCCTGTTAAGTAGAGAATATTAAACTATTCTTGAAACAAAGCGAAGCTCAATAAGATAACACACTTTTCAATATTTCATTATGTTGCACAGTTAATCTTATTGAATAATGTACGTATATTGAATCTTAATTTCAGGGTCCAATAGAGCCAACACGAACAACACCATGGTGCGACTACAAAAGTTGTGAATATGCCTCATCATGAATAAAAGCCAAATTAGCGCATTCTTTGTAAAATCTCAAATGCTCTATATTTTGGAAGTTTTGAAATTTTTATGATCATATTTGTCCCTTGCCTAAAAGCTTTTTTCCTTGATTTGTTTATGATACACATTGAGAGATTTTTGTTTTCCTTTTATTTATGCATGTCTTAACCATTCTCCACATGCTTCCCATTCTTATTTAGATTGTTGTATTTTTACATATGTTGAAATCTGTAGTTCCACGTACATGTTTTCTATGTTCTTTGTAACTATATGAAAAGGTGTAAAATGTGGGTATAGTCCAAAATCTTGATTACCAACAAGCTATTGTTGTTTAATAGTTCCAGTGTTTGTATTAATTGAAATAGTTTAACCCTTTTAACATGTTTCATAGCAAACCTGCACTTTGTATGCAATCTTATTGTTATAGTTCAATTACTGAGGTGATGTGATTTTCAAAAGTATTCCGACGAAAACAAAATTGGTTTTCGTTTATGTATTTTATTAAAATTTTAGAGTTTCCTCGTGAAAATTTAAACTTAGAAGGATTTAAAAATTCAATACAAGAGTACTGGACATAATTTCTAGAGATAGAACTGAAACTCTCTCCCATGACTTCGGATTGTTTCCATGCTCTCTAGGCTAGTAGGTTTCAGACACAAAACATAGGTCTTCTAAATTCTGTCCCAACATTAATTAGTTCCTTTCTCTTCTTTTTCATCCTTTTGGAAAGAGAATTGGAAATTGTTAGGAACGAACATCTTCCTAGGTGATTTGTTAAAATATAATGGGGAACTCAATCAAATTTTAATTCACTTTGTTTTAAGTTATTATCACAATTCATTGAATTATACTTACAAAAGGCTTATATTTCCATGGTAAAATATCAGTATCTTTCTTGGGTGATATTAGATAGCAGGGTCTCTTGGCTTAGACAAAATCACCCTCTCATTGTATTCAAAGTAGATGCATAGCAAAGCTAGATGCATCAATCGTTAAATCATAAACAAACACAAGCTCAAAAATTGTGTTACCAAATACACTTAGAACCTAGCCTGTAACTAACTAGTTCATACTAGATATTGTTTGGGTATGGTATTCAATTCTATTAGAATCTACAGAATAAATATTAACCTAGAAATTAATGTAAGTGATAACATTTTTAAAATTGTTAAATATAAATGATAATAGAATCAAAATAGCATAACATAGTTGATTTCATAAGAGAGAAAATGAAAAAGTTCACAATATCTTCACTCGATATCCAAGATTTTTAATCCATGAGGATGAAGATGAGGATGAGATAGAAAACCAAAAGACAAGGAATTGTTTATCCAAGTTTCCAAATTTTTGAGGATAAGGAAAAAAACATAATCCTATGAAAGAAGGAGAATGTGCAAGTCATTATCTCAAGTTAAAAGAAATTACTTAAGTAAACTAAACAAACAAATACAATATCATACTTACAATAAAACATATCCACTTGGTGAATAAAATGGTACATTGGCACACCCCCTTAAGTGCAATTGAGGTAAGAAGAAATGGGTCACAAGGTTAGGTATCCATGTAAAATATGAAATAACCCCAAATTATAAAGAGCGTGTACCCTCTCGAAGTAGAGACTAGAAAATCCATAGGACAAAACTCCATCCCAAGTGACATATGTGAAGGATAATATAGACCCACCCCATCCCCTAAAGTTGGTGCCTCCACAAAGAAGAGAGAAAAGCAATGAAAAATGTTGAATGGTGAATGCTGTAGTAGGTTCATTTGCAACAAATGATGCACCTTCCTTTCACAATATGGAAATCTTGAGTTGTCAAATTGTTGAATTCCCATTCAAGTGGAATGTAGAAAGGAATTCATATGTATGGTTTTTGAAGCGACTCATGTGTCTTGATGTTGATGTTAAGATGTGATTGTTCCATAGAAGATTCAGGGACTACAATCATTGAAGTGTGAGACCTTAATTAATGTGAAATAGAATGTGTCATGTTGTATGATATGGTGGGGATAGAACAAGTGAATTTACAATGGGAGACGATGTAACTCGATGGGCATTGTCATCAATGAGAAGACAAATATTCTCAATTGTTTCATCAATATTTGAAAGGTGAGAGTCCACAAACAGATGTGAAATGTTTAAGTAGGCCCCCTAATGAAGTGGATCTCATAGACACGAAGAATCCTATATAGAGAATCATTGAGAGCCCTTGAAGAAGCAAATTTGAACTTTGATGAAGCAATACATGATGGAGGAATATCTTGCAAGAGGAAATCAAAGTCATTATGGTGTCATCTAGATCTGAAATGTGGTCTACTTTTCAAAAAAGTAAAGATGCTTGATAGGAATGTGTCCTAGTGGGGTGAAACTAGAAGACATATAATCCTATTGCAAAGAATCATGGAAAGTTCTAGAAGAAGCAACTTTTAATTCTAATGTAGCAACATGTATAAGAGATGTTCTCATTTGTAGATGGAGTATCAAGAGGAGGATCACTAGTCCATGGACCATGTCATTGTTGTTAAATACCTATGCTTTTGTTCATAGTCAATTGGTGTAGGAATGAATTCAATGAGATAGGGTAGGAGATCCTACATAATATAATTTTTCACTATCCCTTGTTTCGAGTACAAATGGTTCTCTGATTTTATCTTGACAATAGAATGTTGGAATTTAATACCATAATCCATGATGAAAACTGCCAAAAATGGAAATTTATCTTAGTTCGCAATTACAAAATGCTTTTGTATAGGCCTCTCAAAGATTAAGTACATAAAATTGAGACTTTATAATTTGAGTGTATGTATTAGCAATCTCCCAAATTGTTCAATGGTCTCCAAACCATGTCAATTTTTTATTTTTATTTTAACTCAAATATGTATGGTATAGGCATATCATTGATTGTGTGATTTTTTTTTCCTTAAATGCTTCTATGACCAAAACAGACAAGTTTTAGATGAAAATGGGGTCTTATGGGCCTTTTTGACACAATGGTAGGTTCTTTAGACCTGAAAATGCCCCAAAAACTAGTCGATTGCCTTAAGTTACAAACAAATCCTTGTTTGTGAGCATGCTTCGTGATCTCCAATTTTGATGGAATGAAAGATAATATTGAATTTATCAAGCCTTTTGGATGCTTCGAAACCACCAAAAAAAATCTACTTTGATCATTGAAATGTTGTAGTGACTTGGATAAAAAAAGAAAACTAAGTCTAAACTTTAGAAGTTAGTTTTTTCTTGTCAAATTGTTTTCAATTTTCAAATCATCCAAGGATGCAAGAGGAGTATATTTTATTATGACAAGATAAAAATAAAACTTAGAATCTTTTGAAACCATTGAAACATGGGGACCCCTTCCCCCCCTCCAAAATCCGTATTTTTTCAGGATGCAATACTTAGGGAAAACATCCCCTTGCCGCACCACTTAGGGACGTCCTAGGGACTCCAAGGAGTCTCTTGACCATCTTGAGGATGCCTATGAGTCTCCCATGGCCCCCAATTAGAAACTCCAATTCTAAACAAAAATGGTGAAATTATTGTGAAAATGTCATCTGTATTAAAGGTTTGGCAATGCCCCCTAACCTTGATGGGGGCTCTGCCCCAAACCCCCCACAAGGGGAACTACCCATTGACCCCAAAACTCTACCCACCATTCTTATTGTTAATGCAATAATTTCCATTTTTTTTATGTTGACTAGTTTAAATACTTAGTATGCCAAATTTTTCATCTACAATTCTTATACTTATTCTTAGTTTGTTCTGAAAGTTCCAAAACTCCACCATTGTTAATGTTCAAATTTCAATGCAATCACTGACATATTTTTAATGTTTATTGTAAAATTTACATAGTGTGGCAAAGTTTTATTTACATTTGTTATACTTATTCTATACACATCCTTTTATAATTAATTTTTTAAGTTGTATATATATTTGCATCCCACCCTACCCCCTTCGTCATCCCCCTGTCCTCCCCAAACTTAAGCCCTTGGTATGTTAAGATATGAAAGTTCACAATAGTTTCATTTGATATGTTAATCGAGGAAAAACCTACAATATATAGCTTCCAAGATTCCAAATCCATGAGGATCATGAAGAGGTAGAAAACCAAAAAAAGAAATCGCTTATCCAAGTTTCCAAATTTGTGACAAGGAAAAAGTAAAATCTCAATCAAAGAAGGAGAATGTGCAACTCATTATCTTATTCTACCTAAGTAAAAATATTACCTAATTAAGCTTTTTAATAGTGGAATATCACACTTAGGATAAAACATATCCAAGGTAAATAAAATATTACATTGATATGCTTCTTTGGTTGCTCTAAAAGTGGTGCCTTATGAATTATGTTCTTGGATACTAAAGTTTCCAAATTCTGGGCACTCTTGATAGATTCTCGTAGAGATTGTGATTTAAAGGCTTTAACCAAACCTTTCAATGGTTTCTATTGATGTGTTTTTTATGCACTATGCAACACAAAATAAAATACTAAGTATTCTATCCTCTCTTGAACAAAATCCTCCAAAGTGCTAAACTACGTGATCAAATGGGATGACTCCAAGATTCCAATAGTTAGGTCTTGACTTTATATTGCAGATAGACTCAATGATTGTGATGTGATATCTGCTAGAATCATAAGGGGGACTTACATTGCTTGGGTCAAGACCTATCCATTCTCATGTTTCATGATTGATTTACACTCCATGATTTAGGTCATCCTTGAGCAACATCTTGACTTAGCCAAATTTTATTTTTTGTACCCTAATTCTTTAATTTTAACCCCTTACTAACATTGCCTTAGGTTTTATTGGAATTCTTGCTTCTCTAGCATGGGCACATTTCTAGGGTTCATTCACACAAATTGCTCTTGATGAGTAGGCTAGTATCATGACCATTACAAACAAAATTTTAACTTAGTCAAATTATCTCCTCCAAACTTCTATGAGTTCATCACCTTCATTCTTCATCATTTGGATGTCTTTTGTCATTCGAAGGTAATTCTTGACCACCATACCTCAAACTTGACCTATGCTACCCTAAAACCCTAGAACCTAGTCATGTTTACAATTGAGATCTTGGTGACTTGATCACTTAATATAGCTTAATCATGCAGGTCTCATCTAACTCCGACTCCAACACTTAAGCAAATCAACCCTAGCAACCAAGTAATTTGGGAAATATCTTGCAACTTGACAACATTGGTAATGATGGAGGAATGGAAGGTGAGACCTATAAAGGTGAGAGAGAGAGAGAGGGTGAGAGGAAGAGATAATGACCTGGAGAGGGTAGAGAAAGAGAAGTAGAGAGGGAGAGAAGAAGAGAGGGATGGAGAAAGAGACCTAGAGAGGGGAGAGAGAAGAGAGATAGTAGAGAGGGATAGAGAAGAGAGATAGAAGAGAGATACCAATGTCAATCTTTTTCTATAAAAAAATTTTTTCCGTGATCTCGGCCTATTGTCAGAATTCTGACTCCAAAGGGTAAAATTCCGATAAAGGAGAGTGCCGACGAGGATGCTGTGCATCCGACGACACTCCTCTGTCAGAATTTTACCCTTTGGAGTCAGAATTATGATAGCCTCTAGGAGAGTTCCGACGAGGATGCTGTGCATCCGATAGAACTCCTCTATTGGAATTTTACCCTTTGGAGTCAGAATTCTGATGATAGGCCGAGATCGCGACGGTATTCTTTCGGGGTATGAGCATCCATGGCGGTCGTCGGAAAGGTTGGAGGTGATGTCAGAATCACAACGACCACAAGGATAGTCGAAACTTCTGACACAAAGTTTTCAATCGCTTTTTTTGTCGGTAGTGCGACAAAATTGTGTTAGAATTCTGACGATTTGCCATTAAAATTTTGACGTGAATGTACTAGTGCTAGTACCGGGTAGGTACGGGGTATCGACTCCACCTGACTTCACAGGTTTGAGCATGCCTTATATGTTTGATGGGAGTGGAGGAGATAGTTGTTGAACCCTAACTTGACCTGCAGTTACACTCGTGTGAGTGTTGTCAGTCGGTTGTCTTTCCCATCTGCCTAGTATGCGAGTCATAGTGCTTTGGTCTGGTCATTTGTGAGTCATCATTTGATCATTCTTCATTTTGCATGCTTTCATTCATTTGAATGGTTATTTAATTGAATGGATGATGCTATCTTATGTTGGCGTAATTAGTTAATTATTATGCTCAGATATTATTGATTTAATTAAATTAATGATTTGGTAGATTAAATGGTTAAATGGCTTATTTTATTGTGTAAAGTTGCATTAATATATTTTGTGGAAGGAAATACATAATTTCCTAGCCATTTAAATGTTAAATTCTCATGTTGAAAGAAAGTATTTTAGAAATAGAAAATTAATATAAGCTTTTCCTTTTTACCTTTCCATTTGACTTTTGTATTTTATTTTTTGGAAAAGTATTGTTTTTGGGAAAGAGAAAATCTGATTTCTTTTTACTTTTTAAATAATTTAATCTGATTGGTGGAAATTTTTTTTTACCTAAACAGTTTAAGTTGAAATTATTTTTCCCATATATTCCTGGAAACTCATGGGAAGAGGAGGCAGAAAATTTGGAGGAGAAATTTGGAAAACCATTTTGAAGGAGGAGTTGGAATTTGATTCGGTTTGCAAGGATTGGGATTCTTCCATCTTTTTCTTGGTACTTTCCTTCAAGGTTGGATAATCTCTTCTTATTTGAAAATTAATTTTGAATTTTTCAGTTGCTTCCTGTGTGTTGAAAAACTGCAAATCTCCTTGTAGATTCTTGTGGAATGATTAGAATAGAAGAAAGAGTGCCTATTATTGTTGATTTTGTGAAGCTTATACCATATGATTTATTATAGGAAAAAAATGGTCAATTTCTCTATTTGTTGTATGTTTTTGTTCTTGAAAATCAACTTCTTGAATTACCTCTTCTATCTGGAATAGAATGCATTAGATTTAGTTTGTTGTGTGCTTCTTAGTATCTAAGTGGCCAATATTTGGGGTTTATGTTGGCAAAAATTGGTTATTGTCTTTTTGCTTGATGCAAGGAATTCTTCTTGTGTATGGAAGTAAGGAAATTTAATTTTATTCCTTCTCCTACCTGTTGAATTTTCTATTGTTTCCTAAATCATTATCTATTGGGTTCTTAGGTGATTTTATTTCACCATTTACCTTATTGGTAAATATCCCTTTGAAATCTTGATCTTGGCACTCTATTTGTGTGCCCATGAAATGATCAGAGAATGAACCATTTTCATGTTTAAACGGTTTTGTGGCATATTTATTTTTAAAATGCTTTGGAAGCATGCAATTATTTTATTCGTAGACCTTACCTTACCTCATGGCGGGCTAGTCCGACCATGTGGGTTGATAGTGTCTGCTACCCGCAGGTAGCAGTACTATTGGTCGATAGTACTACTACACGGTAGCAGAATTACCGGTCGGTAGGACTATTGCTAGACGGTAGCAGTAGTACTGGTCAATAGGACTGCTACTAATTGGTAGCAATGCTACTAGTCGATAGCGGCTACTACCAGCGGTAGCAGCACTACCGGTCCGTAGGCCTACTACCGACAGGTAGTTCTTGTTGCCTCGGTAGAAACACTACTGTGGGTTGGCCTTGGCCACTGTGTGACCTTGTACCCCTCGCGGTACAACCTCTTTTGTGCTATGAGTTTTATTTGTATAAATGAAATATTTTTAAAAGTTAGTTTTAATGATTAAAAAAATAGTGATTTTCAAGTGATTTTTATTATGTGGATTAATAAATTTATCTATGGAAAACAAGGCATGAATTAGTAACTCATACTAGTTAATTTGGGTATATTCTGGAAATGAATTAAATCCCTGTTAGGAATTCATGATTTATTTGGTTGAATATTTAACGTGGATTTCATTCTTGATGGAATATTGATTTGGGAATTGAATAGCTGTGAATATCATAAAATAGTGTTTTATTTAATTTTCAATCAATGAAATTTACAAGTGCTTATGATGCTGATTTCTCAAAGGTTGTCTGAGTGCGGGCTTAGTGAAATTAGCTTTCCTTGCAAGAGTTATATTGTATTATTTCTAGTCTATGGTTTAGTCATTCTGTGGTGGCGTATTTGGTACCTTTGACCAAGTGATATATGATGACTTCGTTGTCTTAACCATGTAGTATCTTTTCCTTATGGTTAACCAAGAGTCAGTATGTCCTCGTTTCATCACTTGTTTCTAGATAGTGGTGTTTTGGCTATCTGCTTTTCCATAAGGTCCTCTCAGAGTGACCATGTATGTTAAGTGTCCTTTGAGAGAGTAGCTTTCAAGTAGTGGATGCACTCAAAGTGGCTGGCAATATAACCTATCGAAAGTCAGATAATAAGTGATAATCTAATTAATTGATTAGGTGGGTAGTTCATAACATTAAATAAGATATTGTACCCTGCACATAGGTGAGTGCTTGTACAGGGCTCATAATGTAGTGAGAAGGTGTGGAATGGCAAACCAACCACCTTGTCTACACAAAAGGTTGGCAGGGTCTACATGAGACTTAGTTGGAGCCGGAGGTTCGGGAAAGGTTACCAAGACAGTGTGTTGGGACCTATGCAGGCTAACCATGGTAACCATCATAAGCTATGCGATGACACTCTCTCTTTAGGTTCACTTATGTATTTGTGATGTTGAGTCACTTGGATATTGTAGAGTCATATTGTGTTGTCATGGAGTCATATTTTTTTGTCAACCATGTCATGCTTTTGCTTGCTTGAGGGTCCTCTACTATCTCCTAGCATAGTGGGGTGATTCCATTTTTGGAATTACATGGTCGGGTGGTAGTGCCACTTCTCAATGGATGTTCTTATTTGTACCTTCATGTAAGGATTGGCTTCACAGGTGTTGCTGTGGTCCATGGCTCATGCTTCATCTCATGTTTGGAGATTATTATTATTTGGAGACCTATGTGGTCATTGTATCATTGAACTTATGTAACCTTGTCTTTAGTTAAGTTGTATCTTTATATGTATATTGAGAAGCTGTGTATTGGAAGAGCAATGTAATTCTATGTTTGGGATGTTTTTATTAGTTTCCTTTATGATATGTGTAAATTCTTATTGAAGAGAAACTATGTTGTATCCTTTCAATCTTTCAATGATGTATCTGTTATTGCATATGGATTCTTGTGATGATTGAGTTAATGATGGATTATTGGATTAATCATAATTGTGGAATTTAACTTGTGCTTTTTATTCTTTGTTGGCAACCCTTAAGGAATTTTGTTGTAATTCTTCTGCTTGTGTTTTATCATGCATGTTGTGTTTAATGCATTTATTATGTTTATACTATAAAAAAATAAAATTATTTCACCCTTGTTGTGAGTTTTCCTTTGGGGTTCTAGGTGGGGCATTACACACACACATACATACATACATACATACATACATACATACATACATATATATATATATATATATGTATGTATTTACATGTATCTATATACATATACATATATGTATGTATATATATATATATATGTATGTATTTACATGTATCTATATACATATACATATATGTATGTATGTATATATATGTATGTATGTATGTATGGATGGATGTATTTGCATGAATATATGTATATACATACATACATATATATATATATATATATATATATGTATGTATGTATGTATGTATGTATGTATAGAGATCTATACATATATATATATATAGATATATACATATATATATGTATGTATATACACATATATATGTATATATATATGTACACACACATATATATGTATGTATATATATATGTATATATACATACATATATATACATATATGTATATGTGTATATACATATATACATATATATGTATATATATGTATGTATGTATGTGTAAACTAGAAAATTGGTAGCTTAGCCAATCTGCCACTTGGAAGGGGAAAAGCTCAATTTTAACTTGGGGAAACTTTACATTCAAAAAAGAGGTTGAATCTACTACATCCAATCCTAAATGATGCAAGGACTGAATACTAAGCAGATTGGTTGAACTTGGAATGTGGTTGACGCTCTTTTGTAAGTTGAATAAGTAAAGCGCTGGAAATGAAGATAAAGTATTAGAAAACAACAAGCTATAGATTTGGGATTCAGTCATGGACCTGGATCTGAGAATTTTGAGATGATTTGAAGCTACTCCACAAAATTGGGCAAAAGTTGCAGGGACCACGTGTTCAAACAGGGGTGGCCTCCTATCGTTCCTCTGAATTTTTTGCACATTGAAAAGCGCTTTTCCGTCTCTATGAATAAATATTAATTCCAGAAGTACAGTTGCGCACCTATTTCCTACACACAGAAAGAATCAACCTTGAATGAAATATTTCAAATACATGAAATGAATGATTAAAAGGTATACCTTTAGATCTACAATAGTTGATGATGATGTTTTGCTTCTTAGATGTAATCACATATGTTGTATGAAATGGCATGAACATGAGAAAACCCTTACACACACACATGCTTGCAAATGAATGATGTAATGATGCTCCAATAGATAAATGAAGAGTATGCAACCTTGAAGAATGCTTGAATGCTTGAACACTTGAACGCTTGAGATCCAATTCCACCTTCATGAATGTATATATCTAAAATGAGAAGGGAAGACCTTCTTATATAATTTCCTACTATCAAATATTTAATTTTATGACAGAGGCAGACATAGGGAATTCATTTACCACTCAAAATTGAGATAGGGCCTAGAGGCCAAGATAGGTCGCAATTAGGGAGGAACAGGGGGTGGCGCCCTAGTCCTACCTTAGTTTGGGCCAGGATCAAAGGGCTATGCAAGTTGTAAGATGCAAATATGAGGCATAAACAGGTCTCGATCAAGCATGAGGATGAGACTGGTAAGGTGAGGGCCCAAAATAGAGTCAAAATTGCAGAGGGTACAATTTTAGGATGCTACATTTAGCCCCCACTTTAGCAAGAGTATTAGATTACGCAAATACTCATGGTAAAGTATCAAAAAGGGAGATGAAGATGAAGATGAAGAATGCAAAGCAAGATCATAAGGAGTATAAGATGTCACTAATTTTGGGGAATAGAGCCACCAATCTTAGGATCTCAGCTCACTTCAAACATATGAAAGGACACAAAAAACAAGACCAAAAGACAAACAAAGTCAACAAGACAACAAAGGCCAAGGCATAAAGGCACACAAGACCCAAAAACTAAAGACCAAAATAAGACCTCAAGTTAACTAGCCAAAGAGACCTCAATATAAAAATGTCTCAATAAATAATATCATTCTTGATAATTGCCATCTCACGCACATAAGCAATCACATAAAAGAGAAAAGAAAGCACCATCCATGAAATATCTATAGCAATGCTATGAGTTCATGAGAGGAAGGAGAGAGAGTATGAATACACTCTAGATGTGTTTATCTAGGTGATCCATGAGAATAATGATGAGAGAGGGCATAGACTAATTGCCCCTAGATGTTTTTATCTAGGTGATCCATGGTGAGAAAGGACATGGAATACTTTCCCCTAGATGTTTTTATCTAGTTGATCCATGTTGGGAGGAGAGTAAGAATTGTCTAGCTATTTTTAGCTAGTTCTATCTATCCTCATGCGTGTGTGCAAGTAATGTTTGGTTTCAAGTATTTAGCACCCCATGTAAGAGTCTTTGCTCTAGTTTTGAGTGTGGTTTAACCTATTTAAGACATGAAATATAAATGCAAATGCCAAGTAGCAAAGATACATGCTTGGTTTTGAGGCCATCTTGTTTAAGACTTTTTTGTTTTCGATGATGTTTTAACCCCCTCTAAGACATATATCAAATGCTATGTATGGTTTCGAGTTTGAATCATCTTGCTCTAATTTTTGTTTACTCTGGTTCTGAGAATGAACACCCCATTTAAAAATTGCAAAAATGATATGCAAGAGGCATAGTACGATATAATACAAAGGGATCCATATGGGTGAGATTTCAACATAGTTTTGTGTTGATGTCTTAAGGAAGATATAGTCAACGACACCTTACCTTCAAAATCAATGAGATATCCTTTAGGCAACAATGTCATAAATCCAAGATAAAGAGATAATACTCTTCAAGAAAGGATAAGATAGTTGAAAAAGTGATATCTTGCCATAAGTGTAAAGGGGATCCTTGGAGGAGAAGAGATCTTTCCTCAAAAGACATCTTCCTCCAAGAGGAGTTATCTTTAACAGACATAACATCTTCTACCAAAATAAGGGAATGAGAGTAAGAATTCATTCCTTCCTCTTATTGCTAGGTGAAAGACATTCTTGATGAAGGATGACATACATTTGACCCAATGTGAAGGGTAAGTTTATGATAGATACATGTTACCAAGTGAAGAAGAGGTTGTAGCCAAGGAATTACACCTCTTGTATAAGAGATAATCCTTATGTAAACAATAGCTTCACACAATGAATGACATCAAATCATGAACAAACAACAATCAACAAAGGTAAAGTAGATCCTTAGAGAGAAGAGAGGAGGAGAAATCATTTCCCCCCTTGTGTAAGGATAATGAGAAGAATTACACAATATTCTAAGGATAGATTAGGCATAAGAAAATGCATCACAAACTCACATGAACGAATATTCAGTGCAAGAAAAGATATTAGTATATGTAAAATGCATCTCAAAATAAGTGGTAATCTTCAAAGAGAGAGAGAGAGAAATAAAGATCAAACATATTCCCCTAAGGAGGGATTAATCATAAGAGACATACCATTTGCAAGAAAGGATATTTATACAAGAAAAATGCAAACCTAAATGGAATAGTGGTAGATTAGATGGAAAGAGAAAAATCTATCCTTGCCCCGCAAGCAAGAGAACAAGAATAATAATTACACATATTATAAAAATAGATTATTCATGAGAGACATGTATTCACATGGAGAAAAATTCTCATAAAAGAAAGGGGATCACATTATGAATAATGCAACACACAAGAAGAGGTAATATCTTCAAAGAGAAAGAGAAAGATAGAAGAGGGATCACAAATCCTCTCTAAGGAGAGATTGTTCATAAAAGTTGTACCATCTCAAACAAGGAAGACATCCAAGCTAGAAAACAAGCTTGTGCTCACTTGAAGGATAATTCCATGCAAGAAAGGACATCAAGTTATAAATAATGAAGTCTATAAAGGGAAATGGAGACAAGGTGAGATAATGGAGAGAAACATGTTTCTATCCCAAGATAATTGAATTTGAAACACTACCACCCCTAATGACAAAGATCCCCTATTTAAGTCAGCCACTAGTGTGATAGGGAGAGGAGCAACATGAGGGCGAAAGGACTGCTAAGGCACTACCTTTTCACCTAGAAAGAAAGCAAGGTCTATTGAAAGACATATACAAGCATGATCGTATTTCTCTTCAAAAAAATCTTTAAATGATTTACACTTTCCAAGAGAATGAGAACCACCATGATGAAAAAGGTAATATTCATTTCCATCTTTGCATGTATTGCTAAACTTCACAAAGGTAAAGACAACATTCTTATCATACTTCAATTTTGAAAATATTCTGGTTTCAAATCTTTCTCGATCATTAGTGGGTATAGACTTATTCTTTTGAAACCGAGGACAAGAGTTGTTATGAAAATAAGAAGAATTGTCTTCAATAATTATAATAGTTGCATTATGAACTAGCTTTTGTATGACTTCTTGAAAGTCTAGACAATCACTAACATCATGATCATGAGTTTGATGAAATGAACAAAAAGGAATCTTTGAGGAAGAAACCCTTTTAGCCTCTTGGTGCCTTCTTTGTCTTGCAAGATGATCTTTGAAGTCATGAATCGTAAGGGGATCATCCATATTACTCTAAAGTTGGGTTGTAACTTGTGTAGGAGAGTTTATAGAGACTTGAATTCCTTGGTCAAATTTCCCAAGTTCTGTTCCTTGTTTTTATATTATGTTAAAGCAACTCCTATAAGAGTATTTTTATAATAAATTTTTTTAGAGTTCGTAGTGTAAAGATATTTAGAAGGAATAAAAGGATTATTAGATGAAGAAAGAATATCTTGTGGAGGGAGTGTTTCCTTTTTGGTAGATTGGGAAGGGAGACCCTTGTCATCCAAGGTGTCATCTTTACTCAATCTTATATGGGGAGAAAGATAATGAATGAAATGCATGACATCATCTTCTCTACAAATGTTTTGACCTTTAAGATAGGCTCTAGGAGAATAAGGAGGATCTATAGAGATAGAAACACCAATATTTTGATTTTCCCCCTTGTGCAAGGGTATGTGTGTGTAAAGAAGATGGGGCCATGTTTCTCTTCAATGCTTGCTCTTCATTAGAGAGATCATTGATAGGAGAACTATATTATTCTTCATTATAATTAGATACCCTTGAAGAGGTGCAAGTGTTAAGTGTTTCATGAACATTTCTAGTATTGGGATCTACAAAAGCAATACACTTTCCTAAAAACATCACCATAAAGAAATGTAAATGATAACCGCATTCTTTGAGATCTAGATGATGAAAATGAAGCAACTTAGAAAATTCTAAAAATGCAATAAGTCCAAGTGCTATAAATGAAAAGAAGTAGCATGAAGTGAAAGAAGCCATTATCTGACACATGATTATAATAAATGTATGTAAAAATCAATGTAATCATATGTGAAATAGCAAATAGATCAAATTCATTGATTGCCATGACAAAATAAATTAGGATTTTATCAATAAAACTTCTTAATTTATTTAAATTAATGAGATTGACAAATTTAATGATTGAATGAGAATTTAGAAATTGAGTTTTGAATTTTTTTTAGAAAATTATTATCCCAATTGAAATTTAAAATTAGGATTATGTAAAAATAATCTCTTAATTGAAAATTAAAATTATCCAAAAGAGTTTTAAAATTAGCCTCGTAAAGATAACCTCTTACTTTTAAAATGTTGAAATTTGGAATTGAAAGAAATAATTTAAATTTAAAAATTAGGGTTCTTTTAAGTAACCTCTTAATTTTAAAATTAAATTTTAGAATGGATGTAAGATTGGAATTGGGGGATTTAAAAATTGGAAAATGCAGAAGATTAAATTTAAAATTAGGATTTTTGTAATTAACCACTTAATTTTAAATTTGAATTGTGAAGTTTGACTTGTAAATGAAAATTTGAATTTGCATATTTAATGAATATTCAGAGTTGAAATAATTTACCCAAATTAAGCAAATTATAAACTCAATTTTAAAATAAAAAATCAGGGTTTTAGTGAAATTAATCTCAAATTTTTTTAAATTTGCAAGAAAATCAAGCTTGTAAATGAAAATTTGAATTTTAAATTGCATGCACTCAGATCTGAAAAATAAAAATAAAAATAAAAATTAAGGGTGTAAGGAGTCGGGTTCACCAAAATGTAAAGTAGAAAATTAGGAACTTACCCAATTAGCCACTTGAAAGTGGAAAATTCACTAAGATCAATTTTCACTTAGGGAAACTTTACATTCCAAAGAGGGGTTGAATCTACTGGATCCAATCCTTAATGATTGAAGGACTAAATACTAAGTAGATTGGTTGAAATTGGAATGTGTTTGACCCTCTTTTGTAAGTTGAATAAGTAAAGTGTTGGAAATGAAGACAAAGTATGAGAGAACAATGAGCTACAGATTCGAGATTCAAGCGTGCACCTGGATTTGAGAATTTTGAGATGATTCAAATTTGCTCCATGAAATAGGGCAAAAGTTGCATGGATTGCATGTTTGGACAAGGACACCCTCCTATCAGTCCACCGAACTTTCTACACATCGAAAAAGGTTTTTCCATCGCTGCGAATAAAGATTAATTCCAAAAGTACAGTTGCACACCTTTTTCTTGTACACAAAAATAAGAAGAAAGGGGTTGGGAATAGGGGTTTGCCTAAGTTAAACCCCAGTTTAGAATCAACCTTGAATGAAATAATGTAAATGCTTTAAATAAATTATGGAAAGGTATACCTTCAAATCTGCAATAGATGATGATGATAATGCTTTGTTTCTTAGATGTAATCGTATATGTTGTATGAAATGGCATGAGCATGACAAAACCTTAATAGATACATTATTGCAAATGAATGATGTAATGATGCTTCAATGGATGAATGAAGAGTATGCAGCCTTGAAGAATGCTTGATCATGAATGCTTGAATGCTTGAGATCCAATTTTACCTTCATAAATCTATATATCTTAAATGAGAAGGGAAGACCTCCTTATATACTTCCCTATAGTAAAATATTTAATTTTCTGATAGAGGTTGACATAGGGGATTCATTTCCCTCTCAAAATTGAGATAGGGCCTAGGGACCAAGATAAGTCCCAATTAGGGAGGACTAGGGTGTTGCACCTTGGTCTTGATGAGAACTAGGGCATGGTTTCCTGGTCCTACCTTAGTTTGGGCCAGGATCAAAGTGCTATGCAAGTTGTAAGATGCAAATATGAGGTTTGGTTACATAGAAGAAGCATAAACAGGTCTCAATCAAGCATGGGGAATAGATTAGTAAGGTGGGCCCAAAATATGATTAAAATTGTAGAGGGTGGAATTTGATGATGCTACAGTATGTATGTATGTATGTACACACACATATACATATGTGTGTGTACATTTACATGTACATTTATATGTATATGAAGATGTATATATATGGATATATACACATTTATATATGTATACATATGTATCTATATGTATATATATACACACACATACATACATACATACATACATTTATATGTCTACATATACACATACATATATATGTATATATGCATATATCTCTTGCTCTATATACATACATATATACATACACATATGAAAGGAAATACAAGAATTCCAAGAAAATAAAAAAGAAATCCAAGTAACTATGTTGATTAAGTAATGTTAACACCAAAGTAGAGAGAAATTTGAGAGCAATCACGGAAAACTTGAAGATGAGACACAAGAGCTTTTGAAAGGGGAAAAGAAAGCAAAAACCCCTTATGTATTATGAATTAAAAAAAAGTCTAGAGAGAGTGAGAGAGAGAGAGAGAGAGAGAGAGAGAGAGAGAGAGAGAGAGAGAGAGAGAGAGAGAGAGAGAGAGAGAGAGAGAGAGAGAGAGAGAGAGAGAGAGAGAGAGAGAATCTCATTACAATGATATCAAAAAGTGAAGAATGAGAGGAGAAGTATCTCTTAAATTATATATATGAGGAGATGAGTTACAAAGTAACTCTCATATCTATGAATGCCACCATTCATAGTATGTGTGTGCAATGTGTCAACATCCTCTTAAGCAGGACAAACTAATATTTCTTAATAAAGGAAAATAAAAGAAATGACTTGTCCTCACACATATACAAGAGGAAAAATTACATGTGGGGACTCAAAAGGAATTTACCAAACTAAATACAAATAAAGAAACCTCAACCAAGCAAAGATGAAATATTCTAACACCCCCCCCCCACCCCCCCCTTAATCTTTACTTGGGGAATTTACATCAAACCCTTCAAACCAATATTTTTACAATGACATTAGAATTTTTCTCTACAAAGTGGCTTTGTTAAAATATCAACAACTTGGTCTTCACCCTTGCAATATAGAAGTGAAACATGCTTGTCTTCAATTTGTTCTCTAATAAAGTAGTGTTGGAGAGCAATATGTTTGGTCCTTGCATGGAAGATAGGATTCATAGCCAAGGCAAAGGAATTTTGATTGTCACAATACAAAGGTTTTGGATCTTTTTAAGGTAGCCAAAAAATATTCAAGCAATCTTCTAAGCCATAAGGCTTCTTTAGAGGCATTAGTGCATCTTTTATATTCAACTTCTATTGAACAAAGAGAGGTAGACTGTTGTTTCTTACTATTCTAATAAATGTCACCTAAACCAACAAATAAATAATATCCACTAGTAGATTCCCCGTCATTGGGATCTCCCCCTAGATCTAAATTAGTGAATACTTTTAAAATGAAATAACAATTTGTATCATAAAATAAACCAACATTAATAGTTCCTTTAATATATCTCAAAACAAAATTGTAACTTTAAAATGATTTTGTTGAGGTTCAGAAATCAATCTAGAAACTAACCCACACTATAAGCAATATCTAGTCTAGTAAGAGTTAAATAATTTAAACTTCCAATTAGTTGTCTATATAAAGTAGAATGAACTAGAGAAGTTTTAATATCAAGCATTAACTTTGTTCGTAATTCAAAAAAGGTACAAACATGATCAATATAATTCATTTTAAACATTTCTATAGGATCTTAAGCATATTTACTTTAAGATATAAAAATACCATTACTTGTTTTCCAAATTTGCATTCCCAAAAAGTAATGCAAAATCCCTAAATCAGTCATTTGAAATTTTTGATTGAGATGAAACTTAATTTTAGAAATCAAATTTTTGGAACTTGAAGTTATAATTAAAACATCTACACATAAAATAATAATCACAATGTCATCTACACTATGTTTAATATATAAATTTGGATCATTTTTGCTTCGAATGAAACCTTGAGAAAGAAAGAATGCATCTATTTTACAATACCACACCCTAGGGGATTGTTTCAAACCATAAATTGATTTCTTTAACTTGAAAAATAAATGTTCATTACATTTAATAACAAATCTAGGAGGTTGAGAGATATTAATTTCCTCATGCAAATAAACATTTAAAAATGCACTTTTAACATCCATTTGATGAATAGGCCAATTCATATGAGAAGATAAAACAATAAAAAGTTTAATAGTAGGCATTTTTGCAACAAGAGGAAAAGTTTCATTATAGTCTAAGCCTTCAATTTGATAAAAGCCTCTAGAAACCAATCTAGCTTTAGATTTATTAATTTCATTATTAGCATTCAACTTAGTTTTATATAACCACTTACAAGAAACAAAATTTTTACCTTGAGGTAAAGGAACTAAATCCCAAGTTTGATTAGCAAGCAAAGTATGATATTCTTCTTGCATATCTTTTTGCCAATGAGGTTGATTTTATCTTTCTCAAAAGAATTAGGATCATTTAAATTCATAATAGTAGACATCAAAGCATAATTAGAATAATTTATTCTTCTAGCCTTAAATTTATCCATTCTAGTTAAATAATCATCACTTTCTTGAAACAAGGTCTTAAAATATTTAAGATTCCTTTTATAAGTAATAGAGTCATCACTAGAAGAATAATCATTAGGAGTAGAATTATCATGATCATCATCACCATCACTTTTAGAAATATATGCATTAGGAGTATGGTTTAGAGAAGGAGGTTTATCCTCCACAACCACAACCTTACTTTCAACAAATTCATTATCCTGCACTTTAGAGCAATCATGAATACTATTTTTAGTAATACAAACATCTCTAGTAACTTTAACTTTGTTAGTGATAGGATTGTAAACTCTATATTATTTAGAATGTTCATCATAACCAACAAATACATAAGGAGATGATTTAGAATCTAATTTGTGCCTCATTTGTTTAGGTTTATGAACATAAGCAATTGAACCAAAAATCCTTAAATGCTTTAAATTGGGATTTCTACCAGACCAAGCTTCTTTAGGAGTTATATTCTTTAAGTCTTTGGTACGTGTTTTATTAATGAGATAAGTAGCACAAGCCATAACATTAGCCCAAAATTTATAATCCATATTCTTAGCATGCAATAAACATCTAGCCATCTCAACAATGGCTCTATTCTTCCTTTTCACTGCACCATTATGTTGAGGTGTGCATATGGAATAGTAAGTTTATTTTTTTATACCAAAAGATTTTAAATAACCATTAAATGCATTATTCACATATTCCTTACCATTATCAATTCAAAGTATTTTAATATTAAAAATAAATTGCCTTTCATATGTTTTGTCTTTCAAAAAACATATGAAATTCAGTAAAAATATCAAGAACTTGATCCTTACTATGAAGAAAATAGATCCAAATTCTTGAAAAATCATCAACAAATGTAAGTGCATACCTTGATCCTTGGACAAAGTTATTCTCCATGGGTCCCAAAAGGTGACTATGAACCAGGTGCAATTTATTATTTTCCCTCCATGATTAACCATGAGTAAAGGGCTCCCTATTCATCTTACCACTCATGCATCCTTTGCATAAAAATTTAGAAAGAACAATGCAAGGCAACCCATCTACCATATTTTGTTTTTGCATCAGAAGTCTTTCATGCCAAACATTAAAATTTGAATAAGTTATCATTGTCAATTTTATCATTAGAAAATACTTGGTTATGCTTTGGATCAATAGCATAACACATCCTTATAGAATTCAATCTTATAATCTTGGGAAATCTTAGCAATAAAAAGAAAATTTGATTTTAATTCGGGAATTTAATGAACATCATGTAATTTATAATTAGGAACATTGGCATCACTAATAGCTTCTACTTTACAACTATAATTGTTAGCAAGTTGAAAAATAATATTTGAAGTATCATGATGCATAGAATAAAAATTTTCTTTATGAGAAGTAACAGGTTGAGATTCATCAGAATCAATAATCCATTCAAGAGGTTGAGAAACATTATAACTACATGTAAATACATAATCAAGATAAATTGCCATTATTATTACCTTTCTTATAACTAGGTTTATGTTGTTGATTATTTTGATTATTTTGGTTCATGGGATTTTCACCATTTTGCTTCTTAAAATAATTATTAGTCACATGACCATCCTTAGCATAATATATACAATGGGCCCTCTTAGAATAATTATTCTTTTCACTATTATTAGAATTGTTATTATAAGATTTAGAATGAAAATTATTATTAGAATAATGATTATTATGATTATTATTATGATTTTGGTTTTTAGACATAAAAGCATGTTCCCTACTTTTAAGAGTACTAAATTGAATTAATTTAGCTTCGTCTTGATGTAATATATTATGAAAAATATCATGTTAATTGAGTAGCTAAACTAGGAATAGCGAGCTCAGCAGGAATATTAGTAATAAATTCTCTAGATTGTGTAGGAAGAATTTTTTAAGAATGAGATGAATTAAATGTATATCATTTATTTTAACTCCTAAATCAGTTAATTGACTATTAATAGAATAAAAATTTAATAAGAATTCATCCATGCTTTTAAAATCCTTATGCTTGAGGTTTTCAAGTTGATCTTGAAGCTGAATTTTTCGGGATTCATTTGAACTGTCATAAGTTGTTTCTTAAAATTTCCTAAGCTTCATAGGCTTTTGTGTAAATGGCAATGAGAACATACAAATTAGAAATCATTGAAATACTAATCTAACCAAGTGCTTCCTCATTTCAAGCCTTCCATCTATCTTGGTCAGCTTGAGGAGCATTTGTAGTGGGCTCTTATTAGTAACAACATCCAAACGATGGGTGAAACGAAAAATCAAATGAGATATGCATTTTCCATGAATGATAATTAGAACTATTTAACTTAATTTCAGGAATTAATGTAGACATATTTGCATAAACATATATGAACAAATAAGGGTTAGTATTAAAAAAATTACTCCCTTTCTCAATTGAAATGTTTTAAGAATAAATACTATTTTTATCAGATTAGAAAACTTCAATATATATTATTTAAATTTAAAAAACTGTTTTAAAAAAGTTAAATTTAAAATAATATTTAAAAAATTAAGCTAAATATATATATTCAAAATATTTAATAATAAACTTGTTTTAAAAACAAAACAATAAAAATTTATTTCATTAAACAAAATTTAACAAAATCCTTTAAAAAATTATTATAGTAAACTTTAAGCTCAATTTAAAAACTTTTATTAAATAAAAAACAAAACTTAAAAAACATATAGCTAAAATCCCAAAAATAATTTAAATTTAAGGAATTAAAATTAAATCTTTATTGTAAAGCTTTAAACTTTGAAACTATATGAGAAGGAAGAAGAACTGTGGTGAAAGTAAAGAAAGATTATAAAAAGTACAAATGAAAACCTTTACTAAACTAAAAACAAGGAAGTGATTAATGAAATGTAAAGTTACCTTTTAGAAATAAATCAGCCACAACGAATAGAGACATGGGTTAATAATATGAAATACTAACATAAACAAAAACAAACAAAGGCGTTAAAATAGAAATAATAAAGTAAGAAATGTCATAGATGTAATGAAATTTTGAAATTTGAAAAAACAGAGACCACCTAGATGTTATAGGGAAGAGAATCCAGAATACACACAAAGGTGGACTTTCTTCCAAATATGGATTGATATACCATAAAATATGGATGGATAAAATATTCACACTTGCAGATATGAAAATCTATCCCAAAATATGGATTGAAATAATATTCACAAAACATGTGAAAGATAGAAAAGAATGCAGTAACAAATGTGATATGCTTGTTTGAATGACTCATAAGCTTAATAAAGATGTTGAAGTCATGAAAAAGGATCACAAGTCCAAGATTGGGCAGTTGGAAAAGAACTTGGAGGAGATTAAGGGCAACTTGAGAAAATTGGTCAAGATTAGTAAGGAAGCCATGAACAACCATGTTGAGGGTCTAGAAAGGCCAATCAGATGATGGCTATCCATAGAACCCATCCTATCTCCAATGTCCCACATCAAATGCTAAACAAAAGAAGAAAATTCAGGAAGTAATCTTGCAAGGAGCGAGATCACAGGTTACTATGGGCCTCTTTACTAGAACAAGGAGCAGGAATCAGGAGAGGAGTTCATTGAGATTTATCATGGAAGAGCTTGAGGAGATCAACAATAATATGATCTAGAAGAACACTAAGCTTATGCACTCTCTGGTTTAGTTTTCTTTTTTTGGTTGTTCTTAGTTTAGGTTTATTGTTGGTTGTTGTTCTATGTGGGCTCTACCCTATTTCGGTGGCTATTTTGCTATTGGTTTAGGATTGGTTAGAAATTGTTTCATCTTTCTTAATTTTATGTTTGGATTTGGGTTTCGAGTCCCTGTAAAACCCGTTTATCTTAATCAAAAATAAATATTAGACTGCAGAATCTTTTTTTGCAAAGATTGAGGCTTAAATGGAATACACAAAGATATTAACACAGAAACCATACCATTATAAATTGTGTTTGTTGTGATAAGAGAAATTATTTAATATTAAATCTTACTTGTAGAAGAAACAAACTTATGAGATCTTGGCAAAAAAAAAAAGAGAATAGATATGTAAATTTAATAATGAAAAATATTTTTGTGACAAGCCTTCTAAAATGAAAAATAAATCAAACAATGGAAGAAAAGAGGGTAACAAAACAATTTTGGGCACAAGCCTTCCAAAACTAAAAGAAAATAAATTCTATCCTTGAATCTAAATGGATTAATCTTGCATGCAAACTTGTTAGCAAGTTTGAAAACAATTAAAATTAAATTGAAATCAAAACTTGCACAAAAACAAGTTACATAATAAACTTCTACTCTTCTCTCAAAGAGTGTCTCCAAGAAAGGTGAGCTACAAAATGAACAATGGTAACCCTTATCAACTTCCACTTCAATGATTAGTAACCTGCTCTAGCCATGAAAGGAAGTAAAAGAGAAAGAAAATAAAAAAGAAATCCAAGTAAATATGTTTATTGAAGTAATGTTACCAAAGTAAAGGGCAACTTGAGAGAAATCACCAAAAATTTGAAGAGGAGACACAAGATCTTTTCCAAGGGGAAAATAAAATAAAAGTTCCCCTTATGTATTACGAATGAAGGCAAAGATGTAAGAGAGAGAGAGAGAGAGAGAGAGAGAGAGAGAGAGAGGGGGGATAGGGGGGGGGCAGCGAAGCTCATTACAATGATATCAAAAATTGAATAATGAGAGGAGAAGCATCTCTTAAATAAAGATAAGGACATTAGTTACAAAGTAACTCTCATATCTATGAATACCACCATTCATAATATGTATGTGCAATGTGTCAACATCCAATTAAGGAGGACAAACTAATATTCCTTAATAAAGGAAAATAAAATAAATGACTCTTCCTCACACATGTACAAAAGGATAAATTGCATGTATGGATTCCAAAGGAATATCCCAAACTAAATACAAAAAAAGAAACCTAAACCAGGTAAAGAATAAATATTTTAAGAACACATACACACAGATGTGTGTGTGTGTGTGCGAGCGCCTGCGTGTGTGTGTGTGCATATATATAGCTTTCATTTGCTGTGTTAACACTATGAAATGTGTTGTCCTACCATGATCATGCATTTTTGAATAAGAGATGTGACATCACTAGATGAGAATATTTGAAGTATATAATTATTAATTTATTTAAATATTATGAATTATGATATTGGATGTCTTATAATAGATCTTTATTGGATTGAAAGGATATGTGGAATTAAATGATGAATATATTTGGCACGTTAACGTCCTTGCATTCATATGTCTATTTATTTTGAAGAATGATGTATTTTGAAGTGTTGTGGAAGATTATTTTAATTAGAATGATATTTTTTCATGTGCATGTTGTTGCAATCATACATTATGATTACAATTCCATTCATTTGAGATTTTTGAATTTATTTTTTTATTTATATAATTATGAGATAATAAATAATAAATTAAAGAGGATAAACACAATGTAATATTTCATACTTGAAGATTATGGATGAATACCTTGTTTTCCTTACTAATAGATGGGGAGGAAATATACTTCCTTTTAATTATTATTTTAATGCCTTACCTAATTTTAAATAAAATATTGAAATCTTTAAGGGATTATCTTGAAGAATTGAGATAAGATTCCTATAGATATATTATGATGTATCTCGTATATCATGAATTTGTATATGTTGCATTTTGGGTGAGGGCCTTATTTATAAATTTAAAATAAATTAAGGGGTTGTAGATCTTGAATTATTTTATAATTAATCATCTAGATATATGTGAAAATACCTCTATTATATCCTATTATTATACTTATTGAATGGTGACTAGAATTCATCATGATGTTATTATATTATTTCTATAATTATACTTATTAATTCAATACATGTTTAAGTGAAGGAATTTTTATATGTTGGAGTTATTATATTGGTATCAAACTACAAGTTTGAACAGTAGAGACTCAAGATTAGTAGATAAGATCATTAGAATTTTAAAACACCTTAGAGATTTTTATGAGTTGTTCTTACATATAGATAATATTGGTAAAGAGATAAGAATTAAATTTGTTATAGAATTTGAAAGCATACAACAATTCTGGATGGCAAGCAAATAATCAATGATGATCTTAGCTATTATGATTGGGGGTATGTTCTATACAAAGAATTAGTGTGAAAGATATTTTAAAAAATACAGTTTATTTGAAAAATATTTGAGAGTGGTCACAAAAGTAGACCTAACTATTGCTACAAAGAAATCTTTGTGAGTGGCTCTAGTATTTATGTATATAAAGTTGAATAACCTGATTAAATATAGCCATATTTGACAAATGATATGTTTGTAATAAGAAAAGCTTGAGTGATAATTGAATCCTTGAAATAAGATAAAAAATGATTAAAATTTTACTATTATTAATAGAAATTAATTTTACTATCTTGCTAGATAAGAGTTTTGAATTTTACTATATGTTTTCTTGTTGCATTCTATCAATATTGATGACTTCTAAATTACTTCTTGATGATGCTCATAAAAATTTATGAGTGATAACCTTAAGACATCATAAAATTTTAATCATATAATGGGGTTATGAGGTAGTTTATGTTTTTATTCCATGCTCTGAGTTTTGAAATCACTTGGGATATTTAGTTTATGAACACTTTGTGTTAGTAGTTTCTTCTTGATGACTATTATAGATATAAGTTTCTTATTATTAGTAGTTAAAGGTCTAAATTTATTGTATAAAATATTCCCATATGACATTATATTGTCTTTTTACATCTTTTTACATAAATCATAAATCAAAATTAACGTAAAATAGGATCTCAAGCAATTTATAAAGATTAAATTCATATACATGTTAGGAGATAATGTAATGGAAAAGGTCATGGAACTAGATAAAAGCATAATCTAGGGCTCATTTAAAAGATTTAGATTATTTATATTAACATAAAGGGGTACCAAAGTTCAATACATAGATAAAAACTATAAAAAATTTAGTATGGATGGTTATAATTTGTATGAAAATGAATTGAATTTAGTTTTTTATTAGGGGAAAATAGGTTTTGAAGGGCCCCTGAAACCCTTTACATCAAATATTCAAAAGATGGCCATTAGAGTCCACTTAAAAAAATAAAGACAACAACCACACAAAAGACAGTTGGCCGAAAACAAAAATCCAGTAGCAGAAAGACACAACACAAACAAACTAAATACCAAACAATAGAAAAAGAAGAGAAGAAGAGCCAAGGCAAGGTGAAGTTCTTTAGCAATTCAGCCGCTACCAGCTCTAATTGCTCCATTGTCAATGCAGTCCTCTTGATATCTTCAATGTCCCTGCTTTGGTTTTGCTTCTTTCTCGTACTTGCACGTGTTCTTTTTTTGGGACCCACTTCCTTATCTTCAGGGGTTCCATCCTTCTCCTCGGTAGTGTCCCCAAGGGCCTTTTCCGCCTGGACATGTTTGAGTTTGTTGATAAAGACCTTGATACTATCAAAGGAGGCCTTTAAAATCTTGTAACTCTACTCCCCAATATTTTTTGTGGGTCTTCGGAATCCCTTCCATCTTCTTTTTAGTTGCCCCAACTTTATCTTCTAGGGTTTCAAAACTATTATGTTGGCCATTTATAATTTCCTCCGTATTGCTGATAGCTTTAGTCAGCTCACTTAAGCAGTCAGGTAAAGATTTAAATTTTTTGATACCAATAGCTTCCAGAGCTTCAATTTTTCTAGCTTCCTAGACTTGTTTGGCTTTTATGTTTTTTATTTCCTTTTGAACCCAAAAGAAGACCTTATTGAAGCACTGCATACCATTTTGATATAGAGGTTGAAGTCTAGAGGGGAGCCATCCGGAGTCTCATCTCACACAGGGTCCAGGTTCATCTCGAAACCCACCTCCTTCGACTTTACTTTCTTAATTTACTTATTGGGGGTATTCTCCCCAACCAAGCCCTTACTCTGATCCTCGGAGCCTGTAGGAAGGGGTGAGTGGTTCTTAGCTCCCAACTCCTCACCTCTCAGCATCTTCCCCTTTTTCTTCTGGCTTGAGATAATTTGAACCTCCTCACTATCTGTCTCCATGTCATCTTCACTCTCTTCTTATTCCTCATACCAACTGTCATCATCCTTCCCCTTCTATTTCTGTCTAATCGACCCTTTACCTTGTTCCTCTTGACTGGTTTTCTTTTTACGCTTTCTCGACCTGGTGGTATGGGGGTCCAACTCGGCATCCACCTCTATGTCGTATCCTTCATCATCTTCATCATCTGAATCACCCAATTTCTTATCTAACATGGATACCTCATATATAGCCTGTAGAGAATTGGTGTTCTTGATATGGTTGTATAGAACCACCATAAGACCCTCATGTAAAGCAAGGTTAGTCTTGGGATTATGGTGCAATGACAATCAACAATTTTTGTTGATTTTATTTCCAAGATGTTGGAATCATGTTTTTAGTTTTTCAATAAGGCCAAAAGGCCATTGAGTGTGCACTCAAATGATTGTAAGGGCCCCAAGAGTCTTTCTTTAGCCAATGTTGGCATGTGAGCTCTTAAGGGTGCCATGTAGAGCACTTAATAGGATAAGTTGTTTTTGGGTTAATGTAGGTTGGTTGATGGTTTTTTGAATTTTTTGAGGCCATATGAGTCACTTGGAGGTGACCAAGTTTGGGTTTGAGCAAAGTTGCTCACCTATGCAACAAATTGCAAAATTTGCAAAAGTTGCTCATAGCACCTTTGCAACATTTTCATACACCAATGGCCAGTTGGTTGACACAATCGATTGTGAGAATACATAACTAATCCAATGCCAATATAAGTCTTCTAAATACCGATGATAATCGGTTATTGAAGAACTAAAGTAAATAGACAAGTTTTGGTCTCCCATTTGGTGTGTTCTTTCAAGTTTTTGTTGTTATTTGCAACTTTGTATGACCTGTATGGACTGAAAATTCCAAAACAGGGTCATGGATTGTTATACTAGAGTCTTATCTTTTTTTTTTTTTGGTTTTGAGTCTTGAAGTGTTGTAGTTTGTGAATAATCTTCATTTTGTTGCAGGTGGGTTCAAAGGTCCTAAAAACTAGGGTTTTGAGAGAAAAATGGCTCGAACCTAATGTTCCATGGTGGATACCCACTTTGAAACCTTGTGGAATGTTACGTTACATTGTATGCTATGTTTTCTTTTTGGTTTTGAGATAGGGGAAGCTAAATCAAAGATTTGCCACCATACCCTAGGCTTGACACGTTGAGTTGGCAAGCATTAGGAATCATGGATAACAGGCCCTAATTGGGTGAATCTGGTGGGTGGAGATGAAGTATGATTGGAATGGAATTCCATTTGGAACCATAAACCCAAAAAATATCAATTCACTCAGGCAAATGGACCGGTGAAGGAGTTTTGACCAATCCCTACTTTTTAGGTCTAGGAACAAGCAATTAGGCCTAATTAGCCCGATAAGGGTTAGATATGTTAATGACAAAACCCACCTCTGGCTTTGAGATATTGTATGTAAAACCCAAAAGGGTGTCTATAATATAAAATATTTCATAGGGTTGTTAATGAAGTTTAGCAGATAAATGCAGATTACCCTGCTGACAAGGCTAGTAGAATTAGGTCTTCTATTAGGCCTAAAAGTGCAACAATTTGTTTGTAAAACTTGGAAGCCGTAAATGTAAAATCCCTTGAGAAACTATTAGGGTTGGTAATCCCTCTAGAACCATCCATCCTTATGTGTGTAGTGTGGAGAATCAATATCTTGTGGTAGAGGGGTTGAAATCTTAGGTTGAGTGCAAAAGGGAGTGGGAACACAAGGTCTCCTAACCAAGAAAATGGAACTCATAAAATAACAAGTCCTTATCCTAGCCTAAGGACCTTGGGAAGGTCAAAGAGGGTAAGTATTGCAAACCCTTGGAGGGTTTGAGGTGTAGAATCATTGGATGGTTCTTGTGTAGATTGGAGGAGGTACCTAAACAAGGTAGCACAAATAGGTATAGAGTCAACTCACTGTACATCAGATTGGTATCAGAGCTAATTGATTGAATAGAGTGGTGTATGTTAGACCCAGAGGTAGAGTCAGAAGCCAAAAACATGCCACCAAAGGAAATGAGCCAAGAGGCCATCAGGAAGTTGGTCCAAGACATGCTTGGTGAAGCCCGGGAGCAAGAAACCAAGAAAGGAAAGGGCAAAGTCACTGAATGGGGTGATGAAACTAACAATGAAGATGCAGATGTGATAGGAGTCATAATAAAAAAGAAGGAGTTGGAAAAAGATTAGTAGATCTTCTTTGATGCCCTCAAGTCACTCAATAAAGACAACATAGAAGGTTTACCTATCTACAATGGAAGCCTAAATGGAGAAGAGTTATTGGATTGGATATAAGCCTTAAACAATCATTTTGAATTCAAGGAAGTTGCAGAAGAAAAGAGGGTCAACTTGGCCAAGTCAAGATTGAAGGGATCAGCCCTAGTGTGGTGGAACATGATGCAAGAAGAAAGAGAACAAACTAGGAGGAAGATCACCTCTTCGGAGAGAATGAATATCAGGATTAAAACTCAATTCCTACCTATATATTATGAGGTGCATATGCACAAGAAGTTGCATAATTTTAAACAAATAGAAATGGATGTGAGTACATATACAAAGGAGTTCAACAAACTTACCCTAAGAGCTAGGAAGCAAGAGAAAGAAGTGGAGAAGGTTGCAAGGTACTTAAATGGCCTTAGAAAAAACATACAAGATGAGATCAACATGATAGCACCTAACCCAGTCCATAACTAATTTCATTTATCCTTGAGAGCAAAAGATGAGATCAAAAGGAAAGGTGAACATAATCAAAAGGGGTAGAGGTGGCAGAGGTTATAGAGGAAGAGGTACCTTTGGAAGGGGATATAATCCCAACAAGAATGAAGAAAGAAATCAATCAGAGAATGGTGGTGATAATCCTAACAAACTAGGACAATTTAGAGGCAACTCTAGAGGGAGAAATAGCTATAGAAGCAGATTTGGCAACTCGAGAAGAGGGACCATAGTCTTCACTTGCAAATTCTGCCATTATCATCAAGTGGGGCATACCATGAGCCGGTGTCTTGAAAAGACTTCAAGCCCTCACACGAGAGACAAGAGAACTTAGTTAGTGCATGAAGAGGATTGTCAAAGTGTTACCTCAGCAATCAACAAGGTAGGACTAGTCCTAGATGGAGAGAACCTGATGCTAAGAGGGACCTTGTTGAAGGTACCAATGTCCAAAGAACCTACACAAAGCAAGACACTTTTCAAAACCACTTGTAGATCTCATGGTAAGATTTGTAAAGTTATAGTGGATTCAGGGTCTACTGAGAACATTGTAGGAGTTGAGATAGTAGACAAACTAAAATTGAAAAAGTTGCCACATACCATACCCTATAAGGTATCTTGGTTGAGTAAAGGTTAACATGTGCTTGTAGATGAGCAAACTTGGGTAGATTTTTAAATAAGAGATTACAAGGATAGTGTGATATGTGATGCATGTCACTTGCTATTGGGACTTCCTTGGAAGTATGATGTCAAAGTCATACATGATGGGGAGAAGAATTCCTATGTTATCACCAAGGAGGGTAGAAAATTTCAAATGGATCCCTTGATTGATCAGGGTGAAGAAAGACATGTTGGATCAAGTGTTATGTTTCTTAGTGGGAAAGAGTTCTTGAAATTGTTGAAGCATGAAGGGAACCAAGGACGTTCTCTCATA
The DNA here is from genome assembly GCF_030272615.1 of Cryptomeria japonica. Lineage (NCBI taxonomy): Eukaryota > Viridiplantae > Streptophyta > Pinopsida > Cupressales > Cupressaceae > Cryptomeria > Cryptomeria japonica. Next base: position 648,605,248 of record NC_081407.1, on the reverse strand, counting down.
TTGAAACCCAAAGAAGAGACAAAGACTAAAACCAGACCGATGATACCTCAAGAAGTGCAGACCTTGCTAGACTGGTACAAGGACATAGTTGTCAATGAGATACCAGATGCCTTACCCCCTATAAGAGATTTTAACCATTAGATAGACCTCATACCTGGTTCAACTTTTCTGAACAAAGTTGCTTACAAAATGAAACCTACTCAAAATGAGGAAATAGAAAAGCAATTGCAGGAATTACTAGATAAGGGCTTGTAAAGAAGAGTTTAAGTCCATGTGCAGAACCTACTGTTTTGGCACCTAAGAAAGATGGCAGGTGGAGGATGTGCACTAATTCAAGGGCTATAAACAAAATCACAATTAAGTACCAGTTCCCAATGCCAATGATTGAGGATCTAATGGACTACCTAGTTGGAGTTTGCTACTTTTCTAAGGTGGATTTGAAATCAAGTTATCATCAAATTAGGATCAAAACTGGTGATGAATGGTTGGTGATGCCCTTTGGGATCATAAATGCACCTAGAATCTTCATGAGACTCATGAATGAGGTTCTTGCAGATTTCATTGGTAAGTTTGTCATTGTTTACCTTGATGACATTTTCATTTTTAGCAGGTGAAAGGAGGAGCATATCAAACATTTGAATCAAGTTTTGAGGAAGCTACATCAAGTAAAGTTGATGATCAACTTGGATAAATATGAGTTTTTTAAAAATGAATTGGTGTATCTTTGTTCAGTAGTTTCTCAAGGTTGTTTTAAAATGTATCCATCAAAAGTGGAAGCAATAGTGAATTGGCCTACTCCTAAGTTAATAGGTGATGTAAGAAGTTTCCATGGTGTGGCTTCTTTCTATAGGAATTTCATTAGAGGTTTTAGCCATGTGTGTGCACGTATCTTGAACACCATCAAAGGTGGAGTAAAAAGTCAGTTTAAGAGGACTAGTGCAGTAGACAAGGGGTTTGAGTTGTTAAAACAAAAGGTAGCAAAACTCCCTTACCTTGGGCTCCCTAATTTCAATCATCTCTTCATTGTGGAGTGTGATGCTAGCAAGTTGGCTATAGGGGCCGTTTTGAGAAAAGAAGGTCACCTGGTTCCATTCTTCTTTGAGAAGCTCAATGAAGTAAAAGAAAAGTATTATACCTATGATCTAGAATTATATGCCATGGTGAAAGCACTCAAGAAGTGGTGGCATTATTTGTTACCAAAAGAGTTCATAGTCTACACTGATAATCATGCACTTAGTTTTTTGAATGGGTGGGAGAAATTGAATCAAAGACACCTCAAGTGGGTTCAGTATTTGCAGGCCTACACCTTTTCCATCAAGCACAGAAAAGGAGTCACCAATAAGGTAGAAGATGCCTTAAGTAGAAGGGTTATAACCATTCAAGAAGTGCAACTACAAAGTGTGGGGTTAAATGACCTCAAATACCTATACCAAGTTGACAAATATTTTTTATGAAGCATATGATGTTTGCTCAAAGTTTGCCAATGATTTTCATGTTGCCTCTTCTGATTTTATGTTGCAAGAAGTGTTATTGTTTAAAGGACACCTACTTTGCATACCACAATGCTCTATGAGAGACAATATCATTAAGGAGAAGCATCAAGGTAGTCTAAGTGGATATTTTGGTCTTGACAAGACCTTAGAGCAGGTTGGTAGGTTCTACCATTGGCCAAAACTATAGTAAGATGTTAGAATATTTGTGGAGCAATGTGCTAATTGTCAAAGGGATAAGGGTACCTCCAACAATGCAGGTTTATATCAACATCTAGCCATACCAACAAGGCCATGGGAGTGTGTGAGTATGGACTTTGTCCTTGGTTTACCTAGAACTCCAAGAGGACATGACAGTGTTTATATCATAGTTAATAGATTCAGAAAGATGTCATACTTTGTGACTTGCAAATGCACTAATGATGCCTCCTAAATAGCATGGTTGTTCTTCAAAGAGATTGTAAGGATCCATGGTTTACCTCTTAGCATTGTGAGTGATAGAGATACAAAATTTGTGAACCACTTTTGGGAAACCTTGTGGAAGAAACTAGGTACAAACCTTTATTTTTCATCTACATACCATCCACAATTTGATGGTCAAACTAAAGTAGTGAATAGATCCTTGGGTAATTTACTGAGATGTCTCACCAAACAGAATGGTCAAGCTTGGGATCTAGTATTGGGACAAGCAGAGTATGCCTACAATGACTCTGTCAATAGGAGGATAGGCCAGAGTCCATTTGTGATTGTATATGGATGTCATCCAAGGGGTATCTTAGAACTCAGAGAAATCAGTTCCATGGACCATAGGAGTGTCCAAGGTGAAAAATTTGTAGAGAATATGAAGGAGATCCATGAACAAGTTAAAAACACATTGTAATAGAACAATGAGAAATACAGGACACAAGAAAACAAAACAAGAAGAGAAGTATACTACAAGGTAGGTGATCTAGTTATGGCCTATCTGAGAAAGGAGAGACTCCATAAGGGGCAGCCTAGAAAACTATGCATGAAGAAGATTGGACCTCTTAAGGTTGTGCATAAGTATGGCAATAATGCCTATGAGGTGGAAATAGCACCAAACTTGTGTATATCACAAATCTTTAATGTGTGTGATTTGTATCAGTATAAAGGAACTCAGTCAACTCTAAACTAAGAAGAGCCTACTGCTACTGAATGTGTAGATTGGATACAAGACCTACCACCAACATAACCGCTGACATTGAAATACATTCTAGATTCCAAGATTGTCAAAAGGACTAGGAAAGGAGTCTATAGAGACTACTTTGTTAAACTGATAGGTCTCCTTGAATCCGAAGCTACATGGATGTCTTATGTATATATACTACAGCATGGAACCACTGTTCAAGCCCTATCCTCTCAAGGGACTTGAGTCTTTCCCTACCCCGGGAGTATGGTGTAGGGGAGTTTAGCAATTTTGTTGAGTTTGTTTCTAGGATGTCAGAATCATATTTTTAGTTTTTCAATAAGGTCAAGAGGCCATTGAGTCTATTCTCAAATGATTGTAAGGGCCCTAAGAGTCTTTGTTTAGCCAGTGTTGGCATGTGAGCTCTTAAGGGTGCCAGGTAGAGCACTTAATAGGATGAGTTATTTTTGGGTTAATGTAGTTTGGTTGATGTTGTTTTGAATTTTTTGAGGTCATATGAGTCACTTGGAGGTGACCAAGTTTGGGTTTGAGCAAATTTTACCACCTATGCAACAAATTGTAAAAGTTGCAAAAGTTGCTCATAGCAACTTTGCAACATTTTCATACACCAATGGTTAGCTTGTTAACACAATCGGCTGTGAGCATATGTAAATACTCAAAGGCTAGTATAATTTTTGTAAATACCAATGATAATTAGTTGTTGAAGAACTGGAGGAAATAGACAAGTTTTGGTTTCCCACTTGGTGTGTTCTTCCGAGCTTTTGTTGTTCTTTTCAAGTTTTGTACAGTGAATTCCAAAATAGGGTCATGGATTGTTAGAATGGATCCTTATCTTCATTTTTTTTGCTTTTGTGTCTTGAACTATTGTATTTTGTGAATAATCTTTATTTTTTTGTAGGCAGGTTGAAAGGTCCAAAATACTAGGGTTTTGAGAGAAAAATGGCTCCAACTTAACGTTCCATGGTGGATACCCACTCTGAAACCTTGTGGAATGTTAGGTTGCATTTTATACTATGTTTTATTTTTGGTTTTCAGACAAGGGAAGCTAAATCAAATATTTGACACCATACCCTAGGCTTGGCACGTTGAGTTGGCAAGCATTAGGAATCATGGATAACATGCCCTAACTGGGTGAATCCGGTGGGTGGAGACAAAGTATGATTGGAATGGATTTCTATTTCAAAGAACATACCCAAAACTATCATCAATTAACTTAGGCAAATGGGGCAGTGAAGGATTTTTGACCAATCCCTGCTTTATAGGCCTGGGAATGGGTAATTGGGCCTAATTAGCCCGGTAAGGGTTAGATATGTTAATGACAAAAATCACCTTTGGATTTGAGATATTGTATGTAAAACCCAAAAGGGTGTCTATAATGTAAAAGATTTTAGAGGGTTGTTAATGAATTTTAGCAGATAAATGCATATTACCCCGCTGATAGGGCTACTAGAATTAGGTCTCCTATTAGGCCTAAAAGTGCAGTTTGTTTCTAAAACTTGGAACAAGTAAATTTCAAAGCCCTTAAGAAAGGATTAGGGTTGGGAATCCCTCCAAAAACATCCATCCTTACGTGTGTAGTGTGGGGAAAGAAGATCCCATGGTAGAGAGGTTGAACTATTAGGTTGAGTGCGAAAGGGAGTGGGAACACAAGGTCTCCTAACTAAGAAAATGGAACTCACAAAAGAAAAAGTGCTTATCATAGCCTAATGACCCTGGGAAGGTCATAGAGGGTAAGTCTTCTAGACCCTTGAAGGGTGTGAGGTGTAGAATCATTGGATGGTTCTTGTGTATCTTGGAGGAGATACCTAGACTAGGTAGCAAAAATAGGTGAAGAGTCAACTCACTCTACATCATATTAGAGATAGCATCCATAATCCTGACATTTAGGGTACAAAATAGGTAGTAGGGGAGGGAAACTTTATCCTTGTGCTAGAAGTGATTAAGAATAACAAAGTGGTAGCTATAAACTCTAATATATGTACTATCTAAAGTTATAAGTTCCATGACAACAAACAAAATCCATCATCAAAGAAACTTGATTACCTTAGGGGAGTAGTACGTGTGTCTTCCCTTGACCAAATTTTCTTTCTCCACCTCATCTTTGGGGAATTTCTTCATAGCAACATCCGATAGCTTCTGGTCCATGTAGAATTTGATTCCATCTATCGGTAGACCAGTAGCCTCTGCAATCATGGATTCATTAACCTTAACCTTCCTATTTCAAATGGTTAGGGTGCCCTTATTCCACCCCTTTTTGAAAATCCTAGTGATTTCATGTCTTCTTTCTTGCATTCTTTCCATGTAATCTGATAATTTTGTTGCTCGCAACATAGCCCAAACCTGGGGATGGTCCCACCATTTATCAATTTTGTAGCCTCCATGGGCTTATGATTTCCCCCCATCTTATTATCAGTATTAACAAAATGTAAATTCCATCAAATACTGCTCTTCTCTACAGACTTTCTTTTTTAAAGAAGAAAAGAAGAAGTCTTTAGAAGAAAATAGATATTTCTCAAGATTTCACTTCAAATGGAAAGAAGAACCCACAAAGCATGCGAGATGTTATGGAAATCAATGGTGGAAAGATTCATGATGCCACAACCACCCCTACCATATTGAGAAATGATATCAAATCTTGCCTTGTTTTCCATGATATCTTTCATAATTTAAAATGTCATGTGCCACTTGAGGGAGCTCCCCCTCTCCATACCAAATCTTTATCTTCTCACTCCGTACTACCTCATTGGCAGCCCAATCAACACTCTTATTGGACTCTCTATAATCATGAGAAATGTGATAATGGTCAAATCCCTCAAGAAACTCCCTGGAAATGTCAATAATATTTTTTAATCATCCACGATGGTTCTTGCTTACCAAGGAGGCAATTTATTATATTTTTAGAGTCCCCCTCCAACCATAAATATTTGGCTCCCAGTTGATGCACTAATTTTATGGCTTGGAGGGTGCCCATGGCTTCAGCCAAGTGATTAGTTTGTTTCCCCAAGCGGAAGGTCACCACCCTCATGCAAAAGCCAACACTATTCAGAATGACTCCACCACAGCCAGCTGGCCCTAGGTTTCCTTTAGCAACCCTATCAAAGTTAGCCTTAATCCAATCATTAAGATGAGAAGAACAATAACACATCCTTCTGCTGCGTTGATTGGTATTATTGTCCATGGAGGCTAGGATATTCCATCTCTTTAAAACATCATACTCTTCCTTACTACTGCAATGATGATATCCAATAGCCGCCATGACATTTTGAACAAGATCGTGTTTTATCTTAGCCCACACCACTTTACGGGAGTTAATGGCGTTCTTGAAAAATTATGTTATTCCTTTCTTTCCAGATACCCCATAGGATATATGGAAAGGAAAACTCCCACAAATTTCTTATAGTCGTATTTTTTGTTCTACAAGACCAGCTCTTGAAATAATCTTGAATCTCCCCAGGAAACACCTAATTTAAAACCCATAGCTGGAAAAACATCGAACATATAGGTTGAACAAAAGGAGAATCAATAAAATAATAGGTCACAGACTCTTCATCATTAAGGCATAAGTAGCATCTATTGGGGATGCAAAATCTCCTCTTTCTCAGGTTATATGTGGTTGACATTTTGTTTTGCAGAAGAATTCATTAAAAAATATTTATTTTAGGAGTCAAACCTGAACACCAAGCTTTGGCCCAACAAGGAATAGAATCTTGAGACTGAGCTAGTATAAGGCCAACAAACACCATAAAATAAATCCCTGAAGGGGTTCCTCCCCACACCAGGTGGTCCTCCCTTCTTGGATTAATGACAGCCTGGTTGAGTTTCATATTAACATGCTTTAAGTTAGGATCAATAGACACCAGGTCCACCCACTTTTGATCTCTCCAGTAATCAGCAAATTTGACACCAAACTTGTTTTTGCAGGCTTGGATGATCAACTGAGGAACACAATGATGATTGAGAGGAGCACCTCCAATCTAGACATCATCCTATAAATCAACCTTTCTACCATTACCAATGGCCCACACTTTGTCCAAAATCACAATTCCTTTTGCATGAGTAACACTATTCTATATGGTAGAGCCACTCAGGATCTGATTTGAGGTAAGGAAATATTCCATGGTAGGGTTCACAAGTAAGTATTTAGCCTTCCAAATTTAATTCCATTCACCTATTCCCTAATAAATTCTCCATATTTGTTTGGCTAGGAGGGTTTTATTCAAAGTTTTAATATTTCTCAGGACAAGCCCCCCCACCTCCTTTGGTTTGCAAACTTTATCCCAGGAAATGAGGGCAACTCTCTTCTTCTCCTCAACCTTAGACCAAAGGAAAGCTTTCTGAATTTTCTCAATTCCATCTACAAATTTACTAGGTATTTTGAAGAGACTTAAGGCATAAATTAGAAGACTCTAGAGAGAAGATTTTAATAGCTGGATTTTACCTTCTTGGCTAAGAAGGATCCTTTCCTACCCAGCCAGCTTCCTATTGAATCTATCAACAAGATTGTTCTAGAAAAGATCCGTAGGTTTTGTACCCAAGGGAAGACCTAAGTAATTAGAAGGAGGCCTGCCAATTTGGTATCCCAAGATTTGGGCCATACTAGTTTGTCTATCCTTTTGAATGTTGAAGAAGAATAAAGAGATTTTCTCCCAATTAATCGATTGACCCGAAGCAACACTATAAGTATTGAGAAGGTTCTTCATGATAGTTTCTTCTCTGATTGATGAAGTACCCATTAAAATGGTATCATTAACAAATTGTTGGTGGGAATAGGCTTTCAATCTAGAAGAGGGAGAAACTCCCAACAAAAGACCCTGAGAAACAATTTTTCTTATATTTCTACCCAGACATTCAACCAAGATAATGAAGAGAATAGGGGAGATGGGATCCCTGGTGAAGGAGCACTTGAACAAATTTTGTTATGTAGGTTGTAGGAGTTAGGAATTATGAGATTTGGATTTTTTATAAGGTCAATAGACTAGTGAAAAAGTATTGAGATGTTTGTAAGGACCCTAGGAGTCACTGATTGGCCAATGTTGACGGATGGGCTCTTAAGGGTGTCAGGTAGAGTACTTTGTAGAATAAGTTGGTTTTATGTTAGAATAGGTTGTTTGATGTGTTTTAATGGTTTTTAAGGTCATTTGGACCTTTATAAGTGATGTAGGTTTGATTTGGGCCAAAGTTACTCAATTATGTAAAAGTTGTAAAAAGTTGCAAAAGTTGCTCATAGCAACTTTGCAACTTTTGCATTTTCCAAGCACCAATGGCTAGTTGGTTGTCTTCTTTAGTTAGAAGACACTTTTAACCAACCCAAGGCTGATGTAAGGCTTGGGACAACTGATGAGAAGGTTAGTTGAAGAATTGGAATAAGGAGACCAAGATTTAGCCTTCAATTTTTGTGTTTTCAACAATTTTGCATTGAGTTTCCTTGGTATCGTACGGTCTATATAGACTTCCAAGCCAGATAAGGAAATGGATTGATATAAAAGAGACTTAACTTCCATTTCATGGTTATTTGAGATTTTGAAGTGTTCTTGTTTGCAAGTTTTGGTATTTTTGTTACAGGCGGGTCCTAAAGACCTTGAAACAAGGGTTTTGAAGACCTCATGGATCAAACCTAGCACTCCATGTTGGAACCTCATACTAAAACCTTGTGGAATGATAGGGGGATTTTCACATTATGTTTTGATTTTTTTTTTTAAGGCAAGGAAGGCTGATCTCTAGTTTTACCACCATACCCTAGGCTTGGCACGTTGAATTGGCAAGCAATGGGGAACATGGACAACTGGCCCTAGATGGGTAAATCCAAAGAATGTAATTGATACTAGGTTATATTTAAAATCCTCATGGGTGTAAATACCTAAGACAATCATTAGATTTCTTTGTCATTCAGACTGGTGAGGATATTTGAGAAAAACCATAGTTTGTAGGCTTAAAAGGTGAAAAGTAGGCCTAAAAGGGTTAGGTGGGTTAGATACCAAACCCAGAACCTATTCTAAGATATTGTATGAATTTTCCAAAAGGGTATTTGAAAAGATAAATATTTCATACTGGTATGCGTAAATTTTGGTAGATAAGTGCAAAATACCTCATCGGTAGGGCTAATTGGACTAGGTCTCCTAGTAGGCCTAAAAGAGCAAATTGGTCCTTAAGCTTGAAACCAGTTATCTCCATAGTCCTCATTGAAGGGATAGGGTTCAAAATCAAAATAAAATAAACCCTAGGTGAGTTGGGAATGAGTGTATGAAGATCCTAAGGTAGAGGGGGTTGGCTCATGGGGAAGGTGTGAGAAGGTCTTGGGTTGGAGAGTCTCAATTGAGCATTGTTGGACTCTCACAAGTCTAGGGGTGATTACCTTAGTCAAAGTTCCTTGGGAAGGTCAATAAAGGTGAGCCCTACAACCTCTAGAAGGTTGGGTTAGTGGGAACCATTGGAAGGTTCATAAGACAACCTAGAGGGACATTAAGAATAGGAAAATCCTAAAGTAGTGAGCAACCTCTCTACATCAAATTGGTATTGAAGAGCCACTTGATTGAACAAAGTAGTGTATGTCAGACCAAAAGGTAGAATCAAAATCCAATAGCATGCCACCTGAGACAATGAGTCAAGAGGCCATTAGGAAGTTTTTCCAAGACATGCTTAGTGAAGCCCGCGAGCAAGATTCTAAGAAAGGTTAGGGAAAGATCACAGAGTGGGGTGATGAAACTTATGATGAAGATGCAAATGTGATAGGAGTGTTAATAAAGAAGAAGGAGCTTGAGAAAGATCAGCAAATCATCTTGGATGCTCTTAAATCACTCAACAAAGATAGCCTGGATGGTTTACTGGTCTATAGTGGAAGCCTGAATGGAGAAGAACTATTGGATTGTATAAGAGCTTTGAACAACTATTTTGAATACAAGGAGATTGCAGAAGAGAAGAAGGTCAATATGGAAAATACAAAGTTGAAAGGATCAACTTTAGTATGGTGGAACATGATGAAAGACGAGAGGGAACAAACCAGACGAAAGATGATCAATTCTTGGGAGAGAATGAAGATCAGAATCAAAACTCAGTTCCTTCCACTAGATTATGACGTGCAGATAGACAAGAAATTGATTAGTTTGAGGGAAAGGGAGTTGTTTGTGAGTGCTTATACAGAGGAGTTCAACAAACTAACTCTAAGAGAAAGGAAACAAGAGGAAGAAGTGGAGAAGGTATCCAGATACCTAAATGGTCTAAGACATTTAACATTCAAGATAAAATTAGCATGATGGCACCTGAAACAGTTCATAAGATTTGTCAGTTGGCCTTGAGAGTAGAGGACAAAATCAAGAGGAAAAGTGAGTTCAATCAAAGAGGTAGAGGTGGTAAGGGATTCAGAGGAAGAGGCACCTTTGGAAGGGGTCATAACTCTAGAAAGAATGAAGGAAGCAATTAAACTAAACATAGTGGGGATAACTTTAGGAAGAATGGTCCATTTAGAGGCAACTCTAGAGGAAGAAACAACTTTAGGGGCAAATTTGGTACTCAAGGAAGAGGACCCACAATTGTCACCAGTAAATGATTTCATTGTCATCAAGTGGGCCACACAATGAACCAATGTCCTAAAAAGAATTAAAGTTCTTATGTAGGTGAAAGAAGAACACAATTAGTGCAGGAGGAAGACAATCGAAGTGTTACCTCACTAATCAGCAAAGCTTGACCATTTTTAGATGGAGAGAACTTGATGTTAAGGAGAACCTTGTTGAAGGTACCGCAAGCCATAGAACCTACTCAAAGAAAGACACTCTTCAAAACCACTTGCAGATCATATGGTAATATTTGTAGGGTCATAGTGGATTCAGGGTTCTAGTGCGAACATTGTAGTAGTTGACATGGTAGACAAATTCAAGTTGAAAAGGCTACCACATACCAATCCTTATAAGGTATCATGGTTGAGTAAAGGACAACATGTGCTAGTTGATGAGAAAGCTTGGATAGATTTTGAAATTGGAGAGTATAAGGACAGAGTGGTATGTGATATACTACCTATGGATGCATGCCATTTTTTGCTTAGATGCCCTTGGCAATATGATGTTAAAGCCATACATGATAGGGAGAAGAATTCTTATGTTATCACCAAGGAAGGAAGGAAGTTCCAAATGGATCCTTTGGTTGTTCAGGGAGAAGAAAGACATGTCCGATCAAGTGTTATGTTCCTTAGTGGGAAGGAGTTTCTAAAAGAGATGAAGCATGAGGGGGACCAAGGATATGCCATCATAGTGAAACCAAAAGAAGAGGCAAAGTCTGAACCTAAACTGGTAGTACCTCAAGAAGTGAAAACCTTGCTGGACCGGTACAAGGACATTGTTGTCAATGAAATACTAGATGCTTTACCCCCATACAAAGATGTCAACCATCAGATAGACCTCATACCTGGATCTACCTTACAAAATAAAGCTTCTTACAAAATGACACCTACTAAAAATGAAGAAATAGCAAGACAAGTGCAAGAATTTCTAGATAAGGGGTTGACAAAGAAGAGTCTAAGCCCATGTGCAGTACCTATTGTCTTGGTACCTAAGAAATCTGGAAAATGGAAAATATGCACTAACTCAAGATCCATCAACAAGATTACCATCAGATACCGGTTTCCAATGCCAAGAATTGAGGACCTAAAGGACTACCTAGGAGGAGCTTGCTACTTTTCAAAGGTGGATTTGAAATCAGGCTATCATCAAATAAGGATTAGACCTGGAGATGATTGGAAAATGATCTTTAAAACTATTGAGGGGCTCTTTGAATGGTTGGTGATTCTCTTTGGGCTCACAAATGCACCTAGCACCTTCATGAGACTTCTAAATGAAGTGCTTGCAGAGTTTATTGGTAAATTTGTGATTGTTTATCTTGATGACATTCTGATTTTTAGCAGGTTAAGGGAGGAGCATATCAAACATTTGGATAAGGTCTTGAGAAAGATACATCAAGTAAAGTTGATGATCAACTTAGACAAGTGTGAGTTATTCAAAACTGAACTAGTATATCTTGGTTTTGTAGTTTCTCAAGGTTGTTTGAAAATGGATCCAACAAAGGTAGATGCAATAGTTAATTGGCGTATTGCTAAGTGAATTGGAGATTTGAGAAGTTTTCATGGGTTAGCCTCATTCTATATGAAGTTAATTAGAGGATTTAGCCATGTATGTGCACCCATATTGAACACCATCAAAGGAGGAATGAAATGTCAATTTAAGTGGACTAGTGCAACAGACAAGGGGTTTGAGTTGTTGAAACAAAAAGTGGTAGAGCTACCTTATCTTAGGCTCCTCGATTTCAATCATCTCTTTATAGTGGAGTGTGATGCTAGCAAGTTGGCAATAGGGGTAGTTTTGAGCCAAGAAGATCATCCGGTAGCATTTTTCTCTGAGAAACTCAATGAGGCAAAATAAAAGTATTCTACCTATGACCTAGAGTTGTATGCCATGGTACAAGCCCTTAATAAATGGCAGCATTATCTAATTCCCAAGGAATTCATAGTTTATACAGACAACCATGCACTTAGCTTCTTGAATGGACAAGAGAAGTTACATCAAAAACACATCAATTGGGTTGAGCACTTGTAGGCCTATACCTTTTCCATCAAACACAAGAAAGGAATCACCAATATAGTAGTAGATGCCTTAAGTAGAAGAGTTCTTACCATCGAAGAAATGCAACTTCAAAGTGTGGGGTTAAATGAACTCAAAGACTTATACCAAGGTGACAAGGATTTTGGTGAAGCATATGATGTTTGCACCAAGTTTACTAATGTTTCTCATGTTGCATATTTTGATTTCATGTTGCAAGAAGGTCTTTTGTTTAAAAAACACTTACTTTGCATACATCAGTGCTTTATGAGAAACAATATCATCAAGGAGAAGCATCAAGGTAGTTTAGGAGGACATTTTGGTCTTGACAAGACTTTAGAGAAGGTTGGATGGTTCTATCATTGGCCTAAACTTCAGTCAAATGTTAGAATATTTGTGGAGCAATGTCCCATATATCAGAGAGCTAAGGGAACCTCCACCAATGCAAGTTTACATCAGCCATTGGCCATACCAACCAGAGCATGGGAATGTTTAAGCATGGACTTTTTTATTGGCTTTCCTAGGACTCCAAGAGGGTATGACAGTGTCTTTGTCATAGTGGATAGGTTTAGCAAGATGGCACACTTGTGCCTTGCAAATGCACTAATGATGCCTCTTACATAGCAGGGATATTATTCGAGGAAGTTGTGAGGATTCATGGCCTACCGATTAGCATTCTGAGTGATAGAGACACTAAATTTGTAAGTCATTTTTGGTGAACCTTATGGAAGAAACTAGGCACAAAAATTTCCTTTTCATCAGCATACCATCCACAATCAGATGGTTAGACTGAAGTGGTTAACAGATCCTTAGGTAACTTGTTGAGATGTCTCACGAAACAATATGGACAAGCTTGGGGTCTAGTATTGGTTCAAGCAGAGTATGATTACAATGAATTAGTTAATAGAAGCACAGGTTGAAGTCCATTTGAGATTGTTTATGGATGTCATCCTAGGGGCATCTTGGAACTTAGAGACCTTAGTCCTATGGGCCATAGAACTGCACAAGGGGAAAAATTTGCAGAGAATACAAAATAGATACATGAGCAGGTCAAAAAGACATTGCAGCAGCACAATGAGAAGTACAAGGCATTGGTAGATAAGAAAAGAAGAGAAGTACACTTTCAAGTTGGTGATCTAGTGTTGGCCTACTTGAGGAAGGAGAGGCTACCCAAGGGACAACCTAGTAATCTATGCATGAAGAAGATTGGACCTCTTAATGTGTTGCATAAATTTGGCAGAAATGCCTATGAGTTGGAGTTACCACCAAACTTGGGCATATCCCCAATCTTCAATGTATGTGATTTTTATCCATACAGGGGGTCTCAGAAATATACAAATCAAGAATAACCTATTGCTATAGAAGATGTAGACTGGTTACAAGATTTACCTACAATCCAACCGGTCACATTCGAATGCATTTTGGATTCTAAACTTGTGAAAAGGACTAGGAAAGAACTCTATAGAGACTATCTGATCAGATGGATAGGGTTACCTGAGTCAGAGGGTACATGGATGTTAGAAAGAGATATCATACAACATGGTACCACTGTCCAAAATTTATCCACTCAAGAGAGTTGAGTTCTTCTTACCCCCGGAACATGGTGCAGGATAACTTGAAATTTTTTTTTTATGCAGGTTCCACAAGTTAGGAATCATGAGATTTTGGTTGGGTGTAAGCTCAATAGGTTAGTGAACAAGTACTTAGATGTTTGTAAGGACCCTAGGAGTCACTGATTGGCCAATGTTGGTCGATGGGCTCTTAAGGGTACCAGGTAGAGTACTTGGTAGAATAAGTTGGTTTTATGTTAGAATAGGTTGTTTGATGTGGTTTAATGGTTTTTAAGGTCATTTTGACCTTTAGAAGTGATCTAGGTTTGATTTGGGCCAAAGTTACTCAATTATGTAAAAGTTGTAAAAAGTTGCAAAAGTTGCTCATGGCAACTTTGCAACTTTGACATTTTCCAAGCACCAATGACTAGTTGGTTGTCTTTTTCAGTTAGAAGACACTTGTAACCAACCCAAGGCTGATATAAGGCTTGGGAAAACTGATGAGAAGGTTGGTTTAAGAATTGGAATACGGAGAGAAAGATTTAGCCTTCAATTTTTGTGTTTTCAGAGATTTTGCATTGAGTTTCCTTGGTATCGTACGGTCTGTACGGACTTCCAAGATAGATCAAGATATGGATTGATAGAACAGAGACTTAACTTCTATTTTGTGGTGATTTTAGATTTTGAAGTGTTCATGTTTGCAAGTTTTGGCATTTTTTTTACAGACGGGTCCTAAAGACCTTGAAACAAGGGTTTTGAAGACCTCATTGCTCAAACCTAGCATTCCATGGTGGAACCTCATACTAAAACCTTATGGAATGCTAGGAGGATTTGTACATTATTTTTTCACTTTATTTTTAAGGTAAGGAAGGCTAATCTCTAGTTTTGCCACCATACCCTAGGCTTGGCACACTGACATGGCAAGCAATGGGGAACATGAACAACTGACCCTAGATGGGTAAATCCAAAGAATGTAATTGATACCAAGTTATATTGGACATCCTCATGGGTGTAAATACCTGAGACAATCATTATATTTCTTGGTCATTCGTACTAGTGAGGACATTTGAGAAAAACCCTAGTTTGTAAGCTTAAAAGGTGGAAAGTAAACCTAAAAAGGGTTAGGTGGGTTAGAGACCAAACCTAGAACCAATTTTGAGATATTGTATGAATTTTCCAAAAGGGTATCTGAAAAGATAAAGATTTTATACCGGTGTGCATAAATTTTGGCAGATAAGTGCAAAATACCTCACTAATAGGTCTAATTGGACTAGGTCTCCTAGTAGGCCTAAAAGAGAAAAGTGATCCTTAAGCTTGAAACCGGTAATCTCCATAGTTCTATTTGAAGGGATAGGGTTGGAAATAAAAATAAAATCAACCCTAGGTGAGTTGGGAATGAGTGTATGAAGATCCTAAGGTAGAGGGGGTTGGCTCATGGGGAAGGTGTGAGAAGGTGTTGGGTTGGAGAGTCCCAATTGAGGAGTGTTGGACACTCACAAGTCTAGGGTTGATCACCTTAGTCATAGGACCTTAGGAAGGTCAGTAAAGGTGAGCCCTAAAACCTTTGGAAGGTTGTGTTAGTGGGAACCATTGGAAGGTTCATGAGACAACCTAGAGCAACACTAAGAATAGACAAATCCTGAAGAAGTGAACAACCTCTCTACATCAATCCCCTTGCCTGATGTCCCTAGAAGTTATAAAGAAAGGTGAGGGAACACCATTCACAATGACAGAGAATGAAGGGGTAAAAATGAGTTGACCAACTAGCTAAATAAACTTTTCACAAAAACCAAAAGCTCTAAGCACCTTTTCCAAAAACCCCCTGTCCACCTGATCATAGGCCTTAGACAAATCCAATTTCATCAAGAAGCCGTGTTTCTTTGATTCCACCAGCGAGAGAATAATTTCTTGAGTAGTGATGATAGAGTCTACGATTTGTCTACCAGGCACTAAGCCACTTTATAAATGAAGAGATAATAATATTTTAAGAGATAAATATAATCAAAATAGGACTTTTAGCCTCTTTACTATGGAAGAGTTTACTTCAATTTCAAATACACCTTCACAAGAATGTGAAAATGGTATCTACTTACAAAGAGAGATTAAAAATAGTAAAAATATTACAATAAAATCAAACCATAAATAAAATATAAAGAGCCCCAAAAAGATAAATTGGTCATAAACAAAATAGATAAACAAATCTAATGAAGTTTATATATAAAATAGGGTTTCATGTGAAAGAAAATAATTTGATACAAAAGAAAGAAATTGTGGTGCCTTAGATGCCTAACTTCTCTCCACCACTAAAAGTTAAAAAGAAAAAAACTTAGGTGGTAAATAGTGCCTACTGTGACACTAGTTGATCATGTGTTTCTACTAATTATATTAGATGAAAAAAAAATGAAATATGTGTAATAGAATCTGGAGGGAAAGAAGATTAATGGGTCCAAAGGAAATGGATGATAAAAATGATGAATTAGTTAGCATCTAGATGATATATTTGAGAATGATTATCCTCTTATTTTTTTAATCACATGCATTATCATCACTATGCATTATACAACATATACCTATATAGCTATATTGTTAACCTATTTATTTTTTGGATTGTAATCATTTGGATTTTCTATTATACCCATATTTTTGTGCTCCACATTATCATATATATATATATATATATATATATATATATATATATATATATATATATATATATATATATATATATATATATATATATATATATATATATATATATATATATATATATATATATATATATATATATATACATGATTAAATTTATTCACTTGAGGCATATTTTTATTCATTTCCTTCACTTTAATGATACAATTTCTCCTAACTTTTTAACATTTTCTTTAATTCTCTATAGTCTTGCACACACTTTTCCTCTACCTCTATTTTCCATTTTTATTATTTATTTACCTTACTAAATTTCTACTTCACATCATACATCTTCGTAATTATTTTATTCTTATTTTATAATGATTTTATGATCCATTCCTTACCACTTGCATTTATAGTGTTTCCCTGTTTCATTTTTTTAATGAGTTTTATGCATGCATGTGTGTACTTTTTAGCATGGTTTTTTTACACACTAATTAAATACACAAGTATATAAAATTTAAAATATTTAAGATAACATAATTATGATCATCATGCTTTATGAAACAATAACTATTATAATCCTACACTATCTTAACATTCTCATTGAATTAATTTGACATTTACCAATAGCTGCAATGTCTCCCGCCTAGGAATTTTTGAAAAACCCTCACAATGACTCCTTTGTAGTGCTGGACCCTGTACTGGGCAATGCTACTGTGGATGTACCTAGTGGTGGATCTTTGTGGCCCTCACTAGACTCTCTCTCGGCATCCCCTATTGGCAGCCTTGCCTCCTCCTTGGTGGGTGATGTAGATCCCTCTACCTCTATCACTGGTGGTCTACATAGTGCTGGTCTCCCTCCTCTCGTGCTTGTTGACAGAGGCTCTCTTCTGTCTTCACCTACGCCCTCTATGCGGGGGTTTCGGGTTGGGTCCCGCACGGCTGGTACTGACCTAGTTTTGCATTTGGAGGCCCTTGTTGCTGCTGCAGGTGATGCTCGAGGTGAAGATGCTTTTCCCAGGCCCTTTGCTCGAAATCATAGCTTTTCCTGTGTGACTAAATCTGCTGCGTAGCCTTCTAAGGGAGTTTGTCCTCTCCCTTGTACCAAGACCTATCCTACTGTGGTCTATGGCCGAGAGGTTGTGGAGAATGTTGACTTCTATCATTGCAGTGCTCTGGTCTGCAGATTTACTGGGCTTTGGCCTTCCCTCCCAAACCTTCATCGTTGGGTGAGTGATTCTTGGAAGCCCCTTGTTTCTTATGGAATTGAGATTTTCCCTTATGCCAAGGGGTTTTTTGTTGCCTCCTTTACCTCTACTCATGAGCGTGATTTGATTTTGGGGAAGCTTTGGACTTGGGGGGATCACTCCCTCTCTATCAAGCCCTGGACTCCTTCCTTCAACCTCCTTACTAAATCCCTCTCTATTCGTCCAGTTTGGGTCCTACTCCCCAATCTCCCCCTCCATTTCTGGGAACATTCTTGTTTTGAGGCCATTGGTAACTCCATTGGCAGCTTCTTGAAGGTTGATGATACCATGTTCTCCATGGGTCATTCTATGTTTGCTTGCCTTTAATTGATGTTGATATATCTTTGGCCCTCCTTAGGGATGTGGTCCTTATGGTCAGAGATGGGCCTTGGACCCAGCCATTGGTTTATGAAGGCCTCCCTTTTTGCTGTCAAAGGTTCTTCTCAATGGGCCACCTTGCTTCTAACTATTCTCTCTCTTGTCACAAAGGTGTCGCTACTTGGTGGAAAGATGCTACAGAAGACCACTTGATGATTAATGCTTCAGATTCTGTTTCAGTTGATTCATCTCATGATGAGGTGCCCCTTACTGCTGATGAAGGCCTACTTGATATTAATATTATGGAGGACCCTTCCCCCTTGGTTCCTACACCTGTTTCTCCTGCTCCTCACCTTCACTCTGCTCCTAGCATTCGTTCTCTTGCTGTTGCTCCACTGCAACAGCCTATTGCCGCTCTGCATCAACAGCCTGGCAGTGACCCTAGAGGGTCTTCCCCACTTCATTCTTCTTTGAAAGTTCCTAATGATAGTGTTTCTTGGATGGTTGTTTTTTGTAGGAGGAAAGGAAATTTTAACCCACTTTCCCAAGCCCCACTGGTCAAGTTTCGGGTTTTTCTCCCCCCTCTTGATTTGGGTTGGGTTGTTGATGGTTTGACAAGTTAGTTTGGCCTGTTTGACTTTGTTCTTTTGGGATTTTCTCCCTTGCTTGGTCTTTTTAATTTGATATCCTTTGGCTTTGTAAAGGGTCAGTGCCCTCTTTAATGCTGCTTTTTTTAATAAAAAATATTCTCATTGAATTGTGTGTTTCCCCTATTTTTATTGTTGTTTGGCTATTGTTAATGATTTGATCTACTACTAGTTCGTTATTATTTTATGATTTGGGTTTTGGATCCTTGTAAAACCCGTTTTATCTTAGTTAAAAACATTCTCATTCAATTATCTTAATATATTAATACAATAGAAATTAAATTTAAGAATGATGGAAACATTCTTGTATCATTGTCTCAAAATTTGAAGAACATTTTTTTTACCAATATACAACATTCATCAATTGGGGAGTTTAGGGTTATATATTTTATAGACAATAGTGCAATATAAATGTATCTTAAAGATTATTTTTTTTAGGTAAGGCAATTTTATTTTGGGACAAGAAAATCCTATCAAACATGGGAAAATTCAAGAGTTTTAATGCACATGCTATTAGCAAAATCTACAAGAATGAAATGTCAAAAAAGGCCAAAGTGATATAAAGACACTAAATAATTCTTTGAGGGATATAATGGATTTCATCATATCTACTATATTACCACGATTCTCTAGCCATCAAGTTTATTTATGTGTAGATGCCTTGTCCTATATCTAGATCTATGTTACCACTAGACACTTCTTTTCTTATCTTAATCATTGTGTTCTTGTGTTATTGAACATCTCATTGTGATTATATGATTATCCTAATCTACTATGTACCTATACAAGTATTTTTAGCCAATGAAGAGAGCATCAACATTGTTCACTTTTTCATGTTAGGATAACTATATTTCCTTGATTTTTTTTCATGAGTTATCATGATTTTTAAATGATGAATTCTTATAATTACCTAATTATTAGATTATTTGTATACTTACATGTTCATCCAAATAGATTACATTTCCTTTCAAGTAATTTTGCCTCTCCTACAATTCATCAGATGCAATCAATATATCTAAATATAATTTTATGATGATGCAATAGAATATTACTCAATCACACTTTTGTAGAAGCATAACTCCTTAACCTTAAAAAAAATTTAAAAAAATTATAAGGAAATTTTAAAATGAGATTAAATAAGAATGAGAATAATTTGAAGCTCTTGATTCATCTTATGACATTTCCTCACTTATTTTCTATTTATATACAATTTGCAAGCTTATAAAACAAACCATTCTATGGGGCTGACCTAGGAGAACTTGATCGCCATGATTTAGTTGTCTTCATAATGTGACTTTAAATGTTGAAAATACTTGACATTTATAAAATTTACACATATATGTGGATTTTGACCTAGAATAGTTTTGGATTAATTAAGTAGGGAGATTATATAAGACAACACTAAGGGTATCCTCACAACCAGTGGGGAAGACAATCCCCAAGCGATGCACACAATCGCCTGCAAACAACATGCATTGGGAAAGCCTGGTCCTTGGAAATAAACCCAAAACCAATGGGAAGAAAACAAACAGCCAAAAAATAGTTGTAGTGCTTTGTAGAATCTAGAAAAGAGGATATATGTAGACATACCTATTTTCTATAAGTTATAAGGTCGAAATCATCATTACATTACATTTATTCATTCACATCAATTGTCAAGCCACGTATCTTAATTCATTGTATTTACACAAACCAAAACTACCATTGATTGAATATATCATTTGGTTAGCTATCAATTTATTTCATATAGGTTTTCTTATGTTGATGTTATGCATTTATTTGATCTGAAATTAATTCTAGAGAAAGTTTGTTTTCGTTTAAAATTTCTAACTTTAAAAATATGTTAAAAATTAAAATTAAAACAACATTAATTATTGGAATTAAGTAGAAAACAACATTTAAATTTAATAATTGACTAAGCTGATTAGATATAAATAAGAGTTCTCATATATGATTTAAAGATACAAGCAACCAAAAAAAATAAAAAAATTGATGAAAATATAAATATAAAAAATTTAAAAAAAAAATTATACAAACCCATCCGATAATACCTCTTATTTTATAACTTTATACCTCATATAATTATTGGAATAAATAAACTAATTATAAGAAAATATTAAAATGAGATAAAGAGAACAATGAGAATAAGTTGAAGAGCTGGATAAATTGACTAACAAAAAATAATAAATGTAAACTGATTTAAAACATTTAGAAAGGTACAGCAATACAAAAGAACCCTTCTTTTAGGATTTCGATCTCAATAGGCCCATCAGATTCAATGGCAAGAAAGTATTTATTACCCATTGAGTGCACGGAAATACTAAGCGAATGTGTGAACACAAAAATACGATTCTCAGTAGTCTATTTTAGAACAAGTTTAGAGATGAGACAGACCGGCACTGATAGAGAAGGAGAAAGAAGGCGAAATTAAAATAATTCGTCCAATCAAGGACATCCTTATAAGAGGATCAATATTCGTATGCGGACAAGACGGGGAATCTATTGAAAGAAGGGAAAAAACAGTTTCACCAACGCTGGAATTTAATTTTGATTTTAGGCTCCTCCTCACTCTTTCTGTGTATATATATTGTATGGAGTGGAGTAGATGAGAGCAGAAAAAGGTTTCCAAGTTTAGAAAAGAAAAAAGAAAAATGGATTGTTCAAAGCTGTTGGGTTTCGTGGTCTTGATATGCTTTACTATTCCAATGATATCATGTTCTTCGGACAGACTGTTTAGTGCTTGGCCGAAGTCAAGCAGCGATGAAAGTATAAAAATAAGGGTGAACATGACGCGCAGATCAGAGCGAGAGTTGAGCATTCCTGAGAGATTGCGTTCGGCTGTGGATCGAAGTAAAGAACGAATGAAGAAGATAGAGGCATTCGCAAAGCAGAAGATAAGAGGACAATTAGACGCTGAAACGCCCGTCGAAGTAGGGGATGGAGAATTTCTGATGAGCGTTGCAGTGGGAACTCCCCCTGTGAGCTTCGAAGCGATTGTGGACACAGGGAGTGATCTGATTTGGACTCAGTGCAAGCCTTGCCAGAATTGCTACACTCAGCCTACGCCAATCTTCGACCCCTCCAAATCATCCACATTTTCCAGAGTTCCCTGCGGTGCTCCTCTTTGCGACGCTTTAGGGAATACACAAACTGGATGCAAACCACACTGTACCTTTATGTATGAGTATGGTGATGGTTCCTTCACCAGCGGTGACCTGGCCTTCGAGACACTATCAATTGGGAGCGATAGCGAAGTTGCGGGCATTGCTTTTGGATGCGGGAATCACAACGAAGGACAAGGATTCTCTCAGGGCGGCGGTCTTGTGGGATTAGGAAGAGGCGACCTCTCACTTATCTCCCAGCTCGGTTCCAAAGCGGAGAACAAATTCTCTTATTGTCTTTTGTCCATCACCGACTCTTCTTCACAAACCAGCCCTCTCTTTTTCGGTGAGGGTGCTTCTTTGAGTGGAGCGAAAACAATGCCCCTCATTAAGAGTAGTATAATTCCCACTTTCTGGTACATTCCTATTACAGGAATCACCCTCAATGGTAAGGCACTAGATATTCCTCCTGGAACTTTCGATCTGCAGTCGGACGGAAACGGAGGTATGATCATCGATTCCGGAACCACTATTACCTATCTGGACGAGCCTGCCTACTCTCCTATGAAGAAAGCAATTCAGTCTGCCATTGATCTCACTCCTGTAGACGGTTCTTCTACGGGGTTGGATCTTTGTTACGGCACATCATCCAGTGACGTCATCTTGCCAACCCTCGTCTTCAACTTCAAAGGCGGCGTGGATTACGAGCTACCAGCAGACAACGTTTTCATTCAGATATCTGAAAATCTCTTGTGCTTGGCGATGCTGGGTAAACCATCGGGGAATGGTTTTCCTTCCATCTTTGGAAACATACAGCAGCAAAATTTCCATATCCTTTACGATAATGCTCACAACACGCTCTCTTTCAAGCCCGCTAAGTGTGATTCTCTGTAAATAATTGTCACTCTCTTCCTCTTCTGTTTTCTCTATTTCTGCGGTTTTCCACTCCTCTTCCTCTGTGTCCGTCGTCTTTATTCCACTTCAAATGTAATATGTGATCTCGTCTCCTATGTAAACATTAATCTTTATGATTTGACTTATTTGTTTTTCAATTTAATTATGTTCTGTTTGGCAGTAATTGTTCTTCAGTCTGTGAATATTTGAATATAAATATTCTTTTAAGCATACAACTATTTATAATTACATGTAATAATAAAGTAATTTTATTATACCCTATTTGCTGAACAGTGATATCAAAGCAGAGTTCATTAGTTATTATTGAAAATTACAATAGCGTAGAAATTTATGGCACAGAAAATCAAAACTATTCGACCTAAAATCCGTCACTAAAAATACAAGTAAAATTCTCTAAGCAGATGGTGGTCTCGTGTTCTGTGTTAAGCGAGAAATAAAAGTCTTGCGAAAGAGCGGTTGCAAAATTTAATTCTTATTTAAAGGTTCTGACAAATTTATTCGAAGTGATATAAAATTTCTCCCATGGGAAGTCCTACGCTTCATTCATGTTTTCAATTGATTTTTTCGGATGCCAAGAGGAAAAGTTTTTGACGCTTCAATTGCATTACACGTCCCGCATAAATTTGGATTGTTGATGGACACTTACTATAAAATATAAACTATTTCTTTATCTCCTAAAGATACTGGGCTATTTAAAAGAGTGATTTATATTGCTTTAATCAATCGAACAAAACAGATAGAATAGTTTTTTTTGTTTTTTTTGTTTGTGTGTTTTTGATAAAGATAAACAGGTTTTATAGTGACCTGAAATCCAAAGTTTTACAGACCATGGCCAGCAGCCAACCCGACCAAAAAACTAAGCCCCACCCAGACCAACAACAATAAACAAAAAAACAGAACCAAAAACCAAGACCACGCACTCAACTAAGAGAGTGCATCAAATCAGTGTTTTTTTGAATAATACTCCTATTAATCTTCTCCAAGTTCTCCATGATGAATCTGGAGGTACCCTGGTCCTCGCTCCGACTCCTGGTTCTAGTACACAGATCCGAACTGATCTTGCCAACAACAACACTCTATCCAACCTCCGAAGCAATCTTTTTCTGCTTTTCACCCATGGGAGGGTCACTGACGATGGTCCTAGCTCTACAATCAACCATCATGGAATTAATCTTTTCCAAACCATTAGCGCTATTGTTCATCACCTGACTACTAATTTCCACTAGATTGTTCAAGTTTTCCTTGATCTCACTCACATCTTCTTCGAGCTTCTCAATTTTGCGCTCCTGGTTAACCTTCATGGTTTCCACATCCTATGAAATTTTCTGGATCATACTCATCATCATCTCAGATTTGTTGGGCCCACGGGATTCCATGAAAGGTTTACGTCAATGATGAGGAGCCTTATGGTATCATTAGCATGTAGGATTCTATATTATAGATAAAATACGTAGTAATTGACTGTTAAATGATGTTTTACATATTCATTAACTTACAATAAACTTAATCTCAATTGGGAAATTGGATGTACTTAGATTTATTGTTGCATTTGAAGCAAGTGCATGAAGTGTAGTAAAAGGAGCATTGGTGATTGCTAGAGGATAGAAAGATTTTACATTGTATGTGCTAGAGGGTGATTTACAAAAGTGGGAGCTACAATGTAGTCACACATAGCATACCAAAGGTTTGACATATGAGGCTCAATCAGATGAGTAAGAAGAGTCTTAGGAAAATTGTAAGGAAGAATTATCTTCCACTTCTAGAAACAATAGATATGGAACTATGTGAGAATTACATAAATTTAAAATAGAATACTTGATAATATTTTTTGCCAAGGATCATGAGAAGAAGTGAAGAGCACTAGAGGTAGTGTATTTACATGTCTTAATTCTTTACAAGTTAGTATCTATTTCTTGTTTAATTATGTTGCTACCATTTTTGTATGATTACACTTGGAAGTTTTCAGTTTACATGATGAAAAATAAGTATGAAGTTTTTTGTATGATCAAAAAATTCAAGGAACTTTCAATAAAAATAAACTACTACTAAGATTAAGTGTTTTAAGATTAAGAATGGGGGTTGTTGGAAGGTTGGTAACAACATCCCCTTATTTGTTCAACACCGCCCTCGGGGATTCGAGAAACATAGCTTAATGACCTCCCATTGTTTTTTAATCTCTCGTGTTTGCATTGGGTGTTAAAGGTAAATGTATTAACACAATGATAAACATTGGGCTAACAAGTAGTATCAGAGCTCATTTCATAGGTTTGACTCAACTATGAGGTGTCCATTCTATCTTAAATCAACTGTTACTACATAATTTTTACCTCATCCCTTATCATTTATCTTACACAATAATCAATATTTAGAATTACAAATATAATCTAAATGTATGTTTTGAAATGTTTAAAAAATATTTATACAATTAAATTTTAAAAATCTTTAAAATTAATTTCAGTCTTACATCCTCTGATCAAAGTGGTAGATAATCATTGTACGCTTAGAAATCAATATTGAGGAATATAGAGAGATAGTATTCTAAATCTATTTTTTAAGAGAATTTATATATCAATTAGATAGGATAAAATTTTATATTTTAAAATATATAGAGATAGTAATCTAAATGCATGTTTCTTACACTCAACAAGATTTGATCTTAATAAACTCATTATAAAATTACTCAATAAAATTTCAAAAAAATCTATAAGCTAATGTTAATAAATCTCTAAGAATGTCAATAAATCTCTAAGAAGTGATTTTAGAATACATGATCTCTCACCTCACAATGTTAACAGGGAATAACATATTCTTTAAGAAACAAACATGTTCCATTCGAGGTCAGAGACATAGAAGGGTGGATATTTGTATCATCTTGAGATAGCATCTTTCTCAAAGATAATACTTTACGTGCGAAGCATCAATTCTATTTCTATTTCTTTTAGTAGTATGGTAGAATGTTAATGTTTAATTATTTTGTGATAGTTGAGTATGTCTTGATGCACACACTTAGTGGTTTGTACCTATGAATAGTTGAGTAAGTCTATATTCACATTTGGATGGTGTCTTAGTTGTGGATAATTGAGTTCAATGTGTCAATTCACAAGTATATTGAGGACTTGTGGGTTTGGCAATCAATACATCCATTGATTTATTTAATTTGGTTTGTCTTTGGTGAGCAAGCAGATTTGGTGGATATGCTTTGTCAAGTCTCCAAATGGGTTGCTATATCTTATGCTTGTAATCTTTAATCCTTTGTTTGGATTGATTTAGTAAGAGGGAATGTTGGAGTAATTACTTTTTTAATACATTAAATCTAGATAAATATAATAAGTGTTAGTAGTTTATAAATGTTCTTATTTGATAAATTGAGAGATGGCCTAAAATCTTTCATAGTAGCCTGTCAGGTGAAGAATTATCTCAAAAGTAGTGAGCCAACCAAAACAGAAAAAGAGAAAACCAATTTTTGAAAAGAGGATTTTGATTGAAGCAACAAACTATTACAAGTGCAATTATCGTTGCACCAAAAGATTGACCTATTAGTGCCTGATACAACCACAAGACTTTTAGAATCCATAGGAGGCAGTTACACCATGTCACAAACCCAAGCGTTGCATTACACATCACAAGGAGACCAAGGGCACACACCTTGCAACAATCCCCCCTAGTTCAAGTGAGGGGTTTGAACCTGTGACCAAGCTCTAACACTACTTGTTACAAGTGTGGTTGTTAGTTCACCAAAAGATCGACCCGTTAATGACCAATACAACTGTTAGAAATAATATGCCAATGAGAGTGGGGATGAATCAGTGGTTACCGAAATTTTTCCCTTCTCAACCCCAAAAGAAGATTTGGGTTAGTAACTCAGGAACCAAACAACATACTGGTAGGATAAAGAAAAGCAACACAATGCAATCACATAAAGGTACATCACATAACACTAGTATATACAAGGAAAACACAAGATGGGAAAAACCTTAATGAGAAATGCTACTGGAGTCTACTGCTCCAATCTTGCCTCACAGTGAAACTGATTACAAAATTTAGGACACCAACCCAAGGAGCACCAATCCATGATTTAGGGCACCAACCCAAGGAGCATTATCCCCTGATTTAGGGCACTAACCCAAGGAGCACCAACCCCTAATTTAGTGCACCAACCTAAGGAGAACTAACCCTGGCACCGATCTACAACTCAGTGATCTACTATGTATATCATCAGTGGCAAAACTAGATATCCTATTACAAGTAAATCTTGCAACCACTGCATATACTTCATCCTGCTAGTATAACTCGTTTTCTGCTTTACTAGATCTTTCCTCTTCCTATCACTCTTCTGTTGTTGCCTCACCAATTTTTCTCTACCAGTTACCCCTACTCTTTTTCTGCTCTGCTTGTTCACCTCAATCTCATCTACTTCTATCTTTCACTGTCGATTAATTGCCTTTTCTTGTTCACCATTCAACTGGCATTCATGCTGAAATACTTCCTTACTGGTAGCCTTGCCCTTATCGGTTAATACTCTCTTATTGGTTCCTTCCAACACTCAATTACTTAATATTTTTGTCTAAGTGATTTAGACTGATTTCTTTACTGGTAGAGGAATACAAATGCTTTGTGCAACATTAATCTCTCATGCAACATCCTTCAACAACAACCTTCTCATTGTTTTTGGATTGCATATTTATAAACAAGCTATCTCGCCAAAAACCAATCCAAACTTTAGGTGGTGATGGTTTTCTTCTACCATCCAAATATGCATCCAATCTAATCTAATCTATCTTGGATCACACACCTGCTTTGGAGGGATAAGCCATCATGCGTTTTCCATCTGTTCAAAGGATGTTTGCCAAGAATTGCAAACCTGACCTTGTTTTCTGGGCTTGAAATTTGTAGACACATTCATGACCCAGTTGTTTCCTTCTTGAGATTATCCTGCCATCTAATTTCACACATCAATAATGCCATTCATAGCTCACAGATCTTCCTTTTTCTTCCATTCTTCCTCGAGCAACAAAAAATTTGTCATCAACTCGTGATTGTCACAGTCAACATTCATTGTCAACCAACCACAAATAACTGGCCGACATAACACACCACCGACATCTACATGTTTTCCCTTCAACTCCACGTGGAAACCCTATTAGTATCCACCTTGGTTTAGGCCTCTGTGTTAGTTCAGATAATATCACCGACCACAACACTTGACCCGTATACACCCACTGGTCCACATACCCTAATGACATATATCTCCTTCCCGGTAAACCTTCCTATCAATACCTTCTCTATTTTTCTAGTGCAGTACCTTTGTCTAGTCATTTGAAAATGTCGGTCCATAACATGCATCATGCTCATCTTCATGTGATGATGGCCTTTTGATTTTGCACTTCCTATTCACTCAACAACATACTCATATCTATGTATATTAGTTGGCACACTTGATGACACCATGGCATCAACCATCAACACCATGCAACTGAGGCAACACCTTTCTCTATCTGCATCCTAGTAACTCCATGTGTGCAGCTGCAAACTCACTTGCATCCTTCAATATCTATCGAGTTCATCTCTCAACTGGTTTGATAGAGTGGCAAACCCTTCACTTCAACTCTTCCTTTTGTGTTCTAGTAGCACATCATGTATTCTCATGTTGATCCTCTATACATCTCTAATCTCATGCTCAGGAAGCTTCATCATCTTCCACTTGGTCATTCAGTTTATGCATCCAATCACCTGCCATCTGCTTTCTCAGGTTGTCTTATCTCTTAGTAAGTAATTCTACCAGAATAATTGTGACATCATCGAGGAGAGGATACATCTTCAACTTGACATATGTCCCAGTAACTTTCCATATGTCATCTTTGGTCACTAAAGTAGCAAACACTCTCTCAATCTTCTCTTCATCCGGTGGGAGTCCTGCAAGATAATATCCTACTTCATACTGGTGGCCTTCACATACTTCACCTTTGGTGTTGATGTGATTCTTGATAACATTCCACCTCTTCATCACAATAAACAACCAACAACTTTTCTCTCCTTACAGATGTCATTATGCTGCATCTTCATACCCGTTTCGTGTTTGTTGTTTGCATCACTTTGCCTTCAGCCATCAACCTGTCACTTTACTGGTCTCTTCTCTCCCATGCTTACTAGTTGGCAACAACTCAATGGAAAAACATTTGCTGTCGGTCATCATACCATACCGGTCCCATTACTTGTCTTCAACATGAGTCAATGCTAACTTGTGTACTAGTGATCATCAATGATATCACAATACTGGTTGACATCAATGTCAACATGTTAACTATTTTCCCATATCAGTTATCTATCATGCTATACCGGTTGACATCAATCATAACACAATGCCATTAATATTCCCCTTTGGCATTGATGTCAAGACATGTAGTATCCGACATACTACAAATTCATTCTCCCCCTTTTGACAACAATGGAAAAGGGCATTGTCAAGGTTTCTCTCCTCCTTGTGTCTACCGGGCACTGATAAAGATTTTTCTCCACTTTTTGATCTACCAGATGCATCTCCTCCTTTAATCATCATTTGTTACATCTTCTCAAGTCACATCACTTGAGATGGAGGGTACAACCACCAATTGACACCAATTTCTCAAAACCAAGTGTTTATGCAAACTGGAAACACATGCATATACAAGTCTAAAACCAATTGAAGGCCCATGCATCAGTGAACACAACATACTTGCTGGTAAAGCTCTATCATCTCCCCTTGATATGAAAAAGCCTTTCTGACGTCAAATTATTGATTCCAAGTGTTTAGGCGAATAGTGATACCAATTGTATCTCTTCCGATACCAAATGCATGTTCTTGTGTGCAGGTAACTTTCCCTCTTAGCAAGAAACACTCATGATGATCCAATTGTGATTTCAATCTAATAGGCATTGAAATATCTCACAATCCAAGATACCTCCAAAGACACAAACATAGCAGTAGAGCCATAGACACTTGCCCACCCTCTGTGTCTAGCAAGTCTGATACTTAGTCAGAAAAAATGACTATGAACTCCCCCTAAGTCATACATCTCAGGTCCACATTGTCAGTCAGGTCAAAAACTAGAGCTTCTATCTTCACTATATATCGGTTGAGTTGTGCATATGTGATCACTCTGATGATCTTTCAGCTCCATTATATCCAGGATAGACTATGACATGATCCTAGATGTACACAATACCATATAATATCATCATCATGCCATAAATCAAACCGGTTAGCCCTCAAACGATGTATGCATACATATTCAACAACTGGGCCATCATGTCATTCAGGTCTTTTCTAATAGCACCTGAGATAGAAACTCCTCATTCCATGCTACTGGGGCTAATGCAATGATCTCTAGCCTCAGTGTCTTACATAACCTGCAAGTACCTACTAACAATTATACCACTAACATCCAGCTCATACTGGTTTCTTGTATTAGTCCATCATCACTACCAGAGCACCTTTCTATAACTCCAGACATCTTATGTCACTTTGCGTCTAATTCCAATTGTTAATTTGTCATCCATTGGCACATGTAGTAGTGATCCATCTTTCATCTGCAGGTGTGTAGCCAAGGCAACCTCTACAGACACTTATCTTCTCATATCCTTCCTTCATATCGGTAGCAGCTTTATTCTTCCACGTGTCCTCTTTCACTGAGGGGTGAATGATAAGGTGAGTGTACTACTCCCCCTAAGAAGTCATAACTTTAAGAAAAACCCTCTCAAAAAGTTGTATTAAATCTTGGCAAATATTTAATTTTTTATATTTTAAAAATATTTTTTATTGGTGAATCTTTCCTTTTTTAAAAGAAAAACATTAATTTTACTTGCAAATTTTTTTTTGATTTTTTTGGGTAGAAAATATTGGCAAATCTTGGAAAATAATAAGAGTATGCATTAATTACTATTGCAAGTCCTTTCATTTAAAAAAATATTTTTTAATAGAAACGTCGAGGCTTGAAGGCACACTCTATTTTATTTAGTTTCTACCATTAATTTAAAATACTCTAATATCCCTCTTTGTATTTTGTGAGATAAAATGTACCAACAATTTGTAATACTCATGGGGCCAAAAAGTGCTTTTAGACCATTGATTTTCATTGAGGTCAGCAATTTAAAAGCAATTTCAACTCCCATGAGAATTATAGCTTGTAGGTACAATTTGCCTCATAGAATATAATGAAGGTCATTAGATTATATTTTAAACGAATGGTAGCAACTAAATTTTGTTGATATAACCCTAAAGTAACTAATAATTATGATATATTATTAGAAAATTGACTTAGATTTCTAAAATAAATTATAAAATATTGGCGAACCTAATCCAATCATGTATCAAATATTGTGGCAAATCTTTGAGTTATAAAAATTAATTAAATAAATTCTCTAGTGATTTAAATAACACTAAAATAAAAATTCGTAAAAATATGGTGATTCAAGTCACCTTAAAAGCTGAACTTATTAGCCAAATTTTGATTTCCAAATTTCAAAAAATAAGCAAAGGGCAAATATTAGCCACTAAAAAAATCATTGCCCCTAGGGTACTAAATCTCCTTTAATCCTTATAAGATATGACTTATTCTTTGAATGCACAATCTCGGTCCAAGATCCTTCTCTCTTCTTTCTTCCTCCATACCTGCATGACTTCACTTTTCTTCCCATTTTTCAGTTTTGGGAGTAGGTCTTACCTTCATCTGCTGATTGGTCCTTATATTTCTGGATTGTGCCACATAACCAGAAGCAGTGCTATAGTAGCACACAACATCCATCCCAACTTCTTGACTGGGGAACCTTCTAACATATCAGTTTGCTCTTCTTTTTTTGATCACACCATTGTAGTCAGTTGTAAGGTTCAATGGTTTCCTTGCATGTGCAGGTACACTTCTCATCTTGCTCCATGCAGGTCTTTGCTGCTACTATACTGAGCATGATTGTTCCACTAGTTTCCATAGAATTGTGAGTTCTTCTTCCTGCATTCATAACTTCTAAGGCCAAATGCATTACATTTATAACAAACACTATTTACATAACCGAGAGAGAAATTATGCATGTATCTACTCTTTCATTGCTCATATGCATGATAACTGTGAGATCCTACATTGTTCCTTCTAGATCCCTTTCTACATTCTTCTACCCTATGGCCATGACCATTACATGTAAATTAAAAAATGAAGAAGGAAGGTTTATAGCTTACAAACTTATTCTGCCATGCATGTGGAGATCCTACCGGTTTTACTTCTCCATTTCTGCTTTTCCAAGGATGGATCCTAGATTGTTCACCTTCTGGAGTTCTTACATCTGGTCCCTTCTTCTTCCACACCTGCCTTGTCTTGTGGACAGTAGCATTCCCTTGTACTCTATTGGTAGGATGTCTTCATTGTTGTCTTCTCATGTTCTTTCTTTTAGTGAAGTTGTCTTCTCCCATCTTCCCTTTTCCTTTGGGATCTACAGTGTTCCTCCTTCTTGCAGCACTAATATTCACTCTTGTTTGCATGGCTTCATCGGTTGTGGTTAGATCAACCTTCTTTTAGCAGTATTTTGGATAGTGAAGGTTTGTCTCTTATTTTCTCCATTTGAGGAGAAAAATAGAATGCCATTGTGGGGGACATTCTTGCTAGTGGAGCATTCACCTTCACCACTTCCTAATCCTTCAATGTCCTTGGCATGCTTTTATTTTTCCAAAATTTTGTCCAAGGCATCACTGCTTCCATCAAACCAGATTCTCAGCTTGATCTCATCCTGACATTTCTCAAGGTCCTTTCAGAGAGTCTCCATTTCTCCAACGAGCTGCTGATATTCTTTCTTTTACCTTCTTGGCCCACTTGTGGTCCACCCAATTGAAAGTTTTTAAGTCGGGCCCCTCTAGTTGTATCATGTCTCCATAGACTTTTTTTTGCCTTTAAAGTTGTGTGTTAAATTCTAGCTAAGTGAAAAAGAATGTCTTTAAAACTCTTTGAACCATTGAACCCTCTTGAACTAGTTTAGTCAGGTTCAAAGGTTCAATCAGGTTCAGAGGTTCAACATGTTCAATTGGTCCAATGAGGTTCACCAAGTTCAACCAGTTCAAGAAGTTCAACAGGAAGTGGTTGGAAAGTCATCATAACCAGAATATGGGCAACACTTACTGCAATCATTTAGAAATCCCAAGGAAAGCATCATGAGCATATCCGGTTGCCGCGCATGCAAACAGAAAGAATACACATAATCTACAAAAAAAATTTGTGACCTTGGGAAAAAATAATGATGAGCGAGGTACTCCGCATACAACCTGATAAGGAAGTTATGGTGCAGTGTGTTTGAGAGCAGAAGATGTGAAAATAACTAAGAACATTATTTTGACAAGTCTGATTTTACATTAGTCATATAGACCCACACATAGTAGCATGTATATTTCGATTCAGACATTATTATTGACATTGCTCTAGTCAAAATGCCAAAAACTAGGTTTTGGCCAACATATCCAAAATTGAGAAAGATCCAATGGTGCAAACAACAGTTATGGCCCCCGTACTGAGACAGATTTTGACTGTCACAAACATTTTCAGTCCGCTCAGCATAAAGAATATTTTCATTTTGGGTTAAAATATTCAAGTGCCACCTGTCGAAATATTCTTATAAACTTTAGAGAATTATATTTCTAATGTCTATAAATATTTGATGCTATAAATAAGAGTAATGAGGAAAGTGAAATGTAAAATTTAAAAAGTTTTTCAAGATTCAGTTTTAAAATTGAATAAAGATCTCATGTAGCTATTTATTGCAAAATCATTGAAAGAGGTGAGGGTTCTTTTTTTTTTCTTTGCTTCTAGCAGCCTGTGGGTGAGAAGGAGTGGGTTTTTATCTGTAAGGGAGGATTTGAAGCTTTTCTAAGCAATGTTTTGTACAGAAAATATCAATCTTTGAGTTGATTTTCAGACATGAATAGAATGCAGATGATATCTTCAATATTTGTGTTGTTGATATTTTTCTCATGCCTGTAGCTGGACTTTGAGCCTTTATAGTTGTTTATTAATTTATTTTCTACTATAATCGATTGTGTATGTGGATTTATTACAAGACTGTGTGCTTGAAAGTAGGCCATATTGGAACAACAACATTCTCCGTTAGCTTTTAGTCCAAATGTTATCCATAAGTGTAGACAATTAAACTTTGATTTAATGGTTTTCATTTATATCTATTTTGTAAATCTTTGGCATTCATTGTTATTATTACTTTTTATCAAATTCATTATGGTTTGAGTTGTGCTGATCCCCATTTCCCTATGAGGAATGAGAGAGTATCAATTAGAATCAATACTGCTTTGTACTTGCTTTGCTCTGAATTTATGGAATGAACTTATGCTCAGAAATTGAGTTTGTGAGCTTTTATTTAATTATTATTTTCCTTTATTTCTTTTTGGTTAAAAGCATATTGGCAATTTAATTCATTGTAAATCTCCTAAGAGGGAGTTGTACCTCTCAATTTAGAGGAAGATTATCACTTCAATGATAATCTATCCAACTGTTAATGGTTTTTTATGTCCTTCATTCTGGGCATTCTGAGTTGATTTGTATAGTTATTTTAGAAGGACAAATCTGTTAACTAACATACCTCTAGCTCAGATGCTAGATCTTTACACTGACATTCCTTGGTGTCTCCATGTTGATTCTTCACTCTGAGATGCATTTCTCAGATATTTCAAGGTATTTGATTAACCATTTCTTATCCACAACTGGAGCATTCTTGAATAACTTGTATTCATTTCTCACTCTACTCAATTCTTCAAGTACATTTATAGGTTATCCTTCAAGATCAACTTCTTCTTCTTCTTCTTCTTCTTCTTCTTCTTCTTCTTCTTCACCTTCACTATCACTACTAAACAGATCTTGCCAATAGGAGTGATTTGCATGATCATTTTTAGATGTGTGCCTTTCATCCTTTGATTCTTGAGCCATGAAGAGGTGGGTTCCTTCTTCATCATTGTTGTAGTTGCTTATAGATCTACCTTCATCATCTGCATATACATGAGATGCATTTCTCATCCTATCTTCACAAACTAGTTTTATAGTGGTAAGCTCATTTTGATAGAGCTTCTTCTTTGTCCCATAGGATATTTGTTGGTCTGCATCTATCTACCTGTGAGGAGACATCACTTGATAACCCACAAAGTATAGCCTTCATAGCTACATCATTACACTGGTTTCTTCTTCCTGCATCTGAGTCAGTGGGAGGACTGACTTTACTAGGGTAACCATTTATAACAGACACCTAGACATCATACCCTAGAGAGGATAAATGACTTCCATTCTACAACACCAAATGGAATAATTCTAACCATCAGATACTAGAGTTGGGATTAGCACTAAATAGACCATTGTGTCCTAATCCAAAATCTTCCCAAGCTAGAGAAAGCTTATCAACTAGGAACCTAAGCTCTGATACCATTTGTTAGACATGATATGCCACTGAGAGGGGGGGACGGGGGTGAATTAGTGGTTACCAAACTTTTTCCCTTTTTAATCCCAAAAGAAGATATCTGTTACTAACTCAAGCACTAAACATCATACCCATAGGATAAAGCAAAGCAACACAGTGCAATCACATAAAGACACATCACATAACACTAGTATAAACAATGAAAACCCAAGATGGTCAAAACCTCAGTGAGAAATATCGATCAAGTCTACTGATCCAATCCATCCTTACAACAAAACTGATTATAAAGTTTAGGGCACCAACCCAAGGAGAATCAACCCCTGCACCGAGCTACAACTTAGTGATCTACTATGTATATCATTAGTTACAAAAGTAGATATCCTATTACAAGTGAATCTTGTAACCATTGCATACACTTCACCCTATCAGTATAACTTCTTTTCTTCTTTACCAGATCTTTCCTCTTCCTACAACTCTGCCTCTCTGCATCTCTCTACCCATTCATTGTCTTTTATTCTTTGCTACACTCTTATGTTGCTACCTTACCAGTTTTTCTCTACTGGTTATCCCTACTCTATTTCCACTTTGTCAGTTTGCCTCTATCTCATCCACTTCTATCTTTCACTCCCACTTCACTTCCTTTTCTTCTTCACTATTTGACTAGCATTCATGCTAAAATACTTCCTTACTGGTAGCCTTGACCTTACCGGTTAATACCCTCTTATCAGTTCCTTCTAGCACTCAATCACTTAAATTTTTTGCCTAAGTGATTTATACTGATTTCTTTACTAGCAAAGGCATACACCTGCTTTATCCAGCATAAATCTCTCATGTAAAATCCTTCAACAACAACATTCTCATTATTTTCGGCTTGCATACTTACAAACAAGTTTTCCCACCAAAAATTAATCCAAACTTTAGGCAGTAAGGATTTTCTTCTATGGACGAAATTTGCATCCAGTCTGAGCTGATTTTCCTTGGATCACACACCTTCTTTGGAGGGATAAGCCATCACGTGTTTTCCATCTGTTCAAAGCATGTTTGCCAAGAATGGAAAACCTGACCTTGTTTTCCATCCTTGAAATCTGTCGACACATTCATGAACCAGTTGTTTCCTTCTCGATATTTTCCTGCAATATGATTTCATGCATCAATCATGTCATTCACAAGTCAAAGATCTTCCTATGTCATCTATTCATCCTCGGGCTGCAAAAAAACTGTCATCAACCCTTGATTGTCACAATCAACATTCAATGTCGACCAGCCACAACTACCTCACTGCCATTTGCATGTTTGTCACTTCAACTTCACATGGAAACACTATCAATATCAACCTCAGTTTAGGCCTCTATGTCAAATAAGATAATATCACTGACCACAACAATTGACTAGTGTACACGTACTAGTCCAGAACCCCTACCAGAATATATCACCTTTCTGGTAAACCTTCCTTCCAATGCCTTCTCTTATTTGCCAGTGTAGTACCTTTGCCTAGTCATCTGAATATGTCTTCCCACAACATTCATCATGCTCATCTTCATCTAATGAGTGCCTTTTGTTTCCGCACTTCTTGTTCACTCAACAACATACCAGTATCTATGTATACTATTTGGCACACATGATGATACCATGTTATCAATCATCAACACCATGCAACTGAGGCAACATCTTTCTCTATCTGCATTTTAGTAACTCCATGTGTGTAGCTGCAAAATCACTTGCATCCTTCATTATCTGTCGAGTTCATCTCTCAATCGGTTTGCCAAAGTTGCAAACCCTTCACTTCAACTCTTCCTTTTGTATTTTGTAGCTTATCATGTCTTCTCATGCTAATCCTATGTACATCTCTGATCTCATACTTTGGAAGCTTTCTCATCTTCCACTTGGTCATCCAGTCTATGCTTCCAATCACCTACCATATGCTTTCTTTGGTTGTCTTATCTCTTGGTCAGTAGTTCTGCTAA
Source organism: Cryptomeria japonica (assembly GCF_030272615.1). Lineage (NCBI taxonomy): Eukaryota > Viridiplantae > Streptophyta > Pinopsida > Cupressales > Cupressaceae > Cryptomeria > Cryptomeria japonica. The sequence continues at coordinate 648,568,213 of NC_081407.1, read as the reverse complement.
AATAACTGTGATATCACCAAGGAGACAATGCATATTCAACTTGACATATGTCCTAGTAACTTTCCATATGTCATCTTTTCTTCATTTAGTGGGAGTCTTGCAAGATGACATCCTACTTCATACTGGTGGCCTACACATACTTCACCTTCGGTATTGATGTGGTTCTTGATAACATTCCACCTCTTCATCACAATCAATAGCCAACAACTTTTCTCTCCTTACATATGTCATCATGTTGCATCTTCATACCGATTTCATCTTTGTGTTTGCATCACTTTGCCTTCAACCATCAATCTGTCACTTTACTAGTCTCTTCTCTCCCATTCTTACCAGTTGGAAACAACTCAATGCTAACACATTATCTACTGGCCATCATACCATACCAGTCCCATTACTTGTCTTCAACACAAGTCAATACTAATTTGTGTACTGGTGATCATCAATGATATCACAATGCTGGTTGATATCAATGTCAACATGTTAACTATTCTCCCGTACCAGTTATCCATCATGCTATATCGGTTGACATTAAAGACAACACAATGCCAACAACCACTAGACTTATAGAATCCATAGGGGGAGTTGAGAGATGTCACAAATTTGAGTGTTGCATTGCACAACACAAGGAGACCAAGTATGTACACCTTGCAATGCTAACTGACAAGAACATGGTTCCTAACCCTAAAAAAGATTCCCATTTTTAGATCTAAGGGGTTTAGGAAGGTACACTGAACCAACTTCCAGAATAAACCTCCTAAGCTAAGAGCAAAGAAGCTAAGGGAAGAGTAAAATATCAACAGGTTTTTAAAGGTTTCCATAAAGAGCTTGAATAAAATTGATTTCCGAAGGCACCCAAAAATCTTGTAATAGTAATTTAATTGACTCACCATTTCATGAAATCTAGAGAATAATCTACAATATAAATAACTAATAGGTTTTGAAAGGATTCCTTCAACCTTATACTAGTTGAAACCCTTGCACACACATCCTCTAGGACCACCTCAACATGCTCACTATCAACAGTAACACTTACCTCCATAGGGATAACAATAGCTAGATAATTTCTAGAAAATAGATAACTAATTAAATTTAGATTAAATTTATTAGCAAATACTGCTAAACAAGAAAAACCTTCAACAAACTTGACCTCTATAGGAGCGATGGAGCTATCTATAGGTGCTACCTCTAAAGGCCTTGCAAGATTGAAATCTAGCATGGGAACCAACTCCATAAGAACCATAGAAAAAAGCATTGGGAAATGGCCCATAGCTGTCCCTCCATGAAAACTAGATCGAAAGAAAATTCCTCGAACATTCATTGACATTCCCCCCTTATTACATTGTTCTTGGAAATATACCTCTAAAAATAAAAACATTACCTAGCTAAGGGAACCCCCTTAATGCTACATCACAAAACTTATTGATTACATAAAATAAATGAATACATATTTTTGAGATGATTTATTTTTTAATAACCAAATAATTGATCAAGTGGACCTCTATCAAGCTATCTAGGTATGCCGATAAAGACATTGCTCCAAGCTAAATTCCCAAGTTCACACTCCTGAAATCCTAAACTATAGATAATTTTTTTTATAGTAATCCATATTCATCTTCACACACATAGGGATCCATCAAGTTATCTCTTCACCCTTGTAAATGTATAATTATCAACTATTGTATTGTGAACACTCTAGGCAACAATCGATGTTGATTTCAATACAAAACCCCTCCTTATCTTGAAAGATAAAACCTAACAATATATGAATTTTTCAAATCCATTAAGAACAATAGAGAGAGATAAAAGGGGTTAATACAGTAGTGCAATGGTAAAGTTGCAAACCAAGTTTATGCAGAGTCCCATGTTTGAATCACTTGTAAGTATCTCTCCCCAGTTCTTAATGAGGTCAGAGGAAGATAGGGGTGAGTAGTTGGAGGATGTTTTAATCCATGGTGGAGACCCACATTGGTGCATACCCTGCAAATCAAGGAAGACATTGTACCCCAATGTTGATTGGTAGTGATGCATGATGTACAAAGGGACATGATAGGTGGTGCTAGGCTCGATGCAATAGAGAGATAAGGATGGTGCATGAGGAAGGGAGTTATAAGGAGAATAGAGAGATAAGGTGCATGGAGATATTGATGAAGAGATGAAAATTTAGAGGTATTAATGCCTCATATTCAAAAGATGTACCCAGGGATGGGCTCTATCGATATGACCTTATTGGTTATAATCTCGAATCAAAAGCCCTAATTGATAAAAAAAATAGTGAAAGATAAAAATAAAAGCAAGAGGATAAGGCCTTATTTTCTTCTCATGCAAAATACCATCCTAGAGAGAGAAATTAATTCAAAATGATGGAAATTCTTCTATCCTCTAGTGCCACTAGCCTCCAAATGTGAAGGCTCAGAGTAAAGTATGAATCCATTCTTAGTATCTACAAGACTATAAGCTTCAACAAAACTATCATCCAGGGGTTCCTCATACTCAATATTAGACACATCCCCTTATTCCATCCATCAATTGCTGCAACATAATTTGTGTATCAGGCATAACTAATCAGTTACCCCTAGTTCTTGTTGCTATGATTATGGATGCAGTTGATATACATATTCCTAAACTCCTAGTGAAAAATTCTTCCCTATAGAATTATATTAAATTAAATATGGCTATAGTGCCATTATATGAGACACCAACATAAGTTTAGGAAAAACTTGATATACTTATTTAGGCTTTTAGCATCCAATATAGGAATCTGACTAATAATAACTTCTACAACAAAAACTTCTAATTTATTGCATATCAAAACTATTATTTCCTTAACACTTTAACCCATGTTTATGATAAAGTGGAGGCAAACATTCATACTATATCTCCCTTTTAGAGGTTTATAATAATATATAATCAAAACTCACAGTGAATGAAACTACTACTCTTTTTGATTCCTAATGCTCTTCAAAAGGCTTGACTTATAGCAGTGGATTCTTGCTCCTTTGTGAATTGTGATTCTTTCTGCATATGTCACATGTAATCAAAATTCACTTCTATTTATCTCGAGAGGAAACCAAAAAAATAGAAAGGCCAAAAATATAACCACTTCTATGCATCTCGAGAGGAAACAAAGAAACCAAAATGCCAATAATGTAAGGGCATTGCCTTTAATAATTATATACAATATAGGAAGCACATAAGTAGGAGAAACACCCCAATTTTCTATTTACTTGTACCAAACAAAACTAACCAAATCTGAGATGAATTTGCTTACTCGGGACTTGTAAATCCTCTGCATAGGCACCTTGTTTATGTACCTTTCATATCATATCAAATAATGGACTTTAACATGGAACAAAATAATCTATAAAGGTGCACCAACTTTGTAAATAAAATATCATTCACAAACCTCATAAACCTTACCTAAAATCCTCTCAAAACCACATATTGATTGCACATATCCAATACAACACTCTTTGTTGGCCTCTTGGTGATTCTTGAGCAAGCCTCAAACAACTCTTTAATCTTGTTTAACTTGTGTGATGTTTTGTAGTCTTCATTTAGAGTAGCATAGACACTTAGCCTCTTCATCTTCCTTCTCTTTATAGTATCACAATACCACAAGGTCATATCATCTCTACATAACTCTCCAACTCGTCTATGCCTATCCAAGGATCCAAGGAACTCCTTTCTGAGTCCCTTACACCAAAATGAACATTTTCCATCTACTCGCTATTGATTGTAGGTTTGACATGTCTCAAATTGAAGGGAAAGTTTAATATCACTAATCCTAACTATTATTGATAGGGTTAGCCATGAAAAAGTGGAAGTTGGTTATTGTAACACATCTTATTATCAAATCAAACCACCATGGAAATAGATTATCCTTAACTTTTTTGATATCTTCATTGCCACCAAGGCTAGTGCCTTTGATACCATATGAAGATAGTTAAAGATTAAATTGATCTATTCAAAGAAAATGTGATACATTTATACAAGAGAAATTTTAAAATTTAGTAACTACATAACTGACAAGAATAGGCGTAATAGCTTTAAACATTCACTAATTAATACATACCTTGAGTTCTTCAAATTTGACCACAAATAATAACACTATAATCTTCATGCACTTAACTCCTAATCTATTATGATAAATGAAAATGCATAATATGAATAAGAATATATGAGAATATGGGGGAATCTTTAAGCCTCACCCATTACCACTATTCATGGCCAACCTACAATGACATAGAATAGCAACTAAGTGCCTAACTCATATTCAATCATCTCAACAAAATTATGATTCAAATTTCAAACAATTTCATATCATGTTTATGTAAATATTTTAAATCATGAATTTATATGCATGTTCATGGACTCAAACCATTTTGCCGAGGCAAATACAACCTACATCAGGCTCAAAATGACAATCCACAAATGATTTAAGAAGATTTGGCTGCAGAGTGATTCATTAAATATAATAAATTTTTTGAACAAAAAATCTCCTCCTAGTTGGACGATTAACCATTTAATATAGGAATTATTTGAAATGATGACCAAATTTGAGGCTATTCAAATCTCACATGTTTTGATGGAGGGTAATAGGCCTGCAAAACACTTGGCTAATTTTGGTGTGGGTAGAGATGATAAAAAGTGGTGGTACAAAGGGGATTCCTTCCCAATCCAGTTGTGTGAGTTGGTGAGGAAAGACGCCAAAAATCTCTCTTCACTTGAGCATTAATGATGGAAAATCAGATGTGTAGTACTTTTCATAGAAAGAAGTGGAAGAAAGTTTCCATATTGTTCATGTGGTTCTATTTGTTTTGTGTTGGTCTGAAACCTCATTTTAGTGTTGCCAAAAAGACTTACAAATGAAGTAACCTAATACGGGGAGACAAGAATAGAGTGGAACCATCCTCATGTGAGCTTTGGGAGAAAACTAAGAAGGTTTGGAAGGAAGTTGTAGATGGGGAAATGGAGCCCTTTGTTCAAAAACTTCATGTTCATAACCATAAGATTGCGGATTTGTTTGTGAGCAATTGGGATATGGGGTGTTGCGTGTATATTGGGTAGAGTTAAGAGTTGATGAAGCCTTTATTATTGATATTTCTAGGCTTGGTATGGAAGGTAATAAATTTTTCAGGGAAAGGAAGAATTCAAAAGAAGCCCTCTTAGTTTTATATGAAAAATAGAGTGAAAAAAGAATGGTTAAGAAGAACTTCGATGGTGGCTGCAATAGGTTGGACCTTCAGAGTCTTTGGGAAGAAATGGAAGAGTTCATAATGAGGTACATAACCCTTGATGACCACTTTTCAAGCATCTTTTAGTTTTACCATTTTACAATTCTGAATCATTTTAGGCACGACAAAAGAATTTCCATTCCATTTTATTTGTTATCTTCTCTGGAGCAATCTATTAGTAAGTATTTTAAGAATTAGGATAATTCAGTTCTGCATGAGGGTATAATCCTCATAATCATTGAGTATGTCAAAGCCCATGATGCTAAACCCTCCTTGGTTATCAAAAAACCTAATTCTTTAGCTAGTCGGAAGGTGCTAGATGTTCCAGATACAGAGTTTTACAATGCAATGGGTGGAATGGCCATGAACTAGAATGATGTCCAAGTATCAGATGAATCAAATTATAAACCCTCGGAGGATGAGGATCGCCCACATAAGACCACTCCTAGTACTAGTAACAGTAGAAAAATAAATCCCCTCTTTTGCAAACCCACACCTTGGGCCTACGAAATCTGAAAAAATAGAGGACTCGAAAAAAGGTGGAAATCTTTGATAGGGAAGATAATAAAATTAGACTTGAGATCCCCCTAAATGTGGACCCCAATGAGACTAAATATGATGAAATGGATGTTGATAAGCTCCTAGATAATTCATTGACGTATCAGGTGAAGTGCTTTTGATGGGTTTTTGGGGAAATTAATATTCTAAAACATGGGATTAAGGATCTCATTGTCACGTTCATTGATATTTTGGCTCCAGATATGCCTAACAAACTCCTGAAGTTGTCCCAAGAAATTATGAAAGATATTAAAGTTATGAAGAGTGAACATTAGGCTAAAATCGACAAGCTAGAGAAAGAAATATAGAAGTTGGTAAGTAAACTTAATTGTTTGGTGGAGGTTAGCAAGGAAGACATGTATAATAGTGTCGAAGGCGTCAAAAGAGTCAATGAGGAAATTGCCATGGAGAAGGAAAAAAGGACTAGAGCTAAAATATCACTAGATATCAACTTGGCTAAGAAAAACCAAGAGGTGTAGGTGTCCACGGGACCTTCTACAAGGACCAGGAGCAAACATTAGGAAAAAGGTAGTTCAAGGTTCATTATGAAGGAACTCTAGAAGATTAATAATAAAGCGATCTAGAAGAATGCTGAGCTTATGAAAGATCTTTCTTATCTTGTTTTTTTGTGGTTTTCTAGTGTGGGGTGAATCCCCTGGTTCTATTGTTATTTAGCGACTGGTTAGACTCTAGTTAGTATGTTTAATTTTTGGATGGATTTGGGTTTCGGGTCCCTATAAAACCCGTTTATCTTAATAAAAAATAATGGTGATCATCAATATTAAAAAAAAAATGTTATTTTATTAAAAAGGGTATACTCATGTAGAACATTAAAAAAAGTTCAAAAATAATTACCAACCCAACATAATAACAATATTATTCTCTCCAAAAAAATGGTTTAAAAAAATTAAGGAGCACAATAAATCATATTTATGATCTCATAACAATTATGAGTAACATTTCATTATCTTATGATATAATAATATAAGTTTGATTAGTTATGACACGCACAAGACCATTTCAATTGATTTGCTTCATAGAACGTAAAGATTTGAAAATAACATATCATTTTAACTATTTTATCCAACAATTAGAGGATGATACTATTTGGATGATTTCAATTTTAATCCTCACAAATTTATTCGAAGAAATTAAGATGGAAACAACAAAAAACCAATATTTTTCAAGTCACAAAGTTCTCTAACATCAAAATTCCTATTATAAATTACAATTATATGTATATAAATTTAGAATACTTAAAATATTATATAAATCTATCCCAATTTCCAAGAATTGATCAAATTCTAAAAATCCACTAATAAATATAATTAGATGTCTTTAAATAATTCCTTTGAATAGCCATAAATTACCCATGTAGTGCTAATATAGAGCCTCTTATTTTGAAGGTTATTTGGTAATTAGAAATAAAGTTCTACAAATATTAAATTGGCAAAGGCTAGAACCTTACATATTCATAGTAAAAGGTGACAAAACCAAGGACTCATGAGCAATGAGAACCCTAAAGAAAAAACCTTCTACTAAACAGACCCAATAAAAACCACTAACACTAACAAACTTGGAAACGAAAAATACATATCAGACACAACAAAACAATAAAAGAAAAACTCTCCCACCGAAAGAACAAACCAATGGCCTACCAAATGGGAGAGACTTCTGACTTCCTATCCACACTAATATCTTTTCCCTTTTCTATCACAAAGATATTTTTCATGGTATGATGAAAGAATAAGTATCTGGTTGATTACTGAGAGGGGGGGTGAATCAGTAAATAGAAAAACTGATACAAAATTTCCCAATCTCAATTTCAATCACACAAAGTAAACTTATTAACGAAATACCATTGTCAAGATAAAAAACTCATAAGATAAACTAGTTGATTCTTACAACAAGTTAATAGTAAACAACATCAAACTTATAAACATCCAAATTCTTTATCATATGTCAACAGACTTCATTTCTCAATGCTTCTGGTTATCATGCCTTATCAGAATAGTTAAGTAGTTAATCAAATCAACCATAAGATCATAACCACAAAAACATTCACCACATGACACAAATATTTTTGATGTGGAAACCCAAATGGGAAAAACCACGGTGAGATGAGACTCACAAGATAACTATTTGAACTCTTCTGAAGTTTGTCCTATTATGAGCCAAGGCTGTTAAAACTTTACAAAAGTCCTATTATGAACTGATCCTGTTAAGAACCACTCGGCTAAGGGATTGACTACAAATGACTTGTTAGAAACAATACCTTGTTAGGAGTAACCTCGGTAGAGGATTTGAAAATCCAAGCTAATAGATCATCTTGTTAGAGAATTGGAAAAGTGACCAAGCTTGTTAGAGCTTACCTGGTTAGGGGATTTCATTTCTGTTGTAATTGTTAGAAAACAACAAGGGTTTGCTTGATCTATCTAAATAGCACTATACTTGCTTGATCAAATCCTTTTTAAGCTCCTATCTGCCTTTACTCAAACTGTAGACACATCATCTACTTCGGCAACCACACACTCAACTGATCTCTACCAACACCCTCAACAAGACAACTTCATTGACCTTATAAACAAATCAATTAGGTAGGCAAGCTAAGTCAAAAAGCTCATAGAGATTACAAAAAAGCCAGTTCAAGTATGACCATTGGATTACATAGCAATATCTGTACATTAATCAAGAAAGTCTTGATTACTCTTTCTTCACCTCTTCAATCTTTGTAACTCATCGTGCACTTTGCATTAGATGCAATACACTTTTCTCATTCCCTAGACAAAAAGGTTACAACAACGTGCCAAAAACATTTTGAAATTGTTTCCATACAATGACCATACATGTCACCATCATTACCTCTCATCATTAGATCATAAACCAACATAACCAATTCAACAACCTTAATCGGTTAGGGTTTAACAAAAACAACTGGTAGGGTTTACCGATTACAGCAAATAGATAGGGTCTAACCTTTTACCGGTTACCAGTTCAACTCACAAACTTACATACAGGTTTACAATTTCCTTCACAAAGCTCATCCTATCGGTTACAAGACAATATCAATAATAACAACAATATCATTACCAGTTAATTGACATCAATGACAACATAACATATCATTAATGCAATCTTCATGCAAATGCCAACAATCTCCCCTTTTGGCATTGATGGCAATACAAATATCAACACCATTTATTGCTGCTATGATTATGAATAGGAATCCTAGTTTATATTATCAAGTATTCACCATGCACTCCATGTCTTCATCTTGTCACTGATTCTCCTCCTCATAATCACATAATTCTTCTCCCCCTTTGACAACAATGCCAAATTGAAAGTAAAACATGTAATGTCAAATTTCATTGTACAACAACAATAATCTGCAACTTGATGCTCCCACTGTGGAATAACTTCCACTACTACACCGATCCTTCTATATAATTTTGGAAGTGTTTTAGGGACTGATGCAATCTACATCATGCTCAAATAACCTCATGAAGGGGTACAACCCCTAGTTGACTTCTAAGATACTCAAATGTAGTCTTAGGTAGAGGTTTAGTAAAAATATTTGCAAGCTGCTCCTTGGTAGAAACATGTTCTAAGATATCATCTTTTCTCTATACTTTTTCCCTCAAGAAATGATACTTCAATTCGATATGCTTGGTTTGTGCATGCAAAATAGGATTCTAGGAAATATTTATGGCACTGGTATTATCACATAAAATCTTATAGGTTCTGAAATCTTCATCTTAAATCCTTCCAAAATGTGCCTCATCCAAATAGCATTTGTGCAATTCATATAAGATGCAACATATTTAGCTTTAGCAGTAGATTGTGAAGTACAACTCTGCTTCTTACTACTCCATGAAACAAGTCTTCCTCCAAGAAAGAATGCTCCAGTGGTTGTGCTTTTCCAGTCATCAACATTTCCTGCCCAATCAGCATCTGTGTACACTTTCAAATCAAATTTTCCTCCATATGGATACCATAATCCATAGTCAACAGTACCTTTAAGGTATCTAAAAATTCTCTTGGTTGCTATCAGATGTGTTTCCTTAGGATTCTTCTGGAATATGGAAACTATGCCAACCGCATGAGCTATATTTGGTCTTTTGTGAACAACATAGTGCAATTTTCCAATCATTGACCTGTATTCCTTCTCATCAATAGACTTAGATTCATCTTCCTTAGACAACTTACATCTTGTAAGCATTGGTGTCCCAGCTGGTTTATAGTCACTCATGCCAAATTTCTTCAAGACCTCTTTCATATACTTAGACTATGTAATGAAAATACCATTCTTCATTTGTTGTATCTGCAAGCCTATAAATTTTTTTATTTCCCCTACTAAAGACATTTCAAACTCATTTTTCATTTCATTTGCAAAAATATTTCTCATGACATCATTACCTCCAAATATGATATCATCAACAAATACTTCACTGACTAGTATTTCATCTCCTTTAGACTTGAGATATATGTTACTATCATCACTGGTTCTTAGAAAGCCTATCTTCATCAGATGTGTATGAAGCCTTTCATACCATGCTCTAGGTGTCTTCTTTAATCCATATAAAGCCTTATGCAATCTGCATACCATGTCTTTCTCATCAGTCAAAGCATAACCATTTGGCTGCTCTATGTATACTTCTTCCAGTATCCCATTCAAAAATGTAGACTTAACATCCATTTGGTATACCTTGAATTTCATATGTGATACAAATGCAAGTAAAGTTTTGACACCTTCCATTCTTGCTACTGGTGCAAAATTTTTCCCATAATCTTCTCCTTCTTGGGCATTACCCTTGCAAACCAACCTAGCCTTGTTGCAAACTACAACACCATCTTCATTCAACTTGTTCTTGAATACCCATTTAGTACCTATTACATTTTTATTTACTTGGCGGTGTACTAGGGTCTAGGTGTTCTTCTCAATTTGATCCAATTCCTCCTCCATAGCTTTAACCCAATGATCATCACCAAATGCTTCCTTACCAATTCTTGGTTAAATAGTGGAGATCATGCAAGAGTTCTCTCTTATTCTCCTTCTGGTTAGTACTCCAACATCCTTACCCCAATAATCTGTTCAGGATTGTGATTTAGTCTCACATATCTTGGAATAACATGATCATTATCTTCAGGTTTAGCTTCATCATTATCATTATCTTCTAAATTTATCTATTCCGATAACAAGTGCATCAAAGTTTTCTTTACCGGTTTCAGATTTCACAGTTTCTGGTTCCAAAAAAAAAATACAAGGATCTTCATCCTTCTTCTCCACACTAGTTTACTTTGAAACTTCAGTATATTCATCCACGCAAACATCAACACTCTCAATAATTCTCTATGTTCGGTTGTTAAAACACTCGTAGGCCTTACTCTTGGTGGAATAGCCAAGAAATATACCTTCATCACTCTTAGCCTCAAACTTGCTAATGTAATCACCTCTCTTAATAAAACATTTGCTTCCAAATATCTTAAAATAACTAACATCAGGTGATCTTCCATACCAGTATCCATAAGGAGTCTTGTCCTTACCTCTTTTCACCAAACCTTGGTTCATAGTGTAGACAGTTGCAAAAGGTTTTTGCTACACCTCCTTGTATCATCATTGTCATTAGAAAGTTTTGTAGCAATCAAAGTGGCTCTCACAGAGACTCTGGTAAGAAGAAAGTTATCAATTTGAAGCTTCGGATTGAAATTAATAGAACCATGGGAGGTAAAAGGAAGAGAATGGGGGCGACTACAATTGAGAAATGGAAGAGTCATCTGTAGGTCTGGAGCATCCTCCATGCTGCCAAGATGACAGAATTTATGGAGAAAATGTAGGAGAAATAGTCTGAAATCACCAATATTTTCAAGAAGGGCTAGAACGAAGGGACTCTCACCATCGGAAACAAGAAGATTAAAGTGATCGAGACAATGATAGTGGAGGCCATTGGCATTCAATTGGAGGGCATCAAGTTTTATAGGGAAAGAAAAATCTCTGATGCTGCTATGAAGAAGTTCCCAAAGAATGAGGAGGAAAGGGCTAAGCTGGTGAAGGGAAGCCACACATACTTTTCACCTAAGGTAATCAAATTAATTTGGCAAAAGGTTTTACTTGCTATTATGGAGTTTATCATGGTTGATGGTAGATATACTAGGGTTTATAGCTACCACTTTGTTCTGCTAAATCATTTTAGGCACAAGGATAAGATTTCTCTTCCCTAGTATCGTTTTTGCTCCCTTAATGTGAGGATTAAGGATGCCATTTCCAATCCCCACATTAACCCAGCAATGCATGAAGGCTTGATGGTGATTCTATATAATCACATCAAGAACACGACCATCCAGATGAATATTGTAGAGATATCTGACTCGGATGAAGATTTTGACGAGTCAGAAGAGGAAGAAGGTGATGGCTATGATATAGGAGAAGAGACTGAAGATGACCTCCAGATAGCCGGATTAAGCAGACGAAAGAAAAAATTGGAAGAGGGGAGACAAAAATAGAGGGTTTGCTAAAAATAAATAGAGAGGGGAGGATGATAGTTGGAATAAGGAGGAGGAAGGGACTGACAATGACACGGACATCAGAAGTGAGGAGGTTGAAACCCACGTGAGCCTGAAACAAACAAAGTGAATTTAAAAGGCAAGGAGGTGGAAGAAAGGTCGCCTCTCAGGTCTGATTTGAAGCAGAAGAGCGTCATGGAGGAGGACAAGGCAATGAAAGATGATCAAAACATGGAGGACAAAGAGGTCAGTCTAGAGGTCAATCTTAATACCATGGATGTCAAGAACCAGGAAGAGTATCAAGTGGACATAGGTCTTGACATAAATAATGAGATGAAGAACTTCAAACAAGTGCTCAACTAGATTCAAAAGGAAATCAAGGGTATATAAGTCAAGCAAGCCCATCAAGCTAGGAAAATCGGAACCTTACAGGCCCTAGGTTCCATAAAATTCAACTCCCTCCAAGAATGTCTCAGTGAGCTAACCAAGGCAATTGGAAATGTGGAGAAGATTATAAATGCCAACCACAACAATTTTACTCACCTAGAAAATAGAGTAGATGCTACTAACCACAGACTGGATGGTATTGAGAACACACTTTAAAAAATTGGGGAGCAAAGCCACAGGATCCTGAAGGCTACCTTGGTGAGCATAAAAACCCTCGTCTGCAAGCTGGAGAGTTACCAAGGGGAAAAGGCTATGGAGGGTATTATTGAGGTCAAAGACGACACCCCTAACAATAAGGAGACTAGGCCCAGAAGAAGAACCAGAGCTAGTACCAAAAGGATGCAGAAGTAGAGTAAAGAAATAGAGGACATCAAGTAGGCTATGGAAACTATGGATCACTTGAAGCTGGAAGCGGCGGAGATGCTTCAAAATTTGACCTAAGGTTGGGCTTCTATCAGTTATTTTTGGTTTTTTGTTTGTTCTGATCTTTTACTTGCTGGCATTTTGTATGCCAACTATCTCTTCTTTAGTTGTTGTCTTTTGTTTAGCTGTGTGTTAATGCTTATCTTTTGATCTTCCTTTTGCACTGGGTTTTAGGGACCCATCAAAACGTATTTTCCCTTAATCAAAAACATTGTCCTAGAAGCTTCAACAACTGACCCATTGTTCCTCTCTGTGATACCATTATGTTGTAGTGTCCTTGGTGCAGAAAGTTGTCATTTGATACCATTCTCTTCACAGTACCTAGTGAATTCCTCAAAAGTAAATTCACTGCCTTGATCTATCCTCAAATATTTTATCTTCTTATCACTCTCCTTCTCAGCTAAGGACCTGAATACCTTGAACTTACCAAAAGATTTACTCTTATCCTTCAATAATATGACCCACATCATCCTTGCGCAATCATCAATGAGGATCATCAAATATCTGTCACCTTGAATGCTTTTTGTTCTTATTGGTCCAAAAATATTTGTATGAACCAAATCTAACAACTACTCTGCTGAAAAGGATTTGATGTTGAAAGTTGAAGAAGTCATCTTTCCTAACTGACATTCTTTGCAAAGAGCACTAACTGGTTTGTCTAACTAAGACAAACCTCTCACTATCTTGGACTTACTCACTTTAATAATGTTATCAAAGTTTATATGAAAAACTATCCGATGCCAAATCCATCTATCATCTATTTTTGCAATTAAATAGTTGTTAACTTTAGGATTAAGGTGAAACAAGTTACCTTTAGTTTTCTTCCCAATTTCAATCAATTCACCTTTGTTGTTAAAGATTTTGCACATACCATTTTTAAACTCCAATGGGTATCCTCTGTCGTTGAGTTGTGTCACACTCAAAATATTATTCTTTAGAATTTCAACCCAGTAGACATCATCTGCACTGCTCTTCCCATTAAGAGAAATAATTCCCTACCCTTTTACCATGCAAGGTGAGCCATTGCCAAATCTTACAACTCCACCATCGAATTCCTTCAAAGAAATAAATTTGCTCCGATCACCGGTCATATGATGTGAACAACCATTATCAATGATCCAATCATCTAAGTTATCCATTCTAGACATCAATGCCTTCTGGTCTGATATCTCTTCCTTAATAGCTACAAACACAATATCTTCATTAGCATCACCATCAGATTCTTCCTCAGTGAGACCACCATCAACAACAATAAGACAATCTCTCTTGCCTTTACCCTTATACTTCTTAAATTTCTCTCTCTTGTATTCATTTTCACCATTATGACAATTAGCAACTATGTGGCCAATCTTGTTGCATGCAAACATTTTAAAGGTAATTTACCTCTATATTTACCAGTGCCTCTAGGAAACTGCTTTTCCAACAATGCTTCAAGCTCCACTGAACTGTCTTCATCATCAACATCTCTGCTAGATCTCGATTCATAACTGTGACTAGTATCTCTACTTTTTCTCACAGATGGGTTATAAATAGAAGCTCTAAATGTAGACTAAAATTTCTATACACTACCATCATAACCGTTCAATTAAAAAGCAGTAAGTTTGCCAATGGTGGAGTCTAGAGTCACCTTAGTTTTGTCTATGGACTTCAGCTCCTGAACAGATGCAACTTGGATAGTGTAGACCGGTAGTAGTGTTCTCAGTACCTTACCGATCACTGTTGCATCTTCCACTTTCCCTCCTGCACTCTTATTTTCACCAACTATCTATTTTATCCTTTGACCATACTGTTGGATATTCTCACCTTCACCCATTTGCATGTCATCAAACTTTCCTCTTAGACTCTCCTCTTTAGCAATCTTAACATGCTCATCACCGCTATAAATCTCTTCAAATTTTTTCCATACCTCATGTGTAGTGTCTAGACCATGAACATATACATATTCAGCATCAGATAGGGAATTGATAATGGCCTCTAATGCTTGATGATTTTCTTATTGTTCTTTCTTGTGATCATCAGTCAAAATCCCAGTGGATGCAACATATTTAGCATTCATATGTTACCAATACTGACTTCTCAGACACTTTATGTAAATTTTCATTCTGTCGCTCCATATCCTATAGTTCTCTTTGTTAAAATTTAGACCTTCCTTCTTCATCATGATCTGCAAGATCTTTACCTCAAGTTGTTAGTCTTAGATCTTAGAGGACCTGAGATGCTCTGATACCAATTGATGGTATGATGCAAGAAAAAGTATCTCATAGATTACTAAGAGGGGGGTGAATTAGTAAATAGAAAAAATGATACGAACTTTCCCAATCTCAGTTTCAATTAGACAAAGTAAACTTTTCAATGAAATACCACTGTCAAGATAAGAACTCATAAGATAAACTAGTTGACTATTATAGTTAGTTAATAGTAAACAACATCAAACTTATAAACATCCAAATGCTTTAGCATGTGTCAACAGACTTCATTTCTCAATGCTTCTAGTTATCGTGCCTTATCAGAATAGTTAAGTAGTTAATAAAATAAACCATAAGATCATAAACTTAAAAACATTCACCACATGAATAAATATTTTTGACGTGGAAACCCAAATGGGAAAAACCATGGTGAGATGAGACTTGAAAGATAACTATCTGAACTCTTCTGAAGTTTGCCCTGTTAGGAGCCAAGACTGTTAAATATTTACAAAAGTCCTGTTAAGAACTAATCTTGTTAAGAACCACCTGGTTAAGGGTTTTATTACAAATTCCTTGTTAGAAGCAATACCATGTTAGGAGTAACCTCGATAGAGGATTTGAAAATCCAAGCTAATGGATCACCTTGATAGAGGATTTGAAAAGTAACCAAGCTTGTTAGAGCTTACCCAGATAGGGGATTTAAATTTTGATGTAATTGTTAGAAAACAACAAGGGTTTGCTTGATGTGTCTGAATAGAAATACACTTGCTTGATCAAATCATTTTTAAGATCCTATATTTCTTTACTCAAACTATAAACACTCATTCAGTTCAGCAACCACACACTCAACTGATCTCTGCCAACACCCTCAACAAGACAACTTCATCGACCTTATAAACAAATCAATTAGGTCAGCAACCTAAGTCAAAAAGCTCATAGAGATTACAAACAAGTCGGTTCAAGTATGAGCATTGGATTACATAGCAATATCTGCACATTAATCAAGAAATCCTTGACCACTCTTTTATCACCTCTTCGATCTCTATAACTCATCACACTATTTGCATTAGATACAATACACTTTGCTCATTCCCTAGACAAAAAGGTTATAACAATGCACCAAAAACATTTTGAAATTGTTTTCATACAATGACCATGTGTGTCACCATTATTACCGCTCATCATCAAATCATAAACCAACATAACCAATTCAACAACCTTAATCAGTTAGGGTTTAACAAAAACAACTGGTAGGGTTTACCAGTTACATCAAATAGATAGGGTTTCACCTTTTACTGGTTACCAGTTCAACTCACAAACTTACATACTGGTTTACAATTTCCTTCACAAAGCTCATTCTATTGGTTACAAGATAGTATGAACAATAACAACAATATCTTTACTATTTAATTGACATGAATGACAACATAACATATCATCAATGTAATCTTCATGCAAATGCCAACACTTTTTGAAGGAATCATTCCTAGAGGAAGTAGTCAGGGAGTCTTCCATGGTTTTCACATTTGAAACAAATGTTTCTAGACCCATGATAGATGGGGACTTGAGATGTCTTGTTTTCTTGGCCTACTTCCTTGCAATGTCATTTAATATGTCATGGAGAGAGTAGAGTTCTTCTCTATAATTTCTCTATGTTGGTCAAACATGTTCTCCATAGTCCGCTTCATTTTTTCCTCATTTTCATAGAGAAGTTCCACAATTTCAACCAAATCATTCACATTCTTATTTTGGTCAATTTTCTCTATGAGCTCTTTAACTAAATTGTCCACTGCTTCCCATTTCTTGATCATCTCAACAAACTTTCCAACCACCATCCAAGCCCTTTGTCATCCCGCCAACTAGAGGCTCTAGCCTACACTACTGAAATAGACTTGAGCCTATTAATCTTATTTTGCCACCTCAAATTGACCTAGCAGCCAACAAATAGCAAGTTCATGTTTGTTGAACCCCTCACAAAGTTGATTCACCTTAGCCACAAACAGGGGAAATTCCTCTTGAAACAAAGCACTATGGGGAGAAAATTTCGGCAAATCATAGGGAGAATGGGGGGATGATAGATTATCCTCTTTACTGTCA
The DNA here is from genome assembly GCF_030272615.1 of Cryptomeria japonica. NCBI lineage: Eukaryota > Viridiplantae > Streptophyta > Pinopsida > Cupressales > Cupressaceae > Cryptomeria > Cryptomeria japonica. The sequence goes on along the minus strand of NC_081407.1, from coordinate 648,550,767 downwards.
ATATTATCTTGGGCCCAATCAGACTTGGAGGACCAAAAAGAGGTTGTGTCCTCGTATTTCTCTTCAAAAATGATCATTTTTTGAGAAAAGATTTCACCAACAAGGGGGGGATAAAGAGGTATTGGATTTAGAATTTCAAGAGGGATTTATTGGCCATTTGGAGGAATTGATTATGTATTACATTGATGTTTTGTCATTGATGTCAACACTGACTATTTTGGATGCTTTACCGACACCCTTCTAGTCCTAGTAGGATGTGTGGTTTCTGGTTAGATTGGATCTGACATGATCTGGTATGGTCCAGTATGGTTTAGTTATGGAACTGATTACTCATGTTCATATTTCATTAGTTGGTTTTGGTTTGGTGATCGGATGCTATCATGTTTTCTTGGAGGTTTGTCTTGTGGTTCCGATGAGGGTTTCATCGACAAAGCTTTGATGAAGATCTTTGATGATATGCATAAGTGGTGTTGGTGCAACTTCGGGTATAGACCTATATTGAGTCCTGAATTATCTAGGTTATGGACTGCCTTAATGTAATGTGTGGATTGGACCTCTTGATGTGTTTTGGAGAAGTATTATGAGTTGGATATTGTTTGTTTGGTCTAAGGATGACATGTTTCGTAATTATGTAATTGGTTTTTTTGTCTAGTGGTAGAACTAATTTTTTATGGTCGAGGGTATGTATATATATGATATAAGATCTCATTGTAGATCATCATGCTCATAAAAATGAGATATAGATATGTAATGTGCGAATAATCTAATATCATTCAGGCAGAGGATTTGGTCGATCATTAAAGATATAGTTGGGTTTGTGTAAGAGGATTTAGTTTTTTGGTATTGAGCTTAACCAGAACTATACTCAGGCATAGGACATGCTATCTTTGCAGTTCATTCATTCTTCCAGATTGTAGTCTAGATTTCTATATAGTCAGTGAGACTCCATTTGTGATGAGCAATGCAGTCCAGGCTATTGGCGTTCCTACAAGTGCAGGCCCCTCAATTGTAATTCACATACTTATTGCAAAAGTATTATCTGATTGTGGGTAGGCTTCCCACTATGGTTTTTCCCTTTACCAGGTTTTCTATGTATAAATATTGGTGTCATGTGGATGGTATTTATTCTTTTATTATTGTTTATGCTTAATTGGTTTATCTGTTATTCTAATGTTTGGTTTAAGCATTCTGATATTAATGTTTTGGGTTCTAGTATTAAAGTTTTAAATGCTAAATGTTCTGGTAATTTATCACAATTGATTCACCCCCCCTCTCAGTTGTCTTCTGGTTATTTGAACTATCTAACAATTGGTATCAGATCTCTGGTCCTCTCTACAAAAATCTTAACCGCTTGAGGAAGATCCTATGGCGACTAATAGTTCAAGTTCATCTAGCTCATATAGATCTCTTTCAGAGAGATATTCCTAGGCTTGATGGAACAAATTATGTAGTATGGAAAATTTAGATGGAGACTCATCTGAGATGTCCTAGGAAGGAGAATTGGGAGATCACATAGAACGGTGTTACACCTCATAATTCAACATTTGGAAATCCTCCTCCGGCAAACTTGGATAAGGAACTTGAGAATGATTTTAGAGAAAGAGAAGCCCTCTTGTGTGCATTTTTTGATCAACAAATAATGGTATTAACTGACAAATCATCTGGAAAGGCTATATTGGATAAGTTGGAGACTCTTAATGAAGGTGACCCTACTATGAAGATTTCTATACTTGATGGTTACCGGGTGAGATATAAAAACCTGAATATGGAAGCAGAGGAAAGGAAAATTGCATTCATGGAAAGGATAAATGAGATTATTATGGGAATTCAATGTTGTGGTGGAACTCTGAGTGAAGATGAAATTGTTTTTAAAGTTCTAAAAGCCCTACCACTGGCTTACAAAATGAAGGCTATTGCAATTAATGAATGGAGAACAATGGCTAATACTTTTGTCAACAAAGATACCTTGGCTGGGAAATTATATACTTTTGAGATTGAAGAATTTGGACATTCTGGAGTTGTGAAGTCTGAACCTACTTTTCATGCATCTGCATTATTAACCGGTTTAAGCAAGATTGAAAATATTTATATGCAAAGGAATTGGATAATGTGAAGAGAGAAGATGATGAGTTTGAACGAATCGAAGCACTATTTGCTTGAAGAGTACCTAAAGGACCAGTAGGAAGTAAGTATGAAGGAAAAGGACCTTGTAAATGTTTTGCATGTTATAAGATTGGTCATTTTGTATCTAGATGTCCTGAAAGGAATTCAAGATTTGAAGAAAGAGTTAAAAGATCTTTTAAGCCTAACCCAGGATATCAGAACAAGTATAAGTACATGAAAAACAAAGATAAATCATGTTACATAGCGGATGAGGAAGGTGTTATTGACTCTGATAATGAATCAACAAAAGACTTAGCTAGTTGTTCTAGAAAGGGGAAGGAATGGGTGTTCTTGGCTATCGAGGAATATGTTTCAACACTGGAAGAGAATGTACCTGAAGAGAAGACACTTGCTACTAAAATTGAAGACAAGCATGAATGGGTAATTGATAGTCGATGTTCACATCATATGACTAGACATAAAAGGAATTTTCTATCTTTGCAAGAATCTGATGGCGGTCTGGTTGGATTTGGAGATGACAAAGAATGTATGATCAAAGGAAAAGGAAGTATATCATTGGAAGGTAAGAACAATACTAATAATATTTATTTTGTTGAACGTTTGAATCATAATCTTCTGAGTGTAGGATAATTGGTGGATAAGGGATTTCAATTACGTTCAAGGATGGAAAATGCAAAATCATTAATAGATCTAGTTTGGAAATTGCAACTGGTACACATACAAAAGGTTTAATATATTTCATTTGAATTCTAGAGAGAAGACATGTTTGATTGCACAAATTGATGAGAGTTGGTTATGGAATCAAAGGTTATGTCATGTCAATTTTTATTGCATTGTAAAGATAAGCTCAACTAAGGTAGTTAGAGATATACCTAAGATTATGAAGCCCTAAAATCCGGTATGTAATGAATGTCAAATGTGAAAACATGTCAGAACCTCTTTTAGGAGTATAAAAGATAAATCTAATGATGTTCTTCATCTTATTCATGTTGATTTGTGTGTCCCTGCTAGAATTAAAAGTTTTCAAGGTGATATTTTAATCATTGATGATTATTCTAGAATGATGTGGGTTACTTTTCTAAGGGATAAATATGAGGCTTTTGAAAAGTTTAAAATCTTTAAGGGTAAAGTGGAAACTAAGACAAGATTGAAGATTAAATGTTTGAGGTCAGATCATGGTGGAGAATCACATCCCATGAGTTTAATAATTTTTTTGAGAAGCATGGTATAAGGTGATAATTTTCTATTCCCTGTACACCTCAATAGAATGGAGTTTTGGAAAGGAAGAACAAAACTATCTTGGATGCTTCTATAACAATGATGATGGAGGCTAGTCAACCTCATAACTACTGGAGAGAAGAAGTGAGCACAACACTTTATACATTCAAAATAGTACATATCAAAAGAGAAACCAGTAAGACACCTTATGAATTATAGTTTGGAAATACACCTATAGTTATGTATTTTAGAATCTTTGGTAGTAAATGTTATATTAGGAGAGATGATATCATTGGAAAATTTGATCCTAGATGTGATGAAAGAATTTTTCTTGGTTATTTTAATGAAAGCAAAGCATATAGATGTTATGATAGGAGATGGCAGGGAATTGTGGAGAGTGCTAATGTCAAGGTAGATGAGCTGAAAAGAGGTCAAATAAGAGTTTATGAGCAAGAACTAGCGATTGAAATGATTATATCTAAACCAGTAGCACCTTTACCGGAATAGAGTGTTGAACCAGTTACTCCAATAGTATTAGAAAATTCAACAGTAACTGAAGAATCAGGAAGAGGAACAGAGAGTCAGAAGACTCCTACATATGTGAGATTGAATCATTCAGAAGATTAGATCATTGGGGATAAGAACAATGGAGTGATGACAAGAAGAATATTGGTGACTAATGAGTTATGTTTAATTTCTCAAGCTAAACTAGTATCATTAATTGAAGCATGTAAATATGAATGTTGGTTGAAAGCTATGGAAGAAGAATTAAATCATATTGAGAAGAATAACACATGGACTTTAGTTCCCCAGCCTAAAATAAGAATGTTATTGGAGCTAAATGGTTTTTTAGGAATAAATTGAATAAGGATGCACAAGTTGTAAGGAATAAGGATAGATTGGTTTGTAAAGGATATTCTTAGAAGGAAGGAATTGATTATGGTGAGACTTTTGCACCTATAGCTAGGATTGAAGTTGTAAGATTATTTCTTTCCTATGTTGCCCATAAGAGCTACAAGGTTTATCAGATGGATGTTAAGTGTGCATTTTTGAATGGGGATCTTGATGAGGAAGTTTATATTAAGAAACTTGATGATTTTTCACTATCATATGATACAAACAACGTTTGGAGGTTAAGGAAAGCTTTATATGGATTGAAATAGGAACCTGGAACTTGGTATGCAAGCTTGGATAAATATGCTTTCATAATCTGCCATTATTTTGCAATGATTTTGAGTAGAAATTGTACTTTCAGTATTTAGTCATTCTTGGCCTACTAGCATTTTGCTTGGATCTTAGTTTAGATCACTAGCAGTATTTGTTGAAGTCTCTTATATCTCATTTTGAGAAGTAAAATTAAAATCAGAAGTCCACCTTGCCTTTTTTTGCAAGTGGCCCATTGTATACACAGTAAGTCTAAAGTTCCAAATCGTCATTTTTTTGTGGGGGAGGGGTTTCTTAATTGATTAATTTGGGGGGTGTCTTGTGTGATTGTGCCTCTCTCTATCTTGTGTTTTTTCATTTTGGTGCTATGGGTATTCCTAAATTTCTACTTTTAACTCCTCATGATTATGCTTCATGGAAGATTAAAGCATGGAGTAAACTAATGGAAAAAGAAATCATTCATTATATAAATGGAACAATAACAACACCACCTAATCCCGAGGCTGATCCTAATGCTCAAATGGAATGGCTCACTAAGAATGCTAAGTTCACTATAATTAAAGAGGCTTGGGATATTTATGAGAAATTGTAAGGTCAAGTTGATGAGATTAAGGGTGACAAGCTTGATAGTGAACTCACAACTTTGGATCCCAAGGATTTTGATACAATCCAAGATTATGTTACAAAAGAAAATGAGCTAAGCGTGAAGCTAAAGGATTGTGGAATTGACAAAAAGGATGCACAATTGGTTTATAACTTGTTGGAAAAGCTTCCATCAGAGTATATTGCCTTTGTATCTAGCTTTTACACCCATAGGTTATCTCAAGATTCCTCATACACTTCTCCCTCATTTGATTCATTCACAGAGATGTTGATACTTGAGAAATCTAGGTTAACCAAAATGGGGATTCTCAAATCTTCAAAGTCACAAACTTTGGTGGCTAATAAGGGAATCAAAGCAATCAAGGAAAATGAAAGAATCAAAAGCAACCTAAGTGAAAACCACAACAAAATGGAGTACAATCATCCTCTCCACAACAAGGTGATTCTACATCCTCACCTAAGAGGAAATCATATAAGGACAATCTTTTTTGTGCATATTGCAAGAAGTCAGGACATGATGAGCATTTTTGTTACAAGAAGGATATTGATGAGTTGAAGAATCTTCTTGAGAAGAAAAAAATAAACCTACCTTCTAGAATGTCTACACCAGCTTCTTCTTCTAAGGATAAAGGAAATGATCACTCTTTTGGGAGAGATAAAGGAAAGGGACAAGCTCTTTGTGCTACTACAAGTCCTAATTCAGGGAGATGGCTTCTAGGTTCAGGGGATTCTCATTATATTCTACCTTTGCAGTCTATGTTCTCTTTATTTGAGCCTTGCCACATGCCACAAATTTTGATGGTCAATCATACATACATGGATGTGATTGGGAAAGAATCTATTGACATTGGGGATAACTATGTCAATGATGTGTTGTGTTTTCCCCGTTTGGCAAACAATCTTCTTTCCATCAATCAAATCACACATGGGTTAACACAGAAAACTATGTAGTTCACACCTAATTTAGTTATCATTAGACTTGGAGACTAGAGTGATCATTGAGATATAGATGGTTGACCATGCATCTCGGTTGTACTCTTTCTTAGATTTTGGTCATATTGATGAGGTTGATTCTTCACATGACGATACATATTTTGAGAACTTTGGCTACTTGAACTTGGGGATTCTCACATGTGACCCTATTATTGAGCCATGCATTTGATCTCCTCCTATTGATATCACATCACCTATTGCACCTGATGATGTAGCTAGTGCGACATTTTTGCCTTCTTGTGATTCAGTGCAGTAGGATATTTCATGTCTTCCAGTTTTAGTTGATTGGGATGTCTACTTGACAGACATTGCAGGTTTGTTTGTGGAGTCCCACATTCTAGATTTGGGAGACATCATTGATGAAGATGATCCTTCTTCGATTGTTGTGAGGGAACACTCTAACCCTCTTGTGCATTCACTACATGATCATTCTTTTGAGGTTGACATGATTATGGATATTTTTGTACATCTATTGGAGGAGGTCTCTTTATCTTTTGAGGAGACATGTGAGTCTTTGGATATTGTTCTACATTTATCTCCACTATATCTTGGAGTTCCTTTTTCAATAGTGTGGAGCAGCTCACCACCTTTGGAAGGGCTATCTTTCAGCATTGACATGGGAATACTTGAGCAGTTTTTCAGATATTCCATTGATCATGAGTTTTTTTCTACATCTTCCCTTCATTATTGGGGAGACTTCATGGATAAACCTTTGGTTTTGTTTATTCCTAAGGGGAGGAACACCGTTTGATGTTCATGGAGCAGTTTCTTCATACATCATCGAGCTTCTCTCATTGGTGTAAATTCTACATTAAGGGGGGATACCTAGTCTCTCTTCTTCTTTTCTCATATGGGGGGGTCTTTTTCCTCATGTGGGGTTTTGTTCCTCACATACTTCTATGATATTTCTCTCATAAAAGAGAGGGTTTTTTCCCATTGGGTTTTTCTCTCTTTCCCCTATTTATGAGAGATTTAATTGCATTGGTTTGTGTAGATTTGCATTTGTAAATGGGTACCTAACATGGCCTAGTAGTCGAGACCCATCTTTCATTGCTTGGTTTCATTGTAGACTGAAGTGCATTCCCCTAAGTTTCACTTAAGAGGGGGTGTTGGTGTAATTAATTATTAATGTTGGATATTATTACACCTTACTTAAGTTTACTTAGGATAATGCATTTCATAGTAGTTTGGGTATGAGACACTTGGGTGTTTGCGCCACATTGGGATAGTGTATGTAGGAGAATTTCTACCTTTTGTGGTCTTATCTTGTTGTTACATTCCACATTCAGTGGGTGATCCACCTCTTATGGAATATTATATTATTTCTCCTACCTACCACACCTATTTTCTACCTAGCATTGTTTCTTATTGAGCCACATGTCATTTTTGTGTTCTCACATATCCATATAGCCTTGCCTATATAAGAAGACTCATATTCATTGCATGTAATGCTTGATGATCCAGTTGATCAGTATTTTCATCTTGATAGAATATAGTTTATTCCTATCAATATTTTGTCCTTCTATTGTACTTTTCATTAAGCTCTTGATCTTGGCAAAATCTCACAATTATGTATACTGAGCAGCTTATATCTCAAGAATTGAATAGGCATGAATAAAATACGTGAACCTATTTAACAATCTAGAAGATTAAGAAATATGAAAATGAGTAGTAATTTTAGGGGAATCTTCATGTGCAAAAGGTTCTATGATGTAGTGCCCTATGACATATTAGTTGTTGCCCTAAATTGTACTTTTATACCCTTTAATGATTTATTATTACACTTTACTTAAGTTTACTTGCATACATGCATTTAATAGTAGTTTGGGTATGAGACACTTGAGTGTTTGTGCCAGATTGGGATAGTGTGTGTAGGAGAATTTTCACCTTTTATGGTGTTGATCTTATCTTGTTATTACATTCCACCTCATGTGCAATATTTTATTGTTTCTCCTACTACCCACACCTATTTCCTACCTACCCTTGTTTCTTATTGAGCCACATGTCATGTTTGTGTTCTCACATATCCATATAGCCTTGCCTATATAAGAAGGCTCATCTACATTGTTTGTATGAATATTCATTTAACATCTTGTAATCATCCAGTTGATTATATTTTGCATCTTGATAGAATACAATTTATGCCTATCATATATTTTGTCTCTCTTATTTGTGCTTTCCATTCCCTCTAGATCTTTGCAAATTCTCACATGGTATCAGAGCCATTATATTGTCATTGGTTTGTCAATTGAGAAAAATTTGATGCTATTTGGGGTCATAAGATTGGTCATTTTACATCTAGATTTGACCCATCAAGCTTCAATAATAACCTGCAATAAAAAGCTCCAAAATGTAGAACCCCAAATAGCATCAAATTTGTCTCAATTGACAAACCAATGACACTTGAATGGCTCTGACACCATGTGAGAATTTGCCAAGATCTAGAGGTTGTTGGCATTCTACACTCTTATGAGATAGTTGATGTTATCATAGATGGCAACCAACTGGCAATCACCTGATAACTCACCGGCAGGTACTTCACCAACAATGGCAATAATGCATACCGACACTCAATCCGTCATGGAGTAAAATTTTGTTTATTGCTTTACATTGTCATTATCTCTTGTAAAAGCCGACATGGCTTATTGTAAAAGACTCATATATATGTATGAGATCCTATAGGTCATTTGACATGAAGATATGATGAGAGAGAGAATATAGATAATATTTTGCATAAGGTGATATAGTTGATAGTAAAGGTTTTGGTTGAAGACTGAGCTTAAACCAGTACTGAACCTGGCATAGTTAATGCTGATCTGAAGTAGTACATTGTATTGGATTTTGATAATCCATTTTGTAAGTCAGTGAGACTTCCATTTTGTATTTGAGCAGTGAGCTATAGGCTACTAGCCTTCTTGCATGTACAGGCCCCTCATTGTAAGTAATATTTATTCATTGGCCAGTGAGTGATTATTGTGGGTCACAAATCCCACCAAAGTTTTTCCCATACCGGGTTTCCTTGTTAAATATCTTGTGTTATGGTGTGTTCTTTATGTTGTCTCTGTTGTTCTTATTTACTGCATTAATTCTTATTTACTAGTACACTATTTTTGGATACAAAGTTCTTAATAAGTTTAAATATTTTGCTAATTGGTTAGACACCGATTCACCCCCCCCCACCCTCTCAATGTCTTTGGGATTGTCATTGATTCTAACAATTGGTATCAGAGCCTAGTCCTGTATTTTCAAAAGCCTAACAGCTTGAGGAAGATTCTGACATAGTACAGATGGAGAATTTAAGAAAATAATTGGAAGGAGCTCTTGTAGATTATGATGTACAGAAATTGAAGAATATCAAACTTGAAGATGATCTAAGGACTGCATAGGAATTCATTAAAGGAATTCAAGAGAATTTTTCTATAGCACAAAATAAAAGGAAAGAACTTCATGAGAAGATGTAGAAAGATGATGACGAAAAAGAAATCTTAGAGAACTTGCAAACAAGTTGAGACAGGAAAACAATAATATGAAGAATGAAATGCAAGATATGACTATGAGGTTATATAAATACATTGAAGACATGAAGAAGAATGAAGAAGACTTGACTAGGAGACTCAATGATGCTAGAAATGAAAATTTAAGACTTAGTCATGAAAATGATATGTTAAAGACAAATCTAATTCACATGCAACATGATAAAATAAAGCTTATGAGACAAAAGGGAATTCTAGAAAATGAATTGGCTACTACAAATCAACACAAAGAGAAATTCAAGAAAAGTTCAGAGGAGCTTGATGACATGTTGAAAAGTCAAAAACCTAATGGAGATACAAATGGACTTGGATTTGAAGTTGGAGAAAGTTTCGGTATTGCAAACAACCTAGATCAGAACAAACCGGTAAGACAACCTAATGCTTATAAGTTTAATGGAAAATGTTTCAATTGCAACAAATATGGTCATACAAAAAATCAGTGTAGATTTAGAAACAATTAGAATATTAATGCACCCACCGGTCAATGTTCCAAATGCAACAAAGTTGGTCATAATTCAGAAAATTGCAGAATGAATGTGAAATGTTATGTTTGTGGAAGATATGGACACTTATCTAATCAATGCAGAATACCAACCGACATAGGATATGGAAAGGCTATTCAGAGGAATAATGTGACTTGTTATGCTTGTAACAAGATTGGACACATTGCTAAATTTTGTAGAAGCAAGACTTCACTGATGAACAATAAAGGATCCAGTTTGAATGGCAAAGAAAAGGTAGATGAGGTAAAGAAAGAATTTTCAAAACAATGGATTAGGAAGAGCTCAATTAGATAATTGATGAAACTGTCTGTATACTGATAGAACAGAGTAATCCTCTACCGGCAAGTGATTCTTCATCCAACTGAAAAGTAACCCTTTGGGGGTATTGCAGCAAGTTGAAATTCATGTAGATTACCCTTGGTCGATGGTGAGAAGATAGATTTCTTCCTTATCGATAGATGTTTTAAGTTTTCACTTAATCGACGAGCATTTAATGTGGTTGGTGGAAGAAATGTTATTATAAATCAACTTATTTCCCTCATTTTCGACTCACGGAGCATTCAAATTAACAGAGAGTGCAAAAACTGAGTGAAAGCAATCAAGGCCAAGGTGCAGAGTGATTTCTTCAGGCATTCAGAATATTTTCAAGCAGTAAAGGTATTTTTCAATGGCTTCTTCTTCTGCTCCCAATTTTATTCCAAGCCCTACTATTGTGAAAAATGTGAAACTCCCTAGGCTTGTGTTTAAAATAATTCCCAAAGTTGCTAAGCAAGGTGACACTATAGGGGCATTTTCAAAAATTCCTAAAGGTGTAGCATTTGCAGAAGACCCTAGGATTTATATACATTGCAATATAGAAGAACTAGGTTCCGAAGAATTGATGATAATGTTTACTAAGGTAATTTGTGATGAAAATGGTGTTGTCAAACCCAAACACAAAATCATAGAAACTCTAGGTTTAGTGGAGATAAGGAACATTCCCCAATTTCTAGAGGAAGTAGTAAGAATTGTATTGAGTAGAGAACATGGAGAACTCTTATGGTTGGATTCTATCTGCAAAATAACCTGGCAAGCAATTAGGGCAGTAACTAGTTTACCCTCAACCGACAGCAAACCTGATAAGACTAAGATGATTCCTAACAACAAAGTGATGACCCTAACCGAAGCAACATCTGACAATAGATCACTGACAGTGATTGATATTAAGGACATGAATGTGATATTTGTAAGTATGGTGCTAGGTTACTAGACCACACATGCTAACAGGATAAATTTAGTTTCTAGTCTTTGTATAAACAATGCGAGATGGTTAACAACTATTCAATGATAGATGTGTGTGAATGGCTAAAAGATGAACTCATTGACAATTTGAAAAAGATTAAAGGAGATAAGAAAGGGACATTCCACTTTGTAAATCTTTTGGTATGTTTAATGTTGTATTTCACTAAGGAGATTCCCGATAATGGACCTAAAGACTTTGGATATGTTATACCGGTAGGAAAAAAACTTTAGGAAGCTTTTACCGGCATGGGAACTGCTAGAGACAACAACATAATTGAATACTTCAAAACTTTCTAAGCTAAAATGAGAACTAGAGAAAGGCTACCATAGACTATAGTGGACAAATATAACAAAGAAATTTGTTTTGTTATCAAGAGAGATGAGACATGAATGGAGGTTGTACTCCCTAGGACTATTTGGGTGACTAAAATGGGATATGAGGTAGATCTTAACATTCTGGGGACATATGCAAAAGCTTTATTGGAAGCACCAAGGGAACCATTAGAAAAAGTCTTTGGTAGTGTTGAGATTATTGAAGGAGATGTAAATTTCATGAAGAAAAGGAAGAAAAGAGAAAAAATTATTAGAGATGCTTCTAAGAATGTTAAGGAAATTAATGAAAATGTAATGAATATTCATGGCATATCGGCTAGTGAGCTTGGAGGACTTCAATCGGAGGCACATATTTCACCGGTTGACACATCTTCTAGAATCGATAGTGAGAAACCATTAGAGTTTAAAAGAGTTGAAAGGAGGAAGTGAAAACCTTCACCGGTACACTCTCCTTCACCTAAGAGAGCAAGGACTCTGAGGAAGAAACAACAGGCAGTAAGGGGACCACCAAAGAAACTGACACCAAAGAAGAAACAACAACCTGTTACCCCTTCCTTGAATGATTTACTGAATGAGATAACTGATGATGGAAATTTGGCCAATGTACACAAATTTTATAACACATTTAATGATTCTGACAGGGAAATCATTGTGAATAGTATAATTTTACATTTGGACACATATAAAAAGGTTTTAATTGAATTTGTGGATGACTTACCTAATGAACTCTATAGGAGATTAGAAGCAAAAAGGACAACAATGATGCAAATAGATAAGAAACAGAAAGTTGAAAAACTTCTAGCTGTACATCCTGTAAATTTAAAAGAGGAAATTGATGAATTAATTTATGAGGGTAACCGATCTATTTTTTCCAGTGGACATCGTCAAGTAAGTTTAATGGCAGGAAGAGTAAATGAGATTGCAAATGAAACTACTGATAATTGGGATATATTTTTTGTGGAGAAGGAAAAACAAGAGGAAATGAACCGACCGAAGAAGACATTTAAAGTGTATCAGGAGGATAAGGACAAGGGTAAAGGAAAAATTGGTGTTATTCCAAACATCAAGATCATTGACAATTTACCACCACCTTTGGATACTGCACTAGTACATACAAATGATCCACCGGTTATTGACACTGAAGTTGTTACACATGATGACACAAATCCTGAATCTGAGATACTCTTCACCATGAATGTGGATACTCAGGAAGTGAATATTATTGTGGACAAGTATAGTTTAGAGGCTGAGGAAGACAATGTTGATAGTGGAAACTTGGCAGAGAAACTAGTAGGGACTTTTGAAGTTGAGATTCCAACTCAACCTGAGAAATCATTAGAAACTAAGAAACCTACTGAAGGAATAGATGCTGGTACAAAGCCACCAGAAACTAAGATAGCAACAGTTGAACTTACTGAGAAACCTACTGAGGCAGAGGTACACACTAAGGCAGAAAAATCAGCCATCACTGAGACATCAAAGCAGTATGAGAAACCTTTGCAAGTTGAGATGCAAACCCAACCTGATCCACCGGAGGTAAATGCAAGTAAAATGGTTACAACTGATGGAAGCACATAGGTAATAAAGGCAATTGGTCAGACATCTGACACATCAACAAGTGAACTCAGACCTACCAATATTACAAAGGTACTTTTGGATTCAATCAAAAAGATAACGGATTGCAATGCATTGGCCTAGAAGGCAATTGATAACACTATACCAGTTCTTAATTGATTGCACCAAATTGTAACATAGATCATATTAAGGATTATTTAGGTAAATTGGACACACTGTCCAAATTTATTACTGACAATGTAATAACCATTGATAAAGTGAATGAAGATACAATAAAGGAGAGAGTTGAAAAAGAGAAGGACAAATTCTTTGATGACACCATAAAGAAGTGTATAGAACACTTGAATACATTATTATCGACACTGAACTCTACAATTTTGGAGTACAAAGAGCTATACAGGGAAACATGCAAACCTCGCCTTTTGACAGCGGACATAAATAAGGAGATCTCTAAGACACAAAAGAAAATCGATGACATAACTAATAACATAATTGGTTCATCTGGTCACATATCAATTTTTGAGCAAGAAATGATAGGTTTTGAGGAAAAACAAGAGAAACTTGAGAAAGAAAAGACAAGGATAAGGTCTAATGCCAGAGAGCTTAAAAATAAACTTGGTCCCAAGTTGGACAATCTTATTTCTTAGAGAATAAAAATATCTAGGGCATTACTTCAGAGAGAATGATAACTAGAAGATCATATGCACTATCTCACCAGCATGATCCAATAGACTGAGGAAACCTTGAATGACAACATATGCAGAGTCTAAATGTAGTTTTGGCAGATATCTTTCAGATTATAAACAACCAGTTACAGACTTTGAGGTGAAATTTTTGCACTCCTTTGACTATTTTTGACAACCTTTGTCATTGATGTCAAAGGGGGAGTAGTGGAAAGAAAAAATGCTTATTCAGAGGAGATCATTTTCTCAGGGGAAGCATATCTTTTTGGGAACTTTTTGGACTTTAGTTTTTGGAATAGTTTTTGGATTTTTCTCATGAGTGTTTCCATCAATGCCAAAGGGGGAGATTGTTGGCATTCTACACTCTTATGAGAATAGTTGATGTTGTCATTTATGGCAACCAACTCGCAATCACCTGGAAACTCACCGGCAGTTACCTGCACCAGCAATGGACTTCTACATACACCGGCAGACACTTCACCGGTAGTGGCAATAATGCATACCAACACTCAAGCCGACATTGAATAAACTTTTGTTTATTGCTTTACATTGTAATTGTCTTTTGTAAAAGCCGACATGGCTTATTGCAAGAGACTCATATATATGTGTGAGATCTTATATGTCATTTTGACATGAATATATGATGAGAGAGAGAATATATATAATATTTTGGATAAGGTGAAATAGTTGATAGCGAATGTTTTGGTTAAAAACTAAGCTTAAACCGGTATTGAACCTAACATAGTTGATGTTGATCTGAAGCAATACATTGTATTGGATTTTGATAATCCATTTTGTAAGTTAGTGAGACTTCCATTTTGTAGTTGAGAAGTGAGCTCTAGGCTGCTAGCCTTCCTGCATGTGCAAGCCCCTCATTGTAAGTAATATTTATTCATTGGCTAGTGAGTGAATATTGTGGGTCACAAATCCCACCAAGGTTTTTCCCACACCAAGTTTCCTCATTAAATAACTTGTGTTATGGTGTGTTCTCTATGCTGTCTCTATTATTCTTATTTGCTGCATTAATTCTTATTTACCGGTACACTATTTTTGGATACAAAGTTCTTAATTAATTTAAATATTCTGCTAACCAGTTAGACACTGATTCACACCCCCCTCTCAGTGTCTTTGAGATTGTCATTGATTCTAACAGAGGCAATGGAAAGCACAAACAAAAGAGACAAAATATATGATAGGAATAAACTGTATTCTATCAAGATGCAAAATATGATCAACTGGATCATTACAAAATGTTCAATGAATGTATGTACAAACAATGTAGATGAGCCTTCTTATATAGGAAAGGCTATATGGATATGTGAGCACACAAACATGACATGTGGATCAATAAGAAACAAGGGTAGGTATGAAATAGGTGCAGGTAGGTAGGAGAAACAATAAAATATTCCACATGAGGTGGAATGTAACAACAAGATAAGATCAACATCATAAAAGGTGTAAATTCTCCTACACACACTATCCCAATGTGGCACAAACACCCAAGTGTCTCATACCCAAACTACGATTCAATGCATGTACCTAAGTAAACTTAAGTAAAGTGTAATAATATCCAAGATGAATAATTATTTACACCAACAGATACTATTGCATCCTATTATATAAAATATTTATTTAGAAATGATGATTGCATGCTTCATATGTGAGAAAGTATAAAAGAGGGAAAATAGTACATGAATTTATTATGCTCAAGGCATCGTCTCTTATATGAAGTTGATGAGTTGTTCTTGGACATGAACGGTTGAGAGTAAAGGAGATAGCATGCAAGACGATTGGGAATATCGAAGTTGTCTACTGTTCATTAGTTTTATTCTTCAATTTTTGTTAGAATGTGTGCACTGCTCATTGTCTCTCGGTCTTCTCATTGTACCGCTATCTGTCCTCTTGCAGTCATGATCACATGAGAATTTATTATGCTGAAGGCGTCGTCTCTTATATGAAGTCGATGAGTTGTTCTTGGACATGAACGGTTGAGAGTAAAGGAGATAGCATGCAAGACGATTGTGAATATCGGAGTTATCTACTGTTCATTAGTTTTATTCTTCAATTTTTGTTAGAATGTGTGCACTACTCATTGTCTCTCAGTCTTCTCATTGTATCGCTATCTGTCCTCTTGCAGTCACAATCACATGAGAATTTTTTGGAAATTCTACTCCTCCATTATTGCAAACATAGTACTCTCAAATACTTGAGCTCTCACAATCTAAATTTTAGGGTTCTTGCCACTTGTTTCGTGTGTCTCTTTAAGAATCATAAATTTCATTTTTTTCTTGTTTTTTATTTCCTTACAATTTAGTTGTTGCATGATTTCCCATGATAAGTGAATGGTGGGACCTTTTTTAATTACTAATTACACTTCACCTTTATGTTTCCATTTGTCTAAATCAAACCATCTAGTAATTCTGAAAGCCTAAAAAAGTTGTATGTGTTTTATAGACACTTCAAAATTTACTACATTTGTATGTGTTAAAATGAATATGTTAGTGGGTTTTAATTTATTTACTTATTATTCTATTAATTTATTATATATATTAACAATATTGAATAGAAACATATTTCTTTAGATAGTTCAAGTAATTTATGGTGAAAATGTAAATAGCATAGAATCCTTTTTTTTATTTTCAAAAAGAAATAAACTATAGAAATCATTTAAATTGTATTAGTAGTATTGTAATATTGTCATTGAAATTTTAGGATCTCTTTTTCTATCTGTGAATATTGCTTATATAATACACTAAATTGTACTTTTATACCCTTTAATGAATTATAATTTCCCTAAATTATATTATTTTAATTTATAATTTCACTAAATTATACTATTACACCCTTTAATGATTTATATTTTCTCCAGATTGTATTATTATACCCTTTAACTATTTATAATATTAGAATAATTTACAACACTACCAAGCATTAAGACTAATTACCTAATATTTCTAGGTTTTTGTGTTATTTTTAAGAATAAATATAGTAAAGAGTATGTTCTTACTATTAACCCTTTCGGATGTGGCTGCACAAAAAGAAAAGCCCCGTTCATTCTATAGGGAGGTACCATCATCAAAGCAAGTATTCTAAATACTATGGGTATAGATGACATCATCATTAACAGACACTTCTTAAACGTATGGATACCCACCCAGAAGAACAATCAATAGAATGCTTTTATATATGTTATAGTTCCTAATCCAATATTAATCTATAATTGTTGTTTGTAATCAATAATTCTTCTTTGATTACCTATTGGGAATTATATTTTTTTGAATTTTGATTATATTTTGAGTATAATTTTTTCACTCTTTTCAAAATAGAACATAAAAAAGACTCATTTTAAAGCAAGTAAAATAGAGGGGAATTAATTTATCAAAAACAAAATTTCATACAATCACACATAAATGTATAACCAATTCCAAAAATCTATTACTCGCCATCGATAAATATATAAACTCTTGACCAATACCTAATTAAATATTTTTAAATCTTGACTAAAACCTGATGACTAATAGTTTTATGGAATATTATGCAATTATATAAGTAAATCTCCAAGCAAAAGGCAAGCTAGGTATGCTACATGCACAGTGTGGAAGCATTCTTAAGGCAGGGGTCTTTGATTTAATAAAGTACTAATCTTAAGGCAGGGGTCTTTGATTTGATAAAATACTAATCTACAGAAAATATAAAACCATTGTTAGAAGAGGAAACTACCAACCTTTTTCGAGGTTGTCAATTTAAAGCGTAAAATGGGATTTTCATGGCCAAAATAAGATCAGATTTTAACCAAACAAATCTTACCTACTAAGAAAATTAAAAATTCCTATGGGTAACTTGCTACATTCAAGAATATGAATTTCAGAAACTTCTCAGTAATAACTATAAGTAAACATATAAATATATAAAATCTTGACTAAATCCTAAGGGCTACACTCTCAGGCTTAAATATATAATTTTATTTAAGCTGCAAGTGATCCTTTAAAACATTATTTAATTTGACAAATGCAAAGATTTCGGATACTCTCAGGCCTACATCTTTTTATGAGGAAAATCTTTCAGTGGATGATATAATTATAAGGCATTTCACATAAAACCGATCCCATCAATGACATCTTTTTAAAGTGATTTCTAATTTTTATTTTTATTTTTATCACATTAACTTTCCTATTTCATTATCTTTCATTATTTCCTTAATTCTTAGAGATTTGGATTTAAAATTTTCCTTGCAAATGTCCATATTGAAAATAGTATTTAAATATTTCCTTGCATATGCATTCACATTAAAAGAATATTTTGAAGATTTTCATACCAAGTTCCATTTTAATAGCAGTTTTATACCTCTAAAATAAAAATGAATGTATCTTATGAGTTAGTAGTTGTATATATATAATATTTACAAGAATTTTTTCTAAAAAATAATTGTGGGACCTTTTTAATATTCAAGAGCACCTATATTAATGCAACTAGAGTATTTCAAACAAAACCCTAATAGCCCTTAGCTTTTCTAGTAGCACTTAATGGAATTAGAAGGAGAAGGTCATTCTCAATTTGAGAACAACCGTCATACAGATATACAAAACTAAAATCAAATCTTATCACACAATTACCATATATCCTTAAAAACCATGGAATTAACAAAACTCACCAATAATTGTACCACTATAATAAGGTGAATTTAGGACTTTTGATAGAGAATATACATTGAAATATGTAGGAGGCAAACCATGACTCACCTCCTGGTATGCTATGATAAACCTCCTATCATTGCTCACATTTTTCATCTTCCAACGCTGTCACTAGATTACCAGTCTTCCTTAAGTCCAAGAATATTCGAACGATTCATCCCAGGTAAGTAAATGTACACCTCACAAGTTTCCATCTTTAGGAAACCGTGTAAACACATTGGTGTGGCAAGGTGTTATTGTATCGGTTAATTAAACAAGTCCATTAATCTCAATTTTGCAAATAACCTATCTTTGCATTCAAGAATGACGTTTGACCTAGTAAGACGTGAGTATAATAGTCTAATTGTATAAAATTTTTTTTTTAAGGGGTAAACACTTTTAACTCGGAGTTATGAACTGGTGGGATTTGAACCTTGATGGCAAGAATAACAACACAACAATTTACCATCACAACATGCCACTACTAGCTGCTAATTGTGTAAATTATATTTAATATTAAAAATATATATTATTAGATTATATTATATTATGTATATTATATTATTATCAATATAAATAATAATAAAATATAAAATATTAATTTAAAATAATAATTATAAAAAAATTATTATATAAAAACATATAATTGAATATATATTATAAATTCATAATTTTATATTGTTTTTGATTATGGGAAAACAGGTTTTGATGGGCCCCTGGAACCCAATACAGACAGAAGATCAAAAGATAAACATTACAACGCAGCTAAACAAAAAGACAACAAACAAAGGAAAGATAGCTAGCGAACAAAATGCCAAAAAAAAAGAGAATGCAGACTATAGACCAAAAACGACTGCCAGAAGCCTAGGCTTAGGTTAATTTATGAAGCATTTCCGCCGCTTCCAACTCCATCTGTTTCATATTGTCCGCTGCCTGCTTAATATCCTCGATTTCCTTGTTATGGCTTTGCATCCTTTTAGTGCTTTCTCTCATTCTTCTCCCAAGCCTTGTGTCCTTACCCTCTGGGGTGTCATCCTTGACATCAATAATGCCCTCCACGACCTTATCCCCTTGGTAGTTCTCCAGCTTGTACATAAGGGCTTTCATGCTAGTCGAGGCAGCCTTCAGAATCATATGGCTTTGCTACCCTATTTTTTTGAGTGTGTTCTCAATTCCATCAAGTCTCTTTTTAGTGGCATTTGCTTTGTTTTCCAAGCTAATAAAGCTATTGCGGTTAGCATTGATAATCTCCTCAGCATTGCCAATTACTCTGGTGAGCTCACTGAGACAGTCTGGGAGGGAATTGAACTTTCCCAAGCCTAAGGCCTGTAATGTCTCAATTCTCCCTGCTTCCTGGGCTTGGTTGGTTTTAATGCCTCCAATTTCCTTATGCATCCAGTTGAGCACCTGTTTGAAGTTTTCCATACCATTATTGATGTAGACATCAATATCCAAGTGATGCTCTTCCTGGTTCTTATCACCCATAGAATTAAGATTAACCTCTAGGCCAACCTCTCAGAGCTTTGAGCTTCTTTTGTTGTTGTATCCTCCCCCATCAAGCCCTTCTCCTTTAAATCAGTCCCAGGAGGCGACCGTTCCTTGGTGCCCACCTCCTTACTTTTAGAAGTCTTCTTTTTCTGCTTCAGGCTCACAAGGGTTTGGACCTCATCACTTCCGGTGTCCATATCATTGTCAATTCCATACTCCTCGTCATTCCAGCTATCATCCTCCCCTCTCTTCTTCTTTTTGGAAAACCCTTTGTTTTGTTTCCCGTGCTCTATTTTTAAATTTCTTCTCCTTGACCCGACAATTTGGGGTTCTTCCTCTGTCTCCCCTTCTATATCATAGCCTTTGCCTTCCACCTCATCAGAGTCATCGAAATCCTCATCCGATTCGGAAATCTCAGTTATGTTCAACTGGATACTCGTGTTCTTGATGTGATTATACAAAATCACCATCAAACCTTCATGCATTGTAGGACCGATACTGGCATTAGAAATTGCATCCTTAATCCGCATGTTAAGGGAATAGAAAAGATAATAGGGAAAATAAATTTTATCTTTATGCTTAAAATGATTAATTAAAACAAAGTGGTAGATGTAAACCCTAGTGTATCTACCATCAAGCATTATAAAATGCATAATAGTAAGCAAAACCCTTCGCCAAATTAACTTAATTACCTTTGGCGAAAAGTAGGTGTGGTTGCCCTTCACTAGTCTAGCCCTTTCCTCCTCATTCCTTGGAAATTTCTTTACAATAGCGTTTGAAATCTTTTGTCCCTGTAAAACTTGATGCCCTCCATCGGAAGACCCGTTGCCTCTGCAATCATAGTTTCGATCATCTTGACCTTCCTATTTCCAATGGTTAATGTCCCTTCATTCCATCCCTTCTTGAAGATTCTCATGATTTCGGATCGTTTCTCCTGCATTTTTTCCATGAAATCCATTATCTTGGTGGCTTGAAGGATTGCCTAGACCTATGGACGACTCTTCCATTTCTCAATGGCAGAAGCCTTCGTTCTCTCCTATTTACCACCCATGATTACTGTACCTCCTTCTCAGTAGTCTGCAGAGCCGGCGCCTGCTGCCACAACATTTCCTTACACTTCAGGAAATGATATCAAATCTACCCCTGCTTACCATGCAATCTTTTATACATTAATATATCATGTGCTGCTCTATTAAAAATGCCCATAAAGCATGCGGCATTAACCTACAATGATTATTGTACCTCCTTCTTGGTAGTTTGCAGAGCCAACCCTTTCTGCCACAACACAATTTTATATTGTTATGTGATATTGACAATATATTTAAAATTTTTAATTATAGAAAAATATAATAAATAGAATAGAAAATAATCATAATACTATAATACATTTATAATTAAATTATAAATAGATCTAAATATTAAATAGTTGATATATTTATTACTTCTCTTATATTAGTATTATAATATATATTATAATATTATTTATAAATATAAGTTAAATTAAATAAATGAATAAATTATGAATGGACTTCATCTTTGATATCATTGTTGTTAGCTATAGAATTTAATTCATCAACAATCTGATAATATTCTTTTTTTCACAAACAGGGGTGTGAACTATTCAAGGAAAAATAAAATTTTATGGAGTATTTAAGAACAAGCAAAACCATATTAAAGATAATAGATATTAACATATTCTGACCTTGAATTCAATGGGATAGTGTGTAGGAAAGAAGGATCAACACATAATTAATTATATTCTTTCATTTTATTAGTGTTGAAAATTTGCTGAGAAAAATAAATTTAGATGAATATTTTGAATTAATTTTTACATGTAAGGTATTAATGACAATTGATAGGAATTTTTATTCATGCAAGACAATTGATTCTATCTTAATCATCTATGTCTATAGATTGGAATAGTTGTCATTTGTCAATGTGTCAATGTGATTGTAATAATACATCTCTCCTCCATCATAGCCATGGTAGGAAGATAGTTGCTCCTTATGAGGAGTCATATGATAAACATGAGCTAACTAAATAAATACATATATCCTTTTCTCCTCTTTATATTTATCTATGCATCTCCCTCTTCCTTTTCCTCTACATCTCCATCTCTATCTTTCTCCTCTATCTCTATCTCCCTATTCCTCCATCTTTCTACACCTATCTAATTATCCTCTATCCTCTCTTTACTTTTTTTACTTAACTCTATCTCCCTACCTCTCTATCTCTCTTTTTCTACCTATTAATGTAATGCATTGCACAAATGCATCCATAATGTAGACCAATGGTTTTGTCTAATTGACCTTCCATGCCTAATCACCATGCCCATTGCACACTAAGGTGAAATTGATATTGGTATTATAAGGATGAACATGTAGTTATTATTTTTGAATAAGGGAAAACACGTTTTCATGGGCCCCTGAAACCCATTATAACCAAAATATCAAAAGATATGATAACTCAATGATGAACAGTGAGTACCAAACTGGTACAGAGAGGGGGGGGGGTGAATTAGTACAGACACAAAATTTTTCCTGAACTAGTTTGACTGCAAACAGTGCACTTGACAGACAACCACTAATACCAGTCTAAACCAAATTACTACCGGTTAAACATAATGAGACTGTGAAAGATATAAACCGCCAACACTTAGCTTTCCATACAATCTACTCCCTCATTTCCACTTTATCATTATACATAAACAGATAATCTATCATCACAGATACAATAATTTACTAGAACAACATGATTCACTGCTAAACAGGAAACAACAAAACATCACATGAAAGAGGCATCACACATGACACATATTTTTCATGTGGACACCCAACTAGGAGAAACAATGGTGGGGATGAATACCCACAAGCTGTTTATGAACTCTTTAGAAGTCTGCTCTGTTAGGAGCCTAGTCCAGTTAAAGACTATTACAACAGGTTCTGTTAGGAACTTATCTTGTTCGGGATTGCCCGATTAAGGGATGGCTAGAATACCCAATTAAGGGTTAAACCTTGTTAAAGCTTACCTTGTTAGAGGATTTTATGAACTCAATGGCTTTGAGTCACCCTGTTAAAGGATTTACAACAAGCTAGTTAAAGCTACCCAATTAAGGGATTTTCCAACTGTTGAAGTGATTAGAGATCAACAGGTATTACAATGATCTAGTAATAGAACTCAATGCCAATGCAGATCCGTTTTAGTTCCTTCCTTCTGCACACACACTTTGCAGGTATCAATTCTCTTATTTTGTCTAGCAAGAATCACGTATCTCTGTACTTAGATACACACACAATATTTGCCAATAACATCAACATGAAACACAACATCGACCTTATAAGAAACAGATAGGTCGGTAGCATAAACCCTAAACCCTAAACATTTAGGTTGAGTAATTCAGTCGGTTCAATCCTGACTATTGAACAGTTTGTATTTGAATACAACGGTCTTGAACAGATCTCAAGACATTCTCCATCGATCATTCTTCACTGCTTCTTGGAGACGATAACCCATCATGCGTTCTTCACCATTTGTAGTGACTTTGCACATTCCCCAAGTAGATAGGATCAATCCCCTTCATGCAAGATCCTTTACGCGCACGAGGTTGACATGGCAACATGATCTGATCTCCATTATAATGCTAACTCATCACATAATGCCATCGGTTGAATCAGACATGCTCGAAACACTTCAACCGGAAACCCTGAGGCTGGGACTACCAACCAGTAGTCATACCATATTAAACCTTGATAGAAAATATTCCATATACCAGTTTAGTTGGACAAACGTACCACTTCACCTTTTGCACATATATCGGTTCACAGCATTATACCGGTTTACTTTGCTAGTTGCTTAGCTTCAATAAACCGGTTCACTCTCCAACATATTACCGATTCACTCTTCAGCATATTACTAGTTCTCTCTTCAGCATATTGACATCAATGGCAAGAAAATATCAACAAGTCAACATACTCTACACTATGCCAACAATCTCCCCCTTTGGCATTGATGGCAATATACAAAGATATCTCTCTTTCGGCATCACATCTTCTCCTTAATACTGCAGATATATTCTCTGCTTCACATCTTCTCCCCCTTTGACAACAATGCCAAAGTCGAGGCATGAGCTTCCCTATTCTACTATGTTGCTCCCCTTGAGGAGTAGCATCCTTCAACACATCAATCCTGAAAAAGATATATCAAAGTAAGATCTAACTGATGTGGAGCACAAACCTTTAGTTTACCTCTCGAAGGGGCAACACACCTAATTCACCTCTCAGCTAGGTAAAAGTAGCCTTTGGTAGAGGCTTGGTGAATATGTCTGCTAACTGCTCCTTACTGGAAACATGTTCCAATACCACCTCTTTGTTCTAAACCTTTTCCCTCAAGAAATGATACTTGAGTTCAAAGTGCTTGGTTCTAGCATGTAAAACTGGATTCTTGGAGATGTTAATTACACTTGTATTGTCACAAAATATACTTACCGATTTAGATACAGGAACTTTGAAGCCATTCAATACATGCTTCATCCAAATAGTCTAGGTGCAGTTCATAAAAGCTGCAACATACTCCTCTTCTGCTATAGACTAAGAGATACAACTCTACATTTTAGTCATCCATGAGACCAGTCTACCATTGAGAAAGAATGCACCACCGGTTGTGCTCTTCCAGTCATCCACATTACCAGCCCAATCAGCATTTGTAAACACTTTTAGGTTGAAATCATCATTGTATGGATACCATAATCCATAGTCAATAGTTCCCTTTAGATATCTAAGAATCCGCTTGACTGCTACCAAGTGGGATTCTCTTGGGCTTTTCTGAAACCGAGTGGTAATGCCCACTGCATATGCAGTGTTCAGTTTTCTATGCACTACATAATGCAACTTACCAATCATTGATCAGTATTCCTTCTCATTTACTAATGCTGAGTCATCCTCTTTTGATAGTTTACAACCGGTCACCATTGGTGTACCAACCGGTTTGTTGTCTTCCATGCCAAAGGTCTTCAACACCTCTTTGACATACTTGGACCGAGTAATAAAGATTCCATCTTTCATTTGCTGAATCTGCAATCCAATGAAGAACTTAATCTCCCCTATAAGTGACATCTCAAATTCCTTCTTCATCTCATCTACAAAGTCATGACTCATCTTGTCATCTCCACCAAAGATTATGTCATCAACAAATACTTCAAAGATCAAAATCTGATCTCCTTCTGATTTCAAGTAGATATTGCTATCTTCACTTGTTCTTTCAAATCCAATCTTCACAAGATGGGAGTGCAAGCATTCATACCATGCTCTAGGTGCCTGCTTCAGTCCATACAGGGCTTTATGTAACCTACACACCATGTCACTATCTTCTGATAGGGAAAACCCATCTAGTTTGTCTATATACACCTCCTCTTCAAGTATTCCATTTAGAAATGCAGATTTTACATCCATTTGGTATACCTTGAATCCTTTAAAAGTTGCATATGCTAGAAGCATATGAACTCCTTCCAATCTTTCTACTGGAGCAAAGGTTTCTCCATAGTCTTCTCCTTCTTCTTGGGCATATCCTTTACATGCTAATCTAGCTTTGTTCCTTACCATTGTGCCATCCTCATTTAGTTTATTTCTGAAGACCCATTTGGTTCCAATGACATTTTTATGCTCTGGTCTGGGTACAAAAGACCATGTACCATTCTTTTCTATCTGATCAAGTTCCTCTTCCATTGGCTTAATCCAGTCTTCATCTTTATGTGCCTCTTTGAATGATTTAGGCTCAAATTCAGAGATCTTACATGAGTTTTCTCTGACCTTTCTTCTGGTAAGAATTCCTGCATCTTTGTCTCCTATGATCTGCTTTGGATCATGACTGAGTTTTACATACCTAGGTATATTCTTAACATATTCCTCTTTCTTTTCTTCTTCATCCTCATCTTCATTAGCATCAACATCCACCGGTATAGGAGCACAATTACTGGTATTGGGCTGATTTGCAACCGGTTCCCAAAAGGTTAGTACCGGTTCACCTCCTACATGCTCTCTGCCAATTTCCCCAGGTTTCTCAAAGTTTTCATCAACCCTAACATTGATGCTTTCAACAATTTTCTGAGTCCTATTGTTGAAACTTTTGAGAGCTTCACTCTTGGTGGAATATCTTAAGAATATTCCCTCATCACATTTTGCATCAAATTTGCTCTGATGTTCACTCCTCGTGATATAATATTTTCTACCAAACACTCTGAAGTAGCTTACTACTAGTGTCTTACTGGTCCAATACTCATAAGGAGTCTTATCCTTTCCTTTCTTGATGAGTACCCGATTCATTGTGTAGACTGTAGTGCTCACCGCTTCACTCCAAAAGGTGTGGGCAACCTTTCCTTGGATCAACATAGTTCTAGCCACTTCAACCATAGTCTAGTTGTTCCTCTCTACTAAGCCATTCTATTGTGGAGTCTGGGGGGCAAACAGTTGCCTCTTGATGCCATTCTCTTCACAATATTTGTTGAAATCACTGGAAGTGAATTCCCCTCCTTGATCAGTTCTAAGGCATTCGATTCTTCTACTGCTTTCCTTTTCTATCAGTGCTCTGAAAGCTTTGAAATTTCCAAAGGCTTTAGACTTGTCCTTCAAGAATGTGACCCACATCATTCTTGAGCAATCATCTGTAAGAATCATAAAATACCCAGCTCCCTACACACTCCTAGTTTTCATAAGAGCACACAAATCAATATGAACACGATCAATTAAATTGTCTGCAGTGAAAGATTTACCTTTGAAAGTTGAGGAAGACATTTTCCCTAGTTGACACTCTCTGCACAAAGGATTTTCTGGTTTGCTCAGTACCAGCAGTCCTCTAACTGGCTTGATCTTATTGGCCTTAATAATGTTGTCAAAGTTTACATGGTAGAGTCTCCTATGCCATATCCATCTATCCTCAAACTTAACCATAAGACATGTACTGACATTAGCATTTAGCTAAAATAGGTTACCTTTGGTCTACATACCGATAGCCATTAGTTCACCACTCTTTCCTTTGATTTTGCACACTCCATTTTTAAATTCTAGAGTGAGTCCATTATTATTCAGTTGAGCAACACTCAAAACGTTGTGCCTTAGACCTTCTACCCAATACACATTGTCAACACTGCTTCTTCCATTCAGTGAGATGGACCTTCTGCCTTTTACCATACATGGTGCATCATTACCAAAATGAACCACAACACCATCATACTCTTCTAGAGATAGAAAATTACTCCGGTCACCAGTCATATGGTGAGAACAACCACTGTCAATAATCCACTCATTGGAATTATCAAAGTGGGAGACAAGAGCCTTCTTGTTTGACACATCTTCCTTGACTACTATAAACACAATATCTTCATTTTCTTCATCATCTGATTCCTCATCAATGACACCTTCATCAATTGCTACAAAATAGTTTCTCTAGTTTCCTCCTTTAAACTTCTTGAACTTTTTCGGGTTGTCCTTGCTATCACCATTAGGATAGTTTACAGCAATGTGTCCTATCTAGTTACAAGAAAACAATTTCAAAGGAAGCTTACCTCTGTATTTACTGGTTCCCTTAGGAAGTCTCTTGGCAAGAAGAGCTTCAAATTCCATCAGGATCTCCTCATCATGCATTTCTCTATTTTGTCTTGGTTCACCACTGGTACTAGCTTCTTTGCCTTTTTTGGATGATGTAGCAGATGCTCTGAAAGCTGATTCAGTCTTCTAAATACTACCATCATAATTATTTAGCTCATAAGCTATTAGATTTGCAATGATGGAGTCCAGGGATACCTTTAGCTTGTCTACAGACCTCAACCCCTGAATAGCTGCAACCTTTATTGCATAGAATGGCAATAGGGATCTCAAAACTTTGCTAACAATAGTGGAATCTTCCATTTTACCATCTACACTCTTGATATCTCCGACAACATTTTTGATTCTTATTCCATATTGTTGAATGGTCTCTCCTTCAACCATCTGCATGTATTCAAACTTTCCCCTAAAGCTTTCTTCCTTAGCTTGTTTCACATGCTCATCACCGCCATATATATTCTCAAGGGTATCCCATACTTCTTTGGGATTCTCTTTGTCCTAAACATCAATAAACTCAATGTTAGATAAACTACTAATTAGGGCTTCCATGACTTGCCCATTCTCCTGAATCTCTCTCTTTTGGTCATCGGTGAGAGTACCGGTAGGGATAACATAAGCATTCTAAACATAGCTCCAATGTTGACCACCCATGCTTCTGATGTATATCTTCATTCTGTCCTTCCATATTTTAAAGTTATCTCTGTTGAACTTTGGACCTTCCCTCTTCATCATTACAATAGGATCTTTCTCTCAAATGGTTAGGCTTACAACAAAGAGGACCTGGAGGATGCTTTGATACCAATTGATAACTCAATGATGAACAGTGAGTACGAAACTAGTACTGGGGGGGGGGGGTGAATCAGTACAGACACAAAAACTTTTCTTGAACTGATCTGATTGCGAACAGTGCACTTGACAGACAAACACTAATACCGGTCTAAACCAGATTACTACCGGTTAAACATAATGAGACTATGAAAGATATAAATTGGCAACACTTAGCTTTCCATATAATCTTCTCCCTCATTTCCACTTTATCATTATACATAAACATATAATCTATCATCAGAGATACAATAATTTACTAGAACAACATGATTCACCGCTAAACAGGAAATAACAAAACATCACATGAAAGAGGCATCACACATGACACAAATATTTTTCACATGGAAACCCAACTAGGAAAAACCATGGTGGGGATGAATACCCACAAGCTGTTTTTGAACTATTTAGAAGTTTGCTCTGTTAGGAGCCTAGTCTGGTTAAAGACTGTTACAACAAGCTTTGTTAGGAACTGATCCTGTTAGGGATCACCAGGTTGAGGGATGGCTAGAATACCTGGTTAAGGGTTAAACCCTGTTAAAGGTTACCTTGTTAGAGGATTTTATGAACTCAATGGCTTTGAGTCACCCTGTTAAAGGATTTATAGCAAGCTGGTTAAAGCTACCCTATTAAGGGATTTTCCAACTGTTGAAGTGATTAGAGATCAATAGGTATTACAATGATCTGGTAATAGCACTTAATGCCGATGCAGATCAATTTTAGTTCCTTCCTTCTGCACACACACTTTGTAGGTATCAATTCTCTTATTTGGTCTGGCAAGAATCACGTATCTCTACACTTAGATACACTCACAACATTTGCCAACAACATCAACAAGAAATACAACATTGACCTTATAGGAAACAGATAGGTCGGTAGCATAAACCCTAAACCCTAAACATTTAGGTTGATCAATTTAGTCTATTCAATCTTGACCATTCAACACTTTGCATTTGAATACAATGGTCTTGAACAGATCTCAAGACACTCTCCATCGTTTGTTCTTCACCACTTCTTGGAGGCGATAACCGATCACACATTCTTTACCATTTGCAGGGAATTCACACTTTCCCAAGGTAGATAGGATCAATCCCCTTCATGCAAGATCCTTCACATGCACGAGGCTGATGTAGTAACATAATCTGATCTCCATTACAATGCTAACTCATCACATAATGCTATCGGTTTAATCACATATGCTCGAAACACTTCAACCGGAAACCCTGAGGCTGGGACTACCAACCAGTAGTCATACCATATTAAACCTTGATAGAAAACATTCCATATACTAGTTCACTTGGACAAGCGTACCTCTTCACCTTTTGCACATATACCAGTTCACAACATTATACCGGTTCACTTTTCCTGTTGCTTAACTTCAATAAACCGGTTCACTCTCCAACATATTACTGGTTCACTCTTCAACATGTTACTGGTTCTCTCTTCAGCATATTGACATCAATGACAACACAATATCATCATGTCAACATACTCTACACATATGCCAACAAGATATACATTAAAGCGCAACAACGTGCAAAAGACAACACCTAAGGAAAGGACAGCTAATGAGAAAAACACCAACAAATTAGGGAAAACTATCAAAAACAAAAAGGATTGACAGAGTGAGGCCAAATTTAGGTTAAGTTATGAAGCATCTCAGCAGCTTCCAGCTCCAATTGTTCCATATTATCAGTCATGTTGAGCATCAAATTTAAATCACTAAAATCTTATTGTTTCAATTGAAGCTACAAAAGTTTTCTTAGAAAGAAAATGAAATCAAGCATGACCTTAAGAATTTCAATAGAACCCATGGCATTTCCATCGACATCAAAATCCTAAAAATTATCACTCAAACCAAGGCCATCGGATATACATACTAATCCTTTGCCGAAATGCCCAGTCTAACCAAAATGACTCTATCAAAGAAGGCTACCTTTATCCTATTGATAAAGTGATTTATCAAACAAATCTTGGCCGTGATGGGCTTCGAAACGGATTCACCAAAAACATTAGTTCCATCAACCTAAAGTAAATCAAGGAAATTAGGAGTGATCCCTCTGATAATGAGCTTCGATGAAACTATAGTACCGATGAGACATGTGAATAGCTCGTCGAGGCAAGAAGTTTGGCCGAAAGAATAAAATCAAAGGAACCCATAGATATCTTATCGACGAAGCTATTTTGAGGAAAAGGAGTGTATCGAAGAGGCACAAAGGATGTTGACCAAAGATAGATTTCTCATCAAAGGATAAAAAATCAA
This sequence comes from Cryptomeria japonica, assembly GCF_030272615.1. Classification (NCBI taxonomy): domain Eukaryota; kingdom Viridiplantae; phylum Streptophyta; class Pinopsida; order Cupressales; family Cupressaceae; genus Cryptomeria; species Cryptomeria japonica. The sequence goes on along the minus strand of NC_081407.1, from coordinate 648,519,916 downwards.
TGAAATAGTAGAAATTTCCATCGATGACTTGTTATCGACCAAACATAAAGGTTCGAAGAAGAATATTTTTCTTTTACCGAAAGTGGAAATATCATCAATGCTATTACAAAGGCCATATGATGAAGATCTACTTTGATGGAATTATAGCATTGATAAAATGATGGAGGGACTTATCGATAAGCATTTTCATCGAAAAGGAAGATTTCGATGAATTGATAAAACATTATACTGACATACACACTTATAGAAAGGCCTCGATGAAATAAAGATATTGATGAGACCAAGAGAAGTGCTGGCAATAATGTCAAATTCACCAAAATAAATAATGATGTCGATGGAATATGGTGTTTTGGGGAGACATAAGATAAAGCCATCGAGACATATGATTTCATCAAAGTACAACACAGGTGTAAGGTTGGATAAGCATCGGCAAAACAATTCAAAGCACTTCTAGACAAATGATTACTCATTGCCGCGAAGATCAAAACAAATCTCAGTAAAGTCACATCACCATAAATTCAAACAAATATTTGTGTGAGCATCGCTTAACTAGAATTATTAATTGGCAAATTCACCATAAACTCTCAATGAATTGATGAAGCAGGAGATGTTTTTGATAGTACCTAAGAGAATTCACAAAGAGAAATTCAGAGCCAGACAATTCATAATTGGATTCACAAGAAGAGCCCTTGGAATTAAAGTAATTTTTTACTCCCTTAAAAACCTATAATTAAAATGAAGTCCTCATCTTCAAAGGCCAATAAAGTTAGGAAAGTGAAAGAAACCCTATCTGTAGATGAGAAACCTAAGAGACAAAAGAAGGAGAATTGGCTCCATTAGAGAAATGGTAAAAGGAATTTGCATAGATTAAGGAGAAAGTCGTGGGTAGATTTAACTAGGATGAGGATAAAGCCCCACATGTCAACCAGGCAGTGTTTGATCTCTTTTCATTGGAGACAGATATGAAAAGAAAGAGTGTGGCCACTAGATTCTATAAGAGTGACAATTATATTAATCATCTTGGCATGCTTAATCTCTTTATCTTTTCACTTTGTTAAGTAATTGTAATTATGTTGTTAATGATGAAGAGACATAGCTTCTCATAGAATAGGTGTTTCTCACTTATTTATATGAGAAAATTTTGTAAAATGAAGAGGAGGATTAAAATAGAATATACTAGACAAATACTATAGCTTCTGGCATACTATTGTACTATTTTGAAGCTTTAATAGAATCAGTTGTTTTTCTCTGCATATTTGTTGTGGATTATCTCATTTTCTGTAGACAGTTGTTTGTGATATTATCTAAAGGAGAGAAGGTTATTCGTATTCTTATAGTGAAGTTTATGTTTGTATGTTATAAACTTGGATTAAAAGGATCTACTTGTGAATTGTAATTGTTCCTTGTAGTTCTTCCTTGGATGGTCCTTTAAGGTTAAGGATAAATTCATTCAGGCGGTTTATGATATAAACATTTAGCAGATCTCATAAGAAACAGTAACTGACAGATTTACAAAAGGGGGTAGGTTTAAAAACTGCATCACAAATCATACATTAAGTCCTAGGGGTAGGTTTATAAGAATCTATAGCCCAAATAATAGGAAAGAGACTGGTCATTCACAAATCACAACCTTTACCATATTAATTACCTTTACATTAAAGCAATAGGAGTAGTTGAGTAGGACACATAAAACCAATTAGAAATAGTGTACATACTTATAAATTCCAAGTACAAAGATCGAATAGCTTTCACAACAACAATCTTGAACTCATGTAAAAGCCACCTATCCTAGGAACCTATGCCATTCTCAGGTAGGGAAGAATTTAGATCAAGATACTCAATCTGCTATAAAAAGCATTAGTCATCGAAAGCCACTAGCGTATAGGTATACCTGCCTAGGTTTTGCAGAGCCTAAAGTGAGGGAGTTAGTAACCAAATAGGTTCACTCTATAAGTTGGCCAAGTCAATTGGAGGGTTTGATCATAGGAGTTGGCATTTCCTTAGAACCTATCCAATCTACTGATTTGAGATCCTACAAGTCACCCGCTTGATTTCCTCAATTTACCTGCTTTGGCTTTGCATCTTTCTGGTGCTTGCACGCTTCCTTCTCCCAAGCCCAGTGTCCTTATCCTCTAGGGTATCTTCCTACTCATCAATGATGTCCACCAAAGCCTTATCTCCATGGTCATTCTCAAGCTTACTAATCACAACCTTCATACTAGCCGAGGCGGCCTTAGGAATCTTATGACTTTGCTAACCAATCTTTTTCAACATGTTCTAAACTCCTTCAAGTGTTTTTTCCATGGTCCTTTCTCTGTTCTCCAAAACAAGAAATCTATTCTAATTAGCACTGGTGATCTCCTCTACTTTACTAATAGCTTTGATGAGCTCACTAAGATAGTCTGGGAGAGAGTTGAATTTACCCAAACCTAAGGCTTCTAAAGTCTCAATTTTTCCCGCTTCCTAGGATTTCTTGGGTTTAATGCCAATAATTTGCTTTTGCATCAAGAGGAGAACCCTTTTGAAGCTATATGTGCCATTATTGATATAGAGGTCAATATCTAGGTGATGATCTTCCTGGGTTTTTTCACTAGCAGACTCAAGATTCACCCCAAGTCCCACCTCCCTGACATTAGAGCTTTGAGCTTCTCTCATGGCCATGTCCTCCCCAATAGGGCCCTTATCCTTAGAGTCAGTCATGAGAGGCAATCGATTCTTGGTTCCCACATCCTTAGTTTTAGGATTCTTCCTTTTCTGCTTCTGGCTCACGAGGATTTGGACCTCCTCACTTTCAATATCCATGTCATTATCAGTCTCATTATCCTCATCATACTAACTATCCTCATCCTCCCCTCTTCTTTATTTTGGCCGACCCTTTATTCTGTTTCCCATTCTCTATTTTTATTTTTTTCTTGCTCAACCCAGCCATTTGGGGGTCCTCCTCTATCTCAACTTCTGTGTCATAGCCTTCGCCTTCCTCATCATCAGAGTCATCGAGATCCTCTTCCAACTCAGAAACCTTAGCTATATTCAGATGGACAGGAATGTTATTGATGTGATTATATAGAATTACCATCAAACCTTCATGCATTGCTTGGTTGGTGTTGGGTTTAGATATAGCATCCTTGATCCCAAGATTTAGAGCTCAAAAAAGATAGTATGGAATAGAATTTATATCTTTATACCTAAAGTGGGTTAGTAAGATAAAATGGCAGCTGTAAACCCTAGTATATCTACCATCAAGACTGATAAATTTCATTATAGCAAGCAAAACCCTTCAAAAAATTAACTTAATTATCTTTAGCGAGAAGTAGGTATGGTTGCCCCTCACCAATATGGCTTTCTCCTCCTTGTCCTTCAGAAATTTCTTCACGACAATGTCTAAAATCTTCTTGTCCCTATAGAACTTGATGTCATCCATTGGAAGATCCATTTCCTTAGCAATAATAGTTTCAATCACCTTTACCTTCCTGTTGTTGATGGTTAATGTGCCTTTGTTCCAACCATTATTGAAGACTCTCATTATTTATGATCATTTCTCCTGCATTCACTCCATGAAATTAGTCATCTTGGTAGCTTGAAATACCACCCAAACCTATGGATGGTTCCTCCATTTATCAATGGTGGTAGCCCCCATTCTCTTGCGATTACCCCACATAATATTATTGATATCTATTGACTGTAAATTCCAATTAATACCTTTCTTCATGATAAACTTACTATGAGAAACCAGAATAATTCTGTGGAAATTTCTAAAACTTCTGTTTGAAAGGGAAAAATATGCCCATAAAGCATGTGAAGTTATCCTGCAATAATTACTATACCTCCTTCTCGGCTGCATACAAAACAAACTCCTTCTGCCATGACTACCCCTACCACCTCGAGAAATGATTTCAAATTTGGCCTTACTTACTATGAAAACTTTCATAAGTTAGGATATCATGTGTTGCACAAGGGAGCTCCCCCTCACAGTTCCAGGTCATAGTTTACTCACTTCGTACTACCTCATTAGCAGCCCAGTCAACACACCTGTTGGCCTTTCTATAAACATGGGAAATGTGACATTTTTAAAACCCTTGAAGTAACTCCCTGATAGAATCAATGATTTTTTTAATCATCCAAGAGGGTTGGTTTTTACCAAGGAGGCAATTAATAATATTTTTAGAGTCACCTTCCAAACATAACATATTGACACCCAAATTATAGGGTAATTTAATGGATTGGAGGGTGCCCATAGCTTCTACCAGATGATTCATTTGAATCCTCAACGGATAGGCAACCACCCAAGTAAAAAAGCTAGCACCATTCCGGATAAGTCCACCGCAACCAGCAGGTACAGGTTCCCTTTCCCAGCACCATCAAAGTTGACCTTAAACTAGTCATTAAGGGGAAAAGACCAGCTACACATACTTCTTTTGATCTAGTTGATGTTGGTGCCCATATAGGCTGGGATATTCCATCTCTTGAGAACATCAAATTCCTCCTTATTGTTACAACAATGCACCCCCCCGACAATCACATTCTCTACACAATTATTTTTTTATCTTGGACCATAGCACTTCAAAGGTATTAATATCATTTCTGAATATTGTATTATTCCTCTCTTTCCATATACCACAAAGGATATGGGAAAAGGAAAACTTCCATAGATTTTTTATGGTCATATTATTGGTATAATATTGCCAACTTCTAAAAAAATCCTGAATCTCCTCAGGGAAGACCCAATTACACTCCCAAATTTGAAAAAATATCCCCAGATAGGAAGAACAAAAGGACAATGTATAAAAATATGGTTCACAAATTCCTCATTATTTAGACAAATATAGCATCTGTTAGGGATGCAAAGGCCCCTCTTTCTCAAATTATCAGTAGTAAGAATCTTATTTTGCAAAAGGATCCACAAAAAAATATTGATTTTAGGAATCAAACTTGGAAACCAAGCCTTAGCCTAGCAAGGAATAGGGTCTTGGGATTGAGCCTGTAAAAGGACAGTAGAAGAGACCGAATAAGTCCCTAAAGAGGTCCCTCTCCACACCATGTGGTCTTCCTTTCTAGTATTTAAAATAGCATGGTTGATCATTAAGTTTACCTGTGTTAGTTTCGGATCAATTGAGCTGAGGTCCACCCACTTTTGATCTTTCTACTAATGAACCACTTTAGCACCAAGCTTCTCCTTACAATTCTGGATGAGCATCTCAGAGGCACTCTTATTAAGAGGGGCTCCACCAATCCAAGCATCATCCAAAAAATCAACCTTCCTGCTATCACCTATGGCCTAAACATTGCCTAAACTAGCAATACATTTAGCCTGGAAACACTGTTCCAAATGAAAGATCCACTTGGAATCTGATCAAAGACAAGGAAATATTCTATGGAGGGAACCTTCGGTAAGTACTGAGTCTTCCAAATATTATTCCATTCTCCTTTTCCCTGATAAGTTCTATAGATTTCTTTGGCAAGAAGAGATTTGTTCAAGGTTTTGATATTCCTTAAGCCTAGACCCCCCATCTTTTTGGGTTTACACACATTATCCCAGGCTATGAGAGCCATTATCTTCTTCTCCTCAACCCCAGACCAAAGGAAGGCTTTCTAAATTTTCTCAAAATCTTCAGCAAATTTACCAGGGATTTTGAAGAGGCTTAAAGCATACATCGAAAGACTCTGAAGAGAAGATTTTAAAAGATGGATTTTTCTAGCTTGACTAAGAAGGGTACCTTTCCAACTAGCCATCTTTCTACTGAATCTATCCACAAGGCTATTCCAGAATAGCTCCGAAGGTTTCAAACCCAAATGGAGAACAAGGTAGATAGAAGGAGCCTTACCAATTTGGTACCCTAGGATCTGGGCCATCCTCATATGTCTATCCTCTGGGGTATTGAAGAAGAAAATGAAGCTTTTCTCCCAATTGATAGTTTGACTCGAGGCCGAACTATGTGTTAAGAAGGTTTTTCAAATTGGACACTTCTTTAATAGTAGACATACCCATTAAGATGGTATTATCAACAAATTGTTGACGGGTAAAGGCTCTAAAACTAGAAGAGGGAGAAAGACCATAAAGAAGCCCCAAAAAAATAGATTTGCTAATAGATCTAATAAAAAATTCAACCAAAATGATGAAGAGAATAGGGGTTATGGGATCCCCCTACCTTATGCCTCTAGAAGTTTTGAAAAAGGGGGAAGGCATCCCATTCACAATAACAAAAAATGAAGGGGTCGAGATAAGTTGATCAATCATCTGAATAAACCTTGCACCAAAGCCGAAAGATCCAAGAACCTTACCCAATAATATCTAGTCCACACGGCCATAGACTTTTGACCGATCCAACTTCAAAAGAAATCCTTCTAGTTATTGTTAATCCTAGAGGATTTGGTTAATCAGTATTAACAAAAACTAAAACTTTCAACACCAAAATAAACTTATCTCAAATCTAAAAATATTCAATACTTAAACCAATTCTTTATAAGAAATTTCCTTATTAGATCTAGATAATCTTTTCCACTTATGGATACTTATTAATCAGATTAGCCATCAATTCAATATCAAATCAACAAACACTATTACCAACTTATTAACTGATAAGAGTGCTTCATCAACCATATAATCATTAATACCAATATCCACTTTAAGATCTGTGATAAATAAACATAAATTGTCTTAAACCCTCGTAAAAATTCATTAGAAATTCAAAACATGTCTTCCAATAACCATCATAGGATGCGATTCCGGTTAAATACTTAAATCCATCATAAAAGCCTATGTATCAAACTGCAAGTCACCAAACATTGCCAATCATCCTGATTCCATCAAAACTTATCTGCTTTATCGGCCAAGCTCCTAATTCACAGTCTTGCCAATAAACTCTGTCAAACTATCAAACTCTTACTCTGGTAGACTAAATCACTTAGCCAAGAAGTCAATCATCAAAAACCAACTATAAAGATCATTAAACATCAGTTAACCCTAGTTTCCATCAGTGACAACACAAATAACTGATCATGTCATCTTTCTTCTACCGGTACAGCCACCCATCATCATATCAACCTCATCAGTTATGCAGAACATGCCAAAAATCTCCCCCTTTGGCATTGATAGCAACACTAAATATCACCATACTCAACTCTTATTGTTTCAATCTATTTTGAACCTTCTCTGAAACTCTTCTCTTCTCTATTGCACCTCATCTATCGGTTACACTTTATCTTCAATTACACATCTTATCCTCCTGACCATATGTCTTCTCTTAATCATATTTATTCTTCCCCTTTGATAGAAATTCCAAAGGTACATAAGTATCACAAATCATCAAGTCTATACTAGACAATGTTTGTAACATGTCTGCAAACTCATCTAAGATGCTCCTCCTATGGAGTAGACTGCATCTCATCATTCCAAAGTGAAAAATAGTCATGAATCCCACTAGATTAATGCATCCTGCATTCTAGTTTTTTTGAGTAGGGGTTTGACCCCTAATTTACCTCCAAGATACTCAAAGGTTGTCTTTGCCAATGGTTTAATGAAAATGTCTACTATCTACTCTTTGCTTGTCGCATACTCCATGTGGACTTGTTTTTCCTATACTCTTTCCCTTAGAAAATGATATTTCAATTCTATGTGTTTAGTTCTTGCATCTAGCACAAGAGTTTTCGAAATATTAATTGTACTAGTATTATCACAAAAAATAGTTACCTGTTGAGACACATGTGTCATCCAGATTGCTTGCGTGCAATTCATTGATGATGTAACATACTTTGCCTCTGTTGTTGACTAAGAAACACAAACTTTCTTCTTACTTGTCCAAGCAACCAATCTGCCTCCAAGAAAAAAGCTCCACCAGTAGTGCCTTTCCAGTCATCTACATTGCATGCCCAATCTGCATCAGTAAATACATTCAAAGAAAAATTCCCTTTATAAGGATACCATAAACCATAATCTATTGTGCCTTTTAGGTACCTAAATATCATTTTCACCGCTACCAAGTGATTCTCCTGGGGATCCTTTTGAAATCTAGCAACCAATCCAACAGTATGTGCAATATCTAGTCTTCTATGAATGGCATAATGCAATTTACCAACCATAGACCTATATTACTTCTCATGAACATATGGTAAATCATCTTTTTTAGAAAATTTGCAGCCTATCACCATCGGAGTACCAACCGGTTTACAATCCTTCATGCCAAATTTTTTCAACACCTCTTTGACATAATTTGGAATAACCAGTTCTTATGCTATGCTTCGTGCTTCATTTTCTTCATCTTCTTTATCACTCTATGCATTTACTGATTGAGCACCTATTTCTGCAACATTTGTGCATCACTCTTTTGCACTTCCGGATCTATAAACACAAGTCTTTCTTTATCTTTCTGAGGCTTAGATTTGTTGGTCTCGCTAGATTTCTCAAGGATTTCATCAATCTTTACATTAGCATTCTCAATGGTCTTTTTAGTTCTATTGTTATAACATGTAAATTCCTTAATCTTTGTAGAGTAACCAAGAAAATTCCTTCATGACACTTAGCATCAAACTTTTTAGTGTAATCATCTGTCTTAATATAACATTTACTCCAAAATTTTTTTAAATAACTTACACTAGGAGTCTTTCCATGTCATAATTCATAGGGTGTTTTATTTTACCTTTTTTGACAAGTATCCAGTTCAAAGTATAAACAACAGTGCTGACTGCTTCTCTCCAAAACATCTTTGGTACTTCACCTTGAATCAACATGGTTCTAGCATCTTCAACAATAGTCATATTCATTCTCTCTACTATCTCATTTTATTGTCGAGTTCTAGGAGCTGATATTCCATGTTCATCATAGAAATTCACAAACTCATTAGAAGTAAATTCACCTCCTCGGTCACATCTCAAACATTTTAGATTCTTCCTGGTATCTTTCCCAATAGGAGATTTAAATACTTTAAACTTATTGAATGCCTCAGAACTTTCTCTTAGAAAAGTTACCCACATCATTTTGGAATAATCATGAGTAAAGATCATAAAATACTTATCACCAAAATAGATCTTTGTTCGCATAAGACCACAAAGATCAGTATGAAACAAATCAAGAATATTCTCTGAAGTGAAAGACTAACTCTTAAAGGATATAGTGGTCATCTTACCCATCTAACAATCCTTGCATAACACATTGTCCAGTTTCACAAGTTGGGGAAAACCTCTAACACTACTTGACTTACTAACTTTAATCAAATTGTTAAAATTGACATGACAAAATCTCTTGTGCCACAGCTAGCTATCTTCAATCTTTGCCACCAAACAATAATTTACATTAGTAGTTAGATGAAATAAATTACCTCTAGTCTTCTTCCCAGTAGTAATCAGTTCTCCATTATATCCAAGAATCTAGGACACTCCACTTTTGAATTCAAGTAGATATCCATTATTATTAAGCTATCCAACACTCAAGAGCTAATGTTTTAGTCCTTCAACCCAAAAGACATCATCTGCATTACTCTTCCCATTTAATGAAATTGATCCTTTACCTTTAACCATGCAGGGAGAGTTATTACTAAATACTATAACACGTCCATCAAACTCTTCAAGGGATAAGAACTAATTTTATCATAGGTCATGTGGTGTGAGAAACCACTATCTATTATTCATTCATCATTGTTATCCGTGTGAGACACCAAAGACTTATCATTAGTCAGATCCTCCTTCACAACATCAAATATTATCTCTTCATGGTCATCTTGTTCTGATTCATCATTGGTTACACCTTCATCAACTACAATATAACAGTTTTTCTTGCTTTTTCCTTTGAATCTCCTACAATTCTCTTTCTTGTTTGTGTTAGGGTAGTTAGCAGTTATGTGTCCAATCTTACTACAAGAGAAACACTTCAAGGGTAATTTACCTTTATATTTACTTGTTCCTCTAGGAAATGTCAAGCCAGTAATGCCTCAAGTTCCATCATATGATCTTCCTAATCACCATCACCTCTGCTACCGCCATGACTAGACCTGCAGTTATGATTGTGAGAAACACCTTTTGCTTTCCTTGCTGATGTACCCATTATGAAAGACTTAAAAAAAGATTCAGAATATTTGGAAACACTATTATTAAAACTCTTAATTTCAAATGCAGTTAACTTTCCTATTAAAGAATCAACCATAACTTTATCTTTCAAAATGGATATCATTTCTTGAATAGCAGACACTCTAATAGAATACTGCGATAAAAGAGTTCTAAGCATTTTGCTAACAATAGTATCATCTTCAATCTTACCTTGGGCACTCTTTATTCCACCTACAACTTCCTTAATCCTTTGTCCATATTGAGCAATGTTCTCACCATCAACCATTTTCATATCATCAAATCTTCCTGTTAAACTCTCTTCCTTTTCCCTTTGTACATGTTGATCTACTCCATAAATTAAATTTAATTTCTCCCATACCTCATTAGCAGTTTCTAATCCATGAAAATCAATATACTTAGAGTCACACAGAGTACTTACAATTGCTTCAAGAGCCTGAATATTTTCCTACCGTTCTTTGAGTTCATCTGGTGTCAAGGGACTGGTAGTACGAGCAACATACTTGGTTTTCACATGATTCCAGTATTGTGAAGCCATTTCTCTAATGTAGATCTTTTTTCGATCACTCCATATCCAATAGTTGTCCTTGGTAAACTTGGGACCCTCCTTCTTCATCATCTTTCATAGAATCTTTCCTTCAAGCTATTAGGCTTTCTACACACAGAGGACCAACGCTCTGAAACCAATTGTTAATCCTAGAGGATTCTGTTAATACTGAGAGGGGGATGAATCAATATTAACAAAAGAAGAAACTTTCAGCATAGAAAAAGACTTATCTTAGATCTTAAAACATTCAATACTTCAGCCAATACTTCATAACAAATTTCTTTATCAGATCTAGAAAATCATTTCTACTTGTGCATACTTATTAATTAGATTAGCCATTGATTCAATACCGCATCAACAAAGGCTATTACCAAATTATTAACTAATCAGAAAGCTTCATCAACCATATAATTATTAATACTGATATCCACTTTAAGATCGTTGATAAACAAATATAAATTGTCTTAAACCCTGGCAAAACTTCATCAGAAATTCAAAACATGCCTTCCAATAACAATCATAGGATGTCATTCTGGTTACATACTTAAATCCATCGTAAAAGCTTATGTATCAAATCACAAGTCACAAAATATCGCCAATCACTCTGAATCCATCCAAATGTGTCTGCTTTACTGATTAAGGTCCTAATTCATAGCCTTGTCGGTAAACTCTATCAAATTCTTACTCCGGTAGGCCAAATCACTTAGGCAACAAGTCAATCACCAAAAACCAATTGTAAACATTAGTTCACCTTGGTTGCCATCAATGACAATACAAATAACTGATCATGGCATCTTTCTATACTGGTACAGTCATCCATCATCATCTCAACCTCATCAGTTATGCCAAACATGCAAATAGTTATATGAATCATCTACATTAATTTTTATCAATTTATTATATAATGATTTTGTAAGTATGTGTATAGTCAGATAAGCAAAAAAATCATAAAAATTATGGACAAACAATTAAGGAAATAGGGTTATCGTGACATGGCTTAATAAACAATGGTGATGCTATCATTAATGACCAAAGATACCTATTTCAATACATGGGACATTAGGTAAACTAAATTTCTGCAATCAGACATCAAGAGCATGAGCACATAATTATTCATGTAAGGCAATAAGTCTCTAGGAGTAACATACATCTATATATAGAAGTAAGAATGTACACACAAATTGAAGGATTTATCTAAAAGACTGGAAAGAAAGATTATATACTGGAAGTCATGATTCTCCTCGAGGAACTTTTCAAACCTCCATTTGGATATTTTTGATATCTAAATCTCGTAGTTTTTGTTAATATTAGCTTCTTTTAAATTATTAAATTTGCACATTTTTGATATAATTTTCTTCACCCAAATAAATATTTGACTGAATTAGAAATAAAATTTATTTAACCTCTAAACACACACCACACTATTTTATAGAAAAATATGGAAGTTTACCAAGGGATATTTTTATTCTCTATGATTGTGCCCTATCAATAGCATTATCTAAATTTTATATTTTGAGACTAAATTTGGATGTTGAATAGATGAACCATTAAATTTATATGTTCGTAGAAAAAAATATTATTGAATTTTTTTAATAATATTTAAACCAATTCTAAAATTGGATTTATAGTGTAATAAAAATATTTTATGTATTATTTCTTTCTAAGACATTTTTTCATGTCTCTATAGACTAATCAAGGGAGCATTTTTTTTTGACATACCTTGATAGTCCCAATGTAAATATGTAGCAGTGAATTCTTGACATGGAATGAGAAAGATCGACTCATGTTGGACTAATAACAATACTCTACAAGTTAGATCATAATGTAGTCTTGTGAAAGGGGATATTATATAGATCATGATGATCCTAGGAATGGTATCTAAATGTCATAATTGTTATAGGTGTATGAATTTAAGAGTATGGAAAATTCATCATACAAAATAACCTCATGGGTTTATGTGTGTGTAAAAAATCATTAAACGAGAAGCAACAAGGAAACATGAATAGGGAAACTAATAAGAAGAGAGTCATACAAATAGGAGAAAATAAACATAAAATATATGGGGATGTATGATATGAAGTATAAAATTAATAGTTAAATTAATAAAGGGAATGAAAAATAGAGGAAAGGATAGAGCATATTGAATAATAAATAGAAATAAAGAAGATGCAAACTATCCTAGGAGAAAATATATCAAAGCTAGGAGAAAAAAGAAAATAGATGGACATCCGCAACATACAGAATGATCCAGTAGGAAAAAATTAGAATTCCTTATCTAGGACTCAAAATGCACCTGGAGTGGAAAAAAAAACACTAGTACCCTTTAACTAGTCGTTTCTGATGAAATTCTTAATAATGTGAAAAAAACATTGTAAGAAGTGAGTATAATAGACTAATTGTATAAATTATATTTTATATTAAAATATAAATTATTACATTATATATATATATATTAGATTATTATCAATATAAATAATAATAAAATATAAAATATTAATTTAAATTTATTCCTATAAAAAATTATTATATAAAGACATATAATTGAATATATAATATAAATTCTTAATTTTATATTTTTCTGATCAATATGAAAAACAAGTTTTAAGGACCCAAAACCTTTAACATGGGAGCAAAAGATAATTCAGCAGAGAACAACAAGACCAACAATGAAACAACATACAAAAGACTGGCAAGAATGCCAGTAAACTGAACAGACAGCAAAAGAAAGGAACAACAAAGCGAATAAAACTAGATAAAAGGCCAAGACAACTAACAACAACTACAAAGACTCTTAATTTAATATTGTTATGTGATATTGACATAATATTTAAAATTTTAAACTATACAAAAATATAATATATAATAGAAAACAATTATAATACTAAAATACATTTATAATTAAATAATAAATATATCTAAATATTAAATAGTTGTTATATTTATTACTTCTCTTATATTAGTATTATATTATATATTATAAATATAAGTTAAATTAAATAAATGAATAAATCATGAATGAACTTCATCTTTGATATCATTGTTGTTAGCTATATAATTTAATTCAATATCAACAATTTAATAATATTCTATTTTTCACAAACAGAGGTGTGAGCTATTCAAGGAAAAATAAAACTTTATGGAGTGTACATTTGGTGTCCAAGGCTTTAGCCTTTGTTCATAGTTTTTACTATAAATATTCAATGCATTATTACTTACAATTTTAAGAACAATAAAAAACCCTATTAAAAAGAATAGATATTAACATATTCTAACCTTGGAGTCAATGTGATAGTGTGTAGGAAAGAAGGATCAATCATGTAATTAATTATATTCTTTCATATTATTAGTGATGAAAATTTGCTAAGAAAATAAATTTATATGAATATTTTGAATTATTTTTTACATCTAAGGTATTCATGACAATTGATATCAATTTTTATTCATGGAAGACAATTGAAGCTATCTTAATCATCTGTCTATAAATTTCATTAGTTGTTAGTGGTCAATGTGTCAATGTGATTCTAATAATACATCTCTCCTCCATCATAGCCATGGTAGAAAGATAGTTGCTCCTTATGAGGAGTTATATGATAAACATGAGCTAACTAAATAAATGCATATATATCCTTTTCTCCTCTTTCTAATTATCTCTGCATCTCCCTCTTCCTTTTCCTCTACATCTCCATCTCCATCTTTCTCCTCTATCTCTATCTCCCTACCTCTCCCTACATCTCTCTCCCTATTCTTTCATCTTTCTATACCTATCTAATTATCCTCTAACCTTTCTTTACTTTTGTCCCTTATCTCTATATCCCTTCATCTCTATCTCAGTCTTTCTACCTATTAATCTAATGTATTGAACAAATATATCCATAATGTAGACCATTTTTTCATCTAATTGACCTTCCACACCTAATCGCCATACCCATTGCAAACTAAGGTGAAATTGCTAGTGGTATTATAAGGATGAACATGTAGTTATTATTAATCCAAGAGGGTTTAGTGAATACTGAGAGGGGGGTTAATGAGAATTAACCAAAACTCAAACTTTCAACACCAAAACAGACTTATCTCAAATCTGAAAACATTCAATACTTAAACCAATTCTTCATAATAGATTTCCTTATCAGATCTAGATAATCATTTCCACTTATGCATACTTATTAATAATATTAGCCATCAACTCAATATCAGATCAAAAGACACTATTACCAACTTATTAATTGATCAGAATGCTTCATCAACCATATAATCATTAATAACGGTACCCACTTTAAGATCTCTCATAAACAAACAAAAACTATCTTAAACCCTAGCAAAACTTCATCAGAAATTCAAAACATGCCTTCTAGTAACCATCATAGAATTCGGTTCCGGTTACATACTTAAATCCATCATAAAAGCTTATGTATCAAACCACAAGTCACCAAACATCACCAATCACCTTGATTCCATCACAACTTATCTATTTTACCGGTTAAGGTCCTAATTAATAGTCTTGTCAGTAAACTCTATCAAACTGTCAAAATCTTACTCTGGTAGACCTTATCACTTAGCCAACAAGTCAATCACCAAAAAATGAACTATAAACATCATTAAACATCAGTTAACCCTGGTTGCCATCAATGACAACACAAATAACTGATCATTTCATCTTTCTTCTACCAGTACAATCATCCATCATCATGTCAACCTCATTAGTTATGCAAAACATGCGAACAATATCCCCCTTTTGCATTGATGGAAATACTAAATCTCAACATACTCAACTCTTATTGTTGCGCTCTATTCTAGACCTTCTTTGAAACTCTTCTCTTCTTTGTTGCACCTCAACTGTCGGTTACACTTTATTTTCAATTACACTTCTTCTGCTCCTGACCATATGTCTTCTCATAATCATATTTCTTCATCCCCTTTGATAGAAATGCCGAAGGTACATAAGCATCACAAATCATCAAGTCTCCAGTTGTCACTATTTTCAACATGTCTGTAAACTCATCTAAGTTTCTCCCCCTATGGAGTAGCCTGCATCTCATCAATCCAAAGTGAAAAATCATCATGAAGCCCACTAGATTGATGCATCCTGTATTCTAGTTTTTTCTAAGTAGGGGTTTGACCCCTAATTTACCACTGAGATATTCAAATGTTGTCTTCGGCAATGGTTTTTTGAAAATGCCTACTAGATTCTCTTTTCTTGTCACATACTCCATTCGGGCTTGTTTTTCCTGTAGTCTTTCCCTTGGAAAATGATATTTCAATTCTATGTGATTAGTTCTTCCATTTAGCATAGGATTTTTTGAAATATTAGTTGCACTACTATTATCAGGGTAAATAGTTACCAGTTCAGACATATCAAGTCTGAATCCTTCAAGCACATGTCTCATCCAGATTGTGTGCGTGTAATTCATTGATGTTGCAACATACTCTACCTTTGCTATTGATTGAGAAACACAAGTTTGCTTCTTACTTGTCCAAGCAACAAATCTACCTCCAAGTAGAAAATATCCACCGGTAGTGCTTTTTCTGGTCATCTTTATTGTCTGCCCAATCTGCATTAGTAAATACATTCAAAGAAAAATTTCCTTTATAACGATAGCATAAACCATAGTCTATTGTGCCTTTCAGGTAGCAAAATATCCTTTTGACCGCTACCAAGTGATTCTCCTTGGGATCATTTTGAAATCTAGCAACCAATCCAACAATATGTGCAATATCCATTCTTTTATGAATGGTATAATGCAAATTACCAATCATAGACCTTTATTCTTTCTCATCAATAGATGGTGAGTTATCCTATTTAAACAATTTTCAGCCTGTCACCATCTGAGTACCAATAGGTTTGCAATCCTCTATGCCAAATTTTTCAACACCTCTTTGGCATACTTTGGAAGAACTAGTTTTGGTGTTGTGCTTCCCACGTCATGTTCTTCATCTTCTTCATCGCTCTCTGCATTTATCGATTGAGGACCTATTTCAGCAACATTTTTCTTATCAGTCTTTTGCACTTCCAGTTTTATAAATACAAGTCTTTCTTTACCTTTCTCAGGCTTAGATCTATTGGAATCACTAGATTTCTCATAGATTTATTATCTTCAAATTATCATTGTCAATGATCTTCTTAGTCCTCTTGTTATAACATTTAAATGCCTTATTATTTGTAGAGTAACCAAGAAAAATTCTTCATCATGCTTAGGATCAAATTGTTTAGTGTAATCATCTCACATAAAATAAAATTTATTCCCATTTTTTTGAAATAACTTACACTAGGAGTGTTTCCATGTCATAATTCAAAAGGTTCTTTATTATTACCTTTTTTGAAAAGTACCCAGTTCAAAGTATAAACAACAATACTGACTATTTCTCTCCAAAACATCTTTAGTACTTCACCTTGAATCAACATGGTTCTAGCAGATTCAACAACAGTTCTATTTGTTCTCTCTGCTATCCCATTCTTTTGTGGAGTTCTAGGAGCTGGCATCTACCTCTTAATTCCTTGTTCATCACATAGCTTCACAAACTCATTAGAAAAAAATTCACCTCCCCGGTCAGTTCTCAAACATGTTAGATTCTTCTTGGTATCTTTCTCAACAAGAGCTTTAAATTTGTTAAACTTACTTTATGCCATTTAATGAAATTGATCCTTTACCTTTAACCATACAGGGAGAGTTATTACCTAATCTTACAACATCTCCATCAAACTCTTCAAGGGATAAGAACTTACTTTTGTCACCGATCATGTGGTGTGAGCAACCAATATTTATTATTCATTCATCGTTGTTATCATGTGAGACACCAAATCCTTCTCATCAGTCAAATCCTCTTTCACAACAACAAATACTATCTTCTCATTATCATCTTATTTTGATTCATCATCCACCACACCTTCATCCACTACAACATAATAATTTTTCTTTCTTTTTCCTTTGAATCTCCTTAAATTCTCTTTCTTATCAGTGTTAGAGCATCCAGTAACTATGTGTCCAATCTTACTAGAGGAGAAACATATCAAGGGTAATTTACCTTTAAAATTATCTATTCCTCTAGGGAATCTTCTAGCCCATAATGCCTCAAGTTCCATTAGATGATCTTCATCATCACCATCACCTCTACAATCACCATGGCTAGACCTGCAGTCATGATTATGACAGACATCTTTTCTTTTCCTTGTTGATGTATCGGTTACAGAAGCCTTAAAAGCACATTCAAAAGGTTTGGAAACACTATTATCAAAACTATTAAGTTCAAATACAGATAACTTTCCAATTAACGAATCAATAGTAACTTTATCTTTTGAAATGGATCTAAGTTCTTGAATAGCAACTGATCTGATAGACTACTATGGTAAAATAATTCTAAGCATTTTGATAACAACAGTATCATCTGTAATCTTACCTCCAACACTCTTTATTCCACCTACAACTTCCTTAATCCTTTGTCCATAATGAACTATGTTCTCACCGTCAACCATTTTCATATCATCAAATCTTCCTCTCAAACTCTCTTCCTTTTCCCTTTGTAGATGTTCATCTCCTCCATAAATTGAATTTAATTTCTCCCATACCTCATTGGTAGTTTCTAATCCATGAACATCAATATACTGAGAGTCAAACAAAGTACTTACAATTGCTTCAAGAGATTGAATGCTTTCATGTTGTTCTTTGAGTTCATCCAGTGTCAAGGGACTGGTAGTAGGAGCAACACACTTGGTTATTACATGATTCCAGTATTGTGAACCCATTCCTTTAATGTAGATCTTCATCTGATCACTCCATATCTGATAGCTATCCTTGGTAAACTTGAGACCCTCTTTTCATCATCTTTCACATAATATTTCGCTCAAGGTTTTGGCTTTCTATACATAGAAGATCAACACTCTGATAACAATTGGTAATCCTAGAGGATTCAGTTAATACTAAGAGGGGGGTCAATCAGTACTAGCAAAAATAGAAACTTTCAACACCAAAATAGAATTATCTTAGATATTAAAACATTCAATACTTAAACCAATTCTTCATAAAAAATTTCCTTATCAAATCTAGATAATCATTTCCACTTATTCATACTTATTAATTCGATTAGCCATCAATTCAATATCAGATCAACAAACACTCTTACCAGCTTATTAACTGATCAAAATGCTTCATCAACCATATAACCATTAATACCAGTATCCACTTTAAGATCTCTGATAAACAAACATAAATTGTCTTAAACCCAAGAAAAACTTTATCAGAAATTCAAAACATGCCTTCCAGTAACCATCATAGGATGTGGTTCTGGTTACATACTTAAATCCATCATAAAATATTATGTATCAAACCACAAGTCACCAAATATCGCCAATCACCCTAATTCTATCAAAACCTATCTTCTTTACCGGTTAAGGTCCTAATTCACATTCTTGCCCTTAAACTATGTCAACTTGTCAAACTCTTACTCTGCTAGACCTTATCACTTAGCCAACAAGTCAATCGCTGAAAACCAAATGTAAACATAATTAAACATCAGTTAACCCTAGTTGCCATCAATGACAACATAAATAACTGATCATGTCATCTTTCTTCTATCAATACAGTCATCCATCATCATCTTAACCTCATCAATTATGCAAAACATGCCAACGATATCCCCCTTTGGCATTGAAGGCAACACTAAATATCAACATGCTCAACTCTTATTGTTCTTCTCTATTTTGGACCTTCTCTGCAAAACTTCTCTTCTCTATTGCACCTCATCTATCAGTTACACTTTATCTTCAATTACACTTCTTCTCCTCAAGACCATATGCCTTCTCTTAATCATATTTCTTCATCCACTTTGATAGAAATGCCAATGGTACATAAGCATCACAAATCATCAAGTCTACAATAGTCACTATTTTCAACATGTCTGCAAACTCATCTAAGTTTCTCCCCCTACGGAGTAGCCTGCATATCATCAATTCAAAGTGAAAAATAGTCATGAAGCTCATTGGATTGATGCATCCTGCATTCTAGTTTTTTTTAGTAGGGATCTTACCCCTAATTTACCTCTGAGATACTCAAAGGTTGTCTTTGGCAATGGTTTTTTGAAAATGTTTGCTACCTTCTCTTTTATTGTCGCATACTCCATTCAGACTTCTTTTTCCTGTAGTCTTTCCCTTGGAAAATGATATTTCAATTATATGTGCTTAGTTCTTGAATGCAGCAGAGGATTTTTTTAAATGTTAATTGCACTAGTATTATCACAATAAATAGTTACTGGTTCAGACATATCAAATTTGAATCCTTCAAGCACATGTCTCATCTAGATTGCATGCATGCAATTCATTGATGTTGTAGCATAATCTGCCTCTGCTGTTGACTAAGAAACATAATTTTTCTTCTTACTTGTCCAAGCAACCAATCTATCTCAAAGAAGAGAATCTCCACCAGTAATGCTTTTCTGGTCATCTACATTGTCTCCCCAATCTGCATCAATAAATATATTCAAAGAAAAATTTCCTTTATAAGGATACCATAAACCATAATGAATTGTGCCTTTCAGGTAGTGGAATATCCTTTTCACCTCTACCAAGTGATTCTCCTTGGGACCCTTTTGAAATCTAACAACCAATCCAACAGTATGTGCAATATCTAGTGTGCTATGAATGGTATAATGAAATTGACCAATCATAGACCTGTATTCTTTCTCATCAATAGATGGCGAGTCATCTTATCTAAACAATTTGTAGCCTGTCACCATCAGAGTACCAACTAGTTTACAATCCTCCATTGCCAAATTTGTCAACATCTCTTTGGCATTCTTTGGATGAATTGGTTTTGATGTTGTGCTTCCCACTTCATGTTCTTCATCGCTCTCTACATTTAGCGATTGAGCACCTACTTCTGCAACATTTTTCTCATCAGTCCTTTTCACTTCCACTTCTAGAAACACAAGTCTTTCTTTACCTTTCTTAGACTCAAATCTTTTGGACTCGCCAGATTTCTCAAGGATTTCATCTATCTTCACATTAGCACTCTCAATGATCTTCTTAGTTCTCTTGTTATAACATTTAAATGCCTTACTATTTGTAGAGTAACCAAGAAAAATTCCTTCATCACACTTAGCATCAAACCTTTCAGTGTAATCATCTCACTTAAAATAAGATTTACTCTCAAAAAATTTGAAATAACTTACACTAGGAGTATTTCCATGTCATAATTCATAAGGTGTTTTATTATTACCTGTTTTGACAAGTATCCGGTTCAAAGTATAAACATCAGTGCTGACTATTTCTCTCCAAAGCATCTTCGGTACTTCACCTTGAATCAACATGGTTCTAGTAGATTCAACAACAGTTCTATTTGTTCTCTCTATCATCCCATTCTTTTGTGGATTTCTAGGAGCTGATGTTTGCCTCTTAATTCCCTATTCATTATAGAACTTCATGAACTCATCAGAATTGAATTCACCTCCTCGGTCAGATCTCAAACATTTAAGATTCTTCCCAGTATCTTTCTCAACAAGAGCATGAGATTATTTAAACTTATTGTATGCCTCATAATTTTCTCTCACAAAAGTTACTCACATCATTTTGGAATAATCATAAAATGCTTATCACTAAAATAGCACTTAGTCCTCATAAGACCACAAAGATTAGTATGAATCAAATTAAGAATATTCTCTAAAGAGAAAGACTTACTCTTAAAGAATACAGAGGTCATCTTACTTATCTAACAATCCTTGTATAACACATTGTCCAGTTTCAAACAAGCTGGGACAAACCTCTAACAATACTTAACTTACTAACTTTAATCAAATTGTCAAAATATAAATGACAAAATCTCTTGTGCCACAACCAGGTGTCTTCAATCTCCGCCTCCAAACAATCATTTACATTAGTATTCAGATGAAATAAATTACCTCTAGTCTTCTTCCGAGTAGCAATCAACTCTCCATTATTTCCAAGAGTCATGCACACTCCACTTTTGAATTCAAGTAGATATCCCTTATCATTAAGTTGTCCAACACTTAAGAGGTTATGTTTTAGTCCTTCAACCCAAAAGACATCATCTCCATTAATCTTCTGGCAATTTAATAAAATTTATAACTCTCCCTGCATGGTCACAATACCTCCATCAAACTCTTCAAGATATAATAACTTACTTTTGTCGTTGGTCATATGGTGTGAGCAACCAATATCTATTATTTATTCATCATTGTTATTTATGTGAGACACCAAATCCTTCTCCTTAGTCAAATATTCCTTCATAGCAACAAATACTATCTTCTCAATGTCATCTTCTTTTGATTCATCATCTGTCACACCTTCATCCACTATAACATAACAATGTTTCTTGCTTTTTCCTTTGAATCTCCTAAATTTCTCTTTCTTATCAGTGTTAGGGTATTTAGCAGCTATGTGTCCAATCTTACTCTAGGAGAAACACTTCAAGGGTAATTTACCTGTTCCTCTACAGAATCTTCTGGCCTATAATGCCTCAAGTTCCATCATATGATCTTCATCATCACCATCACCTCTGCTATCACCATGACTAGACCTACAACTATGATTATGACAAACATATTTTCCTTTCCTTGTTGATGTACCAGTTATAGAAGCCTTAAAAGCACATTTAGAAGGTTTGGAAACACTATTATCAAAATTGTTATGTTCAAATGCAGATAACTTTCCAATTAAAGAATCAACAACAACTTTATGTTTTGAAATGCATCTCAATTCTTAAATAGCCAACAATTTGATAGAATATTGTTGTAAAATAATTCTAAGCATTTTTTTAACAACAATACCATCTTCAATCTTACCTCTGACACTTTTTATTCCACCTACAACTTCCTTAATCCTTTATCGATATTGATCTATGTTCTCATCGTCAACCATTTTCATATCATCAAATCTTCCTCTCAAACTCTCTTCCTTTTCCCTTTGTAGATTTTCATCTCCTCCATAAATTAAAATTTATTTTTCCCATACCTGACTTGCAGTTTCTAATCCATGAACATCAATATACTCAAATTCAGACAGAGTACTTACAATTGCTTCAAAAGCCTAAATGTTTTCCTATTGTTCTTTGAGTTCATTTAGTGTCAAGGGACTGGTAGTAGGGTCAACATACTTGGTTATAACATTATTCCAATATTGTGAACCCATTCCTTTAATGTAGATCTTCATCCAATCAATTCATATCTGATAGTTGTCCTTGGTAAACTTGGGACCCTCCTTTCATCATCTTTCACAGAATCTTTCCCTCAAGTTGTTAGGATTTCTACACACAGAGGATAAATGCTCTGATACAAATTGTTAATCCTAGAAGATTCGGTTAATATTGAGAGGGGGGTGAATCAGTATTAATAAAAACTGAAACTTTCAACACCAAAACAGACTTATCTCAGATCTGAAAACATTCAATACTTAAACTAATTCTTCATAACAAATTTCCTTATAAGATCTAGATAATAATTTCCACTTATGCATACTTATTAATCAGATTAGCCACCAATTCAATATCAGATCAACAAACACTATTACCAGCTTATTAACTCATCATAATGCTTCATCAACCATATAATCATTAATACTGGTATCCACTTTAAGATCTTTGATAAATAAACATAAACTATCTTAAACCCTCACAAAAATTCATCAAGAAATCAAAACATGCCTTCCAGTAACCATCATAGGATGCAGTTCCAATTACATACTTAAATCCATCATAAAAGCTTCTGTATCAAACCACAAGTCACTAAACATCACCAATCACCCTGATTCCATCAAAACCTATTTCCTTTACTGGTTAGGGTCCTATTTCATATTCTTTTCTGTAAAGTATTTCAAACTCTTACTCCGGTAGGCCAAATCACTTAGCCAGCAAGTCAATCACCAAAAACCAATTGTAAACATCCACTAACCCTTGTTGCCATCAATGACAACACAAAGAACTGGTCCTGTCATCTTTTTTATAGTGGTATAGTCATCCATGATCATCTCAACCTCATAAGTTATGCCAAACATGCCAACAGTTATATGAATTATCTACATTAATTTTAATCAATGTATTGTATAAGAATTTAGTAAGTACGTGTATAGTCAAATAAGCATAAAATTCATAAAAATTAGAGACAAACAATTAAGGAAATAGGGTTATCGTGGCATGGCTGAATGAACAATGGTGATGTTATCATTAATAGCCAGAGATACCTATTTCAATACAAAAAACATTAGGTAAACTAAATTTCTGATATCGGATATCAAGAGCATGATCACATAATTATTCATGTAAGGCAATAAGTCTCTAGGAGTAACATACATCTATATATAAAACTTAGAATGTACACATAAATTAAAGGATTTGTCTTAAAGCATGGAAAGAAACATTATTTACTCGAAGTCATGATTCTCCTCGAGGAACTTTTCAAACCTCCATTTGGATATTTTTTATATTTAAATATCCTACTTTTTTATTAATATTAGTTTCTTTAAAATTATAGAATTTGCACATTTTGGATATAATTTTCTTCCCCAAATAAATATTTGACTAAATTAGAAATTAAAATTATTTAACCTCTAAACACACGTCACACTATTTTATAGAAAAAGATGGAAGTGTACCAAGGGATTTTTTATTCTCTATGATTGTGCCCTATCAATAACTATGATGCTAAAAATGTGGTTAGTATAAGAGGCATACACATATAATGAGACAATAGAAACATAATTGAAAAGGTTAATTGAAAATGTAAACCAAAGATGCAAACCATAAGCCTTCCTTGAAATGTCCCATCTTCCTCTATTCTTGAGGATCTTGCAGGTGTTGGATTGATGGGCTCTCAACAGAGCAATGACCTCCAAAGTGACAACTCAAGAGTTGAGTAGCTAATTGATCATGATTGACTATGGAGATGATATGAAATGCATGATTTAAGAACCTAGATGAACATGCTATGATAAATCCAAAGCTAATTACTAGATAATTGAAATGCAAATTGCCTATAGTAATGATGCCTAAATCGATATGAGATGGGATCCTTATTGCTCCAAAATGAGGGGTATTTATAGGAATTCCAAGGCCAAAGCTGAGGTGGCAGGAATCGATGGTCCAGATTTGATTTCAAGATATCAAGGGTCAAGATTGAAGAAGCTGGAGAAGAGGTTGGAGGAAGGGACACTTTTCATCTCTGTGGTGACAAGTGTCAAGGAGCCTTGCTCATGAGACGGCAAGTGTCCAAGGGAGGAGACATGTGGGAAAAGTGTCATGTGTCTCAAGGAGAGAATATCCACACCATGAGAGGTTAGGATAAGGAGGTCAGAATGTGCAAGATAGGATAGGTTTAGTTAGACCAAAGATTAGATAGAATGGGTTAAGTTAGGGGATGGTTAGGTTGGTTGGTTAAAGTTAGGAGCCATGTGCTCATTGGAATTTAGAAATTCAAATAATTGGAAAATGATAATTAATCTTAACAAACTTGAGTTTGTTAATCTTAATTAGGGATTAGAAGAATTGATTAATATGGAGAGACATTAATTAATTTAGAATTAATTAATCAATGGGGGATGTGAGATGAACTATATGAATAAATCATTTAGATTTATTTACTAGTAGATGAATAAAGAAATTAATTAAATTGCTTGTGAATTCAATTAATTGGGAAGGGGAATTAATCAAATAACTACGTATTTAATTAACTATCTTCAGACCATTTTTAGGTGTATACATTTTGCCCCTCTTTGAAGCAATGTGTGACGACATGTTGGTTCAAAGAAAGCTCAATTAATGATGTTGTTGATTCAATAGAATGCAGATTTTATCTTGATTTGACACAGATTTGGTTTTTGATGTGATACTGATTTGATTTGGAGATGATAAATCTCGATATGATGTTGATTTGATTTTGGAGATGATAAATCTCGATATGATGCGGTTTAGATTTTGGAGATGATAAATCTCGATATGATGTTGATTTGATTTTGGAGATGATCAAACTTGATATGATGCGGTTTCAATTTTGGAGATGATAAATCTCGATATGATGTTGATTCGATTTTGGAGATGATCAAACTCAATATGATGCGGTTTCGATTTTGGAGATGATAAATCTCGATATGATGTTGATTTGATTTTTGGAGATAATAAATCTCGATATGATGTGAGGATGCCCCCTCAGGACATGAATCAGATAATTTTCAAATGTTTTGAATTTTTCGCGATTTTTTTATTTTTTGAAATTTTTGAAATTTTTAGATTTTTTATGATTTTCTCATGTTTATAGATTTGTAGAGTCAATCTGATTCATTTCCCGATAAGAAATTTGAAAATGCCATCCTGCCAGACTGATTAGTTGATTAGATGATTAACAATAAGTGGAATAAAAATCCCACTTAAATGCCCCATTATGAGTTTAAAAAGGTGAAATCCTTTTTTCACTCCTCATTTGTGCACTACAGTTGTTGGAGAAAAATTGCTCTAGAGGAAGGAAATGGCGATCCTGTATCACCAGCATAGGTTCGAGCGAGTTCAGCAATATGAGAATCCTCCGGCATACGGTCCACCAATACGTACTTCGAGAAAACCCAACTTTGTTGATTTTTTAAAAATAATTTAGCTGTTAGCATAAAAAATCATTTTTTAGCATTTTCATCAGATGGGTTGGAGATAAAATTGCATTTTTGAGATGGGCTTTTCGAATAGTGAAATGGGTTTTTTGGATTTTTTTAAAAAAGAAATCACTCGAAACCCCCCAAAAAAATTATTCATGCATTTTTTTTTCAATTTTTTCAATTTTTGAAAATTGGGCAGGAGAGGGAAAAGGCGGGTAGTGGAGGCCCAGCGGCAGCCGCCATCGGCGCCACCACAGGCACCGCGGGCACCACCGGGAGCGTTGCAGGAGGCGCCACCGGCGCTGCGGGCAGCGCCACCATGGATACTGCAGGAGGCGCTGCCTGCGCCAGGGCTTAAAAAAAATTTATTTTTATTTTTTGGTGTTTTTCGATGATTTTTTTGGTTTTTTTGGTTTTTTTTCGGTTTTGAAGATTTTGATTTTTTTGATTTTAGATGATTTTTATTTTTTTTTATTTTTGATGATTTTGATTTTTTTTTTCTTTTTATTTTAAATTGATGATTTTCGGGATTTTTTATTTCAATTTGGTGATTGGTTGATGATTTTTCGCAATTTTGTATTTCAATTTGACAATTGGTTGATGATTTTTTGTGATTTTTTATTTTAATTTGGTGATTGGTTGATGATTTTTTGTGATTTTTGATTTTGATGAGTTTTTTGATTTTTTGATTCTTCAAATTTGCTGTCAATCGGATTTGATTTTTTTTTTGAAAGGGTAAGATTTGATTTGATTTTTGATAATGTAAGGTTTGATTAGCTATCTAATTGATAAAATTAGACACTCCTGATTGATAAATTTGATGATCATTTCTAATTATCTCGATACATGCATGAAATGAGATAAGATTGATAATGACCTCATGATAGATGAACGTCATTGACAGGGGCCCAATGAGATTTGATAAAAATCTCATTTGAGCAAAATAGACCAATAGATAGATTGATTTGATAGATAGATAAATCTAGAAACTGATATGATGAAGCGATTTGATTGCAGGAGTACTTTAGCATTCTTCAGTCTCAGGAGCATTTCCCGAAGACATGGATCCTAATACCCCACCTTAGTTAGGCGGCGCGAGATCACATTAGCAGATGTGGTTTGTCTTCCCTTCTTGACATGCCCCGGCCTCTGATAAATGAGGGATTACTGACAGCTTTAGTAGAGCACTGGCATAGTGAACATAACACATTTCACTTGCCGACTAGAGAGATGATGATGACACCCGAGGATGTCTACCGAATTTTGCGGATCCCTATGATGGATGATTTAGTATATTATGATCTCAGCGAGCGGGGTGGGATAGAGGCACTTTGTCACATGTTTGAGGATGATGAGATCGGTGAGTATGATATTGCGTGGTAGGAGATGTTAGAGCTAGGGTATGCCACGTTACCAACTGTGCTTGTTGGGTTTATTGGAGGCTTCCTTTGTCCTGATCATAGGTCAAAGGGATTATCTATTGGATGGGGTCATTTTCTTGAGCAGATGGTGATAGAGGGGAGCCAATTTTCATGGGGATCATGTATGCTAGCGCACTTGTATCATGACTTGCACTGAGTTGTATACCAGGGATCAACTGTGTTATCAGTAGGGGTGACTTTGCTTCAGATATGGGCCTGGGAGCATTTACCTATCACATGACCATTGGCGAGCAGAGAGAGACCTGTAGGTACACCTTATGCTGATGGGTATCCTGGTGTCATTATCCAGCGAAAGCTAGGCAAATTAGAGTACTCGAGACAGACTTTGGATGACCTAGATGCTGTGATATGGAGGCCATTTAGGGATTGCGAGATTTGGCCCAAGGATGCAGCGGAGATTCCATATGTATTCATGATGCGATATCTAATTGGCTCGACACCTTACGTCATCGAGCGATTTCCTTGTATGAGGGTGTTGAGACAGTATGGTAGGATATAGGGGATACCATAGGGTACAACTCATTATGCTCATTGGAGATTGGATGTGGCTACTTGGGGGCCTTCTATTTACTAGCAGATGAATAAAGAAATTAATTAAATTGCTTGTGAATTCAATTAATTGGGAAGGGGAATTAATCAAATAACTGCGTATTTAATTAACTATCTTCAGACCATTTTTAGGTGTATACAATAACATTATCTAGATTTTATATTTTGAGAATAAATTTGGATGTTGAATAGATGAACCATTAAATTTATATGTTCGTAGAAAAAAATATTATTGAATTTTGTAAATAATATTTAAACCAATTCTAAAATTGTATTTATCGTGTAATAAAACTATTTTATGTATTATTTCTTTCTAAGACATTTTTTGATGTCTCTATAGACTATTCAAGGGAGTATTTTTTTTGACATAAAGATGTAGTAATGAATTCTTGACATGGAATGAGGAAGATCATAATGTAGTCTCATGAAAGGGGATATTATATAGATCATGATTATCCTAGGAATGGTATCTAAATGTCATAATTGTTATATGTGTGTGAACTTAAGAGTATGGAAAATTCATGATACAAAATAACCTCACAGGTTTATGTGTGTGTAAAAAATCATTAAACGAGAAGCCACAAGGAAACATGAGAAGGGAAACTAGTAAGGAGGGAGTCATTAAAATAGGAGAAAATAAACATAAAATATATGGGGATGTATGATATGAATTATAAAATCAGAAGTTAAATTAATAAAGAGAATGGAAAATATAGGAAAGGATAGAGCATATTAAATAATACATATAAATAAAGATGATACAAACTATCCTAGGAGAACATATATCAAAGATGGGAGAAAAAAGAAAGTAGATGGACTTCCACAATATACAGAATGATCCAGTAGGAAAAAAATAGAATTCCTTATCTAGGGCTCATAATGCACTTGGAGTGGAAAAAACACACTAGTAACCTTTAACTATTGTAAGTTTGAGACAACATTTTAAACAACAACGTCTTCATATGTATAAATTGGAGCTCTAGGGGAAGAGCCCTTATATTGACTAACACGAAGGGTTATGCACAAGTGTGTAAATGATGAATTTTTTTTTATCAATATCTTATCTTTAATTTGTGGTTGTAAATCTCCAACCAAAACCCTTTGAACATCAACATCATGAAGAGGATAATAAACTTGTGACTACAAAGTATGATATACCAATAAAATCAAATACTTTTTATTTGACACCGTGTTTACAATACACAAAATCAATGAATGTTTTTATTACAAGGTAAAACTTGTTTTACAGGGACCAGAAACCCAAAATCAACAAAAAAGAGCCAGAATCTATCTTAAAATATAACCATCAAGGAGATAACAAAAAAACAGATGCGAACCAACCCATAAAAACTAGGGTAAAGTAGCCCCACAGAACAACAACCAAGAGCAAAATAGAATTTCTAAAGAACAAAACTACAACATTTTGACCAATTTATCATTCTTTTGAATGACATCCTCATTGATTTTCCTAACTTTCTTAATGATGTTGTCAACATGGGTCATAGCCTTATATTTTCTATGGAGCCTCATCACTGGACGAGCTAGGGGCTTCTCTTTCGCATCCAGATCCGCATCCACATCCTCTGAGGGAGCCCTAAGTTTCTTAAAGGTACCAACATTCACAACCTTAGATTTATTCATCATCTCAATGCTACTAGTGGGGCATTTGCCCTGAGAAATATAATGAAGAACTTCAACCTATTCATTGAGTCTATGAAGACCAATGCCAGTATTGTTCATGGCGGACATACTCACCTCCACCACCACACTCAAACTATGTTGAAGTTTATAAGTCATTTTCCAAAGCCTTAATGCACTCTTCATGGTTCTCCTTAAGGTCTTTAATCCCATTAACCAGGGTATGCATATTCAAAATCTAATACTCTCGAGGTCCCCATTGGGCGGATTGGCCTTCTCTTTTAGATTATTAATCTCCTGAAAAACCCATGTGAAATTGGGCATTTTGGTTATCCTTTAAATTCTTTAATTTAATATTCATAATCGCATTCTAGGGACCGCGGAACCCATCACCTTAGGGGTAAACCCGCCACCAAAAGTAGGTGTTAAAACATTGACACCCTAATCCTCTATAGGGCCATCCAAATCAATCTTAGAGGCATTCAGCCACTAAGAAAAATGCTTTCTCACATTGTCAAAGATTTTTGTTTTGTCAATAGCTCTTGACATAGAAACCCTAGCCACCCTCTACCCTTCACATCAGAAAAAAAGTCCACCAAATTAGGGACATATTTAGGGTCATCCTCCTTATTAGATAAAACAATTCCTTTTCTGCTAGTAGGGTTAGGTATTTTGGACGACGAGGATCCCTATTTATTATAAATGTGAAAGACCTTGTTCCCAGCGAAATCCACCTCTTCATTAGAAGAGATATCCTCATAATGAATACAAACATTCTTCTTGTATTCAATACTAGTTTTAGGCCTTGGATTCCTCTCGACATGGATAGCCTTGGCATACTTCATAATCATTCGGAATAAGCCCTCATGGAGAACAAGGGAGGATGCACTTTTCTCATGAGCCCTAATGCTATTATTCAATGATGAGACCAAATAAAAGTCCAAGGAAATGCACTTGCGATGTCGAAAATGATTTAAGAATGATGAAGTGATAGCTAAGTAAGCTACAAAGTGTACCATCAAGGGTGAGGTAGGGCATGATAGCTTTTGAGACCTCCTACCATGGCTTCAGAAGCATTTTTTTCTCCCACCCAACCTTATTATTCTTTCTCACTTTATCCCTTTCCTTCGGTGGGAAAAAAATTTCATCACCACCATTGCAATTTTCTTATCCTTAGAGAATTTAGTGCCCTCAATCAAAATGTTGGACACCTTAGCCACCATCTCCTCATTAACGTCTAGCTCCATACCATAGACATAGAGAACAACTTCCTTCCACACATGAACAAAGGCCTCGGTAACAAGGGCATCTGCACCATGAAGCATCTCAACATATCTAGTCAGAACTCCTGTCGAAAGTTCTTTCCATACTACTTCCTTATTTCATCATTTTTCATAGACTATTGACTCCAAATGGTTCCTATCTCCCCTAGTCATGAAAAATCCCAATTGTCAACAACCTGCAACACAAATAGAGTTGAGCTAAACTATATAAAAACAGTTTAAAAAGCCAACAGAAAGTTCGGCTTTCCCTTCATAAAATAAGTCTTGCCCAAGACACTTTGGAGGATGTGATTCTCCACAATTTCTAAATACCCCTTGAGCTTCGAATGCATCATAATCATTAACGATTAATCAGATTAGCCATCAATTCAATATCAGGTCAACAAACACTATTACCAACTTATTAACTGATCAGAAAGCTTCATCAACGATATTCTGATTAATATCGATATCCACTTTAAGATCTCTGATAAACAAACATAAACTATCTTAAACCCTGGCAAAAATTTATCAGAAATTTAAAACATGCCTTCTAGTAACCATCATAGGATGCGGTTCCAGTTACATACTTAAATCCATTATAAAATCTTATGTATCAAACCACAAGTCACCAAACATCGCCAATCACCCCGATTCCATCACAACTAATCTGCTTTACCGGTTAAGGTCCTAATTCACAATCTTGTCGGTAAACTTTGTCAAACTGTCAAACTCTTACTCTGATAGACCAAATCACTTAGCCAACAAGTCAATCACTGAAAGCCAACTGTAAACATCATTAAACATCAGTTAACCCTAGTTGCCATCAATGACAACACAAATAACCGATCATGTCATCTTTCTTCTACCAGTACAGTCATCCATCATCATCTCAACCTCATCAATTATGAAAAACATGCTAACAATCTCCCCCTTTGGCATTGATGGCAACACTAAATATCAACATACTCAACTCTTATCATTTCTCTTTGTTCTAGACCTTCTGTGCAACTCTTCTCTTCTTTGTTGCATCTCATATGTCAGTCACATTTTATCTTCAATTACACTTCTTCTCCTCCTAACCATATGTCTTCTCTTAATCATATTTGTTCATCCCCTTTGATAGAAATGCCAAAGGTACATAAGCATCACAAATCATCAAGTCTGCAACAGTCACTGTTTTCAACATGTTAGCAAAATCATCTAAGTTGCTCACCCTATGGAGTAGCATGCATCTCATCAATCCAAAGTGAAAAATACTCATGAATCCCAATGGATTGATGCATCCTGCATTCTAGTTTTTTCTGAGTAGGGGTCTGACCCCTAATTTACCTCTAAGATACTCAAAAGTTGTCTTCGACAATGGTTTTTTGAAAATGTCTGCTAGCTGCCCTTTGCTTGTTGCATACTCCATTTAGACTTGTTTTTCTTGTAGTCTTTCCCTTGGAAAATTATATTTCAATTCTATGTGCTTAGTTCTTGAATGTAGCAAAGGATTTTTAAAAATATTAATTGCACTATTATTATCACAATAAATAGTTACCAGTTTAGACATATCAAATATGAATCCTTCAAGCACATGTCTCATCCAAATTGCTTGCGTGCAATTCATTGATGCTGCAACATACTTTGCCTTTGTTGTTGACTAAGAAACACAAGTTTTCTTCTTACTTGTCCAAGCAACCAATCTTCCTCCAGGAAGAAAAGCTCTATCGGTAGTGCTTTTCTGGTCATCTAAATTGCCTACCCAATCTGCATTCAAAGAAAAAATTCCTTTATAAGGATACCATAAACTGTAATCTATTGTACCTTTCAGGTTGCAGAATATCCTTTTCACCGCTACCAAGTTATTCTCCTTGGGATCCTTTTGAAATCTAGCAACCAATCCAACAGTATGTGTAATATCCAGTCTGCTATGAATGGTATAATGCAATTTACCAATCATAGACCTGTATTATTTCTGATCAACAGATGATGAGTCCTCTTGTTTAAATAATTTGTAGCCTGTCACCATCGAAGTACCAACCGGTTTACAATCCTCTATGCCAAATGTTTTCAACACCTCTTTGGCATACTTCGGAAGAACGAGTTCTGGTGTTGTGCTTCCCACTTCATGTTCTTCATGGTCTTCATCTTCTTCGTCGCTCTCTGCATTTATCAATTGAGCACCTATTTCTGTAAAAAAATTCTCATCAGTCTTTTGGACTTCCAGTTCTATAAACACAAGTCTTTCTTTACCTATCTCATGCTCAGATTTGCTGGACTTGCCAGATTTCTCAAGGATTTCATGTCTCTTCACAATAGCACTCTCAATGATCTTCTTAGTTCACTTGTTATAACATTTAAATGCCTTACTATTTGTAGAGTAACCAAGAAAAATTCCTTTATCACACTTAGCATCAAATGTTTTGGTGTAATCATCTCACTTAACATAAAATTTACTCCCAAAAAATTTGAAATAACTTACACTAGGAGTCTTTCCATGTCATAATTCATGACATGTTTTATTATTACCTTTCTTGGCAAGTACTCGGTTCAAAGTATAAACAGCAGTGTTGACTAGTTCTCTCCATAACATCTTAGGTACTTCACCCTAAATCAACATGGTTCTAGAAGATTCAACAATAATTCTATTCATTCTCTCTGCTATCTCATTCTTTTGTGGAGTTCTAGGAGCTGACATCTACCTCTTAATTCCCTACAAAACTTCACAAACTCATCAGAAGTAAAGTCACCTCCCCAGTCAGATCTCAAACATTTAAGATTCTTCCTAGTATCTTTCTCAACAAGAGCTTTAAATTCTTTAAACTTACTATGTGCCTCAGGCTTTTGTCTCAAAAAAGTTACCCACATCATTTTAGAATAATCATCAGTAAAGATCATAAAATACTTATCACCAAAATAGCTCTAAGTCCTCATAGGACCACAAATATCAGTGTGAACCAAATCAAGAATATTCTTTGAAGAGAAAGACTTACTCTTAAAGGATACAAAGGTTATCTTACCCATCCGACAATAATGCATTCTCCAGTTTTGAACAAGCTAGGGTAAACCTCTAACAATACTTGACTTACTAACTTTAATCAAATTATCAAAATTGACATGACAAAATCTCTTGTTCCACCACTAGTTGTCTTCAATATTCGCCTCCAAATAATCATTTACATGAGTGTTCAGATGAAATAAATTACCTCTAGTCTTCTTCCCAGTAGTAATCAATTATCCATTATTTCCAAGAATCATGCACACTCCACTTTTGAATTCAAGTAGATATCCCTGATCATTAAGTTATCTAACACTCAAGAGGTTATGTTTTAGTCATTCAACCCAAAAGACATCATCTACATTGCTCTTCTAACTGTTTAAATAAATGTATCATTTACCTTTAACCATGCAGGGAGAGTTATTACTAAATCTTACAACAACTCCATCAAACTCTTCAAGGGATAAGAACTTAATTTTGTCACTGGTCATGTGGTGTGAGAAACCAATATCTATTATTTGTTCATTGTTTTTATCTATGTGAGGCACCAAATTCTTCTCATCATCAGTCAAACCCTCCCTCACAGCAAAAAATACTATCTTCTCATTATCATCTTCTTTTGATTCATCATCCATCACACCTTCATCCCTTGAAACGTAACAATGTTTCTTGCTTTTTCCTTTGAATCTCCTAAAATTCTCTTTCTTATCAGTGTTAGGGTAGTTAGCATCTATGTGTCCAATCTTACTATAGGAGAAACACTTCAAGGGTAATTTACCTTTAACTTTACCTATTCCTCTAGGGAATCTTCTAGCCTGTAATGCCTCAAGTTCCATCAGATGACATTCATCATCACCATCACCTCTGCTACCGCCATGACTAGACCTACAGTCATGATTATGACAAACATCTTTTCCTTTCATTACTGATGTATCGGTTATAGAAGCCATAAAAGCATATTCAAAAGGTTTGGAAACACTATTATCAAAACTGTTAAGTTCAAATGCAGATAAATTTCCAATTAAACAATCAACAGTAACTTTATCTTTTGAAATGGATCTCAGTTCTTGAGTAGCGGACACTTTGATAGAATATTATGTTAAAATAATTCTAAGCATTTTTCTAACAACAGTATCATCTTCAATCTTACCTCTGGCACTCTTTATTCCACCTACAACTTCCTTAATCCTTTGTCCATATTGAGCTATGTTCTCACCGTCAACCATTTTCATATCATCAAATCTTCCTGTCAAAATCTCTTCCTTTTCCCTTTGTAGATGTTCATCACCTCCATAAATTTAATTTAATTTCTCCCATACCTCATTGGCAGTTTCTAATCCATGAACACCAATATACTCAGAGTCGGACAAAGTACTTACAATTTCTTCAAGAGCCTGAATGTTTTCCTGTTAATCTTTGAGTTCATCTGGTGTCAAGGGACTGGTAGTAGGAGAAACATACTTGGTTTTCACATGATTCCATTATTGGAAACCCATTCCTTTAATGTAGATCTTCATCCGATCACTCCATATCCAGTAGTTGTCCTTGGTAAACTTGGGACCCTCCTTCGTCATCTTTCATGGAATCTTTACCTCAAGTTGTTAGGCTTTCTGCACATAGAGGACCAATGCTTTGATACCAATTGTTAATCCTAGAGGATTTGGTTAATACTGAGAGGGGGGTGAATCAATATTAACAAAAAGTGAAACTTTCAACACCAAAACAGACTTATCTCAAATCTGAAAACATTCAATACTTACACCAATTCTTCATAACAAATTTCCTTATCAGATCTAGATAATCATTTCCACTTATGTATACTTATTAATCAGATTAGCCATCAATTCAATATCAGATCAACAAACACTATTACCAACTTATTAACTGATCAAAATGCTTCATCAACCATATAATCATTACTACTGTTATCCACTTTAAGATCTCTGATAAACAAACATAAACTTTCTTAAACGCTAGCAAAACTTCATCAAAAATTCAAAACATGCCTTCCAGTAACCATCATTGGATGCGGTTCTAGTTACATACTTAAATCCATCATAAAACCTTATGTATCAAACCACAAGTCACCAAACATCACCAATCACCCTGATTCCATCAAAACTTATATGCTTTACCAGTTAATGACCTGATTCACAGTCTTGCCGGTAAACTCTGCCAAACTCTTACTCTGGTAGGCCAAATCACTTAGCCAACAGGTCAATCACTGAAAACCAACTGTAAACATCAGTTAACCTTGGTTTCCATCAATGACAACACAAATAACCAATCGTGTCATCTTTTTTCTACTGGTACAATCATCCATCATCATGTCAACCTCATCAATTATGCCAAACATGCCAATAGTTATATGAATCATCTACATTAATTTTTATCAATGTATTGTATAACAATTTAGTAAGTACGTGTATAGTCAAATATGCATAAAATTCATTAAAATTAGAGACAAACAATAAAGGAAATAAGGTTATCAGGGCATGGTTGAATGAAAAATGGTTGTGTTATCATTAATGGCCACAGATACCTATTTCAATACACGGGACATTAGGTAAACTAAATTTCTGCAATCAAACATCAAGAGCATGAGCACATAATTATGCAAGAAGGCAATAAATCTCTACGAGTAACATACATCTATATATAGAACTAAGAATGTACACACAAATTAAAGGATTTACGTAAAAGCATGGAAAGAAACATTATGTATTGGAAGTCATGATTCTCCTCGAGGAACTTTTCAAACCTCCATTTGGATATTTTATATATTTAAATCTCATAGTTTTTATTAATAATAGTTTCTTTAAAATTATTGATTTTACACATTTTGGACGTAATTTTCTTCGCCCAAATAAATATTTGACTAAATTATAAATTAAAATTATTTAACCTCTAAACACATGTCACACTACTTTATATGTTGGTAGAAAAAAATAATATTGAATTTTTTAAATAATATTTAAACCAATTCTAAAATTGGATTTATAGTGTAATAAAATTATTTTATGTATTATTTCTTTCTAAGACTTTTTTTGATGTCTCTATAGACTATTCATGGGAGTATTTTTTTTGACATACATTGATAGCCCCAATGTAAAGATGTAGTATTGAATTCTTGACATGGAATGAGGAAGATCGTTTCGCGTTGAACTAATAACAGTACTCTAC
Source organism: Cryptomeria japonica (assembly GCF_030272615.1). Taxonomy (NCBI): domain Eukaryota; kingdom Viridiplantae; phylum Streptophyta; class Pinopsida; order Cupressales; family Cupressaceae; genus Cryptomeria; species Cryptomeria japonica. The sequence continues at coordinate 648,482,682 of NC_081407.1, read as the reverse complement.
AAGTTAGATCATAATGTAGTCTCATGAAAGGGGATATTATATAGATCATGATGATCCTAGGAATGGTATCTAAATGTCATAATTGTTATAGGTGTGTGAATTTAAGAGTATCGAAAATTCATCATACAAAAGAACCTCACGAGTTTATGTGTGTGTAAAAAATCATTAAATGAGAAGCAACAAGGAAAAATGAGAAGGGAAAATAGTAAGAAGGGGGTCCTTAAAATAGGAGAAAATAAACATAAAATATATGGGGATGTATGATATGAAGTATAAAATTAGAAGTTAAATTAATAAAGGGAATGGAAAATAGAGGAAAGGATAGAGCATATTGAAGAATACATAGAAATAAAGAAGATGCAAACTATCCTAGGAGAAAATATATCAAAGCTAGGAGAAGAAACAAAATTGATGGACTTCCACAACATACAGAATGATCTAGTAGGAATAAAACTAGAACTCCTTATCCAAGACTCATAGTGTACCTGGAGTGGAAAAAAAACACACTAGTACCCTTTAACTATTGCAAGGTTGAGACACCTTATTAAACAACAGTGTCTTCATATTTATAAATTGGAGCTCTAGGGGAAGAGCCTTTATATTGACTAACATGAAGGGTTATGCACAAGTGTGTAAATGATGAATGTTTTTCAACCTTCAAGGACCCATAAAAACCAAGGCAAAGCATCCCCATTGATTTTTTGAACTTTCTTAATGATGTTGTCAACACAGGTCACACCCTTATCTTTTCAATGGAGCCTCATCACTGGATCAAGTAGGGGCTTCTCTTTTGTATCCAGATCTGCATCCACATCCTCTAAGGGAGCCCTAAGTATCCTACAGGTACTAGCATTCACAACCTTAACTTTATTTACCATCTCAATGCTACCAGTGGGGTGTTAGGATTTCAAGCAGATCTGAAGCAAATATGAACTAACAATTATATGCAGATTTAAATACAAAAGATAAAGAAATAAAAGAGGACATAGATAACACAGAGATTTAACGTGGTTCACCCAGAATGGGTTACGTCCACCATACACAGCCATCCAATCTTTCTTATTATCTAGCAAAAATAGTACATCAACCTTACAATGCCTTAAGCATCCCAGCAACTTATAACATGCATTTTTAGGGCAACAAACAAAGTTGACCTTTTTAGGGTTTTATTACAATGTCGATTTTCATACATTGTATAGTACTGAGTGTATAGTACTTTGCTGATCAGTCACCACATTTCAATAGTCTCCCACTTGGAGACTGATCAGGCTCCACACCAAACAATCTCCCACTTGGAGATTGATACTACACGACACCACTATACATGCAACATTCATTGGATAAAACACTAGAACTTGACTAGTATAAATTCCACAATTATCAATCAAGAAGACCAACAGAAACTGATGAAGAAATCAGCTTCTCTTGTGGAACTACCTTCATGAACATATCGGCAGGATTCTCACTTGTGTGAATCTTCTCAAGCCGTAACTGACCCTCCTCCAAAACAGTCCGGATCTAGTGGTACCTGAGCTGAATGTGCTTTGTCCTTGAATGAAAAACAAAGTTCTTCGCAAGATGAATGGCACTCTAGCTATCAGTATACAATGGGCGATCCTCTTGTGTCTGACCCAATTCCTCCAGAAAACATTGTAACCAAATCATCTCCTTACTGGCTTCGGAAACCCAAAATCAACAAAAAAGAGCCAAAAATTGTCTTAAAGAACAACCTTCGAGGACCCAACAAAAAAATAGATGCGAACCAACCCATAAAAACCAGGGCAAAGCAGCCCCATAGAACAACAGCCAAGAACAATACAAAATTTCTAAAGAACAAAACTACAACATTTTGACCCATTTATCATTCTTCTGAATGACATCCTCATTGATTTTTTGAACTTTCTTAATGATGTTGTCAACACAGGTCACACCCTTATCTTTTCTATGAAGCCTCATCACTAGACCAAGTAGGGGCTTCTCTTTCATATCTCGATCCATATCCACATCCTCTTAGGGAGCCCTAAGTTTCTTATAGGTACCAACATTCACAACCTTAGCTTTCTTGACCATTTCAATGCTGCCAATGGGGCACTTGCCCTAAGAAATATAATGAAGAATTTCAGCCTATTCATTGAGTCTACGTAGACCAATGCTAGTATTGTTCATGGCAGACATACTCACCTCCACCACCACACTCAAACTATGCTAAAGTTTATAAGTCATTTTCCAAAGCCTTAATGCGCTCTTCATGGTCCTCCTTAAGGTATTTAATACCATTAGAAAAGGTATGCGTATTCAAAACCTAATACTATCGAGGTCCCCATTAGGTGGATTGGCCTTCTCTTTGAGATTATTAATCTCCTAAAAAATCTAGGTGAATTGTGCATTTTGGTTATCCTTTAAATTCCTCAAGTTAATATTCATAATCGTATTCTCAGGGACTGACAAACCATCTCCTTAGGGGTAAACCCACTGCCAAGAGTACGTATAAAAACATTGACACACTAATCCTCCACAGGCCCGTCCAAATCAATCTAAGAGGCATTCAACCGCTTAGAATAATTCTCGTTGACATTGTTAAATACTTTGGTTTTGTCAATAGCTCTTGACATAGAAACCCTAGCCACTCTTTTAACCTTCAGATCAGAACTACCATCCACCAAATTAGGGACATATTCAGGATCATCCTCCTCGTTAGATAAAACAATTTATTTTCTGCTAGTAGGGTTAGGGATTTAGATGATGAGGGTCCTTGTTTATTATAAATGTGAAAGACTTTGTTCGCATCGAAGTCCACCTATTCATCAGAAGAGATTTCCCTAGAATGAATACAGACATTCTTCTTGTATTCAATACTACTTTTAGCACTTAGATTCCTCTCGACATGGATAGTCTTGGCATACTTCATAATCAATAGGAATAAGCCCTCATGGAGAACAAGGGAGGATGCACATTTCTCATGAGCCCTAATGCTATTATTCAATGATGAGACCAAAAAAAAGGCCAAGGAAATGCACTTGCGATGCCGAAAATGATTAATAATGACGAAGTGATACCTAAGTAAGCTACAAAATTTACCATCAAGGGTGAGGCAGCGCACGATAACCTCTGAGACCTCCTACCATGGCTTCGGAAGCAATTTTTTCTCTCACCCAACATTATTATTCTTTCTCACCTTCTCCCTTTCCTTCGGTGGGAAAAAGGTTTTCATCACCACCATCACATATTTCTTATCCTTGTAGAATTTGGTGCCCTTGTTTAGAATTTTGGACACCTTAGCCACCATCTCCTCATTAACCTCCAGCTGCATACCATAGACATAGATAAAACCATCCTTCCACCCATTAATAAAGGCCTCAGTAACAAGGGCATCTACACCATGAAGCATCTCGATATAACTTGTCAAAACTCCTGCCGAAAGTTCTTTCCATACTGCTTCCTTATTTCATCATTTTTCATAGACTATGGGATCCAAACGGTCCCTATCTCCCCCAATATTAAAAAATACTAATTCTCAAAAACCTACAACACAAACAGAGTTGAGCTAAACCATATAAAAACAATTAAAAAAGCCACTAGGAAGTTTGTCTTTCCCCTCATAAAAGAAGTCTTGCCCAGGACACTTTGGAAGACATCATTCTCCATCATTTCCAAAACCCCCTTGAGCTTTGCACGCATCATAATAATTATGGAGTAGGTTAAGAGGATCCATTGGGATCCGATCATAAATGTTTGAAACTTTCCTACTTGGCAAGTCAGCCCCAATGTTGGCCTAAATATCCGCAACCTTATTACCTTCATGGTAGACATGTGAAATGTTAAATTCATAGAAGCCCCTGAGAAGAATCAGGCTATCTTCAATAATATGTTTAATCGAACAACTAGGAGATGAGGAAGTCATTAACCATTGATGTTTAGGGAGTCACACTCCAACCAGACCCTTCTCAAACCTTTCTCTTTGGCCAATTTGATATTGGTATACATTGTGAAGGCCTTAGTAAAGTGATCTATCTGGGTACCCAAAGAGAGGGCCATTGTTGAGACCATCTTGCCATTGTTATCATGCACCACTTCCCCACATCCAGCAGGTTCGGGATTCCCATTCGCCGCACCGTCAATTAATGTTACTTTAGGTCCAGTATTTTTTAAATGTTATAAAAATTGATTAACAAGATATGAGAAAGAGTTTATTAAATTAATAGATAGAGAGAAAAATCAATCCAATGTCATTTCTTTCAATGAAATGGAAACTATTTTTGCAGGAAGAGCATCCTCAAGAATCAAGACAATAGATAAAGTAGTAAATGTTGTCAAGTGAGTGCTAAGATCAACTTTCCCATTGGACTTCTCGAAACATGGTACCTCTATTTTCTTTGAGATAGGATTCTTTAGGACGGTATATGAAAGTAGTCTATGTGTGCAATATGGTGGAAGAGTTAGTTGGGATTAGGTTTGGCCTATGCTAGCCAATTATTCAGATGTCTAAATCTCTACTACGATACATGATTTATAAGGATTATTTCCATAAAAAATTAAACCAACTAAATAATTTTAGTGCTCTATTGTATTTAAGTTCAGAGTGTAAAATTTTCCCTTTCCCAATTGAATGATCCTTCATCCTTTTTAGCTATACATTGAATAATAAATAAATTTTTTCTAGCATCTATATCCATTGCGACAAGAATCTTCGATAGAAAAATAATAATAATAATAAGAAGTAAAGAAAAATGAAATGGCGTTATACTAGAATACATTATTTTCATGACCCAAAATAGTAAATTAATGGATACTAAGCAATTGGAGCTAGTTAAATGCCTTGCTGAAGGAGTAATTACCAAAATAAAAGAAAAAAAGAAAAGAGGAGACTATGTTTAAACTGGTTCAATTTAAAACTTCCTAATAGTATCCTCATGTGGCATACATTGCCAAGCACTGAGAAATAATTTTTTATATCGCTTGTAGATCTAAATGCATCTCACCTTAGGTGGTTAATCGGGTCAATGGAGATGGAAAAATACTTTACAAAGGCTGCACATTATCTAGTAAGCACAATAGTTTTAAAAGATAATAAATAAATAATAAGAATGAAATTAAAACAAGAATTTAATCAAATGTAAATGCACTCCACTCATCAGCTTCATCGCCCAATTGAATAAACTAAGAAAATATAAGCGAAGCTGCTAGTTTAGATGTTGTCCAATGCTCTTAGAAACTATATGAATAGCATGTTGGACACCTTATCCACCATCTCCTCATTAACCTCCAGCTTCATACCATAGACACAGAGCACACCATCCTTCCACCCATGAACAAAGGCCTCGGTAACAAGGGCATCGGCACCATGAAGTGTCTCGATATAACTAGTAAAAACTCTGGCCAAAAGTTGTTTGCATACTGCTTCCTTATTTTGTCATTTTTCATAGACTATGGGCTCCAAATGGTTTCTATCTCCCCCAATCTTGAAAAATAATGATTCTCAACAACCTACAACACAAACAGAGTTGAGCTAAAGAAAAACAATTAAAAATGCCACCAGAAAGTTTGGCTTTCCCCTCATAAAAGAAGTCTTGCCCAGGACACTTTGGAAGACATCATTCTCCATCATTTCCAAAATCCCCTTGAGCTTTGCACGCATCATGATAATTACGGAGTAGGTTAAGAAGATCCACTGGGATCCAATCATAAATGTTCCAAACTTTCCTAGTTTGCAAGTCGGCCCCAATGTTGGCCTAAATATCGGCAACCTTACTACCTTCATGATAGACATGTGACATGTTAAATTCATAGAAGCCCCTGAGAAGCATTAGGCTATCTTCAATAATATGTTTAATCGACCAACTAAGGGAGGAGGAAGTTGTTAAACAATTAATAATGTTTAGGGAGTCACACTCGAAGAAGATCCTTGTCAAACCTTTCTCTTTGGCCAATTTGATATTGGTATACGTTGTGAAGGCCTCACTAAAGTGGTTTGTCTAGGTACCAAAAGAGAGGGCCACCGTCGAGACCATCCTACCATTGTTATCATGCACCACTCCCCCATATCCAGCAGGTCTGGGATTCCCCTTCGCCGCACCATTGGTTAACAAGATATGAGAAAGAGTTTATTGAATTAATAGATAGACGGAAAAATCAATTCAATGTCATTTCTTTCAATGAAATGAAAAAGATTTTTGCAGGAAGAGAATCCTCAAGAATCAAGCCAATAGATAAAGTAGCAAATGTTGTCAAGTGAGTGCTAAGATCAACTTTCCCATTGGACTTCTCGAAACATGGTACCTCTATGTACTTTGAGATGGGATTCTTTAGGACGGTATATGAAAGTAGTCTATGTGTGCAATATGATGGAAGAGTTAGTTGGGATTAGGTTTGGCCTGTTGCAGCCAATTATTCAGATGTCCACATCTCTACTACGATACATGATTTATAAGGAGTGTTTCCATAAAAAAGTAAACCAACCGAATAATTGTAGTCCTCTATTGAATTTAAGTTAAGAGAGTAAAATTTACCCTTTCCCAATTGAATGATCCTTCACCCTTTTTATCTATACATTGAATAATAAATAAATATTTTCCAGCATCTATATCCATTGCGATAAGAATTTTTGATAGAAAAATAATAATAATAATAATAAATAAGTAAAGAAAAATGAAATGACATTATACTAGAATACATTATTTTCATGACCCAAAAAGGAATAATTACCAAAATAAAATAAAAAACGAAAAGAGGAGGCTCTGTTTAAACTAGTTCAATCTAAAACTTCCTAATATTATCCTCTTGTGACATACATTGTCGAGCATTGAGAAACATAGAATTTTTTATATCGCTTGTAGCTCTAAATGCATCTCACCTTAGGTGGTTGAACAGGTCGAGGGAGATGGAAAAATTCTTAACAAGGGTTTGTTAGGGTTTCAAGAAGATCTGAAGAAAATATGAACTAACAATTATATGAAGATTTAGATACAAAAGATAAAGAAATAAAACAGAACATGAATAACATAGAGATTTAACGTGGTTCACCCAAAGTGGGTTACGTCCACCATACACAATCGTCCAATCTTTCTTATTATCCAGAAAAAATAGTACATCAACCTTACAATGCCTTAAGCATCCCAACCGCTTATAGCATGCATTTTTAGGGCAACAAACAAAGTCGGCCTTTTTAGAGTTTTATTACAATGTTGGTTTTCATCAACAAAAAATGGCAAAAAAATAATTTCTCAGGGGCTCCTGCCCCTGAACCCCGGCGAGGATATGTGCTGAGTGTACAATACTTTGCTGATCAGTAACCACATTTCAACAATCTCCAACTTGGAGACTAATCAGGCTCCACACCGCACAATCTCCCACTTGGAGACTAATACTACAAGACACCACTGTACATGCAACATCCGCTGGATAAAACACTAGGCCTCGACTAGTATAAATTCCACAATTATCAATCAAGAAGACCAACAAAAACTAATGAAGAAATCAGCTTCTCCTGTGGAACTGCCTTTGTGAACGTATTGGTAGGATTCTCACTTGTGTGAATCTTCTCAAGCCGTAACTGACCCTCCTTCAAAACAGTCCGGATGAAGTGGTACCTGAGCTGAGTGTGCTTTGTCCTTGGATGAAAAGTAGAGTTCTTCGCAAGATGAATGGCACTCTGGCTATCAGTATACAATGGGCTATCCTCTTGTGTCTGACCCAATTCCTCCAGAAAACATTGCAACCAAATCATCTCCTTGGTGGCTTCTATAGCAGCAACATACTTAGCTTCAGTAGTTGAAAGTGCAACAACCTTTTGTAGCCTAGAAATTCAATTGACTCTAGTTCCCCCTATAGTAAAAGCATACCCTGTAGTACTCCTCCATGAATCAATATCACCCGCTGGATCAGAGTCAACAAATCCACTCAAAGCAACATTAGATCCTTTGAAGCATAATGCCTTCGTAGTAGTTCCTTTCAAATATGGAAAAATCTATTTCACAACATTCCAATGTTCCATACCCGCATTACTCATAAACGTGCTCACAACTACCACTACATGTGCAATATCTAGCCTTGTGCATACCATTTCTTACATCAGACTACCAATAGCTGATGAATACGGGATGTTAGACATTTTATTAACCTCTTTCTGTGCCTTTGGGCACATCTCCTTAGTCAATTTGAAATGACTAGCCAAAGGTGTACTAATTGCTTTGGCATCCTGCATGTTAAATCTTTTCAACACCTTCTTTCTATACTCATGTTGGGACAAATTCAAGGTTCTATTTTTCCTATCCTGTGTAATGCTCATACCGAGAATTTGCTTAGCTGCACCCAAGTCCTTCATAGCAAATGACCTGGCTAATTTCTATTTAAGACCATTTATATATTGCATGCAACAGGATAATATAACTGCCATTATCAAATTTCTTAAAATATATACAATGATCAGAATGACATCTATGATAACCGTGTTCAGCCATGAAACTATCAAATTTTAAATACCATTGTCAGGGTGCTTGCTTTAGGCCATACAGAATTTTCTTCAACCTGCACACCAAGTTCTCCTTACCTTTGACGTCATATCCCTGTGGTTCTAACATGTAAATTTCCTCCTCCAAATCTCCATGGGGAAAAGCTGTTTTGACATCTAATTCTTTAAGATGTAAAACATTTGCAACCACAAGACTAAGTACAGTTCTAATTGAAGTCATTTTTACAACTGGAAAAAATATTTCATTATAATCTATACCCTTTTTCTATGTAAAACCTTGTACTACAAGTCGGGCCTTATATCCTTTTTGACCTCCTTCCTCCTCCTTCAGCCGATAAACCCATTTGTTTGGCAAGGCTCTTTTTTTTGCAGGTAATGGGACTAAGTCCCAAGTCTTATTTTTCATCAAGCAGTCCATCTCCTCTTTCATGCCTATCTCCCACTGTTGTTTGGCATCTACCTGCATTGCTTCTTCATATTCTTCTGGTTCACCAGAATCCGTTAATAAAATAGAATACAAAGAAGGAGAAAATCTTTCAGGGGGTCTACTTGTCCTTGTAGAATGTCTAACACTTGTAGGAGTTTGTGGGACAATTTGTTGTTGCTGAGCATCAGGTACCTGTGGCATTTCATTTTCAAGAATCTCATCCAACACCACATATTCTTGTTTGTCCTGTTCATGCTTTTTTTCCTGCATCTGTTCTTTATACATAACCTTCTCATTGAATATAACATCTCTACTTCTAATTATTTTCTTATTTTCAAAATCCTATAACCGATAGCCATATTCATCTATCCCATATCCAATGAAGGTACATTTCTGAGATTTAGCATCAAGCTTGGTTCTGTTTTCTTTATCAACATGGACAAAAGCTTCGCAACCAAAAGTTTTTACAAAAGAATAATTTACCTTTTTACCAGTCCATGCCTCCTCTGGAATACCACCATTCAAAGGGGTTCACGGTCCTCTATTTATCAAATAGACAGCAGTATGTACAACATCTGACAAAAAATGTAAGGGCAATCTAGCATGCAATCTCATGCTCTTCGCGCATTCCATGATAGTCCTATTCATTCTCTCTAATACACCATTTTCCTTTAGAGTTCTTGGAACTGTCTTCTACTTTCGAATCCCATTTAAGGAGCAGTAATCTTCAAATGCTTTGGTGCAATACTCACCTCCATTATCCGATCTGAGACACTTCAACTTTTTTCCTATCTCATTCTCAACCAAAGCTTTCCATTTCTTAAAAGTTTCAAAAACATTTGATTTTTGTTTTAGGAAATATACCCATGTTTTCCTGGTTGGGTAATCAATAAAAATAAAATAATAACAAGAGCCACCAAGAGATGATACCTGAGCTGGTCCCCATACATCTGAATGTACAAGCTCTAACTTCTCACTCTTCTTCTCTTTCCCAACCTTGAGAAATCTGACTCTTTTTTTGTTTACCATAAACACAGTTTTCACAGAACTCTAAATCAATCTTCTCTAGTCTTAGCAATAGATTTTTGGAGTGAAGGGTTTTCATCCCTTTCTCACTCATGTGCCCAAGCCTATGGTGCCACATTATCGAATCTGTTCTTGCAACATTCATTGTTGTTGTCCCTGCAGTAACTTTATCTATAGCAGCTAGGGTAGAGTAAGTGCTACTGGTACACAGATATAATGTGCCTACCTTCACACCTTTAGCTATTACTAATAATCCTTTAGCGACCTTCCACATACTGTCTGAGAGGGTAGCTATGCAACCTTCACTACCTAGTTGCCCCACAGAAATTAAATTTCTTCTTAAATTAGGAACATGTCTTACATCCTGCAGAAATCAGTCATTTCCATTCTGTAACTTGATCTTTATCTTTCCTTTTCCAGCAATTTGACAGGGCTCATCATCACCCAAATAAAACCTGTCCAAAATCACCTTGAACATAATCTAGAAAATATTTTCCATGGGGTGTAGCATGAAATGAAGCCCCAAAATCTATTACCCAGGAATCATTAACATTATCCAAACATAAGATTAAAGCATCTTGTAAAGTATTACTTGCAATATTAGCTTCCTTACTGTCATTTTCATTTTTTTCTCCTTCTTTGTTTTTCGGAGACCAACAGTCTTTCTTTAGATGAGCAGGTTTTCCGCAGTACCAGCAATCCTTCTTTCCTCTAGATTGAGAGCGTCCTTTCTTTGACTTCCCTCAAAACTTCTCATTCCCAGGGCCTTTTCCTCTTTCCTTTGATCTTCCTCTGTTCTGCACATTCAAAACAGTACCCGATGATGTTGGAGTCTCACCTGTGCTTTTCCTTCACATTTCCTCGCTTAGGATAACACCAACAATATCATCAAATACCAAAGTATGTTTACCAGAGACATAGTTACTTACAACCATAACCAAGCTATTCTAGCTTTCTAGCAAACAACATAAAATCAAGAGAGCCCTAACCTCTTCGGCAAAAGTAATTTTTGCCAAAGACAATTGACTGGTAATTGTATTAAATTGATTTAAGTGCTCCGCTACAGATCCTCCCTCACTCATTTTCAAATTAAACAGATGCTTCATAAGAAATACCTTATTCAAAGTTGAGGGTTTCTAATACAACTTAGCCAATGTCGCAATCAAATTTATAGTTGTTTTTTATTCTATTATATTGAATGCTACAGACGATACAAGACACAATCGAATGGATCCCAGTGCCTTTCTATATAAAATATCCCACTCTTCATCTAACATTGTTGTCGCTTTCTTTGCCTTTCCTTTCAATGGCCGGCACAAATCCTTTTGATACAGGTAATCTTCCATCTGCATTTTCCATAATTGATAATTCTGGCCATTAAAATTTTTGACCTTGAATTTGGAATCCTCGATTGCTCCCACTCAAATCTGAAAGTCCTGCCAATTTACAGAAAACCTTACTCTTATAACAATTGTTAGGGTTTCAAGCAGATCCGAAGAAAATATGAACTAACAATTATATGCATATTTAGATACAAAAGATAAAGAAATAAAATAGGAAATGAATAACATAGAGATTTAATGTGGTTCACCCAGAATGGGTTACGTCCACCATACAGAGTCATCCAATCTTTCTTATTATCCAACAAAAATAGTACATCAACCTTAAAATGCCTTAAGCATCCCAACCGCTTATAACATGCATTTTTAGGGCAACAAAACAAAGTCGGCCTTTTTAGGGTTTTATTACAATGTCGGTTTTCATCAATGAAAAATGACAAAAAAAATATCTCGGGGGCTCTTGCCCTCGATCCCCAATGATGATAAGCACTAACTGTATAGTACTTTGCTGATCAGTCACCACATTTCAACAATCTTCCACTTGGAGACTAATCAGGTTCCACACTGAACAATCTCCCACTTGGAGACTGATACTACATGACACCACTGTACATACAGCGTCCGCTGGATAAAACACTAGGACTCGACTGGTATAAATTTTGCAATTATCAATCAAGAAGACCAATGCAAACTAATGAAGAAATCAGCTTCTCCTGTGGAACTACCTTCGTGAACATATCGGCAGGATTCTCACTTGTGTGAATCTTCTCAAGCCGTAACTGACCCTCCTCCAAAACAGTCTGGATGAAGTGGCACCTGAGCTGAATGTACTTTGTCCGTGAATGAAAAGTAGAGTTCTTCACAAGATGAATGGCACTCTGACTATTAGTATACAATGGGCTATCCTCTTGTGTCTATCCCAATTCTTTCAAAAAACATGCAACCAAATCATCTCCTTCCTGGCTTTTGTAACAGCAACATACTCAGCTTCAGTGGTTGAAAGTGCAACAACCTTTTGAAGCCTAGAAATCCAAACGACTGGAGTTCCCCCTATAGTAGAAACATACCCTATAGTACTCCTCCGTGAATCAATATCACCCACTAGATCAGAGTCAACAAATCCACTCAGAGAAACATTAGATCCTTTGAAACATAATGCCTTCATAGTAGTTCCTTTCAAATACCAAAGAATCCATTTCACAACATTCCAATGTTCCATACCCGGATTACTCATAAACCTGCTCACAACTCCCACTGTATATGCAATATCTGGCCTTGTGCATACCATTGCATACATCAGACTACCAACAATTGATGAATATGGGATGTTAGACATTGTATTAACCTCTTCCTATGCCTTTGGGCACATCTTCTTAGTCAATTTGAAATGACTAGCCAAAGGTGTACTAACTGCTTTTGCATCCTGCATGTTAAGTCTTTTCAACACCTTCTTCATATACTCACTTTGGGACAAATTCATGGTTATATTTTTCCTATCCCGTGTAATCTTCATATCGAGAATTTTCTTAGCTGCACCCAAATCCTTCATAGAAAATGACTTGACTAATTTCTGTTTAAAATCATTTATATGTTGCATGTTAGACCCAACAACAAGCATGTCATCAACATAAAGGAATAGGATAATATAACTGCCATTATCAAATCTCTTAAAATATACACAATGATTAGAATGACATCTATGATAACCGTGTTTAGCCATGAAACTATCAAATTTTAAATACCATTGTTGGGGTGCTTTCCTTAGGCCATACAGACTTTTCTTCAACCTGCACACCAATTTCTCCTTACCTTTGACCTCATATCCCTATGGTTGTAACATGTAAATTTCCTCATCCAAATCTCCATGGAGAAAAGATGTTTTGACATCTAATTGTTCAAGATATAAATCATCTGTAGCCACAAGACTAAGTGTAGTTCTAATTGAAGTCATTTTTACAACTGGAAAAAATATTTCATGATAATCTATACCCTTTTTCTGTGCAAAACCTTTTACCACAAGTTTAGCCTTATATCTTTTCTGACCTTCTTTCTCCTCCTTCATCCGATAAACCCATTTGTTAGGCAAGACTCTTTTTTCTACAGGTAAAGGGACTAAGTCCCAAGTCTTATTTTTCATCAAGGAGTCCATCTCCTCTTTCATGCCTAGCTCCCACTGTTGTTTGGCATCTACCTACATTGCTTCTTCATATTCTTCTGGTTCACGAGAATCCATTTATAATATAGAATACAAAGAAGGAGAAAATCTTTCAGGGGGTCTACTTGTCCTCATAGAATGTCTAACACTGGTAGGATTTTGTGGGACAATCTGTTGTTGCTGAGCATCAGGTACCTGTGGAATTTCATTTTCAGGAAGCTCATCCAACACAACATATTCTTGTTTGTCTTGTTCATGCTTCTTTTCCTGCATCCGTTCTTTATGCATAACCTTCTCATTGAATATAACATCTCTACTTCTAATTATTTTCTTATTTTTAAAATTCCATAACCGATAGCCATATTCATCTATCCCATATGCAATTAAGGTATATTTCTGAGATTTAGCATCAAGCTTGGTTCTGTTTTCTTTATCAACATGGACAAAAGCTTCGCAACCAAAAGTTTTTACAAAAGAATAATTTAGCTTTTTACCAATCCATGCCTCCTTTGGAATACCACCATCCAAAGGGGTTGAAGGTCCTCTATTTATCAAATAGATAGAAATATGTACAACATCTACCCAAAAAAGTAAGGGCAATCCAGCATGCAATCTCATGCTCCTCACGCGTTCCATAATAGTCCTATTCATTCTCTCTGACACGCCATTTTCCTGTGGAGTTCCTGGAACTTTCTTCTGCTTTTGAATCCCATTTAAGGACCAGTAATCTTCAAATGCTTTGCTGCAATACTCATCTCCATTATCCGATCTGAGACACTTCAACTTTTTTCCTGTCTCATTCTCAACCAAAGCTTTCCATTTCTTAAAAGTTTCAAAAACATCTGATTTTTGTTTTAGGAAATATACCCATGTTTTTCTGGTTGAGTCATCAATAAAAATAACATAATAACAAGAGCCACCAAGAGATGATACCTGAGCCGGTCCCTATACATCTGAATGTACAAGCTCTAACTTCTCACTCTTCTTCTCTTTCTTAACATTGAGAAATCTGACTCTTTTCTATTTACCATATACAAAATTTTCAGAGAACTCTAAATCAATCTTCTTTAATCCTGGCAATAGATTTTTGGAGTAAAGGGTTTTCATCCTTTTCTCACTCATGTATCCAAGCCTATGGTGCCACATTATCGAATCTGTTCTTGCAACATTTAATGTTGTTGTCCCTACAGTAACTTTCTCTGTAGCAGCTAGGGTAGAGTAAGTGTTACCTGTACATAGATATAATGTGTCTACCTTCGCACCTTTAGCTATTACTAATGATCCTTTAGCAACCTTCCACATACTATCTGAGAGGGTGACTATGCAACCTTCGCTACCTAGTTGCCCTACAAAAATTAAATTTCTTCTTAAATTAGGAACATGTCTTACCTCCTACAGAAATCAGTCATTTCCATTCTGCAACTTGATCTTTATCTTTCGTTTTCCAACAATTTAACAGGGCTCATCATCACCCAAATAAAACCTGTCCAAAATTACCTTGAACATATTCTAGAAAATATTTTCTATGGGGTGTAGCATGAAATGAAGCCCCAGAATCTATTACCCAGGAATCATTAACATTATCCAAACATAAGATTAAAGCATCTTGTAAAGTATTACTTGCAATATTAGCTTCCTTACTGTCATTTTCATTTTTGTCTCCTTCTTTGTTTTCCGAGACCAATAGTCTTTCTTTAGATGACCAGGCTTTCCGCAGTACCAACAATTTTTTTTTCCTCTAGATTGAGAGCATCCTTTCTTTGACTTCCCTCATGACTTCTTATTCCCAGGGTCTTTTCCTCTTTCCTTTGATCTTCCTCTGTTCTACACATTCAAAATAGTACCCGATGATGTTGGAGTCTCACCTATGTTTTTCCTTCACATTTCCTCACTTAGGATAACACCAACAATATCATCAAATACCAAAGTATTTTTACCAGAGACCGAGTTACTTACAGCCATAACCAAGCTATTCCAGCTTTTTGGCAAAGAACATAAAATCAAGAGAGCCCTAACCTCTTCTGCAAAAGTAATTTTTACCGAAGAAAATTGACTGATAATTGTATTAAATTGATTTAAGTGCTCCGCTACAGAACCTCCCTCACTCATTTTCAAATTAAACAGACGCTTCATAAGAAATATCTTATTTGAAGCCGAGGTTTTCTCATACAACTTGGCCAATGTCGCCATCAAATCTATAGTTGTTTTTTCTTCTGTTATATTGAATGCTACAGATGGTGATAGACACAATTGAATGGCTCCCAGTGCCTTTCTATCTAAAATGTCCCACTCTTCATCTGACCTTGTGGTCTCTTTCTTTGCCTTTCCTTCCAATGACTGCCACAAATCCTTTTGATATAGGTAATCCTCCATCTGCATTTTCCATAACTAATAATTCTGGCCATTAAACTTTTCAACCTTGAATTTGGAATCCTCCATTGCTCCCACTCAAATCTGAAAGTCCTGCCAATTTATAGAAAACCTCGCTCTGATACCAATTGTTAGGGTTTCAACCAGATCCGAAGCAAATATGAACTAACAATTATATGCAGATTTAGATACAAAAGATAAAGAAATAAAATAGGACACGAATAACACAGAGATTTAACGTGGTTCACCCAGAATGGGTTACGTCCACCATACATAATCATCCAATCTTTCTTATTATCCAACAAAAATAGTACATCAACCTTACAATTCCTTAAGCATCCCAACCACCTATAACATGCATTTTTAGGGCAACAAATAAAGTTAGTCTTTTTAGGGTTTTATTACAATGTCAATTTTCATCAACGAAAAATGGAAAAAAAAAAAATTTCTCAAGGGCTCTCGCCCCTAAACCCTAATGAGGATGCATGCCTAGTGTACAGTACTTTGCTGATCAGTCACCACATTTCAACAATCTCCCATTTGGAGACTGATCAGGCTCCACATCGAACAATCTCCCACTTGGAGACTGATACTACACGACACCACTATACATGTAGCATCCGCTGCATAAAACACTAGGACTCGACTGGTATAAATTCCATAATTATCAATTAAGAAGATCAATAGAAATTGATGAAGAAATCAACTTCTCCTGTAGAACTACCTTCGTGAACATATTGGTAGGATTCTCACTTGTGTGAATCTTCTTAAGCCATAACTAACCCTCCTCCAAAATAGTCCGGATAAAGTGGTACCTGAGCTCAATGTGCTTTGTCCTTGAATGAAAAGTAGAGTTCTTTGCAAGATGAATGGCACTCTAGCTATCAATATAAAATGGGCTATCCTCTTGTTTCTGACCCAATTCTTCCAGAAAACATTGCAACCAAATCATCTCCTTGCTGGCTTCTGTAGCAGCAATATACTCAGCTTCAGTGGTTGAAAGTGCAACAACCTTTTGCAGCCTAGAAATCCAACTGACTGCAGTTCCCCCTATAGTAAAAATATACCCTATACTACTCCTCTGTGAATCAATATCACCTGCCAGATCAGAGTCAACAAATCCACTCAGAGCAACATTACATCCTTTGAAACATAATGCCTTCATAGTAGTTCCTTTCAAATACCGAAAAATCCATTTCATAGCATTCCAATCTTCCATACCTGGATTACTCATAAACCTGCTCACAACTCCCACTTCATGTGCAATATCTGGCCTTGTGCATACCATTGCATACATCAAACTACCAATAGCTGATGAATACGGGATGTTAGACATTTTAAAAACCTCTTCTTGTGCCTTTGGGCACATCTCCTTAGTCAATTTGAAATGACTAGCCAAAGGTGTACTAACTACTTTTACATCCTGCATGTTAAATCTTTTCAACACCTTCTTTATATACTCACTTTGGGACAAATCCAAGGTTCTATTTTTCCCATCCCATGTAATCCTCATACCGATAATTTTCTTAGCTACACCCAAACCCTTCATAGCAAATGACCTCGCTAATTTCTGTTTAAGATCATTTATATGTTGCACGTTAGACCCAGCAACAAGAATGTCATCAACATAAAGCAACAGGATAATATAACTGCCATTATCAAATCTCTTATAATATATACAATGCTCAGAATGACATCTATGATAACCATGTTCAGCCATGAAACTATCAAATTTTAAATACCATTGTCGGGGTGCTTGCTTTACCATAACATCTCTACTTCTAATTATTTTCTTTTTTTCAAAATCCCATAACCGATAGCCATATTCATCTATCCCATATCCAATAAAGGTACATTTCTAAGATTTAGCATCAAGCTTGGTTCTGTTTTCTTTATCAACATGGATAAAAGCTTCGCAACTAAAAGTTTTTAGAAAAGAATAATTTACCTTTTTACCAGTCCAGGCCTCTTGTGGAATACCACCATCTAAAGGGGTTGAAGGTCCTCTATTTATCAAATAGACAGCAGTATGTACATCATCTATCCAAAAATGTAAGGGCAATCCAGCATGCAATCTCATACTCCTTGAGCATTCCATGATAGTCCTATTCATTCTCTCTGACACGCCATTTTCCTATGGAGTTCCTTGAACTATCTTCTTCTTTCGAATCCCATTTAAGAAGCAGTAAGCTTCAGATGCTTTTCTGCAATACTCACCTCCATTATCCGATCTAAAACACTTCAACTTTTTTCCTATCTCATTCTCAACTAAAGCTTTCCATTTCTTAAAAGTTTCAAAAACATCTGATTTTTGTTTTAGTAAATATACCCATGTTTCCTGGTTGAGTCATCAATAAAAATAATATAATAACAAGAGCCACCAAAAGATGATACCTGAGTCAGTCCCCATACATCTGAATGTACAAGCTCTAACTTCTTACTCTTCTTCTCTTTCCCAACCTTGATAAATCTGACTCTTTTCTGTTTAACATAAACACAGTTTTCATAGAACTCTAAATCAATCTTCTTTAGTTCTGGCAATAGATTGTTGGAGTGAAGGGTTTTCATCCATTTCTCACTCATGTGCCCAAGCGTATGGTGCCACATTATCGAATCTGTTCTTGCAACATTTATTGTTGTTGTCCCTGCAGTAACTTTATCTATAGCAGCTAGGGTAGAGTAAGTGTTACCTGTACATAGATATAATGTGCCTACCTTCACACATTTAGCTATTACTAATGATCCTTTAGTGACCTTCCACATACTGTCTGAGAAGGTAACTATGCAACCTTCATTACCTAGTTACCCTGCAGAAATTAAATATCTTCTTAAATTAGGAACATGTCTTACCTCTTGCAGAAACCAATCATTTGCATTCTACAACTTGATCTTTATCTTTCCTTTTAAAACAATTTGATAGGGCTCATCATTACCCAAAAATACCTATCCAAAATCACCTTGAACATAATCTAGAAAATATTTTCTATGGGGTGTAGCATGAAATGAAGCTCCTAAATCTATTACCCAGGAATCATTAACATTATCCAAACATAAGATTAAAGCATCTTGTAAAGTATTACTTGCAATATTAGCTTCCTTACTGTCATTTTCATTTTTGTCTCCTTTATTTTTCTGAGACCAATAGTCTTTCTTTAGATGACCAGGCTTTCCGCAGTACCAGCAATCTTTCTTTCCTCTAGATTGAGAACGTCATTTCTTTGACTTCCCTCGTGACTTCTCATTCTCTGGGCCTTTTCCTGTTTCCTTTGATCTTCCTCTGTTCTTCACATTCAAAACACTACCTAATGATATTGGAGCCTCACCTGTGCTTTTCCTTTGCATTTCCTTGCTTAGGATAACACCAACAATATCATCAAATATCAAAGTATTTTTACTAGACACAGAGTTACTTACAGCCATTACCAAGCTATTCTAGCTTTCTAGCAAAGAACATAAAATCAAGAGAGCCCTAACCTCTTCTGCAAAATTAATTTTTACCGAAGACAATTGACTGGTAATTTTATTAAATTCATTTAAGTGCTCCGCTATAGATCCTTCTTCACTCATTTTCAAATTAAACAGACGCTTCATAAGAATTACCTTATTCGAAGCCGAGGGTTTCTCAAACAACTTAGCCAATTTTGTCATCAAATCTACAGTCATTTTGCTTCTGTTATATTGAATGCTACGAACGATGCAAGGCACAATCAAATGGATCCCAGTGCCTTTCTATCTAAAATGTCCCACTCTTCATCTAACATTGTGGTCGCTTTCTTTGCCTTTCCTTCCAATGGCCACCACAAATCCTTTTGATACAGGTAATCCTTCATCTGCATTTTCCATAACTAATAATTTTGGCCATTAAACTTTTTGACCTTGAATTTGGAATTCTCCATTGCTCCCACTCAAATCTGAAAGTCCTGCCAATTTATAGAAAACCTTGCTCTGATACCAATTGTTAGGGTTTCAAGTAGATCCAAAGCAAATATGAACTAACAATTATATGTAGATTTAGATACAAAAGAGAAAGAAATAAAACAGGACACGAATAACACAGAGATTTAAAGTGGTTCACCCAAAATGGCTTACGTCCACCATACACAGTCGTCCAATCTTTCTTTTTATCTAGCAAAAACAGTACATCAACATTACAATTCCTTAAGCATCCCAACCGCTTATAACATGCATTTTTAGGGTAACAAACAAAGTAGGCCTTTTTAGGCTTTTATTACAATGTTGAATTTCATCAACGAAAAATGGCAAAAAAAAAATTCTTGAGGGCTCTCGCCCCTGAACCCCGATGAGGGTATGTGCTGAGTGTACAGTACTTTGCTGATCAGTCGCTACATTTCAACAATTCGCCACTTGGAGACTAATCAGGCTCCACACTGGACAATCTCCCACTTGGAGACTGATACTATAAGACACCAATGTACATGCAGCATCCGTTGGATAAAACACTAGGACTCGACTGGTATAAATTCCACAATTATCAATCAAGAAGACCAACAGAAACTGATGAAGAAATCAGCTTCTCCTGTGGAACTCTCTTCGTGAACATATCGGCAGGATTCTCACTTGTGTGAATCTTCTCAAGCCATAACTGACCCTCCTCCAAAACAGTCCGGATGAAGTGGTACCTAAGCTGAATGTGCTTTGTCCTTGAATGAAAAGAAGAGTTCTTTGCAAGATGAATGGCACTCTAGCTATCAGTATACAGTGGGCTATCCTCTTGTGTCTGACCCAATTCCTCCAGAAAGAGCTTATTGAATTAAAAGATAGAGGGAAAAATCAATCCAGTGTCATTTCTTTCAATGAAATGAAAAAGATTTTTGTAGGAAGAGAATCCTCAAGAATCAAGCCAATAGATAAAGTAGTAAATGTTGTCAAGTGAGTGCTAAGATCAACTTTCCCATTGGACTTCTCGAAACATGGTACCTCTATGTGCTTTGAGATGGGATTCTTTAGGACGGTATATGAAAGTAGTCTACATGTGCAATATGATGGAAGAGTTAGTTGGGATTAGGTTTGGCCTATACCGGCCAATTATTCAGATGTCCACATCTCTACTATGATACATGATTTATAAGGAGTGTTTCCATAAAAAAGTAAACCAACCGAATAATTGTAGTGCTCTATTGAATTTAAGTTAAGATTGTAAAATTTACCCTTTCCCAATTGAATGATCCTTCACCCTTTTTAGCTATACATTGAATAATAAATAAATATTTTCCAGCATCTATATCCATTGCGATAAGAATCTTCGATAGAAAAATAACAATAATAATAATAATAAATAAGTAAAGAAAAATGAAATGGCATTATACTAGAATACATTATTTTCATGACCCAAAATAGTAAATTAATGGATACAAAGCAATTGTAGCTAGTTAAATGCCTTGCTGAAGGAGTAATTACCAAAATAAAATAAAAAAAGAAAAGAGGAGGCTTTGTTTAAATTGGTTCAATCTAAAACTTCCTAATATTATCCTCGTGTGATGTACATTGTCGAGCATTGAGAAACATAGAATTTTTTATATCGCTTGTAGCTCTAACTGCATCTCAGCTTAGGTGGTTGATCGGGTCGAGGGAGATGGAAAAATCATTAACAAAGGTTGCACATTATCTAGTAAGCACAATAGCTTTAAAAGATAATAAATAAATAATAAGAATGAAATTAGAACAAGAATTTAATCAAATGTAAATGCACTCCACTCTTCACCTTCATCGCACAATTGAATAAACTAAGAAAATATAAGCTAAGATTTTAGTTTAGATGTTGTCCAATGTCCTTAGAAACTATATGAATAGCATATTGGGCCACCATCCCTCCTCTTACCCTCCTTGCATTGTCAAGGTGAAATAAATATGAGGTTGATTTAATAATTATTTTAAATTTATATGTTTTATTTATTATTCATTGTGTGTTTCTTACTTGTTAGTGCTTTATCACTTGTAAACTATGTAATACTATGAATAATTTTTCCTTGGAATATATAATTAGTTCTCTCTCCCTCTATATTAAGGATATTTTTTAAGAAATTATTGTTTATTTAAATAAATATAATAATATCTATTTAAGAATTATCTCAACCAATATTTTATTCATCTGAGAAGTTTTTTGGCTATCTAAAAATCTAATAAGTGTCAACTCTCTCAAATAATTGATTTTAGTATCCTTTGTGTTCATTGGACTATAATAATACATAAGTAGACAATGCAACATAGATCATGTGAAATTGAAATTAACATGTTAGGATTTACAAGGTGAAAGAGTGAAGATACTATGATTTTTTGTAGGCAGTCAAAACTTTTCTCAATAATTGTGTTATTATGTTGTAGTCCACTAATATTTTAATTTTGTAGGTCACAAAAAAAGTTCCAAAACCTAATGCAATCCTATTAAAATGTTGAAAACAAATAATCATGTCACATTATCAATGGCTGAAAATTGATGTGTGGTCTAACATCCATACTCTGAAGCATAGATACATTACATAATTTAATTTTATTCTCTAAGGTGCATTGTAGTGTAGTAGCAACCTTTCAAATGAGAGGCCCCGGTTCACCATCAATAAGTTTTATGTATAAGATTTGTGTAAGATGTCATCAAATGCACTATAAAGTGTTGATAGGTAATCGTGAATCGTGATATAGGAATAGCCTTAAATATTAGCACTTTTAAATAAATTGCAAAGGCTTTGAAATGATATTCTTAATTCTCGAGAACTCGTCTTCTCCAGTAGAAAAATATACAATAGTAATTGTAAGAAAATTAGAGAGACCTTCTTAGCAACAACCTTACCTTATATATAGGTTATATTAAATTTTGTTTGATCTAAGTAATGTGAAATGCGGACATGATTGAAAATAAGTATTATTTGAATGTATAAATCACAGACACGGATCTTAAAGTTAAATACCATTAAAAATATTCATAGACATACAATAATTTATTTTACACTTATACTTGAAGAAAAGATTAAAACATTACAAATGCTTTATAAATATATAAATTCTCTTGTCATTGTTTTAACACGTAATTTATATTGATAATCAATTATCGCACCTTCATTTCCATGCCAAAATAACACACATAGTGTAGCATATCATAAGGAACCATAAATGAAGGTACCCGAGAACAACAGGGGCCAAACAATTTTACTGAAAATAAGCAGCTATGAAGATGAAAATTTACATGATTCGTATATCGGACAGTGCAAAAGGCAGACGCAGGAGACGAGATCACATATTGCATTCGAAGGACAAAGGAAGAGGAAATGAGAGAGACAGAAAAAGAGAAGAAAAAGAATTAGAAGAGGGAGATGATGATTTAAAGAGAATCACACTTAGTGGGCTTGAAAGAGAGCGTGTTCTGAGCATTGTTGTAAAGGATATGGAAGTTTTGCTGCTGTATGTTTCCGAAGATGGAAGGATTCCCCGATGGTTCACCCAACATTGCTAGGCACAAGAGATTTTCAGATGCCTGAATGAAAAAGTTGTCTGCCGGAAGCTCGTAATCCACGCCGCCTTTGAATTTGAAGACAAGGGTTGGCAAGGTGAGGTGAGCGGATGATGTGTGGTAACAAAGATCCAAACCTGTCGAAGAGCCGTCTACAGGAGTGAGATCAATGGCGGACTGAATTGCTTCCTTGAGAGGAGAGTAGGCAGCCTGGTCCAGAATCGTAACAGTGGTTCCGGAGTCGATGATCATACCTCCACTGCCGTCCGATTGCAGATCGAAAGTTCCAGGAGGAATATCTAGTGCCTTACCATTGAGGGTGATTCCTGTAATAGGAATGTACCAGAAAGTGGGAATGATACTGCTCTTGATGAGTGGGAGAGTCTTGGCTCCTCCGCTCAAGGAAGCACCCTCGCCGAAAAAGAGGGTGCTGGTTTGTGAAGAAGAGTCGGTGATGGGCAAAAGACAGTAAGAGAACATGTTCTCTGCTTTGGAACCCAGCTGTGAGATAAGGGAGAGACCACCTCTTCCCAGTCCCACAAGGCCACCACCCTGAGAGAATCCTTGTCCTTCGTTGTCATGCCCGCATCCAAATGCAATGCCTTTAACCTTGCTGCTCCCAATTGACAATGTCTCGTAAGCCAGGTCGCCGCTGGTGAAGGAACCATCGCCATACTGATACATAAATGTACAATCTGGATTGCATCCGGTTTGTCTACTCCCCAAGGCGTCACAAAAATAATCACCGCAGGGAATTGTGGAAAATGTGGAGGACTTGGAGGGGTCGAAGATTGGCGTAGGCTGAGAGAAGCAGTCCTTGCAAGGCTCACAGATGGCGTTCGCAGTGCAACGCTCATCAGAAATTCTCCATCCCGTACTTCAACGGGCGTTTCAGCGTCTAATTGCCCTCTTATCAATGCCTCTATCTTCTTCATTCGCTTCTTACTTCGATCCACAGCCAAACCCAATCTCTCAGAAAAACCCAACTCTCTCTCTGATCTGCGTGTCATATTCACCCTTATTTTTACATTTTCATCGCTGCTAGACTTCGGCCAACCACTAAACAGTCTGTCCGAAGAACATGATATCATTGGAATAGTAGAGCATATCAAGAACACAAAACCCAACAGCTTTGAACGCTCCATTTCTCTTTTTCTTTTCTAAACCTCGAAACCTTTTTCTGCTCTCATCTACTCCACTCCATGAGATATATATACACAGAGAGAGTGAGAAGGAGCCTTAAATCAAAATTGATCTCCACCGTTTTTTCCTCCTTTCCACATAACAATATTGATCCTCTTAGAAGGATGGACGAATTTATTTTATTTCCCCTTCTCTATCTCTGCCCGTCTGGAATTGTTCTAGAAGTAGAATAGACTGCTGCAATTCGAACTGAATCGTATTTTTTTCTCTCCATACCTTCACTAAGTATTTCCGTACACTTAACTCGTAATGCAATTCCTTCTTCCCATTGAATTTTGTGTACCCATTCAGATCGAAATTCCAAAACGGGTTGTAACCGGAGGGTTAGTTTTCTAAAAATATTTAAAATTAGTTTACACATAATTATTCTTAGTCAATTTATCCGGCTTTCCAACTTATTCTCATTCTTGTTTATCTCATTCTTAAATTTTGCTCTAATTAGTTTATTTATTTTTAAGATTTAGAAATTTTACTTGTACAAAAGTGTTATATTCAATGCTCTATTATGTATTCACATTACCGTATCCTATCATAAAGTTCTATTCAAGGATTTATACCAGAAAGAAAAAGTACTCGAAAATTAATGTAATCTATGTGGTTGAACATCCACATATATAAATCATCTAAATTGAATTTTATTTTTATTCTTATTCTTATTTATCTTATTTCTCAATTTTACTTGTGCAGAAGTGCTATATGCAATGTTCTATTATATATTCACATTACCATATCCTATCATAATGTTTTGCTTAAGGATTTATACCAGAAGGAAAAAGTAGATAAAAGTTAACGTAATCTATGTGGTTGAACATGCAAGTGTATAAATCATCTAAATTGAATTTAAGAATCCATCTTTTAAGAATTGGGTATGTAAATGTATCAGTGATAAGCATGAAAGTCATGTCAACTAGGGATCACTCCCCCTGTCCACGATTGTTTTATGTCAAATCCATAGATATGTGTAAGTTCTATATGTGTGAATATAAATTCTTCCCTAACATTTGATCTAAAAAATCTCACTTTTCGTCAATTTACCTTGAAGTTAACTCTTCACTAATTGTCAAGTATTTGCAATAGTTAAAATCACATTAGGGAGCCTGGTAGATCACTAGGGTCAAGTTCTCCTAGGTTATCCCTCGGAATGGTCGGCTTCACGAGCCTAGCCAATTTAGGTAAATGGAAAAGAAGCATGCAAATTTCCCAAGATGAAAACTTTGATGGAGATAGATTCATCTTGGTGCTCCAACCAAAAGCATTTCTATGATAAATGTTTCATTTATGCAAATTCGTATTCAATGAATTCTCGAAGTGACTGCATGTTAAATAAATGCACATTGAATTCTTTTAAAAACCAAAATATTCAATAAATCACATAAAACAGGTACTAAATGTAATTATGATAGAATAAAAGATTTGGAGTTAAAAAATTCGAATTTAAATTGCTAAATCTCTAGGGTCAGTATTGTATGGTGTAATATTGATTGGACACCCCATTATTGACCAATAATAGA
This sequence comes from Cryptomeria japonica, assembly GCF_030272615.1. Lineage (NCBI taxonomy): Eukaryota > Viridiplantae > Streptophyta > Pinopsida > Cupressales > Cupressaceae > Cryptomeria > Cryptomeria japonica. The sequence goes on along the minus strand of NC_081407.1, from coordinate 648,456,721 downwards.
AAAAAGGCTAATACTTAAGTAGAGAATAAATGCCTAGACATTGAGGGTGGATGGAGAATAATCTAATAATAAATGTGATACATACGAATGTGTGCTTGAATCCACGGGATAAGATAGAATATAAGGGGGTGTATGTAAATTAATAAGGGTGGCTAATTAGAGAATGGGCCAGGATTTCAACAAGATTGCATCATTTCTTGATATATGGTTGCATTAATCCATCCTCTAATAATGTACCCAAAACTAAGGATAGTTTGACTAGATTAAAATATTTTACGATTATGTTTTGACCATACATTGACGTGCATGTGAATCCTAAAATAGTAATACATCTCAAAGCATATGGAATGTGGAATATATCGTTTAAATTAGATGCTTGGACATCAAATAATAGTTAATATAGATAGAGTAATGGACCTTGGCAGATACTAGCATGTGATACTCATTCTTTACATTTGAATGCTTCATGAGAGCCTAAAAAATAGAGAAATTATGTATAATGAGTAGCTTATATCTCAAGAATTAAATAGACATCAATAAAATACGTGAACCTATTTAACAATCTAGAAGATTAAGAAAGATGAAAATGAGTAGCAAGTTTAGGGGTATCTTCATGTGCAAAAGTTTCTGTGATGTAGTGCCCTATGGTATATTGATACTACCACATCCTGTCATATAAAAGCTTTATTTAGAAATGGTGATTGCATGCTTCATATGAGAGAAATTATAGAAGAGGGAAAATAGGACATGAATTTATTATGTCGAAGGCATCTCTTATATGAATTGGATGAGCTATTTTTGGGCATCAACGATTGTGAGTAAAGGAGACAACATTGCAAGACGATTGGGAATATTGGAGCTGTCCACTATCCATTGGTTTTATTCTTCATTTTTTGTCAGAATGTGTGCATTGCTCATCGTCTCTTGATCTTCTCATTTTACCATTATCTCTCCTCTTGCAGTCACGATCAAATGAGATTTTTTCAAAAATTCTACTCCTCCATTAATGCAAACATAGTACTCTCAAATATTTGAGCTCTCACAATCTAAATTTTAGGGTTCCTGCCACTTGTTCCGTGTGCCTCTTTAATAATTCATAAATGTCATTATTTTCTTAATTTTTATTTCTATACAATTTAGTTGTTGCACTGTTTCCCATGATAAGTGAATGGTGGGACCTTTTTTAATTACTAGGTACACTCAACCTTTATGTTTCCATTTGTCTAAATCAAACCATCTAGTAATTCTGAAACCCTAAAAAAGTTGTATGGGTTTTATAGACACTTCAAAATTTACTACGTTTGTATGTGTTAAAATGACTATGTTAGTGGGTTTTAAGTTATTTACTTATTATTCTATTAATGTATTATATATAATAATAATATTATTGAATAGAAACATATTTGTTTAGATAGTTCAAGTAATTTATGGTGAAAATGTAAATAGAATAGAATAATTTTTAATTTTCAAATAGAAATAAACTATACAAATCATGTAAATTGTATTAGTATTATTGTAATATTATCATTGAAATTTTAGAATCTCCTTTTCTAGCTGTGAATATTGCTTATATAATAATTTTGCTAAATTGTACTTTTATACCCTTTAATGATTTGGAATTTTCCTAAATTGTATTATTTTACTCTTTAATGATTTATACTTTCACTAAATTGTACTATTACACCCTTTAATGATTTATACTCTCTATAAATTGTATTATTATACCCTTTACCTATTTATAATATTATAATAATTTATAGCACTACCAAGCATTAAGACTATTTACCTAATATTTCTAGGTTTTTGTGTTATTTTAAATATAAATATAGTAAAGAGTATATTCTTACTATTAACCCTTCCAGATGTGGCTGCACAAAAAAGCGAAGCCCCGTTCATTCTATGGGGAGGTACCAGCATCAAAGCAAGTAGTCTCAATACTGTGGGTATAGATGGCATCATCGTTAGCGGACACTTATTAAACGTATGGATACGCACCTAGAAGACCAATAAATAAAATTCTTTTATATATGATATAGTTCCTAATCTAGTATTAATCAGTAATTCTTGTTTGTAATCAATAATTCTTGGGCAAGTGCAAGGCAATGAGTCACAAATTCGTAGAAGTTCGCACGTTGGAAAACGCACTCTTATAAACGGGGACCCATTTATGCTTCGGGCTCCCAAGCCGAAAGGTAACGAGGGTCTGAAGAAAAAATAAAGGGCCCCCATTTTGTTCTAAAATGAGGGCCCGCTTTTAAACAAAACGGGGGCCCATTTTTTTGAAATGGGGGCCCGTTTTTAAAAACAAGCCCCCATTTTTAAATCGCATTTTTCCTTTTTTTTCCACAAGCCGCCCTTGTTTGAAAACGAGGGCCCATTTTGTGGAAGTTGATACCACAACCTGCCACTTGGCTTGGGATTAGGCTCGGGATAGACCTGGGATGGCCACACCTGAGACATGGAGCTGCAAATTCAAATCTCCATGAAGGAAAGCACAAATACGAACTTCTAAAATAGTTTACGTGGCTCTAATTAGAGAATTTTTATACAAAATTAAAACTCATTCCAGATTATACTGTCTAGATTCTAAATATGTCAATTTATTTAAAAATTGATTATTTTTACTATTTTTCATTTAATTTATACTAAATCGGGTCCATAAATTTGAAATATTAACTACTTTTGTTAATTTAAAAACTTTCTTATTTTAAATAATTTTTGAAAAAAAATTATATATCATCGATCTACACAAAACTCTTTTGTATTTAAAAAAAAATTAAAAAAATGTTAAGTTTACATCAAATTATGTAGATCGCACACGTCAAATTTTTAAAAAGATAATTACGGCCATTAAAAAATTAATTAAAAAAAAATATTAGAAAATAAAATACAGAAAAATATGCTCATCAATCTTTAGTGTGTTACAAACCATTTCCCAAAACGGTTTGAGAAAATAATTTTAATTGTGTCAAAAAGTGTGGGTCGTACACATGCATTGTATGGCCCTGAAACAAGCATTTTTAAAACATAGTTTTTCAGAACTCCATTCAAAAAGTTATTTTTAATTATGTGGGTATTAAAATAAATTACATATTTGAAAAGTACACTCAGAGGGCTATCTTTTATAGTGCTTACTTTTTCCAAGATTCAATCTCTAAGTGTTTCAAAATTTAAGCTCAAATGAGACAAAATCTGAAAATCAGGGAAAACACTTCCACTTTTTGGCCAAAAAGTGGACTCATCTTCTTGCACTCACCCTCTTATTTTATTACCTATTGGAAATTACATTTTTTTGAATTTTGACTATATTTTGAGCTTAATTTTTTCACTCTTTTCAAAATAGAAGATAAAAAGGACACATTATAAAGCAAGCAAAATAGAGGGGAATTAATTTAAAATCAAAAACAGAATTTCATACAATCACACATAAAAGTAAAACCAATTCTAAAAATCTATTACTCACTGCCGATAAATATATAAACTCTTGACCAATACCTAATTAAATATTTTTAAATCTTGACTAAAACCTATTAACTAATATTTTTTGAAGAATATTATGCAATTACATAAATAGATCTCCAAGCAAAATGCAAGCTAGGTATGCTACATGCACAGTGTGGAATCATTCGCAAGGCATGAGCCTTTGATTTAATAAAAGACTAATCTACAAAAAATATAAAAACATTGTTAGAAGAGGGAAATACCAACCTTTTTGGAGGTTGTAAATTTAAAGTGTAAAATGGGATTGTCATGGCCAAAATAAGACCAGAGTTTCACCAAACAAATGCAAAGATTTTGAATACTCTCAGACCTACATCTTTTTATGAGGATAATCTTTCAGTGGATGAGATAATTTTAAGGCATTTCATTGCAAATGTCCATATTGAAAACAATATTTAAATATTTCCTTGCATATGCATTCACATCAAAAGAATATTTTGAACATTTCCATGCCAAGTTCCATTTTAATCTAGCAGTTTTCTACCTCTAAAATAACAATAGGTGTATCTTATGAGTTAGAAGCTCTCTGTATATAATATTTACAAGAGTTTCTTTCCAAAGAATAATTGTGGGAATTTTTAATGTTCAAGAGCACTTATATTATTGCAACTATGGTATTTCAAACAAAACCCTAATAACCCTTAGCTTTTCCATCAGCGCTTCATGGAATTAGAAGGGGAAGGTCATTCTTAATTTGAGAACAACCATCATAAACCTATACAAAAATAAAATAAAATCTTATCACAAAATTACCATAAATCCTTAAAAACCATGGAATTAATAAAAGTCGCCAATAATTGTACCACTATAATAAGGTGAATTTTTTATTTTTGATAGTGAATATACATTGAAATATGTAGGAAGAAAACCACGACTCACCTCTTGGTATGCTATGATAAACCTCTTTTCATTTCTTGCATTTTTCATCTTCCAACGCTCTTAGTAAATTGTCAGTCTTCTCTAAGTCCAAGAATATTAGCATGATTCACCCCAGGCAATGGCTAATGATTATTGAAGGAGCAATGGTCAGTCAAAGAGCATGGTAGACTGGATTTACCATGTAAGATGAAGTAAAAACACCACGTTAAGCCAAACCTAATCTTCATCTTAGAAAGTAAATATACACCTGCCAAGTTTCCGTCTTTAGGAAACTGCATAAACACATTGGTATTGCAAGGCATTATTGTGTCAGTTAATTAAACAAGTCCAATAATCTCAATTTTGCAAACAGCCTATCTTCGCATCCAAGAATGATATTTGACCTAGTCGTTTCCGATGAAATTTTTGGTAATGTGAAGAAAACAGTGTAAGACGTGAGTATAATAGGCTAATTGTATAAATTATAATTTATATTAAAAATATACATTATTAGATTATATATATATATATATATATATATATATATATATATATATATATATATATATATATTTGATGATTATCAATATGAATAATAATAAAATATAAAATATTAATTTAAAATTAATCTTATAAAAAAATATTATATAAAAACATATAATTGAATATATAATATAAGTTCTTAATTTTATATTGTTATGTGATATTGACAATATATTTAAAATTTTAAATTATAGAAAAATATAATAAATATAATAGAAAACAATCATAATACTAAAACATATTTATAATTAAATAACAAATAGATCTAAATATTAAATAACTGTTATATTTATTACTTCTCTTATATTAGTATTATATTATATATTATGAATATAAGTTAAATTAAATGAATGAATAAATCATGAATGGACTTCATCTTTGATATCATTGTTGTTAGCTATAGAATTTAATTCATCATCAACAATTTGATAATATTCTATTTTTCACAAATAAAGGTGTGAACTATTCAAGGAAAAATCAAATTTTATGGAGTATGCGTGATTTTGGTCTCCAAGGCTTTAGCCTTTGTTTATAGTTTTTACTATAAATATTCAATGCATTATCACTTAAAATTATAAGAAAAAGCAAAAGCCTATTAAAAAGAATAGATATTAACATATTCTTATATTAGTGATGAAAATTTGTTAAGAAAATAAATTTATATGAATATTTTGAATTAATTTTTACATCTAAGGTATTCATGAAAATTGATAGGAATTTTTATTCATGCAATACAATTGAAGCTATCTTAATCATCTATTTCTATAAATTTCATTAGTTGTCAGTGGTCAATGTGTTAATGTGATTGTAATAATATATCTCTCCTCCATCATAGCCATGGTAGGAAGATAGTTTCTCCTTATGAGGAGTCATATGATAAACATGAGCTAACTAAATAAATGTATATATATCCTTTTGTCCTCTTTTTATTTATCTCTCCATCTCCCTCTTCCTTTTCCTGTACATCTCCATCTCTATCTTTCTCCCTTGTCTCTATCTCCCTACCTCTCCCTACATCTCTCTCCCTATTCTTCCATCTTTCTATACCTATCTAATTATCCTCTATCCTCTCTTTACTTTTGCCCCTTAACTCTATCTCCCTTCCTCTCTATCTCCCTCTTTCTACCCATTAATCTAATGTATTGCACAAATGCATCCATAATGTAGACCATTTTTTTTGTCTAATTGACCTTCCACACCTAATCGCCATACCCATTGCACACTAAGGTGAAATTGATAGTGGTATTATAAGGATGAACATGTAGTTATTGTTAATCCTAGAGGATTCGGTTAATACTGAGAGGGGGATTAATCAGTATTAACAAAAACTAAAACTTTCAACACCAAAACAGACTTGTCTCAGATCTAAAAACATTCAATACTTAAACCAATTCTTCATAACAGATTTCCTTATCAGATCTAGATAATTATTTCCACTTATACATACTTATTAATCAGATAAGCCATCAATTCAATATCAGATCAACAACCACTATTACCAACTTATTAACTAATTAGAATTCTTCATCAACCATATACTCATTAATATTGGTATCCACTTTAAGATCTCTGATATAAAAACATAAACTATCTTAAACCTTGGCGAAAATTCATCAGAAATTCAAAACATGCCTTCTAGTAACCATCATAGGATGCGGTTCCATTTACATACTTAAATCTATCATAAAAACTTATGTATCAAACCATAAGTCACCGAACATCTCCAATCACCACGATTTTAGCACAATTAATCTGCTTTACTGGTTAAGGTCCTAATTCACAATCTTGTCGGTAAACTTTGTCAAACTATCAAACTCTTACTCTGATAGACCAAATCACTTAGCCAACAAGTCAATCATAGAAAACCAACTGTAAACATCATTAAACATCAGTTAACCCTGGTTGCCATCAATGACAACATAAATAACTGATCATGTCATCTTTCTTCTACCGGTACAGTCATCCATCATCATCTCAACCTCATCAGTTATGCAAAACATGCTAACAATCTTCCCCTTTGGCTTTGATGGCAACACTAAATATCAACATAGTCAACTCTTATCATTTCTCTTTGTTCTGGACCTTCTCTGCAACTCTTCTCTTCTCTATTGCATCTCATATGTCAGTTACATTTTATCTTCAATTACACTTCTTCTCCTCCTAACCATATGTCTTCTCTTAATCATATTTCTTCATCCCCTTTGATAGAAATGCCAAAGGTACATAAGCATCACAAATCATCAAGTCTGTAGTAGTCATTGTTTTCAACATGTCTACAAACTCATCTAAGTTGCTCACCTTTCGGAGTAGCCTGCATCTCATCAATCCAATGTGAAAAATACTCATGAAGCCCAATGGATTGATGCATCCTGCATTCTAGTTTTTCTGAGTAGGTGTCTGACCCCTAGTTTACCTCTGAGATACTCAAAGGTTGTCTTCAACAATGGGTTTTGGAAAATGTCTGCTCGCTCCTCTTTGTTGGTCGCATACTCCATTTAGACTTGTTTTTCTTGTAGTCTTTCCCTTGGAAAATGATATTTCAATTCTATGTGCTTAGTTCTTGCATGTAGCACAGGATTTTTCAAAATCTTAATTGCACTATTATTATCACAATAAATAGTTACCAGTTCAAACATATCAAATATGAATCCTTCAAGCACATGTCTCATCCAGATTGCCTGCATGCATTTCATTGATGTTGCAACATACTTTGCCTCTATTGTTGACTAAGAAACACAAGTTTTCTTCTTACTTGTCCAAGCAACCAATCTTCCTCTAGGAAGAAAAGCTCCACCAGTAGTGCTTTTCTAGTCATCTACATTGCCTACCCAATCTGCATCAGTAAATACATTCAAAGAAAAAATTCTTCTATAAGGATACCATAAACCGTAATCTATTATGGCTTTCAGGTTGCGAAATATCCTTTTCACCGCTACCAAGTTATTCTCCTTGGGATCCTTTTAAAATCTAGCAACCAATCCAACAGTATGTGCAATATCCAATCTTCTATGAATGGCATAATGCAATTTACCAATCATAGACCTATATTATTTCTCATCAATAGATGGTGAGTCCTCTTGTTTAAATAATTTGCATCCTGTCACCATCGGAGTACCAACCGATTTACAATCCTCTATGCCAAATGTTTTCAACACCTCTTTGGCATACTTTGGAAGAATCAGTTCTGGTGTTGTGCTTCCCACTTCATGTTCTTCATGTTCTTCATCTTCTTCATCGTTCTCTGTATTTATCGATTGAGCACCTATTTCTGTAAAAAATTCTCATCAGTCTTTTGTACTTCCAGTTCTATAATCACAAGTCTTTCTTTACCTTTCTCATGCTCAAATCTACTAGAATCGCCAGATTTCTCAAGGATTTCATCTATCTTCACATTAGCACTCTCAATGATATTCTTAGTTCTCTTGTTATAACATTTAAATGCCTTACTATTTGTAGAGTAACCAAGAAAAATTCCTTCATCACACTTAGCATTAAACTTTTCGGTGTAATCATCTCTCTTAATATAAAATTTACTCCCAAAAAATTTGAAATAACTTACACTAGGAGTCTTTCCATGTCATAATTCATGAGGTGTTTTATTATTACCTTTTTTTACAAGTACCTGGTTCAAAGTATAAACAACAGTGTTGACTAGTTCTCTCCAAAACATCTTCAATACTTCACCTTGAATCAACATGGTTCTAGAAGATTCAACAACAATTCTATTCATTCTCTCTGCTATCCCATTTTGTTGTGGAGTTCTAGGAGCTAACATCTACCTCTTAATTCCTTGTTCATCATAGAACTTCACAAACTCATCAGAAGTAAATTCACCTCCCCAGTCAGATCTTAGACATTTTAGATTCTTCCCGGTATCTTTCTCAACAAGAGCTTTAAATTCTTTAAACTTACTGTATGCCTCAGCCTTTTCTCTCAAAAAAGTTACCCACATCATTTTAGAATAATCATCAGTAAAGATCATAAAATACTTATCACCAAAATAGCTCTTAGTCCTCATAGGACCACAAAGATCAATATGAACCAAATCAAGAATATTCTCTAAAGAGAAAGACTTACTCTTAAAGGATACAAAGGTCATCTTACCCATCTAACAATAACGCATTGTTGGGTTTTGAACAAGCTAGGGTAAACCTCTAACAATACTTGACTTACTAACTTTAATCAAATAATCAAAATTGACATGACAAAATCTCTTGTGCCAAAACCAGTTGTCTTCAATATTTGCCTCCAAATAATCATATACATGAGTGTTCAGATGAAATAAATTACCTCTAGTCTTCTTCCCATTAGCAATCAATTCTCCATTATTTCCAAGAATCCTACACACTCCACTTTTGAATTCAAGTAGATATCACTTATCATTAAGCTGTCTAACACTCAAGAGGTTATGTTTTAGTCATTCAACATAAAAGACATCATCTGCATTCCTCTTCTGATTGTTTAAATAAATTAATCATTTACCTTTAACCATGCAGGGAGAGTTATTACTAAATCTTACAACAACTTCATCAAACTCTTCAAGGGATAAGAACTTAATTTTGTCAGCGGTCATGTGGTGTGAGAAACCAGTATCTATTATTCATTCATTGTTGTTATCCATGTGAGGCACCAAATCCTTCTCATCATTCAAATCCTCCTTCACGGCAAAAATACTATCTTCTTATTGTCATCTTCTTTTGATTCATCATCCGTCACACCTTCATGCCTTGCAACATAACAATGTTTCTTGCTTTTTCCTTTGAATCTCCTAAACTTCTCTTTCTTATCAGTGTTAGGGAAGTTAGCATCTATGTGTCCAATATTACTACAGGAGAAACACTTCAAGGGTAATTTACCTTTAAATTTACCTATTCCTCTAGGGAATCTTCTAGCCTATAATGCCTCAAGTTCAATCAGATGATATTCATCATCACCATCACCTCTACTACTGCCATGACTAGACCTACAGTCATGATTATGACAAACATCTTTTCCTTTCATTGCTGATGTACCGGTTATAGAAGCCTTAAAAGCACATTCGGAAGGTTTGGAAACACTATTTTCAAAACTGTTATCTTCAAATGCAGATAAATTTCCAATTAAAGAATCAACAGTAACTTTATCTTTTGAAATGGATTTCAGTTCTTGAGTAGCAAACACATTGATAGAATATTATGGTACAATAATTCTAAGCATTTTTCTGACAACAGTATCATCTTCAATCTTACCTCTGACACTCTTTATTCCACCTACAACTTCCTTAATCCTTTATCCATATTGAGCTATGTTCTCGCCGTCAACCATTTTCATATCATCAAATCTTCCTCTCAAACTCTCTTCCTTTTCCCTTTGTAGATGTTCATCTCCTCCATAAATTAAGTTTAATTTTTCCCATACCTCATTGGCAGTTTCTAATCCATGAACATCAATATACTTAGAGTCGGACAAAGTACTTACAATTTCTTCAAGAGCCTAAATGTTTTCTTGTTAATCTTTGAGTTCATCCGGTGTCAAGGGACTGGTAGTAGGAGAAACATACTTGGTTTTCACATGATTCCATTATTGTGAACCCATTCCTTTAATGTAGATCTTCATCCGATCACTCCATATCTGGTAGTTGTCCTCGGTAAACTTGGGACCCTCCTTCTTTGTCATCTTTCATGAAATCTTTCCCTCAAGTTGTTAGGCTTTCTGCACATAGAGGACCAACGCTTTGATACCAATTGTTAATCCTAGAGGATTTGGTTAATACTGAGAGGGGGGTGAATTAGTATTAAAAAAAACAGAAACTTTCAACACCAAAATAGACTTATCTCAGATCTGAAAACATTCAATACTTAAGCCAATTCTTCATAACAGATTTCCTTATCAGATCTAGATAATCATTTCCACTTATGTATACTTATTAATCAGATTAGCCATCAATTCAATATCAGATCAACAAACACTATTACCAGCTTATTAACTAATCAAAATGCTTCATCAACCATATAATCATTAATACTGGTATCCACTTTAAGATCTTTGATAAACAAATATAAACTGACTTAAACCCTGGCAAAACTTCATCAAAAAATCAAAACATGCCTTCCAGTAACCATCATAGGATGCAGTTTTGGTTGCATACTTAAATCCATCCTAAAAGCTTATGTATCAAACCGCAAGTCACCAAACATCGCCAATCACCCTGATTCCATCAAAACTTATCTGCTTTACCAGTTAAGGACCTAATTCACAGTCTTGCCAGTAAACTCTGTCAAACTCTTACTCTGGTAGGTGAAATCACTTAGGCAACAAGTCAATCATCGAAAACCAACTGTAAGCATCAGTTAACCCTGGTTGCCATCAATGACAACACAAATAACTGAATGTGTCATCTTTTTTCTACTAGTATAGTCATCCATCATCATCTCAACCTCATCAATTATGCCAAACATGCCAACAGTTATATGAATCATCTACATTAATTTTTATCAATGTATTGTATAACAATTTAGTAAGTAAGTGTATAGTCAAATATGCATAAAATTCATTAAAATTAGAGACAAACAATAAAGGAAATAGGGTTATCATGTAATGGCTGAATGAAAAATGTTTGTGTTATCATTAATGGCCACAGATACCTATTTCAATACACAGGACATTAGGTAAACTAAATTTCTGCAATCAGACATCAAGAGCATGAGCACATAATTATTCATGTAAGGCAATAAATCTCTAGGAGTAACATACATCTATATATAGAACTAAGAATGTACACACAAATTAAAGGATTAACATAAAAGCATGGAAAGAAACATTATGTACTGGAAGTCATGATTCTCCTCGAGGAACTTTTCAAACCTCCATTTGGATATTTTTTATATTTAAATCTCATAGTTTTTATTAATAATAGTTTCTTTAAAATTATTGATTTTACACATTTTGGACCTAATTGTCTTTACCCAAATAAATATTTGACTAAATTAGAAATTAAAATTAGTTAACCTCTAAACACACATCACATTACTTTATAGAAAAAGATGGAAGTTTACCAAGGGATATTTTTTATTCTCTATGATTGTACCCTATCAATAACATTATCTAAATTTTATATTTTGAGACTAAATTTGGATGTTGAATAGATGAACCATTAAATTTATATGTTGGTAGAAAAAAATAATATTGAATTTTTTAAATAATATTTAAACCAATTCTAAAATTGGATTTATAGTGTAATAAAATTATTTTATGTATTATTTCTTTCTAAGACATTTTTTGATGTCTCTATAGACTATTCAAGGGAGTATTTTTTTTGCAATACATTGATAGCCCAAATGTAAAGATGTAGTATTGAATTCTTGACATGGAATGACGAAGATCATTTCACGTTGAACTAATAACAGTACTCTACAAGTTAGATCATAATGTAGTCTCATGAAAGGGGATATTATATAGATCATGATGATCCTAGGAATGGTATCTAAATGTCATAATTTTTATAGGTGTGTGAATTTAAGAGTATGGAAAATTCATCATACAAAAGAACCTCGCGAGTTTATGTGTGTGTAAAAAATCATTAAATGAGAAGCAACAAGGAAACATGAGAATGGAAAATAGTAAGCAAGGGGTCATTAAAATAATAGAAAATAAACATAAAATATATGGGGATGTATGATATGAAGTATAAAATTAGAAGTTAAATTAATAAAGGGAATGGAAAATAGAGTAAAGGATAGAGAATATTGAAGAATACATAGAAATAAAGAAGATGCAAACTATCCTAGGAGAAAATATATCAAACCTGGGAGAAAAAAGAAAATTGATGGACTTCCAAAACATACAGAATGATCTGGTAGGAATAAAATGATAAAAAACAGCAAAAATACACACAAAAATATAGAGGAGAAGAGATAGGAGAAACCCATAAATGGGCTCTGCTAAACACAAGCCCTTACAATTGAATTTATAAGAAGATACATAGAAGACTCTAGATAAGAGTTAGTTACAAAATTAATGATGGGCAGTTGAAATAGTGACTGAAATCTCTAGAAATCACTGTGTGCAGGAATTTTCTGGAAGATAGAAGTTTCTTGGAATGTTTAGAGGATAATTAATTTATCTCCAACATCCCCCCATAAATTATTTATCAAATTATTTTTGATATCCCCCCATAATCGAATTAGGATGGGTCCTGGTCTCAAGCCTTTTTAGGTACCCATTTACAACAAATTTTGTTTCACCTAATCACTTTGGGTTTTCACAGTTTACCCTGATTCGCTACAAACTTCACTTTTACAATAACTTTTGGGTTTTTAACTGGTTTACCCATAACCATTTGGGTTTTACCCAACTAATACAATCACTTTGAATTTCACATTTCTTTGGGTTTTTTTTACCCAAACAAGTGGTTTTGGCTTACCACAAACCATCACAAGAGACATAGCTCTAACATGGTTCCAATGACCATCACAATGGGGAAACTTTCGTCACTACGGAGTTTTTTCTTAAAACTATTGAGTCCATATAAAAAGAAATCCATCTACCGAGACACATGGGTAACCAGCCACTGTGCTCCCTAGTTCTATAGGAATCCTTTTCAGATACATGGCTCATCAATAATGTATAGCAGAAACTCTGGGGTGTCGGGTACCACTGATCATGCACCCCTTTACATCAACACACTTCACAAACAACATTGAACTATGCCAATTCTCACAATCTTCATAGCTTACAACACTTAGGGAATATCTTTGAAATTCAACAATCTTCTTTCACTTTGACAGGATTATAGCCTTCACATTAGACACATAGCCTTCACATTAGACACACAGCCTTCACACCCAACCCAACAACCTTCACACCCAACCCAAACACTTTGCTCCTTTTCATCAAAACACTAATTTTGTCACCCCCAACCAAAAACATTTCAAATATGATCAGACATCTTGCTGGAAACTCCTTATGAAACAAGAGAAACCCATAAATGGGCTTTGCTAAACAAAGGCCCTAACAATTGAATTTATAAGAAGATACATAGAAGACTCTAGAAAAGAGTTAGTTACAAAATTAATCATGGGCAATTGAAACAGTGACTAAAGTCTCTAGAAATCACTGTGTGCAAGAATTTTCTAGAAGACAGAAGTTTCTAGGAATGTCTAGAGGATAATTAGTTTATCTCCAACATAAAACTATTATCCTCAAGCTATCTGCTGGTGTGGAAAAAAAACACACTAGTACCCTTTAACTATTGCAAGGTTGAGACACCATTTTAAACAACAGTGTCTTCATATTTATAAATTGGAGCTCTAGGGGAAGAGTGCTTATATTGACTAACACGAAGGGTTATGCACAAGTGTGTAAATGATGAATTTTTTTCAACCTCCGAGGACCCAACAAAAAAACAGATGCGAACCAACCCATAAAAACCAGGGCAAAGCAGCCCCATAGAACAATAGCCAAGAACAATGCAGAATTTCAAAAGAACAAAACTACAACATTTTGACCAATTTATCATTCTTCTGAATGACATCCTCATTGATTTTCTCAACTTTCTTAATGACATAGGTCACACCCTTATCCTTTCTATGGAACCTCGTCGCTAGAGCAAGTAGGGGCTTCTCTTTCATATCCAGATCCACATCCACATCCTTTGAGGGAGCCCTAAGTTTCTTACGGGTACCAGCATTCACAACCTTATCTTTATTGACCATCTCAATGCTACTAGTGCGGCACTTGCCCTAAGAAATATAATGAAGAACTTCAGCCTATTCATTGAGTCTACGTAGACCAATGCTAGTATTGTTCATGGCAGACATACTCACCTCCACCACCACACTCAAACTATGCTAAAGTTTATAAGTCATTTTCCAAAGCCTTAATGCACTCTTCATGGTCCTCCTTAAGGTCTTTAATACCATTAGCCAAGGTATCCGTAATAAAAACCTAATATTGTCGAGGTCCCCATTAGGTGGATTGGCCTTCTCTTTGAGATTATTAATCTCCTAAAAAATCTAGATGAATTGGGCATTTTGGTTATCCTTTAAATTCCTCAAGTTAATATTCATAATCGTATTCTCAGGGACCGACGAACCATCTCCTTAGGGGTAAACCCACCACCAAGAGTAGGTATAAAAACATTGACACCCTAACCCTCTACAGGCCCGTCCAAATCAATCTAAGAGGCATTCAGCCGCTTAAAATAATTCTCATTGACATTGTTAAATACTTTGGTTTTGTCAATACCTCTTGACATAGAAACCCTAGCCACTCTTTTAGCCTTCACATCAGAACTACGGTCCACCGAATTAGGGACATATTCAGGATCATCCTCCTCGTTAGATAAAACAATTTTTTTTCTGCTAGTTGGGTTAGGGATTTTAGACGATGAGGGTCCTTATTTGTTATAAATGTGAAATACTTCGTTCCCATCAAAGTCCACCTCTTCATCAGAAGAGATTTCCCCATAATGAATACGAACATTCTTCTTGTATTCAATACCAGTTTTAGCACTCGGATTCCTCTCGACATGGATAGTCTTGGCATACTTCATAATCAATAGGAATAAGCCCTCATGGTGAACAAGGGAGGATGCACATTTCTCATGAGCCCTAATGCTATTACTCAATTATGAGACCAAATAAAAGGCCAAGGAAATGCACTTGCGATGCCGAAAATGATTAATAATGACGAAGTCATAGCTAAGTAAGCTACAGAATTTATCATCAAGGGTGAGGCAGCACACGATAACCTCCGAGACCTCCTACCATGGCTTCGGAAGTGATTTTTTCTCCCACCCAACATTACTATTCTTTCTCACCTTCTCCCTTTCCTTCAGCGGGAAAAAGGTTTTCATCGCCACCATCGCACATTTCTTATCCTTGTAGAATTTGGTGCCCTTGTTCAGAATTTTGGACACCTTAGCCACCATCTCCTCATTAACCTCCAGCTCCATACCATAGACACAGATAAAACCATCCTTCCACCCATTAACAAAGGCCTCAGTAACAAGGGCATCCGCACCATGAAGCATCTCGATATAACTAGTCAAAACTCCTGCCGAAAGTTCTTTCCATACTGCTTCCTTATTTCGTCATTTTTTGTAGACTATGGGATCCAAATGGTTCCTATCTCCCCCAATATTAAAAAATACTAATTCTCAACAACCTGCAACACAAACAGAGTTGACCTAAACCATATAAAAACAATTAAAAAAGCCACCAGAAAGTTCATCTTTCCCCTCATAAAAGAAGTCTTGCCTAGGACACTTTTGAAGACGTCATTCTCCATCATTTCCAAAACCCCCTTGAGATTCGCACACACCATAATCATTATGTAGTAGGTTAAGAAGATCCACTAGGATCTAATCATAAATGTTCCAAACTTTCCTACTTGGCAAGTCGGCCCCAATGTTGGCCTAAATATCCACAACCTTATTACCTTCATGGTAGACATGTGAAATGTTAAATTCATAGAAGCTCCTGAGAAGAATTAGGCTATCTTCGATAATATGTTTAATTGACCAACGAGGAGAGGAGGAAGTCATTAAACAATGATGTTTAGGGAGTCACACTCCAACCAAACCCTTCTCAAACCTTTCTCTTTGGCCAGTTTGATGTTGGTATACAATGTGAAGGCCTCATTAAAGTGATTTGTCTGGGTACCCAAAGAGAGGGCCACTATCAAGACCATCCTGCCATTGTTATCATGCACCACTTCCCCACATCCAGCAGGTCCGAGATTCCTGTTCGCTGCACCATCAATTAATGTTACTTTAGGTCCAGTATTGTTTTTAAATGTTATAAAAATTGATTAACAAGATATGAGAAAGAGTTTATTGAATTAATAGATAGAGAGAAAAATCAATCCAATGTCATTTCTTTCAATGAAATTTAAAATATTTTTGTAGGAAGAGCATCCTCAAGAATCAAGACAATAGATAAAGTAAAATGTTGTCAAGTGAGTGCTAAGATCAACTTTCCCATTGGACTTCTCGAAACATGGTACCTTTGTTTGCTTTGAGATAGGATTCTTTAGGATGGTATATGAAAGTAGTCTATGTGTGCAGTATGGTGGAAGAGTTAGTTGGGATTAGGTTTGGCCTGTGTTGGCCAATTATTTAGATGTCCAAATCTCTACTACGATACATGATTTATAAGGATTATTTCCATAAAAAATTAAACCAACTGAATAATTGTAGTGCTCTCTTGTATTTAAGTTAAGAGTGTAAAATTTTCCCTTTCCCAATTAAATGATCCCTCATCCTTTCTAGCTATACATTGAATAATAAATAAATATTTTCTAGCATCTATATCCATTGCGACAAGAATCTTCAATAGAAAAATAATAATAATAATAAGAAGTAAAGAAAAATGAAATGGCATTATACTAGAATACATTATTTTCATGGCCCAAATAAATTAATGGATACTAAGCAATTGGAGCTAGTTAAATGCCTTGCTGAAGGAGTAATTATTAAAATGAAAGAAAAAAACAAAAGAGGAGATTGTTTAAACTGCTTCAATTTTAAACTTCCTAATAGTATCCTCATGTGGCATACATTGCCAAGCAGTGAGAAAGAATTTTTTATATCGCTTGTAGATCTAAATGCATCTCACCTTAGGTGGTTAATCAGGTCAATGGAGATGGAAAAATCCTTTACAAAGGCTACACATTATCTAGTAAGCACAATAGTTTTAAAAGATAATAAATAAATAATAAGAATGAAATTAGAACAAGAATTTAATCAAATGTAAATGCACTCCACTCATCAGCTTCATCGCCGAATTGAATAAACTAAGAAAATATAAGCTAAGCTGTAGTTTGGATGTTGTCTAATGCCCTTAGAAACTATATGAATAGCATGTTGGACACCTTATCCACCATCTCCTCATCAACCTCCAGCTCCATACCATAGAGACAGAGCACACGATCCTTCCACCCATGAACAAAGGCCTCGATAACAAGGGCGTCTGCACCATGAAGCATCTCGATATAACTAGTAAAAACTCTTGCTGAAAGTTCTTTGCATACTACTTCCTTATTTCATCATTTTTCATAGACTATGGGCTCCAAACGGTTCCTATCTCCCCCAATCTTGAAAAATACCGATTCTCAACAACCTGCAACACAAACAGAGTTGAGCTAAACAAAAATAATTAAAAACGCCACCAGAAAGTTTGGCTTTCCCCTCATAAAAGAAGTCTTGCCCAGGACACTTTGGAAGACATCATTCTCCATCATTTCCAAAAGCCCCTTGAGCTTTGCATGCATCATGATCATTACGAATTAGGTTAAGAAGATCCACTCGAATCCGATCATAAATGTTCCAAACTTTCCTACTTGGCAAGTCGGCCCCAATGTTGGCCTAAATATCGGCAGCCTTATTACCTTCACGATAGACGTGTGAAATGTTAAATTCATAGAAGCCCCTGAGAAGCATTATGCTATCTTCAATAATATGAATTGACCAACTAGGGGAGGAGGAAGTTGTTAAACAATTAATGATGTTTAGGGAGTCACAATCTAAGCAGACCCTTCTCAAACCTTTCTCTTTGGCCAATTTGATATTGGTATACATTGTGAAGGCCTCACTAAAGTGGTTTGTCTAGGTACCCAAAGAGAGGGCCACCATCGAGACCATCCAGCCATTATTATCATGCACCACTCCCCCATATCTAGCAATTCCGAGATTCCCCTTTGCCGCACCATCAATTAATGTTACTTTAGGTCCAATATTTTTTTTTAAACATTATAAAAATTGATTAACAAGATACGAGAAAGAGTTTATTGAATTAATAGATAGAGGGAAAAATCAATCCAATGTCATTTCTTTCAATGAAATGAAAAAGATTTTTGCAAGAAGAGAATCCTCAAGAATCAAGCCAATAGATAAAGTAGTAAATGTTGTCAAGAGAGTGCTAAGATCAACTTTCCCATTAGACTTCTTGGAACATGGTACCTCTATGTGCTTTGAGATGGGATTCTTTAGGACGGTATATGAAACTAGTCTATGTGTGCAATATGATGGAAGAGTTAGTATGGATTAGGTTTGACATGTGCTGTCCAATTATTCAAATGTCCACATCTCTACTACGATACATGATTTATAAGGAGTGTTTCCATAAAAAAGGAAACCAACTGAATAATTGTAGTGCTCTATTGAATTTAAGTTCAGAGTGTAAAATTTACCCTTTCCCAATTGAATGATCCTTCACCCTTTTTAGCTATACATTGAATAATAAATAAATATTTTCCAGCATCTATATCCATTGCGATAAGAATCTTCGATAGAAAAATAATAATAATAATAAATAAGTAAAGAAAAATGAAATGGCATTAGACTAGAATACATTATTTTCATGACCCAGAATAGTAAATTAATGGATACAAAGCAATTGTAGCTAGTTAAATGCCTTGCTAAACGAGTAATTACCAAAATAAAATAAAAAAAGAAAAGAGGAGGCTCTGTTTAAACTGGTTCAATCTAAAAATTCCTAATATTATCCTCGTGTGACATACATTGTCGAGCATTGAGAAACATAGAATTTTTTATATCGCTTGTAGCTCTAAATGCATCTCACCTTAGGTGGTTGATCGGGTCAAGGGAGATGGAAAAATCCTGAACAAAGGTTGCACATTATCTGGTAAGCACAATAGTTTTACAAGATAATAAATAAATAATAAGAATGAAATTAGAACAAGAATTTAATCAAATTTAAATACACTCCACTCTTCACCTTCATCGCCCAATTGAATAAACTAAGAAAACATAAGCTAAGATGTTAGTTTAGATGTTGTCCAATGCCCTTAGAAACTATTTTAATAGCATATTGGGCTGCCATCCCTCCTCTTACCCTCCTTGCATTGTCAAGGTGAAATAAATATGAGATTGATTTAATAATTATTTTAAATTTATATGTTTTATTTATTATTCATTGTGTGTTTCTTACTTGTTATTGCTTTATCAATTGTAAACTATGTAATAGTATGAATACTTTTTCCTTGGAATATATAGTTAGTTCTCTCTCCCTCTATATTGCATTCGATGGACAGAGGACGAGGAAATGAGAGACACGGAAAAAGAGAAGAAGAAGAATTAGAAGAGGGAGATGATGATTTAAAGAGAATCACACTTAGTGGGCTTGAAAGAGAGCGTGTTCTGAGCATTGTTGTAAAGGATATGGAAGTTTTGCTGCTGTATGTTTTCAAAGATGGAAGGATTAACTGATGGTTCACCCAACATTGCCAGGCACAAGAGATTTTCAGATGCCTGAATGAAAAAGTTGTCTGCCGGAAGCTCGTAATCCACGCCGCCTTTGAAGTTGAAGACGAGGCTTGGCAAGGTGAGGTGAGCGGATGATGTGTGGTAACAAAGATCCAATGCTGTAGAAGAGCCGACTACAGGAGTGAGATCAATGGCGGACTGAATTGCTTCCTTGAGAGGAGAGTAGGCAGCCTGGTCCAGAATGTTAACAGTGGTTCCGGAGTCGATGATCATACCTCCGCTGCCGTCCGATTGCAGATCGAATGTTCCAGGAGGAATATCTAGTGCCTTACCATTGAGGGTGATTCCTGTAATAGGAATGTACCAGAAAGTGGGAATGATACTGCTCTTGATGAGTGGGAGAGTCTTGGCTCCTCTGCTCAAGGAAGCACCCTCGTCGAAAAAGAGGGGGCTGGTTTGTGAAGAAGAGTAGGTGATGGGCAAAAGACTGTAAGAGAACATGTTCTCTGCTTTGGAACCCAGCTGTGAGATAAGGGAGAGACCACCTCTTCCCAGTCCCACAAGGCCACCACACTGAGAGAATCCTTGTCCTTCGTTGTCATGCCCGCATCCAAATGCAATGCCTTCAACCTTGCTGCTCCCAATTGACAATGTCTCGTAAGCCAGGTCGCCACTGGCGAAGGAACCATTGCCATACTGATACATAAAGGTACAATCTGGATTGCATCCTGTTTGTGTACTCCCCAAGGCGTCACAAAGAGAATCACCGCAGGGAATTGTGGAAAATGTGGAGGACTTGGAGGGGTCGAAGATTGGCGTAGGCTGAGAGAAGAAGTCCTTGCAAGGCTTGCACTGAGTCCAAATAAGATCGCTCCCCGTGTCCACAATCGCTTCGAAGCTCATAGAGGGTGTTCCTAGTGCAACGCTCATCAGAAATTCTCCATCCGCTACTTCAACGGGCGTTTCAGCGTCTAATTGCCCTCTTATCAATGCCTCTATCTTCTTCATTCACTTCTTACTTCGATCCACAGCCAAACCCAATCTCTCAGAAAAACCCAACTCTCTCTCTGATCTGCGCGTCATATTCACCCTTATTTTTACATTTTCATCGCTGCTAGACTTCGGCCAACCACTAAACAGTCTGTCCGAAGAACATGATATCGTTAAAGCATATCAAGACCACAAAACCCAACAGCTTTGAACGCTCCATTTCTCTTTCTCTTTTCTAAATCTCGAAACCTTTTTCTGCTCTCATCTACTCCACTCCATGCAATATATATACACAGAGAGAGTGACAAGGAGCCCTAAATCAAAATTGAACTCCACCGTTTTTTCCTCCTTTCAACAGATTCCCCGACGTGTCCACATAACAATATTGATCCTCTTAGAAGGATGGACGAATTTATTTAATTTCCCCTTCTCTATCTCTACCCGTCTGGAATTGTTCTAGAAGTAGAATAGACTGCTGCAATTCGAAGTGAATCATATTTTTTTCTGTCCATACCCTGACTAAGTATTTCCGTACACTTAACTCATAATGCAATTCCTTCTTCCAATTGAATTTTGTGTACCCATTCAGATCAAAATTTCAAAACGTGTTGTAACCGGAGGGTTAGTTTTCTAAAAATATTTAAAATTAGTTTACACATAATTATTCTTAGTCAGTTTATCCGACTTTCCAACTTATTCTCATTCTTGTTTATCTCATTCTTAAATTTTGCTCTAATTAGTTTATTTATTTTTAAGATTTAGAAATTTTACTTGTACAAAAGTTATATATTCAATGCTCTATTATGTATTCACATTACCGTATCCTATCATAAAGTTCTATTCAAGGATTTATACCAGAAAGAAAAAGTACATGAAAGTTAATGTAATCTATGTGGTTGAACATCCACATATATAAATCATCTAAATTGAATTTTATTTTTATTCTCATTCTTATTTATCTTATTTCTCAATTTTACTTGTGTAGCAGTGTTATATGCAATGTTCTATTATATATTCACATTACCATATCCTATCATAATGTTTTGCTCAAGGATTTATACCGGAAGGAAAAAGTAGATAAAAGTTAACTTAATCTATGTGGTTGAACATGCAATTATATAAATCATCTAAATTGAATTTAAAAATCCATCTTTTAAGAATTGGGTATGTAGTTGTATCAGTGATAAGCATGAAACTCATGTCAACTAGGGATCACTCCCCATGTCCACGATTGTTTTATGTCAAATCCATAGATATGTGTAAGTTCTATATGTGTGAATATAAATTCTTCCATAACATTTGATCTAATAAATCTCACTTTTCATCAATTTACGTTGAAGTTAACTCTTCACTAATTGTCAAGTATTCGCAATAGTTAAAATTACATTAGGGAGCCTGGTAGATCACTAGGGTCAAGTTCTCCTAGGTTATCCCTCGGAATGGTCGGCTTCACGAGCCTATCCAATTTAGGTAAATAGAAAAGAAGCGTGCAAATTTCCCAAGATGAAAACTTTGATGGAGATAGATTCATCTCGATGCTCCAACCAAAAGTGTTTCTATGATAAATGTTTCATTTATGCAAATTCATATTCAATGAATTCTCAAAGCGGCTGCATGTTAAATAAATGCAGATTGAATTCTTTTAAAAACCAAAATATTCAATAAATCACATAAAATAGGTACTAAATGTAAGTATGATAGAATAAAAGGTTTGGAGTTAAAAAATTTGAATTTAAATTGCTAAATCTCAAGGGTCAGTATTGTATGGTCTAATATTGATTGGACACCCCATTATTGACCAATAACAGAAAAAAGGCTAATACTTAAGTAGAGAATAAATGCCTAGACATTGAGGGTGGATGGAGAATAATCTAATAATAAATGTGATACATACGAATGTGTGCATGAATCCACGGGATAAGATAGAATATAAGGGGGTGTATGTAAACTAATAAGGGTGCCTAATTAGAGAATGGGCCAAGATTTTGACAAGATTGCATCATTTCTTGATATATGGTTGCATTAATCCATCCTCTAATAATATACCCAAAACTAAGGATAGTTTGACTAGATTAAAATATTTTACCATTATGTTTTGACCATACATTGACGTGCATGTCAATCCTAGAATAGTAATACATCTCAAAGAATATGGAATGTGGAATATATCGTTTAAATTAGATGCTTGGACATCAAATAATAGTTAATATAGATAGAGTAATGGACCTTGGTAGATACTATCATGTGATACTCATTCTTTACATTTGAATCCTTCATGAGAGCCTAAAAAATAGAGAAATTATGTATAATGAGTAGCTTATATCTCAAGAATTAAATAGACATCAATAAAATAAGTGAACCTATTTAACAATCTAGAAGATCAAGAAATATGAAAATGAGTAGTAAGTTTAGGGGTATCTTCATGTGCAAAAGGTTTTGTGATGTAGTGCCCTATGGTATATTAGAAAAAAAAATACAGAAAAATATGCTCATCAATCTTCAGTGTGTTACAAACCATTTCCCAAAACGGTTTGAGAAAATAATTTTAATTGTGTCAAAAAGTGTGGGTCGTACACATGCATGGTATGGTCTTGAAACAAGCATTTTTAAAACATAATTTTTAGAACTCCATTCAAAAAGTTATTTTTTTATTATGTGGCTATTAAAATAAATTACATATTTGGAAAGTACACTCAGAGGGCTATCTTTTATATTACTGACTTTTTCCAAGATTCAATCTCTATGTGTTTCAAAATTTAAGCTCAAATGAGACAAAATCTGAAAATCAGCAAAAACACTTCCACTTTTTGGCCAAAAGGTGGACTCATCTGCTTGCACTGACCCTCTTATTTGATTACCTATTGGAGATTATATTTTTTTGAATTTTTATTATATTTTGAACTTAATTTTTTCACTCTTTTCAAAACAAAAGATAAAAAAGACACATTATAAAGCAAGTAAAATAGAGGGGAATTAATTTAAAATCAAAAATAGAATTTCATACAATCACACATAAATGTAAAACCAATTCTAAAAATCTATTACTCACCGCCGATAAATATATAAACTCCTGACCAATACCTAATTAAATATTTTTAAAATTTGACTAAAACCTAATAACTAATATTTTTTATGAATATTATGCAATTACATAAATAGATCCCCAAGCAAAATGCAAGCTAGGTATGCTACATGCATAGTGTGGAATCATTCGCAAGGCATGAGCCTTTGATTTAATAAAAGACTAATCTACAGAAAATATAAAAGCATTGTAAGAAGAGGGAAGTACCAACCTTTTTGGAGGTTGTAAATTTAAAGTGTAAAATGGGATTGTCATGGCCAAAATAAGATCAGAGTTTCACCAAACAATTCCTACCTACTAACAAAATTAAAATTTCCTATGGGTAACTTGCTACATTCAACAATATGAATATCAGAAACTTCCTAGTAATAAAAATAAGTAAACATATAAATATATAAAATCTTGACTAAATCTTAAGGGCAACACTCCAATATATTTTTATTTAAGCTACAAGTGATCCTATAAAACACTATTTAATTTGACAAATGCAAAGATTTTGAATACTCTCAGACCTACATCTTTTTATGAGGAAAATCTTTCAGTGGATGAGATAATTTTAAGTCATTTCATTGCAAATGTCCATATTGAAAACAATATTTAAATATTTCCTTGCATATGCATTCACATTAAAAGAATATTTTGAACATTTCCATTCCAAGTTCCATTTTAATCTAGCAGTTTTCTACCTCTAAAATAACAATAGGTATATCTTATGAGTTAGAAGCTCTCTGTATATAATATTTACAAGAGTTTCTTTCCAAAGAATAATTGTGGGACTTTTTAATGTTCAAGAGCACTTATATTATTGCAACTATGGTATTTCAAACAAAACCCTAATAACCCTTAGCTTTTCCATCAGTGCTTCATGGAATTAGAAGGGGAAGGTCATTCTTAATTTGAGAACAACCATCATACACCTATACAAACATAAAATTAAATCTTATCACAGAATTACCATAAATCCTTAAAAACCATGGAATTAATAAAAGTCACCAATAATTGTACCACTGTAATAAGGTAAATTTTGGATTTTTGATAGTGAATATACATTGAAATATGTAGGAAACAAACCACAACTCACCTCCTACTATGCTATGATAAACCTCCTATCATTTCTCGCATTTTTCATCTTCCAACACTCTTAGTAAATTGTCAGTCTTCTCTAAGTCCAAGAATATTAGCACGATTCACCCCAGGAAATGGCTAATGATTGTTGAAGGAGCAATGGTCAGTCAAAGAGCACGATAGACTAGATTTACCATGTAAGATGAAGTAAAAACACCACGTTAAGCCAAACCTTATTTTCATCTTAGAAAGTAAATGTACACTTGCCAAGTTTCCGTCTTTAGGAAACTGCGTAAACACATTGGCATCGCAAGGCGTTATTGTGTCAGTTAATTAAACAAGTCCAATAATCTCAATTTTGCAAATAGCCTATCTTCGCATCCAAGAATGATGTTTGACCTAGTCGTTTCCGATGAAATTTTTGGTAATGTGAAGTAAACGGTGTAAGACGTGAGTATAATAGGCATTTTAAGAGAGCATTTTAACATAATTAACTCATATATTGTCATTTTGGATAAAATCAATCATTTTAGTATCAATAGCTTAATATTTGCTTCTTTATTTACATTTAGAGCAACATTCCAATCTCAATCCTCCATAAGCATCCATAGTGCAAAAAGCTGCTGAGAGCTACACTATTTTGGAACTTGGAGAGGAGAGGAACAAGGGAGAAGGAGCTAATAGCATGCTAAGAGGCATTTGGAGATGTCTCATTATCTTTGTTTCACTAGTTAGATATATTAGCATGATTTTAGTGTCTCTCTTGATATGCTTGTTTAGATTAGTCTTTGGTTGAATAACATTAATAATTTTCTTGTGTGTTTTGTGTTGTTTCTCTTAGACTAACCTTGTCCACTTTGCAGGGAATCATTTGGTGAACCTGACGTGAATCGAACACCAAAAATATCATCTTTTTTAGCAAACTAACATGTCTGAATGTTGAAAATGTCACACAGGTTGCGTTTTGGTGCTATTGAACACGTTCTAGCGCTACCGACACTTATTCTTTTAGCGCTATTGTTCTTAAAATAGCGCTATTGTCTCCATTTAAGCACTTTCGGACTTGTTTTGGTGCGTTTTTCGTTATTTTGGCGGTATTGAAATATTTCAGCGCTTTTGCCTCTCTGGTTTTTCCCATTCTTTAAGCGCTTTTGTGTTAAATAGCGCCTCTGTTCAAACACAGACTAGCACTATTGTAACAGAATGTCATAAAAATCACCTTGTAACCAAAAAAGTGGAAATTTAAGGCTTGTGGAAGCCCCCCCTTGGACATCAATTTTACTAACAATTTGTTGTTTGTGCAAGTTAAAAACTCACTATTAAAAATCACAAATTTTCCTTTGGTGCATTAAAACTTGAACAAAAACAAAATTTCATTGCTTTCTAGTTAGGATAACTTGTCTTTTGGTGCTTAAAATCAACAAACAAATTTGATTTCCTTGCATCAAACTAAAAAGATTTACAATCCACACTTTCAAATTTGGTGCACATAAAATACACAATCCACTTGTTTTGTTTTTTTGCAAACAAATTTTACTTCAAGCAAACGTGTTTTTCATTAAGTTGACTAGGATTTCCAAATTCTAGATTACAAAACACATTGCCTTTGAAGTTAAAAAGAACACCATGGCTATTGGAGCAACATCTCCAAATAATTAGATCACATTGCAATGGTGGATTAAAAAGAACAAGTGTCTTTCGTGCTTGGCACACTTGTGCAAAAAGTCAGTCGAGTGGTCCTACCTCTAACACACACTATCCTCTCCCTTGGCTTTCGTGGTCCTAGGTGCAAGAGAAAAGTGTTAGTAACACTCAAATTTTATCTTTTTAAGAGAGGCCTCCCAAGGGATCAATACTCTCGGGAACGACCTCGAGCGGTAAATCCTTCGAGCTGCTATAGAAATCAGGTGAGAGCGAAAGTTGTAGCCTTGGGTATAGCTGTTCCTATAGTGTAACTGGCTGAAAGGACAAATGGGCCCCACCACCAGTTATAAGGCTCTTAAGTGAGTCACTGCAGAATGAACTTATGTCCAAAAACATCGAACATGACTAAACACCTTTAAGTAGTAGCCCACCTATTCTATTGATTGAGGATATTTGTGATATAATTTAGTGCAAGAGCATAGATGGTTTTGCTCCCAAGATACTCACCATACATATTTCCTTGAGTAGAAACATAGCTTTTTGAAAAGTCACTTATGGCTTGATAAAAGTGGTGACTCCCCCATCATAGGGATCATCTATTTGTTATGCTCGTGCAAGACTTAGTATATCACATCCCTACCTGCCACAGCAGGATTTATAAGGTATGTAGTACCAAAGTCGAAGAAATATCAAGATGTGGGCTAAATTTATCACAACTGGTCGTTTGACCTTAGGGATAAAAAGTGTTTAAAGTGTGTTCATTTTAAAGACCAAGTGCTAATTGAGCTGACTTTAGGCTTTGGAAATACACCTTAAAATACATCTAAAGTAAGGGTCATATACAAGTCCAAGGATTGGGTTGATCTAGACCCATACTCATTTGTGCCTTTGAGGGCAGCATTCTTGTGTTTGTGTGGTTGCTTTGTTTTCCTGTCAAAGAAACATCAAATTAGAAAATCAATCCCAAAAACAAAGTATTCATCCAACATCTTTCAAAACAAACAAACACATCAAAAACAAAACAACAAAAGTATCAAAACTGTATGACCATTCTTCACATCTTGCAAAAGAAGAAGCATCATCATAATATCAACTTGAAAAGAAGACCATTAAGCTCAAAGGCTTTGATCAAAAGGAGGAAATTCTTCTATATCAATAGACAAATCTTTGTCTCCCATAGAGTTTTTCTGTGTCACATGCATCTCTACCTTCAAGGCAAAACGAACGAATTTTAATTCAGAGACATTGAACCACAAAGCTTTTATGCATTATAGAGCTCTGAGTTATCACAAAAACCAAGGAGGTAAGATTAATCCCAACTTTTTCCCAAACGTTTGCATCACATACAACACAGCTCGAGAAATACCACCAACACCCGAAAGGGAAGAGGTAGAGTTTGTCCCATTTGTAACACAAAGCTTTTATTGAAGTTGAAAACATTTCATTCATCATACATCATCACTTCATCATCAATTCATTCCAAACTCTCAAAACATTAAGAGGTTCTTGTCCCAAAGTTCTCTTTTAGATATTGCTTGAATCAAACACTTCACATCACTTTTTAGATTGTTTCTACATCTAGGATAAGCTCATCCTAAGAGACACATTTACGCAAGTTAAAACTAGTTCATGAGTGAATCCTCTCATTACTAGGTAGTTAAATCTGTAACACATCTCAGATTTCTCTACACCTTATCACATCCAATCTTATCAAAACAAACAAGCAATTCAAAGATGGAATTTCAGTTACATCTACCTTAAAAGTGCTAGAGATCTACATGCAACACAATTCACCAACCATCAATCTTTCATGTCATCAAAAACTCATCATCATTTTCACACAACTTCAACAAAAGCTTGTAAGCAAAATGGCTCAAACCCGATCACAATCAAGGCAACGAGAAATAGAAAGGGAAGAAGAAGAAGAGGAAAATCTCAATGAATTTCAAGAAGCACTTGGATGAAATGCAGATGACGAAAACCCAAGTACTCCCACTCCTACAACAATAGAAAGGGTTCAGCATAACCCTCTCTTTAACAGAATTTTTGATGAAATACTCAGGAGCAATGCAGATGCTCACTTCTTAAGACTCGCTCAAGAAGGAGCAAAACTCCCCTCTAACTTTGATCTTGCCCAATTAAGACAAGAATCAGAAAGACAAAGTCACCATGAAGAGGAAAGAGGTAGAGATCCCATCAGATATAAGATTCCTCGAGGTAACCCACCACCTCCTCCTTCAACTGAAATGGAGATGTTGTGGCAACAAGTCGAGAATCTCGCCCAACAGCTTCATAGTGGTGTCAATACTAACCAATTCTCACTCAATGACATCTGTCCCTATCCTTTTGATAGGAATCTTTATATGCCACCCTTTCCACGAGGATTCGAAACACCCAAATTTGAAAAATATAGAGGAAAGGGAGATCCCCGTGATCATGTCAGAGATTTCATTCTGCTTGTCTTGAAGTGGCATATGAAGACACATACCTAATGTGCCTTTTTCCCCAAAGCTTGGGAGGAACAACCACATCATGGTTTTCCCAACTACCAGGTGGCATTAGAACATTTGAGGAACTCATCCAAAAGTTCCTAGCTCATTACTCTCATAACATTGAATGCGACATCACCATGGCCAATCTGTGCAACACCAAACAAAAACCAGGTGAACTTTTCTCAGTATTCCTACAACAATGGCGCCAAATGTCTAGCAAACGTTCTCTTCAGTTACCTGAACAAGAACTAGTGGAAATATTCATTTCCAACTTAAACGAAGAAATGGAATTTCACCTGGATGTCAAAGACACAAACTCTTTTAATGATATGATCACCAAGGGTTTGAAATGTGAAAGGGTACTTATCAAGAAAGGACTCATCAAAATCTTTAATGAACCAAAAGATGGTCCTCACCCATGCTTCAATAGTGATAAACCAAGCTTCTGGAACAAAAACAAGAATATTGTCAATGATGGGGTTGTGGATGCCCGGACTATCCAAAATGCACAACCTGTGGTTCGATTTGCAGGACAAAATCCTCCACCTCAGAATAACATAAATGTTCCTTCCAATCAAGGTCGCATCACATCTCATGATGAACCTAGACCTCGTCAGCAAAAACAAAAACAAACATACACTCCCTTAGGGGAACCCATTGAAACAGTATTGCGACAACTCATTTCTCAAAATTTGGTCACTCTACCTAAACTATCAAACTATGAGCCTCAGGTCAAACCGGCATGGTGGAGAGATACTGAACACTGTGAATTCCACCAAGGAAGAGGACACAAGACAAGTAATTGTCACCGGTTAAAAGATCTTATTCAGGATCTTATTGACCGATGAGAAATTGAAATTGAAGGACATGACCCAAAAACAACAAATAATGATCATCTAATGTTCAAAAATCCACTTCCATCACAAGATCAAAGGGTTCCTTCCACTTCCAGGTGAGGCACTGATACCACAGATTATATGCAGGCTGCATATAATTACACTGTAAATCATCTGTATGATGCCAGTGAACAAGTTACAACTATAACCTTCAAAAATCCCAACTCAAATTGCAATTTTGTTACACGTCACAGTAAGGTTACCATAAAGGCAGCTCCACAAGGCACCACCTCCATCCCAAAGCAGTACAATCTTGTGGAACAATTAGATAAAATGCCTACGCTTATATCCATTTTAGAGTTATTGCGCCTATCGCCCTCTCATAAAACTATCTTGGATGAAGCACTCCAAGAGGCGTCAATCCCTGCAAACTTAAATACAGACCAATTTCAAGCCATGGTTGGAAGTCTAAAGTCATCACCTTGTCTCACTTTTTCTGAAAGTGACAACTCTTCCTTCCAGCAACCTCATAACGCTTTGCTCCACATCGAAGGATTTATTAACCAGCATAGGATCAAGCGAGTCTTGATCGATAATGGAGCAGGCCTAAATATTTGTACACTACAGTTGGTCATAGCATTGGCATATGCGTTAGAATCAGTGGATCCTCGTAAGAAGATCACAATCAAAGCCTATGATGATGTAGAGCATTCTTCCAAAGGAGCTGTGGTACTACCAATCCAAGTAGGCCCTGTGGTAAAGCACATCATCTACCAGGTTCTGGACCTTCCTCTGCCATATAATCTATTGTAAGGGAGACCCTGGATACATGGCATACAAGTCGTTCCATCTACCTACCATCAATGTATCATGTTCCCACATAACGGTGTAGAGATCACAATCCTGGGCGATGCAAATCCCTTTGCGTATTGCCATAATATCAGCCATCAACCAGAGATTATCGTTCCTAATAATAGTGAAGCCATTTCCTCCACATCATATATAAGTCCCACCTCTCTTGCCAGTTCAAACACCACTATACCCAAGCAAGAAAAGCTTAAAATGAAAATAGGAGAGGAAGGTCCTGGGGAATACAACTTGAGTCAACTCTTTTGTGTGGGACAAATGCCCACTTCTCCTAGAACACATGGTAAACCACAGCAGGTACTCTAGCAACCACTGATCACGCCAGCATGTGCTTTAACACCTTTCATCCTTGGAAAGAGTCAAGAAGAAGAAACCCAAGAGGAGGACTTAGCGGACTGGATCTATAAAGATCCCATCACCACCGATATACCACAAGTTAGACTTCCCATAGATCAGTATGGCAAAGGTCTCCTCATTATGCAAAGAATGGGGTATGATGGTCAAAGTGCTTTGGGATATTGCAAACAAGGACGACATGAACCTTTGTTGCCGGAATTAAAGCCCAAAGGTAATATAGGCCTAGGCTTTGAAAAAGAGATATTTCCTAAGCTCAAATTCAAAGGAAAACCCAACAAACCATTATGTTAGCCTACCACAAAAAGGACACCTTTCATTATCAAAGCAGCATCGAGCACCATCACAACTACCCCACCGAGGCTAAGAATCCCAACACAACCATCACCAATGCCACTCATCCCACCAATCAAACCTGTAATCCCATCCGCAACAACAATAACATCCATAACACCATTAGCAGCAGCAACTGTATCAGAACCCGCAATAGCATCTATGGCACCAGCAGTTCCAGCAAAAGCCACGGAGTCAATATTACCGATACTCCCTATAACAAATCCTTTAATCTCCATCAACCTTCCTGCAACACCGATCACTACAAAGGTACATCAACCAATCACACCTGCAGTATTTAACTCCAAAGACATCCCAGTGTGGTATAGTAATCGGATGCTGAAAAGTGACTCAGAGACCGATTCACATGAGTGGGAATTTGATTCTGTATATCTTAACACTTCAGATGAAGAAGATGCACCACTACCTCCACCACGCAAAGATATCCCTGTTTACGGAGAAGCACAGATAAAGACCACTTGGGTTCCTAAACTGGAAACATCTTCCACAGACCCTACGTCTCATCCTACACTTGATTCTGATAGTGAGAGTACCATCAACGACCTTCATAACATCTTAACCCTCACTGATACATCTAATGCACTTAACCTAATCGATGAAGTAATGCCCATTATCCACCCTGAACTCATCGAATGGAACCAACCAAATCCCCCATGCCTTTACTTCTTCCAAAATGATGAGGCCCTCATTGAATTTTTGGAATTAAGGGATAACCTACCAAGCGGGGATCACAAAGCTGGATTTGCCATTGAACTTAATAGCGCAGCATACTTCGGGGTGAATGCCAAACCTTTCAGCTACAAATACATAACAATAAAACATGGATCTTCCAGTGAAAACCACACTATGGCACTGTTTGATTCAACAAAAGTAAAAAGAAAGAGCGTATCCAATGGTGAAAAACTCTCTGAGGTGCTTGAGGATGAAGGGTTTGACATTCTCCTTGCTAACAATAGGAACGATCAATGATTCTCATTGAGGAAACCAAAGAATACAATGTGGGGACTCCTGAAAATCCTCATCTCATACATCTGGCATCTCTTCTCACTCCAGAGGAACAACCTAAATTTATAGAGTTCTTCCAGAAATGTCAAATCAACTTTGCATGGTCATATGCAGACATGCCTGGGCTTGATCCCAATTTAGTCATGCATCACCTCACTGTTGCAGCAGGCACCAAACCTATCAAGCAGAAGCTTCGTAAGATGCATCCTCAGATTGCAGTGCTAGTCAAAATAGAACTCAAGAAACTCCTAGATGTTGGTTTCATTAGACCAATTGATTATGCAGAATGGATCTCCAATATTGTGCCTGTCGGCAAACCAAAAGGGGGCATCCACATTTGTACTGACTTCAGAGATCTAAATAAGGCCTGTCCTAAGGATGACTTCCCCCTTCCCAATATTGACATCATAGTGGATCTGACAGCAGGACACGCCATGCTTTCACTCATGGATGGCTTTTTAGGATACAATCAGATAAAGATCGCACCAAAAGATCAACATAAGACAACCTTCACATGTCCATGGGGCACATACTACTGGAATGTAATGCCTTTTGGTCTAAAGAATACAGGAGAAACCTATCAAAGAGCATTGACTACCATCTTCCATGACATGATGCATACTATGATGGAAGATTATGTTGATGACTTACTAGCAAAACCACTCACCAGAGAAGGGCATCTCCACATCTTAGATAAAATCTTTGATAGACTAGAACAATACCATGTTCGACTCAACCCAAAGAAATGTGTCTTTGGAGTAACCTCCAGGAAACTTCTAGGATACATTGTCTCAAGCAAAGGTATTGAGGTCGATCCAGCAAAGGTTAAGGCAATCATGGACATGCCACCTCCAAAGAATATCAGTCAGCTAAGGACACTACAAGGACGGCTCCAATCTATCCGCAGATTCATCGCACAACTGGCTGATAAGTGTCACCCATTTACACATCTACTACATAAGAACATCCGCTTTCAGTGGGATGCCCGATGCCAACAAGAATTTTAGACACTTAAAGACTATCTCATGAATCCACCATTGCTAATCCCACCAGATCTAAGTAGACCGTTGTTACTCTATATCTTAGCAACCAGTATAGCATTAGGTGTACTACTGGCACAACATAATGCTGAAGGAAAGGAGTGTGTTGTTTACTACATCTCTCGCACACTGGTTGGCTATGAACTCAATTACACACCTATTGAGCGAGCTTGCTCAGTAGTAATCTTAGTAGTCACTAAATTAAGGCACTATCTGTTAACACACAAAGTACAACTCATTGGAAAGATTGATCCACTCAAGTATTTACTCAGCAAAGCAGCATTGACAGGCCGCTTGGCCAAATGGGTGATGATTTTAAGTGAATTTGACATCGAGTATGTAGATCATAAAGCTATCAAAGGGCACGTTATTGCAGATCAGTTGGCTGATGCACCTCTCATAGGTGATCATCCTCTCATTTCCAATTTTCCAGACGAAGAGATATTCATGATTACAACAACACAACCATGGAAACTATACTTTGATGGTTCATACACTAGGCATGGCTCGGGGGCAGGCATTCTGTTTATCACACCCCAAGGTGACAGCATCCTAAAGTCTTACAGGCTCACATTTCCATGCACCAACAACATCACAGAGTATGAGGCCTTGATCATGGGACTCAGGCTAGCCGTACAATGGAAATTACAAGAACTACAAGTATATGGTGACTCCCAACTGGTCATTCAACAAGCAACAGATGAATATCAGACAAAGGATGATAAACTCATGCCATATAAGCAAATGGTGGACACTCTAAAGACATCATTTACTATTATCACTTTTGAACAGATACCAAGAGATCAGAATCAAGCTGCTGACGCTATGGCTACCATCGCATCTCTCCTAGATCTTCCACAGAATTCAACACGCTATGAGTTCTTGGTAGAACAACTTTGGATCCCCGCTTATGATATCCCCCAATCCGAGATGATATGTCACCTTGTCGGTTCTGACTCCCCATGGTATGGTGAGTTCTACACCTACCTCCGTGATCACACCCTTCCTCCCAACCAATTGAATAACCAATGAAAAACCTTCATTTGCCAAACTGCTCGATATACCATTATTGCTGACACCCTATACCAACGCTGTCTTGATGGTACTCTCCTTCGATGTCTGGAACAAGATGAGATAACAAAGGCTTTGGAAGAAGTCCATGAAGGCATTTGCAGGACTCATTCAAGTGGTCCATCACTCGCTAAGAAACTCCTACGCAATGGATACTATTGGCCATCCATGGAAAAGGATTCCTACTACTTTGTCAGAAAATGCAAGAAATGTCAAGTTCATGGAGACCTGATACATGCACCAGCCTAGGAACTGCAACCAATCACAACACCATGGCCTTTTTGTTAGTGGGGCCTTGACCTTGTGGGTAAAATCCATCCATCTTCATCCAATGGCCATAAATTCATTATTACCGCCACTGAATATTTCACAAAGTGGATCGAAGCTGTTCCAATTACCCAAGTCACCAGCAAGCAGATCGCCTCATTCATCCTCAACTACATCATCTGCCGGTATGGTGTGCCCATGTCTATCATCACAGATAATGGTCTTCCTTTCAAAAATCAGGATGTCCGCGAACTTTGTGAGAAATTTCATATCCAACACCGCTTTTCCACTCCCTACTACCCACAAGGTAATGGTCAGGCTGAAACATCCAATAAAAACATATTGAGGATCCTCAAGAAGACAGTCAATGATGTCGGTCGTGATTGGCATGTTCAACTGAATCCAGCATTATGGGCATATCGAACTAGCATTCGAACCCCTACAGGTGCAACTCCTTATTCGTTGGTCTATGGTGCAGAAGCTATCTTGCTTGTTGAGGTCGAGATAACATCATTATGGGTTTCCTTGCACAATCTCATCGATGATGAAGCATACAGAGTCTCACATCTTCAGGACTTAGAATTACTTGATGAGAAGCAACAAGCTGCATACAATCATCTCAAAGCCTATCAGCAACGCATGAGCAGAAGCTACAATCACCAAGTTAAACCTCGTACATTTGAGGTAGGTGATCTTGTTCTATGAGAGAATCCTCGCAACCAACCAAACAAAGAACATCAGGGCAAGTTTGAATCAAACTGGCTCAGCCCATATGTTGTCACTGCTGTATTCGGCTCCAGGACATATCAGTTAGCTACATCAGAAGGAGAACCGCTTGCAGATCCAATCAACAACATGCACCTTAAACGGTTTTATACCTAAGTTGTACAGAGCATCAAGCTCCCCTGCATACAAAAAAATACCAAAAACATTCAGAAAAATGTCCTGAAGAAATACAAAAAATATTCCAAAAAGTAAAGAAAAATCATGCATCCAAACGGTGAACAACCACTCCGGTGGCACCTTGGGTAAGTACGATGGTGAAAACCTAGCAAACAGGCACCACTCATAAAGGCTATGACTCCATTGTCTTTCAGGCTCATTGCGATCACATCTACTTCATACATACATCCATCCATCCAAAACCATGGCTTGCTATTCATCTGCAATTATGATAGTACTCCATGCATCTTGCATCCTGCTTTTTCATAGTCATGTCTAAAACTTGGGGCAATGCCCTTAACCTATTGATGGAAGTGGATTCTACATTGTCTTATGATTCATTAAGTTCTTCATTCCAAACAATCATCAAAATACCAAAAACATTGGAAAAAGTCTTAACAAAATCAAAAAAACATTCAAAACAATTCAAAATCCAAAAACATCGACAAATCATTGAAAAATCACACAAAAACATGGCAACACTTTGTACATACTCATCCGCGCAGATACCAAAACAAACATTGACAAACTACTCACACGATGACCATTTACCAATCAAACCACACAATCAACATCAACACTCAAGAAACTGTCTTCAACAAGGATGCATCCTTCCTTACCAAAACAAAGACAAAAGTGATGTTTTCTTTGACAAGAAAATTATGTTAAGCTATCAAATACCTGGTTGGTTTGTGAGTACAATCATTCGTTTATCTGTATCGGGATCTTTCAGCATTGTTTGGTATCGTTTGCACATTATTTCCGATGAAGTTCTGGGGCATGTACTAATGGTGTCTATGTGGGAAGTTCACCAAGCTACGTGATCTTATGCCAAAAGCAGTCATGGATCATTACGGCTTGCTGACTATAGCGTATACCTCGATCATATGAGCATGAACCATTACCAAGGATCCATATTCTTTATTCTTTATGTATATACTATTTGTTTGCAGGTACAATGCTCATTCTTTGGTTCCTCCTCATCCAAATTGGATAAAGGTTTTATCTCTTAGTACGATATGCACTTGTATCAGGATATGATTAGCCTAAGATCAAGGAGGACGATCCAAGTCATGCATGAACAGAGATAATCCTTGTCTGTTCCGCAAGCAATACTCTGGTTGACTTGACCCTTATATCAAGTCGTCTGTATTAACTTGCTATATAAAATCCATGTAAGGAATACTCAGGTCATCTTGAATCATTATGTTAAGATGCTTGTATTCTCTTCGAACATTTTAAAGCTCAATGATGAAAATAGAGCACTATGGATTGTCATCTCATCTCATCTGTATATATTGCATTTCGTTGCATTCCACCCATCCATACATTCATAATAGCTACATATCATGCATACATAGTCATAATAATGCATACTCTATTTTCCTCTTCTTCCATAGGAATGAGTCATAGTTTCTCCATTTCTTCTATCTAACATCGAACCCCCCCCCTCACCCTCCCCATCTCGATAATCAGCATCACATACCCTACATCATTTCTCAATCAAGCCACGTTCATCACCATCCATCTCTAAATAGGAGGGATTGTGTTTCCTATGCTAAGTCATCCAATAAGCCAAGCAAGTTACTCTCTCTGCACAGGTACCTCGACTCACACACACCTAGACTATCAACAGATACTCTGATCAAGTATCTTCGGGTTGCAACAGGTAATCGATTATGGTAATCCTAGACTACGTCAAGCATTTATCATAATGACCTAGTCTCAACGGGGCTGCCATGATTCCCCACAACCATCCATCACATGCACACACTATCAATTGATCAACCAATCAAACACAATCACATCAGACAATTACATCAATTGTCTACGTCTCAATGAGTATTTTGCTTCATATACCTTGACTTCATCGGGCAATTACATCAATTGTCTAAGTCACATCAGGTCACTTTGATTCACTTACTCAGACTTTATCATGTCCAAGAGACCAACTGACATCAACTGTCACGCTTTGACTTGACTGGGGCAATTAAACCGATTGCACCAGATTGTCCAACCAATTTTTATCAGTTGTATAGCATCAATCCAAACCCCACACTACATCTGCTATGTATCTCTTGCATGACCTCAGGGTACTTGTTGGCTTGTTGTTTCTCCGTATTCACTCTATTTTTCTTCCATTCTTTCACCGTTGTTGCTACTTTCTTCTATTCTACCTCCCCTCCACATCTCATTCTTTTTCGAGAGATCGGCCGATTTTTTGAAATTTTTCGGCCCATCTCTTGAGGGGGCATACCACCCATTAAATTAACATTTTATGGGGCATTTTCTTCACACCAGTTTTCTTTCTTTGAAACGACGCGATAAACCGCACCATCTCAAAGAGGGGCAAATGTAGTCACACAAATCTGTCCAGCTTAATTAAATAAATATTCGATATTTATTTCATTAAAAATCCACTAGCCATCAATTAATTAAATTAATATTTAATTAATTCATCCCCAAACATTCTTCTATTAATTTAATAAATTATTCAATTTATTTGAATAAATTCATTAAATCAAATTCAAATCAATTAAATAAATAAAATCTATTTATTTAATTAAATCCCCCTATTCCTCTTTTAAATAAATTAAATAAAAACATTTATTTAAATCATTATCCCCCCCCCCCCCCACTTGCATTTTCCTACAAATGCAACTTGCCCTCATTTATTGAAATAAACTAATTTTATTTTAATAAAATCCTATTTTCCCTCACCCACCAAATCCACTTGCAAAATCTAATCCCCTTCTAGATTCTTCTAACCCCTCCCTAATTAGC
Organism: Cryptomeria japonica; assembly: GCF_030272615.1. Lineage (NCBI taxonomy): Eukaryota > Viridiplantae > Streptophyta > Pinopsida > Cupressales > Cupressaceae > Cryptomeria > Cryptomeria japonica. Next base: position 648,417,821 of record NC_081407.1, on the reverse strand, counting down.
CTAATCCATCCGCTAATTATTGTCACATTCCTAAGCAAAATGGAGTCACTTCTCAAAGACTTCAAAAGTCTTTGAAAAGCATTTAATGCTTTGTGTGTTCAACAAATTAACCCCCAAAGTCTTCCAAGACCACTAATGGCTCTTACATGACCAATTATGGCTCTTACATAACCATTTATGGTTATTTCAAACTTGTCTCCCCAAACATTTATTGTTTTGACCATATTCATCCATTTCACATTTGCACAAGAGTTTATCCATTGGATAAAAGCTTTATTCTTTGAATAAAGAGTTTATTCATTCAACTAACCTTGACTTTAAATCCCAAGGTCATATCAAACATTTAATGCTTATTCCCTCCCCTCTCAACCTATCTCACATTGACACTTGTCATCCTGGGATTGGGTTGAAAACCCTCACATGGATTTGAAATCATTCAATCCTAACCATTGTTGAGATTGCTCAATCTCAACCATCCATTGCTCCATTTTTCCTATAAATAGAGCACATTTCTTCATAATCCAGATCCTGAAAACTTGTATGCATTGAAGATATAGGCATTTTAAGAGAGCATTTTAGCATAATTAACTCATATATTGTCATTTCTGATCAAATCAATCATTTTAGTATCAATAGCTTAATATTTGCTTCTTTATTTACGTTTAGAGCAAAAATTCCAATCTCAATCCTCCATAAGCATCCATAGCGCAAAAAGCTGCTGAGAGCTACACTATTTTGGAACTTGGAGAGGAGAGGAACAAGGGAGAAGGAGCTAAGAGCATGCTAAGAGGCATTTGGAGATGTCTCATTATCTTTCTTTCACTAGCTAGATATATTAGCATGATTTTAGTGTCTCTCTTGATATGCCTGTTTAGATTAGTCTTTGATTGAATAACATTAATGATTTTCTTGTGTGTTTTGTGTTGTTTCTCTTAGAATAACCTTGTCCACTTTGTAGGGAATCATGATGATTATCAATATAAATAATAATAAAATAAAAAATATTAATTTAAAATTAATCTTATAAAAAAATATTATATAAAAACAATAATTGAATATATAATATAAATTCTTAATTTTATATTGTTATGTGATATTGACAATATATTTAAAATTTTAAATTATAGAAAAATATAATATATATAATAGAAAACAATCATAATACTAAAACATATTTATAATTAAATAATAAATAGATCTAAATATTAAATAGTTGTTATATTTATTACTTCTCTTATATTAGTATTATATTATATATTATGAATATAAGTTAAATTAAATGAATGAATAAATCATGAAAGGACTTCATCTTTGATATCATTGTTGTTAGCTATAGAATTTAATTCAACATCAACAATTTGATAATATTCTATTTTTCACAAAGAGAGATGTGAACTATTCAAGGAAAAATAAAATTTTATGGAGTATGCATGATTTTCGTCTCCAAGGCTTTAGCCTTTGTCTATAGTTTTTACTATAAATATTCAATGCATTATTACTTAGAATTTTAAGAACAAGCAAAAGCCTATTAAAAAGAATAGATATTAACATATTCTAACCTTGAATTCAATGTGATAGTGTGTAGGAAAGAAGGATCAATCATGTAATTAATTATATTCTTTCATATTATTAGTGATGAAAATTTGTTAAGAAAATAAATTTATATCAATATTTTGAATTAATTTTTACATGTCAGGTATTCATGAAAATTGATAGGAATTTTTATTCATGCAATATAATTGAAGCTATCTTAATCATCTATTTCTATAAATTTCATTAGTTGTCAGTGGTCAATGTGTCAATGTGATTGTAATAATACATCTCTCCTCCATCATAGCCATGGTAGGAAGATAGTTTCTCCTTATGACTAGTCATATGATAAACATGAGCTAACTAAATAAATGTATATATATCCTTTTCTCCTCTTTCTATTTATCTCTCCATCTCCCTCTTCCTTTTCCTCTACATCTCCATCTCTATCTTTTTCCCCTATCTCTATCTCCCTACCTCTCCCTACATCTCTCTCCCTATTCTTCCATCTTTCTATACCTATCTAATTATCCTCTATCCTCTCTTTACTTTTGTCCCTTAACTCTATCTCCCTTCCTCTCTATCTCCCTCTTTCTACCCATTAATCTAATGTATAGCACAAATGCATCCATAACGTAGACCATTTTTTTGGTCTAATTGACCTTCCACACCTGATCGCCATACCCATTGCACACTAAGGTGAAATTGATAGTGGTATTATAAGGATGAACATGTAGTTATTGTTAATCCTAGAGGATTCGGTTAATACTAAGAGGGGGATTAATCAGTATTAACAAAAACTGAAACTTTCAACACCAAAACAGACTTGTCTTAGATCTGAAAACATTCAATACTTAAACCAATTCTTCATAACAAATTTCCTTATCAGATCTAGATAATCATTTCCACTTATGCATACTTATTAATCAGATAAGCCATCAATTCAATATCAGATCAACAAACACTATAACCAACTTATTAATTGATCAGAATGCTTCATCAACCATATACTCATTAATATTGGTATCCACTTTAAGATCTCTGATAAACAAACATAAACTATCTTAAACCCTAGCAAAAATTCATTAGAAATTCAAAACATGCCTTCTAGTAACCATCATAGGATGCGGTTCTAGTTACATACTTAAATCCATCATAAAAGCTTATGTATCAAACCACAAGTCACCAAACATTGCCAATCACCTCGATTTCATCACAACTAATCTGCTTTACCGGTAAACTTTGTCAAACTGTCAAACTCTTACTTTGATAGACCAAATCACCTAGCCAACAACTCAATCACCGAAAACCAAATGTAAACATCATTAAACATCAGTTAACCCTAGTTGCAATCAATGACAACACAAATAACCAATCATGTCATCTTTCTTCTACCGGTACACTCATCCATCATCATCTCAACCTCATCAGTTATGCAAACATGCCAACAATCTCCCCCTTTGGCATTGATGGCAACACTAAATATCAACATACTCAACTCTTATCATTTCTCTTTGCTCTGGACCTTCTCTACAACTCTTCTCTTCTCTGTTGCATCTCATATGTCAGTTACATTTTATCTTCAATTACACTTCTTCTCCTCCTAACCATATGTCTTCTTTTAATCATATTTCTTCATCCTGTTTGTTAGAAATGCCAAAGGTACATAAGCTTCACAAATCATCAAGTCTGCAGTAGTCATTGTTTTCAACATGTCTGCAAACTCATCTAAGTTGCTCACCCTATGGAGTAGCCTGCGTCTCATCAATCCAAAGTGAAAAATACTCATGAAGCCCAATGGATTGATGAATCCCGCATTCTAGTTTTTTTGAGTAGGGGTCTGAACCCTAATTTATCTCTGAGATACTCAAAGGTTGTCTTCAATAATGGTTTCTAGAAAATGTTTGCTAGCTGCTCTTTGCTTGTCACATACTCCATTTAGACTTATTTTTCTTGTAGACTTTCCCTTGGAAAATGATATTTCAATTCTATGTGCTTAGTTCTTGCATGTAGCACATGATTTTTCAAAATCTTAATTGCACTATTATTATCACAATAAATAGTTACCATTCAGACATATCAAATATGAATCCTTCAAGCACATATCTCATCCAGATTGCCTACGTGCAATTCATTGATGCTGCAACATACTTTGCCTCTGTTGTTGACTAAGAAACACAAGTTTTCTTCTTACTTGTCCAAGCAACCAATCTTCCTCCAGGAAGAAAAGCTCCACCGATAGTGCTTTTCTAGTCATCTACATTGCCTACCCAATCTGCATTAGTAAATACATTCAAAGAAAAAATTCCTCTATAAGGATACCATAAATCATAATCTATTGTGCCTTTCAGGTTGCGGAATATCCTTTTCACTGCTACCAAGTTATTCTCCTTGGGATCCTTTTAAAATCTAGCAACCAATCCAACAGTATGTTCAATATCCAGTCTTCTATGAATGGCATAATGCAATTTACCAATCATAGACCTATATTATTTCTCATCAACAGATGGTGAGTCCTCTTGTTTAAATAATTTGCAGCTTGTCACCATCGGAGTACCAACTAGTTTACAATCCTCTATGCCAAATATTTTCAACACCTCTTTGGCATACTTTGGAAGAACTAGTTTTGGTGTTGTGCTTCCCACTTCATGTTCTTCATGTTCTTCATGTTCTTCATCTTCTTCATTGCTCTCTACATTTATCAATTGAGCACCTATTTCTGTAAAAAAATTCTCATCAGTCTTTTGCACTTCCGGTTCTATAAACACAAGTCTTTCTTTACCTTTCTCATGCTCAGATCTGCTAGAATCGCCAGATTTCTCAAGGATTTCATTTATCTTCACATTATCACTCTCAATGATCTTCTTAGTTCTCTTCTTATAACATTTAAATGCCTTACTATTTGTGGAGTAACCAAGAAAAATTCCTTCATCACACTTAGCATCAAACTTTTCGGTGTAATCATCTCTCTTAATATAAAATTTACTCCCCAAAAAATTGAAATAACTTACACTAGGAGTCTTTCCATGTCATAATTCATGAGGTGTTTTATTATTACCTTTTTTGACAACTACCCAGTTCAAAGTATAAACAGCAATGTTGACTAGTTCTCTCCAGAACATCTTCGGTACTTCACCTTGAATCAATGTGGTTCTAGAAGATTCAACAACAATTATATTCATTCTCTCTACTATCCCATTCTGTTGTGGAGTTCTTGGAGTTGACTTCTACCTCTTAATTCCCTGTTCATCACAAAACTTCACAAACTCATCAGAAGTAAATTCACCTCCCCGGTCAGATCTCAGACATTTTAGATTCTTCTGGGTATCTTTCTCAACAACAACTTTAAATTATTTGAACTTACTATATGCCTTAGGCTTTTCTCTCAAAAAAGTTACCCACATCATTTTAGAATAATCATCAGTAAAGATCATAAAATACTTATCACCAAAATAGCTCTTAGTCCTCATAGGACCACAAAGATCAGTATGAACCAAATCAAGAATATTCTCTAAAGAGAAAGACTTACTCTTAAGGGATATAGAGGTCATCTTACCCATCTGACAATAACACATTGTCCGGTTTTGAACAAGCTAGGGCAAACCTCTAACAATACTTGACTTACTAACTTTAATCAAATTATCAAAATTGACATGACAAAATCTCTTGTGCAACAACCAACTGTCTTCAATATTCGCCTCCAAATAATCATATACATGAGTGTTCAGATTAAATAAATTACCTCTAGTCTTCTTCCTAGTAGCAATCAATTCTCCATTATTTCCAAGAATCCTGCACACTCCACTTTTGAATTCAAGTAGATATCCCTTATCATTAAGTTGTCTAACACTCAAGAGGTTGTGTTTTAGTCATTCAACCCAAAAGACATCATCTGCATTACTCTTCCGACCGTTTAAATAAATTGATCATTTACCTTTAACCATGCAGGGAGAGTTATTACTAAATCTTACAACATCTCCATCAAACTCTTCAAGGGATAAGAACTTAATTTTGTCACCGGTCATGTGGTGTGAGAAACCAATATCTATTATTCGTTCATTGTTGTTATCCATGTGAGGCACCGAATCCTTCTCATGAGTCAAATCCTCCTTCACGGAAAAAAAATACTATCTTCTCATTGTCATCTTCTTTTGATTCATCATCTGTCACACCTTCATCCCTTGCAACGTAACAATGTTTCTTGCTTTTTCCTTTGAATCTCCTAAACTTCTCTTTCTTATCAGTGTTAGTGTGGTTAGCATCTATGTGTCCAATCTTACTACAGGAGAAACACTTCAAGGGTAATTTACCTTTAAATTTAACTATTCCTCTAGGGAATCTTCTAGTTTGTAATGCCTCAAGTTCCATCAGATGATATTCATCATCACCATCACCTCTGCTACCACCATGAATAGACCTACAGTCATAATTATGACAAACATCTTTTCCTTTCATTGCTGATGTATCATTTATAGAAGCCTTAAAACCACATTTAGAAGGTTTGGAAACACTATGATCAAAACTGTTAAGGTGAAATGCAGATCAATTTCCAATTAAAGAATCAACAGTAACTTTATGTTTTGAAATTGATCTCAGTTCTTGAGTAGCAGACACTTTTCTAGAATATTATGGTAAAATAATTCTAAGCATTTTTCTAACAATAGTATCATCTTCAATCTTACCTTTGGCACTCTTTATTCCACCTAAAACTTCCTTAATCCTTTGTCCATATTGAGCTATGTTCTTACCATCAACCATTTTCATATCATCAAATTTTCCTCTCAAACTGTCTTCCTTTTCCCTTTGTAGATGTTCATCTCCTCCATAAATTAAATTAAATTTATCCCATACCTCATTGGCAGTTTCTAATCCATCAACATCAATATACTCAAAGTCGGACAAAGTGCTTACAATTTCTTCGAGAGCCTGAATGTTTTCCTGTTAATCTTTGAGTTCATCTAGTGTCAAGGGACTAGTACTAGGAGAAACATACTTGGTTTTCACATGATTCCATTATTGTGAACCCATTCCTTTAATGTAGATCATCATCCGATCACTCCATATCTGGTAGTTGTCCTTGGTAAACTTGGGACCCTCCTTCTTCATCATCTTTCACGGAATCTTTCCCTCGAGCTGTTAGGCTTTCCGCACACAGAGGACCAACGCTTTGATACCAATTGTTAATCCTAGAGGATTTTGTTAATACTGAGAGGGGGGTGAATCAGTATTAACAAAAACTAAAACTTTCAACACCAAAACAAACTTATCTCAGATCTGAAAATATTTAATACTTAAACCAATTCTTCATAACAGATTTCCTTATCAGATCTAGATAATCATTTCCACTTATGTATACTTATTAATCAGATTAGCCATCAATTCAATATTAGATCAACAAACACTATTACCAGCTTATTAACTGATCAAAATGCTTCATCAACCATATAATCATTAATACCGGTATCCACTTTAAGATCTTTGATAAACAAACATAAACTGTCTTAAACCCTGGCAAATCTTCATCAAAAATTCAAAACATGACTTCCAGTAACCATCATAGGATGTGGTTCTGGTTACATACTTAAATCCATCATAAAAGCTTATATATCAAACCACAAGTCACCAAACATCGCCAATCACCCTGATTCCATCAAAACTTATCTGCTTTACCGGTTAAGGACCTGATTCACAGTCTTGCAGGTAAACTCTGTCAAACTCTTACTCCAGTAGGCCAAATCACTTGGCCAACAAAGTCAATCACTAAAAACCAATTGTAAGCATCAGTTAACCCCGGTTGCCATCAATGACAACACAAATAACCAATCGTGTCATCTTTTTTCTACTGGTATAGTCATCCATCATCATCTCAACCTCATCAATTATGCCAAACATGCCAACAGTTATATGAATCATCTACATTAATTTTTATCAATGTATTGTATAACAATTTAGTAAGTACGTGTATAGTCAAATATGCATAGAATTCATTAAAATTAGAGACAAACAATAAAGGAAATAGGGTTATCACGGCATGGCTGAATGAAAAATGGTTGTGTTATCATTAATGGCCACATATACCTATTTCAATACATGGGACATTAGGTAAACTAAATTTCTGCAATCAGACATCAAGAGCATGAGCACATAATTATTCATGTAAGGCAATAAATCTCTAGGAGTAACATACATCTATATATAGAACTAAGAATGTACACACAAATTAAAGGATTAACATAAAAGCATGGAAAGAAACATTATGTACTGGAAGTCATGATTCTCCTCGAGGAACTTTTCAAACCTCCATTTGGATATTTTTTATATTTAAATCTCATAGTTTTTATTAATAATAGTTCCTTTAAAATTATTGATTTTACACATTTTGGACATAATTTTCTTCACCCAAATAAATATTTGACTAAATTAGAAATTAAAATTATTTAACCTCTAAACACACGTCACACTACTTTATAGAAAAAGATGGAAGTTTACCAAGGGATAGTTTTTATTCTCTATGATTGTACCCTATCAATAACATTATCTAAATTTTATATTTTGAGACTAAATTTGGATGTTGAATAGATGAACCATTAAATTTATATGTTGGTAGAAAAAAATAATATTGAATTTTTTAAATAATATTTAAACAAATTCTAAAATTGGATTTATAGTGTAATAAAATTATTTTATGTATTATTTCTTTCTAAGACATTTTTTGATGTCTCTATAGACTATTCAAGGGAGTATTTTTTTGACAAACATTGATAGCCCCAATGTAAAGATGTAGTATTGAGTTCTTGACATGGAATAAGGAAGATCATTTCGCGTTGAACTAATAACAGTACTCTACAAGTTAGATCATAATGTAGTCTCATGAAAGGGGATATTATATAGATCATGATGATCCTAGGAATGGTATCTAAATGTCATAATTGTTATAGGTGTGTGAATTTAAGAGTATGGAAAATTCATCATACAAAAGAACCTCGCGAGTTTATGTGTGTGTAAAAAATCATTAAACGAGAAGCAACAAGGAAACATGAGAAGGGAAAATAGTAAGCAGGGGGTCATTAAAATAGGAGAAAAAAAACATAAAATATATGGGGATGTATGATATGAAGTATAAAATTAGAAGTTAAATTAATAAAGGGAATGGAAAATAGAGGAAAGGATAGAGCATATTGAAGAATACATAGAAATAAAGAAGATGCAAACTATCCTAGGAGAAAATATATCAAAGCTGGGAGAAAAAAGAAAATTGATGGACTTCCGCAACATACAGAATGATCCGGTAGGAATAAAATGATAAAAACCAGCAGAAATACACACAGAAATACAGAGGAGAAGAGACAAGAGAAACCCATAAATGGGCTCTGCTAAACACAGGCCCTTACAATTGAATTTATTAGAAGATACATAGAAGACTCTAGATAAGAGTTAGTTACAAAATTAATGATGGGCAGTTGAAACAGTGACTGAAGTCTCTAGAAATCACTGTGTGCAAGAATTTTTTGGAAGACAGAAGTTTATAGGAATGTCTAGAGGATAATTAATCTATCTCCAACATCCCCCCATAAATTAATTATTGAATTATTTTTGATATCCCCCCATAATCGAATTAGGATGGGTCCTAGTCTCAAGCCTTTTTAGGTACCCATTTACACCTATTTTTTTTCCCCTAGTCACTTTGGGTTTTCACAGTTTACCTTGATTCGCTACAAACTTCACTTTTACAATAACTTTTGGGTTTTTAACCGGTTTACCCTTAACCATTTGGATTTTCCCCAACTAATACAATCACTTTGAATTTCACATTGCTTTGGGTTTTTTAAACCCAAACAGGTGGTTTTGGTTTACCACAAACCATCACAAGAGACTTAGCTCTAACATGGTTCCAATGACCATCACAATGGGGAAACTTTCATCACTGCGGAGTTTTTTCTTAAAACTATTGAGTCCATATAAAAAGAAATCCATCTACCGAGACACATGGGTAACCAGCCACTGTGCTAGCTAGTTCTATAGGAATCATTTTCATATACATAGCTCATCAATAATGTATAGCAGAAACTCTAGGGTATCCGGTACCACCGATCATGCACCCCTTTACATCAACACACTTGACAAACAACATTGAACTATGCCAATTCTCACAATCTTCACAGCTTACAACACTTGGGGAATATCTTTGAAATTAAACAATCTTCTTTCACTTTGACAGGGATATAGCGTTCATATTAGACACATAGCCTTCACATTAGACACACAGCCTTCACACCCAACCCAAACACTTTGCTCCTTTTCATCAAAACACTAATTTTGTCACCTCCAACCAAAAACATTTCAAATATGATCAGACTTCTTGCTGGAAACTCCTTATGAAAACAGAACACAAATAGAACAGAGAATTCCATAGGCTTTCCTCATATAACAGTGATGCCTCTTAGACTCTATAATGTTGACCACATAAGCAACAAGTAATACAAAGCCCACCTAGATTCATACAACATACTCTCCTCCTTTTGACAACATACAAAGAAAAAATAGAACCCCAATTCAGTCTCCAATTAGAAGTGAGAGGATTAGTAAAGTCATAAACATATAAGCCCCTCCACGCTATATAATCACACCATTAAATAATCGCTTGAGACAAGGAATTCAATAGCGACCTGTACTTAAAGGCTATTAAATTCTTCTGTACAGCGGAAGAAAACTTCTATAACAAATTATAATTGCCGAAAAGCTTGAAGCCCATAAACAAAATTCAACAGCCCCGGAAAAGAATTTGGAAACCAAAACGGGCGAGGAAGGAAATGACAGACTCTGGACTCTGGACGCAACCTGGCCATGAGTTAGAAATTCAGTGGTTAGAAACACAGCATCCCAGTACTATCAGATTTTACACATTACTGCAAGAAAAGATTTTGTTGTGGGGAAGCCGGGCAGATCTCCGCGTCCTCCTGCTGGTCTATCACTTCAACGACCTGCCGCAGTGACCCGGCGTGCTCCTGTTGCTCATTCTTGGTGTCATCAGAAACACTTCTCCTCACCACTCATCACCCATGGCTCAGAAAAACGGCACAATTGACAACACAATCCACAGCCCACGACTCGCTTGTTGCTCTGATACTATGATAAAAAATAGCAGAAATACACACAAAAATACAGAGGAGAAGAGACAAGAGAAACCCATAAATGGGCTCTGCTAAACACAGGCCCTTATAATTGAATTTATAAGAAGATACATAGAAGACTAGATAAGAGTTAGTTACAAAATTAATCATGGGCAGTTGAAACAGAGACTGAAGTCTCTAGAAATCACTGTGTGAAGGAATTTTCTGCAAGACAGAAGTTTCTAGGAATGTCTAGAGGATAATTAGTTTATCTCCAACATAAATCTAGAATTCCTTATCCACGAATCATAATGCACCTGGAGTGGAAAAAAAACACACTAGTACCCTTTAACTATTGCAAGGTTGAGACACCATTTTAAACAGCAGTGTCTTCATATTTATAAATTGGAGCTCTAGGGGAAGAGCCCTTATATTGACTAACACGAAGGGTTATGCACAAGTGTGTAAATGATGAATTTTTTTCAGCCTTTGAGGACCCAACAAAAAAACAGATGCGAACCAACCCATAAAAACCAGGGCAAAGCAGCCCCATAGAACAACAACCAAGAACAATACAGAATTTCTAGAGAACAAAAAACTACAACATTTTGACCAATTTATCATTCTTCTGAATGACATCCTCATTGATTTTCTCAACTTTCTTAATGATTTTGTCAACATGGGTCACACCCTTATCTTTTCTATGGAGCCTCATCGCTAGACCAAGTAGGGGCTTCTCTTTCGTATCCAGATCCGCATCCACATCCTCTGAGGGAGCCCTAAGTTTCTTACAGGTACCAGCATTCACAACCTTAGCTTTATTGATCATGTCAATGCTACCAGTGGGGCACTTGCCTTGAGAAATATAATGAAGAACTTCAGCCTATTCATTGAGTCTACGTAGACCAATGCTACTATTGTTCATGGCAGACATACTCACCTCCACCACCACACTCAAACTATGCTGAAGTTTATAAGTCATTTTCCAAAGCCTTAATGCGCTCTTCATGGTCCTCCTTAAGGTCTTTAATACCATTAGCCAAGGTATGCGTATTCAAAACCTAATACTCTCGAGGTCCCCATTAGGTGGATTGGCCTTCTCTTTGAGATTATTAATCTCCTGAAAAATCCAGGTGAATTGGACATTTTGGTTATCCTTTAAATTCCTCAAGTTAATATTCGTAATCGTATTCTCAGGGACTGACAAACCATCTCCTTAGGGGTAAACCCACCACCAAGAGTAGGTATAAAAATATTGACACCCTAATCCTCTACAAGCCCGTCCAAATCAATCTGAGAGGCATTCATCCACTTAAAACAATTCTCGTTGACATTGTTAAATACTTTGGTTTTGTCAATAACTCTTGACATAGAAACCCTGGCCACTCTTTTAACCTTCACATCAAAACTATCGTCCACTGAATTAGGGACATATTCAGGAACATCCTCCTCGTTAGATAAAACAATTTTTTTTCTGCTAGTAGGGTTAGGGATTTTAGACGAAGAGGGTCCTTGTTTGTTATAAATGTGAAAGACTTCGTTCCCATCGAAGTCCACCTCTTCATCAGAAGAGATTTCCCCATAATGAATATGGACATTCTTCTTGTATTCAATACCAGTTTGAGCACTCGGATTCCTCTCGACATGGATAGTCTTGGCATACTTCATAATCAATAGGAATAAGCCCTCATGGAGAACAAGGGAGGATGCACATTTCTCATGAGCCCTAATGCTATTATTCAATTATGAGACCAAATAAAAGGCCAAGGAAATGCACTTGCAATGCCAAAAATGATTAATAATAACAAAGTCATAGCTAAGTAAGCTACATAATTTATCATCAAGGGTGAGGCAGTGCACGACAACCTCTGAGACCTCCTACCATGGCTTTGGAAGCGATTTTTTCTCCCACCCAACATTACTATTCTTTCTCACCTTCTCCCTTTCCTTCAGCAGGAAAAAGGTTTTCATTGCCACCATCGCACATTTCTTATCCTTGTAGAATTTGGTGCCCTTGTTTAGAATTTTGGACACCTTAGCCACCATCTCCACATTAACCTCCAGCTCCATACCGTAGACACAAATAAAACCATCCTTCCACCCATTAACAAAGGCCTTAGTAACAAGGGCATCCGCACAATGAAGCATCTCGATATAACTAGTCAAAACTCCTGTCGAAAGTTCTTTCCATACTGCTTCCTTATTTCATCATTTTATGCAGACTATGGCATCCAAACGGTTCCTATTTAACACAATATTAAAAAATACTAATTCTCAACAACCTGCAACACAAACAGAGTTGACCTAAACCATATAAAAACAATTAAAAAAGCCACCAGAAATTTCGTCTTTCCCCTCATAAAAGAAGTCTTGCCCAAGACACTTTGGAAGAGGTCATTCTCCATCATTTCCAAAACTCCCTTGAGCTTTGCAAGCATCATAATCATTATGGAGTAGGTTAAGAAGATCCACTGGGATCCGATCATAAATGTTCCAAACTTTCCTACTTGGCAAGTCGGCCCCAATGTTGGCCTAAATATCCGCAACCTTATTACCTTCATGGTAGACATGTGAAATGTTAAATTCATAGAAGCCCCTGAGAAGAATTAGGCTATCTTCAATAATATGTTTAATGGACCAACTAGGAGAGGAGGAAGTCGTTAAACAATGATGTTTAGGGAGTCACACTCCAACCAGACCCTTCTCAAACCTTTCTCTTTGGCCAATTTGATATTGGTATACATTGTGAAGGCCTCATTAAAGTGATTTGTCTGGGTACCCAAAGAGAGGGCCATTGTTGAGACCATCCTACCATTATTATCACGCACCACTTCCCCACATCCAGCAGGTCCAGGATTCCCATTCGTCGCACCATCAATTAATGCTACTTTAGGTCCAGTATTTTTTTTAAATGTTATAAAAATTGATTAACAAGATATGAGAAAGAGTTTATTGAATTAATAGATAGAGAGAAAAATCAATCCAATGTCATTTCTTTCAATGAAATGGAAAATATTTTTGCAGAAAGAGCATCCTCAAGAATCAAGACAATAGATAAACTAGTAAATGTTGTCAAGTGAGTACTAAGATCAACTTTCCCATTGGACTTCTCAAAACATGGTACCTCTGTTTTCTTTGAGATAGGATTCTTTAGGACGGTATATGAAAGTAGTCCACGTGTGCAATATGGTGGAAGAGTTAGTTGGGATTAGGTTTGGCCTGTGCTGGCCAATTATTCAGATGTCCAAATCTCTACTACGATACATAATTTATAAGGATTATTTCCATAAAAAAATAAACCAACTGAATAATTGTAGTGCTCTATTGTATTTAAGTTAAGAGTGTAAAATTTTCCCTTTCCCAATTGAATGATCCTTCATCCTTTCTAGCTATACATTGAATAATAAATAAATATTTTCCAGCGTCTATATCCGTTGCGACAAGAATCTTTGATAGAAAAATAATAATAATAATAATAAGTAAAGAAAAATGAAATGGCATTATACTAGAATACATTATTTTCATGACCCAAAATAGTAAATTAATGGATACTAAGCAATTGGAGCTAGTTAAATGCCTTGCTGAAGGAGTAATTACCAAAATAAAAGAAAAAAAGAAAAGAGGAAACTATGTTAAACTGGTTCAATTTAAAACTTCCTAATAGTATCCTTGTGTGGCATACATTGCCAAGCACTGAGAAAGAATTTTTTATATCGCTTGTAGATCTAAATGCATCTCACCTTAGGTGGTTAATCAAGTCAATGGAGATGGAAAAATCCTTTACAAAGGCCGTACATTATCTAGTAAGCACAATAGTTTTAAAAGATAATAAATAAATAGTAAGAATGAAATTAGAACAAGAATTTAATCAAATGTAAATGCACTCCACTTATCACCTTCATCGCCCAATTGAATAAACTAAGAAAATATAAGCTAAGCTGCTAGTTTAGATGTTGTCCAATGCCCTTAGAAACTATATGAATACCATGTTGGACACCTTATCCACCATCTCCTCATCAACCTCCAGCTCCATACCATAGACACAAAGCACACCATCCTTCCACCCATGAAGAAAGGCCTTGGTAACAAGGGCATCCGCACCATGAAGCATCTCGATATAACTAGTAAAAACTCTTGCCGAAAGTTCTTTGCATACTACTTCCTTATTTCATCATTTTTCATAGACTATGGGCTCCAAACGGTTCCTATCTCCCCCAATCTTGAAAAATACCAATTCTCAACAACCTGCAACACAAACAGAGTTGAGTTGAACAAAAACAATTAAAAACGCCACCAAAAAGTTTGGCTTTCCCCTCATAAAAGAAGTCTTGCCCAGGACACTTTCGAAGACGTCATTCTCCATCATTTCCAAAAGCCCCTTGAGCTTCGCACGCATCATGATCATTACGGAGTAGGTTAAGAAGATCCACTAGGATCCAATCATAAATGTTCCAAACTTTCATACTTGGCAAGTTGGCCCCAATGTTGGCCTAAATATCGGCAACCTTATTACCTTCACAATAGACATGTGAAATGTTAAATTCGTAGAAGCCCCTCAGAAGCATTAGGCTATCTTCAATAATATGTTTAATCAACCAACTAGGGGAGGAGGAAGTTGTTAAATATTTAATGATGTTTAGGGAGTCACACTCCAAGCAGACCCTTCTCAAACCTTCTCTTTGGCCAATTTGATATTGGTATACGTTGTGAAGGCCTCACTAAAGTGGTTTGTCTAGGTACCCAAAGAGAGGGCCACCATTGAGACCATCCTGCCATTATTATCATGCACCACTCCCCCATATCTAGCAGGTCCGGGATTCCCCTTCACCGCACCATCAATTAATGTTACTTTAGGTCCAAAATTTTTTTTTAAACATTATAAAAATTGATTAACAATATATGAGAAAGAGTTTATTGAATTAATAGATAGAGGGAAAAACCAATCCAATGTCATTTCTTTCAATGAAATGAAAAAGATTTTTGCAGGAAGAGAATCCTCAAGAATCAAGCCAATAGATAAAGTAGTAAATGTTGTCAATTAAGTGCTAAGATCAACTTTCTCATTGGACTTCTCGAAACATGGTACCTCTATGTGCTTTGAGATGGGATTCTTTAGGACAGTATATGAAAGTAGTCTACGTGTGCAATATGATGGAAGAGTTAGTTGGGATTAGGTTTGGCCTGTGCCGGCCAATTATTCAGATGTCCACATCTCTACTACAATACATGATTTATAAGGAGTGTTTCCATAAAAAAGTAAACCAACCGAATAATTGTAGTGCTGTATTGAATTTAAGTTAATAGTGTAAAATTTACCCTTTCCCAATTGAATGATCCTTCACCCTTTTTAAGTATACATTGAATAATAAATAAATATTTTCCAGCATCTATATCCATTGCGATAAGAATCTTCAATAGAAAAATAATAATAATAATAATAATAATAATAAATAAGTAAAGAAAAATGAAATGGCATTATTATAGAATACATTATTTTCATGACCCAAAATAGTAAATTAATGGATACAAAGCAATTGTAGCTAGTTAAATGCCTTGTTGAAGGAGTAATTAACAAGATAAAATAAAAAAAGAAAAGAGGAAGCTATGTTTAAACTAGTTCAATCTAAAACTTCCTAATATTATCCTCGTGTGACATACATTGTCGAGCATTGAGAAACATAGAATTTTTTATATCGCTTGTAGCTCTAAATGCATCTCACCTTAGGTGGTTGATCGGGTCGAGGGAGATGGAAAAATCCTTAACAAAGGTTGCACATTATCTACTAAGCACAATAGTTTTACAAGATAATAAATAAATAATAAGAATGAAATTAGAACAAGAATTTAATCAAATGTAAATGCACTCCAATCTTCACCTTCATCGTCCAATTGAATAAACTAAGAAAATATAAGCTAAGATGTTAGTTTAGATGTTGTCCAATGCCCTTAGAAACTATATGAATAGCATATTGGGCCGCCATCCCTCCTCTTACCCTCCTTGCATTGTCAAGGTGAAATAAATATGAGGTTGATTTAATAATTATTTTAAATTTATATGTTTTATTTATTATTCATTGTGTGTTTCTTACTTGTTAATGCTTTATCAATTGTAAACTATGTAATAGTGCAAATACTTTTACCTTGGAATATATAATTAGTTCTCTCTCCCTCTTTATTAAGGATATTTTTGCAGAAATTATTGTTTATTTAAATAAATATAATAATATCTATTTAAGAATTATCTCAACCAATATTTTATTCATCTGAGAAGATTTTTGGCTATCTAAAAATCTAATAAGTGTCAACTCTCTCAAATAATTGATTTTAGTATCCTTTGTGTTCATTGGACTATAATAATACGTAAGTTGACACTGCAACATAGATCACGTGAAATTGAAATTAACATGTTAGGATTTACAAGGTGAAAGAGTGAAGATACTATGATTTTTTGTAGGCAATCAAAACTTTTCTCAATAATTGTGTTATTATGTTGTAGTCCACTAATATTTTAATTTTTGAGGTCACAAAAAAACGTTCCAAAACCTAATGCAATCCTGTTAAAATGTTGAAAACAAGTAATCTTGTCACATTATCAATGGCTGAAAATTGATGTGTGGTCTAACATCCATACTCTGAAGCACAAATACATTACATAATTTAATTTTATTATCTAAGGTGCATTGTAGTGTAGTAGCAACCTTTCAAATGAGAGGCCCCGGTTCACCATCAATAAGTTTTCTGTATAAGATTTGTCTAAGATGTTATCAAATGCACTATAAAGCGTTGATAGGTAATCGTGAATCGTGATATAGGCATAGCCTTAAATATTAGCACTTTTAAATAAATTGCAAAGGCTCCGAAATGATATTCTTAATTCTCGAGAACTCGTCTTCTCTAGTAGAAAATTATACAATAGTAATTGTAAGAAAATTAGAGAGACCTTCTTAGCAACAACCTTACCTTATATATAGGTTACATTAAATTGTGTTTGATCTTAGTAATGTGAAATGCGGACATGATTGAAAACAAGTATTATTTGAATGTATAAATCACAGACACGGATCTTAAAGTTAAATACCATTAAAAATATTCATAGACATACAATAATTTATTTTACACTTAAGACTTGAAGAAAAGATAAAAACATTACAAATGCTTTATAATTATATAAATTCTCTTGTCATTGTTTTAACACGCAATTTATATTGATAATCAATTATCGCACCTTCATTTCCATGCCAAAATAACACACATAGTGTAGCATATCATAAGGAACCATAAATGAAGGTCCCCGAGAACAACAGGGGCCAAACAATTTTACTGAAAATAAGCAGCTATGAAGATGAAAATTTACATGATTCGTATATCGGACAGTGCAAAAGGCAGACGCAGGAGACGAGATCACATATTGCATTCGAAGGACAGAGGAAGAGGAAATGAGAGAGACAGAAAAAGAGAAGAAGAAGAATTAGAAGAGGGAGATGATGATTTAAAGAGAATCACACTTAGTGGGCTTGAAAGAGAGCGTGTTCTGAGCATTGTTGTAAAGGATATGGAAGTTTTGCTGCTGTATGTTTCCGAAGATGGAAGGATTCCCCGATGGTTCACCCAGCATTGCCAGGCACAAGAGATTTTCAGATGCCTGAATAAAAAAGTTGTCTGCCGGAAGCTCGTAATCCTCGCCGCCTTTGAAGTTGAAGATGAGGGTTGGCAAGGTGAGGTGAGCGGATGATGTGTGGTATCAAAGATCCAAACCTGTAGAGGACCCGTCTACAGGAGTGAGATCAATGGCGGACAGAATGGTAACAGTGGTTCCGGAGTCGATGATCATACCTCCGCTGCCGTCCGATTGCAGATCAAAAGTTCCAGGAGGAATATCTAGTGCCTTACCATTGAGGGTGATTCCTGTAATAGGAATGTACCAGAAAGTGGGAATGATACTGCTCTTGATGAGTGGGAGAGTCTTGGCTCCTCCGCTCAAGGAAGCACCCTCGCCGAAAAAGAGGGGGCTGGTTTGTGAAGAAGAGTCTGTGATGGGCAAAAGACAGTAAGAGAACATGTTCTCTACTTTGGAACCCAGCTGTGAGATAAGGGAGAGACCACCTCTTCCCAGTCCCACAAGGCCACCACCCTGAGAGAATCCTTGTCTTTCATTGTCATGCCCGCATCCAAATGCAATGCCTTTAACCTTGCTGCTCCCAATTGACAATGTCTCGTAAGCCAGGTCGCCGCTGGTGAAGGAACCATCGCCATACTGATACATAAAGGTACAATCTGGATTGCATCCGGTTTGTGTACTCCCCAAGGCGTCACAAAGAGAATCACCGCACGGAATTGTGGAAAATGTGGACGACTTGGAGGGGTCGAAGATTGGCGTAGGCTGAGAGAAGCAGTCCTTGCAAGGGTTGCACTGAGTCCAAATCAGATCGCTCCCCGTGTACACAATCACTTCGAAGCTCACAGAGGGCGTTTCAGCGTCTAATTGCCCTCTTATCAATGCCTCTATCTTCTTCATTCGCTTCTTACTTCGATACACAGCCAAACCCAATCTCTCAGAAAAACCCAACTCTCTCTCTGATCTGCGCGTCATATTCACCCTTATTTTTACATTTTCATCGCTGCTAGACATCGGCCAACCACTAAACAGTCTGTCCGAAGAACATGATATCGTTAAAGCATATCAAGCCCACAAAATCCAACAGCTTTGAACGCTCCATTTCTCTTTTTCTTTTCTAAACCTCGAAACCTTTTTCTGCTCTCATCTACTCCACTCCATGCAATATATATACACAGAGAGAGTGAGAAGGAGCCTTAAATCAAAATTGAACTCCACCGTTTTTTCCTCCTTTCAACAGATTCCCCGACGTGTCCACATAACAACATTGATCCTCTTAGAAGGATGGACGAATTTATTTAATTTCCCCTTCTCTATCTCTGCCCGTCTGGAATTGTTCTAGAAGTAGAATAGACTGCTGCAATTCGAAGTGAATCGTATTTTTTTCTGTCCATACCTTCACTAAGTATTTCCGTACACTTAACTCGTAATGCAATTCCTTCTTCCTATTGAATTTTGTGGACCCATTCAGATGGAAATTCCAAAACGTGTTGTAAACGTAGGGTTAGTTTTCTAAAAATATTTAAAATTAGTTTACACATAATTATTCTTAGTCAGTTTATCTGGCTTTCCAACTTATTCTCATTCTTGTTTATCTCATTCTTAAATTTTGCTCTAATTAGTTTATTTATTTTTTAGATTTAGAAATTTTACTTGTACAAGAGTATTATATTCAATGTTCTATTATGTATTCACATTACCGTATCCTATCATAAAGTTCTATTCAAGGATTTATATCAAGGATTTATATCAGAAAGAAAAAGTACATGAAAGTTAATGTAATCTATGTGGTTGAACATCCACATATATAAATCATCTAAATTGAATTTTAATTTTATTCTCATTCTTATTTATCTTATTTCTCAATTTTACTTGTGCAGAAGTGTTATATGTAATGTTCTATTATATATTCACATTACCATATCCTATCATAACGTTTTGCTCAAGGATTTATACCAGAAGGAAAAAGTAGATAAAAGTTAACGTAATCTATGTGGTTGAACATGCAAGTATATAAATCATCTAAATTGAATTTAAGAATCCATCTTTTAAGAATTGGGTATGTAGTTGTATCAGTGATAAGCATGAAAGTCATGTCAACTAGGGATCACTCCCCATGTCCATGATTGTTTTATGTCAAATCCATAGATATGTGTAAGTTCTATATGTGTGAATATAAATTCTTCCCTAACATTTGATCTAATAAATCTCACTTTTCATCAATTTACCTTGAAGTTAACTCTTCACTAATTGTGAAGTATTCGCAATAGTTAAAATCACATTAGGGAGCCTAGTCGATCACTAGGGTCAAGTTCTCCTAGGTTATCCCTCAGAATGGTCGGCTTCACGAGCCTGGCCAATTTAGGTAAATGGAAACGAAGCATGCAAATTTCCCAAGATGAAAACTTTGATGGAGATAGATTCAACTTGTTGCTCCAACCTAAAGCGTTTCTATGATAAATGTTTCATTTATGCAAATTTGTATTCAATGAATTCTCAAAGCGACTGCATGTTAAATAAATGCACATTGAATTCTTTTAAAAACCAAAATATTCAATAAATCACATAAAACAGGTACTAAATGTAATTATGATAGAATAAAAGGTTTGGAGTTAAAAAATTCAAATTTAAATTGCTAAATCTCAAGGGTCAGTATTGTATGGTGTAATATTGATTGGACACCCCATTGTTGACCAATAACAGAAAAAAGGCTAATACTTAAGTAGAGAATAAATGCCTAGACATTGAGGGTGGATGGAAAATAATCTAATAATAAATGTGATACATACGAATGTGTGCATGAATCCACGGGTTAAGATAGAATATAAGGGGGTGTATGTAAATTAATAAGGGTGGCTAATTAGAGAATGGGCCAAGATTTCAACAAGATTGCATCATTTCTTGATATATGGCTGCATTAATCCATCCTCTAATAATATACCCAAAACTAAGGATAGTTTGACTAGATTAAAATATTTTACCATTATGTTTTGACCATACATTGACGTGCATGTGAATCCTAAAATAGTAATACATCTCAAAGCATATGGAATGTGGAATATATCGTGTAAATTAGATGCTTGGACATCAAATAATAGTTAATATAGATAGAGTAATGGACCTTGGCAAATACTAGCATGTGATACTCATTCTTTACCATTGAATCCTTCATGAGAGCCTAAAAAATAGAGAAATTATGTATAATAAGTATCTTATATCTCAAGAATTAAATAGACATCAATGAAATACATGAACCTATTTAACAATCTAGAAGATTAAGAAATATGAAAATGAGTAGTAAGTTTAGGGGTATCTTCATGTGCAAAAGGTTCTGTGATGTAGTGCCGTATGGTATATTGATACTACCACATCCTGTCATATAAAAGCTTTATTTAGAAATGGTGATTGCATGCTTCATGTGAGAGAAACTATAGAAGAGGGAAAATAGCACATGAATTTATTATGCCGAAGGCGTCTCTTATATGAATTGGATGAGCTATTTTTAGGCATCAATGATTGTGAGTAAAGGAGACAACATTGCAAGACGATTGGGAATATTGGAGCTGTCTGTTGTCCATTAGTTTTATTCTTCATTTTTTGTCAGAATGTGTGCACTACTCATCGTCTCTCGATCTTCTCATTTTACCACTATCTCTCCTCTTGCAATCACGATTAGATGAGATTTTTTCAAAAATTCTACTCCTCCATTAATGCAAACATAGTACTCTCAAATATTTGAGCTCTCACAATCTAAATTTTAGGGTTCTTGCCACTTGTTCCGTGTGCCTCTTTAATAATTCATAAAGGTCATTATTTTCTTATTTTTTATTTCTATACAATTTAGTTGTTGCACGGTTTCCCATGATAAGTGAATGGTGGGACCTTTTTTAATTACTAAGTACACTCAACCTTTATGTTTCCATTTGTCTAAATCAAACCATCTAGTAATTCCAAAACCCTAAAAAGGTTGTATGGGTTTTATAGACACTTCAAAATTTACTATGTTTGTATGTGTTAAAATGACTATGTTAGTGGGTTTTAAGTTATTTACTTATTATTCTATTAATGTATTATATATAATAATAATATTATTGAATAGAAACATATTTGTTTAGATAGTTCAAGTAATTTATGGTGAAAGTGTAAATAGAATAGAATAATTTTTTATTTTCAAATAGAAGTAAACTATACAAATCATGTAAATTGTATTAGTATTATTGTAATATTATCATTGAAATTTTAGAATCTCCTTTTCTAGCTGTGAATATTGCTTATATAATAATTTTGCTAAATTTTACTTTTATACCCTTTAATGATTTGGAATTTTGCTAAATTGTATTATTTTACCCTTTAATGATTTATACTTTCACTAAATTGTACTATTACACCCTTTAATGATTTATACTTTCTCTAAATTGTATTATTATACCCTTTACCTATTTATAATATTAGAATAATTTACAGCACTACCAAGCATTAAAACTATTTAACTAATATTTCTAGGTTTTTGTGTTATTTTTAAATATAAATATAGTAAAGAGTATATTCTTACTATTAACCCTTCCAGATGTGGCTGCACAAAAAAGCGAAGCCTCGTTCATTCTATGGGGAGGTACCAGCATCAAAGCAAGTAGTCTCAATACTATGGGTATAGATGGCATCATCGTTAGCGGACACTTATTAAACATATGGATACCCACCCAGAAGACCAATCAATTAAATTCTTTTATATATGATATAGTTTCTAATCCAGTATTAATCAATAATTCTTGTTTGTAATCAATAATTCTTGGGCAAGTGCAAGGCATTGAGTCACAAATTCGCGGAAGTCTGTGCATTGGAAAACGCGCTCTTATAAATGGGGGCCCGTATATGCTTCGGGCTCCCGAGCCAAAAGGTAATGGGGGTCTGAAGCAAAAGAAAATGGGCCCCCATTTTGTTCTAAAATGGGGGCCCGCTTTTAAACAAAACAGGGGCCCGTTTTTTAGAAATGGGGGCCCGTTTTAGATATTTCCTTTTTTTTCCACACGCTGCCCTTGTTTGAAAACGGGGGCCCGTTTTGTGGAAGTTGATTCCACAACCCGCCACTTGGCTTGGGATTAGGCTCGGGATAGGCCTGGGATGGCCACACCTGTGACGTGGACCTACAAATTCAAACCTCAATGAAGGAAAGCACAAATACGAACTTCTGAAATAGTTTACATGCCTCTAATCAGAATTTTTTTATACGAAATTAAAACTCATTTCAGTTTATACTGTCTAGATTCTAAATATGTAAATTTATTTAAAAATTGATTATTTTAACTATTTTTCATTTAATTTATACTAAATCGGGTCCATAAATTTGAAATATTAACTAGTTTTGTTAATTTAATAACTTTCTTATTTTAAATCATTTTGGAAAAAAATTTATATGTCATTGATCTACACATCAAATTTTTAAAAAGATAATTACGACCATTAAAAAATTAATCAAAAAAAATATTAGAAAAAAAAATACAGAAAAATATGCTCATCAATCTTGAGTGTGTTACAAACCATTTCCCAAAACGGTTTGAGAAAATAATTTTAATTGTGTCAAAAAGTGTGGGTCGTACACATGCATGGTATGGTCCCGAAACAGGCATTTTTAAAACATAGTTTTCAGAACTCCATTCAAAAAGTTATTTTTTATTATGTGGGTATTAAAATAAATTACATATTTGGAAAGTACACTCAGAGGTCTATCTTTTATATTACTGACTTTTTCCAAAATTCAATCTCCAAGTGTTTCAAAATTTAAGCTCAAATGAGACAAAATTTGAAAATCAGGGAAAACACTTCCACTTTTTGGCCAAAAAGTAGACTCATCTTCTTGCACTGACCCTCTTATTTGATTACCTATTGGAAATTAGATTTTTTTGAATTTTGATTATATTTTGAGCTTAATTTTTTCAATCTTTTCAAAATAGAAAATAAAAAAGATGCATTATAAAGCAAGTAAAATAGAGGGGAATTAATTTAACATCAAAAACAGAATTTCATACAATCACACATAAATGTAAAACCAATTCTAAAAATCTATTACTCGCCGCCAATAAATATATAAACTCTTGACCAATACCTAATTAAATATTTTTAAATCTTGACTAAAACCTAATAACTAATATTTTTTATGAATATTCTGCAATTAAATAAATAGATCTCCAAGCAAAATGCAAGCTAGGTATGCTACATGCATAGTGTGGAAGCATTTGCAAGGCATGAGCCTTTGATTTAATAAAAGAGTAATCTACAGAAAATATAAAAAACATTGTTAGAAGAGGGAAATACCAACCTTTTTGGAGGTTGTAAATTTAAAGTGTAAAATGGGATTGTCATGGCCAAAATAAGATCAGAGTTTCACCAAACAAATCTTACCTGCTAACAAAATTAAAAATTCCTATGGGTAACTTGCTACATTCAATGATATGAATTTCAAAAACTTCCTAACAATAACAATAAGTAAACATATAAATATATAAAATCTTGACTAAATCTTAAGGGCAACACTCCATTATATTTTTATTTAAGCTACAAGTGATCCTATAAAACACTATTTAATTTGACAAATGCAAAGATTTCGAATACTCTCAGACCTACATCTTTTTATGAGGAAAATCTTTCAATGGATGAGATAATTTTAAGGCATTTCATTGCAAATGTCCAGTTTGAAAACAATATTTAAATATTTCCTTGCATATGCATTCACATCAAAAGAATATTTTGAACATTTCCATGCCAAGTTCCATTCTAATCTAGGAGTTTTCTACCTCTAAAATAACAATAGGTGTATCTTATGAGTTAGAAGCTCTCTGTATATAATATTTACAAGAGTTTCTTTCCAAAGAATAATTGTGGGACTTTTTAATGTTCAAGAGCACTTATATTATTGCAACTATGGTATTCAAACAAAACCCTAATAACCCTTAGCTTTTCCATCAGCGCTTCATGGAATTAGAAGGGGAAGGTCATTCTTAATTTGAGAACAACCATCATACACCTATACAAAAATAAAAGAAAATCTTATCACAGAATTACCATAAATCCTTAAAAACCATGGAATTAATAAAAGTCACCAATAATTGTACCACTGTAATAAGGTAAATTTCGGATTTTTAATAGTGAATATACATTGAAATATGTAGGAAGAAAACCACGACTCACCTCCTGGTATGCTATGATAAACCTCCTATCATTTCTCACATTTTTCATCTTCCAACGCTCTTAGTAAATTGTCAGTCTTCTCTAAGTCCAAGAATATTAGCACGATTCACCCCAAGCAATGGCTAATGATTGAGCAAATGGTCAGTCAAAGAGCACGGCAGGCTGGATTTACCACGTTAAGCCAAACCTAATCTTCAGCTTAGAAAGTAAATGTACACCTACCAAGTTTCTGTCTTTAGGAAACTGCGTAAACACATTGGCATCGCAAGGCATTATTGTGTCAGTTAATTAAACAAGTCCAATAATCTCAATTTTGCAAACAACCTATCTTCGCATCCAAGAATGATGTTTGACCTAGTCGTTTCCGATGAAATTTTCGATAATGTGAAGAAAACGGCGTAAGATGTGAGTATAATAGGATAATTGTATAAATTATAATTTATATTAAAAATATACATTATTAGATTATATATATATATATATGATGATTATCAATATAAATAATAATAAAATATAAAATATTAATTTAAAATTAATCTTATAAAAAAAAATTATATAAAAACATATAATTAAATATATAATATAAATTCTTAATTTTATATTGTTATGTGATATTGACAATATATTTAAAATTTAAAATTATAGAAAAATATAGTATATATAATAGAAAACAATCATAATACTAAAACATATTTATAATTAAATAATAAATAGATCTAAATATTAAATAGTTGTTATATTTATTACTTCTCTTATATTAGTATTATATTATATATTATGAATATAAGTTAAATTAAATGAATGAATAAATCATGAATGGACTTCATCTTTGATATCATTGTTGTTAGCTATAGAATTTAATTCAACATCAACAATTTGATAATATTCTATTTTTCACAAAGAGAGGTGTGAACTATTCAAGGAAAAATAAAATTTTATGGAGTATGCATGATTTTGGTCTCCAAGGCTTTAGCCTTTGTTTATAGTTTTTACTATAAATATTCAATGCATTATTACTTAGAATTTTAAGAACAAGAAAAAGCCTATTAAAAAGAATAGATATTAACATATTCTGACCTTGAATTCAATGTGATAGTGTGTAGGAAAGAAGGATAAATCATGTAATGAATTATATTCTTTCATATTATTAGTGATGAAAATTTGTTAAGAAA
Source organism: Cryptomeria japonica (assembly GCF_030272615.1). NCBI lineage: Eukaryota > Viridiplantae > Streptophyta > Pinopsida > Cupressales > Cupressaceae > Cryptomeria > Cryptomeria japonica. The sequence continues at coordinate 648,391,209 of NC_081407.1, read as the reverse complement.
ATAAATTTATATGAATATTTTGAATTAATTTTTACATCTAAGGTATTCATGAAAATTGATAGGAATTTTTATTCATGCAATACAATTGAAGCTATCTTAATCATCTATTTCTATAAATTTCATCAGTTGTCAGTGGTCAATGTGTCAATGTGATTGTAATAATACATCTCTCCTCCATCATAGCCATGGTAGGAAGATAGCTTCCCCTTATGAGGAGTCATATGATAAACATGAGCTAACTAAATAAATGTATATATATCCTTTTCTCCTCTTTCTATTTATCTCTCCATCTCCCTCTTCCTTTTCCTCTACATCTCCATCTCTATCTTTCTCCCTTGTCTCTATCTCCCTACCTCTCCCTACATCTCTCTCCCTATTCTTCCATCTTTCTATACCTATCTAATTATCCTCTATCCTCACTTTACTTTTGTCCCTTAACTCTATCTCCCTTCCTCTCTATCACCCTCTTTCTACCCATTAATCTAATGTATTGCACAAATGCATCCATAATGTAGACCATTTTTTTTGTCTAATTGACCTTCCACACCTAATCGCCATACCCATTGCACACTAAGGTGAAATTGATAGTGGTATTATAAGGGTGAACATGTAGTTATTGTTAATCCTAGAGGATTTGGTTAACACTGAGAGGGGGATTAATCTGTATTCACAAAAACTAAAACTTTCAACACCAAAACAGACTTGTCTTAGATCTGAAAACATTCAATACTTAAACCAATTCTTCATAACAGATTTCCTTATCAGATCTAGATAATCATTTCCACTTATGCATACTTATTAATCAGATAAGCCATCAATTCAATATCAGATCAACAAACACTATTACCAACTTATTAACTAATCAGAATGCTTCATCAACCATATACTCATTAATATTGGTATCCACTTTAAGATCTCTGATAAACAAACATAAACTATCTTAAACCCTGGCGAAAATTCATCAGAAATTCAAAACATGCCTTCTAGTAACCATCATAGGATGTGGTTCCGGTTACATACTTAATGTATGCGGGATAAGCAGGTCGATATAACTCAAAATGTGAAAATATTGCCAAAGACTTGTCCACAAACACACACACACAAGACTTCTTGGTGCAAGCTATGGAGTAATGAAGTATTACTCAGCTTCCCAAGGTGGGTCCCATGGTTCTCTATCTTACAATATCCCTCAAACCAATTTTTTTGCTCTTAGATCCCTGAGCAAAATGGTTTAGGGATGGCAAATGCAAGAACGAGGGATGCTTTTTGTGTATTTTAATATGAGATGCATCCTAAGCTATGCATGATTCTAGAAATGCCATAAACTAACTATGAGATGACAAGGTTAGTAAACAAACTATCCTAGCATACTATATTAGTTCATGATTTAAGCTAAATGATAAGGAACATACTCTAAACATGCATATTTAGATTAATTCCTATTGAAAAGAGAGGCTAAAATGATGAGCCTATATGAAATAAAAGCTTGAATGTATTTGAGCATAAGTATGATACTACAAACTTGTGTGATCTCCTTCAAAATGGAGGAATGAGAGCTCTATTTATAGCAAAAATAGGGCAATGGATGGTCAGGATTGAAAGAGTTGATCAAGAGTTGAGTTTGAAAGTTGGGGATCCATGTTTGCAATTTGTACCAATGAAATGGTGACAAGTGTCAACATAGGGTTGGGTTGAGAGAAGGGGTTGGAGGCATTAAATGCCTGAGAAGGCCTTATGGTTATCTAAAGGGTAAGGGTCAAGCCTAAGTTAAGATTACCCATTAGATTAAGAGTTAATCCAAGGATAAATTCTTGTGCAAATGATTAAGAGATAATCATGGTCAAAGCATTAAAGACTTGATGAGACCCTTGGGTTGGATGAAGGTTGAGTTAAAAGAAATTCTTTAACCATGTAAGAGAGTTTGAGTTAACCATTAATGGTTATGAAGGCTTTGGGGAATTAAGTGGTTGAAGACTTGAAGCCTTTAATGGTTATCAAAGACTTTGAAGTTTTTGAGAAGTGACCTCCCTTTGCTTAGGGATGTGACAAAGTTTAGAAGATGGGTTAGGCTAATTAGAAACGATTAGAAGAATCTAGAAGAATTTAGGAAGGGGTTTAGGAAGCAAGTGGGAAATGTAGGAGAATGCAAGTGGATGGAGGGATAATAGGATTTAATTGAATTTAATGAATTTCATTTAATTTGGTTGTAGTTAAACAAATTAGATTTATTTAATTTAGGATAACTATTTAATTAAAAGTGGATAGGGGGAATTTAATTGAATAAAATGATTTATTGAGTAAATGAGTATAGTGAATTTAATTTAAATAAATTGAGTAATTTACTTAATTAAATAGAGGAATGTGGGCAATTTAATTAAATTGGATTTAATTAAATAGAGAAATGAACATAAAATATTCATTTAGGAATATGGTCATTTTTATACGTCTACATTTTGCCCCTCTTTGAAGTGACGTGTGTGCATATGTTATTTCAAAGAAAATGATTTGCAAGTCATGCCTTAGATTTGATTTGATGCATGATGCCCTAGATTCGATATTTGATAGTGATGCCCCCTTGGGAGATGAATCAATATTTTGAAAATTTTGATTTAATTTGATGAGTTGTGTGTGGTGTGTAGGATTTCGTCTATGTGAAATGTGTGTAAATTGATTCATCTCTCGATAATGTACATTGTGTAGGGTATAGGGGAGACCGCAACCATATTACATGTCTGTTTGGCTAACCCTAATTTCATTTTCCTCCTATAAAAGGGGAAAAGAGATTTGATTTGATTCATTTGTGCCTTGTTGACTTTGGAGAAAGAGAATTTGGTCTGAAGTGAAAATGCCTATTCCATATTCTAGACATCGTTTCGAGCGCGTTCAGAGGTACCGGAGACCTGCAGCATATGGACCACCAGTAAGTCAACACTTTTGACCCTCTTATAATTTTTGATTTGGTCGTTTTTTATCATTTTTTTATTTTTAAAATTCAATTTTAGCGTTTTAGTGTGTCAAAGTCATAGATTAGTGCATACGAAGTTTTAGGTAGCACATCAAATCAATTTTTAGGGTCGCATCCGAAATAAAATAGGGTAGCGCATAGGAAATATAGGCTAGCGCATAGACTTAAAATAGTGCATGGCGATAGTCGGGTAGCGCGCCAGGTCAACAGGTTAGTGCGTAGGGTAGACCTAGTGCATAGAGGTCGTAGAGGTTCGCATGGGTAATGGGGTTTAGCGTGCAGGGTAAACCTAGCACATAGGGTCAAATAGGTAGCGCCTAGGAGGTATAGATTAGCACGTCGGTAAGGTTTAGCGCATAGTGTAGGTTAGGTGGTGCATGGGGGGAAAGATTTAGCATGTAGAGTCAGTCTAGTGCATAGGGTGAATAGATTAGTATGTAGGAAAAACAGCCTGGCGCGTGGGTGAATTTTAGCGCATCAAGAATCTGTTTTAGCGCATTTGGAAAAATTTTGCAAGATGAGGTGATTTGTGAATTTGTTGTGTCGTGCTGTCATGATTTTTATGGATTTATCCAATATGAGTGTCAACTTGTTTTAATTTGCGATATTTCAAGTTATGTATAGATATCAATGTGTTGTGTTGATCAAAATATGATGTGTTTTTGCACTCTGTTTCAAGTTCAATGTGTGAAGCCTGATTTGTGTTACAAGCTGATATGGGTTGGAAACTTGAGTTGTTTTACAAGCTGATATGGGTGGGAAACTTGAGTTATTTTACAAGTTTATGTGATTTGGAGACTTGAGTTGTGTTACAAGTTTTGATATGGTTTTTGAGAACTTGAGTTGTGTTACAAGTTGATATGAAATGGTAGGATTTTGAACTTGATGTAGATGAGCAAATTGTTTCATGTTGTTGATGTGAGTTTGATTTTGATATCGTTGTTTTGATGTGGAATCTAATATTGGATTTGTTTTACTTGTTGACAGGAGCGATTGGGTGTGGTGCAGTCGCGGGAGAGATTTTCGAGACCGTGGACATTGATACCGTGGTTGACTCAGGCCGATCTCGATATCATTGAGAGATGTGGTTTGACATCCCTTTTGGATATGCCTTGGTTCACTGTGAACCGGGGGCTACTGACAGCATTGGCAGAGAGGTGGCACAGTGACATGAACACCTTTCATTTTGCTACTGGAGAGATGACAGTCACACCAGAGGACTGTTACAGAATCCTGCGCATTCTCGTAGTAGGTGCACTACTACCATATGAGCAGTTAGAGGAGGGTGGTACAGAGGCACTGCGCCGCATCTTTCACGATGAGACAATCTGCGGTTATGAGATCCCATGGTAGGAGTTCTTAGACCTGGATTATGCACCCCTTCCATCAGTACTGGCAGGGTTTATTGGTGGATTCTTTTGTCTTGATCGCAGGTCAAAAGAATTCTCTATGGGATGGGGATTGGTATTAGAGGAGATGGTTGTACAGGGCCAAAGGTTTTCATGGGGATCAACTGTGCTGGCCCATCTATACAGGGGCTTGCATGAGGTGGTATACCTTGGTTACGGCAGCCTGTCAGCTGGTGTGACATTGTTACAGGTATGGTGCTGGGAGCACATTCCAGCTGCGAGGCCATTAGCAGATAGAGACAGGCAAATTGGAGCGGCATATGCATACGGATACAGGGGTCTAGTTGTCCAGCGAAAGTTGGGCAAACTAGAGCATTGGAGGAGAGTACTAGATGATATTGATATGGTCACATGGCAACCGTATACAGGTTGTGAGGTGTGGGCGGAGGACGGGCTGGAGATGCCCTTTGTATTTATAACGAGATATCTGATCAGGAGGACCCCATTTGTTATAGAGAGGTTTGTGGTGACCTGAGTTTTGAGACAGTTTGGGTGTCAGTAGGGTATACCTCAGGGAGCTTTCCTATATGCACGGCAGAGGTAGGATGTAGCTGATTGGGGCCTAACCATTGATAGCGCAGTGGCAGTGGAGGAGTTTGTCAGGTTAGCAGGGCAGATATGGGATTATGCCTCGGAGATTCTTGATCTAGGCATGACCGATGAGTTTGCTAGATTGTTTGTTGTGTGGGCGATGGCTAGGATATCTGATCCGGAGGAGATGAGGCTAGTATTCGATGATGATGATGAGGAGGGAGACGATGGAGATGATGGAGATGATGGAGGAGGAGGACGATGGAGAGGAGCCAGAGGGAGGCGGGGAGATAGAGGGAGGAGAGGAGATAGAGGTGTGGAGAGAGTGGTGAGACAGGGGGCGATAGACAAGGGGAGAGGTGGATTGGCTATTGGAGCCGGTGGAGAGGGGAGAGTGGGGGAGGTGCTAGCTATAGTGGGGGGTACTAAGGAGGTGAGGCAACTAGCATAGAGGAAGAGGATGGATGTGCTCCCACCTCTAGCACCAAGGACAGGAAGAGTGGGAGGGGTTGCCCCTGCACAGGTACCGCAGGCACAGGTTTTGACATATCGGCGACATATTGCACAGTTGACCACTGAGCAGGATACAGAGATAGAGCGGAGGGGGCGAGCAAAGGAGCTTATAGCTAGTGTGCAGAGAGTAACGGCGGGTGGTCCGATGAGAGACACCCTGAGAGAGCTAGCATTGAGAGTTCAGGAGGTGGAGTACTACCGGCAGCATTATGAGGCTGCGGTACCTAGGGACCATCGAGTACAGAGCTTTACACACTCGAGATCTAGTCGATCTCGAGATACTAGGTCGTGGTCTGAGAGCCGGGGTGTGACAGGGCCATCGAGACAGGACCCTCCTGGAGATCCAGGGGTGGGGACATCTGGAGTGAGACCATCTCCATCAGGAGATAGCCATACTTGAGAGACATGGTCTATGCTATATTTTTTATTATTGTATTCTTTGTACTGGACACAGTGATGATATATTTTGTACATTTTGATCATTTTTGAGATATATATATATATATATATGGCACCATTTTCTTTGATCATGTGGTGTGTTATATGGATGGATGTGCTTATGTGCTCTTTTTGTTTTATGTGATGATGATGCAATGCTTAAATATATGATATAATGTATGATGCAGGATGAGATGTATCTTGAAAATGAGATGTATGATTTGATATGCTGTGAGATGTATCTTGGAAATGAGATGTATGATTTGATATGCAACGAAATGTAAAATGATATGCAACTATGTTAAAATGATATGTAATTAATTGTAAAATGATATGCAGCTATTTTAAAATGATATGCAACTATTCGTAAAATGAGATGCAACTATGTTTTTGGTAGCATCCTCATTTTGCATTTGCCATCCGATATAGCCATATTTGTTTGTTGTCTTTGTAGGTATCGTCATTGAGCATTGATTTGTTTAGGATATGTTGAAAATTTATACAAGCATAATGGTATAATTGAACCATAATGACCTAAGAAAAATTTACATGATGTTTGATTTTGCAAGATAGCACAAGCGTCAAGGTATAATTGAACCAGGATGACCTGAGTGTGTATTGCGTATAAATAGACAAGATTAAATCATTTGTATGCGTGAAGTGGAATCAGGCCTTCAGTGATATTCAATGTATCACGTCTCGAGGCAAGTATTCACATAGTACAATTGATCGGCTCCTAGATAGAAGACTAAAAAAATATTGGAAGTTCCCCATGATCTCTAGCTTTGAAGCATTTAGTGAGAAAAGGAAGAGAATCCAATAATTTAAAAAGTTCAAAATGCAAAACTAGTCAAGATTTTTATGCGATAATGCAACATTTAGTACCTCAGAAAAATCGTCCATCCTTGGTATTTCTTGAATTGTTTGATCTTTGTTTTTGCGATGAAGTGTGGTTTTGGTTTGTTGGATGTCATGCTTCTGAGTTTTGCAAATAGTTTTTATGTCTTGAATGGTTGCAATATTTAGACGATTTGAATGCCCCTAGCTGAGTGTGCCTCTTGACGTGAATATGTATAGTGATTTCCAAGCCATGGTGGATTGTGGTAAGAGTATATATATGGATAACCCAAGATAGTGACTATGCTAAGTATGTCCTGAATGGATATGTGCTAAGTGTCGGGCGATGGCCGATAGTATTTTGATAGATAAAATGGTATAGAGATAGATAGAGGAGCCGTTCTTTCACAAGAGCGCCTATTTACTAGGTTTTCACCATTTGTTTTTATTGTACTTTGTTTTTGCTTTTTCTGGATTTTTTTATTTTTTTTAGTTTTTTTTAGTTTTTTTTTTTAATTTTTAATTTTTAATTTTTGGCTTTTTCCGTGCACTAGGCTACTTAAGTGTAGTACTTGTTCAGATGGATGTTGTTGGTTGGTTCGTCAAGCACATCTGCTTCTGAAGTTGTTAGCTGATAGGCACCTGATCCATCGACTGATATGATAACATAGGGACCCGACCAGTTAGGTTCAAATTTCCCTTTCTTTTCTCGATCTTATTGATTTCTTGGATTTTCTTTGAAGACAAGGTCACCAACTTTGAAGTTTCTGGGAATGACCTTGTGATTGTAGCTCCTGCACATGCGTTGCTAATATGCTTTGAGATGAGTGTAAGCATGCTGATGTCTTTCATCTAATAGTTCAAGTTCTTGCAATTGGTTAACTCGATACTCTTCATCTAGGATTAAACCTTTCAAAGAGACTCTGAGAGATGGGATTTCTACTTCTAGGGGTAAAATGGCCTCTGATCCATATACCAATGAGTATGGTGTTGCTCCTGTAGGTGTGCAGATGCTGGTTCTATATGCCCAAAGTGCTGGATTGAGTTGGACGTGCCAATCTTTGCCTGCATCATTCACTGTTTTCTTTAGGATTTTTAAGATTGTCTTGTTAGATGCTTCTACTTGACCATTTCCCTGTGGGTAGTATGGTGTAGAAAACCGATGTTGGATTTTGAATTTTTCACATAGTTCTTGTACATCTTGGTTTTTGAAATGTTGTCCATTATCTGTGATAATTGAACATGGAATACCATATCTACAGATCAGATAATTGAGGATAAAAGAGGCAATTTGTTTCCCAATCACTATGGTCATGGGAACTTGTTCGATCCATTTGGTAAAGTATTTTGTTGCTGTTATAATGAACTTGTGTCCATTTGAAGATGAAGGATGAATTTTGCCCACTAAGTCTAGTCCCCAGTGACAAAAGGGCCAGGATGTTGTAAATGGTTGTAGTTCCTATGTTGGTGCATGTATCAGATTGCCATGAATCTGGCATTTAGGACATTTCTTGGTGAAGTGGTATGAGTCTTTCTCCATTGTAGGTGAGTAGTATCCCATCTGTAGAAGCTTTTTAGCAAGAGTAGTACCACTTGAATGTGTTCCACAAATACCTTCGTGAAGCTCATGTAAAGTAGAATCAGAATCATTACGATCAAGGCAACGAACAAGAGTACCATCTAGACCTCAATGATACAAAGTATCAGTGGTAAAGGTGTAACGGGTAGCTTGTCGGATAAAGTTACGTTTTTGGTTACGGGATTGGTCAATTGGTAAGATATTGTGCTTGAGGTAGTCATATATTGGTCCATATAGCGGAGAATCTGAACCAGTCAAGGCATAGATAACATGGGATTCAGAGTGGTCATAGGCGGGGGAGAATAGTTGCTCTACCAGGAACTCGTAACGACTTTGTTGCTCTGGAATTTGTAGTAATGAAGTTATAGTAGCCATTGCATCAGCTGCTTTGTTGTTTAACCTTGGTATTTGCTTGAAGGTGATGTGCACAATATACTATTTGAAGTCATCCACCATTCACTTGTAGGGTAGTAGTTTGTCAGCTTTTGTCTGATAGTTGTTGTTGATTTGATGGATGACAAGTTGTGAGTCTCCATAGACCTTTAACTCTGTGATTTTCCATTCTACAGCCATTTTGATGCCTATAACCAATGCCTCATATTCAGCCACATTATTTGTGCATGGAAACATAAGCCTATATGATCTTGGTATAGTATGTCCTTTAGGAGTGATGAACAGAATGCTAGCACCTGAACCATGTTGTGTGTAGGATCCGTCAAAGTATAGGGTCCATTGTTTGGTAGAAAGAGCAAGAACGTCCCTATCTGGAAATTCAATCTCCATTGTGTGTTTTCCTGGTAGCGGTGTTTCAGCTAGTTGATCTGCAATTTCTTTAAGCCAAAAGGCATAACATTCCAACAGTACGTTCCCCAAGGACAGGTGAACGTAGTTTTATCTTGATCTTCTGGGGCTATTTTGATTTAACTATAGCCTGAGAAACTGTCCATTAGTGAGAGCATTGCATGTCCTGCTGTGAGATCTACAATTATGTCGATACTAGGCAGAAGAAAGTCATCTTTTGGACAAGCTTTGTTGACGTCTCTGAAGTCAGTACATATTCTGATACTACCATCTGGTTTTGATACTGGAACGATGTTGGAAATCCATTTTGCATAGTCAATGGGTCAGATGAATCTGATGTCTAATACTTTCTTTAGTTCAGTTTTGACCATGACTGCCACCTGTGGATTCATCTTTCATAGCTTTTGCTTGACTGGTTTAACTCTTGAAGAGATGGACAAATGATGCATGATTAAGTGTGGATCCACCCCGGGCATATCAGCATATGACCAAGCAAAGTTAATTTGTTGTTTTCTAAAGAAAATGATGAATGCTGATCTTTCTTCCTTTGTAAGAGATTCTGCAAGGTGTAGGTTTCTGACTACGTTTGTGGTACCAATGTTGATTGATTGAGTGGGCTCAATCAATATGGGTGATTGTTCATGAAAGTGCTCAGGAAGAGTGTCAAGTCTCCCATCGTTAGGTGCCTTAAAAAGGTTTTCACCCTCAAATGCATCCTTTATTTTTATTTTTTTGTGATCTAGAGCTGCCATTGACTGGTTTTTAGCATCAAACCCTTTACTTGGTTCATTTTTGCGACTGAGAGACTTGGCACTCCCTAGTTTGCAGACATCATTACTTTGTTCACTAGTAGAGCCTATTTCTGGATTTACGGTACATAGGTAATGGATAATAAATTCATCATCTGGGAAAATTGGTATATCATGGATTTCAGGTTCATCCCAGTCGATGAGGTCAGGAAAGACAAGCGGTAAGGAATCATCAGGTGGATCAAGTTCTGCTACTGTAAGTGTTAGGACAAAGTTTTCATCGTGATTGTTCTTGGTTTTAAAGAAGTCCAGGATTTTGTCGAGGTCTTCGATGGTATTATCTTCCACATAGACTTGTTCATAATGTTTCTATTCACTTTCCTTGGTGTCATAGATATTCTGCGGTCCAAATTTAAGAGGTCTATCTCATGCGTTATGTTCTTCTTGAGATAGGGATATGGAATCAGTATCATCAGGGATATCCGTAGTAGCATTGGAGCAGGTACCCCATTCATATTCATTGGAATCAGTCTCTGAGGCATCATCCCAGATTCTATCAGTGCTATAAACTGGTATGTTGTATGGTGAAAACAAATCTTTGATGATGGATACCATTTTGATAGTTTTTCTTGATTCTGTGTCAGATCCATCTTCTACTTTCTATATTTGTTCATAGACTATGCTTCCTTGAGGAGGAATAATGGTATCTGGAGATGATATGATTTATTCTTGAGATATTGTTGTTGTAATATGAGCTACTACTACAGATATGGCCTTCTTGTGGCTTAGAAGCTTTCCCTGATGTAACTTCTGATCTTGACATTCCCGTGCCTTGCAGATTGTTTCTACTGATTCAAAGAGTGCTTCCTACCAGGATTCTTCTTTGTACTTCATCTTTACTTTCCATTGAGGTTTTGTATTTAGGTGGGGTGGCCTTTTTAATAGGAAAGTGAGCTCACAACCCAATCCTGCTTTGTTTCCATTGGGCTGTGGAGGAAGATCTATAGGTTCAGTGACTCCTTCTTCGCGTTTCCCAATAGGTCCTTTACCGTCATATCCCATTTGCTGCATGATTAAGTATCCTTTTCCATATAGGTGTGTAGGTAGAACAATGTCCAAAGCAGCTGCTCTATTATCTTCTTTCTCATCTTTGTATAACCAGCTAAGAACATCCTTATCTTCTGATTCATGTGCTAGAGTGCCCAATTGGATGAAGGTACCATCAAATTTGGTGATGGGCTGAGTGACCAGATGCATTGACGTAGTAGGCAATCCATGAGATCTAGGTGATGTTGGCAATTTGGCCAAACATAAGGGCTTCAAAGAGTATTCTCCCATACCTTGGTCTTTGATTTGCATTTTCCATTTGAAGTCTCCAAATAAGGAGTTGGACTTTGCTATTTGTAGATCTAATGCTAAAGATCACTGTTTCTCTCTATTATGAGGAACCAAACTATCTTGGGCTGCCCCCATTGTGTTGCAATGTTGAAATGGATTGTGATCAGCAGATATGGAGACTTCTTGTCTGTCATAAGGAAATTTGACACACTGGTGATACGTAGAAGGTACTGCTTGCATTTCATGTATCTAGGGTCGCCCTAATAAAATATTGTAGGTAAGATCTATGTCTAAGACCTGACACATAGTATCCTTTTGCACTGGTCCTACTTGAATGGGTAATATCACAGTTCCTTTAGAGGACCTTTCCTCATCATCATATGCCTTTATGGTAATCTTCTTGCAGGGATCAATAGACTCTTCTGAGAAGCCTAATGCATGGATAAGCTTTAAAGTACATATATTAAGTCCAGTTTGTCCATCTATTAAGACTCTTTTTACTCGATATTTGCAAACAATGACTTTGATATGGAGAGGAGTGTTATGCAGATGGTTTAAGGAAGCATCATCATGTTCTGAGAAGGTGAGGTTATGAGGTCCAGTCATATGGGCGACCATGGTTTGAAATCTATCTGTATCCAGATTTTGAGGTACATTAGTTTCCAATAGTGCTTGTTCCAAGATGTCTTTGTACTTCGGTGATAGTTTCAGCAATTCCAATATAGATATCTGAGCTGGAGTTTTGCGTAGTTGGCTAACCAAGTCATATTGGATTTTTGGTGTGGTAGTTGTAGGTGACGTATGTCCTTTTAAGACATATTTCTGAGTTCGAGTTGTTACATTGACAGATTCATGATCACGCCGATCTCGGATGGTGATGACATTTACTTGATGATCTTCAGCTGATATGTGATTTATGGTGTTGTTGTAGATATGGTTGATACGAGCTCCATGGGTATCGTTCAAGGTTGAAGCTCCATCTTTGTTATAATTTGGAAGAGGATTTTTAAAGGCTCCATGATCACCATTTGTTTTGAGACCATCTACTATTAAGTCACCTCGATCAATCATATCTTGCACCACGTGTTTTAACCTCATGCAATCATTCATCTGATGACCCTTGTTATGATGGTAATCACAATAGTGTGAATCATTCCACCAAGGTGGTTTGATTTGGGGTTCATAGTTGCTGATTAGAGGCAAAGAAAGAATTTTGTGTGCCAAAAGTTCTATGAATGTTGATTCTAGTGATTGCCCCAGTGGTGTAAAGATATGTTTTTGGAAATTGTTCGTGTTGTTGCATGAATTGTTGTTAGGTCTTGGATTCATGTTTTTGCTTTGAGTATCATTGGTGTTGTTTGTGTTGAGTTGTCCTTGATCGGTGTTTGGTGCATATGTGTTAGCATTTGGATTAGCATTTTTAGGATTTTTCATGTTTTGAGGATTTCCAAATAATGCAAGCACTGGTTGCTTAGATTTGGGATCATATGATTCATTGTTGCCTTCATTTTTGTTTCGAGTCCAAAATCAAGATTTGTCTAAGTTGTTGTTGTTCTGGTTATTGTAGTTTGATGAGTTTGTTCCTCCCTTGTAGAATTTGAGCATTCCCTTTTTGACACATGCTTCTTCTACTTGAATGCCATTTTCAATCAATTTAGTGAAAGATGGTATGCATTGAAGTTTTAGTCTGTAACTCATTTCACCATTCAAGTTATTGATGAAGATTTCCATTTTCTCCTTTTCTAGAATATCTCGAGGATATCTGGATACCATATGTCGCCAGCATTGAAGGAACATCATGAATGTTTCGTTGTTCTTTTGTTTGGTATTACAAACATCTAGCATGGTTATGGCGTGTTGGATGTTATAGGAATATTGGGTTATGAATTTGTTAACTAATTCATCAAATGATCTGACAGGTGGTGTAATTTTGGATAACCATTCCATTGTTTGCCCTCCTAGGCTTCTTGGGAATAACCTCATCAGATAGGTGTCATCATGAGCAAATTCAAGACTCATTGTGCAAAATTCTCGAACATGATCTCGGGGATCACTTTTCCCATCATATTTATCAAATTTGGGAATGTCTGAGTTTGGAGGAAAAGGCACCATGTTCAATCTTTTGTCAAATGGATAAGGACAGATTTCGTTTAAAGAGTACTGCACTGTTGTTCCTTGTTGCATATCTTACATTTGTCATTGTAACATTTACATTTATTGAGTGAGAGTAGCCAAAGGTATATTGTCTTGTCGAGGGAAGAGTTCTTCCCTTGTATTAGTTCTCAACTGAAAAGGTGTGGTAAACAGTATATTTTGCTCTAGTGTTTCTAGCTCAGGTATACACATTTCTGGTATGTGTTGTTCTGGAATGTGTTGCTCAGGTATGTGTTGTTCAAAGTTACGAGTTTATTCTTCTCTTTGTTGTTCTTGATATGCATATTGTCGAGATCCGGTTCCAAAGATGTTTGTGTCTAAATCTTCGGGAAGTTTGATGCCTTTACTTATAAGCATGAGTAGATACTTTTCTTTGTCAGTTTCCATAAGCCTTTCTACAAGTTTTTGGAATGAAGGGTTTTCCTGACATTCCTAAAGAAGCGCTTTAGAAATTTTAGTTTCTTCTAAGTGTGGAACTTCAAAAGGATTTGACAATCTTCAATTCATACTAGACTCTACCTGTGTCTCACTTTGTTGGTTTCTTTAAGAGCGAGTAACAGGCATTTTAGTAGAAACTTTCTGTGACAAAGGGAACAAAATCCTCTTCGATGTGTTGCTTGGGGGTGGGTGGTTCTAGTCAAGATGTGTTATAAGTGATACACTCGTTGGGCAAGAATGCTGGATTGATTTTTCCTCCGCAGTTTATGATTTGATTAAAAGCAAACTTTTGACAGTAGGCTCGTGTCTTCAAGGGTTCTTTGTCAAATTTGTTGGATTTGTTTTGGATATAACGTTTGACGTGATGAAGGAATACCCGATGAGATTTGAAGAGTTGATGATTGATGTATAAAAACTTGTTTCTCTTGATGAACTTGGAAAAACTAGGTTGTTGTTTTTTCAACATGATGTTACGATAAAGGTTCTTTCTTCTCAGAATATGGGGATTAGTCATGCATGAGTGATCAATGGTTTATGTTGATTTGTTTGGATTTAGTTGATCTTGTTTGGAAAATTTCAAATCTTACTCTATCAAAATGAAGGTTTAGATGCCCCTTCACGACAAAGTGTGTCAAATGATATGGATAAAAGCCTCCCGATATGGAGACTTGATTTGACAATTTGAAAATTTTAAACAAGTGTTTTTGAGATGAAATCCGTAAGATGGTAAAGGATTCTGTTGATACTGATGATGAGGTTTCCAGGTTATGATAAGATATACATGTTTTATCATGCGATTTGTTTAGGATTTTTACAATGTTTGTTTTGACACAAATTTAGCTCAAGAAAGTCTTAACGGTTTGTTTTCGCTACTCTATTTTGATGAAAAATGTTGTTGATAATGAGAGGCTTTTGAAAATATTTTTGAAATTTTTAAAATTCCTCACGGTTTTGCCCTTTGTTTTTATGTTTTGGATCACGCGCTAAAATAGAGACTACATGCACTACAAAAATTACTCCACGCACTAAAATAATGACCACACGCGCTAGGCTGCCCCCAGACGCGCTAAAGTTTTGATTTTTCAAAAATTGTTTTCTATTTGTTTTGAAAAAGCTATGCGCTAGCCTGGGCTTGTAACGCGCTAACTTTTGAACTTTATGCACTAATGTTTGGTTTCCACATGCTAGACTGTTTCTCTGATGCGTTAAATGTTTCCACACTATTTTGCTTTGGGATGAAATGCTATTGTTTGGAACCGATGTACTAAATTGATGGTTACATGCGCTAACAAAAGTACCTTACGCGCTAAGAAGTTGCTTTTATGCGCTAAACTGTCCTGATTTTTCCTTTGGTTGATTTTTTGTAAATTTTGAATTTTTGTTGTGAATTTTTCAAGTTTGATGGATGATTTTCTGAAGTAGTAAATGCAAGCACAACACAAAAAGTACAACCATTTTGCCTAATCTAACAAAAAGTGTATGTTCTATGAGGATGTGTTCAAATCTCCAATGTTTTAATAGGTTTGGATATGAATAATACACTTCAGAAAGACTCTTTAGTCAAAGGTCATAAATAACATCATAGCCCACTAGTCTCGATACTCCGTCAGCTCAAACAACCATGTCACTCCCTAGAGGGCGCCCATTTTTTTTCCTTTTGCCAGAACTTAACCCAAAGTGAATCACTTCACAGTTGAGTAGTTATCTTGGGAGATATATGGTGAGTAATCTTGGGGGTGGATTCTTCCCCACCCTTGGACTATGATGTTATAAATGTCTGGTTACTGACTCGGTTCAAAGTTTATAATTCTATGGTTCATAATCAGGCTTCCCGTTTGGCCGTCAGTGATAAAATCCCTCAGGAGGCTTCCCAACCTTTAGAACAAAGGCTTTATGTATCTCGAGGATATTGGGGGAAGGCTAATCGCTGCGTGCAACCATTGAAAAGGACTTTCGTCACTTTCCACGCTTGATTATAGTGGGTTGGAATTCTTGGCATCAAAGTCGTTCCCCACTTAGGTCGTTCCCTTCACACTGGCCATAAACGGCTTTAAGAGTTGATTTCAACTCCTCGGGAAGGCAGGCCTACCAAAGGTTTTATGCTTGAAATACAGAAAGCTTTAAGAGTAGTCTGGATTTTTTATCACCCAGGTAAGGGGAGAGCATATTCCTTTCACTTTTGAGACAAGGCAATCAAGTTGTTCTTTTTAGCCTTCAATTCAGTGATTTGCTAATCTCTACTTGGAGATGTTGCTCCAACAAGCATGATGTTCTTTTTAATGTTTCATAGCAAAGTGTGTATTTCTGAAACTTTTGTAAAATAAGCTTAGTCAACAAAGTAAATCGTGATTTGGTCAACAAATTTAAAGTCAATAGGGGAAAGTTTTCCCTTTTTGCTTTGCACAAAATAAAGATGAGATTCTTTTTCCTTTGCAAAATAAAATGGATCCTTTTAGACACCAAAGGAAGGTGAGGTTTGTTTTAAGCTTTGCAAAAAGTAAATTTGCTTGTTCTCTTTAGAGCTTCCAAAATGAAGTTTTTTTTTCTATAAAAGCAAGAAAATTTCTGATAGTGGTTCTTTTTATAGCCCAAAAGAAATAAGTGAGTTCAATTTTAAGAATAAAAGATGTTTAAAATTCTAAACTAACTTAACTAAGTTAGTGAAAATCTTAACTATCTAAATATTCTAAGATTACGCTCCTTTCTGCAACAAATTTTTTAGAATCCTGCAAGAAAATCAGAGGAAAAACATTAGATGCTTTGGTGGACTCCCACAAGTCTAATTTTTAACTTTCGGTTACAATTTTTGCTTCTGTCTATGATGCGCTACGGAACAAACTATATGCACTAAAATATAACCTTGATGCACTAAAATATGGTTTCAATGCGCTACACTGTTTTCTGAAAGCGCTGCTCTATTTTTCTTCCGTGCCGAGACCTATAGGAAAATTAGTGATTTGATGCACTAATATATGGACTTCATGTGCTAGATGATGGACTCCACGCGCTAAACAGTGAACTAGATGTGCTAGGCTGTTAATCGGATGCACTAAACAGTCAACTTAATGTGCTAATTCATTTTTCCCGCATGCCTGCAAAAGTGGTTAAATTTAAAAACCGATTTGATATATGGGGTTGGGTCCCACGGTGGGCGCCAGAAATGTATGCAGAAAAAGCGGGTCGATAGAACTCAAAATGTGAAAATATTGCCAAAGACTTGTCCACACACACACACAGGACTTCTTGGTGCAAGCTATGGAGTAATCAAGAATTACTCAGCTTCCCAAGGTGGGTCCCATGGTTCTCTATCTTACAATGTCCCTCAAACCAATGTTTTTGCTCTCAGATCCCTAAGCAAAATGGTTTAGGGATGGCAAATGCAAGAATGAGGGATGGTTTTTGTTGATTTTAATATGAGATGCATCCTAAGCTATGCATGATTCTAGAAATACCATAAACTAACTATAAGATAATAAGGTTAGTAAACAAACTATCCTAGCATACTATATTAGTTCATGATTTAAGCTAAATGATAAGGAACATACTCTAAACATGCATATTTAGATTAATTCCTATTGAAAAGAGAGGCTAAAATGATGAGCATATATGAAATAAAAGCTTGAATGTATTTGAGCATAAGTATGATACTACAAACTTGTGTGATCTCCTTCAAAATGGAGGAATGAGAGCTCTATTTATAGCAAAAATAGAGAAATGGATGGTCAGGATTGAAAGAGTTGATCAAGGGTTGAGTTTGAAAGTTGGAGATCCATGTTTGCAATTTTCACCAATGAAATGGTGACAAGTGTCAACATAGGGTTGGGTTGAGAGAAGGGGTTGGAGGCATTAAATGCTTGAGAAGACCTTATGGTTATCTAGAGGGTAAGGGTCAAGCCTAAGTTAAGATTACCCATTAGATTAAGAGTTAATCCAAGGAAAAATTCTTGAGCAAATGATTAAGAGATAATCATGGTCAAAGCATTAAAGACTTGATGAGACCCTTGGGTTGGATGAAGGTTGAATTAAAAGAAATTCTTTAACCATTAATGGTTATGAAGACTTTGGGGAATTAAGTGGTTGAAGACTTGAAGCCTTTAATGGTTATCAAAGACTTTGAGGTTTTTGAGAAGTGACCTCCCTTTGCTTACGGATGTGACAAAGTTTAGAAGATGGGTTAGGCTAATTAGAAACGATTAGAAGAATCTAGAAGAATTTAGGAAGGGGTTTAGGAAGCAAGTGGGAAATGTAGGAGAATGCAAGTGGATGGAGGGATAATAGGATTTAATTGAATTTAACGAATTTCATTCAATTTGGTTGTAATTAAATAAATTAGATTTATTTAATTTAGGATAACTATTTAATTAAATTTGAATTTAATTAAAAGTGGATAGGGGGAATTTAATTGAATAAAATGATTTATTCATTAAATGGGTATAGTGAATTTAATTTAAATAAATTGAGTAATTTACTTAATTAAATAGAGGAATGTGGGTAATTTAATTAAATTGGATTTAATTAAATAGAGAAATGAACATAAAATATTCATTTAGGAATATGGTCATTTTTATATGTCTACACTTAAATCCATCATAAAAGCTTATGTATCAAACCACAAGTCACCAAACATCGCCAATCACCCTGATTTCATCACAACTAATCTGCTTTACCGGTTAAGGTCCTAATTCACAATCTTACTGGTAAACTTTGTCAAACTATCAAACTCTTACTCTGATAGACCAAATCACTTAGCCAACAAGTCAATCACCGAAAACCAACTGTAAACATCATTAAACATCAGTTAACCCTGGTTGCCATCAATGACAACACAAATAACCGATCATGTCATCTTTCTTCTACTGGTACAGTCATCCATCATCATCTCAACCTCATCAGTTATGCAAAACATGCCAACAATCTCCCCCTTTTGCATTGATGGCAACACTAAATATCAACCTACTCAACTCTTATCATTTCTCTTTGTTCTGGACCTTCTCTGCAACTCTTCTCTTCTCTGTTGCATCTCATATGTCAGTTACATTTTATCTTCAATTACACTTCTTCTCCTCCTAACCATATGTCTTCTCTTAATCATATTTCTTCATCCCCTTTGATAGAAATACCAAAGGTACATAAGCATCACAAATCATCAAGTCTGTAGTAGTCATTATTTTCAACATGTCTGCAAACTCATCTAAGTTGCTCACCCTATGGAGTATCCTACGTCTCATCAATCCAAAGTGAAAAATACTCACATGAAGCCCAATGGATTGATGTATCTTGCATTCTAGTTTTTCTAAGTAGGGGTCTAACCCCTAATTTAGCTCTGAGATACTCAAAGGTTGTCTTCGACAATGGTTTTTGGAAAATGTCTACTAGCTGCTCTTTGCTTGTCACATACTCCATTTAGACTTGTTTTTCTTGTAGTCTTTCCCTCGGAAAATGATATTTCAATTCTATGTGCTTAGTTCTTGCATGTAGCACAGGATTTTTCAAAATCTTAATTGCACTATCATTATCACAATAAATAGTTACCAGTTCAGACATATCAAATATGAATCCTTCAAGCACATGTCTCATCCAGATTGCCTGTGTGCAATTCATTGATGCTGCAACATACTTTACCTTTGTTGTTGACTAAGAAACACAAGTTTTCTTCTTACTTGTCCAAGCAACCAATCTTCCTCTAGGAAGAAAAGCTCCACCGGTAGTGCTTTTCTGGTCATCTACATTGCCTACCCAATCTGCATCAATAAATACATTCAAAGAAAAAATTCTTCTATAAGGATACCATAAACCATAATCTATTGTGCCTTTTAGGTTGCGGAATATCCTTTTCACCGCTACCAAGTTATTCTCCTTGGGATCCTTTTAAAATATAGCAACCAATCCAACAGTATGTGCAATATCCAGTCTTCTATGAATGGCATAATGCAATTTACCAATCATAGACCTGTATTATTTCTCATCTATGAATGGCATAATGCAATTTACCAATCATAGACCTGTATTATTTCTCATCAACAGATGGTGAGTCCTCTTGTTTAAATAATTTCCAACCTATCACCATCGAAGTACCAACTGGTTTACAATCCTCTATGCCAAATGTTTTCAACACCTCTTTGGCATACTTTGGAAGAACTAGTTTTGGTGTTATGCTTCCCACTTCATGTTCTTCATGTTCTTCATCTTCTTCATCGATCTCTACATTTATCGATTGAGCACCTATTTTTGTAAAAAATTCTCATCAGGCTTTTGCACTTCCGATTCTATAAACACAATTCTTTCTTTACCTTTCTCATGCTCAGATGTATTGGAATCGCCAGATTTCTCAAGGATTTCATCTATCTTCACATTACCACTCTCAATGATCTTCTTAGTTCTCTTGTTATAACATTTAAATGCCTTACTATTTGTAGAGTAACCAAGAAAAATTCCTTCATCACACTTAGCATCAAACTTTTCGGTGTAATCATCTCTCTTAATATAAAATTTACTCCCAAAAAATTTGAAATAACTTACACTAGGAGTCTTTCCATGTCATAATTCATGAGGTGTTTTATTATTACCTTTTTTGACAAGTACCCAGTTCAAAGTATAAACTGTAGTGTTGACTAGTTCTCTCCAAAACATCTTTGATACTTCACCTTGAATCAACATGGTTCTAGAAGATTCAACAAAAATTCTATTCATTCTCTCTACTATCCCATTTTGTTGTGGAGTTCTAGGAGCTGACATCTAAATCTTAATTCCCTATTCATCACAGAACTTCACAAACTCATCAAAAGTAAATTCACCTCCCTGGTCAGATCTCAAACATTTTAGATTCTTCCCGGTATCTTTCTCAACAAGAGCTTTAAATTCTTTAAACTTACTATATGCCTCAGGCTTTTCTCTCAAAAAAGTTACCCACATCATCTTAGAATAATCATCAGTAAAGATCATAAAATACTTATCACCAAAAGAGCTCTTAGTCCTCATAGGACCACAAAGATCAGTATGAACCAAATCAAGAATATTCTGTGAAGAGAAAGACTTACTCTTAAAGGATATAGAGGTCAACTTACCCATCTGACAATAACGCATTGTCTGGTTTTGAACAAGCTAGGGCAAACCTCTAACAATACTTGACTTACTAACTTTAATCAAATTATCAAAATTGACATGACAAAATCTCTTGTGCCACAACCAGTTGTCTTCAATATTCGCCTCCAAATAATCATATACGTGAGTGTTCAGATGAAATAAATTACCTCTAGTCTTCTTCCCATTAGCAATCAATTCTCCATTATTTCCAAGAATCCTACACACTCCACTTTTGAATTCAAGTAGATATCACTTATCATTAAGTTGTCTAACACTCAAGAGGTTATGTTTTGGTCATTCAACACAAAAGACATCATCTGCATTACTCTTTAGACCATTTAAATAAATTGATCATTTACCTTTAACCATGCAGGGAGAGTTATTGCTATATCTTACAACAACTCCATCAAACTCTTCAAGTGATAAGAACTTAATTTTGTCACCGGTCATGTGGTGTGAGAAAACAATATCTATTATTCATTCTTTGTTGTTATCCATGTGAGGCACCAAATCCTTCTCATCAGTCAAATCCTCCTTCACAGCAAAAAATACTATCTTCTTATTGTCATCTTCTTTTGATTCATCATTCGTCACACCTTCATCCCTTGCAACATAACAATGTTTCTTGCTTTTTCCTTTGAATCTCCTAAACTTCTCTTTCTTATCAGTGTTAGGGAAGTTAGCATCTATGTGTCCAATATTACTATAGGAGAAACACTTCAAGGGTAATTTACCTTTAAATTTACCTATTCCTCTAGGGAATCTTCTAGCCTGTAATGTCTCAAGTTCCATCAGATGACATTCATCATCACCATCACCCCTGCTACCGCCATGACTAGACCTATAGTCATGATTATGAAAAACATCTTTTCCTTTCATTGTTTATGTACCGGTTATAGAAGCCTTAAAAGCACATTCAGAAGGTTTGGAAATACTATTATCAAAACTGTTATGTTCAAATGCAGATAAATTTCCAATTAAATAATCAATAGTAACTTTATCTTTTGAAATGGATCTCAGTTCTTGAGTAGCAGACACTTTGATAGAATATTATGGTAAAATAATTCTAAGCATTTTTCTAACAATAGTATCATCTTCAATCTTACCTCTGGCACTCTTTATTCCACCTACAACTTCCTTAATCCTTTTTCCATATTGAGCTATGTTCTCACCGTCAACCATTTTCATATCATCAAATCTTCCTCTCAAACTCTCTTCCTTTTCCCTTTGTAGATGTTCATCTCCTCCATAAATTTAATTTAATTTCTCCCATACCTCATTGGCAGTTTCTAATCCATGTACATCAATATACTCAGAGTCAGATAAAGTACTTACAATTTCTTCAAGAGCCTGAATGTTTTCCTGTTAATCTTTGAGTTCATCCAATGTTAAGGGACTGGTAGTAGGAGAAACATACTTGGTTTTCACATGATTCCATTATTGTGAACCCATTCCTTTAATGTAGATCTTCATCCGATCACTCCATATCTGGTAGTTGTCCTTGGTAAACTTGGGACCCTCCTTCTTCATCATCTTTAATAGAATCTTTCCCTCAAGCTGTTAGGCTTTCTGCACACAAAGGACCAATGCTTTGATACCAATTGTTAATCCTAGAGGATTTGGTTAATACTGAGAGGGGGGTGAATTAGTATTAACAAAAATTGAAACTTTCAACACCGAAACAACCTTATCTCAGATCTAAAAACATTCAATACTTAAACCAAATCTTCATAACAGATTTCCTTATCAGATCTAGATAATCATTTCCACTTATGTATACTTATTACTCAAATTAGCCATCAATTCAATATCAGATCAGCAAACACTATTACCAACTTATTGACTGATCAAAATGCTTCATCAACCATATAATCATTAATACCTGTATCTACTTTAAGATCTCTAATAAACAAACATAAACTATCTTAAACCCTAGCAAAACTTCATCAAAAATTCAAAACATGCCTTCCATTAACCATCATAGGATGCGGTTCTGGTTACATACTTAAATCTATCATAAAAGCTTATGTATCAAACCACAAGTCACCAAACATCAAAAATCACCCTGATTCCATCAAAACTTATCTGCTTTACCGGTTAAGGACCTGATTCACAGTCTTGCTAGTAAACTCTATCAAACTCTTACTCCAGTAGGCCAAATCACTTCGCCAACAAGTCAATCACCGAAAACCAACTGTAAGCATCAGTTAACCCTGGTTACCATCAATGACAACACAAATAACCAATCGCATCATCTTTTTTCTACTGGTATAGTCGTCCATCATCATCTCAACCTCATCAATTATGCCAAACATGCCAACAGTTATATGAATCATCTACATTAATTTTTATCAATCTATTGTATAACAATTTAGTAAGTACGTGTATAGTCAAATATGCATAAAATTCATTAAAATTAGAGACAAACATTAAAGGAAATAGGGTTATCATGGCATGGCTGAATGAAAAATGGTTGTGTTATCATTAATGGCCACAGATACCTATTTCAATACACGGGACATTAGGTAAACTAAATTTCTGCAATCAGACATCAAGAGCATGAGCACATAATTATTCATGTAAGGCAATAAATCTCTAGGAGTAACATAAATCTATATAGAGAACTAAGAATGTACACACAAATTAAAGGATTTACATAAAAGCATGGAAAGAAACATTATGTACTGGAAGTCATGATTCTCCTCTAGGAACTTTTCAAACCTCCATTTGGATATTTTTTATATTTAAATCTTGTAGTTTTTATTAATAATAGTTTCTTTAAAATTATTGATTTTACACATTTTGGACATAATTTTCTTCACCCAAATAAATATTTGACTAAATTAGAAATTAAAATTATTTAACCTCTAAACACACGTCACGCTACTTTATAGAAAAAGATGGAAGTTTAACAAGGGATATTTTTTATTCTCTATGATTGTACCCTATCAATAACATTATCTAAATTTTATATTTTGAGACTAAATTTGGATGTTGAATAGATGAACCATTAAATTTATATGTTGGTAGAAAAAAATAATATTGAATTTTTTAAATAATATTTAAACCAATTCTAAAATTGGATTTATAGTGTAATAAAATTATTTTATGTATTATTTCTTTCTAAGACATTTTTTGACGTCTCTATAGACTATTCAAGGGAGTATTTTTTTTGACATACATTGATAGCCCCAATGTAAAGATGTAGTATTGAATTCTTGACATGGAATGAGGAAGATCGTTTTGCGTTGAACTCATAACAGTACTCTACAAGTTAGATCATAATGTAGTCTCATGAAAGGGGATATTATATAGATCATGATGATCCTAGGAATGGTATCTAAATGTCATAATTGTTATAGGTGTGTGAATTTAAGAGTATGGAAAATTCATCATACAAAAGAACCTTGCGAGTTTATGTGTGTGTAAAAAATCATTAAACGAGAAGCAACAAGGAAACATGAGAAGGGAAAATAGTAAGAAGGGGGTCATTAAAATAGGAGAAATAAACATAAAATATATGGGGATGTATGATATGAAGTATAAAATTAGAAGTTAAATTAATAAAGGGAATGGAAAATAGAGGAAAGGATAGAGCATATTGAAGAATACATAGAAATAAAGAAGATGCAAACTATCCTCGGAGAAAATATATCAAAGCTGGGAGAAAAAAGAAAATTTATGGACTTTCGCAACATACATAATGATGCGGTAGGAATAAAACAAGAATTCCTTATCTAGGACTCATAATGCCCCTGGAGTGGAAAAAAAACACACTAGTACCCTTTAACTGTTGCAAGGTTGAGACACCATTTTAAACAACAATGTCTTCATATTTATAAATTCGAGCTCTACGGGAAGAGCCCTTATATTGACTAACACGAAGGGTTATGCACAAGTGTGTAAATGATGAATTTTTTTCAACCTTCGAGGACAAAAAAAAAAATAGATGCGAACAAACCCATAAAAACTAGGGCAAAGAAGCCCCATATAACAACAGCCAAGAACAATACAAAATTTCTAAAGAACAAAACTACAACATTTTGACCAATTTATCATTCTTTTGAATGACATCCTCATTGATTTTCTCAACTTTCTTAATGATTTTGTCAACACGGGTCACACCCTTATCTTTTCTAGGGAGCCTCGTCGCTGGACCAAGTAGGGGCTTCTCTTTCATATACAAATACGCATCCACATCCTCTGAGGGAGCCCTAAGTTTCTTATAGGTACCGGCATTCACAACCTTAGCTTTATTGACCATCTCAATGCTACCAGTGGGGTACTTTCCCTGAGAAATATAATGAAGAACTTCAGCCTATTCATTGAGTCTACGTAGACCAATGCTAGTATTGTTCATGGCAGACATACTCACCTCCACCACCACACTCAAACTATGCTGAAGTTTATAAGAAATTTTCCAAAGCCTTAATGTGCTCTTCATGGTCCTCCTTAAGGTCTTTAATATAATTAGCCAGGGTATGCGTATCGGAAACCTAATACTATTGAGGTCCCCATTAGGTGGATTGGCCTTCTCTTTGAGATTATTAATATCTTGAAAAATCCAAGTGAATTGGGCATTTTGGTTATCCTTTAAATTCCTCAAGTTAATATTCATAATCGTATTCTAAGGGACCGACAAACCATCTCCTTAGGGGTAAACCCACCACCAAGAGTAGTTATAAAAACATTGACACCCTAATCCTCCACAAGCCCATCCAAATCAATCTGAGAGGCATTCAGCCGCTTAGAATAATTCTCGTTGACATTGTTAAATAATTTGGTTTTGTAATACCTCTTGACATAGAAACCCTGGCCACTCTTTTAACCTTCACATCAGAACTATCGTCCACCAAATTAGGGACATAATCAGGATCATCCTCCTTGTTAGATTAAACATTTTTTTTTCTGCTAGTAGGGTTAGGGATTTTAGACGATGAGGGTCCTGTTTGTTATAAATGTGAAAGACTTTGTTCCCATCAAAGTCCACCTCTTCATCAGAAGAGATTTCCCCATAATGAATACAGACATTCTTCTTGTATTCAATACCAATTTTAGCACTCAGATTCCTCTCGACATGGATAGTCTTGGCATACTTCATAATCAACAGGAATAAGCCCTCATTGAGAACAAGGGAGGATGCACATTTCTCATGAGCCCTAATGCTATTATTCAATGATGAGACCAAATAAAAGGCCAAGGAAATGCACTTGCGATGCTGAAAATGATTAATAATCACAAAGTGATAGCTATGTATGCTATAGAATTTAACATCAAGGGTGAGGCAGTGCACGATAACCTCTGAGACCTCCTACCATGGCTTCAAAAGTGATTTTTTCTCCCACCCAACATTATCTTTCTTTCTCACCTTCTCCCTTTCCTTCAGTGGGAAAAAGGTTTTCATCGCCACCATTGCACATTTCTTATCCTTGTAGAATTTGGTACCCTTGTTCAGAATTTTGGACACCTTAGCCACCATCTCCTCATCAACCTCTAGCTCCATACCATAAACACAGATAAAACCATCCTTCCGCCCATTAATAAAGGCCTCAGTAACAAGGGCATCCGCACCATGAAGAAACTTGATATAACTAGTCAAAACTCCTACCGAAAGTTCTTTCCATACTGCTTCCTTATTTCGTCATTTTTCACAGACTATGGGATCCAAACGGTTCCTATCTCCCCTAATATTAAAAAATACTAATTCTCAACAACTTGCAACACAAACAGAGTTGACCTAAACCATATAAAAATAATTAAAAAAGCCACCAGAAAGTTCGTCTTTCCCCTCATAAAAGAAGTCTTGCCCAGGACACTTTGGAAGATGTCATTCTCCATCATTTCCAAAACCCCCTTGAGCTTGGCACGCGTCATAATCATTATGGAGTAGGTTAAGAAGATCCACTAGGATTCGATCATAAATGTTCCAAACTTTCCTACTTGGCAAGTTGGCCCCAATGTTGGCCTAAATATCTGCAACCTTATTACCTTCATGGTAGACATGTGAAATGTTAAATTCATATAAGCCCCTGAAAAGAATTAGGCTATCTTCAATAATATGTTTAATTGACCAACTAGGAGAGGAGGAAGTAGTTAAACAATTATGTTTAGGGAGTCACACTCCAACCAAACCCTTCTCAAACCTTTCTCTTTGGCCAATTTGATATTGGTATACATTGTGAAGGCCTCATTAAAGTTATTTGTCTGGGTACCCAAAGAGAGGGCCATTGTCAAGACCATTTTGCCATTGTTATCATGCACCACTTCCCCACATCCAGCAGGTCCGGGATTCCAGTTCGCCGCACCATCAATTAATGTTACTTTAGGTCCATTATTTTGTTTAAATGTTATAAACATTGATTAACAAGATATGAGAAAGAGTTTATTGAATTAATAGATAGAGAGAAAAATCAATCCAATGTCATTTCTTTCAATGAAATGGAAAATATTTTTGCAAGAAGAGCATCCTCAAGAATCAAGACATTAGATAAAGTAGTAAATGTTGTCAAGTGAGTGTTAAGATCAACTTTCCCATTGGACTTCTCGAAACATGGTACCTCTGTTTGCTTTGAGATAGGATTCTTTAGGACGGTATATGAAAGTAGTCCACATGTGCAATATGGTGGAAGAGTTAGTTGGGATTAGGTTTGGCCTGTGCTGGCCAAATCTCTACTACGATACATAATTTATAAGGATTATTTCCATAAAAAAATAAACCAACTAAATAATTGTAGTGCTCTATTGTATTTAAGTTAAGAGTGTAAAATTTTCCCTTTCCCAATTGAATAATCCTTCATCCTTTCAAGCTATACATTGAATAATAAATAAATATTTTCCAGCATCTATATCCGTTGCGACAAGAATCTTCGATAGAAAAATAATAATAATAATAATAAGTAAAGAAAAATGAAATGGTATTATACTAGAATACATTATTTTCATAACCCAAAATAGTAAATTAATGGATACTAAGCAATTGGAGCTAGTTAAATGCCTTGTTGAAGGAGTAATTACCAAAATAAAAGAAAAAAAGAAAAGAGGAGACTATGTTTAAACTGGATCAATTTAAAACTTCCTAATAGTATCCTCATGTGGCATACATTGGCAAGCACTGAGAAAGAATTTTTTATATCACTTGTAGATCTAAATGCATCTCACCTTAGGTGGTTAATCGAGTCAATGGAGATGGAAAAATCCTTTACAAAGGCTGCACATTATCTAGTAAGCACAATAGTTTTAAAAGATAATAAATAAATAATAAGAATGAAATTAGAACAAGAATTTAATCAAATGTAAATGCACTCCACTCATCACCTTCATCGCCCAATTGAATAAACTAAGAAAATATAAGCTAAGCTGCTAGTTTAGATGTTGTCCAATGCCCTTAGAAACTATATGAATAGCATGTTGGACACCTTATCCACCATCTCCTCATCAACCTCCAGCTCCATACCATAGACACAGAGCACACCATCCTTCCACCCATGAACAAAGGCCTCGGTAACAAGGGCATCCGCACCGTGAAGCGTCTTGATATAACTAGTAAAAACTCTTGCCGAAAGTTCTTTGCATACTACTTCCTTATTTCATCATTTTTCAAAGACTATGGGCTCCAAACGGTTCCTATCTCCCCCAATCTTGAGAAATACCGATTCTCAATAAACTTGCAACACAAACAGAGTTGAGCTAAAATAAAACAGTTAAAAACACCACCAAAAAGTTTGGCTTTCCCCTCATAAAAGAAGTCTTGCCCAGGACACTTTGGAAGATGTCATTCTCCATCATTTCAAAAAGCCCCTTGAGCTTCGCATGCATCATGATCATTACAGAGTAGGTTAAGAAGATCCACTGGGATCCAATCATAAATGTTCCAAACTTTCCTACTTGGCAAGTCGACCCCAATGTTGGCCTAAATATCAGCAACCTTATTACCTTCACGATAGACATGTGAAATGTTAAATTCGTAGAAGCCCTTGAGAAGCATTAGGCTATCTTCAATAATATGTTTAATCGACCAACTAGGGGAG
Source organism: Cryptomeria japonica (assembly GCF_030272615.1). Classification (NCBI taxonomy): domain Eukaryota; kingdom Viridiplantae; phylum Streptophyta; class Pinopsida; order Cupressales; family Cupressaceae; genus Cryptomeria; species Cryptomeria japonica. Next base: position 648,362,347 of record NC_081407.1, on the reverse strand, counting down.
GAGGAAGTTGTTAAACAATTAATGATGTTTATGGAGTCACACTCCAAGCAGAGCCTTCTCAAACCTTTCTCTTTGGCCAATTTGATATTGGTATACGTTGTGAAGGCCTCACTAAAGTGGTTTGTCTAGGTACCCAAAGAGAGGGCCACCATCAAGACCATCCTGCCATTACTATCACGCACCACTCCCCCATATCCAGCAGGTCCGGGTTTCCCCTTCACTGCAACATCAATTAATGTTACTTTAGGTCCAAATTTTTTTTTAAACGTTATAAAAATTGATTAACAAGATATGAGAAAGAGTTTATTGAATTAATAGATAGTGGGAAAAATCAATCCAATGTCATTTCTTTCAATGAAATGAAAAAATTTTTGCAGGAAGAGAAACCTCAAGAATCAAGCCAATCGATAAAGTAGCAAATGTTGTCAACTGAGTGCTAAGATCAACTTTCCCATTGGACTTCTTGAAACATGGTACCTCTATGTGCTTTGAGATGGGATTCTTTAGGACGGTATATGAAAGTAGTCTACGTGTGCAATATGATGGAAGAGTTAGTTGGGATTAGGTTTGGCCTGTGCCGGCCAATTATTCAGATGTCCACATCTCTACTATGATACATGATTTATAAGGAGTGTTTCCATAAAAAAGTAAACCAACCGCATAATTGTAGTGCTCTATTGAATTTAATTTAAGAGTGTAAATTTTACCCTTTCCCAATTGAATGATCCTTCACCCTTTTTAGCTATACATTGAATAATAAATAAATATTTTCCAGCATCTATATCTATTGCGATAAGAATCTTCGATAGAAAAATAATAATAATAATAATAAATAAGTAAAGAAAAATGAAATGGCATTATACTAGAATACATTATTTTCATGACCCAAAATAGTAAATTAATGGATACAAAGCAATTGTAGCTAGTTAAATGCTTTGCTGAAGGAGTAATTACCAAAATAAAATAAAAAAAGAAAAGAGGAGGCTCCGTTTAAACTGGTTCAATCTAAAACTTCCTAATATTATCCTTGTGTGACATACATTGTCGTGCATTGGCAAACATAGAATTTTTTATATCACTTGTAGCTCTAAATGCATCTCACCTTAGGTGGTTGATCGGGTCGAGGGAGATGGAAAAATCCTTAACAAAGGTTGCACATTATCTAGTAAGCACAATAGTTTTACAAGATAATAAATAAATAATAACAATGAAATTAGAACAAGAATTTTATCAAATGTAAATGCAATCCACTCTTCACCTTCATCGCCCAATTGAATAAACTAAGAAAATATAAGCTAATACGTTAGTTTAGATGTTGTCCAATGCCCTTAGAAACTATATGAATAGCATATTGGGCCACCATCCCTCCTCTTACCCTCCTTGCATTGTCAAGGTGAAATAAGTATGAGGTTGATTTAATAATTATTTTAAATTTATATGTTTTATTTATTATTCAATGTGTGTTTCTTACTTGTTAATGCTTTATCAATTGTAAACTATGTAATACTATGAATACTTTTTCCTTGGAATATATAATTAGTTCTCTCTCCCTCTATATTAAGGATATTTTTTAAGAAATTATTGTTTATTTAAATAAATATAATAATATCTATTTAAGAATTATCTCAACCAATATTTAATTCATCTGAGAAGTTTTTTGACTATCTAAAAATCTCAACCAATATTAAGGATATTTTTTAAGAAATTATTGTTTATTTAAATAAATATAATAATATCTATTTAAGAATTATCTCAACCAATATTTAATTCATCTGAGAAGTTTTTTGACTATCTAAAAATCTAATAAGTGTCAACTCTCTCAAATAATTGATTTTAGTATCCTTTGTGTTCATTGGACTATAATAATACGTAAGTAGACACTGCAACATAGATCATGTGAAATTGAAATTAACATGTTAGGATTTACAAGGTGAAAGAGTGAAGATACTATGATTTTTTGTAGGTAATGAAAACTTTTCTCAATAATTGTGTTATTATGTTGTAGTCCACTAATATTTTAATTTTTTAGGTCACGAAAAAAAGTTCCAAAATGTAATGCAATCCTATTAAAATGTTGAAAACAAGTAATCATATCACATTATCAATGGCTGAAAATTGATGTGTGGTCTAACATCCATACTCTGAAGCACAAATACATTACATAATTTAATTTTATTATCTAAGGTGCGTTGTAGTGTAGTAGCAACCTTTCAAATGAGAGGCCCCGATTCACCATCAATAAGTTTTCCATATAAGATTTGTGTAAGATGTCATCAAATGCACTATAAAGCATTGATAGGTAATCGTGAATCGTGATATAGGCATAGCCTTAAATATTAGCACTTTTAAATAAATTGCAAAGGCTCCGAAATGATATTCTTAATTCTCGAGAACTCGTCTTCTCTAGTAGAAAATTATACAATAGTAATTGTAAGAAAATTAGAGAGACCTTCTTAGCAACAACCTTACCTTATATATAGGTTACATTAAATTGTGTTTGATCTTAGTAATGTGAAATGCGGACATACATGATTGAAAATAAGTATTATTTGAATGTATAAATCACAGACACGGATCTTAAAGTTAAATACCATTAAAAATATTCATAGACATACAATAATTTATTTTACACTTAAGACTTGAAGAAAAGATAAAAACATTACAAATGCTTTATAATTATATAAATTCTCTTGTCATTGTTTTAACACGCAATTTATATTGATAATCAATTATCGCACCTTCATTTCCAAGCCAAAATAACACACATCGTGTAGCATATCATAAGGAACCATAAATGAAGGTCCCCGAGAACAACAGGGGCCAAACAATTTTACTGAAAATAAGCAGCTATGAAGATGAAAATTTACATGATTCGTATATCGGACAGTGCAAAAGGGAGACGCAGGAGACGAGATCACATATTGCATTCGAAGGACAGAGGAAGAGGAAATGAGAGAGACAGAAAAAGAGAAGAAGAAGAATTAGAAGAGGGAGATGATGATTTAAAGAGAAACACACTTAGTGGGCTTGAAAGAGAGCGTGTTCTGAGCATTGTTGTAAAGGATATGGAAGTTTTGCTGCTGTATGTTTCCGAAGACGGAAGGATTCCCCGATGGTTCACCCAACATTGCCAGGCACAAGAGATTTTCAGATGCCTGAATGAATATGTTGTCTGCCGGAAGCTCGTAATCCACGCCGCCTTTAAAGTTGAAGACGAGGGTTGGCAAGGTGAGGTGAGCGGATGATGTGTGGTAACAAAGATCCAAACCTGTAGAAGACCCGTCTACAGGAGTGAGATCAACGGCGGACTGAATTGCTTCCTTAAGAGGAGAGTAGGCAGCCTGGTCCAAAATGGTAACAGTTGTTCCGGAGTCGATGGTCATACCTCCGCTGCCGTCCGACTACAGATCGAAAGTTCCAGGAGGAATATCTAGTGCCTTACCATTGAGGGTGATACCTATAATAGGAATGTACCAGAAACTGGGAATGATACTGCTCTTGATGAGTGGGAGAGTCTTGGCTCCTCCGCTCAAGGAAGCACCCTCGCCGAAAAAGAGGGGGCTGGTTTGTGAAGAAGAGTCGGTGATGGGCAAAAGACAGTAAGAGAACATGTTCTCTGCTTTGGAACCCAGCTGTGAGATAAGGGAGAGACCACCTCTTCCCAGTCCCACAAGGCCACCACCGTGAGAGAATCCTTCTCCTTCGTTGTCATGCCCGCATCCAAATGCAATGCCTTTAACCTTGCTGCTCCCAATTGACAATGTCTCGTAAGCCAGGTCGCCGCTGGTGAAAGAACCATCGCCATACTGATACATAAAGGTACAATCTGGATTGCATCCGGTTTGTGTACTCCCCAAGGCGTCACAAAGAGAATCACCGCAGGGAATTGTGGAAAATGTGGAGGACTTGAGAGGGGTCGAAGATTGGCGTAGGCTGAGAGAAGCAGTCCTTGCAAGGCTTGAACTGAGTCCAAATCAGATCGCTCCCCGTGTCCACAATCGCTTCGAAGCTCACAGAGGGCGTTCCCAGTGCAACGCTCATCAGAAATTCTCCATACCCTACTTCAACGGGCGTTTCAGCGTCTAATTGCCCTCTTATCAGTGCCTCTATCTTCTTCATTCGCTTCTTACTTCGATCCACAGCCAAACCCAATCTCTCAGAAAAACCCAACTCTCTCTCTGATCTGCGCGTCATATTCACCCTTATTTTTACATTTTCATCGCTGCTAGACTTCGGCCAACCACTAAACAGTCTGTCCGAAGAACATGATATCGTTGGAATAGTAAAGCATATCAAGACCACAAAACCCAACAGCTTTGAACGCTCCATTTATCATTTTCTTTTCTAAACCTCGAAACCTTTTTCTGCTCTCATCTACTCCACTCCATGCAATATATATACACAGAGAGAGTGAGAAGGAGCCTTAAATCAAAATTGAACTCCACCGTTTTTTCCTCCTTTCAACAGATTCCCCGACGTGTCCACATAACAATATTGATCCTCTTAGAAGCATGGACGAATTTATTTAATTTCCCCTTCTCTATCTCTGCCCGTCTGGAAATGTTCTAGAAGTAGAACAGACTGCTGCAATTCGAAGTGAATCTTATTTTTTTCTGTCCATACCTTCACTAAGTATTTCCGTACACTTAACTCGTAATGCAATTCCTTCTTCCCATTGAATTTTGTGGACCCATTCAAATCGAAATTCCAAAACGTGTTGTAACCGGAGGGTTAGTTTTCTAAAAATATTTAAAATTAGTTTACACATAATTATTCTTAGTCAGGTTATCCGGCTTTCCAACTTATTCTCATTCTTGTTTATCTCATTCTTAAATTTTGCTCTAATTAGTTTATTTATTTTTAAGATTTAGAAATTTTAATTGTACAAAAGTGTTATATTCAATGCTCTATTATGTATTCACATTACTGTATCCTATCATAAAGTTCTATTCAAGGATTTATACAGGAAAGAAAAGTACATGAAAGTTAATTTAATCTATGTGGTTGATCATCCACATATATAAATCATCTAAATTGAATTTTATTTGTACTCTCATTCTTATTTATCTTATTTCTCAATTTTACTTGTACAGAAGTGTTATATGCAATGTTCTATTATATATTCACATTACCATATCCTATCATAACGTTTTGCTCAAGGATTTATACCAGAAGGAAAAAGTAGATAAAAGTTAACGTAATCTATGTGGTTGAACATGCAAGTATATAAATCATCTAAATTGAATTTAAGAATCCATCTTTTAAGAATTGGGTATGTAGTTGTATCAGTGATAAGCATGAAAGTCATGGCAACTAGGGATCACTCCCCATGTCCACGATTGTTTTATGTCAAATCTATAGATATGTATAAGTTCTATATGTGTGAATATAAATTCTTCCCTAACATTTGATCTAATAAATCTCACTTTTCGTCAATTTACCTTGAAGTTAACTCTTCACTAATTGTCAAGTATTCACAATAGTTAAAATCACATTAGGGAGCCTGGTAGATCACTAGGGTCAAGTTCTCCTAGGTTATCCCTCGAAATGGTCCGCTTCACGAGCCTGGCCAATTTAGGTAAATGGAAAAGAAGCATGCAAATTTCCCAAGATGAAAATGTTGATGGAGATAGATTCATCTTGGTGCTCTAACCAAAAGCGTTTCTATGATAAATGTTTCATTTATGCAAATTCGTATTCAATGAATTCTCAAAGCGACTGCATGTTAAATAAATGCACATTGAACTCTTTTAAAAACCAAAATATTCAATAAATCACATAAAACAGGTACTAAATGTAATTATGATAGAATAAAAGGTTTGGAGTTAAAAAATTTGAATTTAAATTGCTAAATCTCAAGGGTCAGTATTGTATGGTGTAATATTGATTGGACACCCCATTATTGACCATTAACAAAAAAAAGGCTAATACTTAAGTAGAGAATAAATGCCTACACATTGAGGGTGGATGGAGAATAATCTAATAATAAATGTGATACATACGAATGTGTGCATGAATCCACGGGATAAGATAGAATATAAGGGGGTGTATGTAAATAAATAAGGGTGGCTAATTGGAGAATGGGCCAAGATTTTGACAAGATTGCATCATTTCTTGATATATGGTTGCATTAATCCATCCTCTAATAATATACCCAAAACTAAGGATAGTTTGACTAGATTAAAATATTTTACCATTATGTTTTGACCATACATTGACGTGCATGTGAATCCTAAAATAGTAATACATCTCAAAGCATATGGAATGTGGAATATATCATTTAAATTAGATGCTTGGACATCAAATAATAGTTAATATAGATAGAGTAATGGACCTTGGCAGATACTAGCATGTGATACTCTTTCTTTACCATTGAATCCTTCATGAGAGCCTAAAAAATAGAGAAATTATGTATAATGAGTAGCTTATATCTCAAGAATTAAATAGACATCAATAAAATACGTGAACCTATTTAACAATCTAGAATATTAAGAAATATGAAAATGAGTAGTAAGTTTAGGGGTATCCTCATGTGCAAAAGGTTCTGTGATGTAGTGCCCTATGGTATATTGATACTACCACATCCTGTCATATAAAAGCTTTATTTAGAAATGGTGATTGCATGCTTCATATGAGAGAAATTATAGAAGAGGGAAAATAGTACATGAATTTATTATGCCAAAGGCATCTCTTATATGAATTGGATGAGCTATTTTTGGGCATCAACGATGGTGAGTAAAGGAGACAACATTGCAAGACGATTGGGAATATTGGAGCTATCCGCTGTCCATTAGTTTTATTCTTCATTTTTTGTCAGAATGTGTGCACTATTCATCATCTCTCGATCTTCTCATTTTACCACTATCTCTCCTCTTGCAGTCACGATCAGATAAGATTTTTTGAAAAATTCTACTCCTCCATTAATGCAAACATAGTACTCTCAAATATTTGAGCTCTCACAATCTAAATTTTAGGGTTCCTACCACTTGTTCCGTGTGCCTCTTTAATAATTCATAAATATCATTATGTTCTTATTTTTTATTTCTATACAATTTAGTTGTTGCACGGTTTCCCATGATAAGTGAATGGTGGGACCTTTTTTAATTACTAAGTACACTCAACCTTTATGTTTCCATTTGTCTAAATCAAACCCTCTAGTAATTCTGAAACCCTAAAAAAGTTGTATGGGTTTTATAGACACTTCAAAATTTACTACGTTTGTATGTGTTAAAATGACTATGTTAGTGGGTTTTAAGTTATTTACTTATTATTCTACTAATGTATTATATATAATAATAATATTATTGAATAGAAACATATTTGTTTAGATAGTTCAAGTAATTTATGGTGAAAATGTAAATAGAATAGAATAATTTTTTATTTTCAAATAGAAATAAACTATACAAATCATGTAAATTGTATTAGTATTATTGTAATATTATCATTGAAATTTTAGAATCTCCTTTTCTAGCTGTGAATATTGCTTATAATATAATTTTGCTAAATTGTACTTTTATACCCTTTAATGATTTGGAATTTTGCTAAATTGTATTATTTTACCCTTTAATGATTTATACTTTCATTAAATTGTACTATTACACCCTTTAATGATTTATACTTTCTCTAAATTGTATTATTATACCCTTTACCTATTTATAATATTAAAATAATTTACAGCACTACCAAGCATTAAAACTATTTACCTAATATTTCTAGGGTTTTGTGTTATTTTTAAATATAAATATAGTAAAGAGTATATTCTTACCATTAACCCTTCCAGATGTGGTTGCACAAAAAAGCGAAGCCCCGTTCATTCTATGGGGAGGTACCAGCATCAAAGCAAGTAGTCTCAATACTGTGGGTATAGATGGCATCATCGTTAGCGGACACTTATTAAATGTACGGATACCCACCCAGAAGACCAATCAATAAAATTCTTTTATATATGGTATAGTTTCTAATCCAATATTAATCAGTAATTCTTGTTTGTAATCAATAATTCTTTGGCAAGTGCAAGGCAATGAGTCACAAATTCGCGGAAGTCTGTGCATTGGAAAATGCACTCTTATAAACAGGGGCCCATTTATGCTTCGGGCTCCCAAGCCTAAAGGTAATGGGGGTCTGAAGAAAAAATAAATGGGCCCCCATTTTGTTCTAAAACGGGGGCCTGCTTTTAAACAAAACAAGGGCCCATTTTTTAAAACGGGGGCCCGTTTTTAAAAACGGGCCCCCGTTTCTAAATTGCATTTTTCCTTTTTTTTCCACAAGCGGCCCTTGTTTGAAAACAAGGGCCCGTTTTGTGGAAGTTGATTCCACAACCCGCCACTTGCCTCGAGATAGGCCTGGGATGGCCACACCTGAGACATGGACCTACAAATTCAAATCTCCATGAAGGAAAGCACAAATACGAACTTCTGAAATAGTTTACGTGCCTCTAATCAAAGAATTTCTATACGAAATTAAAACTCATTTCAGTTTATACTGTCTAGATTCTAAATATGTAAATTTATTTAAAAATTGATTATTTTAACTATTTTTCATTTAATTTATATTAAATCGGGTCCATAAATTTAAAATATTAACTAGTTTTGTTATTTTCATTTAATTGCAACTATGGTATTTCAAACAAAATCCTAATAACCTTTAGCTTTTCCATCAGCGCTTCATGGAATTAGTAGGAGAAGGTCATTCTTAATTTGAGAACAACCATCATACACCTATACAAAAATAAAATAAAATCTTATCACAGAATTACCATAAATCCTTAAAAACCATGGAATTAATAAAAGTCGCCAATAATTGTACCACTGTAATAAGGTAAATTTTGGATTTTTGATAGTGAATATAAATTGAAATATGTAGGAAGAAAACCACGACTCACCTCCTGGTATGCTATGATAAACCTCCTATCATTTCTCACATTTTTCATCTTCCAACGCTCTTAGTAAATTGTCAGTTTTCTCTAACTCCAAGAATATTAGCACGATTCACCCCAGGCAATGGCTAATGATTGTTGAAGGAGCAATGGTCAGTCAAAGAGCATGGCAGGCTGGATTCACCATGTAAGATGAAGTAAAAACACCATGTTAAGCCAAACCTAAGCTTCATCTTACAAAGTAAATGTACACCTGCCAAGTTTTCATCTTTAGGAAACTGCGTAAATACATTGGCATCGCAAGGCGTTATTGTGTCAGTTAATTAAACAGGTCCAATAATCTCAATTTGCAAACACCATATCTTCGCATCCAAGAATGATGTTTGACCTAGTCATTTTCGATGAAATTTTCGGTAATGTGAAGAAAACGGTGTAAGACGTGAGTATAATAGGCTAATTGTATAAATTATAATTTATATTAAAAATATACATTATTAGATTATATATATATGTGATGATTATCAATATAAATAATAATAAAATATAAAATATTAATTTAAAATTAATCTTATAAAAAAATATTATATAAAAACATATAATTGAATATATAATATAAATTCTTAATTTTATATTGTTATGTGATATTGACAATATATATTTTAAATTTTAAATTATAGAAAAATATAATATATATAATAGAAAACAATCATAATACTAAAACATATTTATAATTAAATAATAAATAGATCTAAATATTAAATAGTTGTTATATTTATTACTTCTCTTATATTAGTATTGTATTATATATTATGAATATAAGTTAAATTAAATGAATGAATAAATCATGAATGGACTTCATCTTTGATATCATTGTTGTTAGCTATAGAATTTAATTCAACATCAACAATTTGATAATATTCTTTTTTTCACCAAGAGAGGTGTGAACTATTCAAGGAAAAATAAAATTTTATGGAGTATGCGTGATTTTGGTCTCCAAGGCTTTAGCCTTTGTTTATAGTTTTTACTATAAATATTCAATGCATTATTACTTAGAATTTTAAGAACAAGCAAAAGCCTATTAAAAAGAATAGATATTAACATATTCTGACCTCGAATTCAATGTGATAGTATGTAGGAAAGAAGGATCAATCATGTAATTAATTATATTCTTTCATATTATTAGTGATGAAAATTTGTTAAGAAAATAAATTTATATGAATATTTTGAGTTAATTTTTACATCTAAGGTATTCATGAAAATTGATAGGAATTTTTATTCATGCAATACAATTGAAGCTATCTTAATCATCTATTTCTATAAATTTCATTAGTTGTCAGTGGTCAATGTGTCAATGTGATTGTAATAATACATCTCTCCTCCATCATAGCCATGGTAGGAAGATAGTTTCTCCTTATGAGGAGTCATATGATAAACATGAGCTAACTAAATAATTGTATATATATCCTTTTCTCCTCTTTCTATTTATCTCTCCATCTCCCTCTTCCTTTTCCTCTACATCTCCATCTCTATCTTTATCCCTTGTCTCTATCTCCCTACCTCTCCCTACATCTCTCTCCCTATTCTTCCATCTTTCTATACCTATCTAATTATCCTCTATCCTCTCTTTACTTTTGTCCCTTAACTCTATCTCCCTTCCTCTCTATCTCCCTCTTTCTACCCATTAATCTAATGTATTGCACAAATGCATCCATAATGTAGACCATTTTTTTTGTCTAATTGACCTTCCACACCTAATTGCCATACCCATTGCACACTAAGGTGAAATTGATAGTGGTATTATAAGGATGAACATGTAGTTATTGTTAAACCTAGAGGATTCGGTTAATACTGAGAGGGGGATTAATTAGTATTAACAAAAACTAAAACTTTCAACACCAAAACAGACTTGTCTCAGATCTGAAAACATTCAATACTTAAACCAATTCTTCATAACAGATTTCCTTATCAAATCTAGATAATCATTTCCATTTATGCATACTTATTAATCAGATAAGCCATCAATTCAATATCAGATCAACAAACACTATTACCAACTTATTAACTGATTAGAATGCTTCATCAACCATATACTCATTAATATTGGTATCCACTTTAAGATCTCTGATAAACAAACATAAACTATCTTAAACCCTGGCGAAAATTCATCAGAAATTCAAAACATGCCTTCTAGTAACCATCATAGGATGTGGTTCCGATTACATACTTAAATCTATCATAAAATCTTATGTATCAAACCACAAGTCACCAAACATCGCCAATCACCCTGATTTCATCACAACTAATCTGCTTTACCGGTTAAGGTCCTAATTCACAATCTTGCTGGTAAACTTTGTCAAACTATCAAACTCTTACTTTGATAGACCAAATCACTTAGCCAACAAGTCAATCACTGAAAACCAACTGTAAACATCATTAAACATCAATTAACCCTGGTTGCCATCAATGACAACACAAATAACTGATCATGTCATCTTTCTTCTACCAGTACAGTCATCCATCATCATCTCAACCTCATTAGTTATGCAAAACATGCCAACAATATCCCCCTTTGGCATTGACGGCAACACTAAATATCAACATACTCAACTCTTATCATTTCTCTTTGTTCTAGACCCTCTCTGCAACTCTTCTCTTCTTTGTTGCATCTCATATGTCAGTTACATTTTATCTTCAATTACACTTCTTCTCCTCCTAACCATATGTCTTCTCTTAATCATATTTCTTCATTCCCTTTGATAGAACTGCCAAAGGTACATAAGCATCACAAATCATCAAGTCTACAGTAGTCATTATTTTCAACATGTCTGCAAACTCATCTAAGTTGCTCACCCTACGAAGTAGCCTACGTCTCATCAATCCAAAGTGAAAAATACTCATGAAGACCAATGGATTGATGCATCCTCCATTCCAGTTTTTCTGAGTAGGGGTCTGACCCCTTATTTACCTTTGAGATACTCAAAGGTTTTCTTCGACAATGCTTTTTGGAAAATGTCTGCTAGCTGCTCTTTGCTTGTCGCATACTCCATTTAGACTTATTTTTCTTGTAGTCTTTCCCTTGGAAAATGATATTTCAATTCTATGTGCATAGTTCTTGCATGTAGCACAGGATTTTTCAAAATCTTAATTGCACTATTATTATCACAATAAATAGTTACCGATTCAGACATATCAAATATGAATCCTTCAAGCACATGTCTCATCCAGATTGCCTGCATGCAATTCATTAATTTTGCAACATACTTTGCCTCTGTTGTTGACTAAGAAACACAAGTTTTCTTCTTACTTGTCCAAGCAACCAATCTTCCTCCATGAAGAAAAGCTCCACCAGTAGTGCTGTTTTGGTCATCTGCATTGCCTACCCAATCTGCATCAGTAAATACATTCAAAGAAAAAATTCTTCTATAAGGATACCATAAACCGTAATCTATTGTGCCTTTCAGGTTGTGGAATATCCTTTTCAACACTACCAAGTTATTCTCCTTGGGATCCTTTTAAAATCTAGCAACCAATCCAACAGTATGTGCAATATCCAGTCTTCTATGAATGGCATAATGCAATTTACCAATCATAGACCTGTATTATTTCTCATCAACAGATGGTGAGTCCTCTTGTTTAAATAATTTGCAGCCTATCACCATCGGAGTACCAACCGGTTTACAATCCTCTATGCCAAATGTTTTCAACACCTCTTTGGCATACTTTGGAAGAACCAGTTCTGGTGTTGTGCTTCCCACTTCATGTTCTTCATCTTCTTCATCGATCTCTGCATTTATCGATTGAGCACCTATTTTTGTAAAAAATTCTCATCAGGCTTTTGCACTTCCGATTCTATAAACACAAGTCTTTCTTTACCTTTCTCATGCTCAGATGTATTGGAATCGCCAAATTTCTCAAGGATTTCATCTATCTTCACATTAGCACTCTCAATGATCTTCTTAATTCTCTTGTTATAACATTTAAATGCCTTACTATTTGTAGAGTAACCAAGAAAAATTCCTTCATCACACTTAGCATCAAACTTTTCGGTGTAATCATCTCTCTTAATATAAAATTTACTCCCAAAAAAATTGAAATAACTTACACTAGGAGTCTTTCCATGTCATAATTCATGATGTGTTTTATTATTACCTTTTTTGACAAGTACCCGGTTCAAAGTATAAACAGCAGTGTTGACTAGTTCTCTCCAAAACATCTTCGATACTTCACCTTGAATCAACATGGTTCTAGAAGATTCAACAACAATTCTATTCATTCTCTCTGCTATCCCATTTTGTTGTGGAGTTCTAGGAGCTGACATCTACCTCTTAATTCCCTATTGATCATAGAACTTCACAAACTCATTAGAAGTAAATTCACCTCCTCAGTCAGATCTTAGACATTTTAGATTCTTCCCAGTATCTTTCTCAACAAGAGCTTTAAATTATTTAAGCTTACTGTATGCCTCAAGCTTTTCTCTCAAAAAATTTACCCACATCATTTTAGAATAATCATCAGTAAAGATCATTTTAGAATAATCATCAGTAAAGTTACCCCTAATGACACCATATTGGGTTGGTTTGGGTCATATTGTGTCGTTAGGGGTCATATTGTGTCTTAAGGGGTCCTATGGTGTCCCAAGACACTATATGACCCCTATGGACACCATATGACCCCTAACAACACCATAGGACCCCTTAAGACACCAAATCATGTCGTTAGGGGTCATATTGTGTCCCACGACCCAATACGACATAATATGATCCCTAATGATATGATTTGGTGTCTTAAGGGTCATATGGTGTCCATAGGGGTCATATGGTGTCTTGGGACACCATAGGACCCCTTAAGACACCATATGACCCCTAATGACACCATATTGGGTCGCTTTGGGTCATATTGTGTCGTTAGGGGTCATATTGTGTCTTAAGGGGTCCTATGGTGTCCCAAGACACCATATGACCCCTATGGACACCATATGACCCCTAACGACACAATATGACCCCTAACCACACCATAGGACCCCTTAAGCCACCAAATCATGTCGTCAGGCATCATATTGTGTCCTACGACTCCGTATGACACAATATGATCCCTAACGATATGATTTGGTGTCTTAAGGGGTCCTATGGTGTTGTTAGGGGTCATATGGTGTCCATAGGGGTCATATGGTGTCTTAAGACACCATAGGACCCCTTAAGACACCATATGACCCCTAATGACAGCATATTGGGTCGCTTTGGGTCATATTGTGTCGTTAGGGGTCATATTGTGTCTTAAGGGGTCCTATGGTGTCCCAAGACACTATATGACCCCTATGGACACCATATGACCCCTAACGACACCATAGGACACCTTAAGACTCCAAATCATGTCGTTGGGGATCATATTGTGTCGTACGGGGTCGTAGGACACAATATGACCCCTAACGACATGATTTGGTGTCTTAAGGGGTCCTATGGTGTCGTTAGGGGTCATATGGTGTCTTGGGACACCATAGGACCCCTTAGGACACAATATGACCCCTTAGGACACAATATGACCCAAAGCGACCCAATATGGTGTCATTAGGGGTCATATGGTGTCCTAAGAGGTCATAAGGGTTCATGGGACACCATATGACCCCTATGGACAACATATGACCCCTAATGACACCATCGGACCCCTTAAGACACCAAATCATGTCGTTAGGGGTCATATTGTGTCCTAAGGGGTCCTATGGTGTCCCAAAACACCATATGACCCCTATGGACACCATATGACCCCTAACGACACCATAGGACCCCTTAAGACACCAAATCATGTCGTTAGGGGTCATATTGTGTCTTACGAGGTCGTAGGACACAATATGACCCCTAACAACACAATTTGGTGTCTTAAGGGGTCTTATGGTGTCACAAGACACCATATGATCCCTAACGACACCATAGGACCCCTTAAGACACCAAATCATAACATTAGGGGTCATATTGTGTCTTATGGGGTTGTAGGACACAATATGACCCCTAACGACATGATTTGGTGTCTTAAGGGGTCTGATGATGTCGTTAGGGGCCATATGGTGTCCATAGGGGTCATATGGTGTCCCATGAACCCTTATGACCTCTTAGGACACCATATGACCCCTAATGACACCATATTGGGTCGGTTTGGATCATATTGTGTCGTTAGGGGTCATATTGTGTCTTAAGGGGTCCTATTGTGTCCCAAGACACCATATGACCCCTATGGACACCATATGACCCCTAACGACACCATAGGACCCCTTAAGACACCAAATCATGTCGTTAGGGGTCATATTGTGTCCTACGACCCCGTACAACACAATATGATCCCTAACGATATTATTTGGTGTCTTAAGGGGTCCTATGGTGTCGTTAGGGGTCATATGGTGTCCATAGGGGTCATATGGTGTCTTGCGACACCATAGGACCCCTTAAGACACCATATGACCCCTAATGACACCATATTGGGTCGCTTTGGGTCATATTGTGTCGTTAGGGGTCATATTGTGTCTTAAGGGGTCCTATGGTGTCACAAGACACCATATGATCCCTAATGACATCATAGGACCCCTTAAGACACCAAATCATAACATTAGGCATCATATTGTGTCTTACAGGGTCGTAGGACACAATATGACCCCTAACGACATGATTTGGTGTCTTAAGGGGTCCGATGGTGTCGTTAGGGATCATATGGTGTCCATAGGGGTCATATGGTGTCCCATGAACCCTTATGACCTCTTAGGACACCATATGACCCCTAATGACACTATATTGGGTCACTTTGGGTCATATTGTCTCGTTAGGGGTCATATTGTGTCTTAAGGGGTCCTATGGTGTCCCAAGACACCATATGACCCCTAACGACACCATATGACCCCTTAAGACACCAAATCATGTTGTTAGGGATCATATTGTGTCTCTCTCTCCCTCTCTCCATCTCCTCCTCTCTCTCTCTCTCTCTCTCCCTCTCCTCCTTTCCCTCTCCTCTCTCTCTCTCTATCTCCCTCTCTCCCTCTCCTCCTCCTCTCTCTCTCTGTCTCTCTCTCTCTCTCTATCTCTCTCTCCCTCTCTCCCTCTCCTCCTTTCTCTCTCTCTCTCTCTCTCTCTCTCTCTCTCTCTCTCTCTCTCTCTCTCTCTCTCTCTCTCTCTCTCTCTCTCTCTCTCTCTCTCTCTCCGTCTCTCTCTCCCTCTCTCCCTCTCCTCTCTCTCTCTCTCTCTCTCTCTCTCTCTCTCTCTCTCTAAAATATGACCAATAAAATCCAATATCCGATTAAATCGGATATCGAATTTCTGCCATGTGGCAGTTTAGTTCATAAATGGCGGCAACAGGAATTTTTTTTGGGGACCACATATTTTTGTACTAAAATCGGATATCGGATTTTATCGGATATCTGATTTTGGTACTAAAAACCAAAAAAAAAAGGGGTTTGTGGGCCATTCTGTTGATTCCAAGGGCCGACAGTTTGGGTCCTATGTTTTCTATCGACGATCACGGGGTTGCAGATAGCTGGAGACAAATTAATGCTTTTGGGAGATTCTTAAAGTGAAAAATTACATTGTCAATCACGAAGGAGCATATGTGTGGAGGGAAATGGGGAGTAGTAGTCGTCAGAAGTCTAAACGCAAAAGAAAACTTTCAAATGACCAAGTTGAAGTGTATAGAGAAAGAGATATGTTACTTCAACTGAAGAGGAAATTGAAATTGAAAATGTGCCACAAGTTATTGAAAATGAAAATGTAGATTTTGAAAGTGAAAATATTGAAAATTTTGAAAATGTTGAAAGTGATAATGAAAATGCTCAACATGTGGAAAATGTGCCACAAGTTATTGAAAATGAAAATGTAGATTTTGAAAGTGAAAATATTGAAAATTTTGAAAATGTTGAAAGTGATAATGAAAATGCTCAACATGTGGAAAATTTTGACATAGGAGGTGAAAATGTGGAAAACTTTAACATTGAAGGTGGAATTGCCTCACCAAGTGAACCATATGTAACACCTAATTACTTTAGAAATGAAGACCCTCTCATGGATGAAAGACAAATTCCAAATCCAAGACCTTAAAGAACCCCAAAATGGTTATTTGAAATCGATGAGAACATTATTGCAAATCTTGAAGGCAAGAGGTCCACAAGAACCATTCGGTTGTGGGCTACAAAACTTTTCAACCAAAATTTTAGCAATAAGACATTGACCGAGCAATGCCAACTCTTTTTTCAATTGCTAAGATGATAAAGATGAGACCATTGCTAAACAAATTGAAGATTCGTATGAACAAGAAAACTGAGAGAAATTCTATTATTGCAAAAAATCTATTTGACGCTCTCAATTCTATTGGAAAGAATACCAAAGAAAGAGATAAGAGAGCCACTCGAAGAGTGATTACAACCTCCTTAGTAAGCCATCAATTGAGGAAGGCTCGTCAAATGAGACAAACTTGTGTTGATTTTAACATAAACTGTAAAACTTTGGATAGAGCACTTGCACAAAGACAAAGACTTGACGATCCACTTCAACAAGATACATGGGCATTTGGTGAGAGGCTTCCACATGTTGATAGAAAGTTGACTGACAATGTGAAGGAAGAGATTCAACAATTTTGGCACTCTAATTCTAGAGTGTCACCCAATGTAAAGGACGTTTTGAAATTAAGAATCGGCAACCGAGACCGCACACCGCATCCCAAACATTTCTTGGAATCAAGCCAAACAATGTTGTACAAAAAATTTTGTGAATTACATCCAACTTTGCAAATATCACAAAGGGCCTTTGAATCCTTGAAACCATTTTATTGTGTTCCTCTTAAGATTCACAATACCTGTTGTTGCAAGTACCATGTGGAGTTTTCAATGTACCATGAACTTTTATGTCATATTCGTTCTATGATGCATACTAATGAGATGTTGTAGGAGTGTGGTGCAATGTTATTTCTGAGATCATCAAGAGACTTGCAAGATCTATTTTTATGCCCTAGAGATGATGGCTGCTATTTCTATAGAAATTATTGTTTGAATGAGAAGTGCTCAAAATGCGGTGGGTTGTCAAAGTTTGTTTCATGTTTTCATGACAGCAGTGAACACGAGTTTGGAAATAATTATGTTGAGAAAAAAAGATACGAGACAGTGAAATATACTGTGAAGAGTGGAGGTGAAGGTTCTAGATGCGAATTAGTCTCAAGAGAAGTGAGTATTGCTGATTTTATTTTGGATTTTAAGGAAAATCTTTTCTACAAGTATGCAAGGCACACCCATAGGTCTTAGTGGTTGGATCAACAGTTCAGGATGTGTAAGAACTCTTTCCCGATTGGCACTATTGTATCGGTGGTTGATTTTGCAGAGAACTATACATTGCAACCACAGAATGAGGTATAGTCTCAATACTACAATTCAGTCCAGATTGCTATTTTTGTTCACATTACATATAGACATGCTCCTGATAGTACAAAAGAGGACAGGAAGATAATCAGGGAGTATCATTTTTATATGAGCGATGATAGATCACACTCCTCCGAGTATGTGCAACATTCTTTCGAGAATTTTTTTGAGTTCTTGCATGAGAAAGATATTGCAATTGACCAACATATAATATGGTCAGATAACTATATGGGTCAATTCAAGAATGCGCGTATGTTTTATTGGTTGAGTAGAATGCATGTGGAGAAGCGTATACCTCATATTTGGTGTTTTTTGAGGCGGGACATGGGAAGGGAGAGCATGATGGAGTAGGTGCATGTTTGAAGAGAGCTCTAGTTAAGGAGCAATTGAGGATTTCAGGTGCAAAATTCTCTAATGCATGTTCTATTGTTGATTGGTGCAGTTTAGCATTGTCACATGGAGGTACTCTTGATTCAGAAGTGAGCAGATTCTTTTGGTTGGTTGAGGAGGGAATAGTGGGAGATAGATTGGATTGTCAAACAATTAAAGATTATTCAAAGATGCATTCATTTCTCAGCTCAGATGCAAGTACATGGACCATTTGGACACAAGCGTTGGCTTGTTTTTGTCAGAGTTGTCTTCGATGTGATTGGGATCAGTGCGAGTCAAGTGAGTGGGTTGATACGTGGGTTCCCCACTATCTAACTCCTTTATCTCAAACAATATCCTTGTCAAATGATGACATGGAAAGTTCACTTGAGTATGATTGTCTATCAGATCTTGTACAACTAGGACATGTTTTTGCAGTTGTTGCACTGCAAGGGAATGAAGAGAGATCAGAATATTGGTTGGCACGATGTGTACAGGGAAAACAAAAGCTAACACAACCAGTGACAGATGATGATGGGTTCACATATCCTACAAGTTCAGTTGTTGTTGTGGGAACTTGGTTGCGAACATACATGATTAGAAAGAATGGCATACCTGCATTTGAAGACTATGAGAGACACAAAACCATTATAATGTATTCACACCTTATTATAGCTACAAATGTCAAGTTGTTGAAGCATCAAGCAAAACCAAAGACCAAAGAGCTATGGACAGTGACTACTGCTGATCATGAAGCAATACTGGATACTCTTAAACAAAGAGATGACCCTTCAGGCACACTTGAGTAGTAGGTCTTTAATGGTGCCTTATTTTTTTATCATGCATTTCATTTCAAACAATGATCATTAAACCTTAATGTTCAAGTTTGTTACGTGTATATTAAGGATGTGTTCAAAATGCAGGTCTATTGATGAACATTTTTTTTTGGCAACACAGTTTTTGCATGCACATAGCGAGTACACTCGATATAATTGGAAGGGACGTATTTTTGCAACACAACTTATTATCATGCATTTGATGAGCTTTACAATTTTTGTTATTAGAGAACACTATTTGATAATTTTTTTATGATATAATTATCGCATAACCTTTATGCTCATGAAGGTATTTTTTGATGATATACAACAATATCACATTACGATTTTTGCGTCAACATAGTGGGTTCTATTGATATAATTAAGGGACGTATTTTTATGGTATATGATCCCACCTTTTCATTTATTATCATGCATTTCAGTTGAAGTGATTATCATAAATCCGTTATGTTCATCCATGCATTTTATGTGTAGACTAACAATTCTTAAAAATACAGGTTCATGCTACATCATTCGTTGTTGATGAGACCCTCTCTTGGTGATGGTACATATTCCTTTGTGCATTAATGAGATTAAATTGTGGGTCTTGTTGTATTTATTATCATGAAGATGATTCAAATGCATGTGGCCAAGACACATCTACAGTGGATCAAATTGTCATGATAGATGATCTATTGAACCAAACATTTGACATTGATAGTTAGGTAAATAGGTTAATGTTGGGCCTTCAACATCAACACCTACTAGTCAAAGTGGTCATCAAACTTTCACTCAGGTAACCTTGTCTATTTTTATTCATTAATGGTTTATAAAATAAAGTTAGTTAGATTTTGGCAATTGAATAACATTGTTTCATTTTCAGATGCTGACATCAGATGCACCTAATATTCTCTCCACAATGGAGCATGGTGTTCTCTAGCAGTAGCATCTTTGATGCTTTTGATAGTAGTATGAGTCAGATTAATAAATTTCTAATTTGGTGCTTCCCACAGGGCTTTACAACTTCAGATTGTAAGTGTGCCCTTGTTACAAATGAATTGTACTTTAATTGACATAGATGGTCTATGATGGCTTTTTTGCAAGACTATATGGTTTTATTACATATATTGTACTTTAATCGACATATAACAATATCCAAGTGGTGGTTGGCATGAGCTTGAATATGGTAAGTTGTATGCATCTTGAAGTTGAATATGATATGTTGTATACATCTTGAAGTTGAACTTTGATTAGACTTTGTCAGCATTTGATGAATCATAAATGTCATTTTATTATTAATCTTGTGAGTGTGAGGTGTAGGAATAAATATCAATTACTTTGAAAGTCATGGATGGTTGTCCTCATATGATAACCACCAGATGGTTGTGCCTTATGAAGAAAAGCTTAACAGATAATAACTAATTGAGAACATCAATTCAAATCCATAATCTAGAGGATACTTATAACAGATCTTTGTATATTTATTTTTTCTAATAATGAAACAGGTACAACTGTATTGAGATAAAATGAATCTTTTCTCTCATATGAAGATGTCACATTGGCAAATTGGTCTTTATTATAATACACAAGACATAAGTAAAATCAAAATGCTCTCAGGGTACAGTTTTGGACTTGAACCATATTGCATAAATCTCAAGGCTTCAACTTGATTATCATTAAAGGTTTCTGATTGTTTACAAAATATCCCTTCATATCCCTTCATGGATGTCACATGCGTAGGGTATGACCCTGAGTGTCAGATCGAGTGGGGGGCAGCAAAGCAGGAGCATGCGTAGGGTATATATGCCTAATTGGACATGTCAAAGTCGACGGTTCGTCATCGCAACAAGCTGAATGAGAAATTGACCAGGCGACAACATTCCATTGAGTGAGACTAACGATTTTTTCACCAATCGAAAAATTGCTGCCCTAATAA
Organism: Cryptomeria japonica; assembly: GCF_030272615.1. Lineage (NCBI taxonomy): Eukaryota > Viridiplantae > Streptophyta > Pinopsida > Cupressales > Cupressaceae > Cryptomeria > Cryptomeria japonica. Next base: position 648,340,973 of record NC_081407.1, on the reverse strand, counting down.
AACCGTAGGGCAACTTGAAATACCGAGATAGGCTTTTGTAGGGACCCCTCTCGTGGCCCCGTAGGTTCAAACAGATTGTTCACAGGTGCCATAGATTCTGAGTTAGGGCCCATCAAAGTTTGACAATTTTGAGCACTTAGGGTGCTCAAGGGACAATGCCGGTAGGGTATGACCCCGAGCGTTCGATCGAGTGGGGGGGCAAAACAGGAGCATGCATAGGGTAAT